>NC_142186.1:2275000-3525000 GCF_026936395.1 Plectropomus leopardus
TGGCTTTTTGCATGGAGATCTTATGCCGAAATCACTGCAGAAGTGATATCTAATGACTTTGGAATTAGACCAGGCTGCTCCAATTATCAGACCACAGATCACTGATGCGTGTCTGTAAAGAAACTTGAGAAGCTCATTTTTGTTAGAGGCTTAAGCCAGTACTCTGCCTCTGTTTGGAAAGGTGGCTTCTGATCATAATACCATGACTGCAAGGAACACAAAATGCCAACCTCAGAAGAAAGATTGTCAGATTATAAATGTGACCTCAAGGTCTGGCTTCTGTAATATTTTTCCTACTATGGCGAAGGCATGACCTAGCCTACTCATCCTCTGATTGGCTTACCTTGATACCTCCAACAAAGGCAACAAGTACTAGCCAGTCAGAGGCAGAGTAAAACGGGTCATACCTCTTCCGAATTAGTGACGTCCAATGATGTCAATCTACTTAACAGCGGGCCATGTGTTTCTGTTTGGTGGAGTGTGTAGTACATTTAAGGAGCAATGTGACTTTGTAGCAATGGGAGTTCGAAACCCAAACAGGCAGTCAGACTGTTTGGGTTTCTGAATAGTAATTGGAACAACGGGCAGTGCCTTTTCTTCCACTCTGCAGATTATCCATGAAGTGCATTGCACATAGTTGAATAAAAAAGACATCTTAATGATATTTTGCCAAAAGCACGAATGTCCAAACAGCACTATCTGGTCCCAGGTTCACCCTCTATCATTCTTTTACAGGCAATTTGATTAAATACATTCTAATTTAGTAGTATAGACATTTTTATCCCCACTTCCATTCTTTGGCCTTTTAAAGTCTCTCATTAGCTCAAAAATATGGGTGTACTTGATGTCCTATTTTGAACCATATTAAAGAGATTTGGACCATTTGATTAAGGTTTGTCTAGAAAAAAAAGGCAGTAGCTCAGGGTAATGAAGCACCTGCAACAGCAAACAGTAAATAATAACAGTGAGAAGCATCAGATTATGCTGTTTATACTGTCCACCAGTATGAATGAGATGTTCCCAGCTATCCCATGTTACCTGTCATTTTAAAGCCACATGGCTGGTGAATGAGCCAGTGATTGCGATGCATGAATGAAACAGCTGATGATGCCAATAAGCTAATGCAGGGATACTCAACTTGCTTTGCCCGGGAGGCACTTTTACAAAATGACAGGAGGCCAGGGGCAAGTTCATAAACAAACATTAATAATTGATATGTAATTAGTGCAAACCTCTGTTGAGTGATACTGGGGATTCCCCTGGTACTTCTTCTAAATCCCATAAACAAGCTCTACTTTGATGCTTTTGTAATGCACTCTTTATATACATTCAGCGTACTGTGTTAATAAATGTATTTTCATTCTGACTGAAAATGGTTAAGCTGTAAGTTGAGTATTAATGAACTAATGAAAGTACAACTTTGGTGCCTTGCCTGAACACATGTTGTGAGCCAGTGATTCTGATTAATTGCTGATTTTCCCTAGAAAATAATCCAACAGATTGTCTTTTTTTACCCCCCCCCCCCAGAAAAAAACACCAGGGTACATCAAAGTACAAGAAAGAGTTGGTCATAGTGACAAAAGAAAATGTTTAGAATGATGACGTTTTCTAAGAATTTTCACTTTAAACAGAGAAAAAAATGCAGAATCACTCACATCTCCCACCCAACTCAATGATATAACAGCAGGAATAAAGTGGTCACATCAGTGATATATAAACAAGTGGGGGTACCAAACCTCCTCAATAAAGTAAAAGTTTCTGTCCCTTCCTTGCTCAGAGTTGCAGAGAGCTTCCCTAAATCACTTCTAAGCTAGGACTCATTGCTGGAAAGTTTCAGGCTAAATAAGGAGGTCTCTGAGAGTATTCTCAGAATGTTTGTGAATATGGGCCCAGCATTAAATCTACAGGTGACTGCCAGGATAAAATGAACTCAAACTGCTAAAGGTTAATATTTGGCAGTCAACAAATTCACTTCCCATGTGGATGTGTGTGTGTTTTCTTTCTGCACCTTACCATGTGCCTCCTTGTACCCAAACCTCACCATCTGTGACCTTCTTGCCTAATCCTAACCATGAAAGTCCGTACTGTTGTATAAACATAAGGACCAAGCTGCTTATTCCCACCATGTGCATTTGTTAGCATCACAGTAACGGCATCCCCGTGCATAAACAGGTGACGCAAAAGGATACCTAAAACATCATAAGTAAACGCGGAAGGTCACTGACAGAGCGGCACCATGTGACGAGTTGGGATGAGAACGTGTTGAGCTGTTCCCATCATCTAGCTTGTTTGTCCATAAAGACTGCAAGTATATCTAGTTAGTGGTGTTTACGGCTTAAATTTTAACTGTAAAAATGCAAGCTGCTTTCCCCATCAGTCAAAAGATGATTCATGGATGGCCCTTCAACGTTGTAATATGTGAAAATGTGTGGTATTTCATATATGAAAAGGTATGCGTGGGCTGTCTGAGGCCCTGACCATATGGATTCTCTCCCTTCAAGGCTACTGCAGCAAGGAAACTGTTGAAATATGTTGTGGAGATCCTTTTGAATGATGGGATGCCGACAGTGAGTGGCCCGCAATGATGATGAGGGTTTTAAAGACACATTCACAAGGTTATATCCATGTCAAAGCCAAGCAGTTAGAAAATACTGTGCAACACAGTAATATCAAAGTAATTACAAGGTAATGCGACTGGCGCAATGACCATTGTGTGTTTATGACTGGTTGGAGCAAGCTGCAACATACCCTTATAATAACCTGACATATAATTTAGGAATCACCATACCACTGATGATCTAAAAGGGTTTTACATTTACATTCCTAGATACACTGTTTGAAAACCTGATCTCAAGTTCACAGATGATAGTGTTACCCTGTTAGGCCATAATGCAAGACAGTGGTGTAGTGAAATTTATTCATGCATCTATGCAAAAACTGCAAGCTTTATGAAGTAGTGAGTACTGATAGGGATAGGTATTGAACTACCATCATTGGCAAGCTAACGTGAAACATGCTAGCTAGCCAAGGACATGCTAATATTAGCCAACCCAAAAAAGCTCTTTCAGCTTGCTTGCTGACACATATGCAACATAAACAGCTTGCTTGTAGGATAACTTAATTGTTATCTCTGTTGTGGTTTGGTTTGTTTGTCTCTCGCAGAAAAACTATGAGCCCAATTTTCATTAAACCTGGTGAAAGGATAAAGCATAGGCCAAAAAAAAAAAACTACATGACTAGGGATACATGAGTTACTTTTTACTTTCATTAGCATTGTGAGATAGAGTATGTGACCTTGATGATTGTCTGTACTCGCGGCCACAACCCTTCAGGTTCAACATGTATTCATCACGCATCATGCAGTGGACTGCATCTACGTATTACTTTTCAGGTATCCTTGAGTGTCTGGTGTTTAAGTTCCAGAATGGTGCGAACTTGCTGTCAATACAACACATGACTGGATGACATGGCACATGGTTATGTTTAGACAACACAAGCACATGGCAACCAACGCTGGAACGTCAACGTCATGCTGGCAGGGATGGTTAGGATTAAGGGAAGGAGACACATGGGAAGGTGTATAAAAAAAAAACTTCATCATATACAGATGGGAAGCGATCACTGAACTCCAGCATGAAAGTCCACGGTCTCTATAGGTACTCATACTCTATAGGTGCCCTCACGCTCCTTATATTATGTAATTCCTGGCAGTGTTTCAACCTGACTTCATCCAGCAGTATTTCGTGCTGACGCGACAGGTTCAGCCGTGTTCTCAAATGACGGGGCAGGTACTATCTGGCTAGCTGCCACTGTAACTTAACACCATGATTGGTTCTGTGCGGCTGCATTCTCACCTTACACTATATTTTTAAACAATGTCAAACCATGTGAGTAAAAATATTTACTAATAATACAATATTACTAAATAATACAACCCTCAGTCTGGAATTTGCTGCAGAATGACTTGAAACTCAAGGAGCTGGTGTCATTAAATGTTTTAAAATCTAAAATGAAAGATTCTGAAGATGATTCTATAGGATGTATATGTTTTCAGCCTGTCTAGTTGTACAACTGCCCAGACCAGACCCAGCATTCTCTTTTGACTCTCAGATAGTCCACTTTTAATGAAAATTGTATTGCTTGTGAAATGTGTTTTTGTCTTTCTGTCTGCAACCTCATATTGTCGGTGCTGACTGTATTGGTCAGATCTCCCTTGATAAAATAGTTTTTTAATCTCAATGAGACCAATCTGGTTAAGAAAAGGCTGAATAAAAAATGGTCAATAGAGGATGCCACTAGTTCCAAACTAGCGCATTGTCCTGGCACAAAATGTGACCATAAATCAATGAAGTGTTTATCCAAATATCAACAGATTAATTAATCTGTTGAACCTTATCCAAAAATGTTTTTGCAAGTGACCAATAGGAGGTGATGAGGTTGCAGCAGAAGGGAGTGTCCCGGCATAGGTTGATTGTAAATTAATGAGCGTCATGAAACCTGTTAGTTAGCTTTAATTCCTGTGTCAGAAAATGCCAAAAATCTTGTACCGAAAGTACAAAGTAAAGTACTTTGCAGTTTTCAAGTTTTACAGTCCACGCATTTTTTAATGGAATTTCTTGACAATAAGAAAAAAAAAGAATATTACCAGACTTAAGCAAACATCTCTTCATTCTATGTTTTACAATCTGGGGATGTCCATTTGAATGTTGACAGATTGTTACTGAAGCATAAAAAATAAAGAAAATATTCATACAGTTTGTATTTTTTAGTTGTAGTCTGGACCTGCACATTACTTACTGCTCACTTACATTCTGCTGCTTTCTCTCATCATCTCCTACATATCACAATGTATGCACAAAGGAAGGCTGCAATATGTCATATCCAAGATTAATTCTCCTCCGCTCCCTTGATTCAAACAACAATCAACGAGAAATGACAAGTAGTGCTGACAGTGACACAGGCGTGGTACATTTTAATTGCAAGATCTGCTTCAGAGTGGTGCCAAATCCACAAATGAAATGGAAAGATGGATTGATGTGGATGAGCAAAGGCAGAAAAAAGGCAGATGCACTTTACTGACATGCCAATAGTTGGTCTTTTCCTTGGCTTTGAGGAACTCAGTCAATACACTGAGTGGCTTCAAACCCATCACAGATCAGAATTAACACTCCGATTTCCATACAGACATGTGAGTATGTGAGCTTTTTGGACAATGCCTTTTTTTCTGAAAAACTGAAGGGAATTCAAATTACCTTGGGGGTTAATTTGTTAAGTAGAGTAATAATCTCATTAGTGATGCACCGATTACAGCATTTTCGTCCAATTTTGATTTCCCCATTTTTTAAAGTCTGATCTGCTGATTTTCTGACAGCACACAAACATTTTTGCAACTTTCTTTAATAGAAATTACACTAAATTCATATAAACACACTGATCATTAAATAACATTTATGTTTTCTCCACATTTGTGCAAGGTTACAGAAGTAACTGTAACATACTGCCACTAGCACTCTGGGTATCCTCCTGCATCTACTAGATGCTGCTACCGTGATATCAACACAAGCACATGGTGGAATTACGTTGCACATGGTTATGTTTAGGCAACAACAGCACATTGCAACCAATGCTGGGACACCAACAAATGCACACGCTGGCACGAATGGTTTGATTTAGGTGAAAGGGGCACATGCAAAGTAAACTAAATATCACATTCAGATGGAAAGCAAACACCAGACTCCCAGGTGAAAGTTGGGGTTATTTTGGACCCATCCTCTGCCCCTCATTGTTACTAGTAGCGTTTCAACCTGACACCGTCCAGTGGCATATCATGTGGATGTGACAGGTTCCATATGGCCACATTCTCAACTGACACTGCTTGTTCATGTATCATGGTGGTTGTTGTACGCCACTGTTATTGTATGCCACTAAATGGCATCTGGCATGGCCAGATACAGTGGGACACTTCATTATTCAACACTGGTCAACTTTTCAATGTAAAACAGAAAAAAAAAAAAAAGTTGTAGCTGAAGCTCAACTAGGGCTTGAAACATACATTTACTGTTTCAATAGTGCCATCAGTGCAGTAAATAGTCTCTAAAATGGTAAGATGCAAGATTTTAATAAGCTTAGATCCAAATTATTGAGTACACATTGCAAACTGAAGCCAGTTTGAAAAAGAAGTCACGTAGTGTATGCTCACAAACCTGGGCCATGCCATGTACAGGT
The DNA here is from genome assembly GCF_026936395.1 of Plectropomus leopardus. NCBI lineage: Eukaryota > Metazoa > Chordata > Actinopteri > Perciformes > Serranidae > Plectropomus > Plectropomus leopardus. Next base: position 2,281,226 of record NC_142186.1, read on the forward strand.
GGTATGTCCAAAAAACTTTCATGGCTGGAAATATTTGGCTAAACCTCATTATGGCTGAGGTAAGATGGATCTGCTCTGTTTTTAAAAAGCCACTACACCCCTCTGTAAGTTTTGGAACCTTATTATATATCCTATATAGAGTGAGAGTATCTAATGGCCTGGTGGAGATGGCCAGTGTATGCTGCCTTCTTGGATAAGGAAGCAAACAACCTGACTCGCTGACCCCACCAGCTCGAGGAATAACAAGGAAATGAGAGCAGAGAACAGTGGAGGCATATGGAGGCATAAAGGAGTGTTAGTGTATACAGGCTGTTTGGGCCTAATGATAAAGGATGCACCGGGAGAATGCAGACTGTGGCTGATTGCTGGGCACCACAGAAGAGCCTGTGAGCAGTGAAATCAGAGTCAGGTTTATTGTAAAATAGATTGTGACATACAATAAATTTGCCTCTGTGTTTTGGCTCATAATAATAATAATGTTAAGTGAAAATAAAGATAAAAAGCAAGCAGGAATTCTAAGTATGAAATATTAGACTGTTACATAAAAATATATTTAAAAAAACCAAAAACATAAAAAAGTAAAATACGTCAGAGTGTTTTAAAGTATTTATGTCCAAGGTGGGGGTAGGGATGTGGGGTTGGCCATAAATTCTCCTGATTGTCTCAGGGTCCTGGAGAGGCAGAAGATTGCAGCCACCACATCCCTGGCAGAGCAAATGATACACTGCAGACTAGGACGGTAATCACAGGGTAACTAAGGATATGATACTATCACGATATTTGGACCACGATAACAATACTATCACAATATTGCAATTCTCTAATAATCAATATGTTGATGAACAGTTAATCTACAATACATCATGATATTTGTGACTAAAGAAGAAAAAAATACCACTCAAAAGGCAAAAAGCCCCAAGGATATATTTATTCAGCGCATCGAGGTGTCAGTTTCTCATAATTTGACAACCGAGATGAAAAAACACACAACAAAGTGCATATTCTTAGCATCGTGTCTCTTACACACATTGACTACACATGTCATGTAGCATCAGTCTAATATCAAATAGCCATAAACTGACAAAAAGCCGAATTGCCAGAAAGCTGAACAGTTCTGGAGTTGCTGCAACACTGCTGTACAGCTGCCTGCTGCTCTAACTACTGTATTTCCACAATTAAAAGCACATATTCCAATAATTTATGGAGAACTGTGAGCTGCTGTTTTGTCAACAACATGGCCCTGCCTTAGGTTATCAACAGATGGGATTCTGTCAACAGAAAGGGAGCTTTTCAGAGGGCTTTTATGTTGAAACAGAGACAGGAAAGGTTGACTTAAACAGACGTATAAGTATTTCTTCATGTCTGTTATGTATATAGTCAGTATTACCATTAAAACTCCACGTTTACGGAAAATATCATTTGCGAGACTCAATCTGCGAGACTCAGTTTCTGTTGATGTGCTGCATATTTTATCTCGCCCCTACTGCAGACTGCCATTGTCCTTGGCAGTGGCAGCAGCATAATAGATGGTGAGGATGGAGTCAGTGATGGCGGTGTAGAAGTGTACCATTGACTCAGGGAAACTGAACTTCTTCAGCTGCACTATGTTTGTGAGGAAGTTGCTGCTTCCACTTAAGATGATGGTGCCCAGGAAGCATGTTTAACCTGTGACCCCACTGAGCATCACATGCAGCGATATTCAATTAAGCAATAACACACAAGAGAGAGTGGGGGCAGCAGTAGCTCAGTTTATAGACTTGGCAAATTGGCAAGTCTGTCTGGACCAAGTACAGAGTGTGGACTGGTAGCTGGAGAGGTGCCAGTTCACCATCTGGGTGCTGCCAGGGTGCCCTTGAGCAAGGCACTAAACCCCCAACTACTTAGGGCACCTGACTATGGGAAGTCCCCTCACTCTGACATCTCTCTTTGTAATGCATATATAGTTCCTGTTTGTGCATGTGTGGTATTTCAGGCCTGTGTGTATATGATGTGAGAACAGAGTGAGACAAAATTGAATTTCCCCTTGGGAATGAATAAAACTTCTTCTGTTGGACTGAATGTCGGCACGGCTGTGATTTGGTTGAAGGCACAAAGCCCCAGGCTGGGACTGTTACCAAGCTACACCTAAACATTCCTGCACACTAGCATGCTACTTAATGTAGGTCTACTTGTTGCCACAGGCCAGCTACTTTGTATCATGCACATTTATGTGTTTGCTTCCATTTATTGTGCAACCCGTGAATTAAGAGTCACTTTGGAGGCAACATGTGATTCCGATGAGTTAAAAGCTGATCAGACAGCCACATCTTCTTATGTTGCATGAGTATACTCGGAGGTTTGTAGTAAAGTATCCAGGCTTCTTCCCTTGTCGTCATCCTCTTCTGATGACCATTCTTTGTTTAACTCAAATGTTATTTATGGAAATATGTTCTTTTTTTTTGTTGAAAATTTTGGTGAGCTAATTGATGGTCTGCTTATTTAACGATGTAGAACACCTCTTGTCCAGTTGAACTGCTTTGTTGAAACTAACTGTTGTATAGAGCTTGGCAAAACATGTCATCACGCAGTGCATTGTGGGTGTTGTTCAGAGCAGCCATATTTTGTGGCCACCCAGAAAATGAATTGCTAAGAGGTAATAGGTAAAAGATGGTGGTATTTATTATATTGTGCTTATTTTTCACTCAGTGTGCTGAAAAGTAGTTCAAAAGACAGTGGATTTGACAGGGAAAAACTTTACAGAATCACGTGCATTATATCAGTAGAAGAAGAAGTAATAACTCCATTCACTCCCATAACTCCCAATAAGTTGTTCCACGCAATTTCCTTTCTATGGCTGTCCAGCTGATCCGGGAGTGCTGCGCTGTGCCGGACTCAAGTTATTCTTCTTAGTGTAACATTTTTCTTCATCGGGTAAAAGTTATCTGATACCTATTACATGTTAACTATAAATTTGCTGGGTGGCCACACAATGGCGGTTCTGACCGTTCCAACCCAACAACACCCACAATGCACTGCATGATGACGTCATGTTGCTGAGCTTCATAGGGCCGGCTGTGGCTCAGAGGTAGATCAGGTCTTCCACTAATATACAAAGATCAGCAGTTCAATAATTGGCTGATGGCTGTTCCATCAGTGTGTCAGCATGAATGTGATCGAACGACTAGAAAAGCGCTATACAAGTGCAGTCCATTTACCATGTATTCAATATCAAGACAGCAATATTAAGATGCTGCCCTGTGTCCAGTACTCTTAATATGAGATGTATATTAGGATGACATCTTCTCCAAATGCATGCTATTTTTACTTAAAAAAAAAAAAAAATCTATTATCCATGAATCCACACTGTAACTTTTTTTATTTAAAAATGGTAAAATATTTGGTTTATTTCAGACATTGTTTGTATCCTGCAGGATCAAAATGTAAACTTGTGTTGCATGGAGTAAGTGCACAGTCATTACGTTTTTCCTCATGTACGCTGTTTTCTGATAGCCTTGCAACTAAGTAATGTGCATACAACTACTCTCTTTCAAAATATATCTGATAATCAATTGTAGCGAGATCAGTTGATCTTGTGAAAAACATTATTTTTTCCTCATTAATCTCATTAGCAAGGACAAACTCCAAGCAATGCAACGCGATGCAAAGTTTTGTTAAGATAGTCTTGGCCTTTTAGGGCGTTGACAGAACAAAGAGATAAAAGGATAAAAGGCACGACACACTGCCGTGGAGAGGAGACCAAAGCTTGAGAGAGATGTGAAGGGAAAGGCAAGATGAGCAGATTCAAGTGTTTGTTAGCAAACACTAAAATAAGGTGGATAATAAAGTATCATTAAAATGCTGAACTGAGCAATCATCAACTAGAGATTTCTCATAGTTTTTATAGAAAACAATGTATTTGTGGATCTGCATCCACAAATACATTGTATTGCAGGTGCAGGTAGGAGTGTAAAAGACACATACCCGGAGCAGGTGCTAATGGTCTTGAAAAATCCAGCGTGAGTGGGGTTAAAAAAACAGTTCCTGTATCACTACTCACATACCCACGTTTTTTGGTTAAAGTTTTGAGTCTATTCTTCTTCCCACTTGCAGCTGCATTGCATCAAGTTTATAGCACATACATTGCATGTTTGCCAGAAAGTTTCTTGGTAATGTTGTGTAAAGTCTGTGCTGGCAATGAACGCACTGGCACGATTCCTTCTCCCTCTACATTTCACTTCATGGTCAAAGATAAGGGCACCTTCCAACAGAATGTCCAGTTATCTTTGCCTCCCACGTAAAATAAACTTCGAGGACTGCTTTCTTTTACTTGCATAACATTGCAAAAATTGGACATATCCTGTTCCAAACAGACGCCGAAAAATTAGTACAAGCATTTGTCACCTCTAGGCTGGATTACTGTAATTCCCTATTATTCGGTTGCCCCAACAAATCTCTTAGGCCTCTCCAACTGGTGCAGAACGCTGCTGCACGTGTTCTAACGGGAACCAAGAAAATGGATCATATTTCTACTGAAGCTTTAAAATCCTTCTCCTTACTTACGAAGCTCTAAATGGTCAGGCTCCATCCTATCTGTCGCAGCTCATAGTTTCCTACCAACCCTCAAGATCACTGTGCTCTGAAAACACAGGGTTACTTGTGGTTCCCAAGGTCTCCAAATGTAGGATGGGAGCCAGAGCCTTCAGTTACTACGTTTCTCTTTTATGGAACCATTTTCCAGTTGTGGTCAGGGAGGCAGACACCGTTTCCACTTTTAAGGGTAGACCTTCCTCTTGCATAAAGCTTATAATTAGGGCTGGTTCTGGTTGCATGGACCAGCCCCTAGTTAGGCTGACATAGGTTTAATATGCGGGGGGAATTTCTATGATACACTGAGCTCCTTTTTCCTTCTCTTGCTCCCTCCATCTACAAACACACTTCTGTTTACTGCATTACGCTAACTCCATTGCCTCTAAGGAGACTTTCTGCTCCCATGTTTCCTAGTTTTCCCGGATCCTGACTGCAGTCTTGGTTGCACCTGATCGAGGTGATAGCTGTGCTGGTGCTGTGACCCTGCCTTTGGTCACACCGGCTCACCCTGATCATGGTCTTGATCCTGTCTGAAGCTACGTCTGTGTTGTGGGTCCAGGTTGGGTTGATGCCATGATCATGCTTGACGCGACCTTCTACTGCCATTATTATGCGTCACGCCTCCGTTATCAATATACGCATGGGACTTTTATCAACACCCACAATATTTGCACATAACATCACATGCTATCATAGAGTGCATTTAGTAATTTTACACCTATCACTATTGTAATGTGACATGTGTTTGTTACCATTATTACTGTTGTATCTCTCCCCCTCTCTCCCTCTCTCCTCCCCTCTCTCTTTTTCTTTCCTTTTTGTCATTATTGTAATATAATTGTTATTTACAACATCAATGCACGCCTGTTGGTCCTGGATCATTCTCTGCCACTCTTCCTGAGGTTTCTTAATCCCCCTTTCAGGGGTTCCTTTTCGGGAGTTTTTCCTTAGGTGATGTGAGGGTCTAAGGGCAGGGGGGATGTCGTATGCTGTAAAGCCCTCTGAGGCAAACCGTGTTTTGTGATAATGGACTTTATAAATAAAATTGACTTGACTTGACTTAATGCCATCGATTAGGCAAGAAAACTGAAATAAATCTCTTAGAGTTGTTTCTCTAATGTTCATAATCTGTTCTCTAGTGAAAAGAAACCTGGTACTGCAAACAAAAACACTTAATTAACAAAATAATGTGTAGCAACAAACAGAGGTGGCCATCCGCAGCACCATCTTGATTCGAGAATAATAGAGAAACGAGCTCAGAGTACTTTCTAAAACACTGCCTCTGAAAGGACTTATTAGAGTGGGATTATAATAAATGACCTACAGGACTGACCACATTAATTCTCCTGATTGGAGGCAGAAGCACGCACTGTACTGTGGCCCAGCTGGCAGGTTAACAAGAGCTGTTGATTTCAGTTTGGCTCCATTTCTCAGTGATGTAGAACATACAGCACAGCCAGGGCCTGAATGGGAGCCCTTGGTGGAGGTGTTAATGGCTATCAGCAATTTACATCCAATGCAACAAAATCATTTAAACTATTCCAAGCTTTCATCAACATCTAACTGTCCTTATACAGGGAACAGAGCAACCTCAGGTCAAAGTGTTTGTCTAGCAAGCAAACTTTCATATTTGGGTGGAGTGATGACACTTCAACTTTAACGCTTAATGCTGCGTTCCATTCAAAGTCAGTGGTCTGAATTTCTTAGTCGAAATTTCTGACTTCTAAGTGTTTCAGGCACACAACACCAAACATGAAGAAAAATCATGACAGACAGTGACAAACTGGTGTTTCAGTGGCTAGTCCATGAACAATTGCACCATGAGTGGGGCTGCCTTCTTATATTTCAATAATATATTAACATTTAATACCAATATAATAAATTAATACTAATAACTACTAATACTGTAATACTAAATATGAATATTTTGACATAGATTTACATGCAGAATAGGTTTTACTTTATGATAGTTGTTGCATCATTTTAATTAAATACATGCAAATATACTTCATGTTGCTTTTTAGTTGATTTTTACCCTTTACGATGTGCCCCTCGTGCCTCCGTGGATGCTGCCATTGTTGTGTGACTTCAGACCGCTGTAGTCATTACATGGATTTGCCCCAAGTTCACAAGCAGAGGATTCGACTTTGAGTGCCGGTCCATTGTACTTTTTCTAGCAGGAGCTCAGATTATTTCGACTTCTTTGAATAGAACGCAGTGTCATCACTCCATCCAGTAAGAAGCCTTAACCCTTTAACACCTGAATATACATCAATTTCCTTGCGCTGCTTTCAGATGCCTGTCACAAGCTATTTCACCTTCTGAAACCTGAGTAAATTGATTGGATTTCATTTGAAAACATGGGAAAAAAACATAAGGAGCAACTTGGCAAGAGATGTCCAGCAAGAAACTTGGTGACCAAAAATGACCAGACAATTAGCTAGGGGTGATAATTTGATAGTATCCAAAATAAGGGAAAAATGCCCAGACTGACAGCTGATGACTTCATCTGCCTGACAGGTGCTGATGCCAACTTCGTAAGTGACAAAGAGATTGATGAGGATAAGACTGTATTTGACTCACCAAAATAGTGGGCCACACGCCTGAGTCGAATTATGTCTGGCACTTGACAAGAACAGGAAACGGGTAGTGGAGCCACGATCAACGCATTTTCGAAGAAGTACTGGACACTTTTTAAAAAGACACCCACCTGCTACAGAGGAGAGGCGTGTGTATAGTAAACACAGCAGTGGGGAGGAGTAAGCACAGGACAGTGAGGGGGAGTTAGCGGCAGAGACCAGTAAAGGGAAGGGGGAGGAGGCCATTTACTAGGGCTGTTGTGCACTATTTTTGAACAGTTACACATGTTGGTCAGTGTGTTATTTGTGCTAATCTTCATTTTTTTGCATTGCACCCAACAAGGGTCTGGCATGACATGATTTAGTGGAATTTCAGAAATTAAAATGACCTCCCTTATCACAATCATTCATTGGTTTTAGGCTGCAGGTTGCCAAGGTTACAGAAAACCCGGAAAAGTCACTAACTTGTTTTCCAGTGGCCATGGAAATGTTAAAATGGCCACTGGTCATATCTTTAACATATACTGAACTCCAGATTCTAGAAGTCAGTTTTAAGTCAAGTCAGTTTTATTTATAGAGCCCATTATCACAAAACATGGTTTGCCTCAGAGGGCTTTATAGTGTACGACATCCCTCTGCCCTTAGACCCTCACATCACCCAAGGAAAAACTCCCCAAAAAGAACCCCTGTAACGGGGAAAAAAGTAGTAGTATAAAGTGGTCCTGGATCATCCTCTGGTGGTGGTAGTATAAATGTGCTATATAAATAAAGTTATTATTGTTATTACTTATGCCAGCTCCACTCCCCTAGAGCTGTAACAGTTAGTCATTGGTTTTGTTGAGTCACAGAGAAAATAACAACTGAAACGAGTTCACCGTTTTAAGTTATTTTTCTAGCAAAATTAGATTTCTTTGCTCAAGCTTGTCCACCATGAGGATATGTTGTATTTCTTTGTGCTTGTGTCTGTTAGGGCTTTGGACTATTGCTCTGACAAAACAGCATGTGACACAAGGAAGTGTCTATAATAATCTATGTACTGTACCAAGATGGCATCTAACTTTGAGCAGGTAGTCAGGTGGTTGTGTCACTATTTACCACCTGCAGAGGTTCCTTTTACATGTCACTGTGTCACCATTGGCAAACATTTGGATAAATATTTGCAGCAGATGTGTAGCATTTGTCACATTTCACACAGTCCTTTGTGTGTGTGTGTGTGTGTGTGTGTGTGTGTGTGTAAGTGCATTCTCAGGAGGGTACAGGCAGAGTTTGGGATATCCTCGCTTGAATAACACTCCTGTCTCCTCTCATTATATCTGCACTGTAAACACAATAAAACAGAAGATCAGAACCAGTGGAGCAGTGAGGAGCTCAACCTGTGCTGTGCTGTGTGTGTGTGTGTGTGTGAGAGAGAGAGACTGTGTGTATGATTTTGATGGTGTGTTTAAAAGCCTGACAGGACACAAAACATCACAATATGGCCTCAGCTTTATGTGACACACAAAGCTGCATCCATATTTAAATGATGCTATTTGTAGAAACCTACTGCAATCTTAATCATAAATCCATCCCAAACCTAATCCTAGATTTTTATACAAATCAGAAATACTTGGTACCATATAATTTAATTAAACCTGCTTTATCTGTGATCAATACTTAATGTATACCCTTTTGTCCAGATCGATGTAGAATTACCCAATATCAACTACGACAATGGAGAGAACAACCATCCAAAGTCATCACATTTTGCTTCATTGTCAATGGACTTGCACGTCTATATATTTTGCTCCAGGTATGCTTCTTTGCTGTTGAGGTTACATGCTGCCGCTACAGATGCAGGAATGTCAAAAAAAAGCACATGATGGGATTACTGTACAAAAACACATGGCAACCAATGATTGGATGTCAACAAAGGCACAGAATGTTAGGTTTGGGCAAAAGGGGCACATGGTGAAGTGTAGAAAAAAAACATTGAATTCAAATAGGATGCGGTGAAAGTCCGGGGTTCGTCTGACCCATCCACACCATACATGGACCTTCTTGCTCTTTATATTATGCCATTACCGGCAGCATTTCAGCCTTTCGCCATCCATTAGTGTATCATGCTGCTACAGTGGGTGCCTTTTGTCTGTCCAGCAGCATATAATAACAATGAGACCGGTTCTGTCAAGCCTTGTTCTTAGCTGATACTGTATCATACTGCTGTGAAAGCTGGCTTTCGACATTGGAACCTTATGCCAAAATCACAGCAAACGCTGAGGCATTTGATGACCTCGGAATGAGATTGGGCTGGAACGAATAATTATAGCTGATGATTTGCAACAAAGTTTTGAGTTTAAAGAAAACTACTGTACATTCACTGACCAAGACTGTTTTATTAACAACAACTTGTGCAGTACTTAATGAATTAATGTTTCAGGTGGGCTGATTGCCTGGCCTCAGGTACTGCTGCTTACTGCTTTCTGCAGAACCGCTCATCCAAACAGCTTCATAGTGGGACACTGCACCTCATTGTTGTGTCCCATTGCAATAATAGAGTATAAAGGTCACTTGGTTGCAATAACTCCCACAAACATTGTATAGCATCCATGAAGTTGAGGCTCGGCTATCTAGAGGAACAAATGTCTTCTTTCCAAAAATTACATCTTCGATGCTTAAAATGTTTGATGTTGTGACAATGTTACTACTCTGGTCTCTCCAGTGTTTCTGCATTGCTATGTTTTTAATGACCATTAATACATATTAAAAATTATGTTACGGAATGTTTTTTTAACCTTTCTTGTTACTAGTTTTCAGGTTTTTTTTTTTTTTTTTTTTTTTAGTTTAGACTATGTTATGGCTAATTTTTGGGGTCATTTCTTATTTAGTTGCTCATTGCCTTCTTCCCGTGTTTCTGAAAGAAGTCAAGACACATTTCTCAGGTTTCAAAGGGTTAATAAAGCGCGTATTTGCTTGTAAACATTCTAACTGCAAAGTGAGCTTTCTATTCTGCTTCATGAGTTCACAACGCAGGGTGTCTCAGACTACTTGGTCCCAGTGTCTTCCTTGGGTCAGAAAACAGGCTCTGGGATTTTAGCCTCTCTAAAGATCATAATTAAAAACACACACAGACAGGACACACACATACACACCAGAAGCAAAATCCTAACACTAACAAAGACAATACAGAATTTATAAATTAAATTAAATCATCAGAAGCCACAAGTGGCGGTGATAATATTTTAGATATCCCAAGATTCAAATGCATTTTCCTTTTTGAGTCATTCCTCTTGATCTTCACTAAATTCATTGAGGAGAACAATGCACACATGCAAGAGGGTAAAGGGAGTTCATGGGACCATGAGCATACAGAAACAGTCTTAAGATAACAATATATTGAGGTTGTGGTCTCAAGGTAACAGCCCAGTGCTCTTATCCATGCCAACAAGGCAAATATAATCCATAGCCCCATGACACAGACAATACCACCCAATCATAAAGCTCAGCCCGAATGCACAAACTCAACTGTAACTTTGATCACTTTGCTGAGAAGTCATAATCCTGCAGTTTGAAACTGGGTCATTGTCGGGCCACATGCTGAAAGCTAGCTGCTTGCTTCCTGCCACATGATTTTGATGTCTTAATGGGATATTATGGCAGCTGTGTGTTAGTGCAGAGATGGGATGGAGTCTTGGAGACAAGCTTTGATGAGCGCACCACCCTGATCCTGGTAATTACAGTCTGCATGTTGTGCACTGATTACAGATCTATAGTGAGAAACCTACCCCAGCACCTGACAGGAGCCCCTCTTATGTAACTAATGCAATCCTAAATTAATTAATTCTTCTTTTGTGGTGCTCACAAGTATTGTGCCTTTAAGGCTTTAAGCAGGCTTTTTCTGACAGGCCAGCCTTAATGTGGACCTCTGTTTCGCTCGTCGGACTCCTCCTCCGAAGCTTGAGGATGGTGATAAGTAGATCATTTATGTCAGGTGTTATGAAAAGTGTTTTATCTTATGAGGTATAGCCTTTTCAACTTACATTTATCTTTTGACTTAACCTTTTGAACTTTGATGTCTAGACCATGCTGCTGCACCAACACATGTTACAGAGGAAGTTTGACAGCCTGTCAGACAGAGCTATGATCTGCAATGGCGAACTTGAAAGTGTCAAAGTAGGTGGATGTCTGTTAATCCTCAAACTGCGCAAATTGAAATTGTAAATATAAAATATGCCAAATGGAAACATGTCAGTTTTGAAACAAAATCAATTTTTTGCAAGAAAGCTTTCACGCTTGCATAAGGTGATATTTCAGGCAATTCGAAAAATCCATATTTCGCAAAACTGCAGTGGAAACCCTTTTTTTGTCTTTTTAGGTCTCATGATGCTATGGCTAAGTGCTCATCGGTAGAAACTGGCTCCATCATGATGCAGCAGATGCTTCAAGAAGTGTTACTGCATCACATAACTCTTCAGAAGTTGAACGGATCATCTGGAAGTTTTGAATCCACAATTCTTTTGTGAAATCATGGACTATGACCTCCAAGAAATCCCTCATATCTGGCCGCTCCCACGTATAAGGGGCAAGTTTCCATCATCGCTCGCATAATACATCTAGATTGCCTTGGATTGAAAATAATGACAGCTAGTGCAGGGGCTGCAATAAAAATAAAGCTGTTAATGTTTGAACATCCATCAACATGCTTCTTGGAAAGTTATCACCAGAGGAGGAGTTGCAGAACTTCACTCATTGGAAATGCAGTCATCTCACAATTGTGTTTTATCTACATTATCTACAAGTTTTATCTACAAGTGTAGTGCAAATCTGTGATGGACACCTGCCTCGTGTGAAGCATCTAGTCAGCAGGGTGGAAACTGTGATAAGTTAGACAGAATGCATTCTTTGTTCACCTTCTCTAAACCTTTGTTTGACTTTTCTGCACAAATTTACGCAAAAAACGGTGTGAATTCTCTGTGCATTTGTTCCCTTCTTTGCCTTTCATGATCAGACCTGATTGTGAAGACACACTTGTATAAAAGCTGCTTTAATATAATTCACAGACATTTTGTGTGTTTTCACTTTATTGAGCTGTCTTTGATAAATAGATTTGCACAACAGTTTGTAATAAAACTCTCTTAAAGCCTTTTTTTCTCCTGATACCTGACCAACACTGTCACACACAACTATACTGTATTTGTTCTGCTTGAGGAACAAAGAGTTTTAGAAATAACCCGGATAATGTCATTATGATGTCATCAGAGTCATTTCAGTTTTAGTCTGGAAATGTTTGTCAAAAAGTATGCTCAAGTTGTTGATTTCCACCATATACACTGCCTGCAACAATGTAATATACTGAGCCAGACGGTTCCTATAGTGCTGGTGGGTGGGCAGACAGGGTAGTGGATTGGGCCAACAAACCCTGGACTTTCAAATGTGAACCTGCTGTTTTCTTCCCATATGAACCAAACAGGCAAACCATGTTTTTTTTCTGACCATGTGCTTTGGGTATTTTACCGATGTTGTAGGTTTATTTTGAAAAAGATATGCATCTAACAAAAAGAAACTTTTCTGTGAGTGTCTTTTAAAAAGACACAATGCAGTTATCCCAGAACAGGATACCTAGGGATACCTAATGTGTTTTATGCAGACGTGAATGGCACTGACTGAGTCTGATAATCTGCTGTTAATCCAATCAAAAATCTGTTGAACGATACACACATATTAGGTTTGCACTGTGATGTATAGTATGTATTTTTGTATGCAGCAAATGTGGGATGAGATTTTATTTTAAGAGCAGTGGATGTCTGATACTCCCACTTTGCAAAGGTATTGTTAATTTTGAGTGACTATAAACAAGTCAGTGAGCTAAAAACTAAAACAGGTCAAGTATTCACTGCTCTGAGTCATTAGTATTGTTGGACAATACCGTCGAGCTCAGACAACTCCACTGATGGAACAGGACGGGCCTGCTAGAATGCATCTCCAACTCTAAATCCAAAAACTTAATCCAAACGTGCAGAAGTGAAGAGTAACAACATGAGCAGAAGATCTACTCTTACACACACACACACACACACACACACACATATATATATATATATATATATATATATATATATATATATATATATATATATATATAGGCCTGTACAGCAGCAGCAGCAGCAGCAGATGCTGCAGTCAGTGGGAGCAGCCAGCCATTACCTGTAGCAGTGAGGTGATGCTGTTGTGTGACGCTGTGCAGCTCCAGCATGTTGTTCATGAACACAAGGTGCGGGGAGCTCAGTACCTGACTCTTCTGTCTAAAGAAATGTATGTGAAGGATGTAATTGATTTGTCTTTAGTTTCATCATATGGTGGTTTTTAAAGAGGGGAATACTTTTTCTTTAACCTCACCATGTGCGTCTTTTGCCTAAACCTAACCGTCTTGGACTTTGTTCCCTAATCCCAACTATCATGACAGTCTGCGTTGTTATGGAAACAGAAGGACCATGGTGCTTCATCCCACCATGTGCACTTGTTGACATCACAGTTACAGCATCCCTGGGGATAAACAGCTGACACAAAAGGATACCTAAAACGTGGGTAAAAATGGGTAGATGCGGAAGGTCACAGACAGTGACACCATGTGATGAGTTGGGATGAGAAGGTGTTGGTAAAAAACACTATGTAGAACTATATAAAAAACAAACACAATCTATCTAAAAATGATTCAATAAATATCTCATTGTACTAGAGGCAACACTAAGCAGCAGAGTAACCTTTTGAGTGTTTATACATTTTACATTTAAGTAAATCAATGCACAATGACATACGGATGTACAGTGCATTGTCAGGAACTGGGTTTTTTTGCACTGCATTTTGTTGTTATTTATTACTTTTTTCTTTTTCATCTTATTCTTACATTCTGGCTGATGTATAGCTTTGCTAACTCTGTTTCTTGAATCCAGCATTAAAAGCGTTGCAGTGGACATCGTGATCTGTAATGTCAAGTCACATGCAACGCTCCTCTGTCATTATAGTCACATGGTCAGAAGAAGAATTCTACCATACGTGTATTCATGCCTGTGCAAACCTACAGGTAATTGGCCAACACAGCGCTTTGCTGAATCAAGTTCATTTTATTGGGAAAAAAAAGTGCATTTTCTGCATTTTCTCTCTGGGGTTCTCTGCGGTGGCTTGTGTTGAACTGTTACATTGAAATTTCTTCCTATTCCATCATGTTGCTGGCCTGAGTGAGATCAGGGCATGTATTTGTCAAGCATTTCAGAATCACAATGGTAGTGATTGTAGGACCAAACAGAGAAGGAGAAAGAGAGAGTCAGACTTTGCTGTTTTATGACACTCAGAGCTGACAAGTAGAATTTATGACATGTTGCAAGTTTTTGGCAGTTTAAAAAAAAAGTAACAATTGTAAAATTAGAAATACAGAGTATAGATCTGATTTTGTGTATAGGCCAATTTACTGTTAATTTATGCCAGTTATATATACAAAAATGAAATGAAATTAGATATGCTATTTATTGCAAGTAAATATTGACAAGCCCTGCATGTGGCTTAAAATATTAATACCATATCTAAATGAAAATAGTAGATAATTTGATTCAGTAGTGTGAAATAACAATATTATTTTATAGAACCTTTGGTAGACCTTTGCCTTGCACATATTCCATAAGCCAACACAGCGTTGATTTATCAACCCACTGTTTGTGGTGCATGACTCCCTAAAGAGTATGTCATTTTTTCTTCCACCATCCAATTCACCTTTCAACTACATACCTTGTAACCTATATACCCTACACGAGAGGAAAAATGTTTGTTTTTGTTATGTCTAGAGTTGTCACAATTTAAATTCTAAATCAATCAAAATAAGCTTTCAATTTTGATCATCAAGGAGCAGGATTGGTGAATCCCCTGGTGTACTTCAGAGATGACAAAGGGTATCTCTGGTAGCCTGTAGCTGCAGTTTTTCAGACTCCATGGCCACTGCGGGAGCTTAACTGAAATCAGCAGTGTGGTGACATTTCTCTCCTGAGTGAAACAATAAATGTGTTGTTGACAGAAAAACAAAAGATTAAAAGTTAATTTAGTGAAGTGAAAGTGAAGAAAAGTAGCTTTTAGCAGGTGAGTAAAGTCAAGGTCTATGTGAAGTGAAGCAAGATGGCAGATGGCTTGCCACTGGTATTGTGGGGCGAAGTTGTAGTCTGTTTGGAGAGTGCCTCGGAGCCAGCCAATCAAATCTTCAAGTGTGTCTGGTGTGGATGTCATTGTCAACTTTCTTATATTTTCCTCGGAGATGATAACCCTCATGGTTAATTTCTGTTGGACAGCCATCTGGGAAAAAAATGATGGATAGGTATTTAGCAAATAACAAAATGTTTCTGTGTCACCATGAGTTCTACTTGTAACCAATATGATGATAGTGGGAGGACATCATTTCACTCTGACGTCACTACTGCTTCCCTCACAGAATCTGCAGAATTTGTCAACAGTGAAGCTCTCCAGGAATCCTGCAAGAGAGTGGGCACCAAGATTATCAACTGCAACATACAAGATTATACCTTTAACACTTGCACCTAGTTGCTCCAGGTAAACACCCATTTGCTCCAATAATTTTAAATCATAGATAAGTGGTTGCAAAACTTTTGCATAACCACACTCTTTGACCGTGGATGAGGTCAAACTAGAGCAAGCTGGATTGAAGATTGACCTATATTTTGCAGGTAAATTGGCAATAACTCAGTATACTGCACACATTTTGTGTTTCAGCTTTGATGTTCCAAGAGGATTGGCTATTTCAAATTCATCAATGTAAAGACCAAGAGCAATTGTGAACTCATCCCTTGCAAGAAGTGAATTTTCACTGAAGTACTGCCCATCTGCATATGATCTGTATTCCTGTGGGACATGGGCTTTCTCTGACATAGTTTTGTTTAAAATGTCAGTTTTGTTAAGCAGCTTCTGTAGCATAGGGACAATTGGGACATATGGAAGAGGTTATTTTGCCTTTTTTCACAGTATATTCTATGAGATTTACCAGTGGAAACTCCCTATGTACATAGGCTGCTCTCTTTTTAGCAGTTCCTAAGGGTCCATCTTTGGCACAATATGTCATCATGTTACTTTTTGACACAGCACCGGTAACCTCTTTTAAAACAGATTCATCCATGTCAGCGTAATATTTCTTTACTACTGCCTGACTCTGGATTGCAAAAGTGGCTCTGATAGCTTATTGACTTGACAAAGTTGTTGTATCACGTCTTGCACAGCATTTTCTGGTACATGCAGAACAGTTTGCATCTTTAACAGAAGAGATGCTAAGTTGTGTTCAAGTTGTTTTTCTAGATCATGCAGATTACTCTCACTGTTTACTTCACTCACCTCTTCAAAGTCTTCCATATAATCTGCATCTGGCATTTGCTTCTGTGCAGCATCACTGCCATGGGTTACAAAATCATCACCAATGATTTTTGACTGAAACCTCTTCCAATTCTGTTCCTTGTGTACTTTACTCTTGTGTGCTTTGAAAGTTGAGTAAACACTGCTTTCAAAGTTACAATCTTTATAAGAGCACCTGACTTTATGGTTTACTTTTAGATGTGCAGAATACAGGTGAGTAATGAAGTCAGTTTCAAAACAATATTCAGCAAACCCACATGACATCCAGCTGAATCTAACTTGTACATCTGCACTTGACTGCTAATCTGGAGTTTTGACGTGAATGCGGGATAATTGCACTTTTAGTGCATTTAGTGATTTAACTGTACAAAGACATTCCTGATGTACACAGGGAAATGGTTGTTTTCTTGCATAACTCCCATGTTTTAACCTAAAGTGTATAAATAGCTGTACTCTCTTTTCACAGCTAATAAGACAGTACATACACTTCTAAAGCATTGTATTTTATCTACAGTTTAAGACTGTTAACTTTAAAACTGTGATGTTATGCTTTGTCTCTGTGTTTACAATTTCCCCTTTAACCAGAAGTAAGCAAATTTACATCATGAAAGCCAATATGGTGGAACCACCTGAACATTTTGCCTTACAATGTCATTATTTCATCCAATGCACTAACTACCTATTTATGTTTTTAGTTAATTAATCATTACTAAATCTGTTTAAATCACAAGCAGTCTTAAAATATGTATTTGCTATCGATATTTTAACGGCACTCACCAGATTCAGTAGAACATGGCACAGCAGGCGAACCGTCCCCCTCTCTCCTCTGTGGATGCGCAGTGTGTGCTAGGTGCAGCGCGCCTCGTGGTACCATCGTCCCCGCCGTCTTCTGTGTTGCCGGCCGGGTGTCCATTGTGAAACAGTGTTCGCCGTACAACAGTTACGAAAGCAGCTAGATAACAGATAGATAACGGGGTGTATTAACACGTGTTTTACTGCTGACAAACTGCCACTCCTGTGATCAAAGCAGCGCGGTAACATGTCCCGTGAACTTTGGTGAACAGTTGCTCCTCCGATGAGAAAGGTAGTTAGCAAGCTAATGGTTAGCTAACAAGTAAAACCGTCCATTGAACTGGCAAACACACACAAAAAAAAATTTCCACTGCTCTCAGCGTTAAAACAAATCCTGCTGCTTCTTACCAACGGTCCATCGAATCCACATGACAACTCTAAACAGTGACTGCAGCATGGGCTAACACATAACTGTTGCTGTATGCTGTTAAAAGATGCAGCTCTACTCAGTAAAATTTTAAACAGGGTTTCCTTCACAACTCAACAGGGGTTAAGAGGTGTGGTCAAGACCAAAACTTTTCATTTTACCTAAAAGTTATTCACACATTCGACTTTGTCTAAAAATCAGTAGAATTTACTTAACATTTTATTGTAATGTCCTAAAACTTAAATCATTTATTTGTATTTTAATTAAACCTATAAGTAGATACTTAATCCAGGCTAACAGTGTGGTGGGATTACACGGCATGTGGTTATGTTTAGACAACAACAGCACATGGTAATCAACGCTAAAATGGCGATGAACACACATGCTGCCACAGTTTTTTAGGATTAGGCAACAAAGTCATTCATGGTTTGGATTGGGGGAAGGAGGCACATGGTAACGCTAATCCTGTTGCCTCTCGGGAGCATTCCTGCTCCCTTGTTTCCTAGTTTCCCTGGATCCTGGCCGTAACCTTGACTGTGCCTGACCGTGGTGATAGCTGTGCTGATGCCGCGACCCTGCCTTTGGTTGTGCTCGTGCTGTGGCTGTACTGATTCTGTGCCCCCCGCTCGCCCTGATCGTGGTCTGGTCCTGGTTGCGCCGATGCTGTGATCTTGCCTCTGGACACCTCCCTTTCAACATATGCATGAGACTGTTATCATCTCTATCAACATCATCATAGAGAGCAATTACTAATTCTACACCTACCATTATGGTAATATGACATGCATCTGTTCCTATTATTGCTGTGCCCCCCCTCTCCCCCCTCCTCTCTCCCCCACCCTCTCTCCCCCTCTCTCTCTCTCTTTCCTTTTTTGCCATGATTGTATTTCATTTGCTATTTACGACATCTATTGCTCGTCTGTCCGTCCTGGAAGAGGGATCCCTCACTATCCTCTACCGCTCTTCCTGAGGTTTCTTCCTCTTTTTTTTCCCGTTACAGGGGTTCTTTTTGGGGAGTTTTTCCTTGGGTGATGTGAGGGTCTAAGGGCAGAGGGATGTCGTACACTGTAAAGCCCTCTGAGGCAAACCATGTTTTGTGATAATGGGCTATATAAATAAAACTGACTTGACTTGACTTGACTTGTAGGAAAAAAACATCAGATTCAGACAGGAAGCGAACACTGGACTTCTGCATGAAAGTCCAGGGTTTGTTGGACTCATCCACACTATAAGTGCCCTTGCGCTCCTTATATTATTAGTACATTGGCAGCGTTTTAACCTTACATCGCTCTGTTGCATATCATGTGAATGACAAGATCCGTCCTGCTGCGTTCTGAAGGGTTGCCACCATTAAGCGTACCAGGCTGCCATGGCAGGTGCTATCTGGTCGTTTAATAACACACGACCAGGATTGTAACCCAAAAGCACTGTCAAAGTGATGGTGTTTGACAACTTCAGAATGACAACAGGCTTTTCCTACACAGAGAAGAGACTTTTTTTTTGGTATCTACAGTCTACAATCTGCACTCTAATACTTTAATTAGGAAATTGTAATGGACTCTAAAAAAACTAAAAATTAAAATGTTAATTGGAAAATGCCACCCATTCAAGTTTGAAAACAAAGGTCTTGTTCACCATATTAGACATATTTTCTTAAATTTCAGCCTGCCATATTTTATACCTTTGGAAACACCTCTATGAGAATCCAACTTCTTTTGAGTTTTAACAATGTTTGGCTGCACAGCATGAGCTTGTAATGATGGACCTACAGTGGGTTGTAAGAGTTTAAAAACTCCAAGAAAAACTCAGAAGTTTTGTGATTTGACATCAGTGACCTACACACAACATGGTCATTTTCACCAGCAGCTGTGTGTTACTTCAAACCAAGAGAGCGAGAGAGGTAAAAAATAATCTTTCCATGCTGTTTTCTCTGAATCAAGAGCTTGCTGCTGTTTAGCGGACAATCTGGATTAGTCTCTTCCTAATCCACAATATGATCTAAATGACTATACGCTCGAGTGGTTTTTGAACTAAGACCTAGTCAAATCTGTCTATCTAAAAGTATTATGGACCAAGTTGGATACACGTCTTAAATCTCCAGCCCTTGCAGTCTTAAGTTAGTTGAGTTGTCAGGCATTGAAATCTCAAGTAAATTGGGGTTCACAGTAGAAAGGTCCAAGTCACCAGGGCCAGATAGCATCCCAGTTACAGAACTTAAACTCTATGCCATGGAACAACCATGGATCTATTATAAATCTGGATACAGCCATGGGGGCCTCATTCATTCCTATGAGAGCTGCTCAGTGGCGCATGAAGCAGAGAAAACTCTTTGTCTGGGTTTAGAAAAGTGTAAAATACCCGGATTTACTGGCCCATTGAACATGCTGGAAGTGATTAACAACAAGCCAACGCGGCCGAGTGTACCTGAGCATTGACTCCGACTCACTGGCTCGCCCACACAAATGACCCGAGTGTTCGAAGTGAACAGCGCCCATTCACGAACATTCCTCTTGTAGTAGCTAAGCTTATTAGCAACAGCAAAGCTAATCGGCGGTATAACGACAGCGGTGCTATCGGTTTTAATATTTACGTGATAATCAGATAACGGTATAATTTATCTCTCTCTACACACACACACACAGACACAAATATACATACAACGTATCAGGGAATCATATCATCTCGACCAGAGAAATTAAATTAACAGAATCAAAATGTGTTGTACCCACAAAAATATAATAAAAGTTGGTGCCTTGTAATATTGCCCCATGTATTATTACACAGCTCAACTTTAAGTAAATACTACGTTCAGTACTGTTTAGTAACTGTCACTAGTGCTCCACGCTGCTTAATGATAACCTGTTGTTTGAATACTGACCGTAGACTGTATATACGGTCTCTGATACAGACATGGTAAGACGTCCATATTACAGGCTTTACAGCCAACAGCGTTTTGATGTGTTGCCTTTGATTGTGATGGCTATTAAAAAATGTGTTCTGAAAAGTCAACATGTCTCAAAAAAATGTATCCAGTGATTTAAGGAGGTCTTTTTCCCATAGTTAAGCAAATGGGGAAAAGTCTTCATGTGATGCTGTAATTCCACTTTCGGCCACTATGTAAATTTTGCTTCAGAGCGTGGCGCACTTCCCGGGGGCCTGGGAACAACACTAACCCTCTGGAAAACATCCACCATCATACCAGCAACCAAACACTACCAATTGGTTGCACTCAGTTAAATTGTAATGGAATGCCTAAAAGAAAAGAATAAGGTTCCACACACCGCCCTGCCAACTATCAGGAGACATGTAGAGTACTCTAATCATTTCTGCTGACTTAAGCTCCATCCTCAATTCAGCACCACTAAATGTTCAACAAAGTTCACCATTTCAACCTTACAACTCCTCATTTACTGGGTTCCCCATGTCTTTTCCAACCTTCCTTTTCTGAGCAAGGCCCTGGAAAGTGCAGTGGCCTCCCAAATCCATCAATCTTCATCGATCTTCCTTCCCACCCTACACAAATGATGTCCCGTCTTTTCACCCACACCACAGCCCATACACACTGCCTCAGACACTACTGGACCAATCACCCTGATATTTTGTGTGCACATTCATTATCCCATACTTAAGGACCTGTGGTTGAGGTGATTTACTCATGTCCAAAAACCTGTTTTGACTGTTTTATACAGTCATTGACTGCTCACCCCTCCTAAAAGATCAGTAAGGGCCGCAAGTCCTCAACAAAGTCACATAACAAAAGCATTTTGCAAAACATTTATCCTAAAATTGTCTTGGCTAAAAACAAGAAGCCTTACCGTCCATTGCAGGACACATATTTTGGTCTTTGTCTTTGCCCCAAAACTGACATCCATAGATGAGTTTGGTCTCATTTTGAGATTAATCCCATACTGGACGTTATGATCCACTAAGCAAGGTATGAGATGTCAAAACAATTTGTTTATCATCTTTGTTATCTTGTCTGTACTGCCAGGTTCACACTGGATGTGGAAGCACTCCGATTTTCCATGAGTGCTGCCTACTTCCTTTTGTCACCAATGTTAACCAGTGGGGCTATTAACACTGGACGGGGCTATTTTTGTATGCCAACCATGAGCGAATCAGCTGTGTGGCACAATGACAAAACCATAAACTATCTTAGAAACATACATGAAACACACAGAAATGTCACATTTCTGTCTTTTTATTTTTTGCCATTTAACTGTCACTCCTTTAATAACATTGTCTCCTTGTGTCCTCTGTCACTGCAAAAGCTATAAGTCACCTGACTGGAAACTTGGCTCCACAGGCTGCTTATCTCCATAAATCAACTACCAATATGCTCTTAACAGTGGTGGATGCAAATGCACAATATTTCTCACATTCTCTTAAGCTTTCTCTTTGACTTTCTGGAAATTCAGTTCAAATTTGTGAAGCCTCGTAATAACTCTCGCTGAAATTCGGAATGCATTTGTCCAGAGAGCCAGGTTTGTGAATTTTAACCAATTACATTGAAATTGCTGTTGAATCTCCAACTCCTAACATTATGCCGTACTTTCAGATTTAGAAAGGAACTTATATGATTTGGTTTTACACACGAATCTTGTCATCCATCTTTTCACACCATGTTCTCCTTTGTTTCTGTCCTTTTGTTTAACATTCATTCGAACTTTAGCCAACACTAATGGATAAAAAACTCTTTGGCCTCTCAGTTTCCGCGAGTCTCCTTTATGGGGGCGCAGGCCTAATCATGAGGAACAGAGGAGGCGAAAAACAACTGCATGCTTAGTGTCATAGGGCTTCTTAGACTGCTGTGATTAAAGTGTAAAACCAATGCGATGAGTTATTTTTCCTGCCTGATATGAAGACTGCCTCTCTCTCAGGGAGCCTCTCACCAGACAAATGGTTCCTTTGCATAAAATGTAGCCTTTGTGTAACAGTCGAAAGCAAGTATGCATGGCCAAATGCCAAGCACTGCATATATTAGCATTCAGTAAAATCTGCCCTGGCTGCCGCATACATGGAACATTAGTCTACACTTTATCCAACATAATCTTAAACACCATTTATCACAGTGCAAGAATAATAGACTTCTGTGGGTTACTCCAATGCCCTTCTGGGTCCAGACCTACGTGCCAAGCCCCGGAGAGAAGATGGAGGAAGTCTATTTGGTCTAATTAAACTGATTACAATGTGCTCACTATGAGGGCTGAAATAAATAAATAATTGCAGCCTCGTAGGCACAGGTCAGTAGATAATGGAGAGGTTTTGCTGATAATTAGCTCTAAATGGTTTAAGTATAGTACCCTTCGCTGAAAGGCAAGCCAGGCATGATGCCTTGTTCTGCTGCAGGATTTTTCTCCTGGGGTATTCCAACTGTGTAATGCTCAAACACAAAAAGGTATCACTACAACAATGTTTTTTCAAAGGTAATGAAGCAGTTTAATATTAGACACTGCAGCTAAGAACTTAAATGTGCAGAGTGTTGCGTCACAAAATTCCATGGTATAGCTGCACTCGGGTAAAATATATGGCACTTAGGAGGACTGAGCAAAAGTCAGACACATTAGCTAAAAATTAATACATTTGAGACTGACCGGGTGGATACAATTTGCTTGCTGTTCACAAGATCTGGCTGCACTGTGTTGTATCAACACAACTCTCATCACAACGCATCAAATGTTGCAGCTTTGTCAACAACAAACCTGCAACCTCCTTGGAAATTCAACTAACTCAGCTGCTGCTGCTCAACTGCAAAACTGAAAAGTCAAATAAAAAGAAAACATAATGTTCAAACTTAAAATGCATGGGCTACCACTTTGTTGTCTTCTTTGCAACATATTATCAATAATTTATCATATTCGCAGTACTTCGACTGTGCACATTTTATTTATCCATTCCCTATGTGTGCATGTGTGTGTGTGTGTGTGTGTGTGTGTATTTAGAAGTGTTGTACATGTGCTATGCGACAGTCAGATTACTTATTATCTTTATCATATCTATATTTATTTATCAGCATTAAAATGTCTATTTTCCCCCTTTGTAAATGGATCAGTACACCACATGTAATAATATAAATGGTGCATTATAATTGCAGTGGCTAAGGAACAGATTCAGATGTTTATTTAAAAGTGCAGTGTGGATATTTCAGATTTTGGGATACACTGCTTAAAATGGAATAAAACTCATTTTAGATGTCCTACAATTCAAACTCATTTAAACTCTTAACATACAGCTGAATCCTTCCATGCTGATCTGTAGCTGGGGGAGAGTGAGGATGACTCTTTGGTTAAGAGCTAGAGTTCTTTGACTGCTGCTGAGTCCATCCTCACTAGGGACCTCATAGTGACCTTTTTGTCCAAGATCAACAGTGCTAAAAACAAACCCCAGCAGCTCCGAAAAACAGTGCCACATCAGTCATCAGTGATGTACAGACTATGAGGTAGGACCTGTTATAGAAAATTCAATTAGAGTTTTATGTAGTGGTTATTTATTTCCCCATATAAATTTAAAGCCACAGTGGATGGTTAGCTAGAGAGCTGGCTGTCTTGGTAATGTTAGCTCAAGTACAGGGAATGGAAAGTTCACATCATGCTGTGTTTTATTCATTGGACAGCGAACAGGAGACAACTCCCACACACTGTCTAATTACTTGCAAAAAAAAACATCAGATCTTCTTCAGATTGAAGAACTGACGACCAAAAGGTTCACTCACTCAGGTTTTTGTAGCAAGGAGGCAAAGGGTCTACAGGAAGAAAGTAGATCTACAATTCCAGAGCAGCAATACCAGAAGCAAGCATTAAGGTCTGAGAAATGTGCAGATGTGTTTAAAGCAAGTAAGCTAAATAACTTCTGTGCTCGCATTGAGACCATCGGCAGCCGACAAGCAAAAGCAGCTGAAGCAGAGGTTAATGGATGGGTGACTGCCCCTTTCACACCCTTTCTGAGCCTGATGTCAGGAGAGCGTTCAAGCGTGTGAACAAAAAAAAAGCAGCAGGACCAGATGGTGTCAGTGAATGGGTTTTCATATGTCCTGACTACCTTAATGGTAAATGGACTATACTTGTATAGCACTTTTCTAGTCTTATTAACCACTCAAAGTGCTTTAACACTACATGTCACATTCAACCATTCACACACACATTTACACACTGGTGGCCAAGGCTACCGTACAAGGTGCCACCTGCTACTCAGTAATCATTCATACACACTCACACTCCGATGACACAGCATCGGGAGCAATTTGGGGTTCAGTTTCTTGCCCAAGGATACTTCGACCTGTTGCCCGGAGGAACTGGGGACCGAGCCGCTGACCTTCTGATTAGAGGATGACCCACTCTACCTCTGAGCCACCACCTAGCACTGGTGTTCACAATGATGTTCAACCTGTCCTCGACTCAGCCTCATAGCCACGTGCTCCAAGAAGTCCATAATTTCTGTGCCTTGCAAGACCAGCCTGAATCACTATCACCCAGTGGTACTCACCTCTGTAGTGGTGATGTGCTTACAGCTGCTGGTCAATGGAATTTACAAAGAGATGGAAGAGCACTTCAGTGGAAGAAAGAGTAAAGACAATTGCAGATACACTCTTTTGGCTGGAAGAGGGTGACTGGAGGCAGATAAAGAAGGTAATGGTAACAAAGCGGGCATTGATCAGTTCTTCTTGAGAAGTCAATCAAATCAGTTAGATGAAGTCCACTAACAGGTAAGTAACCAAGGTTCACAAGGTATCAGCATCTCTGCCACTAAGGAGGAAGCAAAGGTTACCACTGAACAGCAGGGGCAGGGGGAGTGATGAGAGTGATGAAACATGAGATGCGATGGGCGGAAACTCAAAGGGAATTGGCCATGGGCTACTGAGAAAACCATGTGGGCAACTAAATTCAAATCCAATAGGTGAACTGGAAAGGGACAGTTGGAAGAAGATTTGATTGATTAATATGATAAGAGAAGTTATAAAGTTTGTGAGGGCTGGAAAAAGTTAGTTATGGGGGTAGTCAAGTTAGCAGCAGGAGACTGATAGGTCTGTCAACAAGTAAATGCAACTCAGAGGTATGTTGAGAAGGGCTTGAGATAGTTAGAAAGAGGGCAGTAATATGCTTCAGAATTACCACCTGGTGTTGCGTTGTTAATTAAAGTTCTCAGTCATCCAGGTCATGGTATCCATAATACGGCTTTCCCACCAATATTGACGCTTGCACACAGGTTTTTCAAACATGGGTAAACCAGCTAAATACCGTATTCCCACTGCCAGTGAACACAGCAGGAGTCTACCTTTCTTTTAGCTGTTGCGTGTGGGGGGTGGGGGTTGTTTGGTTAGTGTGCCCATGTTACGTCACAGACAGGCAGGAGAACAGGTTAACAGTAGACAGCAGCAGGGACAGAGGTCTGTGAAAACTTTTCAGTGGTTTCTTCTCTTTACATATCTCTCACTTATTAAGTGTCTCTTTCAAACTTGGTGCAGAGGTATTTGGACCGGTGCTTTAGTGCTACTTAGACACGGTACACCATTGCATCTTGCTGGTTAAAGAGCTGAAATAGCCATGTTCACCCACATGTTGTTTTCCCATCAATGCCAATCAGAGCTGGAGGTGATAAAAACCTGTGTCTTCTGCAGAGTTATTTGACCCTGGTGTGAATGCCGATCTATGCATTCCAATTGCATTAAAAAGCCACATGTTCTTCTTCTTCTTGTGGGGTTTTACGGCAGTTCATCCTTGAAGACATCGGCAGACATCCTTGAAGTTGCATTACTACCTCCTGCTGGATTGACCCGAAAACTTTCATCCTATTCTGTCACGACCTTCTAATGAGTCCAGTTAATGACAAATACCTAACATTCACTCTCCTCCCTTCCCTCTTGCACAAACACTTGATCACACCTTTCACACTTGCTGCCCCTTGTTTTGCCCTCTGCAGCCTCACCATCAACACCTATCTTTCCATCTCGTATTTCCTACAGGAAAGAAGGACATGCTCAACTGTTTCCCTCTCTTTACACTGGCTACACAGGCCAGTAGGATGTTTCCCTAACACAAAGAATGTACTGTTCAGGTTGCTGCAACCTATTCTCAACCTACTAATAATCACCTGTTCACGTCTATAACTTCCAACCCCTCCCATTTTACTCTGTACAACATGTAAGTGTTGTCCATTAGTGATACTATCCCAGTACTGCTGCTAGTGTCTGTTTATTTACCTCAAAATGACGTTTTTCCCCTCTGATTTTGAAAGTTTGATATTAGCTTCCACATCTCTTCTCCTAACTGCCTCTTTGGCCAAATTATCCACTCTTTTATTTCCCGGGATTCCTGAGTGTGCCGGTACCCACATAAACACTACGTCCCTCCCCTGACAGGTTAGTCTTGTGTTCATAAACAATATTTTGTATATTAAATCTTGATAATGTCTGGCCGCTCCTGTGGTAATGCTTAACAATGATGAAACTCAGTCACTACAAATGAGAATTTTACTTGCTTCCACATCTTCTGCCCACTCTAGTGCCAACAGAACTGCAAACAACTAATTCTAACCAAGTGAAAAGGAGTTGCAGGCTTTAAAACCTGTGCAGGTGTGTGACACAGGGCTGTTAAGGTCACATGTGAGTCGTTGATCCAAACAGCGTTCGTGTGGGTTGTTGGGGCTAGGTGGGTCCAGGGTTGAACAGAGGAGGTGTCCTACAACACTTCTTATCACCCACTTACAATGCAGTCTTGAGTTCCCTCCCCAGACGGATCGGCACCCATAGTTGCGAACAAAATAGCATGTATGGATGACGTTGTGGAGGTTTATTAGGAGGAAGATGTAACAAGTATATGGTATGGTTTGTAAAATTTTCAGCATCCACAAAAACTATTTGATATTATTGTATTGCAACAATGTTGGCATGCAAAAGAATACACTGACCTAAGAGGTTGTTTAATATGTTTAGTGTTATGAACAATCAATTCTGAATGGTTTTGTGAAGCAGTCTCCATGTAATGCAGTGGTTTTTACATGTATTACATGGTTGTTTACTCATGCTAATATGTTTACTTCTGAATTCTACAGAGCTAAAAGGTTGAATGCATTATAGTTCCCGTAAATTTGAAGAGAAAATAAAATGTTTGTTTTCATTTTTTTCCCCTCCATTCTCATTTGAAGGAGGCGATTGTCTTCATGTCACAGTTCAGAAATTGCATGTAAAAAGAACTGGTAGGACTTCTTGACTGTTAGAAAGTATTTTTAGGATTATGCATCATCCATAAGTAGTTTAGAATTCTGTGTCTACCTCAAGTAAATACCTACCTATATAAGGCAAAGTCTTAGTGCCTGCAAGTTATGTTTGACCATGGATACCTGAGATGGACCAGTGCCAGCAAATTTAGCAACACAGACACATTCCTCACTTCTCAAGAGAACTCTAGATGTATGTTAGTAACTGATACCAACCATCTGCGTCATGACAACTATATAAATACCACTGTTTATTCTCTGTTCTGTGTCGAACCTCTGCTTGCATGTTTCTTTTGTTTCTGTATCAATCCGAGTGCTCGTAATAAATGTTTCCTGATTGAAGCTTCAACTGGTGTCCCCGTCCTTCAAATTCATCACAGAAAATTATCCTATCATTGACACAGGAATGACAAAGGAAAAAGAACACAAAAAACAAATCACAAGACCAAGACATTGCTGGAGTAGGTGGGCATGGGCAAAATGAGGTAAACATGGGGATTGCAGGGAAGACTCTGGGAAAACATTGAAAGACTAACGAGACTGATACAAAACAGGTGTGTAGTTGGCTGGGAGAAATTTGGACTAGAGGAGGATTAATGAGTCTAATACAGAACAGGTGTGTAACTGGGTAAATGAGGGAAAGGCAGGACAAGAACACAGAGGGGCAAGAACATAGTAAAATGAAATCCAAAAACCAAGAAAACACAATCTTCCTGTTACGGGCACTGACGTTGCCATAGGTTATATATGTATCTGAGGCTTCTAGCAGTAATTTATTCAACAGTGTGAAAGGGGATCATGATGTCATTGTGGGTGGTGACGTCATTGTGGATTCCTTCTCTGTGTTCTGAGGGATTGCCTCCGACATGCGATTAGTTCCTCCTCCTCCTGCATGCCTTCCTGCCGACCACTCGGGTGCTGCCAGCTGTTCCACCTTCCTCCCCCTCGATGACTGCCTGCTCCAATTTTGTGTTTGTGTTGACTATGAAAGTCCACAGTAACTTCGCCAGTGCACGGCTGAGATTTTACGTGAGCAGTCCGCCTCTTTCTTTTGTGCTCTGTGCCTCGTGTTTGCTGTTGCTTGTGGCTGTTAACTCGGTTGTTCTGCACGTTGACTCGTAGTGAGGCACTCGACCATATGTAAAGGAGCTGGGCTCAAGAGTAGATTTTGGTTTTGGTTCTTTTTGTTAATAGCACATAATCTGCTGTTGCACCACACCACAGTACACTCTATGTCTATGTATGATGGCTGCATCATTGTGTTCCTGGTAGGTAAAAAGAAAAGTGTAGACAGGTAAGCTATTTCATTTCTTAGATTAAACTGTGGGTTGGAACGGGTAGGTATAGCCTCTCCTTGTGTTTCCAGTGTTGCCTGCTACTGCTATTCCAAAAACATCTAAACAATAAATGGCTTTCCAGCCAATTTTACCACAACGACACTTTGTTACTTCCCTTTGTCCCTCGGCTTAACATCTTTGGGTTGGAACACTTCCTATTCAACTAAATTTATCTTAACCCGACCAAGTGAAAACACAGTGAGACTAACTCATATAAGCAACTTAAATGAGTCTCAAACAGACAGTTAGTCCAGTTTTCTTTAAAGTCTAAAGGCATCACAACACAGCAGACTCACCTAAATCCAGAACAGCACAATTGTAGACCTTACAATAAATTGAATACACTTCAACAGAAATCTAGAGGATGTCAAGGTTTAGAGTTATAAAGCTTATTTTGTCACAAAAAGCAGTAAGAATAGTGAAATTTGAGTATTTCCAGCAAACTTCAAGACATATTTTATCTTAAAATACTTAGACATGTCTCTCTTATCTTATTTCAAGAGGGTAGTGTCTCTCTAGAACAGTTTACCTATCATAGATTCTTTAAATAAACATGAAATGAACAGTGTATGAACCTTCTGTTTGTCTGTTTGTTATTTTACAAACAGTTAAAAACAAAAGCCACTCCTAAGGGGAAAATACTGCTTTTAAGTATTACAAGCTTATTACAGCAAAAAACAGACAAACAAAAACAAACATCTAATATCTGTAAAATATAGCTAGGGATGACTTTTCCCATCTAATGTCAACATCTCTTAAATCTAAGAAGATAGCACATTATATGTCCAATAAATAATAAATAAATAAATCAGAAGTGATTATTCACTTCTAAAAGCCGATTTATTTATCTGTTTATTTATTTACCATATTTCGTACAAGCAAAACACATCCAGAATTTTTTTTTTCTTTTTTTTAAAATTTATTTTTGAAGTGACATTTTTTCCAGTGTGCCTGTGGTGTTCTTGGATTTAGCTAGTGCGTTTGTTCCTGATCCACATAGTCTTCTGGTGAAAGTGTTTTTACTAGGGCATCTGGCAGGTATTGTTTGTTAGATCAGGATTAGAGAATGGTGGCACCTGTCACAGAGCCAAATAGATTTATGACTGCCTGATACCCAATGATAGGTCAAAGAATCACTTTACATGAATACTGGGTTTCACCCAACTTTTTGCAGATTTTACTCTTTAATGATAACCAACATTGGTTTACGTGTTTGCATTACCAATTTATGTTCTCCCTGCTGCTCTTACTCTGTACACTGGCTGTATTTTCCTGCTAATCCCTTGTTAGTAGGCTTTATTCTGGGATTTATTTTATTTTTCGATCCTGGATGCTAATTTTTTCTCTTATAATTGTATCTTTAGCAAAGCAGATTTTGTAAACCCATCAAGTGAATAGGAGCACAGCATGAGAATATACAATATACTGTTCCTTGCTTTAATCTTCCCATCAGTCCTAAACAGTCTGGTGTGTTCTATAAGCTTATTCTGTCAAGGTTCAGCAGGATGAGGACCCAAAATGCAGAAGAAACAAAAAGGGAGCCGGAAGTGCAAACTGAAAGCGAGCTTTAATACTGAATATTATACACTAAGAAAAACCAACAGGTGAATAAAAATGCAAAGTACAAATAAAACATGAGCAAAAACTAAACTAAAACAAAGCGGGAACTCAGGAGACGACACAGGGAACCACGGAGGATCAAAGCAACAGGAACATGGCAAGGAAAGCAGGAATATGGTTAGGACAACAGACAAACAGACAAAGGACAAAGGGAAACACAGGTGTATGTACAGAAGGGGACTTATCAAGAAAATGACACACAGCTGGGTAGGTTGACACTGGAGCAGGAGGCAAACACAGGGATTATAATAATAATAAACTTTATTTATATATAGCACTTTTCAAAACAAAGTTACAAGGTGCTTTACACATAAAACTGTGAGAAAGATAGAATATAATAAAAATAATACTTGTGACAAGGATGCTAACAACAATAATTATCAATATTGTCAGCAAATTCAATAATTGGAACAAAATAAAATTGTGATAACGATAATTGCAATAACAGCTTGAGAAATGTGAGGAACACAATCAGCAAGAATGAAATACAACAGTTAAATGAAGATAAAAGCACCAGAGGAAAAATGAATAAGACAATATAACTAACAAATAGTCACTGGAAAATGATTAAAACACCAAAGGAAACAGACTAAAACAGTAAAAAAAAAAAAAGAAGGAAGGAAAAAAAAGGATAAATGATAAAAGATAGAAAATAATAAAAAGGATAAAAGATAGAAAATAATAAAAAGGATAAAAGATAAAAAGGATAAAAAGTAAAAAATGAAAGATACTGCCCTTGGCACGGTTTATACCAGAATAAAAACACGCTCAATTAAAAATTCCTGTAAAAGCACATCTGTAAAAATGTGTTTTTAAAAACGTTTTAAAAGTGGATAGTGAGCTTGCCAATCTGATCTCCTCAGGTAGGTTGTTCCAGAGGGTGGGCGCTCTGACAGAAAAAGCCCCATCACCTTTGGTTCTCAGCCTCAACTGCAGGATGACCAGCAGAGCCTTGGCTGAGGACCTCAGGTTACAATAGGGCACATAGGGGGTGAGAAGATCGGATAAGTACTCAGGTGCAAGTCCACAGCATGCTTTATAAGTTAACAGTAAAATCATAAAATCAATTCTTAAATGTATAGGGTGCCAGTGAAGTGAAACTAAAATAGGAGTAATGTGAGCTCACTTTTTAGTGATAAGTTGGGCTGCTGCGTTCTGGACTAACTGTAACTTGTGTCAACTCTGTTTATTCAAGACAGTGTAAAGGGAGTTGCAGTAGTCCAAACGAGAAGAAATAAAAGCATGAACGACTGTTTCTAAATTCTTTCTCCATAAAACCAACTTAATTTTTGAGAGTCTCCCAAGCTGCATAAAACAAGACTGAACTAAGTTGACATGCTGGTTCAGGCTCAGGTTTTCATCAAAGACAACACCAAGATTCCTGCACTTAGCAGTTATATGTTTTGACAAAGAACCTAGGTGAGTCGTAACCGTTGATGAGCCTTTGCCGATAATCATTACTTCAGTTTTATTGAGGTTTAGTTGAAATTTTGAGCCATCCAGCTTTCAGTGTCTCTTACACAGTTATTCAGTAGGTTATCACAGTTAAAATTATTGGGATTAAAAGACAAGTACAACTAGGTGTCATCTGGATACGTGTGGAAATTTGTATTGTGTTTTTGAATAATATGTCCCGGGGAAGCATGTAGATTAAGAAGAGAAGTGGTCCAAGGACAGATCCCTGGGGCACCCCACAGTTCAGCTTTGCGCGAGGATTTCGAGCTGCCTAAAACCAGACTAAAAGATTGGTCATGTAGATATGAATAAAACCAGTTTAAAACTGAACCAGACATTTCAACCCAGTGTTCCAGTCTGTCCAGTAAAATGAAATGGTCGACAGTATCAAAGGCAGCACTCAAATATAAAAGAACTAAAATAGAAGATTTTCCAGCATCAGCAGCAATCAGTAAATCCTAAAAAACTTTAAGATGGGCCATCTCCCTGCTGTGTTTTGCTCTAAAACCTGACTGAAACTTCTCAAAGAGTTTGTTTGTGTTTAAAAAAGTGATAAGTTGTTCAGCCACAATTTTTTTCTAAAACTTTGGAAAGAAATGGCAGTTTTGAAATCGGTCTAAAATCTTCCAGGGAGTTTGGGTCTACTGATGATTTTTTTGTGGTTGAACTATTGCTTTTTTGAAAACAGCTGGGACAGTACCAGTTAACAGTGCAGTGTTCATTAAGGTGAGGATAATTGGATTGATAGGCTCATATATTTCTTTAAGAAATCTCACTGGCATTATGTCCAGAGCACAGGAGGAGGGCTTCACACTGTGAATTATCTTTGTGAGAGTAGATAGATAAGAGGCAGTAGTTTTAAAATAAACATTTGTTTCAGGGGTATGAGTGGGGATTTGCATCTGGATGCTGGAAACTCTGTTTACAAAGAAATTTAAAAATTCCTCACATTTCTTGGGAGACAAGTCCGTCAGCCCCTGAGAGCGTCAATTAAAGGTGGACCTGTCCGACTAGGTGTGCGGGTGACGCCTGTTGTCGCCAACAAAGTGTGAGGAACGGAAGGAGATGGAGTAAAACAAGTTTGCTGCAAGCATTCGTGAACCTGGTCTACTTGGATGAAGTCCGTCTCATTTAAAAAATGCAGCGTGATCCCAAAATGGGTTAACATTGTCAATAAAGCGAAAACCTGTGAGGCTGCTCTGTGATTGTAGCCAGGTATGAAGCTGCAGCATTCTGGTAAAACGACCACAGCCACAGTGGATAGTGGGAGGGGGCCGGAGATAAAAACCTCATTCTCAATGAGTTTAAGGTAATTAAATAGTTTTTTTAAATAAATTTAAAAAATAATTAAATTAAATAAATAAATCCTGTCTTAAAAGCTCAGACTGCTGCAGTGAAGTATCATTAGTGCCCACGTGAATCACTACTTTCTTGGCGGAGGGATATTGAGACAGCAGAGTGGGAAGCTCAGCGAAAATGACCTTAGGATTGGTTAACTAAAGGTGTGATTGGAAACGCCTAGTTGGAGCAAATGATACTTGAACACAAACAGGTGTGCAGGGGAGACTAACAGGGAAGCACAGACTAGACTGATAACACAGGTGAAACACATCAGGGAAACAGGGACAGAGGGACACAGACTCAGGGGAACAGACACAGGGAAAAAGACACAGAGACACACAGAGAGACAGGGAGACACAGAAAGACACAGAAAGACACAGAGAAGCAGCACAGGTGACACACAAGGAGAAAAAATACAAAATAAAACAGGAAACCCCAAAACAAGGTCCACAGTAAAACAAATCCCCCAAACCATAACAGATTCTTTATTATGATTACCATCTGAAGTGAAGCATCATTGTCAGGATGATTTTCAGAGAAAATGGCAATCTAAGGACTCAATTCTATGTCCAGTATGATCAGAGTCTGGTGGCTATGCATTTCTGGTAGAATTAAGTTTGTTTGTTTGTTAATTAAGATCCTCTTTAGCTTCTGTTTTAGAAAGTAGCTACTCTTCCTGGGCTCTCCATTATTCATTTACAATTTTTCATGTACAACATTACACAAATACACATAACATAGCATACATACTCACAGTTTGACAAAACACATTACAGCACAAATACAACACACAACAATCAACACAGCCTCAACAGTTGTCTAATACATACAGCAGCTCTACAAAATAATCTCGCCCCTCAATGGCTGATGAAAACAGAATACCTATAAACCATTAATTAAATCACAGAGCAAAACTGAGAAATTTTTTTTTCAAGATTTCAAGACCATCAAAGTAAATATCACGTACTGTGATCTACACTATTCCTTTAGTGAATAAATACAATCTTCACTTATTGTGAAACATATTGTATTACTTTCAGAAAATAAAAAAAAAGAATGAATTCCATGACATGCTCGATAACGCACTGTCCTCTGTATTAAGGTAGTTCTACAGGGAGGCAACAGAAAACGACTCTCTGATGACTGTCGAGTAGAATAATGATGTCTGTCTGGGAAAAAATGGCAGCTGACTATATTTCTGGTGTTTTAGTTGTGATAATATTTCTAATAAAACCCACTAAAGAATAATGCAACCTACTTTTTACACTTAACCAGGCTAAACAACTATTTATTGAGCTTACTCTTGTTCTATATAGGCAACAAGGGGGCTGTGTTCCATGCAACTTGCAGTCTATTTAAATAGTATCTAATGATTTAAATAGTTTCTGTTGTGTTTGACCAAATAACAGAACAATAATCTAACTGTGATATCACTAATGCTTGGACTAATCGTTTAATCAACCAGCTGAACTTCCTGCAGTGCTTTACAGCAGCCATGCTCCGGCCTATCTTTATCAGCATTTGATCAATTTGTCTGTTCCAGGATATTTTATTATTAATAGCAACCCCCAATAACTTTACTTCTGTTACCTGTTCAATATCTCTACCTCCTACAGTTACATGTAAAGTAGGTGTTACTTTTAACAAATATTTTAAGCCAATAACCATACATTTTGTCTTTTCAGTATTAATAACCAATTTATTGACCCTAAACCATTATTCAGTTAACTTTATTTCATTAATCAAAACGTTGCTTAGCTCTACAGGCATTTGTGCAGATGTATATACTGTAGAATCATCTGCATACATTGCAATGGTGGCATGATCCAAAATTAAAGGTAAATCATTTGTGAAAATTGAAAACAAAAGTGGCCCTAAACAACTTCCTTGTGGCACTCCACACCTCATGGCCCTTACCTCAGAAAAACTACCACTGAGATGTACTGTATATTTCCTGTTGGTGAGATAGCTTTTAATCCATTCAACAGCAGGTTCTTCAAAGCCATAACAACTCAATTTATGATCAAGAATGTTGAATGCTACACTCAAGTCGAATAATACAGTTCCAATTAGTTTTTTATTATCAATTTCTTTCATCCAAACATCAGTTATCTGAGTTTATGCTGTAGCTGTAGAGTGCCCCTTTTTATATGCATGCTGATACACCATTTTCAAATTATTTTTAAAGAAGTACGTCTGAATTTGTTCATAGACTATTCTCTCCATAATTTTACTCAAGGTGGGTAGTAAACTTATCGGTCGACAATTTTTACCAGAGAATGATTCTTTACTTTTTTTTGCCAGTGGTATAACTTAAGATAATTCCCATTTTGAGGTAAAAATAATTTTTTGCAAACTTAAACTGATTACATGAGAAATAGGCAGAGCAATCAAATCAGCCACCGGTTTTAGTAGTTTTGCATTAAGTTTATCAACACCTGAAGGTTTTTCTTTACCTGCTGTTAACAGATTTTCTACTGCACTAGTACTTACCTTTTCAAGTTAAAACTGACATGATTTATTGCTCATTATTCTATTTTTAATTAATCTAACAGAAAGGTCCTCTCCATATCTACGATCCATATCATCTCGCAATTTTTGACTTTTATTGCAAAAATAATAGCTTAAAAACTTGGCAACATAAATTGATTTGGTAAGAAGAAATCCATTTCCCTTGCCCGGATGCAGGTCAGATCAGGATCATCCTCCTGTGTAATCCTCGACCAGTCAATGATTACTCACTTCATCACAGTAATTGTTTTCATTAAAGTATTTAAACATTCTCTTTAAAATAATTTTTTTAACTGATTTTGGAACTTAAGTGTTCCTTCCAATAGCAATTAAATTATGATCACTGCAGCTGACTGGAGTTGATATTGCTTTTGAGGACAGCTCAGCAGCATTTGTAAAAATTAAATCAATGCAAGTTGCTGCTTTTGTACCATTAGCATTATAGCAAATTCTTGTTGGCTTTGTGACAACTTGTAACAAATTACATGTATCTGCAAATGAAAGCAACTTGTTTCTTAATGCACAACACCTTAAATTCCAATATAATAATATTCAAATCACCCAGAAAATAAATGTCATTACTTGTATCACATACCCTATCTAACATTTCACAAATTTAATCTAGATACATTATTGGTGCATTTGGTGGTCTGTAAAAACAACCAATAAGGACTGGCCTTGGAAAAGGCAGTTGTACTTGTAGCCAGATTACTTCAACTGCTGTAATACTGAGATCATGACAAATTTTAACTGGTATTTATTTGAACTTTATATGGGTCTTTGCAGACTTTGTGTCAGGTGTCGCTCTTTAACATGATCACTTTTTAATTGTTGGCGATTTCAACATGCATGTCTGCTGTGAGACTAGACCTCTGGTCAGAGATTTTCTCAATCTCATTGACTCTTTTAATCTCTCGCAATCTGTTTTGGAGCCAATGCAGGAAAAAGGCCACATTTTGGATCTTGTGTTGTCATATGGATTGAATGTACAGATAGCCGAAATCTGTCACACACCCTTATTCGACCATTTACCTGTTGTATTTTCACTTTCACTGCCTGCACTCCGCCCCCGTTTGCCGTCTCCATGTTTTTAACTCTTCAACTCCTTTGCAGTTTTCTGCTGCTTTTGAAGACTCTTTTTTGTATTGTCTTGATGATTTTGGCGACCTCGTGTGGATGTTTGTTTTACTATGTATGATTATCTCTGAACTCAGATTTTGGACTCCATTGCTCGCATGACTTTAAAGCGCGTAAAACCACAGACTGAGCCATGGCTGAATGAATCCACTCATGCACTCAGACGCGCATGTAGACAGGCAGAAAGAAAGTGGAAAAGGACAAACTCCAAATTTTGTGGGATCTCCTATGTGACTGCTAACTTATAAGCAAGCTGTGAAAGGCTGCAAAAACTGAATATTTTTCCTTACTTGTCTCCACAAATTCTCACAAACTGCAGTTTTTTTTTTTTATGTATTTGACTCTCTTGTGAATCCTTGTGATGCCGTCTGTATTAAGCCTTCTTCTTCTCTGTGTGAGGATTTTCTGCAGTTCTTTATCAATAAGATTTCTGCTCTTAGGTCCCCACTCCCTCAATCTGCTCAGGACC
The DNA here is from genome assembly GCF_026936395.1 of Plectropomus leopardus. Classification (NCBI taxonomy): domain Eukaryota; kingdom Metazoa; phylum Chordata; class Actinopteri; order Perciformes; family Serranidae; genus Plectropomus; species Plectropomus leopardus. The sequence goes on from NC_142186.1 coordinate 2,319,047, forward strand.
CTTCAGTTCCCACAACAAGCTCAGCTGTTTTTCATCAGTTTGAGCCTGTTTCTCTTTTTACACTTGTTGTAATAGTGGGACACTTATGTCCTACTAACTGTCCATCCGACAGCATTCCATCCCGTTTGTTTAAAGAAGTTTTTAGCTCAGTTGAGTCTTTTATTTTGTTTCTTATAAATCAGTGTATCAGCCCTGGATGTGTTCTACCCTCCTTCAAACATGCCACAGTGCAGCCTCTTTTGAAAAAGAAAAATTTGGATCCCTTGGTTTTGTCAAATTTTAGGCCAATTTCCAAACTCCCTTTTATCTCAAAGGTTTTAGAGAAAGTTGTTTTTAACCACCTCCAAGAATTCTTACAAAGGGCCAGTGTCTGTGAATTGTTTCAGTCTGGTTTTAAGTCTCTTCACAGCACTGAAACTGCTCTTTTAAAAGTTTTAAATGGTCTTTTGGTAAACCTTGATTCTGGTAAGTGTGCCCTCTTAATTCTTCTTGACCTGACAGCAGCGTTTGACACAGTGGATCATACAATTCTCTTATCACGCCTTGAACACTGTGTGGGCATCAAAGGCACTGCTTTGAGTTGGTTTAAATCTGCCTCTCTGTGAGATCATTGTCTGTGCACGTGGGCCAGTTTTCTTCAACAGTGGCCCCTTTGACCTGTGAGGTCCCCCAGGGGTCAGTTCTGGGCCCTATGTTCTCCCTTTATATGCGACCCCTGGGGTCGATTTTTAGGAAGCATGGTATTCCTTTTCACTGCTTTGCTGATGATGTGCAGGTGTATTTGCCGTTAAAGGTCCCTACCAAAGATTCTCTTCAGGTCATGCTTGACTGTATGAGTGACATTAAAACATAGATGGATTTAGATTTCTTAAAATTAAATAAAAACAAAACAGAGGTTGTTCTGTTCGGTCGCCCTGACCTGGTTCAGGACCTTGCCAGCTCCCTTGGCCCACTAGCACCTTACATAGGATCCCAAGCCAGGAATCTTGGTGTGATTATTGAGTTAGTTAGTGCTTTTAAATTGGACAAACAGGTCAGCTCAGTGGTCAAGTCCAGCTTTTTTCGGCTGAGGCTTCTCTTACACACCCGTTTCATGAACATTGCAGCAATGAACCTAAGCTAACAGCAACAACTCAACAACTCAAAAGAACAGCCCTGCCATCTCCTATCACAAATCAGTTTTCATTTTTTTGTAGAAAACAACCTGATTCTGGCTGCTCAAATATAACGGACTGAATTACAATTCAAATCAATTTACTCATAAAAAAATCAAATTCCGTTTGTTATACAATCATTCCTTTAATTTCCTCCCTCATTCACCAGTGTCCATACCTGTTTATTGGTGCTCATAATCAGTTCCTTGAACTTCTTTGTTTCTCCCCTGAAAGTCCCAATCAGTTTAGCTGGCTGAATGATGCTGTGCTTCACACCTGAGCTCCGGCTCTGTTTCTAGATTTTACTCCAGGCTCGACTCTGCGCGCATTGTCCACCTCTGGTTCCACCCAGAGTTTATCCTTGAATAGCTCCTCAAACAGCGAGGACATGTAACTTGTCGGATTCTCTTTCTCTATGTCGGTAGTTATGCCAAATGCTCGCAGGTTGTATTTTTGACTGTGGTTTTCCAGCCACTCAGCATTCTTCCGCAGTTCATCATTCTCCTTGCAGAGCCGTTCATTTACTGTCTCCAACTTTTTAATCTGGCTGTCCATGTTATTCAATGCTTCCTCGACTTCTCCGATCTTTAGAGTGCACACAGATACCTCCTCTTTCACTCCTCTCTTATCATACGGATCAAAGACAGCAAGTCTTGCAAGTTGTCCTCTTTACCTGCCATGGCGATCACAGTCACCTGCGCCTCAACTGCTTCTCTCTCTCTTTCGTGTGTGCCTTTGGCTTCTTTGGGGGAAGACACATCAATGAAAACCTCAGTTGAAGATGACTTCCATTCTTAATTACAGTTACTGAAATCACTGAAATCCTTGTTATCCACAGACATTCAAATCTTTGGCGGAGCTTGGCATTCTGGCAATGTGCTTAGCCTTGGCGCCTGCTTAGTCTGACTCAGGTCTACCTGAGTTCAGCAATACAGTCTGACTAAATTTGTCTAGGAGATACATCTCACTTCCTCTATAGGGGCTTCTCTTGCTCATGACTGTCATCATCTTTTTGATTGATTTTAATTATAGACTTAATGCCACTATGCTATCATAGAGTGCATTTAGAAATTTTATACCTATCGTTATTGTAATATGACATGCGTTTGTTTCCATTATTGCTTTGCATCTCTCCCTCTCTCTCTCCCTCTCCTCCCCTCTCTATTTCTCTTTCCTTTTCGTCATTATTGTAATTCAATTGTTATTTACAACATCTATTGCACGTCTGTCCGTCCTGGATCATCCTCTGCCACTCTTCCTGAGGTTTTTTCCTTTTTTTCCAGTTCTTTTTCGGGAGTTTTGCCTTAGATGATGTGAGGGTCTAAGGGCAGGGGGGGATGTCATATGCTGTAAAGCCCTTTGAGGCAAGCCATGTTTTGGGATAATGGTCTCTATAAATAAAATTGACTTGACTTGACTTGACTTGACCAGTGTCTTCTCACAAGTTTTTCCATGTCTGGGAGATGAATTTTCAGGAGATGAACCCAAAAAAGATGGTAACAACATGGAACAATTTAGATGTACAGATATACCCAACAGATATACCCCTTAAAAATTAAATTTTTTTTTTTTTTTTTTAAAAAACGTGGGTAAATCTGCAAAAGATGAGCAATTGGCTTCATCCCCACTGCCACTGAACTCACCACTGGAGAGCGAATCGGCTTTTCTGTCAGCTGGTGTGTGTGTGTTCCTTTATTGGTGGGTCCGTGTGATGTCACAGAAAGGCAGGAGAACAGGTAAACAATAGACAGCAGGAGGAACAGAGCTCTGTGAGGTATCTTCTCTTCATATATCGCTGACTGTCTTTCTGTCTGTCTGTCTTTCAAACTCGGTGCAGATATATTTGGATCAGTGTTTCAGCTGCTTGGGAGGAGATGGAGGGAATAAATGGCGGTGTGTCAGTGTATCTCGCCGATTAAGGAGCTGAAAATACAAATTACTGCGTCCGCCCGGGTGTTGTGTTCCCATCATCGAAGCCTGAGGCATTTAAAAACCCGTGTCTAGAGTCATTTGACCTGGGTGTGAATGCTGATTGTACACATTCCCAATGCATAATAATCTAATATGTTAGCGGGTGTTAGCTGTTTTTTTTTTTTTTTTTTGTGCAGTAGGAATGAGACTAAAGACACAAAGGAAAATGTTTGTTTTTTTTTTTTTTTTTTTTTTAAGTTTCCACCAGTTTTCCACCACTTGATTATCTTTCCACATCTAGGAAATTAACCCACTGGTGACTGAACCTGAAAAGTGACTGGTGACTAGAAGACGTGGCGTACTCTGTACTAGTGGTGGACTGCCCTGTAACACCCACCTGGCACATGTGATATAGGGACATGGAAAAATGCTTCAATTTACAAAGTACTGAACTGAGAATAATGTGAAGTGCATAAAATTAATTTTATAAATATATTAATATTTAACCCTGTGGTAGGGCATTTTGTTTCAGCCTTAATAAAAAGGTTAAAAAGTTAGGCAGAAAGGTGCAGCAAGGTAGCAGCTATGGACACTGCAGACTGCAGGAGGAATAAAGAATACATAGGAGGAATACGTTTTATTTTATCCTGTACTACGGCCTATGAGAGGCAGAAATGTGCCACAAGGCATCCAGTCCAACGGAAAGCAAACAGAAGAAGTACCTACGTTGGTTTGTCAAAGACAGATCAGACGTCATTCAATCAGAGATACAGAATCATTGCCCAGTACTACCTACCTTCTCAGTTTTGAGTCTCTCCAAATGTTTTCTTTTCTGAAATGGTGAAGTGTTTTTTAAAAATGCTGAGGTGTTTTAGGAAATGTAGTGTTTTGGAAAATGCAGTTTTTGGGGGAAATCCTGAAGTGTTTTGGAAAATGCAGTTTTTTGGGGAAATCCTGAAGTGTTTTGGATAATGCTTAAGTGTTTTGGGAAATGTTGAAGTGTTTTGGGAAATGATGCAGTGTTTTGCAGATACCACCATGTGAGGGATAAAAAGAAAATTAAAAAGAGAATTGATCAAGACCATTTCATACATTTTTAGGTTTTATTTTAGTATAATTAGTCATGATAGTAATAGTACAGCTTAACAACTCTATTCCACACATCTGCATCAGTCAGTGCATAGTTTGATCTTGTGTGTACACAACACACCAGCTAATTCAAACAACACTCAGTGTGAGCATTGAGGGAAATGGGGGGCTACATGTTCTCAGACCCTCCCTGGTGCTTTATGCCTGATGAGAGATGTGTTGACAGAGGCCTCCTCCTCCTCCTTCACTGCCAAAACAATCCGTACACATCTGCCAGCAGGGAATGTAGACCAATCATTTCCCATTCCTATAAAACCCTTTAATTAAATCACATTTAATAGTTCACTCTTATGCTAATGCAGCAGATTAGAAACCTAATTCCTTCATAGTGTAATTGTCTCTGGATGTCTTTTGATTGACATGTTACTAACTGCATACAGAGGGATGTACAATGCCTTCAACTGCTGGACACAGGCTTTAATACAACAACAGTTTTACTCACTGTGAAAAAATTATCTTGGATTTATGTTTAAAAGTTGTCACGGCTATAGTGTATGTGTGTGCAACATATTTTCATATAACAGGTTGCATGATAGAACTAAATAGCTCATTAAAACCAAACTTATCCAAAATACATCCCTTGATCAAACATCAGGGTGATGAGAACTACCTTCAGTGACAGAAACCATCTTTGGGAAAAATTGATTTGGTATGTACTTTGACTTTTTAGTTAGACTACCGCATCTACATATTACGTTTTAGGTATCCTTCTGCATCTGCTGTTTGTGTTCTGGGATGCCACTACTATAATGTCACATGCACATGGTGAAATTATGCTGCATGTGGTTATGTTTAGGTAACAAAAGCACATGGCAACCAATGTTGGCACGTCGACAAATGCACATCCTGGCATGAATGGTTAGGATTAGGGGAAGGAGGCACATGGTAGGGGAAATAAAAAAAATAATTTAACATCAAACTTCACATTCAGACGGGAAGCAAACAGCAGACTCCCGCATGAAAGTCTGGGGTTTGTTGGACCTATCCACCACCCCTTCCACCTGCCCTATAGATGCCCTCATGTTAAGTGGTTACCAGCAGCATTTCAACCTGACGGCGTTCTGATGCTTTTCATGCTGATGCAAGAGGTTCTGTCCAGCCGCATTCCCTGGAGACGCTGCCCATGCATGTATCATGTTGACGTGGCAGGTGCTGTCCGACTGTGTTCTCACCTGATGCGGTCCAGTGGCATTTCATGTGCGCATGAAAGGTGCCTTTTGACATCCCAAATGTATGCCCAAAATACTGTGAAATTGGCGGTATTTTACCAGTATGGAATGAGAACAGGCTAATATGTGATAAATATAATGTAGTGGATTTTGGACCTCGGTGAAACAAGCTGGGGCCACTGGCGTCGGCTGAATGGGATCCTTTAAAAAAATTACTGAATTCACGTGGTACATTTTATATATTGTTTATTTTACATAGTTTTATTCTTTATTTTTTAAAGTAACATCACTTCTTATTGTATCGTTATATTAAATATATGTGTAGGGCATTTTTGCAGTGTTGTGTTGATGCAGAGAATATGTGCAATGAAAGATTGCTGTTTATCCTGTCTGTTCAGGGGTGACTTTGTGCCGCTCATGTATCTGTGAGACTGTAACGATGTGTAATGGTGGGAGCTTTCCCCGACAGAGCAGAACTCAATGTATAGCTTTACCCTACATGAGTGTATAAATGCAACTCATATTTATCATATTTTCTCAGTCAGGCAAGCATTCATGGCCAGCAGGAAATACAGTGTGTGTTTTTGACAGAGTGTGTGACAGTGGACTGATTCAACACTGACTTTGCCGCACTCCTGTGCCCCTCTCTAATGTACCTATCATGCACATGATATATGGCTGCATGTATATTTTAAGGTTCACCTGGCAAGCATGTCACCTGCAGTCTCTCTGTGGCATGATGATTGATCAGTGCTTCTTCCCGAGGAATTTTTCACCAGATGAAGCACGACTGCATGGGGTAGTTTGAATATAAATTACCAGAACTGGAAATTATAGTGAATTCATTCTTTGGTATCGCTTTAGTTTGAAGAGCAAAAACACCGCCCTGCATGAATACACACTTGTATGAATGACACACATGCTGTGTGCATCTGTGAATTCCTGCAAACAGCGATTGATGGTGATGGGTCTTTTTTATAAAGTGACAGTACTTTTGTGCTGAAAATAATGTTATGGCCACACCACAAAAATCTATGCCCCAGCTCCCCTAGGTGACTGAAGGAGGTGTTATTTACAAGATCATTTTTCTATTCTGTACTTACCCGCTTCTCTGTTTATTTCACCAACACCATCTTTGTGATTTATTTATTTATTTATTTTTGCTATAATTTCAACTGTGAATGGGTAAGATTATCTAAGAATTTCAAGGTTGTTAATCTTTAACAGCAAATAACTAAATTGAGTAAATTGGCTTGATTTATTTCACAAACATGGAGAGAAGGCGATGAGCAATTTAGAAAGATGTGTCGCCCCCAAAATACCCTAGAAATTAGTAAAAAAAAAAAATAATACAATAAAAATTACCTGAAAAAAGGCATGTATATATATATATATATATATATATATATATATATATATATATATATATAAACACATTTTTAATATATAAAAGTAGAATAGTTATTAATATAGTTTTCTGGACATTTTCCCTATTCCTTGCAATGTGTAGAATATTTGTCGTCAGGTAGGTCATTGTTTTCCACGTTTTTTTTTTTTGTTTTTTCTCTTCTCAGGTTTCCAAACTCTTGTGACATTGTGTCTGAATGCATCAAAGAAAACATCGATGTCAATCCAGATTTCAGAGGGTGTTTGATATAAAATGAGTGAGAGTTTCATTCCCTCAGCAGAGAACTTGGTAAACTTTCCCTAACCTTCCTGTTTACCAGAACAAACTGCCCTGCAGGATTGATGGAGTATGACTAAAATAAGGTTTGTTGCCAGCTGGTGAAGAATTCAATCATGAAGAAACCACATCCAAAATCCCCAGTTGAAAGCCAGTATTGCAATTCCTGGTGAAATATGTTCTAAATGTGGATGTTCAATCATCTTCAAATAGTAGCAGTGGATTATTTATTTATTTATTTACTTTTAAACCAGCTTTGAACATCTTTTCACTTTATCCAGTTTTTAAATGTCTTTTAAACTTGCTCACTCTAAAATGTCATTGTAAATTTGGTCTTGTCTGAGAACAACAGCCAATCACCAGGACATTACAAGTGGTATACTAAATTGTCTACAGTTACAGTCAAAGAAAGCCATGTGACACAGGCTACATGACACTGTATGTAAGCTGTAAGCTATTTTCTATAAATACAGTTAACCTTAAAAAAAACCAAACATGATTGTTGCAATAAGAATAAATAAAATAACAACAACAACAGCAAAGAACTTAAGGAAGAGAGATGGGGCTGATCATCTGCTCCCCCTATCCTCCAGTGCTTTTTACCTGCACATCTGAACCATGATTAATCCCAGCCAAGAAGTTTAATATGTACATAAACACAGAGGTTTCTGTGGTTATTTTGCAACTATCTGTGGCTGGTTGCACAAAACATACCTCGTGCTTCTGTTGTTCAGAATTGTTAAGAGGCCTAAGTTTGACAAGACAATTGTTGCATGTTCCTCCTCTCCAACACTCATTACCTCCCTGTTAAATGCCCCCCAAATATTTTCAAAAATGTGCCAATTCAGCATTTGTGATGAAATTCTTCCGATATACAGAGTGGGAGGCAGGTGGAAGTACCATATACTTAGGCAGATCCGCAGCTTTAAAGAAATGAAGCAGCTTCAGGCAAGGTTATTATGCACAGTACTGCATAAAAATACCAGTGCACTGGAAAAAATAGAGATGGGTAGAGTGTATAACAATTATGTTTTCCATTGCTTCTTATTGCTGCTCAGCACAATTGTTTGAGCAAAACAATCTAAAAACAATCCGGACCCATGAATGAGATGGTGTTTGAGTAGAGATACTGAAAGTGGAAGTAAATGTGAAGGAAGTGAATATGCAAAGGACAATTAAACTCCGATCTCTGTGCTTCCTCCAATATGGCTGCAATCTGCTGTGAATTAACAGTTAGCCCTGGGTGATCATTACCCAAGCACCCGCTCTGCAGGAGGCTGACACTGACTAACTGACATATCCCTGCGCGAGAAATTTAAGTTTCAACTCTACGTCTCGCTTATCTGCACCCCAGTCGAAGCATGAAATAGTAATTATTTGTCACATTTCATTGCCCTGATCCAGGCGCAAAAACACATGTAGCATTTTCTTCATTTCACTTCCAAAGATTACTCTGAATAAAAGTCTTTGTTTTAAAGTGTGGCTCAATTATTAAAGTTGAAAGCGCAGAGACAAAGTGGCACAGAATACATTAGCACATAGCACATCACTGAATCCATTCTGGAGGAGATCAGCTGACACTGCTGTGAAGTAATGAACCTTTAGAACAAAACAGATTCTGTGTGTGTGTGTGTGTGTGTGTGTGTGTGTGTGAGTGTGAGAGTAAGACAGAGGGCTCTATTTTGGTGTTGATGCAGGGTATGATTATTGATTATTGATTATGGCATTCATATCAGCAAAACAGAATTAAAACCATGTGGTTCTTATCAGCACCTGTCATCCAGAATATTTAGTAGTCCATTTCGTCAGCCTTTTCCTTTACTAAGGTGACTCCCCAGCTAGCAGAGAACGTTCCCACAACGTTACCTACAAGTTGCAATAAGGTTAAATGCTGACTAAGATGTGACGTTTTAACTGGCTTATTCTGAGGATGTTTTTGTGATGTTGAGAGGTGACAGATCATAGAATTTTCTTTTATAAAACGTCTCCACAATGTACATAAAAAAAAGGCAGAATGTTTTCAAAGCAACATTGAGAAAATTTTATCGAGAACTGAGATTACAGAACTTTTTTTTAGATGAAAGTAAGTAATATAGTGTGATGTATTAACAAATGAAAAAAATCTTTTTTTATGTTTATAGATAATGTTGCACAAACTTTAAGAAGAAATAACTCTTGCCACTGAAAACATTACTTAAACATTCAGTGGTTGCATTGTACCATTCTCAGAACATTTTTAGAACCAAAATTTGCTAGCTGGGTATCTTTACAGCCATCTGAAGGCAGCAGGTATCAGTTCCATCTGCAGGCTGTAACTGGAGTGATGTTGCATCAGTTAAGAGATGTCAGATAAACTAAAAAAAATACTCAATTGGCAATAAATTACCTTTCAAAAGTTATATTTGCGTGGATACACACTCACACTTTAGCAGAAACAGTCTTCTCCTCCCAGGCAGAAGGCAACAGGTGAACTCACAGATCAGCAGAAAAGTCCTCTCCTCACAAAAGATCAACAGGTGACACACACACAGCAGGGCTGCAGCAGTCCTTTCGTCGGGGAACAGACGTCCAGTATGCAGGCAAATCTCTCACAGTTCAGTGGAAGAAGTCTTCCTCTGTTCTCACAGAAGAAAACCACGACGAAGCGGGAAGCGTGTAACTTTTGCAGAAAGTCCCCCCAGTCCTTCCATGGTCAGTGGTGCTGGTGGCGGACCTCCAGTTCACCTTAGCTTCTCCTTAAAAGTCACTTAAGCACACACGAACACAGATTCACTAAACTTCAAATTAATGAGTAGACGTGTTGTAGCTCCAATAACTCTTGGTTTTGTCAATATTCTAACAGGAAAAGTATACAAACAAAGGGTAATTAAGCTTAGAATCAGCATGTACTCTCTTCTGCTGCTGTTCTCCATCCCACTTCTTTCACTCTCCCTCTCATCTCCAGCCACCTCCAATCATCACAGGTGGACAGAGCACATGACTTCTGCTGACCAATCAGCAATAAACACATCTATTCATGTCAACTTTTAGATATTTCACACCAACTTTTAACTTTTCAACAGAAATATCTTAAATATTCCTCAGTTAATCCTTTTAAATCTTAATCACATTTTAAACAACTTTACTTTCACTTTCATTTCTTCTTTATTTATTTGTTATCTTTTTTTCTCTCGTTTTGTGAGACATTTTAAAATATTCAAACATTATATTTATTTACACATATTTACCACCGGGCTACACCTGGATGGCTGAGAATCTTCACCAGCTAATGTTTTAGTTGTTCCTGATCTTTAGAATAACCAAAACCGAGAACACGCTAGAGGGATTGTTTATGACATCTGGCCTGGGAACGCCTTGGGATCCCCCAGGAGGAGCTAGAAAGTGTTGCTGAGGAAAGGGAAATCTGGAGTACTTAGCTCAGCATGCTGCCCCCACGATCCAGCCCTGGATAAGCAGTTGAAAATCAATGAATGGATGGATGGATATTTTGGTTATAAGTCCAGGAGCCTATGAGATATACTATAAATCCATATGTATTGAATTTGTGTTGATTCAACTATATTGATTCAGCACTTTTGTACTGGTGCAAAGCCTGTGGCATAAAAGCAGTTGTAATGCAATTTTTGAGCACTCCTCTTTGCCTTGCAGCCAGTTATTTTTCTAAAGCAAAGCCCACAGACAGTAGTAATTTTCATCAGGATTGTCTTGTTTCTCTACAAACAAAAACTTGCCCCATCAGACACAAGGGTTCACTGAGTGGACCGATGAGTATGAAAATCATCATGGTCACTTGATGCCAATCCAACTGAACACCTGTGGGAGAATTTGGATTGTAGTGTTATCCAGCGCTCTCCACCATCATCATCAAAACACTAGATGAGGGAATATCATATCTTTTGGATGAAAGCTGCTTATCCTTGTATAGTTTAGAAGATTTTTGCCAAAAAGCACTGATGTCGCTCTAGATGCTTGAGGTGGAATATTTTTGCTGCCCATGTGTAGGTTTCTAATTGTAGATCGTAAATGTTTCAGGTGGTTGAGATCCATTTTGAAACCAGTCTTGTCATTGAGGGCACTTAACTGAGCCACTTTGCAGTAAATGACAAGGGCTCTGTTAAACAGATGCAACCTGATCTTTGCGATTCACACTTTATAGTTCACACGGAGATCTACTGTCGTTAACAGAGTAAAGGAAAACAAATTGATAGAGCCTTTGATGGACTTAAGTGTTTCTCTCCTTTTCTATCTCTCGGTGTTAATATCCTCTGTGCAAAAGGCAGTGAGCGAGCACAGAGTGGTGATAACTGGCAGAGTAATTGAGTCAAAGTTATTGTGAGTACATGCTAATGGAGTGACACATTACAGCAACTCCCCTGTGGCCATCTGTGGCTGAACAGCGGCTCAGGACCCGGCTAAAAGGATGCCGGTAAAAGGAACAACCCACTGGAGAGGCTTTCAACCCAGGCTTTTAGACAGAAAGGTTAAAGTATAAATATGAGAGCAAGGTCACAGGCACATTGTTGGACAAACAAACTCATCCCTTTTTGAGACAAAAAAAGGACACAGACGATGTAATGCTATGACTGGAAGCTTCACGGCAATTTTTTAAATATATAACCCAACAAAAATGTTTGTGTAACATAAGTTCTGAATGAAACTCTACTCAGCAATATCGCTACTTTCTTTCTCCACAGACTGAAAGGAAAAGCTACCATTTATTAGAAGTTTTTTTTTTTTTGTGTGTTATTTTTATACCCACTCTAGAGGTTAGATTATTGAAGTAATTTCTGAAATCTCATGGGCAAACTCACAAAAGGATTGTCTGGCTTTTGGCCTCTACACCTGCACTGATAAGGCAAAAAGAAACCATGTAACCTTCATAGCACCTGCAAAGGAAGATATAAAACCCTAACTGCACTGCCAAAAATCATCTTGGTGCTTTGGTGCTATTTGCACATGTTTCAGTCAGTTAATATTCAGAATTCTTTCCACCAAGCAATTGAGTTGAGTTGAATTCATTTAAGCAATCTTACACGAGAGGGTGTGCTTTAATGTTAGGATGGTCCGCAAGCCTCACTGAAGTGCTCAAATGACATTAAAGCACACCCTTTGAGTCTAATATTGCCATTATATAACAATTAAACAGAGCACACATGCCGCCTCGCCACACAGAGCACTCAAGCTGCCTCTCCACACCCGTCAAGGAACCTCAGTGGTTTATATCATCACCCATCGATTCAGCTCCCTTCCCTCTCAGGGACATCTTTCACCGAACCTCCATCTGAGGGTAACAAAACCGGACTGAAGCTTACCGTGCTAAATCTACCACAGCAGGCCCGTCTGATCTCTCGGCCCTCCGTGGTAAGTTTCTCTACTGACTCCTGTGCTGGTTATTCTTCTACCAATTCACCGCTGTGGGCTCCTGTTGGAGGTCGGTCATGTAAATTATCTCCCTGAGTCGTTCTGCCGGCTGTCACCTCGGCTTCAGTGCCACTGGGCTTTTCCACCATCTACTGTCCTCCATTCTGCTGGCTCTGGTTTCGCCCCCTCTTTTCCAGCATGCTGCAGTTTATCCGGTGGATACTCCTGGGTTTCAGGGAATTCCTCCTTTTAAACTCCACACCTGCTGATCCAGCCACTTGCCCCAAACTTGTGTCTTCCTCCTCACTCCCCAGCCGGATCCCACAGCTGCCGTATTCCATCATGCCTCCGCTCTTCACCTCCACCACGGATCCACAACACTTGCACAACAATGCAGACCTCCATTCCTGTCGTCACAGAATCTCCGGTCGTTTATTTAACTACAATTTCTCGTCCCCAAACACAATTCCCTCTGTATGGTCCTGCCACTTCCGCAGCTTCCTACGTCATCACAACAAACAGCAAGTGAGACAACTCAGCCCTAATCTCCGTTCACTTCCGTGTCATCCACAATCAATCCGAAAGCAGAATCAACTAAAACTGGCCCTCCTTAACCCCACTTGTCACCGCCATCATCTACCGCCCCCCCAAACCTTACCCCTCATTTCTTTCTGACTTCTTCCACTTTCTCACCCAGTTATCTGCCACATCACCCTCTGTTCTCTTCCTTGGAGATTTCAACCTTCACATTGACAGCACAAATTGTGAATCTGCCACTGACTTCCTGGACCTGCTACAATCCCTCAACCTGACTCAACATGTCAACTTCCCCACCCACAACCGTGGGCACATTCTGGCTCTAGTCTGCACCTCTGGTCTTTCATTCCTGCACTTATTCAATCTCAATCTCCATATCTCAGATCACCTGGCAAATATTATGGCCATTGATGTCCCCATTTCCATGCCCAAGGAGAAACGAACAGTCACCCTCAGAAACATCAAATCCATCTCCCCTACTCAATTCTCAATTCTCTGCTTCACTGTCTACTGCCCTATCCACCCCCCCACCACCACCACCCCCACCACCCCCCATTAATTACCCCACTGATCTCAATTACAACAATCACTGCCAGTCACATTCTCACATTCTGCTCCCTGGTACACCCCTGATCTTCACCAAATGGAATCCCGTAAGCAACAGCTGGAAAGACTATACAAAAAAACACACCTTATAGTTCACCTTCAAGCCTACACTGACTTCCTCCAAGACTACAAAGATGCCCTGAACTCAGCCAAGTCCACCAACTACTCCCAATTGATCAATTCTGGCTCCAACAACCCCAAGGCTCTCTTCTCCACCATCAACAAACTCCTCTCCTCCCCTTGACAGCTTCTCCAACTTATTCACATCAGATCAGTGCAACTCCTTCCTCTCCTTTTTACAAACAAAATTGACTCCATCCACAGCAGCTTATCCACCTCACCTGCCCCTCCCCCACTCCTCCCAACACTCCAGCTCTGGCTCAAAAATAACTCTTCATGCTGTCTGGACCCCATCCCATCCAACCTCTTCAAGACCTGCCTCCCTGTTGTCTCCCCCCTCTTCACCAATATCATCAACACCTCCGTCAGCACTCGCCCTGTCCCCCAACCTACCAAACTGGCCTGTGTTACTCCTATCCTTAAGAAACCTGGTCTCGACCCCATCTCCCTCAGTAACTACCGGCCCATCTCCAACCTCCCTTTCATACCAAAAACTCTAGAACGTGTTGTTGCCACCCAGTTGAAAACTCATCTCTCCTCCAATAACCTCTATGAAACATTTTAGTCTGGATTCTGCAATAAACACAGCACAGAAACAGCACTCCTCAAAGTTACACCTTCTCACCTTTCAAGCCCTCCACAACCTTGCCCCCCCCTACCTTGCTGACCTGCTCCAACCGTACACTCCCTCCCGTAACCTCCGCTCTTTGGATGTCAGCCTTCTCTCTACCCCTCTCAGGACCAAGTGCCAGACCTGGGGGGACAGAGCTGGAACTCACTCCGCAAACCCTTCCGAGACTGCACTGACCTCCACACATTCAAATCCCACTTCAAGATCCACCGTTTTAAATCTGCTTTTAATGTTTGATTTATCTACGTTTCATGCCTGTCTGCCATGCTTTTATTGATCTTGTTTTTATTTTCAGTATGTTCAACTGATTTTAATTGACTTTGTTTTTTACCTGTAAAACATCTTTGAGCATTGTGAAAAGTACTCTATAAATAAAATAATTACAAAAAAAGTATTCATGTTGTGGGGCAATATGAAATACATGAAGTCTAACGAACTGGAAAACAATCACTACTACCCCAGAAAGTAGGTCAAACCTCAGCAAAGACCTAGCAACAAACATGTTTTCTAGTCCCTGTCGAGTCCGCTGGCCAACTTGTGTTTATGCTTTCTAGAGATTGTGGGGTATCCCAAATTAAATAAATACACCAGATATAAACACAATAATTTTCCATATACACATTTAGCTATTACACTCGCAAACTTTATCTGTATTTTTAAGGTAGTAGGTTTGTGTCACAGGCACAGCTAATGGAGGACGCCAGAGGATGCCAAACATTTCCAGTAACTCAAGAGCAAGGTCAAGTCTAAAAGTCAGAATTAATGGAAAAATCTACAACATGCTGTTACCTAACAAAATATCCTGCTTAATTCTGCTTAATTTCTTGATGCCATTTAGCCTGTCAAAAACAACATTTTCACTGTGGTCCTAATGAGTTAGTTTTAGGCTATAATTTCCATCCTGCTGAGTGCTGCATTGAGTAGCTTTTACTTTGCAGTTAGTTTTGTTGTTTTAGGTTCATACACACAAATGCCAATTTTTGTCAGTGTTTATAATGTGTCTGTTCAGAACATGGTGGTTTATGCTGGTTATTGTCATCTTTGTGTTATTTTATTTTATATTTTATATATCTCCATTGCTGGAGTCTGGTATTCACTTCCTGTCTGAGAGTGATGTTTTTTTGTTTGTTTGTTTTTGGGGATTTTTTGTACATTTTTTTTGTACACCTTATCATGTGCTTCATCATCTAATCCTAACCATCTATGCTACAAATGTGTTTGCTGATGTCCTGGCTTTTGTTGTCATGTGCTGTTGTTATCTAAACATACCCACATGCAACATAATCCCACTATGAGCTTGTGTTGACATCACTGTAGGCATCCCAGAAAGTAAAGATTGTAATAAGTGGATGTGGGAGTCCACAGCAAAGCAGCAGTATGTGAGGATGTAAATGTGTTGTACAGTCGGCATTCACTCAATTTTGGGGCTCTTTTGTGTGAAGGTCTGTAATTGTTTAATCCATCCACCAACCCTTCCTCCCACTTTTCATGGACTTGCTCTTTATACTACGTCCAAGTGTCAAATACTGCAGTGAATATTTCTAAATTGGAGTTAGCTGAAAGTCTGGTGCATCCCATAGAGATGCAAACGGGAGCCTTCGGCATTGCTGTCAGTGTGTCCATGTTTGATGACCTGATAATAAGAACAGGCTGGATCTGAGGTCAGTAACAATTTCAGTTTCATGATGCCAAGCTTCATACAACTCTCAAGAGACAATTTTATCATCCAAATTTGATCTTCTTGGAACCTACACTTGTAAACAATCTCAGGCAAACGCATAAATATGCGCACCTAGACACACACACACACACACACACACACACACACACACACACACACACACACACACCTGATTCCTGTACTGTTCCCGTTGCTGCACTGAGGGCCACTTTTCCATATGGATAACCTGGAGTTTCTGCTTGCGCTCTAGCGACTATTCACTTGAGTGGCTCAGTGTGGTGGCAGCAGGTCTCAGTCACAGCAGAGGCAGGGGGTAAGAAGGGGCCATAATCTCAGTCCACCACTCCTCTGACAGGGCTCACAACAACATCCATTTATGAAATTGAGAAAAGGTGGTGAAGGGGGACACCATCTGAGTTTCTGGGATGGATGAGGTGGAAAATAGAATCTGAGGCAACATGGTGACACAGTTGCAACACGGTGTATTTCAGAGCATGTGCGCAGTGGCTGTGTGAGTAGTAAAAGGCTGGATGCAGGAAAAACACCCAAAATGCATTTAAAATTCAAAGAAATTAAATCATCATAACACATGATGGAACATTAGTTAGTCAGGTGAGGTGGAATGTTGATTTCTAGTGTTCTAAAGGAAATGACATTGACGTTGTTCAAACAGAAGATGTGGTGAAACCAATTTTAATAGAAGAAAAAAAATATTTTTTTTGAGGTCCTAACAATGAGTAAAAAACACTCCCTCTACACTGCTCTCCAAAGATCAATCAATTAATCAATCAATCAGTCAATCAAATTTTATTCAAACAGCACCATTCAAACAAATAAAATGCAGTTTGATTGAAACAAAACAAGAACATATGAAATAAGCAAAAGTGGAAAACAGAGTAAGTAAAAACCACAAAAACCTAAAATAGTAAGACACTACATAAAAGCCAGACTATAAAGATGTTTTTTGGAAAGTTTTTAGTTCACATTTAAAAGTATCAATATTTGCAGCTCTTCTCAGATCCTCCGGCAGGCTGCTTCAACATTTTGGAGCATAATGGCAGATTTACCAAAAGTTTTGGTTCGACTCTGTGGAACAGCTAAAAAAGAGGAGTCTGAGGATCTGAGGGGCCTTCCTCGTTCATAAACTAAAAGCATCTCTAAGATGTAGTCTGGTGCAAGGCCATGTAGTGCCTTATAAACAAATAAAATAATTTTAAAATCAATCCGAAAAAAAAAAAACAGGCAGCCAGTGTAAAGCTTTTAAAACAGGCATAATGTTTGCCCCCCTTCTTTTCTAAGTCAAAACTCATGCTGAAGAATTCTATATTAGTTGCAGCTGATTGACTGTGTTCTTTGGCAGACCAGAAAGGGGAGCGTTACAATAGTCCAGCCTGCTGGTTATAAACGTGTGCATTAGTTTCTCTGTGCTGCTCAGTGCGAGAGAGGGCTTGACTTTGGAAATATTTTTTAAATAAGACAATGCTGTTTTTGTAATATTGCGTATGCGAGGTTAACAATTAAAATCAGAATCAAATATGACCCCCTTTCTTGCTTCCTGGCTTGGTTTTAGTCCAAGTATGTTTAGTTGCATCGGACTGTCGTGGTGAAGAATAAGCTGAGCCAGAAGGCAAAGCTCTCGATTTACCAGTCCATCTATGGTTCCTCCGAATGGTGGTTGGACTCAGCCTTAGAGATAGGGTAAGGAGCTTGGACATCCGGGAGGAGCTCAGAGTAGAGCCGCTGCTCCTTTGCATCAAAAGGGGCCAGCTGAGGTGGTTCGGGCATCTGATCAGAATGCCTCCTGGGCGCCTCCCACTGGGCATGTCCTACTGGTAGGAGGCCCCAGGGTGACCCAGAACATGCTGGAGGGATCACATATCTTGTCTGGCCTGGGAACGCCTTGGGGTCCCCTGGGAGGAAGTGGAAAGCATTGCTGGGGAGAGGGATGTCTGGAGTGCTCTGCTTAGCTGGTTGCCCCGCGACCCGGCCTCGGATAAGCGGACAAAAATGGATGGAGAGATGGATGGATGGATGGATGTTTAGTTTGCAGGCCAGCTTCTCTCTCTGAGCCTTTGATCCAATGACTTGTACTTCTGCTTTGTCATGGTTGAGTTGTAAAAAGTTCTGTGACATCCAGGCCTCAATATCTAAAATACAGTTAAAAAGTGAGTCAGTCATCCCAGTGTCGGGAGACACAGCCACATAGAGCTGAGTGTCATCGGCATTGCTGTGGAAAGAAATGCCATGCCTCTTGATCTAGAGGTAGCATATATAAATTAAAAAGTAAAGGTCCTAAAATTTATCCTTGTGGTACACTACAGGTAACCTCATATTGTTTGGAGCGGTGATTATCTATTGATATAAAGAACTTTCTTCTATAAAGATATGAATTGAACCAATTTAAAACAACAGGCCAACACACCCACTTTATCTATCTAAGAGAATTTGGTGGTCCACAGTGTCGAAGGCAGCACTCAGTTCAAGTAGGACCAGAAGTGAAGGCTTATTTTTGTCAAGGTTTGCTCTGATATCATTTAATGCTTTTAGCAGGGCTGTCTCTGTGCTGTGACATGTCCTTAAACCTGACTGAAACATTTCCAATATAGAGTTTGAGTTTAAAAATGCACTTAACTGAATAAACGCTAATTCTTCTAAAATTTTACATAAAAATGGGAGATTTGAAATTGGTCTATAATTGCTTGGTGATAAAATATCCAGGTTCCCTTTTTTTGAAAAGAAGTTTCACTAAAGCTGTTTTAAAATCAATGGGGAAGACACCCAGCTGTAGAGAGTAGTTAACTATGGCAAGGATGTCTTCAAATACAGAATTAAAAATGGTTTTAAAAACAGAAGCTGGGATGGGATCAAGGGAACACATGGAAGGCTTCAGTTCAGTTACTACTCTCCTTAGTGTCTCAGCATCAACCAGGTCAAAGCATTCATAATTTGCATCATATTGTATACAGGTTACAGGTAAAAGTGCAGTGTGCGTGTTTCGCTGACAGATGCCAGACCTAATGCCATGGGACAACCCTTTTTGTAGATATTTTCTTTGTTTTCCTAGGAATGACTGCATCAAGCGCTGTTTTTATTTTATGGTTAAAATAATTCACTAAAACTTCACAGGAGGATGGTAAGAATGTATTAATGTATGCTGCAATATGGGATGTGAAAGTTGTAGCTACTTCAGGGGTAATGTAACATTCTCTAACAGTGCATTCTGTGGGCCTTGTAAAGACAGATCAAAACTGTTCAAAAACACACAATAATGGTCAGAGCAAGATAAGTAATGTATGATATTTTGATGTTGAGACCATATGATATAACTAAGTCTAAGGTGTGTCCATGTTTGTAAGTTGGTATATTAACATGTTGTTTAAAACCCATACATTCCACCAAATCTAAAAACTCTCTGGCTCTGGTATCTGCCAGATTATCAACATGGATGTTGAAATTGCCAATTAAAACACAAGGGGACAGGTAATTTGGGAGCTCTGTATATAGTCACTGTGAGGAAATGGAGCTGACAGATAAAAAAAAAAAAAAGATAATAAATAAGATAACCTGTAAATGTTTTCTACTAGAGAAAACAGTCACCACTTTTTGTTTTATGGATTCTGGAACCTTATTTACTCTTTTCCTCCTTTTCAGAAAAAAATATGAATTGAGATTATGAGTAGTTATCAGTTCTGAGTAAAAATAGAATACTTTATTACAGATAATATTAAAAATTGATTAAGTAGAATTGGAAACATAGTTAAATGTGACAGTTTAAGTTAACAGTGCTGGAATGTATCTTAGTAAATGTATTCAAGTACAAGTATGAATGGATTGACAGATTATTAGATCTGGGGCTTTTTATCATGAATAGGCCTGTTCTCATATTTGAAACATATAGTAAACCTACATGATGAGATCCGGTGCTTTTTAACAAACATTCTGGGCGGCTGAAGCCTCTTACACCAAGGCCTAATAACACCACTGAAAAAATGTATCCCAGTTTGTCAAGATACATTTATGAACCAGCCAAATAAAGCCACACATGGCCTTTATCAGGGTATGACAAGGAAAGAGGAGCAACATCACTATCTAACCTTGGTTGTAGTTAGTCAGATGAACATCAGCTTGTGGAGGAGACTGCCCAGGCAAAGGGAAACACCTGGTGAGGCTGCCACATGTTAATGGAACATGTTGGCTTTATTTTATCTGTTCCACCATGAACTAGCCTTGATAATGAAGTGTGTTATCATTAGAACAGTGCCTTGGTTTACCCCTTTTTTTCAACTATTCTCACATTTTTTAACCAAAGAGCACCTACTTATTGCTTTGTTGCTTCACTTGCCTAGGGAATTCTGAAGCCATCCTACTTTGTCTCCATTGTCTTTGCAATAGGTCTTCAGAATCTTGATGTATTGCTATCAGTCTTAGGTGTGTGTAGTAAAATGTCTTGTCTTGTTTGTAGTATATTAGGTAGACTTGCTATCAGCTCTCATGTGTCACGATGTATACATGTTGGGGTGGAGTTGGTTTTCTATGGGTTAGTTTCATATCTAAAGACAAGACCTCAATTCCAAGGTGGACTCAGGCTATCTTGATATTGTCTTATCTTATTATTGTTGTGTGTGCATCTGTATGTCTTTATGAGGATGGTTATTATGTCCTTGGAGAATGCAGGAAGTAGTAATGAAATCACATGAGCACCCTTCTTCCTGGTCTTCAGTATTCTCTTCTTCGTAATGCTGCAACATCACTTCCTCTCTTTCCTCTCTCCAAACATTGCTGGGGGCATCAGCAGTGCTCTGTTGTAGTAATTAGCCTGTTTATGTGGGTGGCATCTTGAACAAGTCAGTGCTTTTGTCTTTGTGCTTGTCTCAATTAATTGCTGTCATTTGGGACAGACAGAGGGGTAGGCACTCACACCCCTAGGAAAGGGCTTTTAGCCCCAGGCTAACTCATGTTTCACTCTGTCACATTCTGGTGGAATAAGCTTGATTTTTGCCCAAGGGTAACATGTCCTGCTTTCCAAGATGATTATCTCAGGCCATTGAAGAGCTGACTGCTTTAAGGGATGACAGGGGTTAAATTATTTGTATTATTTTGAACCTTTAGACAACTAAAAGTCACATAAGTCTCCTTGCAGTTTTTTGAGTGGTTAGAAAAAAGTCTGTTGGGCTTAAAAAACACACATTCAATGGCATAATGACAGCTGTCGATGTCTCTGGCAGGAAAACAACAGTGTCTTGGTAAAGACTACTTTTCATGGCACTATCCCGGTAGGAAATGCAGCAATGTCTTGGTAAAAACTGTAGCTTAAAAAAACATAGCAATGACTCACTAAGAATCAACCTGTTTTGTTTATTGATGGTCTCCAACAGTAGTCTTTAGCTTGGCCGGTGTCTTGCCAAGGCGTCACACCACCCACCATCGTCACCAACCAATGACAAAGTCAGCTCAAATACTATGCCACTTTGTATGATAGGATACATATAACACCCAGGAATGTAAGGTCTTCTTGGTTTGCAGAAATGTTCAGTGCCAACATTTATTCTGGTGACTGTGCTGATACTACAACCAGAGGTTGTTGGATCAACAGGTATCGGACATCCCCCATATTTCGTTTTGTTTACAGTGAAATAGATCACCTTTTGAAGAAAACACACATATCTGGCAACTCCCAGCCTGTTCTCACTCTGAAAAAGCCACCTTCCGCATGTGCACAAGATGCCACTTGATGGCATCAGGTGAGAAAGTGGCCAGACAGAAGCCTTTGTGATGTTAATACATGCAGGCACCTGCCTTGTTCTCATGATATGCCACTGGATAGTGTCAGGTTGAAACGTTACTGGTAACAATGTTTTATAAGGAGCATGAAGGTCCCTGGGAGGGGTGGCTTAAGGATTGAAAAAAAAAAAAAAACGGAATTTAATGTGGGAGTCATGTTTCATTTCACCTAAACCCAACCATCTGTGCCAGCACGTCTCAGTGTTGGTTTCCATGTTCTTTTGTTGCCTGAACAAAAACATGTGCAGCACAATTTCACCATGTGCTTTTGCTGAAATCAAGCTGGCGCCCTCACAGAATGTGAATAGCAGACGCAGAAGGAGACCTTGAGCCTAATATGTAGACTCAGAACTCCACTGCAAAGCAGCAACGTGACAATTTCGGATGAAAACATCTTGGAACTATAAACGGCTCATTACTTCGACTTCACTTTCTACCTGCTCACTGGTGGTGTGCCACTCTTGCTTTCTTGTATGCTGATTTGTAGTGGTATGAAACTATTACCGCTGGTATGTTGATGTTTTTCAACTGTCATATGACCTTTATCTTTGACTGCCACAAACAACTGGAACTCTCGTGCCAAAGCTGATGATAATTCATATATAAGTGCGGTAGAATTTCTGACAGCCTTTTTGTCATGTTCGCCCATTAGGTTTTATTTTTTGTCTCATGTTTCACACTCTGTTCATCCTGCTTTATTTTGAAATCACTCACCCCTGTCTCTGTTCCAGGTCTTTGTCCTGCCCCTCTCTCATCCTGTGCGCACCTGCCCTGATTGTGCTCTCCCCAGCTGTGTCTCATCAGCCCCATTACCTTGTATTTTACCTTCTGTCTTCCCCTGTCTAGTTGCCAGTTCGTTTGTGCCCTTGTGTCGCTTTCCAGCATTCTGTTCCTATTGCATTCTGACTTCTGATCTGATCCCTGTTTTGCCTTTTGACCTTGCCTTTTGCCTTACGTTTTTGGATTTTGGATGCCTGATATGACTGCTCATCTGTGAACCGAACCCTGCCTGTTAATGAACCGTTTCTGAATTTGGATCACCCGTCTGTGTGTTTGCATTTGAGTCCTTTCTCTTGGTCCCCGGTTCATGACACTTCACTCATTGTGAAGCTGTTCCTTGGGAGTATGTTAGTAACAGGTGTCATAATCTTCAAATTTAGTCTTTGAGTTAGATGCCATGTGCTTTTGTTGCATAAATATAATCACATGAAGTGTAATCCCACCTTGTGTTGATATCATGGTAGTGGCATCCCCGGATGTCAATAGCAGATGCAGAATACCTAGAGCATTATATTTAGACGCACTGCAAAGCGGCAGTATGTGACGACTTGATATGAAAGAGTGTTGGGTTGCCAGATCGTCACGTCAGGTATCCCCCATATCATGCTCTGTTTTGCACCAAAATAGTTCAACTTTTAAAGGAAAAACAAATCTGGAAACTCTGTACATCCCTCCCCAGTAACAATATGAGGACTCGGAATGGCAAAATTGTTTCGGATTGGTAAAATAATCGCAGGGACAATATGGTAGCACAAATGTTGGGGAGATATTCGTACCATCAATACCCAAATCTACACCTATATGGCCATTTGATTTGTTTAAAACAAACCCATTTGTAGCATATCACCGGGATAATAAGCAGAAGAGAAACAATGAGTGATGCTTGTTGAACTTTCCATTAAAAGAGCTAAACCCTTAAAGTCCTTGGGAATTTAAAACTCTTCTTTAAATAATGGATCAGTTGTTGAACATAATCCCCTTGTATATAGGGTGACAATTTGAAAGATTATTATTCAGACCATCAAACATGTAGAAAATTGTATCAACTTACATGTGAACATTGGTCTCCCATAGATCATCACTTCTTTGCAATTGCAACAAATTCAGTTGATTGGACCCAACTTCTTTACATGAAACTGTTATTTAAAGCCTCAGCCCTGGAAATGAAGGTGTCTTTTCTCATCATGCATCAGTGTTGTGACTGTATCGAGCTGTTGTCCATGTCCTTCGGTGGGGATGACTAACTCCTATTGATTTTCAACAGCGGCCTGTGAAAGCAGTCGCTTAAGTGATATTGAATCTGGAAAGAGTAAATTTGATAACAATTTCAGGCAAATTAAAATCTAGATTGCGGGAGTCCTCTGTTGGAGTTCTCTTCCACCTTCTCTCGACTCTGATAAGACAAAACAACCTTGATACAAACAAGGTCACATATTAAGAAGCTGTCTCTCCTGGAATTGAAATGGATACTTGTGATAATGGATCAATAGTGGCAGAATAGGGACAGACATGAAGCAGGGCAACCGCCACGGGACTAACAGATAAACCCAGCCCCAGCCTTTCTCAGATATATGGAGAGCCCTCGCAAGATCTAAAGAGTGGGCTAAGAGTGGGGAAGAAAAAACACGAGAGATATCCTTCATTTTCAAATTAACATCTGAGACGTGGCTGCTTTGTGATTCCAGTCTATGAGATCAAGGCTCTCCTTGGCTGCTCTGTATCTCTCAGAGCCCAGTGAGGTACAGTTACACAAATGTATTCAAATGCAGATACACACTGCCTATATACAGATATATACTGTAGCTACACATCAGTTCGCACACTTCTTAACACACTTCCTTTCTGAGTGATAAGAATAGGGGTGTGTACTCTACTCCTTTACAGATTGTAGGCCCAATTATGACAGGCACAGATACAGGATGGACATCATCTACATATAAATGGACGGGAGAACCTAAAGGGAACATGGCTTTATAGCTCATAATGGGGAGATCCCATCATCTAATGGGGAGAAAGTTATTAAAGTACAATAACAAGTCTCCTTTCACCCTTCTCATGCAAATTTAAGTTGGGTTTAACAATTATCAGAGTGTTATTTCACTCCACTCCTCCCTCTTCCAGTGGGGGATAATGTTTAATCTACAGAATTCATCTAGTTCCTATATATGGAACTCTGTGCATTTGTTTCTCAATGAAAAAGGAACTGGACAGTACACAGTATCTGCAGGAAAATGTAGATATATTACAGTTGAGCTTTTAAGAGAAATATCAATTGGACAAATTATTATTCTATAGCATAGCATAGCAGTGCTCGTCAGTGACCTTCTGCAACCACTTAAGAAGTTTTAGAAATCCTTGTGTGTCAGCTGTTTAGGTTCTGGAAAACCGTTACTGGGATGTCAACAAAAGCGCATAGTGGGATGCCACCCCATAAGCACACTCTGATGCTGTTCTTCATATAGTAACAACACCACCAGTTCTGTACAAGTGGGTTCTCATCTGACAGTTTCCAGCCACGTTACCGTTGGACGCAGAAGGTGGCCTTTGGCATCACACATGTACGCTGAAAGCACTGACAGAGCAACGTATTTGACAAGTTTAGAGAGAAAACGGGCTGGTCTGTGGGTGCTGCAGCATTCCCTACTGACAAAGGATGGAACAACACAGTCTGCTAGTTGGCTATTTTAACCATAACCAATTATCTGAATATCTGTTTTAAATTTTGAATAGCATGTGGTAAGGTGTCTTTCAGAAACTATATGAGAAAGAAATAAAAAATTCCCAATCGTAAGTAATACCTACAATCTGACATTACCACCTCATCTCGTCAGGTTAAGTGTGTCAGTGTCAGCTAAACCTGGTGACAGATCTGTGGTTAGTGGGGGCTAATCAATAGCACAGACAAACTGAACAGACTGAAAATTGCCCAGAAAGTTTTGGAGCTGCTTTTTAGATCCATAAAATTACTTGGAACCGAAGGACTTCCACTGCAGGCCAGAGCCATCGGGATGGAGTTTTATGGCAGCTAATAATGGAGTGGACAACAAGCAGATGTATGACATCCCCAGGGAACATGAGTGGCTTTAGGGATGAGACAACTGGATGTCTGACAATATTTAAAATGAAATATTAGGATATTTGGCACATGGATCCTGGAAAGAAATTCTGTCTGAAGCGGGGGTGTACAATCTTTGGATTATTGGCAGGAACCACCAATTTCAGTGAGTGAGAGTAGTTTTCCTGTGGCTCCTGTAAGCGTGTGCACATACAAAGACATGCATGCATATTTATACTGATCAGTAGCCCACTATTTTCAATATTTTTTCAATATTTTCCCATGTACATGTATAAAATGTTCTATTTTTCCAAGATTCCTTTAACTTTGCTATATATTTCCCTCAAGCCCATAATTTGTATAGTAGTCATTTCTCAAATATAAGCTACATTGACCTAGACATTTTACACTGTATGTTGGTTGTTGGTAATGTTTTTCGTATTTGCATGTTTTTATGAATTCAGATACTGTATATGCACACATATAAAATCACGTACACACAAAATACATGCACAATACTAGTCAAAAGCTGAAACTGCATTTTTTTTTTACCTAAGAAAGGTAGTTCATCCTCACTCAGATGGTCAACATGGTCTCCATCTCGAATGATGCCAACCTTCTACCTACACTTGACCTTATAACAACAAAGTCATGTGACCGGCTGTAATAGGTTTGGCTTGCTGTGTCCAGGTGGCAATGCCTTCTCTGTTTGCCTTACTCATCTCATCCAAGACATTGACTTTAAAGATGGATGATGCGCCCCTATTACTCCTGAAATGCTTAAGTGAAGCCAAAATATCTGGGACATGGCTGCTGCCATCTTGCCATGATGACATAAATTCGATCCAGAGTAAGTATTGGTCTTCACAGTGGTGGAGTTCCTACCAAAACACCTGTCCGAACCAATCATGAGCATCGCCAATGAATGCAAGCACACAGATTGGCATAGCCTACAGCTGTCAATCATGGTTGAAATCCCCCTTTAGTAGAATTAAAGAACTCATTTAAACCAAACTTATCAGAACATCACTTTAACAAATATATGATGAGAACACCATAAATAACAGAAACCTTTGGGAAAAAAATAATTGAAAAGCACTTTGACAAGTTTTTAGTTTGGTCCATGTCCTTTTCCAGCCTGTTCTCATTCCAAACTCTTTCAATACATACGCTCTGTCAGTGCTACGTGTAAGCGCAATGCCAAAAGCCACCTTACGCGTCCACATAATACACTCAGGAGTAATGTCCCTTGGAAACTTGGCCGGACAGAACGTGCCGTGTGTGCATGAAATGCAGAGGGACGATGTAAGGTCTTAATGCTGCTGTTGACAATGTAATATAAAGAGCCTGTGTGTGATTACAGGGCAGGCAGGAGGGGGAGGGGAGGTGGATGGGTCCTACAAACAACTGACCTTCATGTGAGAGATGGTATTCGCTTTCTGTGAATGTGATTTTTTTTTCCTTCACTTTAACATGTGCCTCTTTTGCCTACACCTAACCATCCATACCGTTATTGCCTAATCCTAACTATCTTGATGGTTGCATTGGTTGCTATGTGCTCATAATGTGTAGATGTAACAACATGCAGCGTCATCCCACCATGTGCATTTGTTGACATCACTATATTGGCATCCTGAAGCATAAACAGATAAACAGCTGACGTAGAACCATACCAAAAATGTCACAAGTAGACGCAGAAAATAACTGACAGAGTGGCATCATGTGACGAGCTTTATGACTTGTAGTGCAGACACCAGGGGGAGATCCAGATGTTTAAGCTTCACTTTGGGAGAGCTGTCATGTCTTCCATCTTTATATGCTGTCTATGATCCAAGACCAAGTACCATAATTGGGACTCCACTATAAGAAATCTCAATGTATCCTTGGAGATTGTCTGCAGTTTCCCAGCTGCCTGCTGTATACTTTGGTAGCTGCATGAATTAGCAGAAAAGGGTCATTTTGTTGCTGATCCCTTATCCCTTTTTAGGTGGCTTAATTGATTGCATCTGTTTAAGAAGCTAGCATTACTTATTTTACAACTTTGTTAAGTGCTGCTATTTGATGTTTCCATATTTTTTTCCACATGGGTTGAAAAGAGCTCTGAATTTGATTTGAGTGGGGTTTTTTTTCCAAGTAACTTGGTTTTTTTTTTACAGTGAATGGGGTTTTGCTTCAGTCTCCCCTTGTGTATTCACACATTGTGTGGGTTTTTTTTCTGTGGAAGCTGCTTGGCCCCTGTAGTTTAAATGCTTATTTCCCATTTTTACTCAGCAGTGTGGTCTATTTATTTTGTGTGTGGTCAGCCTTAAGAAAGCAGGTAGTTTCTTAGTTGCTCAGATGTTGAAATTATTAAACATAATTCTGTCTCAAATGCATTTAATTCTATAATTAGTACTATTATTTCTGTGTTTACTGCAAATATTATTTGAATTGTATTAACTCTTATTGGTTTGGGTTGTTGTTTTTCTTTTGTTTAATTCTGTTTTATTTTTTTTCTGGCCTTAGTTCAGCATTATTTTCTGTGTCTTACTGATGTTGCTTCTGCAAGAAAGCTTTCTTGTTTCTGCTTGCTTTGTTAAATCTGTTGTTAAATAGGTTCTATATCAGTTATTATTATTATTATTATTATTATTATTATTAAAGTTGTTAGATAGTATACTAGAAACAATATTGTGTGAGTAGGCTTTATTTTGATTTACTGGTTGTTTATCTGAGTGAGTGTTAGTCACTATACTAGACCTACACTGATTAGTAGAAAGTGGGAATCTCTCTATTAATTCACAGCTGGTGGGAATATGGCCTCCCAGTTGTGCCACTTCTGTCTTGCTGTCATGGACCCCCACGATGACCGTTGGGAATGCTTCCCTTGTATGGGGGTGGCAAATACAATGGATGACATTGAAAACCCATGCAGTGTTGCAATGGTGGTCCCTCTGGCGAAGCACATTCATAGAGCTTGGCAGGTGCAGCAGTCTGCATCAGCCTCCACCTACCAAACTGTGTGAGTGCAGACGTGTTTCTAAAGGGCATACTAATGAACAACCATCTCAACCATCAATTGAAGCTCCAGCAGCTGCAGAATATTTGCAAATGTTTAGAACGGCATGGAACAACCACCTTAGTGCACCATAATTTAATGTTGGCTGCTGGAAGTTGACAAGGAGGTGGTTATGAAAATAAGACTCCAAAGAACAGCTCACTTAGCATTACTCAACATATTTATTCAGTAATTTTAAACCAAAAGCAGCATAAATTGGTGATGCCTCAACCACAATGCCACCCCACAGAGGGTCATGAAAGTTGTTTTTTTTTGTTATTTTCTTTTTTATTTTAACATTCTCTACTAGGCACAGAGTTGAAAATGGGCCAGTTTCATCCATAGCCAGACAGGCATTAATGTGCATCTGCTGTTCATGTGAGGCCCCCTCCAGGCAAATAGAGGCCACATCTGGGGGT
Source organism: Plectropomus leopardus (assembly GCF_026936395.1). Taxonomy (NCBI): domain Eukaryota; kingdom Metazoa; phylum Chordata; class Actinopteri; order Perciformes; family Serranidae; genus Plectropomus; species Plectropomus leopardus. The sequence continues at coordinate 2,348,122 of NC_142186.1, forward strand.
TGTAGCGCCAAGATGGTCCTGATATGGTAGAGCTCTGACAGATCTGGTTGCATCAGCAGAAGAGAGGGCTGATTTTCTCTGAGGTTTCAAGGGGCTCCCACAGATTCTCTCAAGGGTGGTCAAAAGGCTTTTTGAACACTTTCCCACCACTGCCTCTGGTTCTCTATGTACTCCACGAGATTGCCCGGGTTCTTTCAAGGACCTGGTAATAGTCCTTTGGTGGTCAGGGAGGTGTTGTTTTCTAACATCCTCAAGCTGACCATAGCAAACCATTGTCGCTGTCAGGACAGATCTCCTTACCCAAGCAGGTATTCAGATTTGGCACGCCAAACCAACAGCCCTATAGTGCTACAGGCATGACTGCTTCATGGCCCCTCCTTCAGGCATTGGATAAGGCCGTAATTCAGACCATATTGCCTGGGACACACTGCCTGCATCAGCAGTGCACGATGGCAACCTGTGGAACTTCTGCGGCCTGCACACTTGTGGTGTTCATACCAGCAGCATCTTTGCTGTGGTACTGTTGCAGAGCTTCTTGAATATGTGCTGAGCCTAGAGAGTGAATTACAAGCTTTGCCCTTAAGTGATGAGTGTTTGAGGTGGAAGGCTGTTTTTTTTTTTTTTGCTGTGTCCAAATCTGTCATACATCCTTGGAAATTGAACTCCCAGGTAGTGGACCAAGTAATCGAGATCAAATGATAGAAAACAGAGCCTTTCCCTTGATGAATTTGGAGAAGTTTTTTCTACATGATTGTGGGGGATACTGATGCACTAAAGTTACAGATTATCTGGTACTGTAGAGTGTAATGGATGATTTGATTATATTTGTAATGGAATTGCATGACCATTTGTTCTGTCACACACTTCAGTCAAGTCTTAAACACATTGTGAAGTTTTGATCGATGGTGGAGGGGTTAAACTTACCACACTGGTCGTCCTGAAAAGCAGAAGGCACTCTGTTGCATTTTTTCACTTTGGTTTGATCTCCTCCCTGAGAGATGTGTCTTTGTTTGATTGCCTCTTGATAATCCTCTGATAAAGTGTCTGCTGATCAAAAGATGTCCACTTTGTAATCTCCAAATCCACAGGTAATTATGGTGCAATCTACAGATAATCTAATCTCTTATCTTCCCTGCAGGTGATGCAGTCAGACATGAGAGGGACAGGAGGAAAGCTCAAAGTGACAAAGTCAAGAGGGAGAAAATGTATTTGCCATGTGTGAGACTACATGTAGTTTTACAACACTTTAAATAAAACATAATTAGGCTTTGGTTTGGCATATTATAAATTATTACTAAATTACTTTTCTGTGATGATAATGATGATGACATTTTAATTCTTTTGTCCTGTGTAGACATACAACATGCACCAGGTACCATCCAGTCACCTGCAGGCGTATAATAACATTGTGCTCTGTCCTGTTTGGCCGTTCGGCAGCGTCCCATCCGCACGCAAAAGGTGCCTTTTGGTTTGGCCCTTCTGTGCATTCTTTTTAAACTGCCCCGTCGGTTCCCGAAAGTAAGTGGGTAGCGCTACATACAAAACAACTCAATCACTGAAAATGAAAGAGAACCCAGAAAAGCATAATAGCCCAGAGTGACACCTGACAAAGAGTATATTGTTGCTATAAGAGCTCTATATTTAAGTCATATGTAATAACACCTACACATGTTTTAAGTCTTGGCTTACTTCTCATATTTGGAAATTATTGTTGTATCTACATCTTCTTCTGTTGAAAGATTACAGGCTGTTGTTTACAATTCACTCTGATGAATTTGACTTTTTTCTGTCCCCACAATAGAACATTCCTCCAGGTAAATAGCATTACTGTTTCATCTCATATCCAATAAAGTTCATTCATGATTCTGTTGATGTTGCTTGTAACAAACAGCCTTACCTCTTGCACATAAATGCACTTGTGACTGGAGAGGAAAACCTGGAGATGACTTAACTAGTTGACAACCAGCTTTGTGATACACTTTAATCAGACAGCCAATGTTAGGATTAGTAAAGTCTGATTGTACAGAGATATTTTGTTCTTGTTGAACTTGTTTTGCAGTAAAGACCTCTGGTAGTTGTGTTGCCTAAACCTAACTACGACTGTTTCGAAACATAAATTAGGTATTACAATGTGTTTCAGTTGTGGGTCACATAAAGAAGCTGAAAAGTGAGCTCTACTTCACTTTCGAATGCTGAAGGGGTACAACAAACTTTTGGTGTTTGGCAACATGGGAATGAGAACTGGTTTAGAGTTGTCAGTATATGTCTTAAAGGGTTATTCTAGTTAACTGAAAGTCATTTTGACCATCATTTATGGATAATAATAACATCATACTCACAAAGTTAAGTTCTGAGTCCTGAGAACTTGTTGACAGAAATTAACTTGGCCGATTTCCTGATTAAATGTAATGGTGGGTTAAATGTTTGAAAGCTCATCAGCATTTTTCTTTTTACTTCCTCCTTCAAGATACCCCTGACCTGACTGTTTACTGTGGGTCACATTCATTTTCAGATAGTGTTTGCTAGCCCTAGTTTGTCTATGTAAACAGTAAAGATACATGGTATCTTTTTTTTTTGCTTCCACCATTAAATGTGTTTCCCTTTCTTTTGTCATTTTCACGCTCCGTTAACAAAATGTGTGAAAAGGAGCTTGATGACTCTGTAATGATGTGAGGATGCACTTACGGGCTTAAATTTCCATATTAATGAGAGTATCAGGAAGAGCTTTTTACCTCGCAAGGCAAACACGAGTGCCGAGTTCCCCTCTGCGACTGTGACTAAGTTGAAGCCTGTACCTTTAAAAGCTACTTCTCATCCAAAGCCATTTGCAGCTAGTGTAGCTCCTCGCTTGTTAAAATGAGCACCCTGATGATTGCCATCAGTGCTGAAGTGATTGAGCTGAGTGAATCTAAGGTAGAGAAACTATGTGGCCAATGTGGAGGGAATGAGCCGAACAGATTGAATTGAAAAGGGGCACATATAAAAACAGCAATAAAAGTAAAAAAAAAAAAAAGAGCTCCTCAGTACAACAAGTTCATTGAGAGTGCTCAGATGTGCATGTTCAAAACAATCTAGGTTTATATAGTCCACATAAACAGTTTTTGTAGAGAGATGGTGTACAGGGTCAGTGATGTCGTCTTTAGAAAAAAAGTAAATGCATCACTGTTTTTATCTCCAAGTTTAACAAAAAGTGTTGAGAGTTGAAAGACTTAAAGAGCACCAGAGACCAGAGCTTGTAGTCCTGGTGCAGCATGATACAAACTGGAAAGACCTTGTGACTAAATGAATACATCATTGATAAGACAAATACATAACAAGAGGTGGAGCTGGGCTCACCAAATATTTATATTCATCATGCTCAATATGTTAAACAGGCATGTCTCTTGCCCTGCCAGACCCAGCCAAATCTCTGCATTCTGCCACAGCTAAAAGGGATGTAACTTAAAATGGTAACAGAGGATTGATGGGATAATGCAGCCTGTCCTCATTCCCAAGCTTCCCAACTGCCAATTTGACAGTGCTTCTGGTTTGTGATCCTGACCCCAAAAGCCACCTTTGCCGGACAGAACCAGTCTTGGGTTAATTATATGCAGGCAGAAGGCTGGACGGCCTAATCTTCATCTTACAGCATGTTTACGTACATTTTGTATAAATCACAATCAACTGACATCTGTTTGTGATGGCACCTGGGTCCATTCTTTCTCATGCCATGCCTTATACTTGTCCAAGTAAAGACTAACATTATTACATTTTCCTGGCTTTACATCTCAGCAAAGAACAAGGTGCAATTTAGGTTGGAGAGTGACATTACCATGCAGAGAACATCATAACATCAAGTGATGAGACTGGTTTGCCCTAATATTAAACTTTTTTTTTTTTTAACCAAAAGAGATTTTTCTCAGTCAGTCTTGACTGAATCACATAAAGTCTACCTATGAAACACATTTCCATGACTCTGGGTTTGTTTCGTTTTCCAAAACTTCCAAACCTTAAAGTTGTAATTTACAAATTCCTTGACTTTTCATGACCGTACAAACCCTGGGACAGGATCTGGGATTCAACACATGCATATAACACTACCAATTATCTATCCATTCATCTATCTATCTATCTATCTATCTACTCTAGCAATTGAAGACTTCTTACTGATGGAAAATGTCACAGTGAATCAAGTGCAATTTGAGACAAGTACCATGAAAACATGGTGGGGTGGGGTTCTTATCAAGGTACCAGGTAGATTTATTGTCATTTTTCTTACACGTGGTTTATATCTTTATATCTTTCCGGTGGGCAGATTTTTCAAAGGATGAGCTGGCAGCAAGGTGAAGTAAGGTTTTCTAGGCATCCATTTCTCAGCCTTTTCTCTTCCCAGTTGGACATGCTTGCACAAGAAGGCGTCCAGGAGGCAAATTGATCAGGTGTTCAACCTGCCTCAATGCAATGCAAAAAGTAGAGGCTTCAAGCTCCCAAAGACTTGAAAGGAAACTCATTTCAGCCTCAAGTATCCAAGCTGCCATTCTTTCTGTCAATACTAAAGGCTCATGCCTATAGGTGAGAGTTACAGTGTTGATCAATAAATCAAGAGCTTTACCTCAGCTCCACTGACACAGTACCAGTCTGTGTGCCAATCATGCGTTGCATCTTACTCTAAACAGTAAACAAGACCTGAAGATAGCTAGTTGAACTCCTTCACCTGGGACAGTTACTTATTCCCAACCGAGAGGGAACCAACCACTTCTAGGTTGGTGAGGCTTATTAATACTTAAATGATACTGACATTGTCCAAAAAGTAAATACATGGACCTACAGTGGCCACAATTGACCTATTGCTAAGCCCCACCCCCTTAGCTCTCTCGAACAAACAATTGTTCGAGTGAGCTAAGGGGAACACGCTGATTAAAGTAACAATGACGGCTGTCAGTGTCAAAGACTTATCCAAAAATGCTATACAGAACTTTTGGGGACAGAAGGTCCTTATTTCACACAGAAGCTGTCAAAAGGGTCTTCACTACCCTGTGGTGTTAGCATTAGCCAGCCTTTGGTTTCTTTGTAATGTTACAGCTAGGTTAACTTTAATAGTTTTCATTTGGGTGGGCTTTAACTACAACCTTTTGCTTCAGTTAACACCGATGTCTGATTGTCAAAGAATACAAATGGTAAGACTAAGTTGAAAAGATGACATGATCTAATGTTACGAAGCTGAAGTTGACCATAATGTTAGTGCTTATTAGCTAACCTAAGCTACCGTTACAAAGCAAAGTTTGCTGCAAGGTGACGTAGTACACGATGTTGCAGGCATAATTTATGAGGGTATAAATAGTTGTGACTTTTTGACAAATTTTGCTAACACTATTGCCTTGGAACAAATGTAGAAATCTTTGTTTATCTTACTTACACTGAGCTGCCACACAGGAGACACTGCTTTGTTTCTCTGAGGTTTAGGGAACGGGACAAAATACACTCTCTCACCTCTCAGGATAACTTGTGTCAGTGTTGCATTTATCGCATGCACATTGTATGACTCATTTTTTTAAATTGTAGCTGCAGAAATGTCAATGAAACCGCAGGAAAATCAAAATTTCTGATGCTTTTTCGATGGAGATCTGTGAGCAGGATGTCCAAGTACATTGTGTAGCTACATGAAATGTGATTGGCTCATGGCGTTCAAGGATGGGGGGCTTAGTAATAGGTCAACTGAGGAAGACAGAGTCCTACCCACAGTTGTCACCTATGTTGAAGATTCATCATTCTTAAAAATACAAAATATCATAACAGGCCTTTCACTTAATACAGTAACCCTAAAGTAAAAATGTCCTGTTCTCCAGATATCACTTCTGCACTTGCATAGTGCCTTTCTCTTCTTCCTACCACTCAAAGTCCTTTCACCCCATAGAGTCACATTCACACACTGTTGGCTTCGGTTACAATACAAGGTCCCACCTGCTACACAGTTTAGACATTCACACTCACTCAAACACCAATGACACAGCTATTGGGAGAAACTATACTTCAACATGCAAACTGGAGGAGCGGGTGATCAAAACGCCTACCTATAAAATCAATATGAATATAAAGTGGACGCTATATCGTAGTAAATTTCACTGCTTTACCTTGCCATCACACAGCCTTTTCCTTCAGCGCTACATTTCTCATCCACCGCTGGTCAGCTTTTTGGGTCAGAAAGTACTGTTTGCATGCATTACACAATCTGACTGAAACAAAACATCACAATGAAAACACTCTAAATACAGCACCCACTTAGACTAATATTGACTTTTTAGGTCGGCCTTTTTTAAAGTGGCTATAAGATGTTTTGATATCATAGTAATGCTTAGCTGTGGGGTGCACGTTTCATCTTTTCTACAAACCAGGAGCATGCCGACTGCCAGCAACTATATGTAACACACTGACTATATATAAGACTATACATACAGCCCCACCTCAAAAACTCCCAAACATCACTTTTTAACATTCACAAGGGAAGAGAACAGCAGGTTTCCATGTGAAAGTCCAGAGTTTGTTGGACACATCCACCTACCCTGCTGCCTGCCTTATGATGACTATCTAGCTCTTTGCAATGCTGTTGACAACCATTTTATTTAAAGTGAATATAAAAAGAAAGATTCCGCTGACAAAACAATATTTGACGAGTTGGAGTGAGAACATGCTGGGTTTGCCTCGGTTAAAAAATAAAAACAAAAAGACATACTTGGATGTTGTATACAACGTTGTTGACCTAAAGCATAAAGTAAAGAGGGCTACAAGTCATTTATTAGTGTATTTGTATTTCAGCATCGTAAAATGGTGGCCCATTTGGACAGGAGACTTGTAGTAGCAAATAAATCAATGTGCATTTAAAAAAAAAACACAAAAAAACAAAATAACAATGTAAATTGGCATAGGACATTGAAAAGGTTGACATACCTGCTCTATACTCTGTGATATTTTGTGTATTTCCTCAAATTTCTAACTTCATCAAAAAATACATTATTGATGTGCTTCTGAACATAATTAATTAAATTCCACATGATGGTCTAGAAGACCGTTGCGGCGCCTGTGGGGGGCGCTAGACTGCTAGCGATCCTAGTATTAATGTGCAGCTCTCTGTTAAAGCCTGAAAAATCCTAAAGAGTAAGATGAAATGCACCGTGCAAATTACATTAACCCCCAAAAAGATTAGAGGCAGAGGATCCCCCCCAGTGTGTCTCTGTTCCTCAATACATGTTTCTACTCCTCTAAATGAAAAAGCGCAAACACTGAAGAGGTTCCCGTTATTATGTTCACATCTCTCCCACAAAATATCTGACATGATTTATGCATTCGCTGCAGCACTGGGCCTTATCAGATTAATCATCAAAGTATTTTATCATCTTTTAACCAAAACGTGGCTCTGAAGCCGCAGTTCTGGTGACAGGGAGGGGTCGTGTGCATATGAATAGACTGTTGCTGCATGATTGCATGGCTAGCTCGCGGTCTGGGGAGTCAGAGCCAAGCTCTAACACTCTTAATAATTTACCACGCAATTAAAATTTAAAGCAAATATACAAGAAAGTTTGTCAGCAAACTGAAGCGGGGTCACAGCTTTGCTCCCCACAAAGGTTATCTGAAATGCCTTTTGCTGTGGTGGTGCGTTTAAAAATCAGGAAATATTTCAGAGGTTCAAGTCTTGCATTATTAAAAAAATCGTGATTGTGGCTTAATTAAACATTTAACATAAGCTTTTTCGTAACTGTGTTATATGCTTATGGGCATTATGTTGTGCCTCTTCTCTCCCGGTGAAAGCATGGCGAGTGTGGTACTTTACAGAGCGGCGGCCCATACAACACTCTGCAGCTCTCTGTTCTCCTCGAGCTGCTCCTGAATGGCAGATTTGCAGATGCAATTCATCGGGAATGTTTAAGTGCAGAGTCCTCTCTGTGCTGAATGATCTCAGATAATTACAGTAGCTGCTGTGCACCCATTCCGTTTTTTTATCAGATGATGAGAATCCTCTTATACTGCTTTTTTTATACATTAGATTCTGAATGTTTTGGCATTACATCCATTTCTTTGATGTCAGTCTTTGCTGTCACCTATACAAAAGTATCACACAAACGTTTCAACACCCTACATTTCTTCCCCGTAGTGGTTTGGTTTATGTGCCTTATTTGCACGTCTGCTAAGCTGCTAGTCCAGATTTCATTTCCTATTTTAGAAATGCCGTTTGAGCATCTGCCTCTGGAAAGAAATGAAAAGTCTAGTGCAATAGGTAAATTAACTAAAACGACCCAGTTTTGCGAAAAAGGCCGTTATGCGCTAAGATGATTTGAGGATTTCTCCTTTGACAACAAGGATTCCAGCATGTTTACAGATTAGGGGGATCATTTTCAAAATGCATCTCTGTTCTCTAAGGCGGTAATAATCCAAGATGTTCTTTTGACGCTTTTTAGCGGTTTGATGAGTAAGATTGTGCTGGATTTGTTTTTGTTCTGCTTCTCTGCTTTTTTTTTCTCTCTCTCTTTCTCACTAGATGTGGTGCTTGTTTGTTCTAAGGTTTGCAGACCCACTGCTGTGATTTTCTGTGTTTTCGGTTATTGCAAAACACTTTTCAAAAGTTAATATCTTTTAACACAAATAATGCAAAGTGCAGATGTGTGTCAAACAATGGAGCCAGTTTCCTCTCCCAGTGCAAAGGGCTCGCTCTAAAATACAAAATGACTGTTATTCCCAAAATAGTGTGGAGCTCTCATTTCCCTTCATTGTACTCAAGCTCCATCAAGTGGGACATGAGTTTGTAAAGCACTCTACTGATGCTATTGCAAAATGAATATTAGTGTGACGATCTGCTACCATCAAGGGTGCAATTTTATTTGCAAAACTGCTGACAAGTTGCAAATTCAATGTGAATTTTTAGGAAATGTTGGCACGAATCCACTGTCACACTGATCTAACAGCAGCTACTGCCTCACCTTATCTTTGGCATCATTTCCTAGTCTGCTGCGAAATCTGTGATGTTTTGCTGTCAAGGGTTTGCTAATTGGGGGTATGCTGATTTAATGTTTGTATGCATGCCACTACAAAAAGGGTTAATCATCACAATTCAGCCACAAAAGCAGGGTTGTAATAGTAAAATTAAGGTTGGGAAAACCATTTAATTTATGGCTATTCTGTAGTGTGTGCACAGGGGCGATGATGAATGGGCAGATGATAAATGGTTTGAGACATGTCTTTCTTAAAAAAAAAAGAAAAAAACAATCAGTGTTTGGAATATACCAGAAATTATTGATGTGAAATGTTAAGCATTAGGTAATATTGTGTTCCAGCCTGTTCACACTCAGAACCTGTCAGATACATCTGCCCTTTTAATGCTTTTGACATACGAGCATGATGCCAAAATACACCTTCCACATCCAACTGGAATGCGGCAGGATGGCGTCAGATGAGAACACGTTATTATGTGCTGGTGAATGGTCAGATGGCATCAGGCATGTCCACATGCAAGACACACAGGTGGCGTAACCTGACAACATGGCCAGACAGCACCAGTCGCAATGCACATGAAATGCTGAAGAACAGCATCAGGTGAAAATACTGCTGCATGGGGAGGTGGATGGGTCCCAAAAAAACAATTGACTTTAATGCGAGATTTCAGGGTTTGCTTCCTGTGTGGATGTGCTGGGATTTTTTTCTCCACCTTACCATGTGCCTCTTTTGCCTAAAACTAACCAAGTCTTTGATGCTTATTTCTAACCATCATGATGGTCTGCATTGGGTGCCATGTGTCGTGTAAACATAAGCGACGTGCTGCTTCACCCCACCATATGCATTTGTTGACATCACCGTAATGGCATCCCAGAGTGTAAACAGCTGATGCAGAAGAATACCTAAAACATCACAAGTAGACTTTATACCAATCTCTCAGGAGAAAGCAGGATAGATTCAACACTATGGTATCAGATGTGTGAGACACAATGTACATCCACAAACTTGCTGGTGTGGAGAGAACTCAGCTGGAAGAATCTAACATGTTTTTTTCACAACACCAAAAATAAAAAGCAGGCAGCTTGTGCAGCAACGTTGTTGGAGGCTGTGTGGGAGCGTGGAGGCTGACCACTCATATATTTTCTAGAACTGTGCAAAGATCAGGTTTGAATGGCAAAATTTCAATACGGCTGTTCAAAATATTTTAGGATATGAACTCCCAAATACCTGCCATGGGATGTACTGTATATACAGAACATTGAAGGTGTTTTGGATAAAAAAAGACACCTACCTGATGAAAGTTTTACTTGCAGCAGGTAAGAAAGGCATCACCAGACACAAGGTTAACACCCCAAAACAGGAAGACTGGCTGTGAATTTTAGCTTTGGAAAAATTGACATGCGGTTTGAGAGTTAAAGAGAATATGGTTTTTAAAAGAATTGGAAAAATTCAACATTTATGTCATGAGACCAACAAAAAGAATACTATAAAAATACAGATGACAGTAGTATAATTACTGAAACCAATTATTGTTTCTTTGTCATTTTTATTTGTTTTTGTATTTTATAATTTATATTTTTGTGTCTGTATTGTTTTGCTTTTATGCTTATACATCTGTAAAAACACTAAAGTGAGACAAGAAAGGTCTTCGTAACAGAAACTGAACATGGATCTGTTAAGTGTGGATTAAAAAGTTAAAATGACAGCAGCAACATTCTCTCTATTACAAGTCAGTGTATCATCAAAATGACGATGAGGCCGTTATTTTAATGTTAAAAGTTGCACAGTGGTTTTAATGGTAAAAAGTCACTGGAGGCTAACAATTCAGGTGACACAAGGCAGGTTTCCATTTCTGATTTGCACAAAACTTATGCAATATTTTCAAAATGTTGATAAAACATTGAGAGTGAGATGACTGCGTTTCCACTAAGTGATGGCTTGCAACTTCTCCTCTGATGATAACATTCCATGAAGCATGGTGATGGATGTTCAAAACATTAGCAGCTTTATTTCTATTGCAGCCACCACACTAGCTGTCAGTTTTTTCAATCCAAGGCCAAGTAGGCGTGTTATGGAGTGATAATGGAAAGGCGAGCCGCTTATATGTGGGAGCAGCGGCGTATGAGGGATTTCTGGGAGGTGATAGTCCACGATTTCACAGAGGAATTGTGGATTCAAAACTTCTGGATGATCCGCTCAACTTTTGAAGAGCTTTGCAATGCATGAACACCTCTTGTAGCGCCTGCTGCATCATGAGGGAGCCAGTTCCTACTGATAAGCACATAGCCATAGCATCATGTGACCTAGAAAAGCAAAAGAAGGGTTTCCATTGCAGTTTTTTGCAGAATATGGCTTTTTCAAATTGTGTGAATACCATCTCATATGAGTGGAGAAACTTTTTTTTCAATAAGTGTGATTTTTTTTTAAAAATGACAATATTGGCATATTTTATATTCACAATTTCAATTTTCAGAGCAATTTGAGGGTTAATGGAAACCTCCCTGCTGTCTCTTCTCTCCTCAAATGTCACAATGGGCGTCATGCTCATTCACAAGCTAGAGTTGTTTCTTGTATTGTGTAAATACTGTCAGCAACATGCAACTTTCCAGCCAACCTGTGGATGTGTACAGCATCTCTTCCCTGTAATTGTGATGAGTGAAGCAACACCATCTGCTATTCTGGACTAAATTTCTTCATTGCAAGTGAGTTTGTCTACATGTCTACATGTTGTCTGCTTGGCACAGGTGTGGGCTGTCTTCAAATGTTAAAGAAGGGAAGAGGAAAAACACAAGAAAGCACCAGGATGCTGTGTCTTCATTGTGTTTTAGCTCATGTTGTAGCGGGATGTCTCAGGGTTTGACGGAAAGCTGAGTGATTGCACTTAGCTGAGTTTGTCTTGTTGATGACTTGACAGCCTGTCGTGTTGATTTGGCCGTGGTCGAGTTTGTTTTGCAAAGAAAGAGCCTGGCAAGACAGACTGTGGCGAGTCACACTCCAGCTTCCCCCAGGAGAACCAGCTGGCATCCTGCTCTGACTGGCAAGCAGAAGAGGAAGGACTCCCCACTTGATCGCAGAGGAGCCACACTGCACGGCCTACTGGAAAATGTCCATGACGAAGGACAACAGATAACCCAGTAGACTTTGGTTCCAACACACAAGTTCATACCTTTGTGCATGCACATGTGTGTTTTTAGACTTGTCTTTGATAACTATTTTGAGTTTAGACATTTTGTTTATCCTCATTCCATAAGAAATGTGTGTTAGGGTATGGGAAACGTCCAAGGTTTGGCAACCTTGATCCAATTTTGCAACTGTAGCCATTATTTCTTTAAATCAAGTCATTGTTGCTTATCACATCGGCAAACATTTTTGTAAGACACTAGCCAATTATAACTTACACACAATAGATTTATCCATCCATCCAACCATCAACCCTTTTCTTAAAGGGTCTGATGGTATGCCACTCTTGGTTTAGAGGCGTTAGATTCTTAGCAGTACTACATTTTGGCACGCTATTGGTGTTCTATTGTGTTATGGCATGCTATATGTTAGTAATGTTCTGTGTCGTATACTACTTCTCACAGGTATATGCTAACTTCCTTTCAACAAATACCAATGCTGAATCTATAACACAGTGACTGTATGTGAATTATCAGCCCATTCTTATTTGAGAGTCATCAAATACTGCTGCTTTTGCAATTCTTTTAGCATAAGATCCCGACGCCGAAACACAGCTTTAACTTGATTCGCTGCTGGACAGCATCAGCTGAGAACGCAGCCAGACAGAACCTTTCACGGTGTAATTATATGCTAGTGGACAGCCAGATGGCACCTGATATGTGGACGAGCAGCAACAATTGAGGATGCAGCAAGATGGAACCTTTTGTGTCTGCATGATAGGTTCCTAAAGGGCAGGCAGGAGGGGTGGTGGATGGGTCCAGCAAACCCTGGACTTTCATGCATGAGTCCGGTGTTCACTTCCCATCTGAATCAGTTTTTGTTTTTCCTACATCTTACCATCACGCTGCCTCTACTGCCTAATACTCACTATTTGTGTCAGTATGTGCATTTGTTGACGTCTCGCTGACCTCAAGTTGGTTGTGGGTGGATGTGCTTTTGTTGCCTAAACATAACCAGCATAATCCCCCCATGTGTTTGTGTTGATATCATGGCATCATGGTTGATATCATGGCAGCGCCATCCCGGATTGTAAATAGCAGAAGCAAAAGTATACCTAGAGTTGTGGCTAGCTGTCTGTGGCTCAGAAGTGGAGTAAGTCGCCCTCTAATCGTTAAGTCAATGGTTTGATTGCCAGCTTCTCCAGGCAGCATGTTATGTTGAAGTATCCTTGGGCAAGATACTGAACCCCAAATTGCTCCTGATGCCACGTCACCGGAGTGTGAGTGCGTGTGAATGGTCACTGAGTAGCAGGTGGCACCATGTATGGAAACCTCGGTCACCAGTGTGTGAATGTACTATCCCTGCTGGGAAAAAAAACAGTCATGGGTTGCTATTAAACACCCATGTTTGGAGCCTTGGAAACAGATGAAAACACAGCAATGATTCAATAAAACACAACCAGTTTTGTTGCTTGTTGGTCTGAACAGTTTGTAGAAACATATGCCAACATTTTCTTCTGGCAACTGGGATGAACACACGCAGGCTGCAGATAGTTCTTGGGCTTTTTGGATACATTTATTCACTTACAGAAGCACTTCTGGAAGCTGGCCAAACAGGTAGTGAATATGGTGCAATTCAGACTGTTCCTTTTTTTTTTTACTCATTTGCAACTCCTCATCTTCTGCAGTAGTTGGGTAGTTGGTTTTAATGTTGAAGTGAAGTGTCCCAGGGTGTGTGTGTGCACCCTAATGCATGTTTTTTTTTTTTTTTTAATTCTATGCCTCAGGCTCAGTACAGTAAACTGAGGCTTTATCCGTCTGTTCTGCTTAATGGTCGTGTAAGCACTACCTGCTTTCATCAGCACATTGAGCCACTCGTTTTAAATGAGTTTCTCTCATTAAACATGTTTCACACTGCTTGCATTGGTGACATGCGCTGACAGCTTGTCTAAGTTATGAATTCAAATAAAAGTTTAAAAGCACGTGGGCATCCATCTGGGGAAAATGTAAATGTAGCATGTCGCTGCTTTGTCATTCTATTAAAAACAACTATATACTAACATGACAAAGAAAAAAATGGAGTAACTGATACAAAATGATTTCACCCTTATGTCTCAAATGTAAAGCAAAGGAACTCAGCAAACACGGATGCACCCTGCTGCTAGAGGAGACCATTGTAGTTTTATTAAGCACAATATTTAAAAGAAGATGTGACATATTTGTGGTTTAATAATATAAAACAGTATATCTGCAGCTTTACATATGGAAATATTCATTTTATTATCAGTGAATAATTTTGGTAGCATACATTTTTAACACCATTTGATTGAAAAGGTGACTGACAGCATCGGTTGTCTGTCATAACGCTAAAAGATGACATATAATGGACCTCCTCCAATATGTGTGAATTATGACTCATGTCACAGTGACAAAAGTAGCATGATGTTATAGTCAAGTCAAGTCAAATTTACTTGTAATGCCCATTATCACGAATCATAGGTTGCCTTCGTTGAAAAACTCCAGAGGAAGAAGGATGGAGGAGTAAACAAACAATTTGTGCATGGAACAAAAAACACAGTCAGTCCTGATGATTCTCACAAACATCAGGTTTTCTTTTAATCATGATCATTTACAAAGTAGTCATTTTGTCTCACACTGCAATCTTTCCCTAAACTTTCACCACTACTGGCAGTTTGATCTAAATAATATGAAATATTAACACTAATATTATTCATTCCTAATCATTTCAGCAAATGTAAGGAATCTATACACAGTCTATCTGTGTACACCACTATAGAGCAAATTATGAAAATGAAATCCAAATTTTCTGCTTGAAATTTTGAAAAATTGCCTTTCCCATTTAGACTAAATGGTATTTCAGCCATTTGTGTTTGTTTCATGGAATCTCAACAGTAACATGACATCGATGCACTAACGCACAAAATAAATGTAAGCATCGATGGCGAGCGCCTGGTGGCCGGGCACAGCCTGAAGAGGTGACGTGGGACCTCCCTCGCTTGGGCATACCACCTGTGGGAGGGGCCAAAGGGGTCGGATGGGGACCAAAGGCGGGGGACCTTGGTGGACTTGTGGCCGCATGTCTTGGACACTCGGGTAAAGAGAGGGGCGGAGCTGTCAACCGATCACCACCTGGTGGTGAGTTGGCTCCGATGGTGGGGGAGGACGCCGGTCAGACCTGGCAGACCCAAACGCATTGTGAGGGTCTGCTGGGAACGTCTGGCAGAGTCTCCCGTCAGAAAGAGCTTCAACTCCCACCTCCGGGAGAGCCTCGACCATGTCCCCGGGGGAGGGGACATTGAGTCCAAGTGGGCCATGTTCTGTGCCACCGTTGCTGAGATGGCTGACCGGTGCTGTGGCCGTAAGGTGGTCGATGCCTGTCGGGGCAGCAACACCGGAACCCGTTGGTGGACACTGGCAGTGAGGGATGCTGTCAAGCTGAAGAAGGAGTCCTATCGGGCCTTCTTGGCCTGTGGGACTCTGGAGGCAGCAGACAGGTACTGGCAGGACAAGCAGAGTGCAGCTACGGTGGTCGCCGAGGCGAAAACCTGGGCGTGGGAGGAGTTTGGTGAGGCCATGGAGAACGACTTCCGGACGGCTTCGAAGAGGTTCTGGACCACCATCTGGCTTCTCAGGAGGGGAAGGCAGTGCTCTGTCAACACTGTGTATGGTGGGGATGGGGTGCTGCTGACCTCGACTCGGGACATTGTGGAGCGGTGGAAGGAATACTTCGAAGACCTCCTCTATCTCACCGACATGCCTTCTGGTGAGGAAGTAGGGCCTGGGGACTCGGGGGTGGGCTCTCCCATCTCTGGGGCTGAGATTGCCGAGGTGGTCAAAAAGCTCCACAGTGGCAGGGCCCCGGGGGTGGATGAGGTCCGCCCGGAGTTCCTGCTGGATGAAGTGGCCGGGGAGAGGGAAGTCTGGACCTCTCCTCCACGACCCAACTCCAGATAAGCGGAAGAAAATGGATGGATGGATGGATGGATGGATGTAGTGTCATTCATCCCCAGTGTCAGCTGAGTTTGGCAACAGACAGGGAGATGTTTCAAGAGCTCAGTGTTCTTTGGTCCTTGTCCATAATGCAGCATTTTGCCACAGACACAAGAACACAATCTCAGAGATCGTCCATGGGTAAAAAAAAAAAAAAACAAAAAAAAGGTTGCAGCATTCAGGTTGGCCTGATTTAAAATAAGATTACAGATGACAGAGGAGGGAGTTGAGGGAATCGTAATTAGGTCCCTATCTTCAAAACATGCAGGAGAGGAGGAGAAATATTGATCTGCCTCAAAGCAATATATATATATATATATATATATATATATATATATATATATGTTTAAAATCTTGTTTGGCACCAAATGTTTTTCCTCCTCGCTATTTCTGTCCATTTTTCCCTCTGTGGCGGGAGTTAAAGGCAGAGCTGGATTTAAAGGTGATGATGGCAGGGACACTCTCTCTGTGTGTAATGGGGAGATCAGTGAATGACAGCTTTTGTTCTCTTCCCAGCAACGAGCAGAGGGTGTCCGCTGAGGGGAAGGTTTCATCACTTAAAGGACAAGATGGAGTAAAAAAAAAGAAAAGAGAGAGGACGAAAGGCTTTACATCACACATGCTGGCTATATTTGAAAGTGTGAAATGTGATCACGCAAGGATTATAAAAAGCGAACATAAAACTACAGGACAAATAGCTCTCATCATAAAACTGACGCAGGGATTAAAAGAGGCATTCAGGGCACTCTATAAATCACAATTTAAGATTTGTGTGAGAGCATTTTGTTATATTTACATGATTTAATCTCCTGAAGTATCTTAAATAAAAATTCCTTTGAGGGTGTTTCTCTGCTTAATTTGCATGTGTGTGATCACCTCCGGAGCAGTCAGACATCTCCGCAGAGGACACTACACTGGACATTGTGATTGGCTCCTCCAGCCGTCGGGAACAACACTTTCTGATTGGCCGCTTCAGCCAAGGGTCAACAGTTACGATATTCAAGGTCACACGCTTCTCGTCACTTCAAGTTCTTCTTTTTTTCTTTCCTCTGAGCTGATCAGGCTTTAGGAATATTCATTGATTGCAGCAAACACATAGATTCTTTAAAGTCTGTGCCATGGCAGGCTGCAGGTCTAATTGATATGGTAATGAAGCGGGGTTTAGTGGCTGGACGTCCTTGCTTTTCTGCACAAGAAATTCTTTTTATTTTCTTCCCTGAGGAGTGAGTGTCAGATAGGTGTGTGATCTGGACGGACTGGAGATGAACCTGCTCTGCTCACAGTGAAATATGTGGAATCCGTGTGTGATGTTTTTATTTTTTTTTTCAAACTATTGAGGCATAGGTCGTTGGAAAATTGGCATGGCACCAAAAAAGAAGGGCTGTTTTGATATGGTGTTGAAAGAATAACATACAGAAGAAGTAGGTTTGTACTATATTTTTAATATTTCAAATATTACAGAATAAAACCTTGAGCGTCGCTTTAAAAAAATTTCTGCAATCTAGTTGCAGGACAAAATTTCCAGCCTGTTCTCACGTAATCGATTACATCGACATTGTCCATTTAAAAATGGAAGACAGTCAATTATTTTTCAATAACTGATGGAGAAGGGGTGGATTTTAATAAGTTTGCACCTCTTCCCACTCCTTTTTGGACATGCTGTTATGTTTGTGTAACACTTACGTGTTCTTTCTTTACTTTTACATGTTTGAAATTAAATTCAATTTCATTTCATTTCATTGTGACAGTCCTCACTTTGTAAAAATAAGGACCATGCTGCTTCATCCCACCATTTGCATTTGTTTATGGCATGTTAACGGCATCCCGGCATGTAAACAGCTGATGCAGAAAGACACCAAAAATGTCATAAACAGACGCAGAATATCACTGACAGAGTGGCACCATGTGATGAGCTGGGATGAGGAAGTGGGAAAATGTCAGCTTTAAAAAACTGCCCCAAAGATATTTTATATTAATATTATTTTTCACATTCACTGGGTTGAAAATAAGCAGTGTGACATAAGAGGATGTGTTTTAACTTCACTTGTGGCACGACACTGATGCAGTCGGGAGTGAGGTGCTTGTATTTCCTTGACCCAATGTATTCATTTTTGCATACATGGAGTCTCACTAATAACTTGAAAATAGTCACGTCAGTAGAATCCTATATGTAATCAAACCTAGTTTATTACTCCAACAAGTAGGCTGAAGCCTAATGACAACCTACTTACATGTTTTCTAATCCCTGTTGAGTCCGGTGGCAAACTTGTGCTTATTGCTTTCTAGAGATCATGGAGTTTCCCAAACTAAATATATACACCAGATTTAAACACAGAAATGCTCAGCTTGCTCAGTTTTGTTATGAATAGCACATCTACTGAAAAAAAAACAAAAAAAAAACAAATCCACATAAAAAAATCCATCCACAAACGTTACCTGTGTTGCACAGCTAATGAAGGATGACAAACATTTGACCCCAAAAGTCAAAATTAATGATAAAAAGATAAAAATTCACAATATGCTGTTATTTAAAAAAAATCTGTTCTATCCATATTTGATGGTGTGTAGCTTTTTTCAGAAACAACGCATTTACTGTTAGCCAATATTTCCCATCATGCCTAGTGCAGGACTGAGTAGTTTTTAATTTATAGTTCATATTGCTGTTTTATGTTCCAAAATGCAAATATCACTTTTTGTCAGTGTTTATAATGAGTCTGTTCGAAACATGATGGTTCATGCTGGTTATCTTTGTCTCCGTTTATAGTTTTCACCATTAGTGAGTTGGCTGTTGCACTTCATCATACAAGCTGCATTTCTACAACAGGTGTGAAAAAATAATAATGGAATTTCACGAGATCACATAACACCTAGTAAACCCATTTCTTGTGCTTGATCACGTAAACTCTTGAACAAACTCAGAAGTCATCATGCTGAAATTAATTACTCAACAAACTGTAATGGCATTTGGACTACTAACATACAAACCAGCTCAGAGCAGGTTTAAAGTTGAAATTTACTAAACCAAAAATCAATGGTCAAGAAACAGCAGTTTCTATCAGTATGTACTGTATAGTATATGCATTCCCACAAAGGTGTAGAATTGATAGCATAGCTCCTGGTGTTGTTAATTGATCCACTAATTGGACCAATTCATTAGTTTAGAATGCATGGAGAGAAACCACAGCCAGGCCTGGGAACACTCACTTACTGAAGGCTCCACACTAAATATATTATACCCTGTCTCCAGTCTACCATATTTAATGTGACACTAGCACTTTATTGGATATATAAACAAAATGGCCCAGGGGAATTATGCTGCAGCTTCTATGCATAGACGTCTGTTACTGCAGATATAATATGAGAAAGACTCAGCCAAAGAGAGCAGGCTGATTTTTTTTTTTTTTTTTTTTAAGTAGTGCATAAAGTAGGTCATGAATTTCAAAAGTGCAGATTACCATTCCCACACTCAATCCCATTAATCAACGCTTCCGCCATCGAGTCCCACCAGAGAAAACAATGAATAAGAGCATGTTACTTTGGAATTAATCTATTAATCAAATGGTGCATGAAGAAGTACCTGCGACACAGCATGGGTGGTGGGACGGCATCTAGGGGGTTGTGGTGGTGAGCAAAATGCATTCCCACCCCCACCCCCCCTTATCTGGGAAACACTGGCAGGTTGTGCTGCACTATTAAGGATTGGAGGTTTAATAAAGGATAAGGCTTGTGAATATGCTGGCTGAAAATAGGGAGTCATTACAACACTGCAAAAAAATAGGAAACATAATAAGGTAGGAGTGATGTATGGAATTTGTGATTTCAGGGTGTGATTATGAGGAATCAGGCTCTCTGAGATGGCACTACGGATGGCTGCCTCTGTGTGTTGGTGCACATTGTTTTGTTTATTCTATGAATTCAGTTTTCTGGTGTGGCACCATGGTTATTTGAGCAGAGATGAGCTCAAATACAAAAGGAAAACATCTCTGGATTTATTTCCCACTTTTCTCACATCATCTGTTATTATTGAAAAGTGTGGTCCAAGGTCTCTAAAAGGAAAAGGACCATTGTCCTTGTGCTTCCCTTCAGTCACATCCCCACTTCCCCCGGGCCAATGAGGCAGATGTAGAGAAACAGTCAAGGCCAGTACAGAACAAACACAACAGGATTCAGCATCCAGCAGGGTGGGATGAGGAGGTCTGAAGGAGCAATTCATTGAGAATCGAAGAGATGTGGGGCCCAGATGATGGAGATCAGCAGGGGTTGCACAGTGGCAAAGTGGGATACCTCAGGCTGGAAAGCGACAGTTGGGGTAGGGTGTTTCAGACATTGTTCATTGAGTCAACAAGCACTTTGTTTTGACCATACTGACTTCATGCACTATGATACTAGTATTGTGTTAGTTATGTTTGTTGCAGTCTCTCTGGGACCTTAGATTTTTACGTTGTTTCTTTCTGCAAACTGCTTGTCTTCCAAGTTATTTTGACAATAAAACATCCCTCTTTTAGCTGTAAGTATTTCACTGTAAATGAGATCGATGTTTAACCTCTCCTTCCACCATTTGCCACTCCAACACATTCTTATCCCAATTTGTTAAAAAAAATAAATAAATAATAAATAATAATCACATCAAAATGGGAAGCGAACACCAGGCTCCTAAGTCAGGGTTTGTGCGGCATTTCAACCTGATGCAGTTCTGCCCTGTTTCATGCGCACACAACAGGTTCTGTCGGGCTGCATCTTCAAGTTACGCCGCTTGTGGATATATTGCGTGAATGTGCCTGGTGCCATCCAACCGTAACATAACAACGTGACTAGTTCTGTTTGGCTGCACTCTCAGCTGATGCCATCCAGCGGCACTCCAAGCGTGTGCAAAAGGTGCATTTTGGTGCTACAAACGCCAAAAGCACTTTCAGAGCAATAGCATTTTATGAGTTCAGAATGACAACAATGTGGCAGCTCCAGCTGTGCTCTTACAGTGGCATCTTCCTTTTGTGTGCTGTAAAGTACTGTAATCAGGCAGATTTTGCTCAATCCAATAATGCATAATGTCAAAGTGGAGACCTTTTAATTTGTGTAATACAGTATGTGCTAATGTGTGCCGTTTTAAGAACACTACACATACAGCTTTTGAAATACACTTAAAGGTCTGATAGAGAGTTTTGAAACAAACAGAGAGTTTTGAGACTCAGAATGTCTCCATCTCAGTTTCTCTCCACTCTCTGCTGCAACAGTGAGAAACATTTAAAAGGTGGAGGAAGACTTCAGAGGCAGAGTAAATGATGGCCATGTTTAAACTTCTAATTATAGGCTTCTGTGTCTTCAGAGCTGCCTGCTGTTGGAAGAAGATGCTCTTATGCTCACCCTAAACCCTCATTAAACCTTCCGAAAAGACAATCTGATTCTATCATGCAGAGACAGAAAGAGGGAACAAGCAGGGATGTTATTTGGAAAAGGTCACAAGGTTTTGTCTGTGCTACGTATTTTGTATGGTTTCAATAAGATGGGTTTTAGAAGGCCCGTTCTGCTACACATAGTGTTCAGTAAAACTGTTAATAGTTCATACAATAATAATACAGATACTACATGAAAGACCTGATAAACTGGATAGTTTTTGATTTTATAAAAGGCTTCTTTTTGAGCTTCCTGTATGTCTTTCTTCAACAATGAACCACTTGAACCAAAGTCTGACTGGCCATCTGAAGAACCCTGAGTTTTCACAGTTTGCTGCTCAACAAATAAGCTGTTTCAATGTGAAATAAACAAAAATAGGTTGACTGGCTCAGATGAGTGGGCAACTTGCCACAGTGGTTGGCTGTTCCATCTGTAAGTCTCTATCTCCTTGCCAATTTCTTTTTGTCCAGTTTCCCCACAGAAAAAAAGCACGATTTTCCCATGTTTTCCACATGCTGACACATGTGGTCACACATGGATATATATTTGATCACATGTGACCACATATGAACATGTGTCCATATGTGGTCAAGGGTTTACAATTAGGAAAGACATGTATTTACATGTGACTAGTTGTGGGCACATGTTGCAAAACGTAAAGAAACATTACTACAGGTTAGAACTCATGGAGCACATGGAAAATGTTTCAAATACTACTATAAGTAGTAACAAGTGGAGAACATGTAGACATCATTTTTTCCATTTTCATTTTTTTAAATTGCATATACATACATACATACTTTGTCTCCATTTTGGTGGCTTTTGGCATCAGTATGCCAAAATCACTGACAAAGTATTTGTATTTGACAACTTCAGAATGAGAACAGGCTTTTAATTTCTTTCTGAAAGCTAACCATCATATATACCAGGTTGATTCAGCAGGAAATGTCTTTGATGTTTACCAATCAGGCTTAAATTTAACATAATAAATTAAGGCACCATTCATTTGAGAGTTTACGAATCACCGAGGAGGAGCGTGAAGCCTTGTTATTGTTTGTCTAACTTTAGGTGAGATTCTTGTTGAAGTCTAATCTTAATAATGAACTTAATCAGTCTAGCATCAAGCTTCTTGTATCAATTATCTGGCATTAGTCTTCTCACATCAAGCCTCTGAAAAAGATTGAAGTACACATAGAAAATACTTTGTTTCACCTGATGGTTCAGGTGGACAGATGAGAGGTGTCAGGCAGTGGAGTGGAAGCACATTCTTTCCTGGAGCTCTCAAGCATTTTCGTATAGAAATACTTTGTAGGGATGCAGAGTTCTGGGAGGATCCAAACCTCTGCTTGATCCACCTGCAGCAGTGGAAGAATCAGGAGCTAGAAATCAAGTCAACAAGAGAGAGACTTTTGGGCTCACTGAGGTTTTATAGACTTTTGTCTAGCGTGTTGGTGTCGGTGTGAAACTTTTGACCACTCCAATTGGTAAACTTTTCTGATTTTGATTTGTTTATTTCGACTTCTTGTACAGATTTAATAATGTTCAGTTCCCACATCTAATTATATATTTATATTTAAGGATTGGACTTTTCTTCAAAATGATCGCAAACACTTACCCTCAACCCTCAATCACATAAATCTGAAGTTGAATTTAAATGAGTTAAACAATTCAATTCAACAAACAATGCAAAGATATGTATATACTTTATGTATGCTTATATATATGTGTGTGTGTGTGTGTGTGTGTGTGTGTGTGTGTGTATTTATGAACAGCAAGTGAGTGAAATGCATTCAGACAAGCAGGCTTCCTGTTATTGAAATGTGTTTGCAAAATATATATCAAATGAAGTGAAGTGTGTCTATGTGTAGAGGTGATTTTAAAGGTTGCATTGTCATTAGGAATGCAGGACGTTGTAAAAGATGGAGCATGTAAACTGACCTGAATAATAGTGCAGGTCAGTTTTTTGTTTGATCTCTACGGGCATTTTTTGTCTCAGAGATCAAACACCTCTGGGAATTAGACATTACAGCATTCATCACTATACAGTATAAATAGAAAAAAAATTATGAGTGTTTTTTGATCTGCCACTGGGTTTTGTTCAACACACACACTAATTGGTCAGAGTTACAGAAAAAACATGTTTTGTGTTGAAAAGAAAATACAATGTTTACTTGAAAGAGAAGATGAGAATGTATATGGTGGCCTCAGACATCAAGTATTTTGATGACCATCCATTCCAAGGATTCCAAGCTCTTAATAGGTTTTGTGGTAACCTAATAGCGTCATTCTACTTCCTAATATACTTTCAGAAACAGTCATTATTGGCACAACCACACAAGCCATATGACCGCAGTGCTGGTATATTCCTACCCTCTAAATACGACCTGTTTCCAAAAGTAGTGCACCTGCTATTGACCAACCGGATAGCTTGTATAATACTGTTATGGTGGTTAACATTGTGTAAAACTTAAAATGAAATTATCCTCATCTTCTTGAGAATGTACTTGTTTCTTTGCTGTTTTCCTTTTTCTTGTCCATTTTCTACAGTCTACAGTTCATCTGTCTTTGCATGGTTGGATCTGTAGCCACAATGTTGTTGTGTGATGTCATTATCAGATCCAGAGGCCATCTGCCTCTGACAGTATTTAGTGTATAACCTAACAGCCTGTTCATATTCTGAACTCGTCAAATAGCTTGGCTCTGTCAGTGCATTTAGCATAAGAACAAAACAGCAAAAGGCGCTTTTGCTTGTACATGTAAAGCCGCGTAAAGCCACCTTCATGTAAAAACGAGGCCGCACTGAAATGGTTGAGTGCATCAAGTTGTAAGGCTGACTGTAATGACATAATATGACAAGCACGAGATGGATGGGTAACATCAACCTGGACTTTTATGTGGGAGTCTGGTGTTCCTGCCTGAATTTCTATATCTTACCATGTGCCTCCTTGCTCTAAACCTAACCATCCATGATTATGTTGCCTAAAAACAACCATGTGCCATGTCATCCCACCACATGCATTTGTGCATTAGCGGCATCAGGGAGCAGAAGGACATCTTACTCATAATATGTAGATACAGTCCACTGACAAAGCTGCAACATGTGATCAGTTGACATGTGAATGTGTTGGACCTAAATGAGTGTGTGTACATGCTGCTGATTACATGTTGCTAACGACCATTGTTCCCAATACATTCACCCTGGTCATGTAGGGCTGGAGGTCATTGTCTTACTAAAAAACAAAGAACAATGAGCACTGAAATATTTGATGCAGTGTGTTTACTAAAGATTAATAATGGTAACCACATGTGTGCATTATGTGTAGGATCCTGTCAGCAAGGGACTGTGGCTCCTTCAGCTGTTAAGCTTGCAGGCATCAGGATGTTCTTCAAAGAGAGCTTCTCAAGCTGTGCAGGTAGGTCAAAGGAAGCTATTGACAGGCTCTCCCACCCCATGGTTACCGCTGAGAGTTTGTGCCAGAGCTGATGAAGTTGACCCCCCGCCGGGAGTGCCAGCTTACATGCTAATAAGAAACTAAACACAGTGTTTCCATGGGCAATCACACTCCTGTTTCATCAGCCGGCAGATAGCATTGATCAGTGCGTGTGTGGTGGTAATGTTTTTAATGGACTCTGAGAGAAAGGCACAGAGTCTGCTGGGACACTGTTCAAGGAAATTCAGAGCCAAGTGGCCCTGTACATCAGTGAACGTACCCACAAAAACATAGCTGGAAAAATCAGAGAAGAAGACAAAAACAAGGCCGTTTTCAAAGGCACGCTGTGCTTATTTACACTGAGTTGCATAAATGACAAGTTGACAGTTCACAGCAAGGTGTGTAAATGCTTCGAGCTGTTTCTCCTTCCTTGCATTCTTACTGAGTGGTATAATGGGAAAAAAAAAAAAAGTTGAACTGAGACCAATCTACAAACAAGTTTTGTGTGTATATCCAAAGTATGATTTTTTCTTTTGTGCCATAAAGCTTCATTTCTGTCCAAAACTACTAAAACCACCTCAATAAAATCAAAATGTTACACAACGTGACATGTTCCTTCATTGACATAAACATAAGCACTGGAAGACAATCTAACATGTTCTTTCACACGCAGACAGAGAGCAAACACCAGATTTAGGCATGAAAATCCACAATTTGTTGTACCCATTTACAGCCCCTCGCACTCCTTATATTACGCTGCTACTGGCAATGTTTCAACCCAATGCTGTCCTGCCACGTTGCATGTAAATGGACTGCACTAGTATAGTGCTTTTCTAGTCTTATCGACTACTCAAAGCGCTTTCACAGGACATGTTACATTCACCCATTCACACACACATTCACACAGTGGTGGCAGATGCTACTGTACAAGGTGCCATCTACTAGGTAGTGATCATTCATACGCATGCACACTCCGATGATGCAGCATCTGGAGCAAATTATGGTTCAGTATCTTGGTTACTATCTGATACTTCGACATGAGGAGCGGGGATTGAACTGCTGACCTTCCGATTAGAGGATGACCACTCTACCTCTGAGCCAAAGCTGCATGTGACAGCTACATTCTCAAGTTTTTTTTGGTTGAGTTTTTCCTTTTTTTAGTTACCCATGGTCTGTTTTCTGTTTTATTTTGTTACTCCTCCTACACCATCTATGGTTTTTCTTCCTGTCTCTGTGTTTCCCTGATTTGGTTCATGTGTCTTGTATCAGTTTTGTGTGTTGCTCCTAGTTAGTCTTCCCTGCACACCCGTCTCTGTTAATTTCGTTTGGTTTCCAGCCACACCCTGTATAGTTAGTCAATCCCTGTCCTGTTCCTGTGTGCACCCACCGCAGCTCTGCCATTGTCTTGATTAGTTCTGCATGTATACAGTATATACCAGTGTTTCCCTTTGTCAGTCTGTCATCCCTTCTTCTATTCACCGTGCTGCTCATCCTGGTCTGTTTTTACCTGCCTTGTTACTGCCTGTCTTCACCAGCATACCTTTTTGTGATTCTGATTTCCTTTAGCTTGATTTTTGATTTCTGCTTATTTTGGTAGTTTGTGTTTTTTGGATACCCTTTTGTTGTTTGGTCTTCATTATCAGCATTAAAGTTTGCTTTTTGTTTGCACACTTTTTGTGTTCTGCATTTTGGGTCCTCATCCTGCTTAACCACTTGACAGATGTGGCTTTTAGTCCAGCTGTCTGGAAGTGTATAATAGCAACATGACCGGTTCTGTCTGGCCGTGTTCTCACCTGACATAGTCCAGCGGCATTTCATGCGAAAGGTGCCTTTTGGCACTGCACACTTTACGAGTTTGTAATGAAAACAGGCTGCTGTAGCCTTCTTGACATGCATTTCCATTTCCCCCCTGCTGAGAAAAACTACTAAAAACCAGCTTATGCTGACAGCTGGTTTTAGTTGGTTTTAGCAGGTCAAAGATGGTGTTAGATGGTCCTGGCCCAGTTCTTGCTGGTCTTTGATGATTTAGTTGGGTGGGTCACCAGCTGGACATGCTGGTGTGGCGAGCCTGTCAAGCTGCACTCATGTTTCCTAATGCATATCCCATGACAGCAGACTGAACTGATTAATGCCCTTTGCTTTTCATACTTCTCCCTCATGACACTGTTATTTATCCAACCTCAAATTCACAAATTCACTTCAAATTTACAGGAACCTTAATGGATAAACCAGCTAGAGTGACCATCACAAGCTGGTATGACCAGCTAAACCATAAAAAATGATGCAAATACATGCTTTCATGCTTTATTCCAACTGTATTTCTGATTTATTGTATTGATGTCATTTCAATTCTCTTTTTATGTGAACCCTGGCTGTGAAACATGGTTTGTCAAACCTCTTTACCACTGAATGCAATATTTTTTTTACAGTGCAGTGTCTTCACGGGAGCATGCTGGCACACATGATGTTCTTTACAAAGGAGAGCAAAACAACAATCTAACTTGCGACTGCACATTTCCAACAAATAAGATGAAGTCCAAACCCATCGTCTCTTCAGTGGGTGGTAATGTGATGAGAAAGCTGTGCTTGACAAATCCTCCCCTTCATCTCCCAGCCGGCACATCTGACAAGTCACCACTTATTTGGAAAATAGTCTCAAGTCGGAAGTGTGATTGATTTATGCACAGGGTGAGTGTTTCGCACAATGCAGCAGCCACAAGCTTTTATGTCTGAAGTGAAGATGAGTTCTTATCAGCGGGTCTGAGCAGCTTGCAGGAGGTGTGAGACTGTCTTTGAGTCGGTGTTGACAAGCGAGTGGCGGGTGACCGATGGCCTGGCGTTCTGTCAAGTCTGAGGTGCCGGCTATATGAGAGACAAGCTATTCCTCCTCCCACAAGGTCTGAGGACCTTTGGAGATGCTCTTGGAGGTGTGTTTTTTTTTTTCAGCTAAATTTAATTTGCAGCTAGAAAGTGTGCACAGCGTAAGACAGGAAGCAGTGGCACCATTTTACGTGGCAAATCCCAGGAGGATTTGGCTGGATTGTGACCTCTTTCTCAAGGGATGCGCCGAGTAGAGGGCAGCTCTCCTGAGGACCAGACACAGACCGGCTTGTATGTGTGTGTTTGTGACAGAATTAGATGACAGTTGTATAAATACATCTCTCCACGGGGACCGGGGAAAAAAAGACTCCCTTTGCTCATTTCTGTGAGGAATTGTTCTCTGATGCGTCCTCGAGCGTGTATTCTTTGACATCAAATGTGGCTCTGAAAATGTCAAATAAGGCAAAGCAGGATATTTTGGGGACATTAGCTTGACATTAACACTAATGATGTTGGAATGTGGATACAAGCTGACATCTAGCACTCCTCCCAAATGCCTCGTCGTTCTGCTGTTGTTTCCAGGAGCAGAAATGGCCCAAACATTTTGTCATGTGGACACTTTTTTTTTCTTTTTAGTACTGTTGTGAACGTTCAGGCCAGCATGTGCGATAAAAACTGCCACACACACCGCCTTCCTGCACACATACACATCTCAGAGCTCCATAATAATTTTTGGGTTCTGTGTTAGTATCTGGTTGCTGCTGAAGCCTTTAAAACCAGAGCAAATTGCCTTGATTTATGTCAAAAACATGGGGGGAAGGAAAGAAGCAACTAAACATGACATGGCCTAAAAATGAGAATAGAAAAAGAAAACTTAAAAGTTGCAAGAAAAGTACCTCAAAATAAGAAAAAATCATAGATAACAAAAATGAAAAACAAGTTGTTTTTTTTTTTTTCTGTAACATCTGCAACTAGTTTCTGGTTGCTGCTGAAGCCTTTGAAACCTGAGCAAATTTGTTTGATTTCTGTCAAAAACATGGGGAAAAGGGAACTAACAACTCCCAAAAATGAGTAAAAAAATACCCACTATGTTACAAGGAAATTACCTGAAAATAAGCAAAAAATAAAAATAAAAAACAAAAACAAACAAGAAAATGTGCTGAAAAATATGTATGTATATATATATATATATATACATATAAATTCTGTAATAGAATTTTAATGGTAAAGTATTATATATATAAACTATATATAGTTTTATAAACATTTCTCCCTATGTTTGGATAATTTTCTTATAATCCTCCCTTCTTTTTTAAAACCATTTTTTCACATAATTTTCTTGTCTTTTTTTTTTTTTGCAATTTGTGGGACATTTCTTGCCGAATTGGTCATTGACTTTTTTTCCTCATGTTTTAGAAAAGAAAAATCTGCTTAGGTTCCAAAAAGCTTGTGAAAAGAATTTGAATGCAGCACAAGAAAACTGATGTCGGTCCCGGTTTCAAAGGCTTAATCCAAATGTGTGTGCGGTTACTTCCGGAATGAGCTTTCTACCTGAACACCTGTTTTGTAAAGTCTTTTCTTTCCTGAAAATAACAGGACAGTGAATCCTCCTTCACTCCTTCTGCTCGCACATATTTACACTTCACAGGCTGCATACATACAGCTGTAGCTGGGCAGCAAAATGGAAGAAAAAATGTCTTGCATATAATATTTACAGCCAATTATGGGCTAGAAAAGCTCCTCTCCATCATGTCCGCCCTTCTGCATCATAAACTGCCACTGGGGGTGATTGAGTGCTCTGGGGACTGAGTGATTATGCTAATCATTAGCTGCTTCTTGCTTGGACGGGTGTTTGATCATGGCAAAGACAAAGGAAAAGAGCTGTTTCAGCCTCCATTTTACCCTCCACATAGCAGCACAAGCAGAAACAAGACATCCAACTATTTGATGGACCAAATGGTCGCTATCGCTTTGGAGAAAATGTTTCCAAATGAATCTGGGCTCGGTCTCTTGATGAATTCATTTGCTCAAGTTAGAGGTGACCCAGAATAGTCGACTATTTGACAATTCGATCTAAGGAGGCAAATTCGACCCAGTTGTAGGAAAGTTTGGTCATATATATTATCATTATTATCTTATATTTTCCTCTCAGTATTATTTGCTCAGTCTATCTTGTGTTACACCTAAGCAAACGTACAAAAATGAGAACCACCCATAGCAAAGTAAATAACCCATCTGAATATAAATAACAGCAAGAATACCACTATGCCTGATTATTTATTTGTGTGTTTGTTGTTGTTGTTGTTGTTGTTGTTGTTGTTGTTGTTGTTGTTGTTGTTTGTTTGTTTGTCCTGTTCTGTCTTGTCTGGTCTTGTCTACATTTCTGTCTCCATCTACCCCCCCTTATTGCTTTTGTCTTTGTACTGCCCTTTTGCACTCACTAATGAAAAAAAAAAAAAAAAGAAGAGAGTATGGTTACAAAACACATGATCATTCCATATGAGCTAGACAGGAGTGCTGAATGACAGAAAGTCTAACTTTCCAACAAAAATAAATATATTTACAGCTTTGTACAAAAACATTTGTTTCAGTTATAATGTTGCGTCTTATTCAGCATTTAATCTGAGAGGGAAATTATTTGAATTGATAAACATCCCTTAAAAAGGCCTTTTGAACATTAGAGTGAAATGTTTTCTTTAAAGCATTATTACAACAATGTTGTGGGAATGTTCCCTGCTAGCTGGGCATTGCTCCAACAATCCAAGATGATTGCAGCAAAAATGCCAAACTTGATGGTTCAAAACAGGCGCAAAATTTGCATCAGAGCCTGGTCGACATCCTGGGGGGCTTGGTGCTAACTAAGCAAGCAGCTAATGTAAGGGTTAGCTCCACCCTCTTGTCCAAAAATGGTCACTTCTGCCTCCAAAAACCCAAGATGTTGATGGCCAAAAGGCCTCACAACAGGAGTCCACAAACTAATAGATGATGTCACAATGACCATGTCCATTTACCTATACAGTATATGTATATGTATTTATGGAAGAGGTATAGATAAACTTCTTTGAATTCTGGGGAAAAGACAGTGGTCTGTGGTACAGGCTAAATATATACCACAGTGGTATAGCTTTTTACTCCCACCATCCACTTCAACCCACTAATTTAGGCAGAATTAATATTTCCTACAAAAAGTGTTTCACAAAACGGTTCATCCTCATATAAAAGTGTTATTTAGGGAGACAGACTTGAAAGTGCATGCCTTAAAGAGGCTTGTGTGATAGAAAAACGAAAAAGTGAGCCTCCCACACTGCTGTTGGAAATATGTCACATTCTGTCATTTCAATATTTTTGCAAACCAAATGTATGGTTAACCGAGCCAAAACATTTGGGCAGGCGGAGGGTTGAACAGTTGTCACAGAAAGGCCGTTTGAATGCTAAACATGGCTGCATATGACAATAAGCCTTCTGTCTCCTCTGTCTCTGTCGCCTCCTCTAATTCAGAGGGGTTAATGCTAGAGCACAGCTTTGCTGTTATTGCTTTCTCCTGGCACCTTTAATCAAGGAGTCTGTAGGACAGGCATGAAACCCCATCACCACGTCACTTTGAGTGCTTGGCGTCATCAAAATAATAAGTCATCTCAAACAACCTTGACTTTACTCGTCAATGAGGAAAGCCTTTTTAATTTGAAGATATTTTTTGTAGCCCCATTCAGAGCGGATGAAATTTTGTTGGAGTGTTGGCTGCGAGATTGGAGAAATTTGAGGATATATCACTTATGAGATGACAAATGGAAATCAGGAGGAAACTGTTCAAAAGCTCCGCTCTCTCAAAGTCGGCAGTCTCCAGCTGAAGGAATTCCTCCTTATTTCATATTCCTCCTTATTCCTTTCCTAGATGCATTTCCTGTTTCATGTGCAGTGTGAAGCGCATGCTCTCTGGACTCCTCTGCGGGTCCACAGAAGCCCTGCGATGATGGCAGCCATTCAAGCTGATCACTGAAGGTGAATGACTTTCACTTGAGAGAATCTGATCCTGAAAGCACAACAACAAAGCCGGCAGCAACTTTTTGTGGGCATATGCAGATATTGGGAAAATTCTTTGGCAGATTCAAGGTTAGATTTCACAGAGAAATCTCCTCAGAGAACAGAAGTGGCTCTGGAGTTTGTCCAAAGTAGCATCTCTGCCATCTGGTCACAGCCGTCTGACAGTGATTATGAACACACACCAAATGGATGCTTCTCCTTTATGGGCCTGTGTTTCAGAGCCGTTCTGTGTTTTATTCAAAGATTAAAACAACCTTGTCTGCAGTATTTTGCATTTGAAAGTGAAAAGTCACAAGAAGCATTTTCGATGGGAAAAAAATGTCTCTGAATCTGATATACAAGTTTTTGGCTTTAATTTAAAATGATTAAGTAAATGTTGATTGCACAATGTAGTAGCTCTAAAATAATGATAGGGTGGGCATTTAAATTGATTCTCTAAAGCCTCACTTTCACTTTCAAATTCTGTCTGCTGCCAGGTACGATCTCCTGGAAAAAATGTCAGCATGTCATTATGCCACTGTGCAAAACAACAGCAACAGTTGTGTCGCTGTACTGTTGTTTTGCCATGTCTTGGTCACAATAAGAAGGCAACAGTTCTTTGTCCCTCACTGCAATGTCACCTTCAGTCTTAATTTGTCCATCCTCTTGGAAAGAGATCATTTGTTTGTGAAAAGGATAGTAGGGTAATTTCTGGGCAGCTCACCCTTTAGCCAAGGTTGTAGCCCTGCTTACTTCCCCGCTTCTGCTTCTGCTTTCCCTGCTGCAGTTGTCTTTTTCCTAAGACTTTGCAGCCTGTTCTCATTCCAACGTATTCAAATACAGCTGCTTTTTCAGTGATTTCTGCACATAAAGCTGATGCCAAATGCTACCTTTTGCAGCAGTATGATATGCCAGTTTGTTCAACACTTTTTCATCCCAACCCGTCACATGGTGTTACTCTGTCAGTGACCTTCCATATCTATGTATGACATTGTAGTGGACTACCTTGACGTGGTCTTTACACTTTCCCTCTGGGGAACTCCAGAGCTCAACTTTCCCTATACAAGTGGGGGACACATCAAGATGTTCTCCCCTCTTAGGTCCTCTTCCACCCTGCTGAGATGACAAAGGCAGGACATGTTCTTAACTAATTCTGCATTCTTTTGTTAAGACCAGCATTTAACATGACCACTTGGACAAAATTGTGAATTAAGGTAAACCTAGTTCCCTAATCCTTCTCCCAGTAGTTAATCTCTGTGTTTTAATGAGTAAGTAGAACCAACTCCCACGTCTTTATTATTTAATTTGAGGGAGTAAGGTAAAAGCATGTTTTATTTCTTTTCTGTGATGGAGCCATACTGCCATATAGTTAGTTAGTTATTAGTTATTATTACTGCCTTAGTTATTAGTAATTTCGTAATCAACTTTATAGTTATATCTTGTTTTACATTTATTGTATAATGTTAAATGGTAATCCTACATCCAAGTAATTACTAAGTTCTTTATAGTCCATTGGATAACTTTATGTTACGTGTGATTACTTACTAAGATCGAACCAAGGATGTTCAAAGCTGTGTGTTACATTCATAGTTGCCTTTAGGTCCTGTAGCATATGTTTGTAATTTGCAATAGGACCATAGTGGTGTTGCGATATGTGACTTTATACGTAACAGGTCAATTTGAGTAATTCATCACAAAGTAGCTACAAGAAATAAATGTCTCCTAAATCATGTCCTCTAAAACTCAACGCCAGATGTGCGGTCGCTCAGCGCCAAGGTTCACTACTCCGCCCCCCATTCTCACCCCAAAATTCATAGATTAAAACTTAGTGAGCTCTCAGCTCAGCAGTTCTTTCTACTACCCCTTTCACTGCGGTGCTTCTCGTGTATCCTCGTTGCACCTTTTTCTTTTCTTCAGTTTTACAGGAGGAGCCGTAACTGCTCACCAGAGCTTTGCTGAACTTTAATTTTTGAAGCCATTTTTCTTTTTAAATCTCTTTCTTGATACCACTTTTGGTCAGTAAAGACATTCTTGCATTTCGTTTCAAGTAAACTCAAAATAATAATTTAAAGTGACTTTGTCAGACCATCCGGATTATTTCTGCGAGTTTTAATTGAGGATGACACTCAGCGATCCGCCGTCAACTCTGTCAAGGTTCTAGAAGCAACACCTTCAGGGATGCCATTACCATGATGTCAACAAATGACTGAGGATTAGGCAAAAGTCCAAAACAGTAGGGTTTCAGCAAAAGAGGCACATGACACAGGAAGTAAAGTGAAGTTATTTGTGGGACCCATACACCTCCCCACCTGCTCACTGTATAAGCACACCCGCACTCCTTATATTACGTGGTTAGTGGCTGCATTAATAACTGAAGCTGTCCCTCAGCATTTCATGCACATGCGACCAGTTTAGTCCAGCCATGTCCTCAAGGACACATACAACACCTGACGGCATACAATAACAATGTCATCGGTTCTGTAAGAGTGAGTTTTCATTTGAGGCTGTCCAGCTTTGTTCGGGTTGGATGTGAAAGGTGGCTTTTGGCGTCACGCTCATACGCCAAACGCAGTGACAGAGCAGAACTATCTGAATTCTGAGTGAGAACGGGCTGGTTTGTTAAACAGCCAGATGAAACCTTTCATGTTGTTTTGGTATGCTGCTGGATGGTATCAGTTCATGACGTGTCAGGGCCAAACTTGTAGCCATATGACTCACCGCTGAATGGCATCGGGTTGAAACACTGTTGGTAACAACATTATATCAGGAGCACAAAAGTTCCTCAAAGATGGGCAGTGAATGGGTCCAACAAACCCAAGACTTTCACCATGGAGGTCGATGTTCGCTTTCTATCTGAATGCAGCAAAATCATGACGTTTTTGCTTAAACCTAACCCTTGCAGCCTCATCCTTACCATGTGCTTTTGTTAACATCTCAGCGTTGGTTGCCCTGTGCTTTTGTTGCCTAAACATAACTACATACTTTT
This sequence comes from Plectropomus leopardus, assembly GCF_026936395.1. NCBI lineage: Eukaryota > Metazoa > Chordata > Actinopteri > Perciformes > Serranidae > Plectropomus > Plectropomus leopardus. Next base: position 2,382,861 of record NC_142186.1, read on the forward strand.
GTTGCCTAACCCCGCCAAGTGCTTTCATCCCAGGTCATCAAATACTGAAGCTTTTTTGTGCCTTCGGTTTCAGTATCATTTGCCCTTTGGCGTCTCCATGGCGCAGCCTGTAATGCCTGTATGTGACAAACAGCTATCTCCTGGGTGAAACATGTAACACGTAGAGCAAGTTGTGCAGCCATTGCAATTAGGGTTTTGGCAAAAAAAACTAAGGTTGTTTTAAAAGTTCTTCCACAATCATTAAAGATTCTTCTGAGCATCTGGATGAACAAAAGTCTGTTTCAAAAGATTTATTAATTGTTTCTTAAACAATTGTTTCTAAATTGTTTCTTTCCGAGATATTTTTATACCATGATATCATGATGATGTAGGGTACTTGCTACGAATTGACATGTGCATGTTATGTATGCATTTATTATGTGTAGGGCATTTGTGCAATAATTAAGGGTAGCACTTTAGTGCAATCATTTTAGGGAGTGCATCTGTGTAACACCTGGGCTCATAATGTGTGATAATGTGTGTTAATTGTAGTTGGACTGTATGATAAAGGCTCATCACATCTCATCGCATCATGTGGGAAATGTAAACACATTATATTCTTTGGAAATAAAGAGTAAGATAAAGTACCTTTCCCTTACAGATTCCTCTCACTTACTAGAATGGGCTGGGAAAAGACAAATGAATCAATAAATTGTGCTGGCATGGAAACTATTTTGGTTCAGTAAATGTCAGTTCACATTCAGCCTGTTGAAGCAGGTTGGTCAGCCCATAGGTGTATAGTAGGCCGGTCTCTGTCCTCACAGCTCTGTGGACAGAGACGTTGAATGCATGTCAGAGTCAATTTGGATTTAAAACCATGTTATCTGCATGAAAAAGATAGTAATGCAACCAGTGAAACTGTCCAAAAAGTCATGATGCTGTGTGCGACATAACATTCTCCAGGTGCACCATGAGGGAGTGTGGGGTAACACGCATCAAAACTGTCGAGCGCCAGACCATAAACCAGGCTTTAGTCTTGTTTCTCTTAGCTTTAGGCATTACTGGCATTATCAATGAGTGCTGAAACATTTTTTCTGTTAATCAATAAGAAGATCCACAAATATCAATCAGCAATAATTTAATTTATCAAGAAAAATGACATTGGCTTGCCGCTTGGAACTTGCAACTGTTTGGTTTTGTGTGTGTGTGTGTGTGTGTGTGTGTGTGTGTGTGTGTGTGTGTGTGTGTTCTAAATGCAGCTCACTGTTGACTGATTGAGGGCACCTGTGTGAAGGAGTGGGTTGGGTCCATATAAGTGGCTCCTCACTCTGCCCACACTCTGTGCCTCCCTGACACAAGAGCTAGCTCTGTGTTTGTTCTTGTATTTGATTCCTCTTCTTCTTTATCGTCTTCTTCTGGAAATAAGTGCTACATTTTGTTGCATGCTGGTGTTGTGTCCCTCCTCAATGTTGCAGCTTTCGAGGCATTTTTAACAATGGATGATTTATTTATTGATCACAAAAATTATTGACAGAAGAATCAGTAATAACCATAATAGCTGTAAAAAGGCCATGTTTTAAAACTGGTGAAAACGTTTTGTTCTGCTGATGAGTTTGGATGCTTTGTTAGACATTGCAAGTCATCAGAGACGCAGAAAGTAAAAGTTAGACACTTGGCATCGGACACACAGGCCGTCTTTTAGAATGCCATCATCTGGAGGGGCACTGTGCTGCCAAGAAAGAAAAAAAAAAAAAAAAAAAAAAGAGAAGAAAAGGAAAAAATGATCCATATTGGATTTTTTTTAAACAATAAGGGGCTCCTCTGTCTTGTGGCATGCTGCAGATCCACTCAGTGATGGCAGAAAACTTTTAACCAGACATGTGACAGCCAGAGTTGTGGTATTACTGCATTGTCACACTGCATCACACACATTACATTCTATTAAGGCCCAAAGTATGTATATGAGAGCAAGGCCAATTTACTGACAAGCTGCCTGCAAGTCGTCCTTACTGGTCGCTGCAGCCCATGAACCAGATCCAGCCTTCACTTCTTCACAAATCTGGTCACTTCTGGCTCCAAAATACCAAGATGGCGATGGCCAAAATGCGGAACTTTAAGCTTCAAAACGGCAGTCTGATGTATCAGCTACTGCTGTTAATTACCTTTTTAGCACCAGATTTCCTCTTTATGACCTGATAAATTACATTTAGCAATGGACATAACCTGTCTAGAGAATAAACCAAGGTTATAGTTTTAAATGCAAATATAAGGTATAACAATTAGCATTGAGCTTATGTTTTTACATAAGCTAAATGCCCATCCAGACTAAAAGACATATACATTTTGCAGTGTGTTGTAGAACTGACTGAAGCCAGTGAGTGAATTGATTCATTGCAGAGTGGGTTTTATACAGCTCCTGTGTATTTGCATTGCATTTCTGCGTATTTTGGCTAACATCTATCTATTACATAATTCAGCGGCCTGAACTGATTTTGCCTAGGGCTCCAAATTTGCTAGAGCTGACCCTGGCTAGACATACCTTTACAACTCTGACACGACTCTGTGAAACACAAAGGGTCAGTGTGTGTTCACTAAAGAAATGGATATCTGTTATTCAGTGAAGTTTCAACATTATTAGCCCCCAGAACTTTTATACATTTAAGTACAGCATGCAGTGCTAGCATTATAAGTTTTAATATAAGTCTTCATTCTCATTAATTCTTTGACATCTGCATGATTTCAAAATGTGATAAAGAGATGCAGCCTGTTAATATAGGGGTATAAGACAGTGTAACAGTGATAATCATTTCAGTAGAAATTTGCATGAAAAATAGTCATAACTAGTGTGAAAGTCAGTTCTATAATTCTGTGCTTCATAAGAACACAGTTGAAACGAAGTCAGAGTGATAACTGCTGAAATGGCTCTTCATGATTAATCATCTCCAGCTTTCATTTGGACCAGAAAGGGCAAACTGCACCTAAGACTGCTCAACTGAGAATAAAGTATACTTTGTAAAATGAGGAGACCAAGTCCGTTCTCATTAATGATCTGATGTATTTTTATATTTGCACTCTTGCAGGTAGCTATTTAGACTCCAGAGTACTGAGAGGCTTAAATGAGGTTTTATAAGTACAAGTTGGATTACCTTTGCATTCTCCTGCCAGACATTCGTGGGCAAAAATGTGTGCAGTTATCTTCTCTGTTTTACAAGCAGTTTGTTGGGTTTATTAATGAATGATATTTACTTTATTGATACTTTGAAGTCAACAATTAGCCCTTCTTAACAATAAAACTGCTGGTGTTCATCATCTAGCAGGAAACATGCTTTGTCTTTTTGCTCTACTGTTCATCTAGAGGACATCTCCTATGGAATATTTGACCTTTGACCGTCTGGGTGGCTGTTTTGCAGCGACCATCACTGTTTTTTAGGAATACTGCCATAAAAAAAAAAAAATGTTTTTCTTTGTTTTTACTATCAGGATTGTGCCACCTAAAAATAGTGTGTTAAGCCGATACATGATCTTTTCCTAACGATTTTCCTACCAGCTGCAATTACACTTTTTAATAGTCTTAACCACTGTTTTTAATTAGTGCACTTTTGCACACCTACTTTTTGATATATTACATAGTTATTATTATTCTATTATTATCCCTGGATATTTTTACAAGTAAGAGTCTTTTTTTAGCATTTATGTAGCATAGGTTGTTTTTTTTTTCCTGTTGATAATTACAGATGTGTTTTTATTTTATGTGTGATTGTGTGTGGTGTGAATGAGCAAATGAGCAAATGTAATTTCCTGTGAAGAATTAATTTAGTCCATATCTATAACCAAGAGGTTTTTGTGCCTGAACTTAACCACACGTTAAACCACTGCCTTTTTGAAAAGTTCCACAGTTTCCCCTCCATTATAACTTCCAAATGTAATGCATCTGGGGCTTTCTGAGACATATGGTCCGGTCTTTTTTCTGGTGATGGGGTTAGCGTATGCCAGCTGGATATTTCTTCTTGACTCTAATATTTCTACCTGCGGTCTCAAAAAGGTAGAAACTAATAACTTTGTTGATGTACAAATATTTTATAACAGCTGACACAATGGCCTATTACAAAGTGTTTTTTAGTAGTCTTTAGAGATGAAGTGGTATTAATATAATGGGAAAAAAAATCCAATGCGTTTTTGTGTTACAACTTTTTCTATGTACTCAATCGATATATTTTTCTCAAACTGTGGATTGTTTTTTTTTTTTTCTCAATACAGCTGTTAGTTACACTTAATGAACTCTATTTAGGTAGTGGCACATAATAAGACTATTGTGTATCATCACCTCCATGTGCAGTTTGGTTTTATAAAACAAAACTGATGTAACATGCAGCACGTAACCCTGCAGGCTGCTTTCAGTGAAAACACGTCCATATCATCATTTGTTTCCCTTTCTCATACATGACAGCTTTTACAGCATGTGTGCATTCCTCTGTGTGTCTCTGTGACCACTCAGCAGTTTTCCAGCACATCCGTCACCATCCGAAGCACAACAATATGTCTGTCTCTCCTGTCCTCACTGTATGTGACAGGAATTTACTCACCACAAGTCATCATCAGCAACTGGAAGCGGACAGGGCTGTGTGTGTGTGTGTGTGTGTGTGTGTGTGTGTGTGTGTGTGTGTGTGTGTGTGTGTGTGTGTGTGTGCATGTGCATGTGCTGGAATGGAAATATTTGGCCCTTCTGTTATCCTTGTCACCAGCCCCTTGAGGCTGAATGTACGAGTTCTGTGCCATGCCTCCATTGTGAGGCACTTTAAAAGCCTCTGTTGTGATCTTTTATATTTTATTGGCCCTGTGATGAATAGGTTGGAAATGGGTGGGCGAGAGAAACATCCGTTTATCATAATCACTCTGGGAAAAAAAGAAAAAATACAAGAGATCCATAACAATGTTGGCCGCATCTGCAAATTCCGGCCAAGGAATTGAAGCGAGGTGTCACGCTGAGACAAGGAGTGTGTCTGTGTTGTGATTAAATTCACACAAACAAAGAAAAAAATTGACTCAGCTTTCAGAGATGCAGAGATGAATCATTTTAAAACGCAGTAGCTACACAGCCACAGAGCAAACGCTGTGTGATCTATCATCTGTGAGCTTCAAAGTCTTGCCCCATTCACTTTCTTCCTCAATTTCTTTCTGTTTTCAGTAGTACCCAGGTACAAAAAGTACTCTGAACTCAACCCAACCCAAAGTACACCTATTAAAACGTACTGAAGATGTGCTATTTGTGATGTTCTAACAATGTACCTACTTTCAGGTTAAAAGAGTACACTGAACTAGAATTATTCTAAGTATAACTTATGCACTCATTAGCAGTGTACTAAAAATGTGCTATTTCCAATCTAGTAACAATGTGCTAAATATGCCATTGCTACTACAGACATACTAAAACACAACTAGGTGTACTTGACTGTACTATTTTGAGACACCATTAAAATCTAGTTAAGTATACTTAAGTGCATGTTGAATGCTGTACTTTTAAAAATATACTTTAATCCAAATTCATTAATTTATTATCAGTCTGGTAAGAATTGCTTTCCTTGTCAGTATGGACTTAAAATTTTGTTTTGTAATTTAAAATAATGGAACTGAAAATTACAAAATACAGTAAATCACGATTAAAAAATTAACGGTTTGACAGCCCCAATTTCAGTATGTCTGGACTGTAGTCAAACTACAACATGTATTTGGTGTATTAAGTATATCATTAGTACCTTTTAGTATATTAATAATGTACTCATGAAAGTATACTAAATGTAGCCTACATATAGGTTTTGTTTCTGTGTGTATCTCATTAGCTTGTTTCAGAGACACATTCTTGAATGGATAACCTGCTGGCAAACTAATGGTAAATATATATGCAGGCTGATCCTCAGGGGAAGTGTCAGTGAGAGCAGGCAGGCAGGGAGTTTATAAAACCCCCAAAAGCCCGTGTGAGAGAAATGCTCTAACTCTATAGTTCTACAGTAAATCAAGGGAGAGCATTGAGTGAAAATGGAGGCTGGGAATGCTCCACTCTAATATTTATGAATCATTCTTTTGTTGTGGCAGAGCTGGTAGACAGGCAGGAAAGCAACATCCGTCCCTGGAGCTGCAAGGTATTTGAATGTTGAAAAATGCATGAGCGTTTTTATTGATAGAAACACAGATCGCCCTTTGATGGATGGCGTCTGATACCTCAACACAAACAGGAGGCTGTTATTTCTGGGGAAAAGTGAGGCTCCTGCTTATGTGCTTACTGTCTTTATTTATAATGCTGCGAGTGTGTGGGCGAGTCTGCGTCTGTCTGCGAGCAGGTCATCTATAAGGAGTCGAACGCGAGGAGAAAACATTACACAGAGGGAGAAATCTCTCAAAATGGGATAATTTGTGAAACACTCCTACCTACAATGTAAACACCAGCAGCCCTGCAGTCACAGTTAGAGGAAAACCCACTTGTCTTGAATCATCTTGACACAGTTAACCGAGCAAACAGTTCAATCACGTCTAAATACGACACCTTCCAGGGCTCCTCTGACTGAAACTACAGCTTTTTAATTCAACACCCTCTTGGAATTTCCTCAAAATTGCCCAAAAGAACAACACAACATGAAAAATCAAAGCAATATTTTGTAGTTCAGCCCCATAGACTGTATAAATAATGGACATTGTGACTGCAGGCCGATTTTCATTAAACAATTGAAATTGCGAATATAAAATATGCCTAATGGAGCCACGTCAATTTTGAAAAAAACTCCCATTTATCACAAAAAAAAGTTTTTACACTCACATAAGGCGGTATTTCATGCGATTCAGAAAAGCCATATTTCGCAAAACTGCAATGGAAACACTTTTTTGGCTTTTATAGGTCACATGATGCTATGGCTATGTGCTTGCTGGTAGGAACTGGCTCCCTCGGGCATGATGCAGCAGGCACTACAAGAGGTGTTACTGCATCACATAAAGCCCGTTTCACCTAGCAGTGCATTAGCAGCATGCACACTGCTCGTTTGAGCAATTCTTGTAACGCTTGTCTCAGCTGCCTGTCAGTATGGCAGAAAGAGAAACAGTGGCTTGCCATTTTTTACGCTTGCCGTGTGTCTTTGTCAGCAGAAACAAACAGTGAAATCTGTGTTTTGATGGATTATATTGACTCTATACAACCTTTTACTTCAGTTTAAAAGTCTCTCTCTGCCACAGAGATGAGGAAATACAAAGCTGCCTGGTTTACTCCAACCTTCCCGCTTCCCTTTCAAAACAAAAGCCCTCTGACAATGTTTCTGTGAACAGAAGCCCATCAGTTGTTGACACAAGGCATTTTATTTTGAAATATTTGCAGGAGTGTGTTGTTGGCAGTGCAGAACTTTGCATGAATTCATAAATGAGTGAACTTTGTGCTTTTGAATGGAAATACAGACCTCATAGCAGTAGGCAGCGACTCAGCAATGATGTTGCAACAACGCTGCATGTGTGAACACCACAAGCATGAAACACGTTGCATTTCGGCGAGGCTGCCATCACGCACTGCTGACGTGCTGTGTGAAACGGGCCTAACTCTAAAAAAGTTGAGCGGATCATCGGGAGGTTTTCAATCCAGAATTCCTCTGTGAAATCGTGGACTATCAACTCCCAGAAATCCCTCATACGTGGCCACTCCAACGTATAGGGGGCTTGCCTTTCCATTACCGCTCACATAACACACCTCCATCACTTGGACTGGAAATAATGACGGCTAGTGTGGTGGCTGCAATAGAAAAGTGTTAACAGCTTACACAGAAGGATACCTTAAATGTCATAAGTAGATGCAGAAGGTTACTGACAGAGCAGCACCGTATGACGAGTTGGGATGAGAATATGTTGAGTAATCCATGCAGTTATGAGTAATTGTATGTGTAAAGTAAAGTGAGATACATAATGCATCTATAATGATGCATGTTTCATAATAGCGTTGCATTGCTGGTGATATGATTGCCTGGGAAGGCCCCCAAAGAAAGCAGCTCAATTTTCATCAACTGCTCAATTGCAGCTAATTTGTGAACTAGTCAACTTAAAATGAAAAACAACAACAACAAATTGTAAATCAAAATAAAGTATACTTTTCAGAAAAAGCTCATCATCTCCAGGAAATAGCCTGTGGTTTATCCTGGTGAGCTGATATATGTTGACTGTGTGTTGGCTTACATAGAAAGCAAAAGCTGTGGATGTTTTGACATGTGTCAGACATTGTTGTGTGTTTCCCTTAAATGTTGTGTTCAAGTGTTTCAATGGATATGATCAGATGACAAAAACCTAAATGCATGTCTACATTTTAATAAAATACACAATTAAAAAGGAACATATGCAGAGGACAAGGTGGAAAAAAAATCCAAGAATATGTATACAGTACATTCATCAATCAATATCAATACCGCATTTCTTAACATCTATAATCTGAACACTCATTGCACAATTAACTATTCTTCTGGTAAACTCACGAATGTTAAGTGACATGTGAGTTTGTATTTCATAAAGCAGCTTGCTTATCTTACATCTCACTGTCTGTATCCCCAGGCAAGCTGTTTGTGAGCACATGACATTGACAAAATCTGCATCTCTGAATTATTCATTCTCAGAGCCAGCTATGTCAGTTTAAATAATTATTTGTTGCTTTCATTAACTGTAAACTGAAATCAAAGCATGCACATTTGTATTATTCATTTGATCATCAACAGTATTGTTTTAACCGATACAACAGCTGCCATTGTGACAGTGTAAATCGCTACAGACGTGTGTTTCTGGTCAGAGATAACAAGGGGTGCATCATTTCACAAAATTAATGTCCCTCTACATATTCTGTCAGGGTGCCATTGAGCAAGGCAGGGAAGTCATTTTGCATTTATTGGATGTGTCACTTTGCCTTGGACATCATTGAACAATTACCATTTTCTTGAAAATGTAATTAAATGAGACAAAGTTTCTCTTCCGGACACTTTTTTTCTAAATTAAATTAAAACCTTGCTTGTTGTTGCCCACATTCAGATTTCTGTAAATCATCAGAAACATTCCACATTTATTAGTTTCCATTCATTTTTTATTTATAACTAGTTTGCTGCCACAGCTCATCCGTCATAAATCATTTAGCTGTTCAGTTCTGATCAGTTTTAAGTTGCCCTCGCTTATTAGATCTTTAAGATATTTGACTTTTCTTTTTTTTTAACTGACAATTCCCTCAACTTGGAAAGACTTCAGTAGCTCAGCCTACCAGAAAAAAACGGGCATGGCGTTAGTTAAGATTTAAATACGAATTTTATTTTTTTTTTTTTTAATTCTTCAATAATAAAAATACTTTAGTTACAATGGAAATTGGCGAAAATGCCCCGGTCCTGACCGTATCTCTGTCATGCTACAAATGACATTAAAGCACACCCTCTCATGTTATATTGCTTTATTATATGATTTAAAATCTTTCAGGGATTACGCTGCATGTATGACCTATCTGACCTTATTTAGTTTAAACTTTGTTAGATAGGTTGGTTGGTAAGGTAGGATGATTTAATTTAGTACTTCCCTATACCAAATGATGTAGGAGATAGGCGTAGGTGGCATCTGTGTTTTTATACTTGAATGTCTCCTTGACACTTACATGATGGTGTCAAACAAAAGAAAACAACATTAAAGTTTAGCTGCTGATGACAGATGTCATTGTAGCATGTATGACATTATCTAGCCTACAATACTATGCTTTTAATAAGCAATTATAAGCCTCCTTAGTCAAGTCTTGCTGGGTTTTAATCCATATGGCCCCTGGAAAAATACACTGACACACGCTGTCGTATACACCGATCCAGAGCATCCCAAACATGCTCAATGGGTGACATGTTCGATGAGTATGCTAGCCATGCAGGAACTGGGATGTTTTCAGCTTCCAGGAATTGTGTACAGATCCTTGCAACATGGGGCCGTGCATTATCATGCTGTAACATGAGGTGATGGTCGTGGATGTATGGCACAACAATGAGCCTCAGGATCTCGTCACGGTATTTCTGTGCATTCAAAATACCATCAATAAAATGCACCTGTGTTCGTTGTCCATAACATACGCCTGCCCATACCATAACCCCACCACCACCATGGGCCACTCGATCCACAACATTGACATCAGCAAACCGCTCACCCACAAGACGCCACACACGCTGTCCGCCATCTGCCCTGGACAGTGAAAACCAGGATTCATCCATGAGGAGAACACCTCTCCAACGTGCCGGACGCCATTGAATGTGAGCATTTGCCCACTTAAGTCTGTTACAACGACGTATTACAGTCAGGTCGAGACCCCGATGAGGACGACAAGCATGCAGATGAGCTTCCCTGAGACGGTTTCTGACAGTTTCTGCAGAAATTCTTTGGCTATGCAAATCGATTTTTGCTGCAGCTGTCCAGGTGGCTGGTCTCAGACGATCTTGGAGGTGAACATGCTGGATGTGGAGGTCCTGGGCTGGTGTGGTTACATGTGGTCGGCGGTTGTGAGGCCGGTTGGATGTACTGTCAAATTGTCTGAAACGACTTATGGTAGAGAAATGAACATTCAATTCACGGGCAACAGCTCTGGTGGACATTCCTGCAGTCGGCATGCCAATTGCACACTCCCTAAAAACTTGAGACATCTGTGGCGTTGTGCTGTGTGATAAAACTGCACATTTTAGAGTGGCCTTTTATTGTGCCCACCTGAGGCAAACCTAGTGCAATGATCATTTTATCTAATCAGCATCTTGATGTGCCACACCTGGGAGGTGGGATGGATAATCTCGCTAAAGTGCTCACTAACACAGATTTGTGAACGATATTTGAGAGAAATGTGTATTTTGTGTATATAGAAAATGTTTTAGATCTTTGAGTTCAGATCATGAAAAATGGGAGCAAAAATAAAAATGTTGTGTTTATATTTTTGTTCAGTGTAAATACATAGGAATGTAGGTGCTGACGAATCCAGTCAGTTTATGACTGCTAAGCAAATGTATGCTTTTATGTCGCATTTATGCTCTAATTTGCAAATGTTGGTTGCACTTTTTGTGCTTTGCTTTGGACAGCGGTGGCATGTGGCTCAAAGGCACTCATTGGGATGTGGAACCAGGGGCGTTGTAGTTGGGGGGAATGTGGGACTGACTATCCAGGGCCCCAGTAGGGAGGGGGGCCCTTAATGGGCCTGAAATAAAAATTATTTTTTTATTTTCATTTTTTTTCTCTCCAAGTTATAACTGCAATAATTAACTAAAATTGTCTGAATAAATAAACAAACATTTAGAATTCCTTTATGGAAAAAATTTGGAGTCTCTCTCAGAGGCCCCTCTCACCCCCACTAAATGCACAAAATGGTTTAGTCTGACTGGATTGATCTGTCAGCAGTCAGTCAAGGGTGAGAGTGAGTGATGTTGCAGGTTGCAGCACCATGGCTCCCCCCAAAACCACAAACGAAGTCAGGGTATCGAAAAAGGAAAGAAAGAAAAGAGAGACAAAGGAAGCAAGCTGAAGGAAAATAACTTTTAACGACTTTCTTTCAAGAGAAAGGTGGGCACAACTCACACAGTTTAAGAATGATTAAAACTAATACCAGCAATTTAGATTCAAGGCAGTCAGCCAGCAGGAGTCTAGCTTGGATTTTATTTGCGTTTTATATAAAAGTCTATTATATTCATAAATTACTCAGCATCATCGGTACAATCTCATATGCCATTATATTTTTAGATATTACCTCGCAGTAAAGTCAGTCAACTTTGGAGCGATATTTAGCTAATTTCCCAGTGAGTTAGCTTAACATATTTCAACAGATTCATTACAATCTCCAGATTCATATGATGTAACTGACTTTGCAATAGCTTTAAAAGCCTGCTAATGCCCTACAAACATGATGTATTTAATTTCAAGTAAGATTATTTCTATTAGTGTTAAAGAAGTTAACTAAGAATTGAGGGGAATAATTCCAATTTTAGGGTCATAGCATCAAATGTGGCTGAATCTGATTGAGAATAAACTGAAGTTTTTGGATTTTTTTTCACTTTGAGGGGTTAGATTATACCAAATAAGCCCTTGTTATTCAACAAGTCACTTGGCTTCAAATAATCTTGTTTAAAGAGGTGGGCAGTCGGAAGGGCAATATTGTGCAGGGTAGGCAGGTAAAAAGTACATACTCATCCTGAACAGAATACTTCGAGTAACAGTTTAGAAACTGTAAAACTAATATTTGTTTGTACCTTAGAGTGGAGGCAGTTAACCAAGATAGCTTTAAGCATATATTTTTTGTGTAATACAAATAAACCAGTATCATAGCAACAACAATGTTATGATACATCCACAATATTGGCTAGCATAACAACATTATGAACCACATGACATTCAGTTTCAGAAACAGAAAGTGAAGCAGCGGCAGGCCCCTCAACATCTGCTCATGTTTCTGAGGATGTGAAACGAGGTGAGCTCATAATGTGGCAACTAAAAGTAATTCCCAAGCAATCATTTGTAGTCGTTTCACCTGAAAGGAACTTAGAAACAGGAACAGTAATTATCCTGTTTTCATGTATGTTAGGCTAAAAGCAGGATGAGACTCTAATATTCATCCTGTTTGCTTTCTTGTTTGTAGAGGGTTCAGTCCTAGCAGATAGAAAGGAACAGGACGTGTTAGAGGATGAAGGAAGTGAAGAGTATGAGGGTAGTGACAATGATGAAGAGAGGACAGAAGAAGGTGAAGAAAGTGAGGGCAGTTCATTTGAGTATTTGCCAGACTGGTTATAACAATTGTGCAGGGTTGTCATGGGCCGTGGTGATGGGGCCCAGTGAGATATGTTTTCATGGGGTCCAGAATTCCTGGCGATGCCCCTGTGTGGAACTCAACCCACCAGTCTGTGACTCTGCTGGGTAGCAAGGTCGAGGTTTTCAGATGTTAACATAGAATACATCGAGGGAAAGATGGAGAAGAAAAAGGTAAAGAAAGTGAGATCAGTTCATTTGAGTATTTGCCAGTGTGGATGGAGAATAATGGGCACTAGCTGGACTAGCATCCTATTAGCCATTGTGCAGGCACTGAAAAATAAACTGGACAACCTCAATGCTGCATCAGTTTTCAACAGAATATCAGGAACTGTATCCTTTGATTCATTGAAACTTCCTGGACAGGACCATTGAACCAGGAGGAGCAAAAGACTATGGCGAGAGAAGAATAGAGGGCATGTGCTCTTTGATGAATAAGGACTGTGACGGTGGGAATGTGAGGTGCTGTCCTGTTCCTGCTGTGGATCACAGTACGATATGCCACCCAGAGGCAGCTGCAGAGCAGAGTTGCTGCCTGTGTTCGGGAGGAGCGACCATGTGGCCATCATGTTGGAGTCTGGATGTGTAAATCAAATTACAACCACAAACCATCCAAAAACATGGACGGTCATAAAGCAGTAGTCAACGATGTAGGACAAAAACACAACACAAGGAGGACTTGTACATTGTACATTACAATGCACAGGTTAAAGGAACAGTTGGGATCACATTTCAAGGAAGATGAACCTTGTGTAACTCCATTTGAGAAATAACTGCTTGATTGATTGATTGATTGATTGATTGAGATAGAAAATATGCATCCTATCCTTCCTCCATAGACTCTTGCTGAAGGACCCAATCACACCTGTTGCCGCGTCAGATACTGACACATCAGTGGGCTGAACGAAGATGATATGTGTGTGGTGGTGGCAGACCACATGTTAAATAAAATGATGTGGCCATGAGTCAAATAGTTCTGTAAAGTTATCCCGACCTCAAGCAGTTGCCATCTTTCTCAGCACAGCTGCCTGTCCTATTATTGGAGACTGACCTCTGGTGGCACCTGCTATGCACTACATCACCTCAATACAGCATTTACGTTACAGTTGGAAGAAAAAAAGAAAAAAAGGAGCATCTGTATATTTTACACCATGGAAAACCATACCTTCAGGATTTCTAAAAGTCCTGGTATACCATAATAATGTAAGCTAAAATCACATTTCTCATAGATTACAATGACATTATGGTATATGAATGGTGTAAAGGTAAGGGGCAGCTTTTGGATACACTGTAAGAAATTACTGTGACCAATATGGCCAAATTCTAACAGTAATGTATTGTTTTTCCAAATTACAAGTAAAACACTCTAAATCTTAAAGCTTTTGGAGCCAAAAGCAACACTTATCATAAACACCAGGCTGCTGTATAATTTGACAGCATTATGCAGTATTTTTCACATGCATTATGTTTATCATTGTTCATCCTTTATTTAAGAATCAAACAGACAGGTCAGTAATTTCATACTGAGAAAATACATTTGCATTAAATTAGGGTTGTAACACCATAAAATAATGATAGGATGCCAGCAACTACAGCTGTCAGTAGATTAACGTAATTTTACAGGAAAATTTGCCACAGTTTAGTAGACAGGCCCTAGCAGTATATGCAAAGTTCAAATTGCTGATTCATTGATGTTTTTTATTACTTTAAATTCTTCAGAACTTTATTCTCTAAATTGTAACTGGGACAACCTAATCTCAGAAATATGTGAAATCATTGTGACATTTTAACACTGACGCCTTTTGACATCAACGACAACATGTGTTCTCACACAGACTTTCTGTCTTTTTACTACGTATTTCTTTGCCTCCATTGGCACATTAGTCACATGATTGTAGCCTTCCTGATGACCTGTGTTATACACTAATTACTGGTTCCGTAATTGTTTAGTTTATTTAAGTACTGTGATACATTACCTTTCAAAGATATACATATGAACAATGCATGATAACACCCTGCATAATGCGGTGTGAAGAGGTCGTAGTCATTTCATGTATTTCTGCTGGATCATGTTGAACTGATAATTTACTGGAGCCAGCAGCTCCTGGTGCAGCACAAATCAGCCGAGCCCTTAAACCCTCTGCAGCTCTGTGTTTACCTGTGGCGGTCTAGGTAGGAGTGCAGTGCTTAGCAGAAGTTTTGATGTGATATTTGTTAGTGAAAGTGTGAAAGATGAGCTTGGCGCTAAATCGATTCAACTCAGTTTGATTGCAGGATACATAAGTTTTAATTAATCATTGGGGTAATCAAAATGGCAGCGATATTCCAGGCCCACAACAGACTTTCGGGACCAATCTAAAGTGCTATTGATTAACAACCTTTGCCTTTTTCCTCTAAAGAGCCACTTTTGCCGATGGAGGCTGAGAGATTGACCTTTGCAGTCCGGCACACACCCAAACAAATCATCTTTCTCTTTTTATCTGTAACATGTTGAAGCCTCCCCTACATACGCAAACACACACACACACACACACACACACACACACAGAGTAATATTTTCTCGCTCTCCCTCTTCTTAATACGCACACACAAATCTGCTGCATTCTCCATCTGGTGCAGTAATAAGTCTTCGAAACAGTTACATCAAAGTCCTCTCAAAAGCTTTCATCTTTCAACTTTGGAAAAGGATGGGGGATTTGTCTAAAGATGCCTATTTTAATAAAATTTTGATGCCTTATTGTAGTTTACTAGTATGTACGTATGATGGTATTTCAGCTGGGAGTGATTAATAAATTTTAGAAATATGTATGAGTCTTTCGCAATTAGACCCAATCTTGTTACTTTTAGGGTTTAGTGATGCTATGAGTAATACAGGATTATTCCCCTGATTCCCCCTGAGTCTAGACACTGGTGGTTGAGGCAACACATTTTCATTTCATGTCATTACATGTTGCCGCTTTGCAGTGGACTTCTGCATCTCAATGCCCTTTGGCTGACATCACGGTTCCTGCATCCCAGAAAGCAGAGGGACACCTACAGGGTACAGCTCGTTCTCATACCACACTTGTCAAATAGTGCCGCTCTGTCATTGCTTATGGTGTGCAAGTGTGACACCAAAAGCCACCTTCTGCGTCCAACCTGAACATGGCTGGACAGCATCAGATGAGAATGCACTCGAACAGAATTGGTGTTGTTGGTATCACATACTGACCAACAGCCAAATGGCACCAAGCATGTCCACAGAGAACGCCTCCAAATAAAATGGGTTTTGCATGCATTAAATGCTGAAGGACAGCCTCACGCATTAATGCTGCCAGTAACCTCATAATAAAAGGAGCGCGAGTGCTCTTATAGGGCGGGCGAATGGGGATGGGTCCCACAATCAACCAACTTTCATGCGGGAGTTCAGATTTCGCTTCCCATGTGGATGTGTGTGTGTGTATTTTCTACACCTTAACATGTACCTCTTTTGCCTAAACCTAATCATCTATGACGTTGTGACCTAATCCTAACCATTGCAATGGTCCATGCTGTTATGTAAAAAAGGAACTATACTGCTTCATCCCACCATATGCATTTGTTGACATCACAGTAACGGCATAAACAGTTGACACAGAAGGTCCTGACAGAGCGGCACAATGTGACGAGTTTGGAGTGAGAACGTGTTGGACAGGTTGGAAACACCAAAACCCCAAAGTGAGACAATCATTTTCCAGTTGCACTAACTTTCAAATTTACCTGCAGTGGTTTAGATAATCTGAATAAACTCTTGACTTTTTACAACCTGTCTGATCTGCTAACTGTATGTTTCCTTACCATCAGACTTTGTGTGGTGTTAAGATCCAAGTAATTGCTTTAATGAGTACAATGTTATCTTAACTGATAAAGATGATGGACAAAACTACAACATTATGACTAATTTGTAATTAATATGCAGCCACAAGTGTTACTATTAATATTTCAAGTAGGTCAAACTAAATATTTTTTGTGAGTGTTGAGAACAAATTGGCAGATGTATCCTCACACAGTGCACAGTGCTAATTATTCTCCGCTTTAGGATGAAACATCAAACCTGCCAAGTGCTGCCTGGATGTGAGGAGCGTTTGTCTGTGTGTAACCACATGGCAGCTAAACCAACACAAACACTGGGGGCAAACTGCTGAGCCTCATATCTGCTATCAAAAATTCACATGAACAAATGTGGGAAGTACCTGAGTGGGAACACATTTCCTGCGACGCCGCTTTACATCTCGGCACCGTTCATCAGAAGGTGAAATAAAGGGGGGGCGGTGAAACGTAGTGTTGTTGACAGTTAGAGTTTACACCTCTCGCTAGTACAAATGTAAACAGACACAATATTATCACCACTGCCACCTGTAAATTTATATCACAGTATCTTACTATTTTGTGGAAACTAAGATGTAAAGCCTAATGAGGTAAAGTCAAAATATGCCACAAGTGAGAATAAGATGTCTGTTAAAAATAAGATGTTTGATTGATGCCAGCTTGATGCTACATTGTGTTTAAGTCTTATAAGGGTACACATGCCTTTTTTTAAAATATAATTTAAGAGATGCTCAATACTTCTAAGGCATTGACCACAATATTCCAGTACTAAGTAGACGTGCACTTACATGATGTTTCAAAGTGCTTTTCGAGTCACATTCACCCATTCACACTCATATTTATACAGTGGTGGCTAAAGGGTTCTGTGCAAGGCAACACCGGATATTCAGGTTTTAACTTTACCTCTCGCAAACTGTCAAAATAAGAAATGTTGATCAAACATAATCTCAGCCAGGTTTACGCAAGTGGGCCCCACATGGCTTTCTGGGGACCAAGTGTGTAGGGGCTAAAAATGGGGATCCATACTGTTTCCTGTGGTTTGGAGGCTTAAGAAAACCCTTAAACCAACAATTAAAGCACTGGTCAAATATGAAACAAAATTATGTTACTGCTGTAGCGGTTTAAAGGGGGGGGTTATTAATTAATTAGCAATTAATTCAAATTATTAATTAATACCAAAATACATAACTATAACTCATAATGCAAAATTATGACTCAGAATTGGTATAAAGATGAAGTAGAGGAATGAGTTAGGACAGGGGTTAGGACATCCTCAGATGTCAGGGTTCGGAGTCAGACCTTAGATGAAAAGGCTTCAGGTCTCATAAAAAACATCATCAGGTCTCAAAGAAGTCAGACTTCAGAAAAAAAAAGTCATCAGACCAAACGGCCTCAGAAAAACAGTCGTCAGAAAAAAAGACGCCCTGGAATAACCGGATGGGGACTCTAAATACGTCATCCAGATGCGACTTGAACTGTACTGATGCAGGCGCCAAGTACATGGAAGGAGCCGAGTGTAAGTTTTAGTTATTCTCTTTCGTCTTACTTCAGCCACTGTTGAGATATGGTCTTTCGAATGTTACGTTTCTTAACATTAATTATTACAGGAAATGTCCAGTTACGTGGAAGTGCTGCCTTATAGCACTAACAGCATGGATTTTGTGAAAAGCATGGTTTTTGAGAAAAATTAGATCAGTTGAGATTGCCAAAAAATATACACCTCGAAAATTACCACTCTAGCTCAAATTCTAAAAGCTACAGCAAAAGTACAATTACAAGTTTAAAAATATGGGAACTGTAACGGTGCAGTAAATTATATAGGACTGTCAAATAACAAAATGAGATCAAAAGTGAGACTGGTAACATCAGTATAAGCGACCTATGATTAGCTTAGTGATTAGCGCTTAGCATTACTGTGTTAAAATAGTTACCGTTTTTGAGGTCTTTTTTAGCTCCTTGTATTGCTGGACTCTGGACATATTTCTGGCCATTTCCTGTAAAAAATAATATTAAGAAGCGTAGCAATACAAAAGAACATATCTCAACAGTGGCTGATATAAGACAAAAGAAAGAGAATTACTTTTTCTGACGATTTTTTTTCTGAGGCTGTTTTGTCTGACGACTCCAGTGATACACCGCTGGACAGCATCAGATGAGAAGGTGGCCAGACAGAGCTGTTCACTGTTATTTTTTATTCATTTTTCTTTCATTTGCATTTCAATTATATGGCAAAGTAAATCGAGAGTTACCGAATCAGAAACTTTTATTATACACTGGCATACGGCTGAATGGTACCTGCAGTGGTAGCATGATATATGGACGGGTGGCGTCAGTTGAAACATCAACAGCATACATATGTGTGGATATGTGGAGTGTAACATGTCCACTGCAAAGCGGCAACATGTGACGATTTGGGATGTAGATTTCCAACACGTTCCCATCTCAACTCGTCACATGGTGCCGCTCTGTTAGTGACCTACTACTACAACATCTACTTATGATGTTTAAGTATCCATCTGCTGTTTATGCTCTGGGATGCTGTTATTGTGATGTCAACAAATGCACATGGTGAGATGACTCGACAAATCCTTATGTTTACACAACAGCACATGGCAACCGACACAAATAACCACAACGGTTAGGTTTAGGCAAGAGAGGTACATTGTAAGGTGGAGAAAAAGAAAAACCCCACACACAGCCACACAGGAGGCGAACTCTTGATTCCCATACAAACATTCATTGTTTGTAGGTCCCACCCACCCAATAAGCACACTTATGCTCCTTATATCATGTTGTTATTAATAAAAGCATCATCACCTGCCGCTGTCCTTCAGTGTTTTAATGTGAACACAACCAGTTCAGTCCAGCTGCGTTCTCAAGTGACTCGCCCGGTGCCATCCGGCTGTCTGCTGGCATATAATAACAGCACTATCAGTTCTTTCCGAGCGCGTTCTCATCTGACACCATCCAGGTGCACTTCGATTGGATGCAGAAGGTGGCTATTGGCATCATGGTCATACGCTAAAAGCACTGACAGAGCTGCGCTATTTGTCAAGGAATGAGGACAGGTGGGATTTCTGAAGAAATTTTGCATGATAGCTGGCAGCTGTTAACTGCTGCATTTTATTTTCTAATGCCATCTACAGGTAAAATTGTATAAAATGCCACAGACTTGTTCAGATTCAAAAATTGATTAATAAGTTCATTAATTGATCGATTGTGCGTTCAACCCAACACCTTTGTGGGATAAAATTAACATTGAGGAGTCACTAGCATTGACTTCGAGTCTTGTTATTGAAGTACCGATCACGCTAACCAGGTCTTTGATGGAACATAATCTTCAGTCATTAACATTAGACTTTATTTCTCCCTCACTCATAAGGAGATATTCACTGCTGCTTTTAGAACTTTTAGACCTTTTTCATTAACTGAAAGGTGCTTTCTGATAAATAGTCCTCCTTCTTAAATAAGATCCACACACCTCTAATATTCCTGTATTATCTCTGTGTGCTTTTATCTCAGCTTCCCTGGCAGCATACTTCAATGCAGGCCCCTCTCTCTCTTTCATAGCCCATATTTTTTCCCCTGACTTCACATCATGCTCTTTCAGATTGCAGGGGAAGCTGTCAGCTTCAAAAACACCCAGTCCGACCTGAAAACTCAAAAGAATCCCCTTCATTCTACAGTGTCCCTGCCCTCCCCGTCCCACCCACCACCACACCTCCAATCCCTGTCCCTCTGCTGTCTGAAAGCATCACTCTTCTATTCCATTTGTTCCTAATTAGAATCACCAGCTGCCTGTGAAGTTCAAAGTTAAGGCAAACAAAATAACTTCATAACTATTTTCTTTAGAAACAAAACCTCTCTGGAAATAATTGTGAATGCAGACCTTGGGTGCACCCCCTGCTTCTTCTTCAGACTCTCTGTACAAAGTGGGGAGAAATACAGGCTATAATACAAACAATAAATACATAATGAGGACAAGATGTTTGAAGTACCCTCTTCAGATCTGGGAGCTTTCTGCGTAATGCATTCCTGGGTCTAGGTGTCTGCTGATGGTGTTGCCTCCCCCCCCGTCTCTTTGCCGTACCTCATTTCTCCCCCAGAGCTGTCAGATTTACTTCCAATTAACGTATATCTGTTCCAGTCCAACGACTCAACACAAGCACTGCTGCCGCCGCCGCCGCTGCTCCCAGCTCACAACTTCTCAAACTTTCTGCTGTTGCTATGGTGTCTGTCTTCTTCCTGCAAGGGCCTGATTGCCTGAATGTTGTTCAGCTCTCTGCTGGCAAATACAGTCGGCTTCATTTCCAATATGGGGAAGGTAAACAGTGACGATTCAAATATTCAGATTTGCTCCCATTGCTTAGTTTCTCCAGTTTATTCAATGTTGTGATTCTGCCACTGTGGGCGTTTATATCCATAGACCTAAATTTAACATTTAAATAAAGCATATATAGAGTGTTTATATTTATATAACACTATTAATTTGCAGGAAGGGAAATTGGGTGTTAATCAACATATAAGTAAATAAGTAAATGTGAGTTTAAGAAAAAGGAACAAATAGATCACCTATATAAAGTTCCCTTTTATGTTCTGCTCAGCCGTTTGGTCTTTCTTTGTGAAAATTGTGTCTAATTGAATTCAATTGATTGAGCCATCTCTACCATTTGGTTTAGGTATGATGATGCTAAAAGAATCCACTTCATGTCACTGTGTCTTTACACAGTCTGCCTTTTCAGATCATCTCCTACAGAAAGTAAAAAAAAAAAATAGTCTTACTGAACATAATTTATCTAACTTTATACAAAAAATAACAATTTAATAAGGGTCAAACAATGTTTTGAAAACATGCTCTACCAAATAATTGATTTGGCCTTTTACGATAAAGGTAGTGAAGCTACGCCAATGATATTAAAATGGATGTTTTGCTAAGATATAAATGAACAGTTGATCATTCATTGTTGTATGGCCTTTTATGGTTAAAGTAGTGGTGCTAAGATAATACATTTACATTTTTTATAAAATATTTTTTACTGTTGTTAATGCCACTTTTTTAATGTTACTCCATTATATATTTGGTGAAAGAAATCATATCAGTATGATTTGTTTTGTTTTTTTTACAATTTCTGAGACATTTCCAAAGTACTGTAACGCTAAATATGCGTTAACATTGGTAATACTACTAATCCAATGGTCACCCATTGATATATGTTGGCATATTAACTTATTAAAAGTGTTATAACAGTAACTGGGAAAAGTATAGAATAAATCTGCTATACAGAGTTAAGCACCATTGTCCAGCGTACCTGATTGTAGTTTGTTTGCTTTAAATTTCTTATAATTCTGTGGTTGGTCGAACAAGTGCTGTGTTCTTGTTCTGCACAGAGTTTGTTGGGAGATGCTCAGGGTGGATGGTCAGCCCGTCTCACACCCAAGTTCTCGGATACTGCGGCTTTGTCAGTGATATCGGTGTCAGACACCGATGGGAGGAAGCTTCTTCCGTGGTAGAATGATATGCTTGTGGTTGTGGTAGTTTCTGCAAACACCAGCAGCAACTTGTGGGATACAAGGAGGGAAAATGTCCTGATAGGGCAGGCGGGAGGGGTGGTGGATCTGTCTGTACTTTCATCCAGAAACCCACTGTTCACTACCTGTATGACTGTTCTACATGTTCTCACTCTGAAGTTGTCACATGTTGACTCTCTGTCAGGACCCTCCACATCAACCTATGTCTATTTTTGGTATCCTTCTGCCTCAGCTGATTGAGCTTCAGGATGTTGTGAGAGGGATGTCAACAAAAGCACGTTATGGGATGGCGCTGCCCATTGCCGTGATGTCAACAAATGCACATGTGGTGGGATGAAGCTGCATGTTTCTTATGTTTACACAACAGCACGGACTATCACAATGGTTGGTATGAGGCACCAAAGTCATGAATGGTTAGGTTTAGGTAAAAGAGGCACATAGTAAGGCGTAGAAAAAACACACACATCCAGATGAGAAACAAACTCATAAACGTAAGTCAGGGTTTTTCGCGACCCATCCACCTCCCTTCCCATCTGCCCCATGAGTGTACTCATGCTGCTTATATTACTTGGTTACCGGCAGTGTTATTACCTGACACTTTCCTGCAGTGTTTCCAGCACAGGTAGCCAGTTACGGGTTTCATTTGCATTGTCAAATAACCACCGCCATTCACCTGTCTACCAGTGTATGATAACTACGCCACCAGTTACATCTGACCACGTTATCATCTGAGGTGTCTGTGCGCATTGCATGTGGCTTTTGGCATGTGGCGTCACCGTCGTACACTGAAAGCACTGACAGAGTGGTGCCGTTTCACAAGTTCAGAATGAGAACTACTTGAAATTTTAAGCCATGATGTTTTTTTTATAAATCTAGTCATGAGCTTTTGCTTATTAAACCCAAACACATACTTTTGTTGCCTGAACCTAATCACACGCTTTTGCTGTTTAAGCAATATCACACGAGAGGGAGTGATGTTGAGCATGTATATCAACAAGGCTGTGATTTGGTCGAAAATAATCACAGCTATGATGATATATACAGCACAGCACACGACCTCTAGTGTAATATTGCTTTCTTACAACAGTTCTACAAGCATCCTTTATTTGTTAATAGTAACAAGCGACAACAGATTATGATTTGTTTGTTTATTTAATGATTTTGTTGGCTCTGCCGACACAAATAGTTCTGCAACTGCTGGACGTGACAGCCGTTACCTAGCAACACATAAAAGTTTTCCTGCACGCTGTTTGCTAATCTGTGTTAGCTCGGACTTCATGTTATGCACAGAGCAGCTGCTTAGTATCGTAAACATTTATCTTTGTGTTTTCAGTGAAATCAGAGTCTGTTAACAGACACTTTGGCAGCCTGTGAGATTCAGATGAGTTAATTTGATCAGACAGTTCATTGCTCCAGCGTGTGTCCGCTCACTGCCGTGATCTCTGTCACCTCGAGTCCCGTATCAGACAGCATGTGTGTGTCGGTGTCTCTCAGGCTGTGGATAGAGTCAGACGAGTGTGTCCCTGTCTCACTACACATCCTTATAACATCTGTAACAGCTGGTTTACTCCCAGTGAATGGCGGTTTACCGAAACCCGTCTGTCACAGCTTCCCTCGTCCTGGGCTTCCTCATAACATAAATGCATGTACAGTCAGCTCAAGACACGCTTTAAAATTCCTGTGCTTTCTTGCTCGCCGCCCATTCCATTCTCTCTCCTCTGTTCCTCTCTCCTCCCGCTTTATGAACAGCGCCAACTAGCTGTTTGAACCTATGCTTACACCATACTATAAACATATATCCACTTTATAAACATATCCCATTTTCACTCTTACATTAATTAACAGATTTTTACCAGCCATGAAGCAGAGTGATACATGCAGAGTTAAAAGTTAATGG
Organism: Plectropomus leopardus; assembly: GCF_026936395.1. NCBI lineage: Eukaryota > Metazoa > Chordata > Actinopteri > Perciformes > Serranidae > Plectropomus > Plectropomus leopardus. The sequence continues at coordinate 2,406,910 of NC_142186.1, forward strand.
TCCCAGTGATGTTGTACTCCTACATCCGCACTCATGGAATGCCTCTCGACCAATCAATTTGGTTGGTCGGAACTAACGGTTGTATAATTAACCATAACCACCCTCTTTTATTGACTAAACATAATCGCATCCTTTTGTTGCCTAAATCTAACCACACCCTTTTGTTGCCTCAACCTGACCATGTGCTTTTGTTGTGCAAGAAAATAAATATAGAGACGTAAATAAACAAGTGTTTATCAATGTTTAAAGTATATTTTAAAAAAGACTATGAATGTAACGAGCACAAACTGTACATTTCCTGTGAAAACTAAAGTGTTTATTGAACAGACACAATGTATTTAATGAGTGTTAACTGACACATCATCTGGAAACACCAACAGCAGATGTTGGCGGGTACCTAACGCATCATATTTAGATGTGACGGTCCACTGACAAAGTGGGGATATTTGAAGAGTTTTAATGAGTTGGGATGGTGGGTGCAATAATTTGACAGTAAAAACTGGGATAAGCCTCCTGTGTCTGGTGTGTTATTAGATTTAGCCCACTAAAACATTTTGGTCATGTTTAGGAAGAGGCTGTGATTATAGTTTAGTATTGAAAAAAGATCAATAGCAATCATTGACTTGGAAAAGATATACTAGCTATGGTTTTGAGTGCTCACTTTGTCTTTCAGCTGACATGATTCTAAAGGTCACCTTTTCCGTGTCTGTTGAGACAACAGCAGGTTTGACAAATTGTTGGTATTATAGGACCTGGAAATGAGAACGGGCTGTAGTCACAGCTCTGTTTAGGGTCTGTATGGCAACAAGACATAAAGACAGCCAAGCAAGACAGATGGCATGTACAGTGCCTCAGACTAGGAAAGCAGCAGAATCAAGTCAAAACGGATTTGAAATTATACAGGGTGAATCTGGGCAACAGCCTGCTGTCTTAAAAAGAAGAGAGAGGGAACTGCTCATGAACTTCAGTTTGGAGCTTTTAAACACAAACATCTCTCTCTCGCTTTCTGTTCTCTGGGGAGAGTCCAACTGGCATAGTTAAAAATTTTAATTTGGACTACAGAGAAATTTCAGTGTTTGTCCAGTAATGATGCCAACATGTTGGATTTGGAGAACTGGTAAGAGAGATAATTTAATCAACAGTCTAGACCAGGTTTCTATAAAGATCCTGGAAGTTGTTTCTCTCTTTAAACTTAACAATGAGTGTTCTCATCTGATGCTTTCCAGTTGGACTTGGAAGGTGGCTTTTGGTGTCATGGTCGTATGCTGAAAGCACTGATAGTGCGAATGGATTTGATAAGTTTGGGGCAAAAACGGGCTGGCAGGTAGATGGGATGGTGGATGTGTCCAAATAAACCCCGGACTTTCATGTCTGAAATCTGGTGTACCAAATAAACCCCGGACTTTCATGTCTGAAATCTGGTGTACCAAGGGCTGAGCTTCTAATCAGAACTATGTGCTTCTGAACAACCCTTTTTTGTTGTTGTTTTTTTTAAGTCATCAGATAACACCGCTCTGTCAGTGCTTTTGGTGTGCGAGTGTGATGCCAAAAGCCAGCTTCTGTGTCCAACTGGAATGTGGTTGGATGGCTTCAGATGAGAACAAGCTTGGACAGAACTGGTGACGTTATCATACGCTGGTCAACAGCTGGATAGCACCGGGTGCATCCACTTGCAACGTGCATGGGCAGCATCACTTGACAATGCAACCAGATGGAGCAGGTCTTGTGCACATGAAACCATAAAGGACAGCGTCAGGTAGTAAGACTATCGGTAACAAGGTAATGTAAGGAGCCCGAGTGTGCTGAATATGCAGGAGGACAGGTGGATGGGTCCCACAAACAATACAAACAATTTAGTTCAGGAGTCCGAAGTTCACTTCCCATTTGGATGTGTGTGTGTTTTTTATCTACATCGTACCATGTTCCTCTTTTGCCTAAATCTAACCATCCATTACTTTGTTGCCTAATCCTGACCATCATGACAGTCTGCACTGTTGTGTAAACATAAGGATAATGCTGCTTCATCCCACCATGTGCATTTGTTGACATCACCACACCAGCATCCCATAAACAGCTGATGCAGAAGCATATTGAAGATTGTTGAGCTGTGGAAGTCCACTGACTGCCAGCTACTGTCACTGACCATACATCAGTATCTCATACAGCTCCACTTCAAAAATCTATCCTTGAAACCAAATACTTAGTTTCAAGGATACCCTGGCCTCTACTCCACTGTCATCATCAGTCCAAACTTTTTCCTCAACAAACACTTTTCAAGGGATTTGGGAAACTGCTGGATTCTTAAGGAATTAACTGCAGATATTTATGACCCCCAAAGGATAAATCCAAACACTTTCACTTCACTTTCCTCACTTTCACTTTTGTTCAGTATTCAGGCCCAAACTTGCAGATGCAATGTACCTACAGGGCATAGTTATGCCAGAGGATGACTCTCAGATACTCTAAGAAAACACCAAAACTGACAATCTTTTTTAATACATCAACAGGACAAACTTGACAATATAGTTCCACTACTGTTGCATATGTATAAACAGAAGAATCACCAATGTAATGTTTGCTCCATCCAACAATTTATTATTGTGAGGTATTATGAACATTACAGCCTCCAGGGAATACTTGCAGGGTTTAAAACATTTAGTCCTATTTGCCATTGCCAAATAAGAGTAATGTAATAAAAAACAAAGAGTGTTAAAAGTGAGCAGTGTTGTGGTATACCGATAAGTTCTCAACAACAAGAGTGTTTTCCTTGAAGATATACTCCGGGGAAACTGGGCCCTGATCAAAATCCATAATAATGAGGAAATCCTCCAGGAATTGCTGGAGATAGTGTTTGTTTAGAGTAGATGCATCATTTATTTGCTTTTAGAATTTGAATACCATTAAGAATCTTTATCTAGAAAAGTAGTCATCTGTAGCATAAGATTTTCTTGGATTAAAAACTGTGTTTTTTATTGTTTCATCTGTCACTGCTGTATTGGAGGAAGTCTATGAAGTTGGTGGATTATGTATTCTTAATCATTACCATTATAACTACTGTACATACAGTAAATACAAATGATAAATGCTGCTCTTGAAAGGCAGGGTGACGGTTGTGTAATCACTGCTGGTAACTGTGTGTCTATGAGGACAAAGGATTCTTTCCAATCTCCTCTAAACTAATACATCATTCATCTCAAATGCAAGAGCTTCATTTCATAATTCTCCTAATATTCCTTTCAGCACTCATTCTCTATCTCTGACAATAAAGGGGGGAAATGATTTGAATTAATCAATTAAAATTCTAAAATGATAAATTTGATTTTTCTTGCTTATCATAATTAAACATCCCCCTTGTCGATACTGTCCTGCGCTCACATTGTGCGAGTCATTTAGTGGCGTTTGGAATTATTATTGAACCCAAATTAATCTTGTGAGACTCCAGTGGATGGATCGGGCTTTGTATAATGTACTCTGAAGGCATTTAATCCTGTTTAATGTAAGTCTCCATTGCCTCTGTGAGGGAGTGTTGTCAAAAAGAACAAAAGGGAGTTAAACAGAGGACAGAAATGGAAGAAATTCAAATGCACCCGTAGCATATAAATATTATTACCTGGGATGTTTAATTTGTCACACACTTAGAGAAAACCTCAAACACTGATGTGCAGCATAACAGTCAAATAACTGATAACTCCAGTTTAATAGACCCAAATGAGCTTCTTGATATCAGTGATGTTTCCGTGTCTGCACAGCTTCAGGGATGTACTCTGAACAGGAGGATGCTGGGAAAAAAGGGGGGCGGGATGGATGGGGGAGTGTGACAGGAAAGACGTTATGAGCACACATATTTAAACCATTTGTAGTTTGTGGTCTATAAGTGCATGGCACAAGTGCATTTAGAGCAGTGATACTCATCCTTCTTTGCCCAAAGGCCACTTCTGAATAATGACAGAAGGCCATGGGGCATCAAATAGGTATGGTGTATGTGTAACCCTGGGTTACAAAGCCTCACTAAATAAAAGCCTGTTAATAAAAACAGCCAATAAGAAATACATTACAAGTGATAAATAGACAATAAATAGATTAACATGGTTAAAAAATCATAAAGATCGTCAGCAATGCTATATTTCATGATATAATATTTAATTTTGGATTAAAAACATGTAAATTCATGGTATTTTTATTTTTATTTAAAAACAGCTTAAAAATGTGTTTAGACTCTTATTTTGAAGTGTAGCGTTGCAGCGTGGCTCGTGACTTGCCACAGCCAAACGGGTTGTTTTGTCTCTTCCTGCTTCTGAAGGAGGGAGATACGCAGATGGTCTTTGCAGAGCTGCTGCTGAAACAGAAGAAAATAGAAAAAAAACGAGTAAAAGAGTCTATTTAATGATATTTTTGTACTCTGAAGGAGTTACTTTTGTTTTCTAACCGGTCTGAGACTTGGTGACGTTGCCGAACGGGACTTGGTGAGTGAAAATTTGTATTTTATTTCGTGCAAGGAATGTTTTATTATAATGCATTAATCATTTCATTGAAATGGAAAGCTAAGGTAGCAGATTTAGGTTGTTTTATGTTGAAAATGCCGAATATCCACGGTAAATCTGATGCTTAAACGGAGCACAGGCCTGTAGATTACTTTCCTGTGACGCGGTTTTTTTTTACCCGCCGAGGCGGCGAGTGTGCCAGCTTATAAAGTACCAAGTAAGCTGAAAAACAGACTTTTGTTGATTTTTAAAGCTACCAAATGTAGTATTTCAGTTGTTCATGTATATTATTTGGTTGTTATGGTAGGCCATTAAGGTTTGGACCAGAAATTCAGAGCGAATACCGGAGTTGGATTCCACGTGTGAGACAAGATGGCGAGCCGCCCAGGAACCCCTTGAACTGTGCATCACACCCAAGCAAGCGCCTTCTGCTGGACGTTGTGTGGTTTCATCAAGAAACTGGTAGGATTGATCCATATCTCTCTGCCAAACTGCAGTGTATTCTCACAGACATCGGATTAACCATTCGGGACAATCAAAGGATTTACAGTTATTAAGATAAAGACATTTACTTGTGATACACAAGTTATTCAGCCATTTGCTGGATTATTTTGAGTTGTGCATTTTTTATTGTTTTTATGGATCAACCATATATGTTAATACTGTAATGGTATTACTGGAAGTGTAAATGTTTTTTTGTTTGGTACAAACAACAAAACAAGAAATGGTTGAAACTTAAAGGGGAGTTTAACCAAACTTCAACGATATCTCTTGAACTAAAGAACTAGACTTTATTCAGAAAACGCTGAGTTAACTCAAAAAGATTAAAGGAGAGAACTTGACATTAATACAAACAATAACCTAGGTTGAAAAATAATATCCTTTTTAAGCCAAATAATAGGTTTAAATCTAAAAAGGGATTGATAAACTAAATCACTTGAACGAAAAGGGAAGGTATTTCATTTTTTTTGTGAAGTGAAATTGAAATTTATGTCAACTGTCTGTTTCTGTCTGTCACTAAAAATAATAAGCCGGCAATTTAAACTTATTCTCTGGTCTGTGGTTATTAATGCACCTTACATCTATCACTGCTCTAGTAGTCGAACCTAGCATTGGTCCTAGTATACTGTAACTACTCCAGAAGTGTTACATATGCAAGGGGAATTTTAGGATTTTTAGGATTTAAAGACATTCTGATTCCTCCCCTGGCACTTTTTGGTTTAAAAAAGGCTCTATTTTGATCCTTTTTTCGGCACCCTAATACAATATTTCAAAAAGTTGTCATCCCAACTCGTCAGATAGTGCTGCTCTTTCAGCGTCTTATGACGTTTTAACTTCAGCTTCTGCATCAGCTGTTTACATTTCAGGATGCTGTTGCGGTGATGTCAACAAATGCACATGGTGGGATGAGGCAGCATGGTCCTTATGTTTACACAACTGGACTGTCACAAAGACAAAAAACAAAACACGCATGCACATGGGAGGCAAACTCTGGACCTGAAGGGTGGCTTTTGATGTCATGCTTGTACGCTGAAAGCACTGGCAGAACATATGTATGTGATGAGTTTGGAGTGAGAACAGGCTGGACAGAGCAGCACAATGTGATGAGTTTGGATGAGAATGTGTTGTATCACTCAAGCAGTGACATATGGCATATCAGGTCCAGTTTTAGTGAGACTAACAAAATAACATGACTTCTTCTGACATCATGTAACCACACTGACTGAATCTGGATCAAACTAATTTAAACTGATCTGCTCCTCATGTGCCAATACTGCAATTTACTGTAAAGTTTACATGTAAATTCATGCATTACTTATCCATAATTGCCTAAAAGTAATGAGCCTAACCTTAAAGCCTTAAAAAACACAACAAATCTTCTAATGCTGATGACACACAATTTTACATTTCACTTCTCTCCTCTGACGTCAGTCCTGTTAACAACCTAGTAAACTGTACTGAAGATATCAATTTCTGGATGTCCACAAACACATCTGTATTCAGACAAGACTGAGATACTGGTGGTTGGTCTGAAAAGTCAGAGGCATATTTTTTTTTTTTTCAAACTTGGATTCATATTATCTGTGAAATACAGTGAGCAAGTGCCTGCCAGGTTCTGCTCAACTAGGAGATGTGCCGCGTGTCATGGTGGCAGATGTGACATTTCCTCTGAAGCCCTACCTAATGAGACCCTACCCTGGACAGAATCTCAGCCACAAGAAGAGGATCTTTAATTACAGACTCTCTAGAACAAGGATGGTGGTTGAGGGTGCTTTTGTCATCCTGGCATCCCGATAAAGGATTTTCCATCGCAGGATCAATCTTCATCCACAGAATGTGGACATGCTTGTGGTGGCTGCTTGCATCCTGCACAATTTCCTCCTTTCCCAAAAGGACAATTTAAGGCTGCTGGAAGAGACAGAGGTGCAGTGGAGACACATGGCACCAGTGAGAAACATGGGGGTAAACAGAGCTTCAAGAGAGGCCTGTGCTGTGAGGGAGTGCTTTGCCACTCTTCACCTCCCCGTAAGGCATTGTGACCTGGCAGGACAAGATGGTATAGTGATTTAATGTGGGCAATTGAAATTTGTGTACAAATTCATTTTTACCACCAGGTTGGGGTTGCTTGGTTTGTTTCAATGAATAGATTTGTAAGAAATGTGAGTGATTTTGACTGAAAATAAAAAGGTTTGACAAAATACTTGCTTGACAAGTTCTTTTTAGCTCCCTCACACCATTTGCAAGTGTGAAAGTAAGCTACCCTGCTGTGACAAGAGGTCAATTCTAAAGCAGATCGGTAAGGACAAGACATCCCCCCATAGAGAGTAATTTCTAGAAACCCTGTAACTTTTTTCTGTTATTTTCTTCTACTCAAGAAATATCAAGCAACATCATAAATAAACTTACATTAGATATAACTGAACTTTAAATTACATTATATACATGTAATATATGTCAATATAAATAAGTCATTACTTGTGATTATTGGTGCAAATATCACATGTAATCACAGGTTATTTTACTTTTTAATGGGTTATCAATCACAATAACCACATAACTGCTCTTTAAAACTGCACACGGACCTGGTGGAAATTAGGGGTCAGATCCAGTTCTGGTGATGGCACCCTCAGTTACTGTGGCCCTGCTTTCTGGAACAAGCTGCGTGACCATGAGCACTGAATCATATACTTACATATTCCAACACTGCTGACTTGGTCCAACACAACTGTCAACATATAAAATGTAATAGCTACTGCTCCTATAAGTTTATGCTACTTATGTTCTCATATTTGCTTTTATCTGTTGTCTGGCAATGTAAAGCACTTTGAGTTATCGTTTAATGAAATGTGCTATACAAATAAAAATTCCATTGCCATTACCTAGACAAGACAGTGTTAGTGCATCCCAACTATCGTTCAGACTTCCTGTAATGAATGGAGCAGCTTCCCCTGGCTGCAGCCTTTCTACCTGCCAACGCATGAGGGGAACACTGAATAATCCTAAAAATATAGGAATGTTAATGCGCATGCAAATACATTTTAATGAGTCACCCATGTGACTGTTTGAGTGTGGTGGGAGACTGTGATGCCTGTTGCCATGGTTTCAGGTCTGACAGCGTGGTGATTTGGATATAGTGGGTGTGAATGAAGCCTTGGCTGGAGTCTTGCATCATAGGAAGGTGCTTGGCATTTGAAGGGCAAGAATAATTCAGGCTACATGAGTTGAGATTGGAAATCTAAGAGACTGTGAACATAACCGTCCATCATGGTGTCAAAGCTAGCCAGCTAAGTACTGAGGAGTGTTGTTTTACTGGATTTTTTTGCTTTTTATCATTTTGTGATGGAAGACAGCTGAAATGCATAAATTAGAGCCATTATTAATATTATTATTATTGTGTAGTAATTAAGCCTTAATGTGTGTACCATGATTTCGAGAGTAATATTGCGATTATACAATTTTTATCAGCAAAATAAAAATGTATAGAATTCAAAATTCATTCATGTTCTGGGGCAATTAGCTGTCAAAATAAAACACTTTCCTGTAACTGTTATCGCCGTTTCCATGGAAATAAACAGAGTCTGACTAATAACTTGAAAACAATCAGTCACATCAGTAGAATCCCATATGAAATTAAATGTGGTTTACTATTCCAGTAAGTAGATCGGACCTTAGTAACAGCCTAGCAACACACACATTTTCTAGTCCCTCTTCACTCTGCTGGCCAACTTGTGGATATACTATCTAGATCCCCACCGCGCTCCTTATATTACATGTTTACCAGAAACATCCTTGTGTGTTGCATGTGGATGCACCTGAAGCCATACGGTCGTTCCCATCCATGCTCCGGTTGGACGCTGAAGGTGGCTTTTGGCGTCTTGCTCATATGCCGAAAGCACTGAGAGAGCAGAACTATTTTACAAGTTTGGAAAGAAAACAGGCTGGATACTTGGACATGTGGACAGGTGGATCCAGGAATCGAACCACCAGTCAATTGATCAGTGGATGATCCACTTTGTCTCCTGAGCCACAGATGCCCCTGCATGCAGAATGGTTGGTGTGATATCCCAGAAACAACATTACATACTGAACACAAAGTTATATACTTAAAATAAGTTACAGACGTTCGGTTTAGGCAAATAAAGTTAGTGTGGTTAGGGTTAGAAAAAGAAAAATGGTTGATGGCATGCCCTTTAATGACAAAAGAAAACAAGTAAACCTTAAGTCTCCCTTAATGTGATGTCAGACAGTACTCTGCAGCTCTGCTCTGCTCTCTGCTATGTTCACATTTTACGGATTATTGTTCATAGTTTCCTCATTAATGATATTAATTATTTCAACCACCAAAAACCCATGCACATTTCTCTGTGTTTGTAACAAGCAGAGTGCATGTGTGAAAAATGCCCCCTTTAAAGAGCAAGAAACTATTGAAAACCATTCTGACTATAGACCTGGTTTTTGATGTTTTATGGTGCAGTCACTTTTTGCTGCCTCAATAAGTAACATGCCAACAATGCACCTCATCTCACCTCATTTTAAGACCGACACCCCAATGAGTGCTGCTACATGTACTTTTTCATCAGAATACTACAGTACAAATAAGAACTAAAATCCTGTTTAAAAAATAAAGACTTTGTTCTCTCTGCAGTTGAGCTAAATCAAGGCCATACCTTCTAGACAACTTACATTACAGACATATTTTTTGGAGCAAAGATTAATATTGCACAATATTTCAAGCATTTTGCAGATATTTGGACTTAATGTAGAGTATGATTTGATATGTTATATTTATTTTATTTTTCACTGTCAGTCCATGCTTTCAACTGAACTGCTGCTCTGGTTAAAAAAGACATCCAAAGTAAAAAAAAAAGGAAAAAAAAAGAAAGTCACAGATGTGTCAATATGGTTTGTAAGGCAACATGATTTTAAGGGATTATTTCCTGGCGCTGTCTTTCATTCCCTCCTGTGGGTGTCAGGTGATTGACAGCGAACTGAGTGGAATGTAATGCTGCTCTGATATGAAAACACTCGAGCTGAACGCAGCGAAATAATGAGAAAACACAAGGTTTGACCGAACCTGAAGGGTTCATGTTTATGGGGTGGATTACCAGGCTTTGTGAAGCTGTTTTTCATAATATAGAAGAATAAGTGGCAGTAAATTACTTCTTCTGAAAAGAAGGGGGAAAAAAAACAAAACTCCTCAGCTCTTCTGACTGAAAGCAGAAAGCAGCAGGGAGAATGGAGAGAGACGTGTTAGTCACATGCGTTATTTATTCAGGATTTCTCAGTGGGACCAAGATCTCTTTCAAAGAGACACCTGAGAACAAATGATATACTGGAACTACAGCTGTCAGCATTAACGCATAAATGGCAATGCATTAAGTAATCAACTAATTTTTTTTTCTAATCTATTTTAATTGCAGGCCAACTTTCCTGTCTTTAAGAGTACTGGGCTAATTTTTAGAGCTATAGTGATGATACTGGTATCATATGAAACAAGAAGACCTGATAAATATATTAGTGTCAACCATGTAATGCCACCATTTCAGCAAAGGGGCGACATAACACTCTAAAGTTAGGCTAAATTTATCAATGGAAAAATGGCATGGTCATTTCACACCGGTTCCTTGACCTCAAGATATATGCATGAAAATGGGTTCTGTGGGAAACCATGAATCTCCCTTTTACAGTTATGGCCACGGTATGCTAGTTCCATCCAGTTTTTTTTTTTTTTTCTTTTCCTGTCATTTAATTCCTAATCAAGACAATCTGGTCAATACAAACTTAAAAAGTGTTGAAATGAAAACATGATTAAAAAATGTGATTAATCAGGATTTGAAAAAAAAAATTGACATCCCAAACTGTAACATCACAAAATAACTAAAATTAAGCAGTTATCTCACACACACACACACACACACACACAAAATGAAACATTTATAAATGGCAGTGAAAACAGCAATAAGTTAAACTTTAGTCTCGGAGAAAATGTGTTTCTCTAGCTCAGTTTGTTTTGTAGCTCATCCCAGTGGCTGGGTGCATATTACTGAAAAGTGTTTCTCACAGTAAGCTGTGCAACAAATAAGCTGTTGGTAAATATAACTATATAGAAGGGGCACAGGTTTTATTGTAATAATACTGTATTATATTGATTCTGTGGACAGAAATACGATATTTGCTGATGTAAACGTAACTTAACTTTAACTTAACTTGGCCTGCGGTCAATATTAGACAATTTTGGTAAATGTCCTCAATGACTTTTTCTCATTTTCTTCGCTACAGAGGTTGTAATTTGCACAATTTTGTTTAAATAGATCTACAATAAGAATCATAATAGCTAAAACATTTTTTTCCTCTTTTTTTTGCAGCAGAAAGCTCAGGCTTCGGTCCTTTTTCGTCATCATGTCATGACCTCACATTGCTTTATTTACATGGTTACATAGTATTTCACTGTAATTACTTCAAGATGTTAACATAACATGCATATATTTATCTAAATTAAAATAATAAAAGCTAGAAAATAAATTATTTTTGCTGTAGAGCTTCGTCTTCTGTTTCACCACACGTAAGCTCATCATGTCAAGCATTAGCTTAGGTGTAAAAACGTGCAGGGGCGCCGGATGAAGAATGACTGATAAATCCATCAAAACGTGTTTGCACTCTGTCAAAAAAATAAATAAAATAAAAACATTGCTGAAAGGAAATAATGTACAAAGTTCAAATAACTCAAGGAGTGTTAAAACATTTTTTTTTGTTTCTACATTTAAGATCTTTTAAATTTGTTTTGTGTTTTTATTTTGTAAAAATCTGATGTAAAAATGTCTATTTTTAAAAAATTACATAATCTTAATACTCATCAATTATTCTGGTTTACTGACTTACATAACCTTTTAGGTTATGTTGTACATATTTTAGGGATAAGAAGCATTTGAAAATATTCCAAGAAATGGCACCGGAGTAAGCAAAAATATCACTGTAGGCACTGGAGGACCATTTTCCATTTGCAGGTTAAGGTCTTGATTTCATTTGATATGTATTAAGATGCTTTATTACAGTCAGACTCAGTCACCAACAGGTGATGCTAGTTATAAAATGAGCCCCTGTACTCGACCGTTGTTCCTCTGTATGGCTGCAGCATTACTTCTGAGAAGTTCAACGCTGCTGGTTGCTCTGCATTCTGATGTACTCGCATGCTTTTTCATATTGTTGCCACCTCCATCGCTCATCTCCTCCACAGCTTTGATCTGACTTTCATTATATACATCCAGACAAACACAACTTGTAATGAAATGCATTCTTCCTTTCTTGTTATGATCATTCTCTCCAGTGTAATTATTTCATCCAGTTATCACAGCGGTGAAGACCAACTCCTATTATGAGCCTCATTGATCTGCAGAGGAGACAATATGCAGTGGATTGCAGATGGCGTATACAGTCTATTCAAATAAAGTCACTTGTAACCCATGTTAAAATATGACATAAATAAGAATAAATAGTTGAATAAAAGCTGCATAAATAAGTTTGAAAATTAAAAGTGATTCATTTAATGTCAATTAATCATCAGAGTTAATTAAAAATGTTAATTCAGCAATCATTTAGTGTTTAAGATTAAAAGTCTGTTGACAGAAAATAACGTTGCTGCCCCTTTAAGGGACCGGCAACACAGACGCAGCACCTCAGTGACGCTGCAGCAGAGACCTGAGGGAGAGAGCAGAGGAGGAATGGGAGAAAACGAGCGGTAATTAATTAACAGAAAAAGCAGTGAAAAAGTCGATAAAACAGTCGAAAAACATAACTTACCTGGTCGGGAACTGACGGGGATTTTATGAGAACTAAGCCACATCGGTTTTGGTGAGTCTTATGTTTATTTTCATGCATTTTCACCGTGTTGTACTTTTTTTTTCTGGCGGAGAGCTAACGCTAAAAACGTAGCTGTTTACAAAGAAATGCTCCGTCATAAACTGTTTACCAGTTAATATTTTGGGTTTATGAAGACTATAAAAGTGTGTGTAAGCTGTGTAAATGAGAGATTTGTGCAGTAATTAGTGCGGGAGACGGAGCCGTGAGATAAAAGAGACCGCTCTGCTGCCATTTTGAGTTGGAAAAAAAACACTGTAGCAGTAACATTACAACTCAGAGACTGTGAAGAATTTATTTGTGTGATTTGAGGATTTAAAAAGAGTTTTATTGTGCTCATGGCCTGTTACACAGGTCAGGCTTTTTTGCTCGGTTGGAAGCTCGGTCGGAGCGAGGATTGGTCTGCCATGTGCGGGCGTGCACATCCACAGACGGGATTCAAGATGGCGAGCCAGACCCAGACCTTGAACTCATCTTCTCCATCGCATCATTGAGGAAATCCTCTGCGTGTGGTAACTCACTGCCAGAGTGGTAGGAGTATCAGGAATTAGTTTGAACTGATTGAACTATTATTCTTTTTGGACTGAATCGAACTGAACACTTGAACTCACATTTGGACTTGAACTTAAATTTAAAGTGTCATACTTTTATTTTCATATGTTTATATTTTTGAATGTGATTTGAATAACTGTGGTCCATTTTGATTTACTTGGGTTTTGAAGGTATTTTCTTACCTGTAAAAGAAAGAAAAAACAGTTAACTCAGGAAGAAAAATAGGAATCCTAAAATAGGTACAACCTAGGAAAAAGAGACTGGTCTAATTAAATTAGATTAGCTTTACTAAAATAAACTAGGTGAACTAAAGAACAAAAAGAAAGAGTGAAATACTTTTTTTTTCCATTTATACTTACCTTGTTATTGTGAACCTGCAGGGTATTTTTGGTTTTATGTACTGTGTTTTATATGTGTGTTTACATTCAGTAAATTGCCGGCCTTTTCTAGTTAAAGAAACGGTCTCTGGTGTAATTATTCTTGCTCTCCACTCCTTAGAGCCTAGAACTGGTCCAGTGGCGCAGTTAGTGGTGTGATACCGGTGCTACACACTGCTACTCTGCTGCAAACTGGTTCGTCAGCACACTCAGGTAACATGCGTACAGCAGGAGCTCTGACACCCTGTGACAGTAAATGACTATTTCCACATTTTGCGTCAAACAGTAATTAAATCCATTCATTCCTAATGCTAAAGATGAGTTCCTGTGTTGGTATGAAACAGTCCCTTTGGCCTTCACTTTCAATGCATACACAAACATACCATTTAAGTATCAGGTGTTGATTATTATGTGTTCATATAAAAATTGCAGTCATTCATCTGCAGATAGTTTGAATGCTTGCCATCACATTTGCTGTCAAATAATCATTTTAAAAATGGAATTATGAGGATTTCAAAGTGTGGAAATTTTGAAGCACCAGAGACATGATTTTTGTTGTAATGATCTAGCCCATTCTCATTTCAAAATCAGCAAATACTGCCACTTTGACAGTGCTTCTGGCATAAGTTCTCAGCACCAAAAGCCACTTTCACATCCGCATGAAATGCCCCTGGATAGTGTCAGTGGAGGAGGTGGTCAAAGAGAACCAGGCAGGGTTTTATTATATGCCTGCAGTTGGCTGGATGGTGCCTGCCATGCAGCATCACTTGAGAATGCAGACAGATGGAACCTGTTGCTTTTGCAATAGTAGGACGGCGTCAGGTTAAAACACTGCCGGTAACTACCTAATATAACGAGAGTGAGGGCACCTATATGACATAATGGTCAAACAAACCCTGGACTTTCATGAGGGAGTTCGGTGTTCCCTTTCCATCTGAATGTGTGTTTTTTTTCTCTACATCTTACCCCTTCTTCCCCTAAACCTAAATCCATGCCAGCATGTGCTTTAGTTGACATCACGGCGATGGTTGCTGTGTGCTTTTGTTGCCTAAACATAACCATGTGCAGCATCATCCCACCATGCGCTTGTGTTGACATCACAGTTGCAGCATCTAGGAACATCAAAAGCAGGATACAGGGGGCATTATATGTAGATGTGGGAGTCCACTGCAAAGCGGCAGTATGAAAACTTAAAACATTTCCAAGCTGGGCTCCTCATCCAAACCCACTCTGACTCCACCACCCCCACCACCATCTAACTCTAATGCCAACATGGGCAATTTCAAATAAGCTGCAATATTTGTCAATAGCCTTGGGACAGAGATGGAGTCTCTAACAACATTTTTTTTCAAATCCAGTGTTATAGACCTATCTAGGCCATGCCCAGTTTTGCACACATAAACTCAATCTCATTACAAAGCACAAAAGGTCAGATATTTAAAAACTTGTTTTTTCAAACGAGACTGTGACAGTTATAGTCCTCCTTTTACCTTTAAAACAAATTTATTGACTTATTTTGGTGGAGAAAGAATATAACTTTCATGCATTTTTAAGCCATGACATAACATGGTTGGATCAATACCAAAATATCAATATTCTTGATACTATGTTTTTATTTTAAAGATCAATCCTTAGTAAACGATCAATTCTTTCTTTCTAAACTGTTTGTTCAATGTTCCATTGTCATGAACACATCTGTTGCAAGTTCTCTTTGTTTTTTCCACTGCTTTTGTGTCGTCTGCACTCAAACATCAAACTCTAGCACCAGCAGCATCTTCCTTGTTTCAATTTCAGTTGATGTCTACAGTAGGAGGCGCAATGAATTGCTTCACGCTCCCAAATCTTTGCTTATGTCACACAATACCAAATGCATTTCTTACGCAATCCAAGCTCACTGCAACATTTTGACAGCATTGCACAGCCTATCGATTAATTGATTACATTTCACATGTTCTATTAAAATCTTAACAACTAATTTATTGCACATATAACTTCTATTGTTAGTGATATAAATCAGGAAGTAAATTGTTGTACTTCCTTTGATTTGAGGGTCAACCCTAAACTCTTTAACCCCTTTAACCCCTTTGACAGCAGGTCTGGCACAGCACAGCCATAATGTCTGTTATAACTCTATGCTCCTTGCTTCTGATATTAGATATAAAAATACAAGTATTCTCAACAACAACCTGTTACCACAGGGAACACTAATGAGGTTAAACTAAAGCATTAACTCTTTTAGCTCTGCATCTTTCGTCCAGCTCAGAAATGAAATTACCTTTAACAGTATCTGTTTTGTTCTGCTTTTTTTTTTCCCCACGGACTCGTTATCATTTTAGACAATGTAACCATGGAGATGATAATGACTGTTTTTTTTGGTTTCCCTCTATTTGTCATTCACTGCTAGTTAGCATGTTATTCTGATTTTATTGTATCTGAAGTCCCATGTAGCATTTTTTTCCCCTTTGCTGGGTTATTGTGCGGGTGTGTCTGCTGCCTCCACACCATGCCATTAGACAGGCTGCATCACAGAGGTGACTACTGTAATTTTCTCCCTACCTCTCTCTATTTGCACTCTCCAACACTCAGCAGCTGAAAATTGCAGTTGGAACACAATGATGTGATGTGACTACTGATGCCTCACAGTTTCCCTGAACCAGGACTCCCTGCTGTTTGTCTGAGATGGCTGGGTTGGTTGGATGAGTTTTGCCTCTCTGATCTCCTACAGAAATCTGCACTCATGTTAACACACAGCTACTGCATGCTTGTCTGTCTAAAATCAATATTACCATTAATAATTTTATAATTATCTACTGGTTTATTTGTTTAGTTTTAGCTACTTCACACAAAACAAGGATCTGCTGAAGATTTGGGAGAAATGAATTTAATCGTTTTACAGCACCAAAAAGGACGAGGACATTGTTTCTCCAAATGGAGTTCAAGATTTCTGAGTTTATTGTGAAAACACAGAGTTAATGATAAAAAGAAACAATCAGCATATTTATCCTCTTCAACAGAGACAAACAGTGTCATGAATTGTGTTGCCCTCTTCCCTCATCTGACAAATTGACAATGTAGCACTTTTATATTTAAGATAAGGCTACTACAGAATCCTACTCTAAACTTTTGGCAGCGCCTCCAAATTTCCCCTGCTATGTTTTACTGTAACCTTTTTTTCGTTTTGTTTCTGTGCTGTGTTTCAGTGCCTTTCACAAGTATTGGAACCTTTGAACCCTCAGCAAATTTATGCATTTTCTGTTAACATGGTGGAAGAAAAGGCAACTAAGCAACTTAGTAAGAAATGTTCAATAAATTGCGAGAAAAGTTTTATTTTTATTTTTTCTTTTAAGGGAAAAATGTCTGGAGAAATGAGAAAATAATGTATAATAGTATATAATTTTTTAAAGACTTTTTCCCCCAAGTCTTTTTTTTTGTTGTTGTTGTTTTTTAATGTAATTTTGAGGTGAATTTCTCTTTTTTTTTTACTAATTTTGTGCAAATGTTTGGTCATTTCTTCTGTCTTTGATCAATGTCTTTGTTTCCATGAATAAAACTTGCTACTATACATATTCTTATTTTTCTGTTGACTTCTGACAGCAATGATTGGCAAGATGGCACGTATTCATTCCAATATAGTTGCCTTTTCTAGCGTCCAGGCTTACTTCCACCATGAATATGTGCAGTAGTGTTTCTGTCCATGTCCACTCAGCTCAAAGACTTTAAATTGGGATGATGTCACAGTTTTTTAAAACTGCTTGTCACTGCTCACAGAAAGTTTTACAAATTTATAACAACTATGGATCAAAAAATAAAAATAAAGAAAAAACTGTCAAAATTTACCTCGTTTGCAGTTTGAGTTGTCATGAAACATTAAAATTTCACCACCTATAAATCGATAGAGATTTGAATCTTGATACTAAAGCTCACTGAGTCAGTGGAAACCACTTAGTAAAAGTATTTTTTTTAGTAAAAAATACATGTTTAGTCACCATTTAATGAGTGTCAGGCTACTAAAAGCAAAATTAACCAAAACTGACATTGCTAATCTTACATCTTCATCTCATTAATATTCAGCGATGGGAGGCTTTTGAGGGCCGTATATGGCCCGCAGGCTGCCAGTTGACAATCACTGCTCTTTGTCTTCCTGGCACTTCTTGATACTCTTGGTTCCACTCAGTTTGCGCATGAACCCACTCACTGCAGTGGTAACACCCTTGACTTCATTCTATCATGCAGGGTAGAGGTCTCTGCTATGACTGTCTTATTAAATTTGAAGCCACACCGTCCTGTCCTTGTAATGTTGGTGCTGATGTATTAACCACTCGCCACATTGGTCTGTCAACTGTAGCTGCATTTAGTGAGTGATGACTCGTGGTCCTGGCTCCTTCAACTGCAGCACTATGCCCTGCTGAAAATTGAACGAGTGATTTAAAAACAACTATTTCTTCGTACTCTGGATTCACTTACACCACTTTCTACCAAACAAGATAGTCAAAGAGGTCAACACTCAGGTTAACTAAAGAGAGACATGCTTTAAAGCTCACCTGCAGTGTGTGTATTAAATTACATTCCCCATGTTAAAATTTTTAATACTTGCACTGTTATCAGGAGCACTTACAAATTTTGTTTTACATGTACATTGACAATAAAGGCTTTTCTATTCTATCTCTCTATGTGATTACTTTTGACATTGAGGCCAAACATACTAGCAGCCGTCTATTATCAGTTTACAATGAGAAACTTATTCTTTTTTTATATGTGGTGGGAGAGAACTTTCTTTAAAGTAGGAGCCAAAAAAGTCTCTAAAATGATGTTTCAATAATGAAGGTTACAACATTGCAACACTAGTTCTGCTTGCACAGGCTGAGCCCTCTACTGGACTCTTTCGGAGACACTTCTCTATGAGCACATATTTGCACACTGAAAATAGCATAAATGTAGCTGGCCAATTAGGATGTGCCTGCCCAAACACATGCTGATCCCACAGGGAGGTGGATTCCCTCCATCAGACATCCTACACCATCTTCAGCTAGCGACATAGGTGCAACAGGGCCCCTAAGTAAAGGGCTCCACCTGTGCTAATGGAACTAGGGTTACAATATTGTAAACTTTGTTCTATCTCACACAGGCTCCGCCTACTACTGGACTCTTTGGATACAGTGGGTGGAGCCCGATGAATATACATCGTGTCGGGGCAAAACGAGATACTCACCATCGCTAAAGAGACAGGGATGTTTGACAGTGGAAATCTGCCTCCTAATATGCTGTGGGGTCCACATGTATTTGGACAGGTACATCCTGATTGGCTGGCATTGTTTATGCTTTTCCCAGAGTGCAGATGCATGGTCATAATGAGGAGAGTTTTTATCAAAATAGTCCAGTAGCAGACGAAGCTTGTGTGAGACAGAACTGCAAATTTCCTCTGGTCAGGAAACACCTTAAGATACCCACCCACCCATCCACCCATACATTCATCCATCTATCCAAATTTTTTGTTTATTGTTTTAATTAGTGGTGAGATACACCTTTTGCTGCCTTGTAGATTTTATTTCAGTGGCAGCACTTTAATCTTAAATTGCTGACACTGTTGGGTGTGGGGAGAACTGGTAAAGGAAGCTCTTGATCAAGGCTCCATTGGAGGCCTCCAGACGGAAAATAATAAACCACCTCTGTGGGTCAAACAATTGACCACAGCTGTGATTCATTCTCTGCTCTGTATCCAGATAACTTACACCAGGCAATTACAATTTCAAGGTCCTACAGCATCCTGAAGGCCAAGTCAGAAGAAATATAATAACTAACAGGAATACACTGACCACAAAATAAACTTGTGGAAAAAGAGAATAAAACAAAAAGACAGTATTCTATCGGTCTTCTACCCTCTGTGCTACACTGAAACTTTCATGGAGATGCTCAGTTGAATGAATAACTGTTTGGGAAATAAGAGTATTTTCTAGTTGGAATGATTTTTATTTGGGTGAATTAAACATTTTATGAGACCACAGACTCATAAAACTGTGTTACTGATAGCACCAGCTTCAGGCTTTACAACTAAATTAGCCTGTCCACTGCAGTTATGGTTCTAAGTCTCTGATGGTGAAGGGGAGAATGTTCAGGTTCCCCAAGCATACAGGATTGTGTCTGGCCATGGGAATATCTAATTATGAATGTCAAATAATTATGACAGCAACACCAATAAAGTGAGCTGTATTTTCCTCAGCCACCTATTAATGTTTTTAAAGGAAACTATAAAAATTTAAAATAAATCCTGGTCTTTAATCACTTCTGTTTTCATCAAAATGAGTTCTGACCATTAACTAATGGAACCGCAGCAGCATGATACGCAAACAACTGTTGTCACTTGAAAATGATGCCAGACAAAACATATCACGGCCGCATGATGCACCACAGAACAACATCAGGTTGAAATGCTGCCAGTAACAACATAATATAAGGAGCACAAAGGTCCCTATAGGACAGACAGAAGGGGTGGTGGATGGTTCTAACAAACCTATGTTTGTTGATTTTTTCTTTCTCCATACCTTACTATATGCCTTCTTCACCTAAAACTTAGCATCTGTGTCAACATGTGCATTTACTGACATCCAGGTGTTGGTTGCCATGTGCTTTTGTTGCCTAAACATAACCATGTGCTTATGTTGACATCACAGTGGCAGCATCCTAGAACATAAATATCAGACGCATTAGGATGTCTAGAGTGTAATATTTAGACATGAAAATCCACTGCAAAGCAGCAATACATGATGACTTGGGATGAGAACCCGTTGGACCCGCTAGGGGGCCGTTTACATGACTTCTGTTTTTTTCACATGAAAACGGCATGTTGGGGGCCTCATAAAACAAACTTTTCAAACCCGGTTCAAGAGTGTAATCTGTTGAATATAGCACCCCTTCTATCACCGAGTAAACTGTGCGGATCCTGTGAGAACATGAGCATGGTGTTCTTCTATGACATGTAATAACAAAATTACACCGCCAACTACTGGCCTGGCATGCATACTGCAGTGTTTTTGGTTGTTTTTGCAGATCCATATACACAAGGATCTTTTATCACAATGTTATCATGTGACATATGATTTTTTTTAAATGCAAAAGAAAGACTTCAGTTTTTAGTAGGACCATTCTCATCTAAACGTGGTATATATCTCCCTGTATCTGAACACTGTGCCTTAAAATTCTTGTCACAATACTTACACGTTTTCTCTGCAAAAAGAAACAATCACAAAACTTAAAAATTCAAATTCATGTTTATGTAACAAACCAAAATCCTGCTGGGATCTGTACACTGTATGAATGTGGCTGTCCTCTCAGTTTTAAGCAGCAGCCGCCTCCACACTGACCTGTATGTAAATCCCACAGGGCCGTTGAGGCAGAGACAGCTGTATTTTTCATGTGTTCTGTTGCTTACTAAGACAATGTTAATATTGCATGGGCCCACGTGGGGACCTTAAAGTGCTCTCCAGCTGTCACTTAGAGCAAAACTAGCTGGGCATTAAGTCACTGTAGTGGTCTCACCCTACTCCCAACTAAATGAACTGAGCCGTCCACATCCTCAAACACACACCTTTCAGTAAGTGCAAAGCTTGTGTTATATCACAAGCGGATACCTGCAGTTTTGCAAAGCCTTTTTAATATGCTTCTTTGATGAAATATAACACATTTACCAAAGAAGAGTGTGCAAGAAAAGGCTGGAAAAGCTGTAATGAATAGAGCGCAGATGATACAAATACAACTCTCTGTCAAAAACAAAACTGTATGGAATGTGTTAACTCTGTGTTAGATTTATTGTATTTACATTGTTTAAAGCAACTCTTAGAAATGTCTGTAGATTAAAAAGTGCCTCGTACCTACTCACATCTTCAAAAGCTTTAGAAACAAAACTTTTACTTTTAATTACACTTTTGGTTCATTCTTTAGTCTTTACTTTTATCATAACCACTGATGGTTTCTGCTTAGTGTTGTTTGTAAAATTATAAGAGCAAAGAAAACACGAAGGAAAATAAATGACCGACTGATGTGCGCGGTATATCTGCCAGTAGCATGTTTCATAAAAGGCAGTGAGCTGACAACTCTGACTAATACATGAACACTAAGCCTCTTTTTTATACTGAAAGATTCAGAATGTTAAACATATACTAGAAATCATAAGTAGCATAGTTTAATATCATAGTTACACCATTTTACTGTAAAGTGTGTTCATCAACCTCTTCATACCATGAAAAGCTTACACTAAGTGTGTTTTAACAGCGTGAAAGTACCTTCGCTCTTTAGTAGTGTTTCAGAGAAAAACAAAACAAGAGACACTCTTTACTTCTGATTTCATTGTCATTGGGAAAGGGGGCACACTGGCTACGTTTAAATGCACACTAATAAACCACTAGTTCAAAGAATATGACAATATTCTGAATTTGATGAGCTGATGTGGGATAGATGTGGGATATGCAGGTGTTAGCCAAGTTTCATTAGCATTACATGCAGAATATAAGAAATATGCGCCTCAATTGGGATTTTTATCGCAGTTTGCAATACCTTGCCTCTTGTTTTTTTCCACTCAGCTCTGCCCAGCCTATTCTCACTCTGAATGTATCATATATGTCTGCTCTGTCATTGCTTTAGGCGTACGAGTGTGACGCCAAAAGCCAACCTCCAAGTGCAACCGGAACGTGGCTTGACAGCATCAGATGAAAACATGGCTGGACAGAACAGGTAGCGTTGTTATTATACGCCAGTGGACGGCCAGACGGCACTGGGAGCATCCACATGCTATGTGCACGGGCAGCTAGACTTGGGAATGCACACAGATGGAACTGGTTGCGTGCACATGAAACTCTGAAGGACAGGCCCGGTTAATAACGCTGCCGTTATCTATGTAATATAAGGTGCATGAGAGCGGAGTTTGCCTCCTGTGTGGATGTAAGTTTTCTCTCTTTTTGCTACACTTTACCATGTGCTTCTTTTGCCTAATCCCAAACCATTGTGACGGTCGTGTTGGTTGCCATGTGCTGTTGTGTGAATATAAGGACCATGCTTTATCATACCACCATGTGCATTTGTTGACATCACGGTAACAGCATCCTGGAACATAAACAGCTGACGCAGAAGGATACCTAAAACGTCACAAGTAGACCCAGAATGTCACTGACAGAGCGGCACTGTGTGACGAGTTGGGACGAGGACATGTTGCTCTGTTGTTCTCTTGGTTGTTATGGATGTATTGTACATGGAACAACTTGCCAACAGTATGTTACACAGTGCCCTAACTGGAGGTTAGCATCAGATATTGCGCCGCATTGCGTTACATTGCATGCTCATCCACACTGCATCTGTTGAAGTGGAATTTTGTCATGTCATGAAAACAACCTCTTACTTCTACCTGTGCACAGAGATATAACCACTAAAAAGACTAAATAACTTACTCATTCATTCACAATACTATCTTAGGTAACTTATATATATATATATATATATATATATCACTACTTTAGGTTTCACACTATATCAGAACACCATCTCCACTTTGTAATGCAAACTAGCTTAGAAATGACGGTAGCTCACACCATAAAGACTTGATATGGGAACCAAAGGGTCGCCAGTTCAAGTCCCAATCCGGACCAAGTACAGAGAGTGGAGTGGTCGCTGGAGAAGTGCCAGTTCACCTCCTGGGCACTACTAAGGTGCCCTTGAGCAAATCACCTAACTCCCAACTACTTGGGGTGCCTGTCCATAGGCAACGCCCTCACTCTGACATCTGTCCATTTGGTGCATAGGTCCTGTTTGTGCATGTATTTCGAGGCTTTGTGTAAATGACAAAAAAATGAATTTACCCATGGAGTTTAGTAAAGTATATAATTATTTTTTTTCTAAATGTTCTCAAAAAATAGCTTGCTAGCATTGCAAACAATATTTAATTTATTTTAAAACAGCATGCTTCTTCTTGAAAAGCACCCTGTTCTCCCCTACGAAAAGAACACAATAGGATTAAGGGTTATTCAGATAAAAGAAAAGCTATGCAGACTTTAGTTCAACCCTGTGAAAAAAAAACTTTCTTTCACTGATGCAACACTGTCAATGCAAATGACATGAATGAAATAAAAACAGGGCGGTAACAAAGTTAGGACAGTCCAATAGGAAATAATGTAATCACACAGATTTAGTCACTGACACTCACACACTCATGTCACATCCAGTAAGGAAGAGGCTGCAGATTCATGCCCAAAAGAAAAGCCAACATTTTTGGTCTGAAGAAGAAATACACCTACACACCTGCTTTTAATTGTGAAGGACTTGGATATCAACAGGATTTTGGATATGCACCTTTAAGAAAGGTGGTCAAAGGAACGTCTTTTAGAATGAGAGCAAAAATTATTTGGAAGGGATTTCAGGAAATTGAGGGAGGAAACACAACAATTCAGCACTTTTCCATCTTAAGGATATACATCTATTTTAGTGAGAAAAATTAAAAATGTAGCAAAACTTCTGAGAAAGAAAACTCTACATATTATGTTAATAGGGATCAACCAATAATTGGCCAGGCTGATTATCGGCACCGATATTCAGCAATGTGACATAAATTGGTATTGGCCTTTTTTTTAAATCCGACGGTTGATAAGAGATCAATTTAAAACTGGGTTATTTTGGCTCTGATGCAGTTGCGTCTCTCTTTCTGCAGTCAACACTCTGTCTCCAGCATTGTCCCACCCACAGCACCATCTGATTGGTTACACGCATGAGTAACAGCCAATCAGCAGTCTAAGCTGTGCATGCACAGTGCTCACAGAGAGGAGAAAGTTTAAGACAGCAAAGGTTAAGGCAGCAGACTCCTGTAGGCCAGGGGCGCCCACACATTTACGTGTTGCGAGCTACTTTTTAAATGACCATGTCAAAATGATCTACCTAGACTAAAAATGCTGAATATGTTTTAATTTATGCTTTTACTGAGTATACTTCACACAATATATGTTTGCACACCTTGCATAACTGCATGAACCCTAATGGCACACTACAACCAAGTACATTTCAAGTCATTACTGTACTATGATGAATTGCACTGCATGGAATAAGCAAAATAATTTAAAAGGCTAACTAGCTGGTTTGCTAACTCCAATTTGAGTAGCTTGCTGGTTGCACATGCGTGGTGACTCGTCTGTCAGAAAAAAACAAGAGACTGGCTGCCCTTCACATCAATCAGCTGGTAAATTCCATAGGAAGAATGGATTGTAGACTAAATAACATACTTTTTTTGATTGGCATGCGATTTATAGCGTTACCTTCGCGATCAACAAGTCGATCGCTATCTCCGTATAAAATTTTGAAGCCAATATTTTCACTTTTAATGCAAATGAATATCAGCTCCAAATATTAATTATCGGCCTCCTTGACTACTAACAATTGGTATCGGTAGCGGTCCTGAAAAAAACATATCAGATGGTCTCTAATGTTTAACACCTCTAACACCTTCAGTGTTGAATCTATTCCTGTTCATGAAAATAAACTGCAACACACAGACAGCAGCAACAACTACATCAACTGACTTTATGTCATAAGAACTGAAGGTATTTGACTGAGTTGTCTCTGAGTTTTGTTGTCTTACTCTTGATTCCATAAATCACCTTGATTGATGGATAAAAGAGAAAATGATCACTCCAAACCAATTTTAATTACAAATTTAATAACATATTCCTTAAACATTATAATCATAGAACAAACTGTAGGGACAAAGCATAAAAAATACCTCGGTTATACAATAATAATGCTTAAAAGCACATTTATGTGTTTGTGTGATTCTGTGCACAGTATAAGCAGCATAAAGTGTCATCAGTGCATGTATGCGTGATACATTGCGCATATAATGCACAATTCAGACTAACATATTCAGTCTTAAATGGCACTTAAAAGTGGTTTTAAAAAATCATCAGTTTTCTTAATTTTAAATATTTTCTTCGAACCAAGAAATTTCATTCAAGGCCAGTAGCAGTCATGTACAACGCTATAAAGCTGCATTCATTTAGTGAATTCCTTCTACTTTGCCTTTTTTGTTTGTTGTAAAGCTGCTGTCAAACTCCCAACTTTTTATTTCACATTAAAAGTCGACCATAAAAAAAAAGAGGCTTATGCCGTCAGACTTACTGGAAGACTCTTTAACATCTTTGCAGGAATCAGTGGAGCTTAACTGTACAAAGACAAAGTAAAAGCACATATGAATAAAGGCAGGCTGTCAACCCTTTTGAAACCTGGGCAACATGGTTGATTTCTTTCAAAAACATGGGCAGAAGGTCATGGGCAACTTATCAACACATGGCCCAACATTTGCAAAAAAAATGTTTTTTTAAATTCTGATACATTTTTTTCTTCTTTTTTTTTCAAATAAATCAAACCAACTTGCTCAGGTTCAAATGGTTTAATGGCTTATGAAAGGCAATGCATCACAGGAAAACTAAATTGGTTGGTTGATCTGGTTTCAAAGGGTTAAATGGTAAATGGTAAATGGACTGTACCTGTATAGCGCTTTTCTAGTCTTATTGACCACTCAAAACACTACATTGTCACATTCACACACACATTCACACACTGGTGGCTGAGGCTACTGCACAAGGTGCCACCTGCTACTCAGTAACCATTCACACGCACTCTCACTCCAATGATGCAGCATTGGGAGCAATTCGGGGTTCAGTATCTTGACCAAGGATACTTTGACATGTTGCCCAGAGAAGCTGTAGATCGAATCGCTGACCTTCCGATTAGAGGATGACCTGCTTTACCTCTGAGCCACAGCCGCCCCTAACGAGATGAGCAGTTGTCATTGTTGGTTTCTTCAATTCACAAATATGTTATCATTCCTACATTTTATTAGAATCATAAAAATGTTGTGACAACAAAGTGACAACTCATCACATGGTGCTGCTCTGTCAGACCTACTGCATCTATTTATGATGTTTTAGGTATCCTTCTATGTCAGCTGATTACGCCCAGAAAATGACATTATCGTGATGTTAACAAATGCACGTGATGGGATGACGTCATGGTTGGATGGCACAGCCCATTACCGTCATGGCAACACATGGTGGGATAGTGCAACATGGTCTCTATGTTTACACACCAGTGCATGGCAACGCCATCATCACGATGATTGAGATTAGGCAAAAAAGTCACGGATGGTTAGGTTTAGGTAGAAGAGGCACATTGTGAAGTCTAGAAATAATCGTCATGAGCAAACTCCAGACTCCCGCACGAAAGTCAGTTTTTTGTGGGACTTATCCACCTCCCTCCTGCCCACCATGTAAGCGCACTTGCACACGATATATCACGTTTTTACCTACAGCATTATTACCTGACACTGTCCTTCAGTGTTTTACGTGCATGCGACCAGTTCCATCCAGGTGCATACTCAAGTGACACTGCCCGTGCACGATACATGTGGATGCCTCCGGTCCAGCCTCCAGTCGGCATATATTAACTAGGCCACAGTTTCTTACCGAACACCCTCTCATGTGACTCTGTCCAGCTGCGTTCTGGTTGGACGTGGAAGGAGGCTTTTGGCATTACGCGAGTACACTGAAAACACTGACAGAGTGGACGTATTTTATGAGCTCAAAGTGAGAACGAGCTGGCTGTACCTGTCCAAAAAATCCCCATACATTTTGCTTAATTTGGAAAAAGACCTAATTCAACATCCAAAACCTTTTTATACATCCTGCATCAAATTCAGATATTTTAGTATTCAGAATAACAGTGGAATATTAGTATGCATGTAAATGTAGTCACTCATTATCATTCTGAGACACAAGTGTTTTCTTATAGTTCAGTGACTACCTCAGTATACAGGGACATGAACAGATGAAACATGCCTGTGAAAGTGCTTCAGAAAAAGGATGCATTTATACATTTTTTTTTTTTAACCAGCATTGTCATTTTTCAGTAGCGTTAGATGTTCCATTATCCATTACATACAGTGAGAAAGAGATTTATCCCTGTGCTTAGACCCACTATAAATGCCGCTCTGCTAATTGGATTATAAGCCAGTGGAAAATGTAGGTTGCCATTGAACGTGTCAGAGATGTTTCCTTTTTCCTGTGGGGCGAAATGAGTTTTCCTGACATCAATCAGCCCCACAAATTAATTGTTATTCCCTCAAAACATTAAGCCATGATTCAAAGCCGCCTCAGATATCAATGCCAAGAGTTATTAAAAGCTCACCAACATCGGAATCATTTAAGTGTGATGGCAAGTGTGAAATCCAAAATAAATCCTTTCACAGTGTGCGGTGTTGTGAAATGAGTTGGGGACAATGTACTAATTTCCCTCAACAGTATTTATGAAAACTTAAAAGCAGTATTTATTATACTTTTTCATGGCTCCCTGTCTGTGTCTCTTTAAGCAAGTCAAGATTTGCTCTCAGTGCCCAGAAAACCTGAACTTACAGTGATGTACTTCCATAGAAGAAAATAATTGTATCCTGAACCTTCAAAGGCTGCTGCAGACATCAGGTCTTAGGGCAGTGTTTAAACTGCTATATTTCATCACATATATATGTTCTCAAATAGTTGCCAGAGATTTTGTTTTACATTAATTCAAAAGAGAGAACACGTCCTTTGCTTTAAAGATGCATTAACAAAGGGGAACCTTTTATTCCTGATTCTCATATACAGTATATCATTACATTTAGGTAACAATTGTTTTCTGATTTGCTCTTTTTTTTAAGCGATTTGAATGCAAGCTCAACAGTTCCTCCATGCTTACCTCTTTTTGGGATAAATTAAGCAGAATGTACAATGTAACATTTAAGCCAAATACCTTTGCTGCTCTGAGTTTATCTCAACCAAGCCACCATCAAAAATGTTGTCAGTCTCTGTAAAACATGGATACATTACATTTGTTTGTTACAATGGAATAGGAATGTTAAAACTTCACATCTCTTCATCTTGGTTATGTTTAGGAAAACATGTTTTGGCATGAAATGCCAGCTTTTCAATGCATAACTGCATCTGTAAACGCAGCGAAATCTTAGTAAAAAACCATAGCTTTTCATGGCATCTAAATAGGAACTGCAGTGATGCCTGAAACAACTGCTTTTTGCTGAATTATACAGGAAATAGGAAACACAACAACATCTTGCTACAAAACAACCACTTTCTGTGGCACTATCCCAACAGGTAATGCAGAGATGTCTTGAGCCTCCTACAGACTGTGCAATTTTAGCAATCTTATAATTGTGGTGCGAGCTACATTGTGCAACATGGATCCATTAAACTTGGGTATGAAATCAAGTTTGATGTATGCAGACTGTATGATGACAATGCCTACCTAATTGTAGGCTATGAAGTATGTCAACAAAAAGTTGTCAGCTTGTATCATCCCTCTACGCTGCTGTAGTGGTAGGAGAAAAATGTAGACTTACAGGAATTTAGCCCTCACTATAGTGGCATTTACGTGTGTCGAAAAAAGTCTGAAGAAGACGAGGAGAAAGAGAATGTGGATGATGCTGGGGAAAAGAGCCGAACCTGACATGCCAATTCTGCAAAGACAGCTTGAAGTAAGTATTAGCATCAGCTAGCATTTAGTCCCAGTGTTGTGCTGATCAGTGCGACATTTCATGCTGCATTTCTCTTAGTTGGTTAGTAGACATTGGTCGTAACAGCAGTCACACAGTGAGATGGTCATCCCAAATTTCTGACACTGTGAATTTCTGTGTGATGTAGGACAACCGTTTTAGAGCCATAACCAAAGATATCGCCATGTTTCTTTTATGAAAGCCCAAAATCACACGGCATTATATGAGGCTTGAGTTAAAAAGTAAAGTGTTTAAGTGGCACTTTCCCTGTTGCAAAACAGCCACATCTGCAACCAGTTTCTATGCATTTTTCTATGTGAGATCAAATGTTCTTATTATCTTACTTCTTTAATATCTTAGACTGGATTTTGTTTTCTATGATCTATTGTGTTTCATGCCTGGCTGCAAACTCCTTCCTGGATAAATCTAAAGTTATGTAGAAGTGTTTACAGCTGTATGTGGTTTGCAGTGAAATAATCATCTTATATACCAGGTGTGCCAACAGATCCAAATATGAAATGCATATTAACTTCCATGTCTGAAGAGGGTCTTTGTGTGCATTTTATGTTGTTGCTATAGGGATTGTTAGTATATATTTGTTTTTGGCGCTTACTTGCAGTAAAACAATGAAATGTGACACTTGAGGTGAGTACATCTATATTGGCAGGTGTGCTGCTTATATATGTTTATGTCCCAGCTTCAAATGAGAATTTGTGTCATGGTTGGCTGCTATGCAGCCCCTCCCCCTCTTCCTCCTTTGTGTGTTTTTCCCTGTCTGCTTACTCTTCTGTGCTCTAACCTGTGTGTATGTGTGAGTGTGGGCGTGGTGTTTCTCCGTAAACTGGGCCAGGTGCAGGCAATCTCCTGATGAGCTGGTGGAGTACTTAAGCTGTGGCTTCAGACCTTTTCATTGCCACAGTATTACTCCGCCAAGTGGTAGATGTTTCTTACGGCCTCTCAGCATTACTTGTTGTTTCCGAGTTTTTCTAGTTGTTGCCAGTGTGGCTCATTACCTTGTGTCTTTTTACCTCCTGTCTCAGAGTCACCGCAGCTCCTTGCTTCCTGCTCCAGCCATCGTGGTGTTCACTTGTCTGTGTTCCTGCCTGCCTGCCCACTTGCCCGCCTTCCTGCCTACCCGCTCGCTTCCCACCTTCATCCGAGCACTCAAGACCTCACAAAACGGATTCTCACCTTGGTTTTTGACTGGATGTTTGCTACACGTGGAGATCGCACGGAGCTTCCCGGCTCGACCTCACTCACCCTTCCCCCACTCAGCTCTATCACCATTGTAAATCAATTGCACTATTGTTTCACCTTAATCCTCGTCTGTGTCTTGTGTCAGTGCTTGGGTCCAAAAATGTCCAATCTGTCACAATTTGATATATTCTGTGTTCAACTTCATATAAAACTCCATATTAAGCTCAAGTAACACTTGTAGTATACAGAATAACTGCATTATGGGAGGCTTAAGTGAGTTTGTTATTGTCTAAAAGTTTGATTAATGGCTTTGTATTGGGTTCAGCCCTACCTAAGATTTTTTTTTTTTTTATTGCATAATTTGATTTTACTTTCCTTAACACAATATATTGCATACACACTAAATAATAGAAGTACCAATGTGTATCTAAAAGGATACAAATACTTGTTGCTGTGGGGGTACCCTTTTGAGAGACATTTCTGTACCCTTTAGTACCTGTCCATTTTTGAGAGATGGTAACTTTGCTCATGATTTAAATCAATAACAACCTATGGATATTAACACTTTAGACGAGGAGGCTCAGAAATGTAATGCATCCTTCCACCAACAACTTTTTTAGAAGCTTCTCTTATGAGAAATCCCAGAGCAACAAGCTAGACTTCCTAACATCTCCTGTCCTGCTTGGGGCTAGATCTGAGAGAAGTAGTGCTGTTTGCCTTTAACATCTCTGGTACTGTTGCTGTCTTCGAGAACTATTGAGCTTGGCGGAAGAATAAAGTACACATTTTTCAATGCTGCAGTTACATTTGAGATTGAAATCGTATATATACGTTTGTTTTTTTTTTACTGTTTTAAATCACTTTGTACTCTTTGTTAGCCGAAAGGTTCACTGGCCTCTTTAATACAAGTATTGTACTTTAGAGCAGGGGTTCTCAAAGTCAAAGGTCCACATCTGATTTCTGTTCAAGGCCAAAAGTCTAGAATGATGGTGATAAGCAAATGACTTTTATTAAACTTGCTTATAACTTAAAAGCAACGTACATTCATGTTTAAGGCAGTTCAAGCCGAGTGGAAAAAGACACTGTTTGACTGCAATCAGTTGCAACCAAAGCACTTTCCACTCATCTTCAAAAACTTAGTTTTCTCGGTTAACTTTTCTCTTCTTTGCACAATTGGATAGTGAAAATCTCACTGCATTGGTGATGTGATGTACACTAACAGAAGACAGCAAAGTCTTGCTTTCTTGTGCTCGCAAGAAAGAATGTGAACACCCAGTCGTTAACTAACTAGCTAATTTTAAACAGATCCCTGTTAGCCAAACCTTGAACTCTGACATGTGATGGCTTAAATGTCATACGCTCACCAGCTGTCAACATTACCATGACAACAATGTCAAACAAGTAAAGGATTATGTTGAAGGCTTAATCTCTAACCAGGATCACTACAACCATCTCAAAATAGACTATATTCTACAAAACTAACCATTTATTGATAAGTTTAAAACTTTTTTTTTTAAAGTAGGAAACAGTAGAGTTTTTGTGTTTTTCGTCGTGTGAGTCACAGTGTTTTTGTTCGTCTTCGTTGCGTCTACCTGTCTACAAGCGCAAGTACAGTCGGGCGTTTCTGCTAAATGTCGACAGGGCCAGTTTTCACAAGTTAAACCCCGTGCAAGAAGAAGAGCTACGAGACTGCGGTCTGCTCCGGAGGCCTGCTACTCCACCGACCCCCAGTCCTGCACCTCGCCCACAGTGGAGGCGACACAAGCGGCGTCAGAGGAAGCAGAGGTGGGGTAAGCGTGGAGGTATCCGAGCCAGGCTAGCAGCTAGCCCACACAAGCCGGCTATCCCCACCATCATGCTACGTACGCTCTTTGGATAATAAACTGGACTACGTACGCCTTCTACGGACAACCCAGAAGTCTGCGAGAGAGTGCTGTGTTTGTGTGTTCACGGAAACTTGGCTCAACAACAGCGTTACGGACCACGCCATTCAGCTCGAGCGGCTAACCTGCTATCGAGCAGACAGAGCTCTCGCTGAGGAAGGTAAGACACGCGGCGGGGGACTCTGTGTTTACATCAACAATGACTGGTGCCGTGACGCTGCTGTGATCTGCAAACACTGCTCACTACTGGTGGAATTCATGGTCATTAAATGCCGGCCCTTTTACCTGCCGAGGGAGTTTACAGCCATACTGCTTGTTGCTGTTTACATCCCTCCAAGCTCCAATGAAAACAACAGGAGCAAGGCATTGAATGAACTGTACCAACACGTCAGTGAGCAGCAGACTGCCCACCCAGATGCCTTCCTCATCCTGGCTGGGGATTTTAATCATGCAGACCCAAAGAGTGTGTTTCCGAAGCTACACAAACACATAGACTTTCCAACACGTGGACACAACACACTGGACCAGGTTTACACCACCCAGAGAGGAGCTTACAAGGCCCTTCCTCTCCCCCACCTCGGCGCCTCTGACCACATCACTATTATGCTAATGCCAGCATACAGACCACTGGTTAAAGTCACCAAACCAGTTCTGAAAGAGGTGCGAGTGTGGCCTGAAGGGTCCTTGGAGGAACTTAAGGACTGCTTTGACACCACAAACTGGGACGTGTTTAAACAGTTTGCCACCTGCAACAACATCACCAACCTCCAGGAGTACACAGATGCCGTCACTGCGTACATCACCAAATGCATCGATGATGTAACAGTAACAAAGACCATCACTGTTCGGGCCAATCAGAAGCCATGGCTGACAGGAGAGGTCCACAGGCTGCTGAAGGCTCGAAACGCTGCCTTTAGAAAAGGAGACGAGGAGGGCCTGAGGACAGCGAGAGCCAACCTGTCACGCGGCATCAGAGAGGCCAAGAAGCTGTACTCCAGGAGGATAGCTCATCGCTTCAGCGACAGCAGGGACGCGCAGAGCCTGTGGCGTGGGATACAGACCATCACGGACTACAAGCCCCCACCGCAGACCTGTGACAGCTCCACCTCCTTGCTAAATGAGCTAAATGACTTCTTTGCTCGCTTTGAAGCACAAAACAGCACACCTGCACAGAAATCTCCATCCCCTCCTGGCGACCAGGTGTTGACGCTGTCCCCGGACAGTGTGAGGAGGACACTCAGCAGGGTCAACGCTCGCAAAGCTTCTGGTCCTGACAACATTCCTGGTCGTGTGCTGAGGGACTGTGCCGGGGAGCTCACGGATGTCTTCACGGACATTTTCAACATCTCGCTGAGCCAAGCTGTTGTCCCCACATGCCTTAAAACCACCACCATCATCCCTGTCCCGAAGAAGTCGTCGCCCTCCTGTTTCAACGACTACCGTCCGGTAGCACTCACTCCCATCCTCATGAAGTGCTTCGAACGGCTAGTGTTGAAACACATCAAGACTGTCCTCCCACCCTCCCTGGACCCCTTTCAGTTTGCGTATCGGCCCAACCGCTCGACCGATGACGCCATCTCCACTGCCCTCCACTCAGCCCTCACACATCTGGACAAAAAAGACTCTTACGTCAGAATGCTGCTCATAGACTTTAGCTCAGCATTCAACACAATCATCCCGCAACAACTCATTACAAAACTGGACCAGCTGGGATTAAACACCTCACTGTGCAACTGGCTGCTGGACTTTTTGACTGGGAGACCTCAGGCAGTTCGGGTCGGCAGAAACACATCCAGCACCACCACACTGAACACGGGGGCCCCCCAAGGATGTGTGCTGAGCCCCCTCCTCTACACTCTGCTGACCCACGACTGCACACCGTCGCACAGCTCCAACCTCCTCGTCAAGTTCGCCGATGACACAACTGTGGTGGGTCTCATCAGCAATGACGACGAGACGGACTACAGGAGCGAGGTGAGCCGCCTGACCTTGTGGTGTGAACACAACAATCTCTCTCTGAACGTGGAGAAGACGAAGGAGATTGTTGTGGACTTCAGGAGAAAACGCCCCCAGCACGCTCCTCTTACCATCAATGGTGCCACGGTGGAGAGGGTGAGCAGCACCAAATTCCTGGGTGTGCACGTCACTGAGGACCTCTCCTGGACCACCAACACCACATCGCTGGCCAAGAAAGCGAACCAGCGTCTCTACTTCCTCCGCAAACTGAGGAAAGCTAGAGCCCCGGCCCCCATCATGCACACCTTCTACAGAGGCACCATCGAGAGCGTCCTGACCAGCAGCATCACCGTGTGGTACGGCGCCTGCTCCACGTCCTGCAGGAAGAACCTCCAGCGCATCGTGAGAGCAGCTGAGAAGATCGTTGGTGCTTCTCTCCCCTCCCTCCAAGACCTCTACACACACATTTATGTCTACTCTCTGTCACAGAGAGTTGAGAGTAACGCAATTTCAATCCTCTGTTTGTCTTGTACATACTGCAGAATTGACAATAAAGCTGACTTTGACTTTGACTTTGACTTTGACATGCACTTCATTACATTTTATTATTGCATTCCTAATACTGAATGATTGACTTGTCATCAGGTCCGGAGTCCAGACTTTGAGAATGTCTACTTTAGAGGGAGCATTCTTAAAATTTTACCTTTAGGTACAGAACTGTTCTCGTTTCGTACCTTTTTTTTAAACTTACTTATAACTTACAAGCAACATACATTCATGTCTAAGGCAGTCTCAGACAAAATACATTCAAGCCGAGTGGAAACAGCCACTGTTTGACTGCAATCAGTTGCATCCAAAGCACTTTCAACTTATCTTTGAAAACTTGGTTTTCTCTGTCAACTTTTCTTTTTTTTGCACAATTGGATAGTGAAAATTTCATTTCACTGCATTGGTGATGTGATGTACACTAACAGAAGACAGCAAAGTCTTGCTTACTTGTGCTCGCAAGAAAGAATGTGAACACCCAGTCGTTAACTAACTAATAGAGGGAGCATTCTTTAAATTTTACCTGTGGGTACAGAACTGTTCTTGTTTCGTACCTTTTCTTTGAGATGAATCTGCACTTGTTGTTAAGGTTTTGACAGTAACACTGTAACATTACCCATCATGCCTGATTGTTTAAACAAAAGCTCCCACCTCGTTGTGCTGGGGCTGGAGGCAGGCCTGGCTAATCCTACATTAGTGGCTCAGGCGTCTCTGTGACCATCTCCAGATGTGACTGATTCTCGTTCCCGCTAGAGATTTTATTATGCTGATGAGTGTTTCATCCTAATGGAAAAACCATTTGGGTAAATATATGCAAATAAAGTGCTCCATTCTTTCAACTGTGTTTGTGGCCCAAGGGTTAGATAAAGAGCTTTAATGTTTTCATAGAATGACAATTGCTTCTCAGAATCTCAGGGGCCACAAAGGTGCCTCCAACAAACGCAGACTTACAGAATTTACCTTCACTTTAATCCTCATTGCTAATGAGGTTATCCGAGGTTGTCCTTTTAGCAAAATCAAGACTTCGGTCACATCACAGATTTCTCTTAACCCTTTAAGCAAATTAGCCTGACTTCTTTTAAAAATGTTCAAAGATGTCTATGAGCAGCTTAACAAGAAAGAACCCAAAAAAAAGGAAGAAATTCATAAACAGCTGAAAATTGCTTAAAAAATAAGCAGAACCAGTAAGTAAAGTAGTATTAAGTAAAAACCAAACAAAAATAAAGAAAAAAAAATATGACCCAAAGAAAGTGAAAAAAACGATATATATGTGTGTGTGTGTGTGTGTGTGTGTGTGTGTTTTTCCCCTTTTTGGTAACATAATTTTACACTTTTAGAGAATATTAACAGTATTACAATATTACAATATCTAATAATCTATTCTAGCTAATTGTCAGATCATTTCCTTGTCACCTTTTACTATTTTTTAAAAGTTTTCAATTAATGCCAAGTTGTGTTACGTTTTGTACTGTGTTTTTTAAAGAAATCAAACCAGTTTTCTCAGGTCTAAGAGGTTCAAATGCTTGTGTAAGGCCGCTGAATGCGGCATAGGAAAACAAATGTTGCTCCAGGTGTTAAAGAGTTAATACACGTTGGATAGATTTAGTATAATTTATGACAGAATGAAGCATGCACTTATATGTTTGCAACTGCAAGACTGAACACTTTTTAATATTTACTTATTTTAATATTTTACTTAATTTCTTTAACTATACAATCTATTTTTAACAAAATTGATTTTATTGATAAACAGCCAAAACCAAAAGGTTCCCCAAACCTAAAGCAAATCAAAACAAAATCCAGAAAATACAAATGTGTGTTGCATTTGTTACAATAATAAGGACTGTTACTTCTCAGAGTTAAGTGGTATTAATGGAAAATCACAAATTTCCCTGATAACATGCTAATTTATGCCTTTTGCACCAGAAAGCTGCTTCCATGTGCTATTAGCCTAAAGGATCCTTAATTTCACACCCAAACACATTTGAGTTTGTTTACAATACAGCTGTGTTTTTCTTGTACTAGATGAGAGTAAGGTGAAAGATATTAGGATATATTAACATTTTGGGGAATACCAGTGTATCCGTGACATCATCATCAGACAAATACTACACCATGTAACTACAACGTCCTTTCTTCCTTTCTTTTTTTTTCGTTCTCTACATTGTCTCATTGTCTAAACCTAACCATCCATGCCAGTATGTGTGTTTGTTGACGTCCCAGTGTTGGTTGCCATGTGCTTTTGTTCCCGAAATATGACCATGTGCAGCATCATCCCACCATGTGCTTTGGTTGACAGATGCAGGATACATAATATGTAGACACAAAAGTCTACTGCAAAGCAGCAACATGTGACGACTTGGGATGAGAATGTGTTGATCTATTTGGTTGTTTGGGTAGGAGGACTAATTGTTTTTATGTAAGACATTTTGACACATCACAGTAGGAAAAGCACAGGTGTTAAAATTTAAATGAAGGTTGGCTGAATTCCATTTCAGTTTCATGGTCCTGGTTTTGTACGGCCAGGTTCAGGCTTGGTGTTATCTATAAGAAAAAACGTCTGATTTTATCTTTTATAATATGAAACTAAAACCAAACTGCTTATTTAAATGTAAGTGTAACCAACAAACAGGCTTTTTTAAAAAAAAATATGTGTGAATGTTTTTGTCTCCATACACACCCCACTGGCACCGTGTCATCAGTACGCAGCATTGCATGTTGCACTGTCCCTGTAGATGGACTGCTTCGTCATCTCACTGCCACCAGACATCACATCTGTCTTCCTGCATGATGTCTAAAGTTTCTCCAAAATCTAATCACAAGCAGACATTTACCTTGTGAGTGTGAAATACAACAGCTAACAAGGCAGCTCTGTTCTTACAAACAGACACCTTCAGATCCGTCACTGTGCTGCTTTACTCAGCGCTCTGCATCTGCAATAAGTCATCCACATTATTAATGGCACCATTGTATGCTGCCAAATCGATGTGTAAACATGTGGTCATTAAAAAGCCTTCTGATTTGCTGTACAAGTAAACAAAAGACCACACAGTGTTTTTGACAATTAGCATGGGGACGGAGCTAAATTGGTCACAGACTGTGATCAAAGACTCCTTCTAGGTGTTGTGATTGAGAGCATGTGCTTGACGAATGCTGCGCTCAGCCACAATGTATTATGGTACAAAAGAAGGCTGACTATGTGAATATATATCCAGAATGAATGGCTGCTCTCTCTGTCATACATGCTCACAGTGTGTACGTGAATTACTGATGCAGAATGTGGCAGCTTATAAATGTGGTGCCGTGGTGGTTTCAGTATGAAAAAGAAACGCAATACTGCTGTTTATGTACATGGAATAAACTGCAAGAAAAACAAACAAACAAGTAACTACTTGGAGTCTAAAGACACATTAATTTCAATAATCTTTTGAATTACTTTTTTGTAATCAGTTCATTACTTTACAATTTGCTCCACAATAGCATTCGACCATTGTTATTTTTAAAGAATCAAACGACTCCAAATGAACTCCAATCTTCAAGAAATGAGCACACTCTATTCCAGACCATTCCCAGATCATCAAATAACAGCCCATTCTCATTTTGAAGATGTCAGATACCGCTGCTTTGACAGTGCTTTTGGTGTAAGATCCAGACACAATAAGCCGCGCTTTGTGTTTGCATGATACACCGCTTGACAGCATCGGCTGAGAATGCAGCCAGACGGAACTGGTTGCAGTGTTATTATACGCCACCAAGGGCACCTGTCACAGCAGCCTGTTACACAGACAGATCATGTTACTTGAGAATGCAGCTGGACAGAACGTTTCGCATCCACATGATATGCCACAGATGGCGTCAGGTTGAAACGCTGCCAATAAAAATGTAATATAAGGAGCGCAAAGGTGCCTACAGGGCCGAGGAGGATGTGAGGTGGATGTGTCCTACACACATTAGACTTACATGTGGGAATCTGGAGTTTGCTTCCTGTGTTTTTTTTTTTTTTGTTTGTTTTTTTTTACTACACCTTATCATGTGCCTCTTTTGCCTAAATGTAACCATTGTGACAGTCTGCATTGGTTGCCATGTGCTGAAGTTGTGTAAACATAACAAAGTGCTGCATCATCTCAACATGTGCATTTGTAGACACCAGGGTAGCAGCATACCGGAGGTACCAGGGGTGCTGGAGCCAATTCCAGCTGTCATCGGGCGGAAGGCGGGGTACACCCTGAACAGGCTATTGCAGGGCCGACACATATAGACAGAAAACCTTTCATGCTCACAGTCCATTCATATATGCATGTTCATGTGTACAGTACCCATCACCCACGACTTACCACTACAGCATCCTATACTTAAAGCCAACTCTCTGATAGATGGTCATTTGGTGAAGAATAAAGTCAATAGTAAAGATGCACATGGTTAAAACTATTGTTGTTGCCTTAGTAAAAAAATGCTGTCAGCCCAGTAGATTACTTTTATATATTTTCATTATCATTTTATCTTATTATGCATTTGTATGTTTTGTTCAAATAGAGGCACTTGTTTTATTTAAAACACTCAATTTTACATTATTTATCCATGTTATTGATCTGTTGAGTCATTCAAACTTTCAGCACCATGAACTGCTCAAACAGTGCACTGCAGAATGGAATTTACATTAATATTATATGTGCATCGTTGAACACTCTGGATCTCACAGCAACTTTTCCTATTACCTTCCTCCATCACCCATCACTTACAATATCTTATTTTTGAAGATTTTACATCAATGACAAATGAGTTATACAATTTTCCTTCTGTCGATTTAAGAAAACAGTAATTCTTGTCACCAAATTTATTAGGAACCAGTCACACAATGATTCCATCAATCAAGGTGATTTCCCTTTTGTTGTCTCAGGTATCAGTAAAAAAGTCTCTGCATTCTTCAACTTATCCATATGCAAAAGCAGTAGTTTTAACTGGCATTAGAAAATGACAACACATCACAGCAATCCTTGCATCATTCCACTGCTTACCTGAGAGTTTTTCCAAATCAAGAATTTAAGATTTTTGTAAAACACTGATGTGTGTATGTGGCTCCTATCTGACCCTCATCGCAGCTTCTTTTTTTTTTTAACTGTATAAGCCCGTTTGTACACTTTGTTTCAGAGCAACATCCCCAAATAACCATGTGGCATATTGCCACTGAAAAAAAGTAATTTCTAATGATTTTGGTGTCCAAATATCACAAAGCATCCACTTGACCACAATAAATATCAAAACAACTGTTTTCTGCAGACCTTACTGAATGTATATTTTGCATCATAATGCAGATATCAACAGTACTGGAGATTACAAAATTGGTGGTTTATTGTTGTTTCTTGTTTAAGAGGAAATGAAATAAATTAAGTAGGCCACTTTAGCAAGTAAGTTTTGAAGACATGGAATACAGATTTTCCTAAACGTTTTATCTATTCAGATTCCTCATCCATTCCAATGAAAATAACATTTCTAGGATGTTTAGATTAATAAGTCATCCTTGCAATTAGAGGGTGACCTGCTCTTCATCCTGAGCCACAGCGGCACCATAGTTAATCAGTGGATACATTTTCTTGCGCATCAGAACCCCTGAAATAACACTTATTTCCCTATTAGAATTTAACCATTGGTGCAATACCATTTGGAAAGTCTAGAAGAGCCACACTGCAGAGTAACTGCATATTGCAATTACTCTCCAGAATAACCTCAAAGGTGCTGCATGCTCAAAGAAATACTGAAAGAGAAACTTCAGCATATTTCTGTAGAGAAACTGTGATGGCTGGTGGGAGGCTGTGTGCGACGCAGGGCACAAACATGAATGGGAGCTACCTGGCTGTAATCATGTTACGTACATTATCAGCGGTCAGTGTACTGACTTTATGTCCAGTGTCTCACTGTCTGGCTACCTGCAGAAATTCCAGGTCTGCTGCAAACTATCCAGAGTGGTCTGCCTTTGACAAGGGGAAGGAGGACTCTCTGCTGTGTGTTTGGCCAGTACTTGTATTTTAGACTCCATGTACACCGGTGGTAACTGTGGTAAATGGTGGTAAATGCAAATAACTGTGGTCGTTTCGAGAGAACCATCTGGCCGGGCTCCAAAGCAGAACTTGTCATTAAAAAAAAAAACATTTAGATACATACATACAAATACATATATATATATAGACACAGTGCCAAAATTTACTGTTGATGAAAGTGCTCCACTTTGCTTTTTCCTGTCTGAACCTGGTGCAGGAGTCTACAATCCATAGCAGTTCATCCTGCTCATTACACCCTTCTGGACTTTACACAAGTGAGGCAAGACCTTCATCCTTACCCTCTACTGTGTGAGCTCCTGTGTAAGCACTTTTCAGTCATCTTGATGAATGGTATGATGGTTCTCAGACCATAGCGATCCTAACTTGCAAAGTACAGAAACATGACTGCCCTTATCATATCTGTATGCTTGGAGTTAAGATGTGATATTCAAAAACACTAACGCTTCAGGTCTGATTCTTCACTTTCCTCACTTTCTCTTCTTTGGTCTTCCTCCCTCCTTTGTTGTTGTTTCTAGGGCCTGACTTGCTGCTAACTTGTCACCCACAGCAAATACTTAAATATAAGGTCACAGTCTAGGTAAAGTTCAGCATTTTATATCAACGGCAGCCAAATATTTTCCTTAATCCATATACATGCATTCATGTTGGAGAAAAAGAAAAAGAAAAAGAGATGGAGAGTACAAGTGTAATTGCTGTAATTGCAGCATTTATTGCAATCTCAATGAGGAAATACAAAAACCAAGGTGTGATGTTACGGATTGCATCAGCTGGTTTCATAAAGGGGCCGTCACCCCATAACAACAGAGCCAACAGAGTGGACAGAAATGCCAGGGATACTTGAAAATGTTAAATATTATTTTGAAAATAGAATATAAATAATAAACACATTTCCACAGACCACCCTGCCCTCTTTAGTTGGCAGAAGTTTATAAGGATCCAGAGGCACCGTCTAGATTTAACCCAAAAGCAAAAGGTTAAGAACAGCGTCTCCACACAGGTAGCTGAATGGGACCCCTAATATGGAGGTCCACCCCTGTGTCAAATACCACTGCTTTTGCAGTAATTCATATAAGATTCCTACGCCAACAGCCACTTCTCATAGCTGTAAGATACATCATTGGATGATGTCTGCTTAGAATGCAGTCAGACTGAACTGTTGGAATGGATCCAACAAACCCTGGACTTTCATGTGGGAATCTGGTGTGCGCTTCCCGTCAGAATGTGATGGGTTTTTTCCTTCAACTCACCATGTGCCTTATTTGTCTACCAAACCATCTGTGCTTTGTTGCCTTAATCCTAACCATGTTTTTTTGACATCCTAGCATTGGTTGCTATGTGCTTTTGTTACCTAACATAAACAAACATGCTTTTATAGCGTTATCTCACCATGTGTTTTTGTTCACATCTCAGCGCTGCATTGTAACAGCTAGACCAGAGAGAGCCAGTACATGAATTACATTTATGCTGATTTATGAGATTATTCTCATTATTTAATTTATTTTAGTTTATTTAAAGGTGTATATTACGCTTAATTGTATGTTATAAAGTAAAAATAATTTCCAGGTGTTGTAACAAAGGTATGTGTCAGTGCATCTAGTGACAGACATGTGCAGCTTTCTCTCCTGGAGACAGGATGGATTCAGTGCAGGCTTAGTGGCTGCCAACCTGACAGATGATTAATGTGAAAGCTGCTGAACGGGATGATAAATCTACATATTAGACGCCTGACTGTGGTGTACATGATTGTGCAAGTGGCTCCGGCTCCATCACAGATGAGCTTCATCGCTGGTCATATTCCCAGAGGACAGGGCAAATGTTTTGTTGATGATGGAGACGTGGTGTGCTGTGTGTACACACGGTACAGTGTGCATGTATGTATGATGGGGTCTGTGTTCGTGTGCGCAGCCCTGGATGCATTACCATGGAATAATGAAAAAGAGAGAAGAACCTTGCATGTTCTAATGTGCACCCGTCAGCTGAGGGGCTGTTAGTGCTGCAGCTGCTCCATTAGTGTGATAGAGGTGAGAAGCAGCAGTAAGACATCAGTCAGCGGTGATCATGAAGGAGACAGCGGCCCGGGATCGTCGTCTGCTTTGCTGTTTATGAGGGCAGAAATGGAGTGGTGGCCCTAAGGGGGGGCCATGGCTTTATGATTGCCCGCCACCTTCTTTACCCAAACTCATTTTCTATCATATTATTTATCATAAGCAAGTAAAGCTATACAGTGTACTATATGCAAAGAATTAAATCATTACATGTACACATATTAGCGCAGCGTACATGATTGATAATTTAACACTCATATTACATCCTAGTTTCCACTTTTTAATATATTTGAAAGTAATGAAATAGAAAAACTCTTTGTCATTTATTGTACCTGCTCACTGGAGTCAGACAACAGCTTCTGCTGTGGTATGGCAATACCACTTGGACAAACCACATGCAAAACTTCAGCACACAGTAGTAGAATTGGTAGTAATAAAAATGTCAATTTCTTACATTTATTTATAATTATGTTCAAATTATCTTACAATTATTTCAGATGGCAGTGTGTGTGTGTGTTACGGCCTAAACAAAACTAACAAAACGGCTCAACAAAGACCGCAGAATATGAAGGACGCCAGACAGTTGAATACCGAATTAAGACAAAACTTTATTCAATACTTGTAAAGTGTCTTTGTGATGGCTCTCTGAAAAATTAAGAAGAAACAAATTAGCAAACAATCAACAGAACAAATCAAGTGGGATGGAGGTTCCGGCCAAAAGGAACAAAAAGGTGGAAAGCCGCCGAGCCAGCCCACAAAGGGCTGTCGGACTCAGCGTCTTTCCCTTAACTCCCTAAAAGAGCAAAAACGAAGACTAACTCGAAACAAAGACCGAAAACTAAACCGCAGGAAACCCCCAACCCAAACTTACATAACAAACTAAAACAACAAAACCCGTCAATCTAGACATGCCAGGGTAAAAAAGAAGAAACAAAAACCCAAGGAGGGAACCCTCACAAACCAGGCTGCGGTACTGCCTCCTCCTCGTGCGGTGCGTGTCTCAGAGAGAGAGCCTCCCCTCCCCATCCCCTTACCTGCCCCCCTGAATGAAGGAATTGGCAACAGGTGCTCAGGAAAGAGGGCGGAGGGAGCGCACAGAGAGAGAGAGAGAGAGAGAGAGAGAGAGAAGGCCATGTGTAATGTACGCACACAACTGGGCGGCACACAACAGTGTGCTTTCCTGTTGTGGCAACAATATCTTTGTTTATATATTATATATTGGGTGGCATTTAAAGTGTATTTGAAAACTGGGAGGGATGTGTTCCTACCATAG
Organism: Plectropomus leopardus; assembly: GCF_026936395.1. NCBI lineage: Eukaryota > Metazoa > Chordata > Actinopteri > Perciformes > Serranidae > Plectropomus > Plectropomus leopardus. The sequence goes on from NC_142186.1 coordinate 2,451,196, forward strand.
ATTAAAAATGGACAATGTGCCTCCACTTTTAAAGTCCAAGAACGATGAAGCCAAAGTATCCCAGATTTGTCAACATGTTTTCATCCCACATTGTTACATTTTGCCACTTTGTCAGTTAGACTTCCACATCTACGTATTGCACTCTTGGGATCTTTCTACATCTGCTGTTGACATTTGGCAACCAATGTCGAGACAAAAGCATAAGAAAAGTGGTGTTTATTCAGGTTTCAAAGGGTTAACTTCCAAAAAAGTGAATTCTAATATATATTGTTATTATATGTATACATGGTCATTGCCTGGTGATCACTGGGACACAGCCTTTACCAGTTAGACTAAAGCATTTCCACATCAACTCTAGCTTAAGCCTTGCTAATTTTTTAACAAATTCAGGAACCACCTCTTTTGGCCAGAGGGCATTTTTAATGACATGCAAAACCTCAAACCACAAACCTGACACAGACCACAGAGAGATGGCTGACTGTTTAAAAACAGCCTCAGGTCCAGACAGACCCTTCTCCACGGGTCCTCAGGTTGTGTCCTGAAGACTGGGAGATGCACATCCTCCTTTACCTTTCCTGAGAAAGGTTTGATACGTATTATACCGTCCTATAAACAGAGCCCGAGTTGTGTGTGTTTATTGACTAACTATTATTTTCTCCCCCGTGAATCACACTATTTTCACAAAAAAAATAAGGATTTTAAGTCTTTTACTCATCTAAATGAACAGCTCCACTGGTATGTGTCTTTAATCTTGCCTAATTAAATGATTAAATATGTGTCTTTTATGAATTTATAAACGTATGATAATCTGATGCAATTGTAAAAATTCTCCACTACCAGTATTTTATGTTCATATTTGTGTTGTGCTTTTTGTTTTCCTTTTTAATGCCCTTAGGAATTTTATTTATTTTTTTAGTTTTGTCTTTTTGTATGTTTTAATACATAAATAATAATTTATCACAGCACTAAACACTAACCACCACCTATTTTATTTTTTATATTTCAGTGATTTATTACTTCTTTTTACTGATACTCATGAATGTCTGCTCTGTCAAAATATCTTATATTTCAAATGTATTTCATTATTTTTTATGATTTATTTACATATTTTATTTATTTACATATTTATATTTTACAATTTGTAATATATTTTATTTTTAATTACATATATTTGCCTTTATACTTTTTACTATTTTACCCAGTTTGGGGCTCTCCTCTGCCAGGTGACCTGAGGGGCTTCCCTATATAAATATTTGTAGATACACATACGTACATACACACACACACACGAACAGTCTTGATTAAACTAGTTTAACTTAATTGTGCTGGTAGTTCTAAATTTATATCTGAAGTGATTTAAGTAGTTGTCAATTTTTGCCATTTTTTGTCGTAGGAAAAAGCTTAAATTACTGCCACATGCTCGTATGCCTTTGCACACCAGTCAAGTTGCACTTACAGATAAAATCAATTTCTGTAAAAACATGGATGCTTCACAAACATCTTCCCCTCTACAATCAGCAAATCTTTAAGCTGGGCACCTGAGAATAGTGTCACCAATTCAACTTCTGACCAAATGTCTCCCATTCTGTTTTTGAGAAATGACAATATGAGTAAAAACTATAAAGGTGTTTTTTTTGCAGAGATCCTATTGGACATGTGTGTGTGAAATTTGAGCTTATTCATTTTCAAGTTATTGCAAAACATGATTTATGGGGTCACCATGACTCTGACCTTTGACCTTCAATCACCAGATTCAAATCAGTCCATTCTTGAGCCCAAGTGAACATTTGTGCTCTTTCAAGGCCATCTTCGGATACTACACTCACCAAAATGAGATGGATACAAGGTCATAGTGACTTTGACATTTGATGATCAAATTCTGATCAGCTCATCATCATCACTCAAACATTTCTACCATATTTGAAGAAATACCCTCAAGAGAATGAGACCAATGCAAGGTCACTGTGAACTTGACATTTGACCTATGCCCATTAAACTCTAATCAGTTAATCTTTTTTTCAAACCATTGCTTCTCTTTTATAAATGATCACACTTCAACCAGAAAAAAGCCCACAGTGTTGATTATTTTTATTTATTACCAAATACTCAGAGAAGTTGTCGTATGCTTTTTAAGAAATTACCTAGCTAACTGAGTAATTGTCCTTGGTAAACTACTTTTTCTAAGTTACTTTGGTTAACCAAACAGGTTTTCTCCCTAGAGTAACTTTTCTGTAATTAATCTTCCTCCAGTTCAGTATTTGCTAGTGTGCAAAGCTATGTTTTCCAACTAGCTTCACAAATCCAAGCCAGGCACTGGAGCCAGCTCTTGCCCTGGATAACAGAGCTCCAGGGTGTTGCCTAAACATCTGGCAGCGGTGACCAATCAGCCCAACTGAGTCCACTTGGCTGCTGAACCTTGCCAGACATGGAGGCTGTCTTCTTTTTTGCTTGGAGACTCTTTTCTTGCAGCCGGTGTCAGTTCAGTTGTGGACCAGCCTGGCCCCTATTTGACAAACCACACAGGTCCTGAACCGGCTAACCTGCCAGTCCCGTCCACTTGCTGGAACCAGTAGTGCCTGCAGCACATAGTTTGATTTTTTTTTTTTCTATTGGCTAGGAATAAAAAGCTCAGTACTCCACCAAACCTGTTTTCTTCATTGTACTCTCATTGTCCTTACTTGTCTTTAACTGCATAGACACAATTACACCGGCTTCTATGTGTAATCACTTCAATCACTTACTTGGTATTTATACAGAGCACTTAAAGACATTTTTTATACATTACGCTCATCTTACTTGTTTGTGCATGCTTTACAGAACAGACTGTATATGAATCCTGGCTGCGACAATAAAAAGCATAAGTGGCAGGTGGAGTTCAAGTAAGTATGGTACTCTTAAGCTGTATTCATTCATCATTTGTGGTGAAAAATATGTTTTCCAACTTACTTTTTGGAACATAAACAATAACTTATTTCTTGCTGGTTTTGCTGCTCAATGGGTTAGGAGGGAAAGCAGTCAGTGGTGAACATATCAAACGCTTTCAGTAAAGCAGACACTTATGAGCGGGATGTTTCCTGTGAGCTGTCATCTCTGTCCCCCAGTTCCCCCCCTCGGCTCAGGAGAAGAGCAGTCATCTACCAATCAGGAGGGCAGTGGTTTGATCCCTGGCCTCTGCAGTCAACATCTCAAAGTGTCCTTGGGCAAGATACTGAACCTCAAATTGCTCCCAATGTCCCATCTGTTTGTGCGTGTGCATGGTTATTGCTCCTGATGAGCAGGTGGCACCTTGTATGGTAGCCGCTGCTACCAGTGTATCAATGTGCGTGTGAATGAGTGAATGGTACTTGTGTTGTGTGTGTTTGAGGGGTTTCTAAGACAAGCAAAGTTTAAATGTAGTCCAGCTTACCAGCTGTGTGTGCACCTTAATCATCACTATCTTGGTGCATTGAATAATTTGGATTATTGGAGCCCCGCAGTGTGCGAGCCATCTTTTACTTCATTTGTTAACCCAGATGACATGCAATGCTCCATTTCCTCCGCCTCTCGTTTATATACTACATCACTTCAGAAATGTTGGGTTTTCTTTGGCTTCCTCCGTCAGTCCAAAGACATGCAGATTAGGTTAATTGGTGACTCTAAATTGGCATGTATGGTTGTCTCAACCAGAGATAGTCGTCCCGCCTCTTGCCCAATGTCAGCAGAACCAGAAACCCCTCCCCCTCGTTGTTAATGGAGATTCAACCTCAACAAGCAAATCATGAAAAAAAAATTGAATGAAACAGTGGGAAAAAAATAATAAAGACTCAAAGGAAGTTCTCAAGTAAGTACCTATTTCCTGGATTTATAGGTGTGGGACCAGAAGACAGTACCCTGCCTCTCTTTGTGTTATGCTCGGAGATGCTAGCAAACAGGGCTCTGAAACCACGCATGCTGTGCCACCATCTAGGAACTAAACATGGACATGATTAATCCAGACCTTGAGATTTTTTTGGAGTCAAGCTGAGAGAGAATCTGAGCCACAGGGAAGCAATTGAATCCTATGTGTCACAAAAACACCTCGGCAGTGGAGGTGTCCTACCGAGCTTAAAAACAGATAGCCACACACCACTGGGAAGGATTTCATTTACCTGCTGCTGAAGAGATGGTTGGAGTGATGATCGGAGAAAAGAAGCTAAAAAACGTAATGTTATTCATTAGTGTGATAACACAGTAAAGTGGCATATTGATGATACACTAAAAATATATTGAAGCAGCTGGTGAGCAGAACACGAGCTGTTTCTACGCTCTCCTGATTGATAAGTTGACAGACACTGCAAGCTTGTCAGATTTGCTTGCTTTTGTCACATATAAATATGATGGAGAAATGCAGGAAGATTCCCTGTTTTGCAAACTTTTACCCCAGGGAAACTCAGCTTGCTTGGTCTGGGGACCACTTTTGCAAAATGACAGGAGGTCAGGGGCCAGTAGCAGCAGCCCATTACATGTTTGTCAAATTTTAGAATGTTTCTGGGATTTTAGGATGATTCAAGGTTATAAGATAATTTATCAAATTTTAGGTTGTTTCTAGGATTTTAGGACATTTCTCAGATTTTAGGGTGTTTCTAGAATTTCAGGAGGTTTTGAGGATTTTGGAAAATTTCTTGGATTTTATGACATTTCTCTGATTGAAGAACATTTTTCAGCTTTTAGGACAAGATTCCTAGGATTTTAGGACATTTCTGGAATTTTAGGACTTTTCCAGGATTTTAGGACATTTCTCGGATTTCAGAATGTTTCAAGGATTTTCGGATATTTCTAGGATTTTGGAACATTTCTTGGATTTTAGGGTGTTTCTCGGATTTTAGGACATTTTTCAGAGTTTGGGGTGTTTCTAGGATTTTAGAAAATTTCAAGGATTTTAGAGTGATTTTAAGATATTTCTAGGAGTTTGGAACACTTGGGGCTTAGCTAGGATCTCTATCGGGGGAACCTCCACTGGCACTTTTTTTGATAAACAAGCTCTATTTTGATGCTGTTTTATGCACTCCGGCACCTTATGTATACCAAAAATACAAAAACAATTCCCAGTGTGAATCACTTTATTTCTGTCGCAAATTAGGCACCCTATCATGAGCCACATTTGGCCTTAGGGTCGTATGTAGAGTATCACAATTTTACCCATATACATACTACAGCTGAAACCATTTTTGAAACTCTGAATATATTCATGGTTTCCAGTGAAATAGACTGGACAAAGTGACTAAGCACCTGAGCTGGGGCCATGGTGGAGAACGGATCAAAGACATTGTTACATCGGTGACAGCTGTCCACTGCATCATTTCACCTATCATTTCCCTGAATATTTTTATTCATTGTCAGTCATGTATCTGTTTGTGAACAAGGAGGTTTTATTTTGTGAATTTTATTTTCACTGTGTGACTTTTAACCCTGTTGGCAATGTCACTACCTGTGTGATTCACACTCTCCTCCTCAGTTGGCAGGAGGCCCTGCCGTGGAGAGGTGCAAAGTTAAAATGTTTTTAAAGGCCAAACAGTGGTGCAAATCTTGCCTTGTAAGAGTCACAGACTTCATATTATTTTGTTGTGTTTCTTGGCTTATCATGGAAAGATATTGTTATTAAGTAATACTGAGCATTTTATTGTACCATACATCTCCATTAAAAGTGTGCATGAAAGCCCAGTCATGCAGTTCCTGTACTGATCTTTTTCAGGTGGCTTCTTCTTTGTGTCATTGTTGTGCACATTTATTTTGTATTAATAACTTTGTACTGCATTATGTTTTCTTGCTTATATGTTTATGTATGGTGTTAAAATACAACTGTATTCATAATAAAACATAAAGGTTACTGCTGACAGGTGAAAAATGTCTCGGGGCATATTGCTGTCAGAATAAGTCAATATTGAATTTGCAGTCACAAAGAAAATATTTTTATTTGTGCATTTATTGAAAATGTAATGACATAAAGAATATAATGGTATATTCAGATAGTTGGCTGGAGGGGGACTATTGTGAGTAGCAAAACTTTCCTCTGCACAGGGACTTCTTTCCTGCTGGAGTGAGGGCTACAAGGGTTATTATGTACATAATCAGATGTATGCTGGCATGTTGATACTTTTTTTATATGCTACAACAATGTGGTGTTGCAGCCCGTTTGGCATCCAACCGGATTGCAGCTGGATGGTGTCAGATGAGAGTGTGCTCAGGCAGCACCGGCGGCGTTGTTATGATACGCCGCTGGATGGCCAGACCACACCGGGTGTGTCCACATGCAACGCACACTGTCACTTAAGAACACCGCTGGACGGAACCAGTCACATGCACATGAAACGCGAAAGGACAACACCTTACCATGTGCCACTTGTGCCAAAATCAATCAATCCGTGGCTTTGTTACCTAATCTTAACCATTTTGATGGTCTGTTGGTTGCCACATGCTTTTGTGTAGACATAAAGACTGTGCTATGTCATCCCACTATGTGCATTTGTTAACATCCCAGTAATAGGCTGCATCATCCCACCATGTGCATTTGTAATGGCATCCCAGAGCATAAACAGCTGACATGGAGGGATACCTAAAGCTTCATAAGTGGACGCAGAAGAGTCACTGACAGACCCGCACCATGTGAAGAGTTGGAATGATAACGTGTTGGGTGAAGCATAGAGAAAGCAAGATAAAATAACTGGATATAGCAAAAGATTCATAACAGACATTGCATAAGCGAATATTTGTTATTGTGGAGATGTGAAATATTGTGTTAGAGACAATCTTGTCATATCGCTTCAGCATAGTACAAGAAGAAGAACAAGAAGTAGAAGATGAAAAACAATTCTTTATTGTCACATGTACATTGTACAATGAAATTTGTCCTGTCATTGTTTGGGTGTCGTGCTGGTTTTGTGTTGTATTTCCTGTTATATTTTGTAGTTTGAATCCTCTTGCATCATGTTTTCCTTTTCACTTCCTCCCCATTGTGTGTTTTCCCTCCTTTTTTGATGGTCCTGATGAGTTTCAGCTGTACCTGATCAGCCTCTTGTGTTTAGCCCTTATGCCCTTCCCTCTTTCTTTGTCTGCCTTCCCACGTCTTTTTGCTCCTCACCTGTGCTCTATCAGTTGATCAAACCCTGTGTATTTAAGTCCCTGTCTTTCCCTCACTCTTTGTTGGTTTATCTGTCATCATCTTTGCTCCTTGTGTTCCTGCCTCTGGTTTATACTTTGTTTTTGGTTAGTTCTTCGTTTTTGTTTGGATGACCCACTTTTGTTGCCTGCTATTTGTTGGATTTTGTTGGATGCTTGGACTTACCAGCTATTATTAAAGCTCTCCTTTTATTTAAATCATTCTGCCTATGCCCTTCTTCTGTTTTAATATGATGACTGAACTTTGTAATTTTATTTCAATGTATTTATCTGAAATTCTGAACACCTTGTTTTCTTTTTTTATTCCTTTGTTTTTTGTTGTTGCTTTTAGAGTAAAAGAAAAAGGAAAATAGTTAACTCTATAAAATCATAGGATTGAAGATGATTGTATGATGGTTGCTGTAAAGTGAAACCAAATAAACAAAATGTCAAAAAAAAAAAAATCATTTCACCTGTGTCTGCATTTGGGTCCACACCTTTCACTAATCCAGACATTTCCTCTGCATTTAACCCGACCTCTGCAGAGCAGTGAGCGGCCACGTGCTGCACCAAGGGACCAGTTCTGGATTGTCTGCCAGTGCCTTGGTCAGGAGCACCAACAGAAGTATTAACCTAACATGCATGTTTTTGATGGTAGGGGAAACCAACCTGCTGTCATTTTGAACTCTTCAAACAGCACCACTCTGTCAATGCTTTCGGTGTACGAATGTGACACAAAAAGCCACCTTCCACATCCACGTGGAAGGAAAACTGACAACGTCACATGAGCAATCAGACAGAATAGATGGCATTAATATAATAGGCTGGCTGACAGTGGTCAAATCCACATGCAGCATCACTTCAAAACATGGCCGAACGAAACCAGTCGCATGTGCATGAAACGCAGAAGGTCGGCATCGATGCTGCCTTAAACCACGTAATATAAGGAGCCTAGTGTGCTTATATGGTTGGTGGCTGGATAGGTGAATGGGTCCCACAAACAAAAACTTTTGTGTGGTAGTCCAGAGTTCGTGTCTCGTGAAGATGAGTGGGTTTTTTTCTACTCATTATCATGTGCCTTTTTTGCCTAAACTTAACAATCTGTTGCCTGGTTTTTCAAGATGGCGGCGTAAAGTAAGGTTGGGCTGGGGAGTGTCAGCGCAGAGTTTGTGATTTTTGCACTTAAAAACCCACTGAGACGTAGTAATATTGCCATTTTTCATCGCTTAAGTTCATGATGAGTATCAACACGTACTTTTTGAGGCCGTCTGATAACAGACAACGCAATAAAAGCCCTGCATCTGACGCCGCGGATGACTCTAATGGCGAAGCTACTGAAGCTATTAGCATTTTAGCATTCAGGACACAGGGGGGTGCTATGTGATTGTGAGAGGTGTTTTATATGGAGAGGAAATTGCATTTATGAGTATGTACTGTCCCCCGGGCCAAACGGGAGATTGCTTACTTGCTGCTTTTACTAAATTAGTTAATTTTAATATTCGAAATTCAACTGTCGGGGGCGATTTTAACTGTCATTTAAACCCACTCATAGATAAATCTCCTGCAGGTAAACATCTGTTACCTCAGGCTAAGATCATTACATCACTTTGCGAAGAGCTAGCATATGTAGATGTGTGGAGAGCGCAACATCTGATGGACAAAGAGTTCACTTTTTTCTCCAAAGTACATTCGTGTCATACGCGAATTGACTATTTCTTTGTTCCAAAAGCTATATTACCATCAGTCATATCTAGTTCTATAGGTAGTATAGTCAAATTGGATCACGCTGTGGTCTTTATTCAATGTAGCACTGGGAGTATATCCAACCAGCCTAGAAGGTGGCACTTTGATTCCTCTATACTATATGATAAAAAATTTTCAACATAATTTGTAGAGGAATTCAAACTGTTCCTATCAATCAATGCAGCTTCCACAGATGATCCATCATTACTGTGGGAGACATCTAAAGCCTACTCCAGAGGTATAGTTACCTCATACACAAAAAGTAAAAGACGACAACAAGCTGAACAGAGATTGATATTAGAATCCAGATTGAAAAAAGCTGAACAAGACTACCTCACTAAGCCTTCAAATGGTAAACTTAAGGAAATTTCTGCTCTAAGGTCGGCATTAGATTGTTTGTTAACAAACAATCTAATGGGCAGAGCGTAAAATTAGGCAGAGCGTAAAATTAGATTTGCTCAACAAAAATTATATGAACATGGCGATAAGCCGGGAAAATATTTGGCATATTTAACAAAAACTGATTCACAAAACATCTCTTCAATTAAAGATTCAAATGGTAGACAATTTTTTGACACAAAAACAATTAACAACATATTTAGAAGCTTTTATGAGAATCTATATGACTCACAGATGTATAATAACCGTTCGGATTTGATGGACGAATTTTTCTCTCGTTTCAATCTTCCTGGTTTAACAGAGGATCAAAGATCTACTTTGAACTCTCCAATATCTAGGAAGGAAGTGTTGGATGCTATTAAGGGTTTGCAGTCTGGAAAAGCAGCAGGACCCGACGGGCTTGGTTCTGAATTCTATAAAGAATTCCAAGATGTATTAGTTGATCCACTTATAAACATGTACAATGACTCCTTTGTGAAAGGCCTCCTGCCTATGTCTCTGAGGGAAGCTAATATCTCATTGATACTTAAAAATGGAAAACCGCCGGAAGACTGCGCCTCGTATCGGCCAATTTCCTTATTAAACGTTGATTTAAAAATCCTCTCCAAGGTACTAGCGAGGCATCTGGAAGGGTTACTCCCTTTGCTTATTAACCAAGACCAAACTGGTTTTATTAAGGGCCGCAACTCGTACAATAACATGTGTAGGTTGCAGAATGTGATCCAGATCTTTCAACAAAGGTCAATGCGTGGTCTTGTCGCCTCTCTTGATGCTGAAAAGGCCTTCGACCGCGTCGAATGGCCTTTTCTTTTCTATACTCTTCAAAAGTTTGGTTTGGGTGACAATTTTATAAGCTGGATTAAGCTTCTCTATAGCAACCCCTGTTTGGCAGTTCTAACAAATGGCTTGTGGTCACCTAGCTTTCAGGTTCGGAGGGGTACATGTCAGGGCTGTCCCCTCTCCCCTCTGCTCTTTGCCTTGGCCATCGAGCCCTTGGCGGAGGCCATTAGGGTCAGGGAGGACATACGCGGTCTAACTATTGGGGAGAGGCACCATAAGATTACTTTACATGCCGATGATGTCCTTATTTTTTTGACTCAACCCGAGCTGTCCATTCCCTCTCTCATTGAGACTATTAGTAAATTTAGTGCCATTTCAGGTTATAAAATCAGTTTCAACAAATCAGAGGTAATGCCTTTGGCCACTTTAAAAGAAAAACCTAAAGTCCCCTCTCCATTCCCTTTTACTTGGTCACCAGAGGGATTTATATATTTAGGAATAAAAGTAACACCTAATTTTGACAAGATGTACAAGTGTAATTTTATTCCTCTCTTTGATCGTATAAAATTGGACTTTGAGAGATGGAGGACTTTGCCTCTCTCCTGGTTGGGCCGTGTCTCACTCCTGAAGATGAATGTGCTGCCCAGACTGCTATACCCAATTCAAATGATCCCAATTCTTCTTTCACATAAGATTATCAAAATTTTAAATGGCTGGATGAGTTCGTTTATTTGGGCTAGGAGGAAGCCACGCCTGAAAATTTCCACATTATGTCTTCCATCTTCAAAAGGAGGTCTCGACCTCCCTGATATAAGAAAATACCAGCTCAGTGCACATATGTGTGCTGCGGCCGACTGGGTTCAAAATCCTGTCTCTCTCTGGCTTGACATAGAGGGCTCCATGTCCAAATTCCCTCTTAAAAATCTGCTGTTTTTGAAAAAATTTAAAAATCTGAAATTGTCTTGTAGTAACCCACTTTCAGTGTTCACTGTTAAGGCTTGGCAAATTGTTCAAAAACTTGAAGGTCGTTCTCAATTGACCTCACACCTCTGTGTGATAACCCTCTCTTCCCACCTGGAACGACAGATTCCGGATTTCAAGTTTGGGCAACTAAAGGGATTTCTGTTCTTTCAGACTTAATGGATGGGCCCTCTATGTTGTCCTTTGATCAAATGGTTGATAAATATGACATAAAGAGACAGGATTTTTTCCGCTATTTACAAGTGAGAGACTATGTCCGGAGGAAAACATCATTACTCTCAGAACAATCCATCTCTGACTTTGAAAAACAGTTATTTTTGCCCAAGTTTAAGATCTCTATAAAGTCCTCTTACACCTTACTAAAAGAATATGCCAGCACCAGCACTATTCATTTAAGAGGGCTATGGGAAAAGGAATTAGAGATGGAAATAAATGATGAGGATTGGGACAACATCTGGAGAAATGTAAACTCCTTAGGTGTCTGCAATCGGGTAAAAGCTTTACAACTGAAAATCTTACATCGAGCGCACATTTCCCCCTCTCAACGTCACAAATTTAGTTCAGACCTTTCTCCGTTATGCCCCAAATGTAAAATTGAAGTGGGCACTCTTACTCATTGTTATTGGTCCTGTAGAAAAATACAATACTTTTGGTATGTCGTAAAATGCGAACTGGATAAAATATTCTCAGTGTCTGCTGCTACAGAATGTAACCCATTGACCATGTTGCTCGGAATAACAGATGTCACTATCACTGGAAAACATGAAAGGCAACTCCATAGGATGCTTACATTTTGTGCGAGGAAATGTATTCTTTTGAACTAGATTACGGACAAAGTACCATCTAAAACCCAGTGGCATCGGATAGTACTTGAATATGTGTCCTTGGATTATTTAACTAGCAAGTTACACAGCAGAGATCATGTGTTTCACAAAACGTAGGACCCTTTTATGTCATACATTGGCCTGGACATTTCTGCTATCTTTCATAGAGGCGTAATGTGAACTCATTTATATGACAACATTACAGTCTTATATTGACTGACTCAAAAAACAATCTGTTGCCTAATCCCAACGATTGTAACAATACATGCTGTTGAATAAGCATAGGTTACAGTGCTGCTTCATTCAACCAAACACCAAATGTGCATATGTTGACATCATAGTTACGGGGTGCGTTATTCCACCATGACATCATCCCACCGTGTGCATTTGTTGACATTACCATAACAGAATCCCGAAGTGTACATTGCTGATGCAGACACCTAAAACGTCATAAGTAGAATCAGAAGGTAACTGGCAGAGCAGCACCATGTGACAAGTTTGAAGTGAGAACGTCTTGGGGAAACGGTAGCACCCACAGGAAACTCAGGGAGACATGCAAACTCCACACAAAAGGACATGCAAACCACTGAGCCACCTCGCAGCCAAATTATTTTGAAAACACAGGAGCCAGGCTTAGTAAGTCAACTTCACTTGAAAACAGCACTGTATTGTGGAATAATAATCAACAAAAGCATTAATAATTAATGTTAAAACTTTTTTTTCAACAAATGCTGTAGCCTGCAGCTTTTTACCTCGGTCAAAAGTCAGAAGAAATGCTAGTGTTTGCTGTATTGAGCGTATACTGAAGAGAAAACTGCGGTCAGGGCACATTGGAACAGAAAGCAAAGATCAGAAAGTTAAAAAGTTGTTTGTTTGTTTTTCCTTTATAACTGGTAAAGAAGCATCATTCTCTGTGTGGTGTTTCCACAGGGAGGTCAAAACAAAGGGAGCAGCAGGAAGGGAGTCAGCGTCTTGCTCAAGGGCATGTCAGCAGGATGGGTGCTCACTGCCACAGGGCCGCTCAGTTCAGGCCTCCAGGCTGACTCCACCTACCTGTTGTTTCACAATATATTTAAAGAAAAAGCAAAGTGGCCATAAAGAATCCAATCATGCATCCTTGGCTTCAGCCCCCTGCAACCTTGAACAGAGTGAGCGGCTTAGAAAACCCAATGACTGAAATTGAATCTAAATGGTTGAATGTATTAAGAAAAGGAGAGTCTAATATGGCAGCAGCATGTCTCTCTCTCTGTCTCCCACACAAAATACAATAAACACTACGTGTCTGCAGAATTAAGTTCTTAAAAAAAAGTCATTGGTTAGCAGTTATCTCCTTATGCATACAGAAGCTTCTAAATACCATTTACTTCCCCTGCTGGGCCAATCTCCTGCACCTGACAACCCTTTTAATGCTCACTCTTCTCTCTGTCATATCTCTGCATTCACGGAGATGCGTTATGACACATTGCTTAGTTGTGTGAGGAAAATGTAAAAAAAAGACTCCTCTGCAGACGCTTTGAGCTGCTGTGGTTGTCTGTTGTGGCTTGGGAAGCTCCCTCCTGCCAGCACTCTGTTAATCATCTGTTCTTATTAAGGGAGAAAGAAAAACCTGCTCAATTTAATTGCTGATGGTAAAGCAAAAGAAAGCAACGGACAAGTCTCCCTTGAGGTCTTGCTTACCCTGTCAAAACTACACAGAGAAGCATCCAGAGGCTCTCCCAGACCCCGAGCACCAAGCCCCCCCCCCCCGGAACCTGGCCTCCTCTGAAGCTTGCATCAGCACTATTGATTAAATTGTGAGATGAGCGTTTTTTTCCCCCAGTGTGGGCTGCTGGGAGATTAGACCTCTGACACCACATGTGTCCCGTCCTGTTTGGGATGTTCACGGTCAGGGAGGACAAGTCTGTGTGAGTCTTCAGTTTGATGTGCTCAGAGCCACACAGGAGAGGTCACTATGTATTGTGCTCAACTGGATTACTCCAACAATTAATCCGTGACGTTCCCACAGAAGGAAAAAGTCAGCTTTGCTGCTTTCTGTTGCAGATCGATACAATAAAACCGTGACTCTATCTGTCTTCAGTTCATCAACACTCATCAAGTGTTTGGAAATAGCAACAGCTTAACTAAGATGGTAAACACAGTAAACATCACACCTCAACATTAGCATGATAACACAGGGGCAGCGGTGGCTCAGGTGGTAGAGCAGGTTGACCATTAGGGTTGTGGAATGTTCACATTTGAACGGATACTGGCTGTGGTAACTGGGATTCAGTACATAATCGTATCTCTTTAGACTGATTGGTAACAGATTGTAGCATTATTATTAGCTATTAAAAAGGCATCATCAATAGGCCTGGTTGTTCAAAAGCAATTACAGTCACCTTGAGAAAACCTGCGTGGGCAAGCAGTCCAAAAATTTAAAAACAAAGTTTCTCAGCACACAATTGCATGGCATTTAGGAATTCACTATTGACATTCCATAATATCATGAAAATATTTTGGTTATGTCTTGCAATTTGTGGGACATTTCTCATCAAGTTGCTTACTGCCTTTTCACACCTTTTTTAAAAAGAAATCAAACCTGTAACGGGTGTATGGAGGACCCAGATGCAGTACAGTACGCTTCACTGGCAGTTGGTAATAACTTTTATTAAAACGTCGTCGTCATCCGAGGACGGAAGAACCCTCATCGGCGAGTCGGGACCCCTCGCGCAGGACCCCAAACCAGATGGACCGGGAACTGGAGAAGGAGGAGGAGAAGAGACAGAAGACCCACCTCCAGGAGCGGCACGGGAGGGCTGATCAGGATGGCGACGGTGGAAGTCCTCAATCAGCTGGTCGTCCAGGATCTGCCGAGCCGGGACCCAGGACCGCTCCTCCTCCTCCTCCCTCCCAGTCCACCAGGTATTGCAGACCACGTCCCCGGCGACGAGAGCGAAGAAGGCGCCGAACGGTGTATACTGGGGCGCCATCGATGAGGAGGCCGGGCGGCGGGCTGCAGAGGGCTCTCCCTGACAGGCTTGAGCTTGGAGACGTGGAAGATCGGGTGCATGGAGCGGGGCAGCTTGAGGCGGACCGCGACCTCGTTCACCACCTTCTCGACCGGGAAGGGACCAACAAACTTGGGAGCCAGCTTCCGGGACTCCACCCTCAGAGGAAGATCCTTGGTGGAGAGCCATACTTTCTGTCCCACCTGATATGGAGGTGCCTGGGAGCGGCGACGGTTGGCTGAGGAGGTGTAACAGGCGGCGGTTTTCAGGAGTGCAGACCGGGCTTGGGACCAGGTTCGGCGACAGCGGCGGATGAAGTTCTCCACTGACGGGTAAGCAGTCTCAATTTCTTGGGCCGGGAACAGGGGAGGCTGGAAGCCATAAGCACACTGGAATGGTGTGAGTCCGGTGGCAGAACTGACCAATGAGTTGTGGGCATATTCCACCCAAAGGAGCTGGGAGGACCAGGAAGTGGGTTGGCTGGATGCCATGCAGCGAAGAGTGGTCTCCATATGCTGGTTCATTCGCTCTGTCTGGCCGTTGGACTGGGGGTGGTATCCGGATGACAGGCTGGTGGACGCCCCCAGTAGGCGGCAGAACTCCTTCCAGAAAGCAGACGTAAACTGAGGCCCTCGATCCGACACCACGTCAGTAGGCAGGCTGTGCAGACGGAAGACGTGGAGCAGCATCAATTCTGCAGTCTCTTTAGCGGAGGGGAGCTTGGGCAGAGCGATGAAGTGAGCCATCTTGCTAAACCGGTCCACCACTGTCAGGATGGCAGTGTTGCCGTCTGACAGTGGCAGACCGGTGACAAAGTCCAAGGAGAGATGGGACCAGGGGCGATGAGGGACCGGGAGAGGTTTCAGGAGGCCTGCAGGAGCTTGGCGAGGCGTTTTGCTCTGGTTGCAGACCGGGCAGGCATTTACAAAGTCCTTGGTGTCTTGATCCAGAGTTGCCCACCAAAAGCGTCGCTGCAGGACCTCCCTAGTCCGAGCGACCCCTGGGTGACAGGTCAGACGGGATGTGTGGGCCCACTGCAGAACCTCAGACCTGAATTCCTGTGGCACAAACAGCCGGTTCTGTGGACAAGAGCTGGGACCCGGCTGTGCTGTGCTGTCTTGATCCGCTCCTCCAACTCCCAGGTGAGAGCGGCCAGGAGACGGGAAGCAGGGAGAATGCTGTCGGAACGGGAAACCTCCTCATCCTCCCCCACCAGGAACTGCCGGGACAGCGCATCCGGTTTGACGTTCCGGGAACCAGGTCTGTAGGAGAGCGTGAAGAGGAACCGGGCAAAGAACAGGGCCCACCGGGCCTGGCGGGAATTCAGTCTCTTGGCCGACTTGATGTATTCCAGGTTCTTGTGGTCAGTCCAAACCAAGAACGGAACCTGGGTGAGTTGAGCTTCGTGCTGTTGAAGCATTCCCTCAACTCGGGCTAGGCGGGACTGAAGAGCACCGGAGTCTGCTGGGTCCATTTCTGGCCAGATCGTACTGTAACGGGTGTATGGAGGACCCAGATGCAGTACAGTACGCTTCACTGGCAGTTGGTAATAACTTTTATTAAAACCAACACAAATGGAAAACAGGATACAGACTGAGAGTTCGTTCTTCGAGCTGTGAGCCCTAGCAATGTCTCTGGGAATCACACGAAGTGAAGACACGAAGCTTGTACCCACTGTGGCTGGTGACGAGGAAACCCCGTAGCTCCGCGAGCCGACAACACGTGTGTGAGCGTTGTCGGGGATCGAGCGGAGAGGTGGTCGAGGGCAGGCAGGGGTTCGGTTACCGGGAAGTCCGTCCACGGAAACAACAGTACCAGCAGGGATCAGGCAGGAGAATCGTCGAAGCAGAGCAGAGAGGTCTTTACCAGGGAATCCGTCAGATTTCCGGAATGCCGAAACTGAGCATGTGGTCGGGGACAGAAGGCAGGTAGGTTCACGAGGAGTCAGGCGAGGAGAGCAGGTCGGGGACAGGCAGAGTCGGCAACGGATGATCTGTTTGGAGAGTGCTGGAAAGACGTGCATGCTGCAGAGGACGATCTGGCAATGTGTGTGTGAACAGGAGTGTCTTAAATACCGGGTTGATTGGTGATGAGCTGCAGCTGAGGGGAGAGCAGGCTGCAGCAGTGGGCGTGGCTTGGAGGTAGAGCAGGTCAGAGGAAGGTGAATGGAAAGTTACTGGCAGGAAGGGGGAGGAGGAGAATGCAGGAATCATGACAAAACCAATATGCTCTGGTTTCAAGGGGTTAAACAGCTTGTAAAAGGCATCTGAACACAGCACGTGAAAAAAACTGATGTTAATCCAGGTTCCAAAGAGTTAACTGATGAGCAATTGGAACCTTGTAAGGTAGCCTTGGCCACATCTATGAATGCGTGCGAGTGTGAGTAAATGTGGCTTACGGTATGAAGCACTTTGAGTGGTTGGAAGACTAAAAAGACGCTCTATAAATGCAAGTCCATTTACCATTGTCATTGTACCGACGTGCTTTAGAACAGCCTCACAGAGCTGCTGGCTTTGATGTTGACTCTTAGTTTTCTTTATTCACTTACAATGCTGAAGCACACAAGCAAATATATCTTGGCTGTCATTAGGTTCAGTATACTCAGTCCGAGCAATAAACAAAACATTGATATTGGACGATTTTGCAAAGCTCATTTTATGTTCAAGAGGAATGATTTATTCAGTTATTTTTTTGTTAATTTTTTTATGTTAAACAACAATTTTACACTCATTTCTTTATATGTCCCTAAATGAAAGATGCCATAGGCCTACAGATTAAGTATGTTACACAGAGAACATGTACAATGCATTAAAACACCAAAAAAAAATAAAAAAATCTTTAGACTGAAGTCAATATTAAGCGTGAAACATGGAATTGTACAACCATAACAAACAGCAGCTCAGACAATCAATACTGAGCTTTGGACATGTCTTGAATGCAACCTGGGGGGAGGAGGACATTTTCAAAAATAACTGTTAAAGATTATATGCTGATTTCAGCTTCATAGTGTTTCTTTTATTATTTTATCAAGAAATGCATTGTGTTGCACTTACAGATATATTCATAACTCTATGAATATATCTGCATGGTAATAAAAGTTTCATGTGTTTTCTGTGGCTGTTTTTATGATACTTGAAAGCTTTATTTTGCATGTTCAAAAATGTTATCCTATGTGTGTCGCGCTGTGAGGGACTCACACTGGTCTGGTCTTGGTCTTGACTCAGTCTCAACGCGTCATAGTTTTGGTCTTGTCCTTATCTTGATACACTCTGGTCTTACGCCGGATTTACACTGGATGTGGAAGCAAAGCGTGTGGGTTGCCGAATCTGTTGTTTGTTTGTTCTCAGCATCTACAGCACCACTGCGTCGCAGCCATGACACTGCCAGTGTGAACACCACGAGCGTGCAACACACTGCAGCTTGGCCAGGTTGCTGTCACGCACTGCTTCCGCATCCAGTGTGAACACAGCCTTAGACATGTCTTGGGCTCCATGAGTGTCCAAAACTGAGTTTTTTTTTAAACAGACTCCAAACTGTGTGTTTAATGAAATCATCAGCAAAATGCCACACAAGCAACAAAAAAAAGCCCACAAATGTGTTTTCTTCTGTAATAAACATTAAATTAAAAAAAATAAATAAAAAAACATAATTATCTTTGTTTAATGCTATTTCAGTGTATTCTGGTCCATAACGTTAAAATAAGCTTTACAAATACATAGCTCGTGCTATGATGATTTCTCAGTCGATAACTAGCTAGCTAGCCAACATTAAATTGTTTAATATACCATAAAACTTAAATTAATAGCCCGGGTTATTATTTGCTTAAATCATTCACCTAAAATATAAAAGGCACTTGTAGTTTAATCAGGACTATACATACATTTACATTTGAATTTTTACGGTATTTCAATGTCACACTGTTCCCTTTTATGGCATATGACAGCTAAGTCACTGTATTCGTGACCTCTCCTTTAATATCTGTGCAGACTGCCAGGCTAGGAGCAGGGGTCGCTATCATTCGCCCACCACTAATGGCCTTGCAGTGAAGCAATGTTTTATTTTTATTGATGACTTGATGATGAATTGACAGCATAAAACCTTCTTTGTTAATGCCTCGCGAGTATCCATGCTTTTCTGTCTCAGATACATAAATGGCAAATCTCATTGTGATTATATCAGCATTCCCATAGTTTCAACTGTTTTCATGAATGCCATTGAACTTTCAGGTTTTTGCTCTGCTTTTATCATGACATGGTCGCGACCCCATTTGAACCAGCTCCTGGAAATGTCCTGAATTAAACTGAGGCGGTCTGGACTGAACTGCTGATGTTGACCTGCTTTGACTTACTGACTTAACAGGAACAATGATAATCCAGTTTCAATATGCCGGAGATGGACTGAGAACTCCCGGCCTATACAATAAAGATGAAAAGAGGTTGGTTGGAAGTAGGGGTTGGGATGAAGGGGGTCGTGGCTGACATGGGCTAACACAGTTTCTGGGCCACATGATAGAGCTATAATTTTCTTCTCAGCAAAGATAACAGTGTATACATGCACAGCACAAGAAAAGAGGGCTGATAATCGTAAGACTGCTTGAATATTTAAAGCTCCTTTCTTCAGCAGGAGATATAAGGTAAAGAATGAATACATTTCATTGGCTTCCTTTCCTGAGATTCAGCAGTTTACTGTTGGAAAGAAAAAGAAAAACAAAGAAATTTGGGTGTCGATTTATTTCCTATGAGTGATAAAATTCCATTTCTCCACATCAGTTTGATTAAATTGAGATATTATTGTCATAATCCACTGTGATCAGTCCTCACTGCTTTTCCCCTTCTGCCTGATCATAACCTGTACTGCAGATCAAACAATATGACGAAAATATAGATCTGCTCAAGTCTAATAAAGTGATTTATATTGAAATATCACTGCATAAAATAGCACATTTTCTGTAAAATCAATTAAAAAGCTGTTTATCGCTAAACTGTAACAGGGCTGTTTGTCATTAATCCAGTATATTAAATCACTGTGAAATTAACATACCCCTTGCAACACTGCACACAAAGGCCGTATATGTACCACCAGAGATATTACAGGGATAGTTATGTAAACAGTATAGAAAAATGTCTAGATATAGAACAGTAAATATGTGCATTGTAGTACATATTACATTGTAGTACAATGCACATATTTGATCTAGTGTCTTTACAGGTGATCTTGTGTCTTTACAGGTACAAAACATCAGTCACAGTTAATATTGTCCACTTCTGGCTACGAGTTGACAAGGGCCAGAAAGGGAATTACTTTTGTCAATGCAGTTATCCAAGTTGAAGTACTGGCAAAAGTCTCTAGATGTTAACTCCAAAAGCACTTCAATTAAAGCTGATTAAAGGAGGTACAAGTTGTTTCTCTTAATAAAAGTCAGTCGTTTTTTCAGCAAATGTTACGATCTGGTCCAGTAATTAATCTGGTAGTTAACCGTTTATGTCAAAGAGCAAAACTAATTGCACTCTTTAGCATCCCTCTATGTTCATTATCATGTCCATGAGAGGCAACATTTTAGCATGTATCAGAAAAAAGAAAATGAAGTACAGTACACGATACTGTTACCGATATCCACCAAAATAACTCAATACCAAGAAGCTTTGAAATTTCAGTCAAACGTGACTGGCCTAGCACCCTAGCAACCCATATAATCTTTGGTGTGGTGAAGTTGAGTGTAGCATATTTGATGGAGTTAACAGTTTAGCAAAGAAAAAGGCTTTACGTGGAAATTTTCCACCTGTTTTAACCATATTGTGGCATTGTCTCTTTGTAAGTACAGTCGTATGGAAGCTGGGAGACTGTGCAGAGAGACAGATTTGATCCAAAAGTAAAACTGGAGCTGTTGTTTTTTTTTTTTTTTAGTTATTATTATTGTATGGGCATTAGTTTATATTTTCCTCTGTGGGGATATTTGTCTTAAAATTTTAATTTTTTTTATGTTGCCAACATAAGATTCAACATGGATGAATACTTCATGGGTTTATCAAGCACAGGCCCAGGGGCCCAAAGTGTTGGGGTCGCCCCTCTGGCCTTTTTCTGCAAAATACCACTAAAATGAAAACATACTGACCAGGAAGAGACTCATAATTACCACAAAGAGACCACAATTAGATGCAAAGGACTTCAAGGAGACACAAAATACCTACAAAATGGGCAAAACAACCGCAAGGAGACACAAAATTACCCAAAGGAAGTGTAAAATATCAAAAAACATACAGAACGACTACAAAATACCACAAAGTTTGTGTGTCTTACTCCTATGGTGGAGAGGGGGTGGGGCCCTTTCGCATTTCTGTGCCTGGGGGCTCATTGTCTTATCATCTGCCCATGGATCAGAGATCAGATCAGAGAATACTGTGCATTTTTTCATGATTTTGAGACCTTCTTTTACATACTTGGCGATTTTTTTGGTCATTCACTTGGCCAAGTGTTTAATAACACATTTTTCTGTGATGTGACAAACTCAGAACACATTTTAATCATCACTTTACCCGGACTTTAATATCATTATTTAGAAGATTAAATTAAGCATTCATTTCATATGATTTAAACTTAATGTATGCATATGTTCAAGCACTGTTTATGCATATAAGTAGAAAAAATAGCACAACTTCAAATATATATTTGAATACGTCAAAAAGTTGCATGGTAGAGGTTAAAATCAGAAAAGACAAATACAATTAGCACTCATAATACTTCAATTATTTGGGGCAAACATGGACACGAACATATTTCAGCTAACAAGCTGTCTTCAGTGAGACCAAGTCACGCATTTCAGCCAAAGGCCCAAATAAATAAAGTCTTATGAGTGCCAGTGGTATTTCTCTTTTCTGTTCATACATATACCTAAAAAAAATGTATGCACAAAAATTCTAATATAACTGAGGTAATCATGAAACAGCTATTTGTGTAAAACCTAGGCAATCAGGAAGACTGTGATCACATGGGCAAAGCACTGACAGCAGAAAAGATAGAAGTATTCTGTGTAAAGATGCAGGTTGATGTTACATACTTAGCTTAACGTTAAATACATAACATCATTTGTGGGGCGCAAATTCATTAGACATCATACTCACCTTTTTTGCCTCTGTGAGCAAATCCACTGAATCCAGCAATTCCATTAAAATTAATTGATTCTGCTTGGATATTTTGCTTTGGTAAAGGCTGGTCTGACTTTCAAGACTGCAGCGAACAGAGGCCACAACGGGCCATAACCTCAGAATGTTTTTATTCCAAACGGTAAATAATACGGTAGTTAGTGCAGATGGTTATTGCTGTAACCAGTATCCCTGCAGTAATAAATGGAGCACATCATGTGCAGAGTATTTAATTAAGAATATTAGTATATGCCAAGAGCTGCTTCACTTAAACATCTTGCTTTTTTTTTTCTTGGCTGCAAATAATTGACAATACAGTTCACAAAAGAACATTAAGTCATTGTCCATCCAGAACACAATTTGCTGCCTTTTAGAGGCTGACCTGACTCGTGACCCATAAATACAAATGCTGCATAATTGCATGAGTATAATTTTGCATGGGTGAGCCAAACAAATCACCCTGTCTCCCATCTTCAAGGTGGTGCTAACCTCTGCTGGTGCGAGAGCTAATGCAGCGGCACCTCCACCATTAGATCTGTTCCCCGAAATGGCAGTAAACACCGTCTTTGAGGAGAATGCAAATGCTGGGCATGAAGGTGGATCCATCAGTTTAATGACTGCGTTTATAGGACAGTTATTGAATATCAAGATGTTGGTTGAAGCTACAGTTGTCTCTAATTGTAAGGCTGGGAGGCCGGCTGCTTGCTGGATAGGGATTAACTTCAAAAGGACCCAATCAATTTTTCTTTCCCCTTCTTTCCCATCGTCTTCCCTTAGTACTTGTACCATTTATTTGCTTTGTCTCATCTTTATCCCTTTATTTAGCATTCTGCAGTTCATCCATTTTTCTCGCCTACCCTTAATTGCTCCCAGCCTTCTTCCTGTCAAGCATGTGGGTATGAGGCAACAAAGAAGTGCATCCCAAAGAAGACACAATTGAGCAGACAGGAACAGCTAAAGGTTTAATAAAGTATGATACATAAGCTTACTGACAAGTCCAAATAGAAGTAATAATGAGTCCATGGGATGGCAGGAATGGGACAGAGAGAAGTTCTGGCAAACAGGCAGGGTTAAAAGTAAGGCATGAACGACACTGCAACTTTAACAACCTGGCAAAGAATGAATGGAAATGGTATGGTTATGTAAGGCAGGGCTGACGAGGCAAAGTGGAGATAGCTTAGCAGGTGGGCGGGCAAGTCAGGTAACTGCACTATGGTAACCACTTTACCTCCAGTCCAGTCGGGGGAAAGTGTAAAGCAGTGAGCAGGTTGGTGGACTGGTAGTAAATGGCAATAACCAGGTTTTGGGGGGTGGGGATGCTGCTGGAGGGAGGGACAGAAAGGCAGAATGGGACACTTCTTCTCACGTCAAACACTCTGTCTATTAGTTGTGTTTGTGGAGTTTGTGTTCATGGTATCAATCCACAGAGGCAGAGTAAGGATGTGAATTCTTTGAATAGCTGCTGTATAACCTGATTCTAGAGTTGTATTTTTGTCAGTACAGCAGCACACACGATGAGTACATTTGCTACAACTGGTAAATAAGGAGCTTTGAAGATGGGCAGACGTGTGGGATCGCTGGAAAACTTCTCATCTCTGTGCACTTATTTTATTGCTATACAGGATTTTTGCCTTGAGAATATGCAACACTTTCTCATCCTAAACCATCACATGTTGTGGTAGTGTTTAGGTAGTGTTCAGTTTAGGCAACACAAGTACATGGCAACTAAAGACAAAAAAGCACATGCTGGCATGAATCATTTTAGTCAAAAGACACATATGGTCACATCACATTCAGACTGGAAGCCACCACAGGACTCCCGCATGGAAGTCCAGGGTTTGTTGGATCCATCTAGTGCCCCTTATACCTGCCTCACAGGGATTTTCCTGCTCCTTATATTACATCCTTAAAGGCAGCGCTTCAACCTGACACCATCCAGTGGTGAATCCTGTGGACTTGACAGGTTCCATCCAGCTGCATTCTGATTAATGTTGTCTTTCTGACTGCGCAAAATAACCCCGTGAACAGTCCTGTCTGGCTGTGTTCTCGCCTGACGCCACCCAGCGGCATATCATGCAGCCGCAAAGGTGGTGGTGGTTGAATCATATTGCGCTGGAACAACACTGAGGGGGGCATCTGATGACAAGTTGCTGAAGTAAAATGCTGTAGTATGTATGTCAGGCCACAGAAGGGTTTGAACCCGGTTTTCAGGCCTCAAAACACCATTGACGTGTGAACGAAAGGCCAAACAGCAACAAAGTTTAATGTTTCATGCAAGATCCGTTGCCATGTAAACGGCCCCTTAAGCAGAAAAAAAACAGCTTTTCCTGTTGGGATTGTCCAATGAAAAGCTGTTGTTTTTTGCTGTGACATTGCTTTTGTTGGCGGGGTTTTTCCTCAAAACACAATCAACAATTAACTTTTTTAAGGATTTTTTGTATCTAAACTGAACCCCATGTTAACCACAGTGTTGTTAAAAAAGGTTCAACGTATCCACTACATAATAGCATGTAAACATATGTCCCTGGTTTGCAGAGATGTACATTTCCAACATTTTTTTCTGTCGATGGCATTGATACTGATAATACTCACACCTCAGGATAGAAATGACAGCGTGTGATGTGAAGGAGTCAAAGACACTCCTGCTGAGAGACTGATCGAAAATCTGATAATGATGAAAAGCTGAGAACGCTTGCTTCCTTGAAGTCCTGATATAATGAATATTTAGAACATTTTCATCTGCTGATTTATAGGGGACACTCTCTCTGCATCAAAGAGACATTTATCACAACCAGAGCTCTCCCTCTAATTGCTTTGCTTTCATTTGATTCTTAAAACATAAAACAATCTGTGGTGTTTTCAGCTCTTTGATTCCTCGACAGACTTATCGCTCTGTAAGATGGATCGCAGGGAAGTGCCACTACAGTGAATAGTAAATTAGTTCAAATGCTTGTTGTGGCCCCAGATTATAGTTATTATTGAGTCAAAGATGAGCCTCTCCATCACTTATCCAACAAGCTGTGGGAGTAGACCTAATGAGTGATCCGATGTATTGTGCACAGTGGAACTGAAAACATCAGGGGGAGGATGTTCTGAAGACTGGTCCTGTCATATTACTTCTAAATAACTGACAAAGTCAAGATACAAGTGAGCTGTAAAACTTCCATTGTTCTCTAATGGCAAAGTTAATGAAGCCTGTTTGCCAGAACTAATTTAGTATTATGGAAGATTATTAACAACAAAACTATTGACTATGTAACAAAAATCTTGCTGATGGTCCTTCAGCTCCAGAGTTGAGAGCCTGCATAGACATATTTGTAACCACCAAACAATGACTATGTTTACATGCACAAATATTGTCCTTATTCCAAAAAAATAAAAATAAAAAATGAGGCATTGGGCTTCATGCAAGAAATCCTACACAAACAAATGTTCTCTTAGTTTTGCTCATATCCATGATTTGTTTTTATTTTGTTAGTACCCATTGATATTTGGGATTCACCAGTGTTTCCTTATTTTTATTTGTCTTCTTACTTAACATCTTACTTTAACAGGCCACAGATTGTTGCCCAGTGCAAAAAACAAACAAACAAACAAAAAAAACAACACGTTTTAAAACACGCAGACAACAAACAACAAATTGTGGTGAAAAAAAAAAGAAGACAGATATCCCGAATGCAAAGTGTAGATGTCCAAATTATGCACCTAAAACCCGATTAACGTTCTGCATGTCTTAATCAAAAAATACACATTGGAAAAAGGAATAATTAAGAATATCCAAGGGTTTCTTTTTAGTTTTTTTTTTTAGTTTCTCGATCACAACTTAACAGCACATCTCCTGAAATTAGTATTAGAGTGAAATTTGTCCACACCTATACCCAAATTCCAACAGGTCTAAATATGACATCTGGATCTGGATGTTTAGTATGTGGATTCATATCTATCTGGATAAGGACATATGTGTTAATTCAGGTATGACTTCTTGCAGAACACACAGCAGTCAGAGATATCAGATCAGCCAGGACACATCTAGAGGTAGTCTGACTCATCCTGTGATTGGATATCAGTCTGATTTGAAAGACATTAGTATAGAGTGCTCATATTCTTAGGAAGAAAAAAAAATCCGCCCAACAAGTTAAGAGGTCATCTGATTCAGCCTCTTCTTGCCCTCTCAAGCTGCCTGTCAGAAAGCTATACACAAGCACCTCCTCTGCAAAGGAAAAATAAGTCGAACCCACACAGCAGTTTCACTTCTCGAGACTCTTGATGGTGTACAACTTTGCTGATTTGAATTATTTTTTATGGACAACGGGACAAGATGTTTGTCCCGGAAATGATCTGGTTTTAGTTTGCATTTTGAGAAGTGTTGACTAATAATGTTTAAGCATATCTAACATCTGTTGCTGTGAGTTATACATTTCTAAGCAGAAAGTCTGACCTTTCTCCCCCTCTGTGCTGCTGCCCATGTGTAAAGAGCGCTTACTAGCGCTCTTTACTTTCGCTTACTAGTAAAACCCGTACAGTACACTGCACAGCACACTGTCTAGTAAACAATCAAACAAACCAAAAAAAAAAAAAAAAACAACAACAAAAAGCTGAACTCAACTTGAACCACTCTCAGTTGAATAAGAGTGCTTTCTGTCTACAACAAGCAGTTGCATCACAGTTTGCAGCTCCATTTAACATTATATTACATACTATACAATGACTTTGTTATGTGATTTTGAACTTCATACTTTACTTTGGCATTTCTATGCTATTTTGAGCAACATGTCAGAGTATGACTTGTTTATTCCATTTTGGACAACACACTATAATTTGCCATTTTGCCACTGTCATGCCTCATCCTGTTCGTTAAATTGTCTTTTTTGTTCTCCTTGTATTTCATCGTTTCGTGCTTCCTGTTTGAAACTCACATCTTCTCTCATTTCAGGTCCTGCACTTCCTGCTCCTGTGTTTTCCTCCTGTGTTATTACCTGCCCAGCCCTAATGTGTTGCACCTGTGTCCAATTGTCTCCCCTCCCCCTTTAGTATATAGGGTCCTTTTCATTACGCTAATCTAGCTCCCCGAGGATCACAGCAAGGAATATTTTCTTGCTTTCTGCGACGTATAAATGTGCACCGCCATATGTGGCACACAGTTTGAAGCATGGTGGGAGCAGCGCTATACAAATGTAAGTAGATCGCAACTGTAATACATGGGGATACACATGTCAGTCACAACTGTTTGTCTGCATCATAAAAAAGCACAACAATGACACAGAGGAGCTGGAAGAGTTGTGTGCAGAATAAATGTTTAGTAATCAACACATCATTAATGTCTTAAGTGTTTGATAGCATATTCCTACGGCAAAGGATCAATCCACTGTCATCAACAGGTAAATAACACGCTGGATTAGAACTGCAAGGAATCTGATACAGTTTCATCTCTTGCAGGGATGGAAGAAGAGACCCTCAATTTAATTGAATTGAGGGCTGACAACAACCACCTGTTCACAAGGCCGCGACACACAGCCAAACATGCCTGGAAGTGACTGATCGTGAGTATAAATTAGCGCTGCATATTTGTCATAGCTGCTGTTTCGTGTAATACTGTCAATGTGAACAAAATGCACCGAACAAGGTATCTTAAGTGAAGGACAACACAAGACAACTATGTCCACAAATACAACTTTAATGTAGCTGCCCTACTAATGTGATCTGATACGGCGTCACGTGTTCACAGTCAGAACGCCCTGTAAGTCCAAACCTGTTTCCTGTTCGCTTCACAATTATATTCTTAGGACAGGACAGGGACGGACCGGGGGGAGGCCACAGCAGCCACCTGACCCTGGTTTACCCCAGTGCACGAGGCCATTGGGGGGAGGCCTTCTATTGTGCCTCCCGTCATAATGCAGTGGGGGCTGTGGCCTCAGCAGACACCGACCCAGCTCCCTCTTTACCCATGGCCACCTGCAGACCTGCCACGGCATCATGTGAGGAGGAGGAGGGGGACCAATAGGAGGAGGACGTGCCAAGGCCGGGGACAAGAAGAGCTGTCGAGTCCTCCAGTTCCACCTGTCCCCTGCATCTGAAAAGGAGGAGGCTGCAAAGGAGGAGGAACAGGCCCAGATAAACCAGAGGCAAACGGACCGTTTTTTTAGATTTGCTGGAAGAGCTTGTTAGGAGGACGTAAGATGCTTTATGTTTGATGAAATGTTTCATTTGAGCGCTATAATAGCCTACAGCTTTAAGTTATGTATGATGGCGGTGTTATTGTTTGCAGTAGACATATTTATGTTAGGTAGCCCTTTTTGTTTTATGTTGCACATAGGCTATATTTACATTCACAACGAATTTTATGTTGTTGTAGCACAGACATTTAAATTCACAATGAATTTAAGGCTGTTTTAGCACAGAATTGTACATTCACAACAAAATATGGCTGGTAGGAATTCTTGGTTTGCTGAGTATAATACAAAGACCTTCATTAATCCCACAGTGGAATATGTGTTTGAAGCAGGTTGTTGCACACACACTATCATACAGACGGAAACGAAACGAAATACGGACAAGAAACAAGTCACACACCCAGGTGGTGTAATCTCTAAATAAGAGGATTTCTCAATTTACAGCCTCCCCTCCTCTCTCCTCGCGTCTCCTCCTCGACTCCTCCACTCGCATCCTCTGTGGGAGGGACTCGGACAAGAGGAAAGGAGGCGAGTTCAGGATGCTTGGAGTTGGGTTAGCATAATGAAAAGCACCCATAGTCTGTGCTCCCTTCCTTCTGTGCCATTTCAGCTTGATTTTCTGTCAGCGTCTCAGCTGTTCTCGTGGGAGTTTTGTGAGCTTTTTTTGAGAGTTTGACCAGTTTTCTGTTTTTGCACTCTGCCCTTGGCGTGACGATTTTGTACCTCTGCCTGAGCTTTGTTTGGATCTTCTGTGTACCGACCTGATTTTTTTGTGGCTATTAAAGGACTGATGTTTACTGGAAGACTGTTATTCTTCTCACACGGTGTCTGTGTCTGCATTTGGGTCCAAGCCTTTGGTGCAGTGTTTGTGACACAAACTATACTATGATTTTTTTATGTTATTTTGGATGGCATACTAAATTGAGTTTTTATGCTCCTGATAACATACTATACCATGACTTTTGTTATGTTTTTTTGTGTTTTTTAACAGCATAACATAGTGTAAGTTCTTAAATGCTATTTAGGATGACTTTTTTAATCGTCACGCTGCAGTATGACTTTCATTATGCTATTTTGAATAACGCATTGTAATATTACTTTTTTATTCTTTTTTTTGACACTATTATACTACAGCTTTTTTTAATGCGATTTTGAACGGCATACTTTAATATGATTCTTAAATTCTCCTTTGGATAGCATGATTTGTTTTTTCATACTATTTTGAACCACATAACACAGTATTTCTTTTATTTGTTTTTGACAGCATACCATAGTATGACTTTTAATGATATTTTGGATGACATACTATAATGTGACTTTTCATGCTACTTTCAACAACATACTATACTATAACTTTATTTGGTGTTTTGGATGACTACTATTGAATAAATTTTATGCTGAATTAGATGACTTAGTATGTCTTTATGCAATCATATTATACTATGACTTTTTACGGCATTTTGACCAACAAACTATAGTATGACTTTTTTATTCCATCTTTCAACAACATACTATATTCTATGACTTTTTAATTTTGGGTGATATAATATACTTTGACTTTTCTGTACTGCTTTGGACACTATACTATGACTTTTTAATGCTTTTTAATGCTTTTTTAAAGGACAAAGAATGTCTTTTTTATGCTATTTTGGATGACATACTATACTTTTACCGTTTTAATTCTGTTTTGGATGACATACTTAAGTTTGACATTTTCATGCTATACGTTTTTTAGGATATTTTGGACAACATACTTACAACCTAATAGTACGACTTTTTGTGCTGTTTTAAAGGGCTTGTTTCTGGTTTGATGGAATGCAAGACCTGTCACAGCAGGTTACCAATAAATAAACATATAAATGAATAACAGCAGTTTGCACTTAACATTAAGCTGTTTTTTCCTCCTTGATGCAGGCCGTTTTTTGAGCCTTGGGCCAATGGCTTTCGGAATATGGACTGCAGTGGACAAACAAACCATGTCCTTAGAGGATTTGTCACATCTCATTAATTTCTACAATCAAATGTTATCTTCCACATTACACATAAAATGGCCCTTCATAATTATCTTCTGCGTTTACCAATCTGTTCCCATACACTCTTACATCTTTATAGACTAGAAAAAATGCAGTGATCACATTCACAAACAAGTCTTTACACTTCTGAACACCTAAATCCAGAGATGATTTCCTCAGCTGAGTCAAAGAACATCACAGTGGAGCAAATGGTATGTTGTAACAGTTGTGCTGGCGAACCAACAGTTCCTCCAATGCACTGAATCTTTTCTCAGCCCAGGCAGATCCCCGGCTGGTGGATAGGTGGAGAGCAGAAGGCCTCAGGGGGAGAGGGGAGAGATTTTCTGATTTGCAGGTGGAGACGAAGCAGTGGAGAGAAAACAAGGCTGTATTACCTCATGTAGGAGTGAGCACCAGGGAGAGGGGAAAAAGGCCACATCCCCGAGCTGTGCTTTTCCGCCTGTATGAATAATACATCCAGAATTCATAATGCATGATCAAAGTTATGCGAGTTATCCTGCCTGTCACTGCTCCTTACCTTTATTTATCTGGCTGGGTGAAGATGCAACGAGGCTCTGCTTTGCTTTAGCACTGATGTTGCTGGGTACGCATCCTGAATCTCTGACACATTCAAATCTGAAAAGGATGCTGTGAATATATCTGTGTCTGAGGAGGAAACACACTATTTTTTCTCTCACTGATTACGATAACATTGTGAAAAACATATCTGTGTTGAAATCACAGAAACCATGGCATGACTTTACCACTGGGTGGAGCTACAGTCCCGAAGGTAGCTCTGTATTTCGGACATTTTTCCATTTTTAAACATTCATATTTTGAAGGAATTTCTCATGTCACAGAACCATATGTTGTGCACAGATCTGAGAACAGCCTGTTGGCTAGAGTTGGGCAGATTGATACTGTAGTATCGATTCTTTGAAAGTGACAAGCTACTAATTTGGTATTGAATCCTTAAAAAAAAAAATCAACAATACAACTATAGAAATACAATTTTCAGTTTCTATCACTTGATATCTTCACAGCTTAACTTAAATAAGGTTCTCACACATCCTTTAAAAATCTTGAAAGGCATCAAAGTCATTTATCTCAAAAAGGTCTTAATTGGTAATAAATGTCTTAAATCAATCTTTTAAAAGTCCTAAATATGCTATGACATTCATCCATCCATCCATCCATTGTTGTCCACTTATCCGAGTCCGGGTCACGGGGCCAACAGGCTGGGCAAAGAACTCAAGATGTCCCTCTCCCGAGCAATGCTCTCCAGCTCCTCCTGGGGGACCCCAAAGCGCACCCAGGCCAGACAAGATATGTTATTTCTCCAGGGTGTTCTGCGTGTTCTCCTACCAGTAGGCCGTGCCCGGAACACTTCCAGTGGGAGGCCCCAGGGAGGCATCCTGATCAGATGCCAAACAACCTTAATTGGCCCCTTTCGACGCAAAAGAGGCAGTGGCTCTACTCTGAGCTCCCCCAGGATGTCTGAACTCCTCACCCTATCGCTAAGACTGAGCCCAGACATCCTGCGGAGGAAACTCATTTCGCCCCCTTGTATCCGCAAACTCATTCTTTCAGTCTCTACCCAGAGCTCATGACCATAGGTGAGGGTTGGAACATAGATGGATGGGTAAATTGAGAGCTTTGCCTTCAACGCAACGCCTGCATCACCACAACCGTCGCATCAAGCCGCCTGTCCATTTCATGCTCCGTTCTACCCTCACTTGTGAACAAGACCCCGAGATACTTGAACTCCTTTGCTTGGAGCAGCAACTCACTCCCCAACCAGAGGGTACAATTCACTGTTATCTGACAGAGAACCATGGCCTCAGATTTGGAG
The DNA here is from genome assembly GCF_026936395.1 of Plectropomus leopardus. Classification (NCBI taxonomy): domain Eukaryota; kingdom Metazoa; phylum Chordata; class Actinopteri; order Perciformes; family Serranidae; genus Plectropomus; species Plectropomus leopardus. The sequence goes on from NC_142186.1 coordinate 2,483,196, forward strand.
GTGCTGACCCCCAGCCCAACCGCTTCACACTCGGCTGCAAACCATCCCAGTGCATGCTGAACGGTGTGATGAAGCCAACAGAACCACATCATCTGCAAAAAACAGAGATGCAATTTTGAGGCCCCCAAATAGGACATGGTGTTGGTGTATGCTAGGACATGGAAAGTAATACTTAAATTTATCATTTTTAATCTGACCTCATAAAATCTCAAAATAACTGGTAAGATCTTTAAAAAGAAAGAAAACAGAATGCCTCTTGCATTAATACTCACATCAGGACAGTGAAAACAACATTGCTTATAGATTATTTCTGGCTGGGATGCATAGATGAGAAAATCCACTGCCCTCTTGCTTGCTGTCACTGTACCCTGGACAACATGGAGAAGCGAAAATTCATCAACATTTGTTTTACTTAAAAACATATTCTTTACTATACCAGTTATTTAGTAAGGGCTACTTAAGAATACCATTGATTGTAGAAGAGAAGCTAATTCCTCTAGCTCAGTTTAGTGTGATCATTGCTCGTAATTTCATTTTAACTTGTCATAACTCTGAATGATTGATTCATACTGTTATTATTTTTTGTTGTTGAGCAAAATAATTTGTGTGAGCTTTAAATGAGCCAGAGTAACTTTCATAGTAATGTACAGGCCCCCACCTCCATTATTATATCCAGTTTTCTTTATACATCCATGGGGTTGGATTTTCATAATTTCAGACTGTCTTCCTTGTATTAAGAATTATCATTGTTAAATGTTAAATGCCGATTGCAAATAACTTGCCAATGCACACATGATGCACGAGTATTTCTTTCTGTCAATGGCTTTCAAGGTTTCTTATTTTGGTTTGTTTTTCTGTAAATGATTTGGAGCCTCCTTGCTCTGATTGCGGCTCTGAGTTTGTTGTGTGGAGTGTACCATTGTTGTGAAACAATTTGTCCAACCTGAGGCCCCTCGAGACTTTACCTGTGATTAGGGGCCACACAGAAACACTTGACTTCTCTTAATTTTCAAATCCCTTTTGCTGTTGAAGATGTCAAGTGCTTTAGCCCTGGACTTATTAAAAGTTGTTGCTCTAAGTTTAATTACAGTGATCTCAGATGGGACTGGAGCCAAACTTTTCCTCCTCTGTCCAGTTTACTTTTACAGTAAGGCTGTACCATTGCATGCTATTCTTTAGCCCTATTGATTTCACTGGAACAGAGAGCAAGTTTTTTTATTGTTTGTGCTGTGTTGTTTTGTAAGCTGTATCCTGGAGAAGAATTACAGATGAAGCGCCTTGATGGCTTTGGCTTGTTTTCATTCAGTCCACAGCCGGCGGCAGACTGAGCTCGTTGCTGCAGTAACGGATTATGAAGAAGTGATTTACACATGGATTTCCCATTTTTAGTAGCTTTGCTTATAACTCTGCTGTTGGCTAATAGAACAAATAATGCAAGGCTGCTGCTGTTTGTTGTCCCTGTGGCACAGCACCTGCCACCCAGTGGGACATACACCATCACTCTGTGTGTGCTCGACCACGCACAGACCTGGAGGAATATGTGCATATTATGAGTGTTCTACAGGGTTGTGTGTAGCACCTGTAAACATTCACTCTTAACCCAGCCTGGAATCGTTCTACACTTATTGTAATGATTCTACATCTCAAGTCAAGTTAATTTTATTAATACAGCCCAATGAACATAAACAACAATTTTGCCTCAAAGAGCTTTAAAATTTGTACAGAATAAAATGCCCTCTTTGGTAACACTGGCTGCATGGGCAGCGGGCGAGTTGGGTTTTTTGCGCCCGTTTTCTCATATTTAGGCTGGTATACTTTACCATGATGTTTTTGTCATATTTTGGATGACTTTCAATGCGATTACTTTTTTTTTTATCAAATTTTGGACGACTTACCATGATGTTTTTGTCCTTTTTTTGGTTGACATCCAATAGTGTGACATTTTTACCATACATATTATGTCATATTTTGGACAAAAAAATAAACTTTGATGTTTTCTTGGCTATCTGGAGGACATGCTACACTATGATTTTTTTCTGATTTGTTTTTCTCATTTTTGTCATATTTTGGACGACATACCATACTACGAATTTTTTGTAATTATTTGGACGACACGCTATACTATGGAATTTTTGTCATTTTTTGGATGATGTACTATACTATGACATTCTGGTCATACTTTTGGCAACATACTATACTATGATGTTTTTGTTTATTTTGGATGAAATCCTACACTATGTTATCTCATGTTTTCTCATTGTATAACATGTCATCATTGTAATCATTTTTTGTATTCTGGTTGGCACATTTTACTGTGACATTTATAGTATTTTCAACTACATACTATACTATGACTTTTTTGTCATGTTATGGATGACATATCGTACTATGAAGATTGTGTCATATTTTGGACAGCATACTATCTTATGACCTTTTTGTCATATTCTTTACAACGTACTATACTATGACGTTTTTGTCAGATTTTGGACAACATGCTAAACTATTAAAGTTTTATCATAATTTGGACATAATGGTGGACATATTTTGGACATATGGTGTTTTTCTTACATTTAGGCTGGCATACTTTACCATGATGTTTTTGTCATATTTTGGAAAACTTACAATGCTATGATATTTTTGTCATATTTTGGACAACATATAACCATACATACAACCTATACTATGCCTTTTTTTTGTATTTTTGACAACAAACTATACAATGACATTTGTGTCATATTTGAGGTGACTATTTGGTCAACATCCTATAATATGACTTTTTTTCATATTTTGAACAAATATACATGACATTGTTAAAATAGTTTGGACTTGTTTGGTTTGAAGCGGCAATGGATGATGAGGGATCCCTCTTCCAGGACGGACGGATGTGCAATAGATGTCGTAAATAACAACTGAAATACAATCATGGCAAAAAGGAAAGAGAAAGAAAGAGGGGGAGAGATGCACAGCAATAATGGAAACAAACGCATGTCATATTACAATAACAATGGGTGTAAAATTACTAAATGCCCTCTAAGATAGCATGTGATGTTATGTGATAATATTATGGGTGTTTTTATAAAAGTTCCATGTGTATACTGATAGTGGAGGCGTGGCTCATAATAATGGCAGTAGAAGGTTGCATCAAGCGGGATCACGGCATCGGCACAACCAGGACCCACAACACAGACGTAGCTTCAGACAGGACCACAGCAATGGCAAAACCACGATCAGCGAGCTGGGGGTATAGTATCAATGCAGCCGCAGCACGAGCACGACCAAAGGCAGGGTCACAGCACCAGCACAGCTATCACCATGATCAAGTGCAGCCAAGATTGCAGCCAGGATCCGGGAAAACTAGGAAACAAGGGAGCAGGAATGCTCCAGAGAGGCAACAGGGTTAGTGTAATGCAATAAACAGACATGAGCGTTTTCAGATGGAGGGGGCAAAAGAAGGAAAAAGGAGCTCAGCTAAATACATATAACACTCGCTTTGACCTCCTCAGTAAGGACTCAGCTGTGAAGTCTACTCTGCCTCCAGAGGACTGGCCACTCTCAGTAACCACAGCAGATGTGAGAAAACTCCTACTGAGAGCGAATATAAAGTCCGCAGGCCCAGACAACATTCCAGAATGACTACTAAAAACTTGTGCTGATCAGCCTGGTAATGTTATGAATGACATTTTTAACATCTCACTCTCACAAATGACTGTTCCCTCCTGCCTCAAGACAGCTATCATTGTTGCTGTACCCATGTCATATTTTGGATTACATTTTTAATCATATTTTGAATGACATATCATAATATGACCTTTTTCATATTTCGGATGACATACTATCCTGTTCTGTGTCATGTTTGTAACATTTTGGATGACATGTTTCATTTTTTGTCATATTTTAGACGACATACTATACTATGATATTTTCACCAAATTTGGATGGCATACGTTACTATTACATTATTGTAATATTTTGGATGACATACATTGCTATGACATTTTTGTCATATTTTTACAACATACTATTTTTTACTTTTTTTTTAATAATGAGATTTTTAGCTTTTTTGTCATTGTATATTATTATAAGTCTCTACAAGCCATAATATGTTGCTTTCAGCCATGTTTTTGACATGTCAAAATGTGACATTTTCTGACATACTATACTATGGCATTCTTGGCCATTTTTTGACATGCTACAGTTTTTGTCCTTTTTTTCAACATTGTATACTATGATGTGTCTCTACAGCATATAAATTGTTGTTTTTCAGCCATTTTTTCGACATGCTAAATTATGATGTTTATGGGCTTTTCTTCGACATACTAAACTATGACATGTCTATAAAAGCAATAAGATGTCGTTTTCAGCCATTTTTTAACATGTCAAAATTTGACTTTTTTTGACATACTATTCTGTGGCATTTTTGGATATTTATTTGACATGCTAATTATGACGTTTTTGATCTTTTTTCTGACATTGTATACTATGATGTATCTCTACAAGCTATAATATGTCATTTTCAGGCATTTTCTTGACATGTCAAAATGTTATGTTTTTCGACATACTCTACTATGGCATTTTCCTTCATTTTATCTACATGCTATATGTATTTTTTTCCTTTTTTCGTCACTTTACACTATGACATTTACACACACCATGTAGAGAAACATGATCAAACATCATAATTTAAGATGTTGTAAAACATCAAATTTTGACATGTCAAAAAAAAGGCATGACATGTTATAGATTTTAAAGACATTTCATAGTGTACAATGTCAGAAAAAAAACCAGACGAAAACCCCATAGTGTAGTATTATGAAAAACATCAAATTTTGACATTTCAAAACAATGGCTGAAAGCAAAATATTGTAGCTTGTAATGACACTTTGTAGTATACAATGCCGGTAAAAAGGCCACATGTTGAGAAAATGGCTGAAAACAACGTGTTATAGCTTGTAGAGACACGTCATACTATACAATGTCGAAAAAAAGGCGGAAAACGTCATAATTTAGCATGTCGAAAAAATGGCTAAAAACGCCATGGTATGGTATGTTGAAAAACGACAAATTTTGATATACATCACAACACTCTTCAAAATGAAAAAAAAAAATAAAGGAAATAAATTTAAATTCTTTTTTTACTGTTGGTATTTACCAAAAATGAAGGATTTAGTAAGTTTTAAAAATTAATTAGTAACACTGAGTAATACCTAGTTATTAAAATAACACTAAGCATCATGGTCAACAGACGTTACATAGGGTACTGTAGGTCAGCTTGTTGTAGACTTACATACCTGTCCCTGATGAATGTGCACACAGACATTTCAGAAAGTTTGGACATCGATGCACTCATGAGTGACTTTATCTCATCAACCCCTGAACGTCAAGCCACTTGTGGAGTAACATAAGTGAAGCGCAAGTGTCTGTTCTATTATGAGCTGCCCCCATGCAGTTAACACCATTATTGGGCAGTTATTTTACGCTGATAATGTGCTTCAAAAATGTCTTTGGCTATCTTGTTTTGTGCTGTGAAAGTTGGCCTTTTGGATTGCTTGAAACTGCGCATTTGGATATGTTCTAGTCTGCTCTGCGCAATATGTTGATGGTAATAATATGCCCCATTTTTTTTTTTTTTTTAACTAAGCAGGCACATAATAGTTAAAAGACTGGTACACTTTTTTCTGTCTTCAGTGAATATGCTGATCATCATTTATGTGTGCGCGGATGCGCATATGTGTGCGTGCGGCCTAAGATTTAAATACTGTGATGTATTTTTTGTTAAGGTTTGATAACCGTGGGAGTGGGAGGACCCAGGAGCGAAGGCATAGACAGTATACAAATGAACAAATAATGGGTTTAATGACAGTAGGTGGAAGGAAAGGGAATGTAGGGAAGGGGGATTCCAGAAGTCAGGAAGGTGGATGAGGTAGGTGAGGCTGGTGAGGCACAGTGGGTGATTGCAGATTAGGAACAGGTGAGGAAGTGTGCTGTGAGCTCCAGCACCCAGAAGCCACGCCAGCCCCTTCAACACAGTAGCAAAGAGGGAGACCCGCCACAAGCATACACACAGCACAGTCACAAGCAGTCCATATAAAAAACACAAACCACCACATTTTTTAGTCAGAAATACTGTGTTTTTCATAAATTAGCATGTCAAAAAAACACGGAAAACACCATAGTTTAGTGTGATGGAAAATGTAAAATTTTGATATGTCGAAAAATGGCTGAAAACAACATATTGTAGCTTGTAGAGACACATTATAGTATACAATGTCAAGAAAAAGGCCAAAAACGTCATAATTTAGCATGTTGAAAAAATGGCAGGAAATGCAATCGTATAGTATGTCTGTGTAGGTTCTCAGTCATCCAATTCATGGTAATACGAAGTTTCTTTTAAGGTGACAACTGGACTTGTAAAGGGTTTTTTTTTGGAGACGTTTCACCTCTACTCCAAAAGGTTCCTTCAGTTCTAAAAGTTGACTGGCTGAGAGCTGGAGTATAAAGTCTAGGGTGACAGTTAATATGTTAATGATCTAGGTGTCACATGAGAGTTGTACTATGACATTTTCCTTATATTTTGGACAACATACTATACTATGACATTTTTGTCATATTTTGCACGACATAATATACTATGACTTTTTTTTCATATTATGGACCATTTTACTTTACTATAACGTTTTTTTTCATATTTTGGACGACATACATTACTATGATATCTCTGTCATATTTTGAATGACATACTGCAACATTTTTTTATCATCGTTTGGATATGAATGTTACGCCATAACTTGGATTACATTCCATGCTATGACATGTTTGTCAGATTTTGGATGATTTATTAAACTATGACTTTTTGTCATATTTTGGACAACATACTAAAGTGTGCCATTTATGTTTTTTTTATTTTATTTTTCTTGTTTCAGTTTTAAAAAAACAGAATTAAATTAAATACTATACTAAGCCTCCATCGGTTGTTTAATCATACTATACTGTGAATATTTTTATATGACTATTTTTCACCCAAAATATGATGACTTGATTTTAGACATGCTTTACTACTATTATTTATTTAGTTTTTTGACATGCTGTGACTTTTTTGACCCAGTATATCATGACTTGATTTTAGAAATGCTTTACTATGACATGTATTTTCTTTTTTTTTTACCTTGCTACACTATGACATATTTTTTCAGTTTCTTCGACATGCTTTTCTATGAATTTTTTGATATATATTTTTTTCTTTTTTTTTTGACTTACTATGCTATGGCATGAGGACAAAGACTAACTTTTGAAAAGCACTCTTGCATTTTTGAAACATTATCTTCCACTGAAGAACAGGCACCACCTTCATAAATAGTCCTTATACCGGAGGCAGCCTCACCACAGGTGGATCTAAAATGCCATAATCTGGTCACACTCCATTAGTCCTCTTTGGGTCTCAATCTGTGTAATCAGGTCATGGCTTGTAAGGTCCGTGTGGTTCTCCCTCAGTGGAATCTAGGATTATGTCTGTAAAGCTCCTGTGGTGGGGATCAGAGGCGGGTAAACGCCTGTGACTTTCCCTTTTCACTGCTCTCCCCTGAACCGCTCAGACCTGTGTTTACTGGGCCAATAATCTCCAGGAGCTCACAGACTGAGAAACACAGCCTAACCCCTTTTTATTCTTTCCACCACATAAATACCACGGGGGAAGAAATGTATTGTCATCTGTTTCAGCATCATATTCCGCATGGTGTGTTTTTTTCATTTCTTTCTGATCCCACCCACTTTTTCATCCCTTACAGCTGGGTGAGGATTTAGCTGTGTTTCATCTTCCCTCCCTGACACAGTCTAAGGTGCTGCCATTGTTTGTGTTACATGATAGGCTTGGCTAGACCCGCTCAATTTTACCTGTGATTTAACACAGCATCACAGATTCTCAGGATGTGTTTCTCTTCCAGCACATACGACTATGGCCAAATCCCTTCTCCTGCAATAAAGCCCCTTCTCCCTCACCAGCATGGCAACTCTAACCTTCCCTGTCCTCAGATTTCTCTCAGGTAAAAACAGAAACATTGTTTCTTTGTTTTCGCAGCTCTCACCTTGGATAAAAACACACCTTATACTAAGTCTCTGTTAGATGTTTAAAAGAAATGGCTCAGGGCATTTACAGTTGCTAATTTACCTAGAGCTATGTAGACTATGTGCAGTGGTGACATCCTGGAACATCAACAATGGATGCAGAAGAATACTAAGAGCTTAATATGCAGACGCTGAAGTCCACTGTAAAGCGGGAATATGTGGTGACTAGGGATGGGAATATGTTGCATTTTCTCAGTTGATTTATATGAATGAAAAATGTTGACTGTCCCTTTAAGATTTGACCAGCAGGTAGCTCTCTGAATAAACAACTAATTAGGAAGAATAATAATGTCTTGAAGATGTCACCCTGCTGCAGCTCTGTTGAAGGCTTCATTAAAACTGTTGATTGATCAACAGGATGTGCAAGCTGCAGCCAGGGACACTGTCTCTGCCTCCTGTGTCCACATCAAAGACACTGATATGCATGATTATACACATGATAATTAGCCAATTAATGGGATCTGGCATGTGAGGTGGTTATCCACCCCCACCCTCCCAACCCCCACCCCGACCCAGCTGAAGATGAACGTCCCATCTGAACAGACCTGTGCATGAAAACATCAATGTGATAATGGAGAGTCTGACACCTAAACACTCTCTCACACACACATGCACACACACACAAAGGACACCAGCAACACAGGCTACATTGTAATGATCTACACCGTAAGGACGAGTGTTTTGTGTTTCCTACCATTAGGTTGTTATCCAGTGGGGCAGAAAAAGAGCACATTTTATTTGTTTTTCATGAATTGAGCATCAGGAGCTGAGCTCTTAGTCACAGTTGAGGCTGCTGTCCGCCACTGGCACCGTTATTGCCATTGTTATTTTCAACTGATCCTTGACTGTTTTGAGCACATTATGAAAATGTTTAATAGTAATATGAGGCAATCAGAATCTCTGTGTATGCTGGCTCCAGGAGACAGAAAGTGGGGGATGAATAAATGGGAACAAATTGGTGTCATAAAGCAGGTATTGGTGATTATATTTTCCATTAGCTGTTGACCAGTTTTTGTCACATACATTAAAAAATATGTACAGTCGTACATTCAAATGCAAAGAAATGCTTCTTCCCTGACTCACTCAGCCCTTAAAACATGATATTAATAGGAATAAATAAGACAGCAATAAAAAGAAATCCTTCATTATTTTAAACATTTAAGTTATAATCTCAAAACTTTTCTTTTAAATAAATATATTTTAGAGGATCATCAGATATCTTAAGAACTTTCATGTTATTCACTCATGTTTCATCTGTTTCCTGTTTTATTTTGTAAATTCACTCCCTGTGAACCTACAAAATAAGATAGGAATGTTTGGTTTTACTTCATCAGACTCAAATCACCAACACATTTCTGCTGCGTTCACGTGGCAGACAGTCAGCAGACGGCAAACCGCAAATCATTTTAGTGAACAAGAGCAGTAAAATCATGTGAGGCTGGCAGAAAATACCACAACAGTAAAGATGACACTACACCTCAAAATTAAAATATAACAATATTTAACTTTTTAACAAACTCCACGACAACCAGATGTTACATAGCTCCCAAACAAAAGGAGAAAACATGAGAAATCTGGACTATTATTGGACATTACAAAATTAACTTCAGTCATTGTAAAAAATATGACATTCCCATCACAACTTTACTCAGCTACCATTACACAGGGTTCTTTGTTTTTCATCACTGTCCATAAAGTGTTATATGTCCATTTATATATGAATTTATTTATTTTTTTTACTTCTCTTTTCTTTTCTTTTTTTTTTGGAACATTAAACATACTTTAATCTGACATGCTGCAAGTATTGTGTCAATGAGTGTCAACATCATTGTGGTAAGCTATAATTCACTTATAAATATGAAGGTATTGTAAAGTAAAAATACAGTAAAGCAACAACAAAAATCTGCTTTTGAGTGGTGAGTGAACAAGTCATTCATTTCATTAGGATGTGAACATGGAATTCAGCAGCTCCTGTACCTCCTCTGCTCTCTCACCACCGTTCTAACATTATCACAGAGGTCAGTAAGCACCTTGAGCTGTAAACAGCACAAATATGCACTGATGGAGCTCTAATGCCGGGGTCATTCTGCTGCCACACACATGTGAAGTTAACAGCCAAACTCTGAGGTCGAGCAGATCAGGGCAGCGTCCTCTCCTGACCGGCAAGACGGACAACTCCATACAAATGTGTGTAGTGTAATCTCCGGCTCCATCTCCCATGGCTTCCTCTCCTCTTCCTCTCAGATCCGTGCCTCCCCAGGGGTCAGGGCAAGGAGGATGGGTGCTTTAATCTGGTTGGCTGCCATTCTGCTGAGTCATTGTGGCGAGCATTGACTGTAGTCCCTGACAGAGGTCACGGATTGGTTACGCAGTGACCTTGTCAGGTGGCTCGGTCTCTGCTGAGTGAGGTGCTTTTATGAGCGAATTTCCAACCGTGTGATCAGTTCACAGAGCTGAAAAGATGCTTCTAACAGTATCAGAGGACGATAGAATATGAATGAATGAATGAATGAATAATTACAGCTGAACAGATACAAAATTTTACAAAGAAAAGAAGAGAGAGAAAAAATATACTACTACTACTACGACTACTACTACTACTACTACTAATAATAATAATAAATACATTGGAGAAAAAAAAAAACTAAATACACATTTTACACCGACTGGAACAATGCTTCTTTCCTCATGTCCCTTTAAGGTCACACATTGGGCAAATTCAACTTTCTTCTTTCAAACCTCCGTACCTACCAGTTTCAATATGGAGTGGCAGTATAGCTGCTCTAATCTGAGCACAAAGTGATCGTTTTACTTTCTCCAAATCTCATCTGCCCAAGTTTGTTTAACCTCATGAAACACCCTCTCCTTTAATGTTACGATATCATTTTTCTTTCTAGTCTGGATAATAATTGCTCAGGTCCATATCTACAACACATATAATATATATTATTATATAACATGTTTGGTTTTACAGGTCTTTAGAATTTTTTTTTTTGAATTAAAGTATTGTGACATAATTTGTGATCCATTTATGTGATGCATATAACAAAAATAGACAAAACATAACAAAATAGATGCAAGAATGGAATGGACATCATCACTGACTTTTTTCTTTAACCCTTTGAAACCTGAGCAAATAGGTGTGATTTCTTTCAAAAACATCTGAGGAAGGAATGAGCAGCTTAAACAAAGGACCCAAAAACTTCTGTAATATAATTTTAAATATATAATTCTGATACTTCTTAATCTTTTCATTTTTAGCAATTGGTTAAACAGTTCTGTCCAAGTTGCTCATGAAGAAAAGAAAAAAGAACTTTGCTTGTGTCAAAGGTTTAAATACTTGTAAAAGGCATCTGAAAGACAAAGAAAAGTGATGTAATTTGAGGTTTCAAAGGGTTATAATTTACAGTGCAGCCCACGGATCATTAGAAGTATGTCCGAATTATTAGTTCAACCATGTACGATCATTAGATTTGTTTGCCAGCATCATTTTGTAAAATTAAAAATAAACTCAAACATAAATAAGAATGCACCAAACTGCCTTTAACAGACTCCATGTGAGACATAAAAAGGGGATTTTACTGGGAGCGATATAAGCAATCATGCTAAAGCCAACATGGGGCCTTTTTGTGTCCATTTATTTGTGTAATAATTTTGGCTACAAGCTAATTATTTAAATCTGTATACACGTCTACTAGATGTCCCACTTGGGGCCCATGTCTCGTCCTCCTTGACCCGATAATTAGCCCACATACTGTCAATAAAAACAAAAGGATGCCCATAGTTGTTGAGAATGATTGCTCATTTGGGCCTGCTGCTGCTTAACTGGGTTATTTAAGAGGGAAACAAACAGCAGCCCATTACTTAATGTGAAAGGACTTACAAAGCTGATGTTTTCTTTATTAAAAAGATCTCAAAGCTGCATTTGATTTTTCTTTTTTTTTTTTTGAAAGATTAAGCCTTATTGATTTTATAGAAATTGTTAACAGTATCAGATGCAGAGAGAAAAACACAGCCCAAATATAGACCCCCATACCCAGGTGAGTTGCTAAAAAGGGTAACAACTAACAGGTATCACACTTGGGGCCTATTTGTGACTCATCACAACTCAATTATTAGACAGTAAATTATCAGTGAAAACAACAAGTCCCATTGGAGCCTGAGGATGACTGCTCAAATTGGCCCCATTTATCACACAGGCTATAGAGGCCAAATATTTATGGACCTTATTTTTTTTTGGCATGATGGGAAATGTTCGAAGAATTGTTGAGGCCATAACTATGTGATTAAGTTGTTGAACTTATGGGCCTGCACAGCTATACGATTTAGAATGATCAATAGGGAGAACGGACTGACATGGCAGCCAGTTCTCATTCACAGGTCATCAGTGCTAATGCTTTGTCATGCCCCGACGCTGTGATACTAACAGTGATTATAGGATTTGTTTAACTAACTTTAATGTAAACCCATCTGTGGCAATATTTGACAATCAGAGAAACAGAACAAAGAGACTTGCCAGGCTTCCATTAACCCTCAAATTGCATACACTGAAAATACAAATATAAAATACGTCAAATGGAAAAACGTTAATTTTGAAAAAAGTCCCATTCATAGCAAAATAGTTTTTACATGAGGTGGTACTTCAGGCAATTTGATAAAGTCATATTTTGCAAAACTCCAAAAGAAACCCTTTTTTCTTCACTTTTCATATGATCATAGATCATATGATGTGCAACACCAGGTTGCCGTAATGTGACTTTATGGATGCCAACTGTCATTTAATCCAAATAAGAAGGAGGTGAAGAAGAAGAAGAACAACAACAACAAAGTCACGTGACATTGGACAAAACATATGTGTGGACGGAAGAAGAGACTGAGATCTTCTTAACTCTTCTTCAAGACAAAGAAATTTCAGCGTTATTAGATTGGCTTTAATAAGTGGCTGCATTAGAACTAAAGCTCCTAATGTTTTGAACATTCATCACCGTACTTCTTGGAACGTTATCGCCAGAGAAGTCGCAGAACATCACTTAATGGAAACGCAGTCATCTCACAATTGTGTTTTATCAACATTTGACTTAATTTAGCTTCATTTTTCCACAAATCTGTAATTAAAACCCACCTAGTGTTGTCATGCCACTCTGTTCTCGCAGCACTTCATTCACACGCCTACATTCAATAACGAAGCAGTTGAGGTGAAAGTTGTGAATACTTTTTTATTTTCTTTAAACTTGTGCATCAACTTCAAAGGGTAAACTGTGTGCACTCCATTTTGTTTTCACAACAAGTTCAAAATTAGTTAAGTGTTCATTATTTTTTTTAATACATCTTTTTTCCATTTTAAAACCATTTACACACGATTGCTCAGCACTGGATTCTAGCAGTCTATCAGTAATCGGGGGTGTAGAATGATAAGCATCATCAGCAGTCTTCCTCCCTTCCTGTGTGTACACTATATATTTGCTCTAACCAGTTATTATTATTACTCTTCTTTCACGTGAAGTAAAAATACCTTTCTTTAAATATGATTCCTTTACATGATAAAAATAGTTCACTTTTTTCTTCATCTCCAAAACAACATTAAGTCACTGATGCTTACCAGGATTCTTTGTACTACTCGTACTTATTGGTGTGAATCTGCTCCATGGAGGATGGGTGCACCCTGCACTCTCTGGTGTATGTGTGTGTGTTTCTGCATGTGTTTGTGTGTGTGTGCATGTGTGTGTTGGCTCTGTCTAGGAAAGCCTCCTGAACTACCGGCCCCTGGAGTCCCACCCCTCTGCCGCGGATGACACTCCTCATGGTGCGTTTCGTGTCGATAAAAATCATTACAAAATTTTTGATTCTCTTCGTACAAAAACACTTTGTCATAGAAATTGCATTTGCACAAGTAAATGTGGAGCTTTTAACTGCCAAAGAACGAGAAAAAAAAGAGAAGCCACAGGAAATGAAACTGGAGACTTGACACTGAGCAAATGGAAAGAAACAGTGTTTACCCATACAGAGTCGAAGTGAGGTGTAATTACGGCAGTAGTGAAAATTCAGTCTGTATAATAAATAAGGAGTTTCATAAATAAAAACAATAAATACTTTGAATAAATAGAGTTTGTGTGTCGTGTGATTGCTATGAATTTAGACATGACTGGTGAGCCGTGCCCACACCATTCCAAGGTTCATCCTTTTTGACAGTAAGAGTGTGTACCTCCATAGGATCCTCTTTGAGAGACTACTGGCTGATACATGGACATCAACAGCTCACTACATGTTGCCCCTCCCCCTGCATTCTCTGCTTGTACTTCACCATAATACCCCCCTCCCCTCCCCCTACATTAAAGACTAAAAGTGTTAGTACTCTGAAACACAAATAAATTATATCACTTATTGCCTGATGGATGATATACAGTATATCCGTTTTTGTGTCAATCAATATCATATGTGACTATGCAATGCCTCTCTGTACATTTTGGGAGCTTCAGGGTTCAATCCGAGAGAGTGGAGAGCCCGTGTGTTCATTCTATTCACAACTTTTTGAAAATAAGCAATCCTTTGCAAGCTTCTCTCCCGAGTTAGCATCTCTTTATAATCTCTGAGATGCTCCTGATGCCGCTTGATCAGCCTCTTTGGAGCTGTGCAGTGAAAGACTGACCGAGCAGCAGCTAAAGATGATAGGTCCAATTCTGTTTTGTCTACTCTTTTAAGGGACCACCTCTGTCCCAGCTTAAATTTATCTCCAGACCCCAACGTCTTCGACTCCTGGGTGGTGAAAATCTTGGCGCCCTGTTTTGCGCCTTGCCGAGGTGGTAAGAGTACTGAGGTAACTCGCTGAAATTTCACCCAGGTTTCGTTATTTCCACAGGAAATATTGTTGAATCTCTTATCCCTAGCTATTTATAAAGAAACAAGAATGACATGTCGTCAGTGTATTCCCAACCACCTCTGCGCTACCTCCGAAATAACCCAACTGTTAACTAGTACAACCCCCATCTTACCATTTCCCCCCACCCATTTCCCCAGTGTCTCTGCACACCTCTTCACTGCAGGCGAGAGGCTGAAAAAGTGATTGGGATTCCCAGTTTAGGCCATGGTCTCTTTCCCTGGCAGTCTGCGGTCGTTGAAGGTGTGCATGTTGATGACCTCCTCCGTTTTCACCATGACGGGCGGCTGGGGCTTGTGTTTGAGCCGGCGCTGGCACTTGAGGGAAACCCGCAGTTCGTCCACCATGGCACTGCAGAAGGACCTCTGCAGAGGGAAATAAGGGGGAAAAATGAGAACAGTATGAGTTTCAGACTGCTTCCCCTGTCCAAATATCATGGGCAAGTGAACAAGCCTGTTCTCCCTGTGGGCTGCCTCGTTTTGTAGCCTCCCACCCCATAACTACCCACAACCACAGAGCTGCCATAGGGGAAAATGGTGGAATATACAGTGTAGCAGGCTGGGAATGGAGGAAATGCTGGATGGGAGCAGAGGGAAGTAGGATGGAGGGAGGTGCAGGTCCATAGGCTGTGTAGCAGAGTGTAAAGACATGGAATTACTCAACACAGTGTCAGAATACATCAGTGGTGAATTTGTGGTTATTGGTGCTCATGCGGGGCTTTTTATGCATACAGAGTTTGATGCACTGCATGATGTTGTACATTTTAATCTTCAAACCTCTGTGCTGTTGCACCAGTGTTGCCAGATTGGAGATGTTAAACTATCCTACCACGGGCTTAAAATTATCAGGGTTTTTTTTTGGTTTTTTTTAAACATCGTCACAATCACGAGAAAGTATTTATAAATGACTTTTTGACACATCTACAAATCTACCCATACCCACTGCCTTAGAGAGAAGCTATTTCTCAGTCTAAATGGCTCAGCCCACAGCTGACAACATGTTTTGTTTTTTTTTTTTTTTCCCAACATGCTGACGGCAGCTGAGTGTTTACAAAAACAAACTAAGGCAACACATGCTCAACGAAAGTGTATGTCTTCATGGTCTACACCAAACACGATTGGCTGTTAGGAGATCATGTGAGAAATGATGTGTAAACACAGATGTAGGAGGCACGGAATGATTTAAAATGAGACATGTAAACTAAACTAAGTGCTTACTGTCAGTATCACAATGGTCAAATTATCTGACATTGTGGCAGTTTTGGATTTATAAATCGTACATCTGGCAATACTGTGTTGTACACTATCAGTCTGATATGTCCTGTAAATTTCAGCAGTAATTATTGTTAAAAATTGTTCTTTACGTATATTGGTGTATACACTTTCTTGCCTACTTCTTCATTAGTGATAGTATTGCTGGTGTAACCAGTGCAAAGCATTGGGGCCCATGTAGGAAGACAATTTTTTGCCGCTTGGACAAATCAGACTGTGTTAGTTTGAGTCCATGGCAGGCTGTTCGCTAGTGAAGATAAATTTGGTGCTTCGGCTGCTGCCTGAGGTGCTGCTCAAAGGTTGGTTTGCTTTTCGCTTCAATAACAGGGGCGGCTGTTTTGATGCATGTCTTTTGGCAGCAGTGGTGTATTTCGGCCGTACTTTGCCAGGAGGAGGTTGGTGGTACCTCAAGGACTGCAGCTGTAGCCATTTAAATTTCACCGCCACTAGATTGGCAATTGTTCCTGTAGCTACTGTTACAGATCATTTTTTGGCTTTTGCCTTTATCATTTATAGGACAGTTAAAGCTAGTAAAGGGTCACAGGTCAGAGTCCAGTCTATGTGTAAACATATAGTTTAAGGCATTCGCTAAAACAACTGATGCTGCTGTAGTTCTCCTCATTCTGTCCTCATTCTCCAGCAGTCAAACCACATGTTTATGTTAACAATGCCAATATTTGAGAGGCAAAAGATCTAATGTTGTTTAAAGACATATTTTACATTTTAAAAGATTGTCCTTTCACCAAACTGGTCTGTCCTCAGTAGAAAGACATACTTTGGACACTGATACTACATGATCAGAGAAAACAGAGGAAAACATCTGGGGCATTTGCCTTTGGTCAAGAGGCAAAATACCTAAAACTATGAGGATTACTGTGACACACCAGATAAATAAATGCTCCTGTTGGTGGGTGATGTAATGTGATTTGCAAAATCAGGTAATAAACAATTGGTAACAAAAGCAAACAATCTCAAATTACAGATAAACAGTAAACTAAAATATATTTCTGGCAACATTTGAAGTGAGAGAAAAGCACCTCAGTGACAGAATCTTGATTTATATTTGATCAGCACTGCTTGGTTTTACCATTTGATTTCAGTTTTCATCACCTCCATTTTTCATAGTACAGGAAACAGTGTGGCGCCCACTTGCTGTCCACAAACTCTCTTATGACAGCCAAACAGTACAAACAAATATGTTTCTGTGAAAATTTTAGTTAATCAGCACTGCCTAGTTTTACCATTTGATCTGAGTTTGGTCTAAGTTTGAGAATTTGGGGGAAGTCTCTCTCGATATGTTTTTCTACTGTTTGTGTTTCAGGGTAAGTACCATCTAAAGTTTGAGTACGAACACTATGAGCCAGCAAAAATCTATTGGATGATGGCTGGATTTTTTTTTTCTGGCAATGAACATGGAGATCTAGGCGCAAGCAAGGGAAGTTTAAGTTCATTTACATGTACTACCCACGATGTTATGATACAAAGCTGGTTGAAAATTGGCAAAATACACCCTGAATGCAAATTTCTCTGGATGGCTTGCTGACTTGCTGCAATTCAGGAGTCTTTTGGATCACAGTAAATCTAGCTGGCTGCTAAAGTGGTGAGTACTAATCAGAATTCTGCATCAAATGTGTTAAATCACTGTGGTGAGCTGTGAGAACACTGAGGAGAAATCTCCGCATAGAATGTGATAAATCACTTTGGAAAAACAAGCTAAATCCCCAGTGGGGATACAACACTTGTGTTTCACCTCCACGTTATAACTTAACAGCTGGTTTTCTACAGATTTTCTTTTAAATATTGCCAACTGCAGCTATACCCACATACTGTGATTATCACAACTGTAGCTGAACATCCAGACACGGTGCCAAACACTGTCACTGTATAGAGCCTGCCTGGATACGAATGACATGATTATGTAAGTAATTCAAAGCTTCATAAATAATTGAATTATTAACTGTATCCACATATGGTGCAACCCTTAAGCTGATTCTCAAAAACAATGTTATAGAAATAAAATATGTATACAAACAACAGTCTGACCTACAGCATCTGGCAACCTTCTTCAGGAGCACTGGGAGAATTCTCCAGCCAGCTGTTTGGCCCCGAGTGTCCGACCAGTGTTAAAAACGTACAATGAAATGGTTAAATTAGAGCCAGAACAACACAAGGTAGCTACAGCTAGTCAGGACTGTGTGCATTCAGCCTCCTGTCTGCTTTTAACCTGGTGGTATGATCTCTGCCTGTCAGCACACGCTGTTGGTCGCACACACAAATGTTTCAGTTAGTATGTGAGGCTGAGCAGTGTTGAGAAAAAAATGCACAGGTTAAAGAGTGACTGACAGAGAAAAAGAAGAGCTGAGAGGGAGCACAGTGAACTGGGAAATGTAGTATGAATGTGTGGACAGTGGCCTGGGCTTATGTTAGATTCTTTGCAAGAAGAATTATTATTATCCAAGTGGTTTCCATATTCCTTTTGATGGTTTTCTGCTGTGATTATGTTTATTGGCAAAGTGCTTTTTTCCAGTCCACCATGTGCAATGTTGTTAAATCTCACAGAAATCATAGGAAGGTGTTGGAGGTGCATGGCGGTTATGTATTGAAAAAATTATCAAAAGCCTTCTTTGCTTAAACTTAACCAAGAGCTTTGCCTAACCACAACAATTACCAAATCACCATCCAGTTGGGGACCTATGTTACATATCATACTGATCCCTCTACTGTCATCTGTCTTATAAGGGCGGAAATTGCTCCCAAATTATACAGAAAAACAATCTTAATAAACAACAAGTGAATATTGTTGGAAAACTTCTGAGACACTTTCAGTGCAGAGTGCTCTGCAGGTATGTATAGCATGAGCATTTTCCAGCTTTTCAGATATTAATTAAAATGTTTTCTCATTAAGTTGATTACAGACAGGAGCATCTGGCTAGCATTATGTTTTTAGCAGTGTATTAACTTATTTTTAGCTGACATGGTCGTCTATAGAAAAAGTTATTGTCACTGTCAGTGTTACAACGTTTAGAACTTGCTTGCCAGTGTGTAGTTTTAGTAAAACCTCCTGTGCAAATGGTGAGTTTGGCCTCTATAGGATTCTTCCTTTTAAATGTCTTTCCATTGAGAAGCCCACTGTATAACCAGACAAAAGCAGGGATAGTAAATTAATGTGCAAAACCCAGGCATACGTTTACGACAAGGTATTTGAACATGCACTGCCACTATTTAGAAAATTCCCTCTTTCCATACTAGCTGCACCTGTGTCTGCACTTTCAGTGGAAAATAATTCCTTAAGCACATCTTTCTATCTATCTATCTATTTATCTATCTATCTATCAATCTATCTACAGACCAACCAACTTACGTATTTACTTACCATATTACTACCTACTTAACGTCTAACTTACTTACCTATTTACTTATATGTTTCAGTCACGGTTTGGGCTACATGATCTCTCAGAGACATGAAATGACCAAGACCTTTTTACACCAAATTACACGGTGGCAGCAGATTGAGTTTTACTACTTGGTTAGGTGTAGAAAAAGACTGTGCTTGCAGTTGAAATAACTATGTTTTTTTATGTCACGTAACATAACATTAACCGAAAGGACGTAAGCCAAGAAGTCAACGTTGACTTAAAGTTTCACGTGGCACATGAACAGCGGTCTCTTAGTTGAAAGTCCGGTGTATGTGACCCATCCACAACCCTGACCTCCTCCCTATCGATGCAGACTTTGTTTTTTAATTTAATTTAATCATTTTTTTTATGACATCTATTGCACGTCTGTCCGGTCTGAAAGGGGGATCCCTCCTGCATTGCTCTTCATGAGGTTCCTTCCATTTTTCCACCTGTTATAGGGTTTTTTTGGGGGAGTTTTTCCTTGGTTGATGTGAGGGTCTAAGGACAGAGGGATGTCGTATGCTGTAAAGCCCTCTGAGGCTAATTGTGATTTGTGGTAATGGGCTTTATAAATAAAATTGACTTGACTTGACTTGAATATCCATAGTAACAACATATAATTACTAGACAATACATGCAACCACCACGTAAGGAAGTGTTAAGAGATTGTGGTCATATAACTGAATGACTAGGTTGCTGAGGGTTAGGGAAACATTAAGGTTTGGATATATTCATTCATGGATTGCGATAAGACAGACACAAATTGTGGTCTCCAGGTCTCCAAAGTCGAATGGGTCTGTCCTCTACGTTACACTACTTCATTGGTCAATGTTAGCATTGGACATTCTGCATGGATTCATCCAATGTGAGCATAAAACTAGGGATAGTAGGGTCATATCCATAATTCATGCCAAGTCAAATGAACTTCTGGCTGAGAACGGGCCTCCTCATAGTTTCAGATTCAGTGGACACGCTGCTTACATTATCACTCAAGCTGTTCATTCTGTTCATCAAGGAAGTGAATCACAACCAGCAGCTGTCAGTGTAACAACATTCTCACTCACATGATGGATGGCTAATAGACTACAGTAGCTTGTCTGCTAAAAATAGTTCATCTCTTGCCACTGCACTTCAGAAAACTGGGGAATCAACAAAGACTATCTACACAGCAGATTCCTAAGACTTATTTTTTTCTCCTTAAACCTTGCTCCTTGAAATGAAATGAAGATTAGGCCAAACATGGATGTAATATATAGGGCTTTTCCATTAACCCGGGTTAGTAAACTTGAACAGTGTGCTTTGTGGCAGTGATTCACACAAACATCCACTCCAAAACATCAGCTGAATCTCAGTCGTCCAGGATTGCGCAGAACAAAATCTATGCACAAACACAAACCCCACAGGCGTCTCCACATGTGCGTAAACACAATCTCAGTGAGCACGGTGGGTTTTACAGGCCCATAGAACATCATCACTTATTGATGCACATTGTATCTCATCAGACTGAAACTCCTTGTCGCTGCATGCCCAATTAAACTGCTGCTTCTTCACATTCTCGCCTCTTTTCTCATAAGCTACTGTGGCATCTGCAAATACTGTGTGAAACAACACCAGCAGCTGGGAGCTGAACAGTTCTGTTCCTGGAGATGCTACAAGGAGAGCCACTGCGTGTCTGCTCCCAGTTAAAAACAGTTTGTTGCAACGAACAAAGTGTTCAGTTGTATTTGAAAGCCATCATTAGCACAGTGACCGAGCGTATACTGATGCTTATTATATTTACATACTAATGGAAAGGAGACACAGTGAATGTGATAGGGTGAGACTTATTCTAGTGCATATTATAATCACCCAGAGGCTAATTCAGGCACTTACTATCCTTACTCATAATTTACCTCTGTGACCACAAATAATGGCATTTGTAGTAAATGCAATGGTGGAAATGCAGCAGAATATAGAAACATTTCTATAATGTCAAGTACTACTCATTTGGACGAGTTATTAAAGCATTTTAAAGAATATTTGACCCACGAAATGACCATTTTAAATCAATTGGTCATGCCATGTTGCCTTGAATATCTAAGAAAACTTTGTTTATGTGGCATGCCCTTATCGAAATGGTGAACATGTTGTTTTATTGGTTGATTAGGGAAGTTTACCAAAAGCAAAACTATATAATAAACAAATGTTTTTTTGCCCAAACACATGTATTTTTGCATAAATATTAGTATTTAAAACTGAACTGAGGGTGAAATTTATATATGCTTTCTCTACAAAGCCAGACTCCAGTACTACTTTATTTTTTTAGTGAAAATGCTTTTGTTTGTGAAGTAGGAAGCATACCACTGGATTAATGAGACTTGCATAATATTGACCAAGCTGTGTGAGTTCATTAACAAATGCCCCAATCAATCAATAAATCAATACATGTACAATTTTACTTGAAAAAATGAAATGTGAAAAAACAACAACAACAAAAAGTTTTCTTCAAAACTGAAGGTATCACAGCATGTCTGTTTTTGCAGGTAAAGTATTTACTAATCCTGTAAAATTACAGTTTATAAACATCACCACTCTTGATTGGCTGCCATTGTTTTAGACCAACATTTCACTAACTTTCTTGCCCTGATTGGCTGAATGCAAATGATTGCATCAGTTGCATCATGCCTCCACCTTCCAACCAACCAAGTGAGAGGTAGCATGCATTATTTGTGCTACATTTCATCAGTTTCATCAGTTTTGTCTGTTTGTTTACAGTTAGGTTTTGCTGATAATACATTTTACTAAAAGCATAAACAAAAACCTATCATGATTGTTTTCAAGGTTTTTTTAAACTTTTTGAAGCTGCTGCTTTATTTTCCAAGTAGTTTAAGTTCTATAATGTTTACATGCAGTTATATTCACTTGCATGAACTTTATCATCAATACACCAATTTTGGCATGAAAGTGTTTTTTTTTTTTGCACGCTTAAAGTAAGTCATTCCACATTGCTATTTTTTTCACCATTTATAATGCAAGAAATAGTCATGTAATGTGTAGAAACTAGGCCTGTCAAAAAAATGTTTTTACAATTGTGATTAATTGCAGAATGTCTATAGTTAATCATGATTATTGGCATATTTAATCACATTAATTCATTTTTTTTTGCATTAAAACACAGTAATGAAGTCCATATTAACCAGGTAAAGCAATTCTTACCAGGTCGTCTTGATTAGGAAACAAATAACAACAAAAAAACTGCAATGCTGATGCAATGCAATTCACACATTAACACTGACAGCCTTAGCAGGAAACTAAGGAATGGACAAATAATGCTTTTTTTTTTTTAAATGATGATTTAATTCAGAGCTGTGCCATTAAATAATACACAAACTAAACAGTTACTCAGTATAATATAAATTTGGAAACCATGATGGCAGTAGCAACATCACTGGTGAGACATAGATGCTGCTGGTTACAGTTTATATGTTAACCAGAATTTGTTTTGTTTACATGATGTATTGGAAGAAATTGAGGTTAAGCTACAATAATTTTTTTTTTTTTTTTGGCCCACAAAAGGTTCAAAACAAAGTAATGAAATTCAGTGTTTTCATTTTATGAAGGTTTTTTGTTTAATAACTTAATACGTTTTGGTGCAATTTGTGCAGACGGGCAACTTTAGCATTCATGTTGAGTTTGTGTCAACTTTGTGAATATAAGTCCAATATTTACTATCCTTTTATCTCTGATTTGGTCTCCACCAACTGTGGAGAAAACTGCAGTATACAGCATTTTAGTTGTCAAATGCTCCATTATGTCTTATTTTTTTCAGCAGTTATTGCTGGGTTTTTTTTGTTTATTTGTTCTTTTCAGAGGCTTTTTAGCCAATAAACTTGAGTATTTTGTAGCAGCTTATTGCTGTTTTTACAGCGTGGATGGAAAAAATAATAATATACAAATGTAACATATCCATGGTTTGCAGAAACATACAAGGAAAACATTTTTAACGGTAACTTATGTTAACCATCTAGTTTTAAGATAGTTAATTCAGATTTTTTTTTCATTAAAAACAGCTGCCTGATGTTGTTGGAGTGAATTTTGTGAGCCAGAATATAAAAAAAACAACGAGCTTAAGTTGAGCTCATCATTACATGCAACACCTTTCATATTACCAATTATCCATTTTTAATGCAAGGATTAGTGGAGCTTTGAGAGTAATAGTGAGGTGTGAAGTAGTAGCGACTGATTTGTGTCGTCACATTTGGATCTGTCATTTGTTTGGATTTAAATGATACCTTTAGCTCCTTTTTCATTGTGCAATAATGCCTTAAATATCAAATTGCCGTCTCTACTGTTTGGCATCTACTGTATAGTGCATATATTTTGGATATGTTACACCTGCAGCAAACAAACAAAATGTCTGCAACTATGTCTCACCAATGTACCTGCTGATTGTCTGAGCCACTCTGAAACACAGCAAGCTTTTCAAACCTATCGATTTTACCCCCTCTGTAAAATTAAATGGCATGGCAGTGTTTTCACCAGTAAAAGCTGTGTAGCTGCAGGCTTTGGGGAACACTGGGCTCACTCTGCTCGCACTCAGGGGATACATCGCCATCACGGCTGCCTGCTGCTGGCACACTGGATTGATGGTGGCTGCTTAGGGTCATTGGATTACTGAGTTTTTATGACGCTCGACAATCAGCAGCAGCAATGTGGGATCGCTCAGAGGAAGGGCTGGCCTGCTTTGAGGAAAGGGAGAGGTCGTAAATCTAACACTGGGAGCAGACATTCAGAGGAAAAAGTCGCATTGAGTCCATGCTATTATTTACACGAGCCTGATCTGATACAAATGAATGATGGTCAATAAAAGTGTGTGTCTGGAAGACATTTCCAGGCAGATATCATTGGTTTAATCTCATTCTGTTGGGAGTTTATAGGTGCAATAACCCAAAAGTAATCAGACATAGATGATCCATGGACTATTATGTTTATTTATATATTATTTAATATATTTGTATTATTTATATTATGTTAAGCAGGTAATAGTGTCAGTTTAAAATGAGAACTGCTGGTCTCTGCATTTAACACATAAAGGTCACCTGTGAGAGTGAACTAACCGGCTCCGTTTAGCTTGAATGGAGGAGGAACAGATGTGAAGCTGTGATGCAGATGGGATGGGGCATGGCTGCGCTGTAATCCTCCGTTTACTCTGCGTCTCTGGCTCCCGGTGGGCACTAAATTGTTTGTTGCTTTGAGGGTTTGTCTAATCTGTGGGCTCCTCTGAGCTGTCAGCCGCTTTTGCGGTGCAACCTGTGCTTTGCTGAGTGGATGATCTGTGTTTTTATTGTTGTTCTTATGTCAAATTCTGTGTATTGGTGCATGCACATTTTTTATTATTTTTTACATTTTAACAGCTGAAAAAAACACTTAAAGAGATTTCAGCCATGTCGACAGTAAAGGCTTGCGCACTTCAAATCCATCATTTCTGTCCAGAAATATCAGATGTAGCAACATAAATTAAGCTGTAAAAGTCTGGGACGATATACCAGCCCCTTCACATTCTGAACTCGCCAAATACTGCTGCTCTGACGGAGTTTAAGGTGTACAATCCTGATGCAAAAGGCCTTTTGTGTCCGCATAATACACCCCTGGGCAGCATCAGTTGAGAACATGGCCAGACAGAACCAGTTTTGTCATTTTTATACGTTCCTGGACAGCCCCTGCTGTGCCAGCCTGATACATTGATGGGTGTTTTACTTAAGAGCGCAGCCGGACAGACCTGTTACTTGTGCATGATACGTCACAAAATGGCATCAGGTTGAAATGCTGTTGATAACGTAATATAAAGAGCACGAGGGTGCCTTGGGTGGGCAGGAGGGGCGATGGGTCATCCAACAAACCCTAGACTTTCATGAGGGAATCCAGTGTTCATTCCCTGTCTGGATATGATGTTTTTTTTTCTATGCCTTACCATGTGCCTGCTTCCCCTGATCCTAACCACCTGTGCCAGCATGTGTGTTTGTTTGTTGCCATGTGCTATTGCTATCTAAACATAACCACGTGCAGCTTCATCCTACCATGTGCATGTGTTGCCATCACGGTAACAGCCTCCTGGAACATCACCGATAGATGCAGGATACCTAAAGCGTAACATGAAGACGCAGAAATCCATTGCAAAGAGGCAAGGTGTGACGACTTTGGGTAAGAACTTTTTGGACATATTTATCTCCTGATTCAGTACCACCATGCCAATATGATACATATTTCAATTTGTAATTATAGAAATTCTACAAGTATTACACATTACAATTTATTGTGATTTTTGTTGAGCTACCCAGAACTCCCTCTCTTTCACCTGCCGCCGCTAGGAGACTATTTTCCTGGAAGACGGCAAACTAAAGCTTCAGAGCCGGAGCTTCAGTCGCAGCTGTCTTTCAAATTAAGCAGGCACAAACTCCATCGCTGGGGTTCACAGCATGGTGGATCTAATCTGTGTAACGGCAGCAACAGAGAGTTTGCTAGTCCAGCAGGGAGTTTGTGCTAAACTGGCTGAATTGAAATTGCTATTTGGGTATCTGAAGATCCACATCATAACACCATATTCCACTGTCTTGCTTTGGTTTTGTTTTCCTTGAAAAGGATGTGATGTCAAGTTACTCATAGACTACCAAACTAAAAGCTGCAAATTCTTTCCACCTTCACAATTGATTTATATCAATTTAGCCACTGAAAAATGGATAGTAAAAAGAAAACTTTTTAGGGTATTTCACTGATTTTAAACCAGCTTTGTATTAAAACAATGTGGGTAGCATGTGTAGATGAACTGTGGGAAACTTTCCTTCATTTAACCAATGCCTTGATATACCTCCTTCTACCCTGGAAAAAAAACTGCCCAATGACGTAATTTACATCATTTGTCAGTGTTTTGCTGGCACTCGGGCTGTTGCTGGAACCACAGGTTGTATCTCTGCATTTTAGTATTACCCACCAACGTGGACACAAAGAGTACAATGCAGAGAGACCTAAACGCCCCTCTCGCTGTCTCGCTCTGTCTCTTTAACTTGGACCGAAGTCTGATAAAATGGTAAAACTAGGCAGTGCTGATCGAATATAAATCAAAATTCTGCAACTTCATCTCTGTTGTGTTTTTAGAAACATATTTAATAATGAAATCAGCTGATTCTTTTTGGCCCAAAAAGTCATACATTGCCAAATTAACCCCACAGAAGTGGTCGTTGAATGGATCATGTCATGTGAGCTGTTACTAATAGCTGGCAATGATAGTAATGGCAAATAAATTTTGACTTAGATTTCTCAGGAATAATGCAGCCCAGTATCTTAAAACTTTCAGCAGCATTGGATGATTTTGCATCTCCTTATCTAAATTAAATTCCAAAATATAATGCCAATTCAGGAAGTGTCAGACCCTATGTAGTGAGGTTACAGTGTGGATTTTGAGATAGGGTTGGGGTTGGGCGTGAAGCATGTCTGACTTTGATGCAGAAGCCAGATTGTGCTTCCTGTCACAGATCTGTAATTCATTTCTGTTTTTTATTCAACCACAACTATGATCTTTAAAATTAACCATACTATGGCTGTCTTGACCATATATTATGTCAGTTACAAAAAAAAAAAATAGTAAAATGTATTAACCTCATTGAACATGACCAACTGTTTTGCAGAACTGTCCAATTGTAAGATCCCTGTCTGGTGATATAGATCCGCAAATAATGTTCAACATTTGGGCAAAAGACAGCTTCATTTCTCAGTCTCCTTTCGAGGAACCTTTGGGATAGGGCAGCCTCATTGGTCTGTGATAACATATGTCAGGTGAATGCTTATATGGAACACAGATTCCAGGAGGTAACCACAAAATGTGTCTCTTTCTCCTCTGAGAAATCTTTGCAGCGCTGAAAATCTCTCGAACCGCAATGTAAACGAGATCAAGCACCTGAATCATCCGAGTTTTCCTTTGAGCACAGACATGTCTACGTGTGCATGTGTGTGTGCATCCATATGCATGCAAGTGTGTGTGTGCTGGGTTGATGAGATGGGTTCCTCACACACAGCTGGTGGTCCCCGCACCCCGAGAGCCAGGTTAGTCTGCGGCAGCCTCAGCAGCAGGCAGGAAGAGAGGAAAAAGCAGCAGGAGGAGGAGGAGCGGGAGGAGGAGGAGCGGGAGAAGGAAGCAGAGGAGGAGCTGAGGGAGAGGGGGGGCAGGAGAGGAGAGAAAGGAGCAGGAGGCGGAGGAGGAAGGGGACAACCATGGTAATCATGGAAATCTGACAGACTAGCACGGAGATGACAAAGAAATGCTCCACTGAAAGCCTATGAGGCATGTGATTTAGTTGGAAATTATGTCCAAAATCAGTTTTCTGATAGATTTAACTTGGCTTAAATTAGCTAGACAAATTTTCTGAAACATATTTTAACACATCTTCTCCGGAGGAAAAAAAAAAAACAACACACTGCCTCTTTTGCTTTGGCTCTGCTCTTTCTTTGAACCAAGCATTAAGAGAGTAGACGCTAATATTTCCGGCCATCTAAAACTCTTTACCATTAAGTATTTACTGTACACTGGAGTGTACAAATCCATCTTGCCATCTTACTCACATTCAGATAAGAAGACTGATATAGATTTCAGACATAGAGGTCCAGAAAGTATTAAGGCTAGCAGGAAGAAACTGCTAGCTTAGCTCCTTCAAAAGTCACGCTGTCGTCTTTACGTTTTGTAACGTGTTTAGTTCAAGCCTTCGAAAACAGCAAAGGAGACAGTATGTTTGGAGCAGCAGTGAGTTATGACTTATTTGACCCAAAAGTCAAATAAGTCCTGCATTTAAAGTTTAAGTGATTAGCTTACTAACAAGATACAAGAAATAAAGAAAGGCCTTTTTGGATAGGATCACTAGCTATGGCGGATGGTTAAAAAAAAAAAGCTTTGCCATTTTAACTGTCCCATGATTATTTTTGACACAGATTTTTTTTTTTAAGGTTTGATTTTCTTACAGCCTAAATTGCCAGATATAAAGTTTGTTTAATACCATTTCTGCA
Organism: Plectropomus leopardus; assembly: GCF_026936395.1. Lineage (NCBI taxonomy): Eukaryota > Metazoa > Chordata > Actinopteri > Perciformes > Serranidae > Plectropomus > Plectropomus leopardus. The sequence continues at coordinate 2,511,887 of NC_142186.1, forward strand.
AACCAGTCATGTGGTACATTTGTACATTGATTAACTGTGGCAGATACATCAAACATAATGTTTCATTGCATTTCAACAACACTATGGTTAAAATCTGGTTAAGTTTCAGCGCAAAGACCATTTAGTTAAAGAGATCAGGTTTGGGCATAAAACACCTGGTTTTGGTGGCATAATCATGACTGCAGCCATTAATGTCTTGGTTAAAAACAACCTCTTTCGTGGCACTATTCCAGCTGACAATACTGCCATTTTTGTGGGAAAAAAACAAAAAAAACAGAAACGGGCATTGCACCAGACTGTCGTGGTCAAGAGTGAGCTGATCCAGAAGGCAAAACTTTTGATTCATCAGTTTCGACCCTCAATTTTGGTCATGAGCTCTGAGTAGTAACTAAAAAAAGAGATTACAGTCAAAGGTGGCCAAATTAGTTTCCCCTGGAGGGTGTCTGGGCTTAGCTTTAGAGATAGGGGCTAGCTGAAGCGGTTTAGGGTACTGATCAAGATGCCTGATAGGTGTTTTGGGCATGTCCAACCAGTAGGAGGCCCCAGGTAGACCAAGAATACAGAGCGGGGAGTTTATAACACCTTGGGGTCCTCAAGGAGGAGCTGTAAAGTATTGCTGGGGAGAGGGATGTTTGGAGTACTTTGCTCAGCCTGCTGTGCCCACGTGACCCGGCCCCGAATAAGCAGACGACAATGGATGTTTGGACGGAAACATTTCTTGTTAAAAAACGGTGACAAGTTGCTAAAAATTCCAATGTTTCACCTCAAAAGCCACTTGGAATGTACTAAAATCAACTGATTTTGTTGTTTGTTGGTTTCTAACAGTTATCCATCCTCCAGCTCCCAAAGAAAAGGTCTACTCATATACCACATTAGTTTGAAAACAATGATATAATACCTTTGAAACCAACAAATGTAAAGTATCTGTAATTTGTCAAAATGTAAAATACCAACATTTTCTTTTGGCAATTATTTTTTAGATACGCGTTTACCAGTTTAGATTTGAATATATGCTCATCTCATCAATTTATTTTGGAATGTCTCCTTGAAAATGTAATCTGACATTTCCTGAATTGTTATGGCCTGCTAGCAGGACTTGATTGATCATCTCAAAGGCTGGCCTATGAGGGTAATGAGCATGGTCACCACTGGTGAGAAAAATTTAGTTTCAGCAAACTGTCTGGTTATGATATCTCTAAACTTTGATCTCATTTGAAATGGATGGTTTGTTGCTATCCAGTGAATAACTGTATAAATTAATACACAAGTCCTTCAGTATTTGATTATGTTATTGTAAATGGAGCCTAGCTGAGCTTATGATGTCAGAAAGAATGCATTTGCCTTGATTGCAAATTGAGTGTACTGTTTCCTTTCATTCTTGTGAGTTTGGACTCCAAAAAATGCAAGTTCAAACCCGATGTACACTTTATAGACAAATTATGTTATTTAGTGATATCTACACGGATACTTTCGATTTTTAGTGTATCTTGAGTTATGAAGAGCTGCACTGTCTTTCACTTAAGCACTAAGTTAATTTTGCAGAATGTCCCTATCTACTAAAGAAACATGGCAAATACTTCATTACCCATTTACACCCAAAACCATGCCCAAATAGTGCTTAAGACAGCTTTGGAGTTGTTGGAAAGCAGATTTAATTTCTGCATTTGATGGGTGCTTTTTATCATTGTTACCATTCTTTGTACTAAGCTAAGCTAAACAGTTCCCAGAGCTCCCTCTGTAGTGGGTGCAAAGAAATAACATTGTTCTATCTTCTTATCTGCTTGTGGATCTGAAGGCAAACCAGCATATTTGCCAACATTTTGGAGAGATTCTTTAAAGTGAACAATTCGCCAAGAAGCAGTGATGATGGGATGCGCTGGAATAATGAAAAGGTGACACACTTGATACAAGACAAGGAGAGTCTCATAGTCTTTGGTAGATGAATCAAAATGACAAGCCTGCAGAGGGCTATAGTCTGTAAAGTTATCAAATGTTTATTAATACTTTTATTAAAATGTTAAACAAGTGTATATTTTCTTCTGACAATACTCTCTCATCTTGTGGCATTACAATCTGTTTAATAAATGCAGTAATCTCAAAAACACATACTTATGGCATTAACATATCTATTAAACCTTTAAAAAACTATTAACAGTTCCTCTATTGTAGAAGAGGGTGTATGGCTCATCCATTTATATAAATGACTAGCTGCTATTTTTGCTCCTTTGTAATGTTACAGAAGTAATTATAAAATGCAAATTACAGGGTGTGCACTGTCAAGCATGTGAGACACAACAAAGAGATGCTTAGCACCACATTTTTCAACTTGACACTCAGTATCGTGGTGAGAAAACAACCCCATATTGTAAAAGTAGGTGGTATTTAATTATATGAGAAGCCTGGAGCAATGAAACAAAATATATGGTTGATTTTCACAATGAAACAAAGTAGATGGTTCATTTTCACAGATTAGCCTGATACTAATTAGCACTGGTCTGCGGGATGCACACAGTACACATTATAGTGGGTCTTTGTCTTTTTTTAAATCGGTATTTGGACTAAATAAATTAAGCTGGGGCTAGGGTTAGACCCCTATATTGTCTTTCAGGTATTGGCCTTTTATTAATTGGTCATATTTGCCAGTCCAACTCTTAAACTGCCATTATGATTGAGGTTTCTTTTGAACCAGTACTCCACAAAAACAGTATACTAAAAATGAATTGCAAGATTTACTTTCTTTGCAGATTATACTTTTAAGATATACTTTTTCAAATCTTAATGCTATGACTTAGTAATAGACATCGTTGTTCACAATACTTGCTATGGTATGCTGGGTTATTTCCAAAATTCACAACCATTATCACAAATACAACCATTGCCAACACACCAGAGGGCTGGTTAGTACTGAGGGTTCAACTAAGGTTCTTTGTTTTTGTTTGGCCAGCATGGCAACACTAGGTGGGTTTCCATTACTGATTTGCACAAAACTTTAGTAATATTTCTGAAACCCTGATAAAACACAATTGCGAAATGACTGTTTCCATTGAGTGATGTTCTTCGACTTCTCCTCCGACGATTACATTCCAAAAAGCATTGTGATAGATGTTCAAAACATCAGCAGGTTAATTTCTATTGCAGCCACCACATTAACTGTAATTTTCCCAATCAAAGGTGAAGCAGACGTGTTATTTGAGCGATAATGGAAAGGCAAGCCCCTTCCATGCATGAGGGATTTCTGGGAAGTGATAGTCCACGATTTCACAAAGGGATTGTGCAATCAAAACTTTCTGATGATCCACTCAACTTCTAAAGAGTTGTGTGATGCATTAACACCTCTTGTAGCTAGTTCATAGGGACGAGCACAAGCAATATTGAACCCCAAATTGCTCCTGATGCCACTCGGAGTGTGAGTGCGTGTGAATGATTACTGAGTAGCAGGTGGCACCTTGTACGGTAGCCTTGGACTAGTGTGTGAATGTGTGTGTGAATGGGTGTAGTGTAAAAGCACTTTGAGTGGTCAATAAGACTAGAAAAGCACAATACAAGTACAGTTGATTTACCTCTGCACTTCTGCAAAATATGGCTTTTTCAAACTGAAATACCACCTAATTTACAATGAACAGGAGTTTTTTGAAAGGAAGCGACTTTTATATTCATAATTTAAATTTGTGCAATATGAGAGTTAACGGAAACCCGCCTAGTAACATCTTAGTTGTTGTTATACTGTAGTTGCTAAAAGTGATTAGTATTGCTTTTGATAATGAACACTTGATTGGGTACCATTTGTAATCAGCCAATAGTCCTGGAAATGGAAAAATGTTCATATTGGTCAATTCTGCTATGGATGGATGAAGTCTTATGCAAAAATTCAGAGCCAATGCAGGAAGCCATTTATGGAGCAAAATACAATGTAGCCATGTGGACGTCAATCCAACAGGCAGTAAACGTTTGTTATTTTAAAACTGCAATTATGACCTCTCCCTGACCTCAACAAGTACTTTCTATTGCTTAGACTATCTGATAACCATGATTTCTTTGCCAAAACCAACACATTTCTCTATTAATCACATCAATAGCATATGCAGATAATCTAAAAATAAATTATTTTAGAACTGTTGGTAATAAACCTTTAAAAGAAACCCTATACATATGTCTTCAAAGGAGACTATCTAAAATCCAGATTTCAGGGGAATGAGGGTTCACTATTGACAATGGAAGCTGTATTGCATCATAGTATGCCAACCTGTTCTCACTCTGGATTGTCAAATACTGAAATTTTGTCATGCACCTTGTACGTATGGCTGACCTTTGAGTAAACTTTGAGTCACTTTAAGGTAAGTCCTCATCATATTTATTTTCCCTAAGCTGAACTAGAGATGCCCAACCATGTTTCTTTTCCAATTAACCAAAAGAAACTTGTATTCCTAATCTCCAAAACTGTGTGCTTAATATGTAACTGTCCAACTGCTAATTTGTATGATATGTTATGTTGAAAAAAAACCCAAAACATTTGGTTTAACAAAGCACAAAAACTACAGTCTCCTGGGTGAATTTCATGTTTTGTTTGACCATCCACCTCCTCCTCCTCTGGCCCTAAGCAGACTTTCTCACTCATTATACTATGTCAGTAGCGTTCAGCATTAAGTATTGCTGCGGATAGGTTTCTATTGGTGTTAGTTGAAAACTTGGTGCATCTTAAAAAAATGCTAAAGTGTGCTTTTGGAGTCGATACCAAACACCAAAGGTTATGACAAAGTTAGTATTTGACGACCTGGGAATGAGAATGAGCTAAGTATGCCCTGTGGGCTAGGTAGGCCCTGTGAGCAAAAAACTGCATGTTTTGATTTGGACTACATCAAAATTAATGTGATTGTGGATAACACAGACCACAAGTCAGAAATCACAAATTATGCTTCTTTTATATGTTGAGTAACATCCACCTTAAATAATTTAATTCGTATAGGTTTAAGTGGAGGGCTTCGGTCTTCCACAATGATCTCAGTATGTTTCAGAAGTGTTTGCAGTCAAAAGAAGTTACTAATTATGAGCACAGACTAAATATAGGCAGCTTGGAAACAGTCTTAAAAAATAATATTAGTGGAAACCTATTTTTTTCTAGCAAAGTGACCCTTTTTTTTACATATGAAGGAAATCACTGTGTGCAATCCTAAGCAAACAAGTAACAGTGTGTCAATTACTTCCATGTGCTCCAATCAAGAGCATGTCCACATACTGTAGCAGAGTGCATAATGTGACAGTAGCGGCATTTGTTCATGAAAGACGAGTGTAGGCAGTTTGTTATCAATACAAGGTTTAAAATAGGGTGGTGTGTTGTCATTTGAATAGAGAAACCTTGAGTTTGTGAAAAAAGAAATGTCCGACTCTCTGCTCTGCCTGCAAGGTGCTAGTTGGCTCCATTCATCACGTTTGTCTTTATTTAGCTTGTTCTGAATAGATGGATAACCTTGTTTAGGAATGAATGTTGAGATGGAGCAGTGCTGTTGTGGAGCTCAAACCAACTGTGTATAGCATATTCTTTACGCTTCATTATAACCCGGAATACTAACCTGTTACATTATTAGATATACAAACCTCCATTAAGGCTAAGACACAGGTTATGTATTATTTGAGTTTAAAGTGTGATAGCCTGAACTTTCTGAAAAAAAAGGACACTGAATACACATGAATAAGGCGATTACTTTTTGGAGCACTCCAACAGGCACTACTTATGAGAATATTATTACATTATCCCAATAAGCATTTTGATTTGGAACACTGGCGCTAACATGGCAGCCTGCACCAACCTGAGAAAACAGCAATGGTAGTACACAGAAGGAAGTTAATGTCAGTAATCATCAATATTTTCTTTCTGTCGTGTTATGTGAACCACGGGTATTGAAACATCTATCTTAAGCTCATTTACACTACCAATTAAAGATGGAAATATTGTGGCACGATGCTGTGATGTTCTGTATTATGTGATTTTACAATGGAGGGACAGAGTTGTCTCGCCTTCAATCTGGCAACAGAGGTAGTAACATCCCTGACTTGAGGCCTATGTAAAAGGGATTGACGTCAGGATGGGATTATGGGCATAACGAGTGTGACATTTTGATGGTGTGTTATGCATGCAACTTTCCACAGCTATAAGCAGCTACAAGCAGCTAGAAGCAGCTAGACGCTAACTCAAAGAAAAGGAATATTGGCTGTAAATGTCTGCAGATTGGGAAAATACAAAGATTCAGGAGCTCCTTACCCTCCAAAGAAGAGGACAAGTTCAGCAACTATATAACAGGGACAGTAAATGATTGTCATGATATTGCGTTGTTTTTGTTGAGAAAGAGTTGTTGTGTCAAACGTCACATCCCTCATGCCTCCTTTGTTTCTACAGTGCCCACATGCTATCTAGAATCACATAGTAGAGCAGTATGATGCTGCCATTGTCTGGTTCTATTTAAAAATGCAAATGCGTAGTAAGGAACAGACTTTGTGAGATTTGATTTGTGAGAAATGAGATCTAAATGTTATGCTCATGTAATGTACCCAATGCACAAAGGCCACAGGCGGTACATAGTGTATCCCTGGAGCACCTTAATAATAATGTTCTCCTAGGTTACCAGTGGTATATATATATATATATATATATATATATATATATATATATATATATACTACCCCTGGCAATAAGACAAAGTTACACCCAGTATACAATTGGCAGTCTTGCCTGTGGTATATTATGTGGATCTTGCATATGCATAATGGACTTCAGGCAACAAGGTATCTAGGGGTACATAATGTAACCCTGAAACTACCTCCAATGTATCCCTGGTAACCTTACAGCCCTGGTACTTATGCAAAATCCTACACATACCATGTGTAATGTACCCCAGGCAATAAGGCAACTTGTGGTACGTGGTGTAGATTATATGGTGTTCCAGGGGTAGCACCATATAATGTACACCTGGGGTAACAGCAGCAACTTACTGCCTTATTGTCAGATGTTAAGATCCTGCATACACACATAGTACCCCATCCAATAAGGTTATCAGCATGACACAAAATAATGAACCATGGGAACCTTATTGTACAGGGGACATTACCTCCAGTAGTAAAGCAGAGCACCAACTAATTCACCCCTGGCAGCCTTGTTTACATGGAGCACATTATGCAGGATCCTGCAAACATGTGATGTGTGTACCTCTGACAACAAGGCTGTAAGGGTTACATTATTTATGCCTGGAGCACCGTCCACTGTTCCCTGGTTCCCTTATTAGCCAGATACATTACGTTTGCCAATTAGTCTTTCAGCACTGTAAAATCTGACAAGTTGATTTTACTTTGAAATAAAATCTGAGAAAGCCATTGCCTTGAAAAAGTAAATATAACTATTAATCTTAATTTATGTGTACTCTATATCTAATTGTTAATTTAAACTTAATTCAGTCATATTTACTTTATTTTGTGAAGGATTTTCAACTTAAAAAATAAGAACTTTGATTATATCAGTCTTTTTTTCGTTTTAGAAACTTCAGTAAACCACGTATACTGTGCTATATGGCTGTATATTTTGTATTTTCTTCTTGTACATGTTAAGAAAACAGAACTGGCAGATCTCCTCACTTTATCACTGGAAAAATACTCTGTGTGATGATCAAGTTAATTTTGACTGATTTAATTTACTAAAGAAGCGAACACAAAAAAGGTAATTTCACTTGTCGATTCTTAAATTGCCTCACAGAATGTAGCAGAATCAAGAACAAATTGTAATTTCATTTTATTTCATTTAATTTTTTCGGTTTCCAAGATTATTTTAAATAACATCAGCTTTTTAGATTTTACAGTGTAGCAGCATTAATGCCAAGGGTCTATTACATGAGTGCAACATTCTACTTAAAAGTAGATGAAAAACTAAAACATTACTGAGGGCTTCTGTGGGCTAACTCTATACTATATTATACTCTATATTAAAATATTTTGGGTGTATTTTATGTTTTATTCAGAAATCTCTTTTGTAATGCCTTAAATTGTACTGATACAGTCTACCATTCTCTTCTGATTTCATTCTGAATCTAGTTGTGCTGTCGATTATGCAGCATCTTTATATTATTTATGCAATGCATTTTTTCCTTGTGACTATACAATGGCCTACTCCCAATCTGAACGTGGAGATCTCACAAACAGAGACATCATGTGCGTGCCCTTTGTTGTTACTTCTCTTAGGATCTGATTTCAACGCTCACTCCAAGAAAACAATTCCAATTTGTTAGCAGGGGGATTTCCAGTGACAACTGAAGTTTAAATTTTTAGTTTTTAAATTTAAATCCTCCCCCCAACAATAACACCAACCCTTACCAACATATGTACTTGTTTAATCTTAAACATGCACCATTTTCTGATTTCAGTATAGCACATTATTTTAAATTTTATCCCAGCTTGCCACACAGAACAAGTTTTTTTCAAGAGATTTGTGTAATAAGGGTAACCCAAAAATAAATAAATCCCAGCACTATGATTTAACCATAGTCTCAAACTATAACTATAAATGTTTTAGTTCCCTAACCTTGAAAAGTTTTTTTTTTTAATTAATAAATGTAGTAGGTCAAATATGTGCTATTGTACATAACTGAAATTTTGGAGGAGGAATACATTGATTAATCATAAATTATGTCTGTAACATCTAAATCCATGTTTAAGATGACATTTAATAGTACATATTTTTGTTTTTCATTCTTGATACTTCCTATTCACTACTTTGATAAGATATACGTTTTCTGTTTAAGCTGATATTTGTAGCCATAGCTGAAGCTGCATGATAATCATGGCTTTTACAGTATGATGTATTAATTCTTCACTTCTGTGCTTTACACATATTTATTCACAGGCACAGCCTTGTGGTGTGTGTGTGTGTGTGTGCATGTGTGTGTGTGTGTGTGTGTGTACAATATATATGCGTGCATTCATGCATGTGTATTCGAGTGATCTGAATGTATGTACTTCACACAATGACACAGCGCGGGGGGGGGGGCTGACTCAGTACAGGGTCACTGGGCAGAGTTAAAACATTGTACAATCAATGCAATCAAATGTTGGAGGAAGCTGTGAGCGAACTCTTACAGCATAAGTACTGTATAGCTCCAGAAAACAGAATTAATGTTTCTTCCTCCGTTGAGAGCCCAATATTTTTTAGGCAAACCAAACCAGGCTGAGGACTTGGTTCAAGAATATCTGTTGTCTCCAGTGACTTAAAGTATTGGATTGTTGTTCATTTGGAAACTGCCCTGAAATAATAGAACATATTTTCAACGAGATATGTCAACCTACACAATTCTGACAGTTTGATTTTACAAGAAAATATTCAAACAGCTTTCTCAAAATTAATTTTCAATATCGGTAGAGCGTGCTATTCTGGACAATGATCGTTTGTTGTTGAGTATCATTCCCACGTCGACACTTTGGTCAGACTGAACCACCAACCCATGATGTTTTTTTCATAATTTAACCACATATTTCTGTTGGCTAAACCTAAACACCCATGCCTCTGTAGCCTAATCCGAAGCATGTGCTTTTGTTGACTCCCAGCATTGGTTGCCATGTGCTTTTGTTGCCCAATCATAACTATGTGCTTTTGTTGACATCCGTGCTTGGTTACAGCATCCCGGAATGTCAAGCAAATGCAGGAGGAAATGCAAAATCTTATATGTAGATGCCAAAGTGACGATTTGTGACAACTTGTTGGTTTATACTGAACGCCAAAATTTCAGGTACATATATTCATGGTTAGATTTCAATATTTCCTTTATGTTTAATGTATTTAGAGCTGCCCTAAGTATTTCTCTGATGGTGCAGGCCATTATGTCAGCAGCTACTCAGTGTTTCCTGGAGTCAAACAACACAGTATCGTCTTGTGTCACTGCACTGATTTAGAAAGGCTATATAATGAACTAAATGCCACAGATATGAACAGTGAGAATCACTACAGTATAAGCAGAATGGAGATGGGCAGCAGGAGTGGGGAGGTGTGTGTTAGTGGATGTGGCTGTTGGGGACATGGACCATGCAGCAGAGCAAACCTTCCCCAATACATGTGCCTGTGATCCGACTGTATATTACTGCCAGCACTCCAACCGCTTTATTTATCTGCCCATAGTGTTCCCATTCCCTCTGGAGTGTCAGAAACAAAAAAAATAAATAAAAACAGTTCAATATTTTTGGGAAGTTTTAGATCACGTTAGATTACAACAGAAAATAAAAAGTTTGTGGAGTTTTTCTTGAGGTCATTTGAGATGGTGGTTAAAGTCTAGCTTGGATCCATGGTGACAGCAGAATTCCTCACGTTTCTTATCTCGTTGTCGCCATTGGGCCTAAGTGAATAAATGCAAAGAAACCAACCCTTATCTTACTGCATATGATATAGCACTGTCATAATAGTGTGAGTTTCCGCAAATTGGTAAACAAATGCTTTAAATGATATATCAGAACATTATATTTAGCATATATTTTGTTTCATTTTGTTAGCATTTAAAGATTTATTTATTTGCCATGCCTTTCATAGCATATGTGATTATAGTAAGAAATTCTGCTATCCTCGTTAAAAACAAAGCAGAGATGGAGGTTAGGAGACATGTCTTACCTTTTCAAGTTGTGCATTCTGTTTGGACTTGTAAAGGAACTCCCCCACGGCCACGAACACGGACAGGACGAGTCCAGCGGCGAGGACGATGAAGATCCCTCCGATGTTCTGCACCCCGAGGGCGCTGGCCTCCTTACTCTCCTCCTCCGGACAGCCGTTTCCTCTCCACCACTTTTCCTTCATCATGTGCAGCTTCCCTTCCTCCTGGAGCTGCAGGATGGCAATAGTGATCTTATCTCGGTATGGAGAGCCTGAAGGACCAAAAGACATGAGGTCAGCGTGAGCAGCCAACATGACCGACTCGGCGCCTTTATCTTAGCGAAGCGTGGAGGACGCAGATTGACACCTATTTACTCACATTGCCAAACTGCCCACTCAAGCAAACAGGTAATGAGGGCAAAAAGTCAGTGTGGTACACAGAAGTAGTGATAATATGTTGCTTTTATTTACCTAAAGACATCATAGTGGTGTGTGTTTTAGCTGATTTCTTGCAGTCAGTAACTGTTTTACAAAGAGTTGGGTGGCAGTGTAAGACAATATTAGTGAATTTCTGAGTAGTTCTTCTGTGACGTTGCACACCAACAGCCAAATTCACATTTTTTATTTTAGATGGGGAGCCAAGGCAATAACCATTGTCAATGCAGTATATCTCTACATGCGGGGTGGGTCCTCTTCTACACAGCTTGCTATGTTGCACCACTATGTTTCTACAGTAAGCCAGAAAGGACAAATCAAACTCTGGATCAAGAGATGGATTTCAGGTTTTCAAGTTTTTATCTGAAGGCCAACATAGAATCTGGATTGGAAGGGAAGAGTGAGCAGAGTGTGATTTAGTTGGTTGCATTCTGCAACCTCACCACTAAATCCACTCACTAGATCCTATACACTGCTTTTTTTGCTATATTTTGCTATATTTGTATCGCTTTTCAACACTGTGTTCCCTTCTGCTGAAACACAACTTTTCTACAACAGAGAAGCACTTATCAACATGGGGAAAAGTTGTGTGGAGTTTGGACTGAAAGCAGCAGACCGCAAGAGGATCCCCACCGGTGGCGTGTGACGAGCGCCGAGTCAGAAAAGAGGGGAGAAATGAAACCAAAAGCATGAAACGAAGAGAGGGCAGAGAGCCGGCATCAGGGCGAGGCTGACCCACCTTAGACCAAGAGCTATTCCTCTACCACTCAGCAACCGGAAAACAGATACTGCTCTGTGCACATCTTCATAGACACATGGTCAACTCCTAACTTCCCGGATCAAGCTGTTCCGCTGGATGGGCGGACTTTGTTGGGAGCCATAACAACACAAGACTCTGAAGCAAGTTCAAAAAATGCACTGTAGGAATTTAATGATGCCACCAGCAGCAACATGCTTTTAGCAACTTTTAATATTAGCTGCTGATTTCAATCAGCTCACCCTTCAGCTCCAAAGATGTAGCAGGATCAACGACAAATGAAATTTCATTTTTTAAACTTTGTTTAAGAAATGATGGATAAATCTACCTTCTACCTTCTATTTATAATTTACAGGAAAATGGAATCAAATTTGAAAAGGATTTCAAAATTGAGCTGCTTACCCCTATTTTCCACTATCTGTGTGCAGTCCGGCTCCGCTCCGTCACGGCAGACTAAGCAAATAGATTACACTCTAGTCTGTGCGTTAATTTCCACTGGCTCTGCTGTGTTGCAGATCAACTCCGTCTCAGCTCCGGCAGTCCGGAAGCTTGCGGATCAGATACGCAAGCCTCCTGTTTTTGCCGGACGCCGGATCACTCCGCATAAATTTAACCAAATTTAACAAAGAGCAGACAGGAAATCAGAAAGTGATACAACATTAAAACATCTGGTTTATTTTCAGAGTAAAACACTTTGTGTTCACGTCTGATCATATTTCAGTTAACTACATCAACAAAACGTCAAAATAAGTGGATCCAGGCCTGGATTCAACAGGTCAGAGGTTTTTGGAGGTCATTACCAGCAACATGGGCGAAGAGAAGGTAATTATGGAGGAGGAAAACCACAAAATTACTTACAACACCACACATCCTTTATAAGGACAACCACAGAAAGGAAATGGCGTGGAGCATCTTATTGGTAGTTATGGGAGTGAATCGACATCACTATAATTAATCCACGGAGTGAATGGAGTTATTACTTTTTCTTCTGTACTGATATAATGCGCGTGATTCTGTAATGGCTGCGAGAACTCCTCGGTCTCACCCCTCCAGCTGATCCGATAGTGCTGCGCCATGCCGGACTCAAAACGCAACTGGTGGGGATTGACAGATGACAAAGCACAGAGCAAAACCGCAGCTGAGCCGTAACGCAACGCACATGCAAGTGGTGGAAATCGGCATTACTCATCAGGGCGAGCTGGGGGGATGACATTTCTATAGCAACACTGTCAGGTTGGGATGGTTTTACTAGAAGTAACTAGTTTTTAAACTTTGTTTTAAAAATGACTACAAAATCTACCTTCTTTTGTGTTTGTGTAATATTCTGAATACAAGAATAAAAAAAAAAAAAAAACAGAATTTTTGCAATGTGGTATAGTTACTTAAACTTACTTAAAAATCTAAAAACTTCTTCCACCACTGCGTAAAACTTCTCATTCCACCCAAAGCTACTCTCAATTCCAAATGAGGCTGACCAAAATGTCGCCTGGAGCTTGTCATTTTCAGTTATGAAACAGGTAGATGTGCGGCTTTGATGAGCAACATGATGTGATAGAAACTTTTTGGGTTCGAAACCAAAGTTTTACTTGAGACAGGCAAGAATTTCTCACTTTCAAAAATTAATCAACGACCATAAAACCAACCCAAAATTCCTCTTCTCCACAATCGACCTTTTAACAAACGCAAATTTTAATAGACCCTCCAAGATACCAAGTGACGCCCTTTGTGAGGATTTTGCAGACCACTTCAGAAGTAAAATCAATGACATCAGATCGAGTCTTTTACCGCATCAGATTTTAAGTGTTTACTCACCCGAATCATTGATTTTACCGGAGGAAACACTGGAGAGTTTTGCCCTGGTAGATGCGAGGACACTTGGTCGAGTTTTCTCCCAAGTAAAGCCCACAACCTGCCTCTTAGACCCAATTCCCACTCCATTTTTTAAAACGTTTCATGCATTCTTTGAGGAACAATTGTTATACATGGTGAATTGCTCTCTTCAGACGGGTGTCTTCCCCACCTCCTTTAAAACGGCGGTGGTGAAACCCCTTCTGAAGAAGAGCAATTTAGATCCCAACATTTTTAATAATTATCGGCCTGTATCGAACTTACCATTCTTAAGTAAAATCTTGGAAAAACTTGTGTTTAACCAAGTAAATGACTTTTTAACCACAAATAACATTTTAGAGAGGTGTCAGTCTGGTTTTAGGATGAATCACAGTACCGAGACGGCCCTTGTAAAGATTTTAAATGACATCAGGCTCAACTTAGATAACCATAAACTCACTGTCTTGGTACTACTGGATCTAACCGCCGCCTTCGATACAGTAGACCATCACATTTTATTAAATAGACTGAGGAACCTGGTCGGCCTCTCTGGTACTGTTCTGAACTGGTTTGACTCTTACCTCACAGATCGACACTTCTTTGTAAGTATGGATACATGTTCCTCAGGAATCCATGAGATAAAGTGTGGGGTTCCCCAAGGGTCAATTTTAGGCCCAACTCTTTTTAATCTGTACATGCTTCCCTTGGGGACGTCATCAGGAGTCACGGCATCAGCTTTCATAGTTATGCTGACGATACTCAACTGTACATCGCTGTGTCTCCTGATGACACAGGGCCTATTGATGCCCTTTTTAACTGCATTTCAGACATAAATTCATGGATGGCAGCAAATTTCCTACAGCTCAACCAGGACAAAACAGAGGTTTTAGTCATCGGTCCTGAAGGCCAGAAAGAGAGACTTTTACCAAAGTTACAGGCTTTTAGAACATCACAATCTGTAATAAATCTGGGTGTGATTTTTGACTCTGAGCTTACTTTTATCCCACACATCAAAAACACAACAAAAATTGGTTTTTATCATCTAAAGAACATAGCCAGAGTCCGCCTGCTTTCTCTCTCAGGCCAGCACGGAGGTACTGATGCATGCTTTTATCTCTTGTCGTCTAGATTATTGTAATGCCCTGCTCTCTGGTCTTCCCAAAAGAGCATTTCCAATTTACAACTATTGCAGAACTTCGGCCGCACGAGTGCTGGCGAGGACCAGAGGGCGGGAGCATATTACACGGTTTTAAAATCGCTTCATTGGCTCCCGGTGCGTTTCAGGATTGATTTTAAGGTTCTTTTACTTGTTTTTAAGTGTCTCAAAGGTCTTGGGCCTTCTTACCTAACTGAGCTGCTTTTACCTTATCAACCCTCGCGGACCCTGAGGTCCTCCGGCACTGGCCTTTTAACCATACCACAAGTTAGCTCTAAAAGAAATGGGGAGGCGGCTTTCAGTTACTATGGCCCCCGTCTGTGGAACAGCCTCCCGGAGAGCCTCAGGATCACAGACAGTGTTGAGGTTTTTAAAAAGAGGCTCAAGACCCATCTTTTCAATCAGGCTTTTAACTAACTAACTAACTATTTATTTATTTATTCTACCTTTTTATTTTATCTTATCCCACTGTTTTAGTCTCCCATTTATTTATTTATCTAATTATTAGCGGTTATAACCTTTAAACTATTTTACTGTGCACTTGTATTCTTTGTCTTATTTTACTGTTTCAGTCCCTTACGTTCTTAGCTTTTATGTTCTTTACCTTATTTTATTGTGTTAGTTTTAGCTCCAGTGTTTCCTCATCGGGGCCTACCGGACTGGGAGTGGTCTCTGGTCCACCATTGGGGGTGCTGTACCGTGGACTGTTTCGGCCCGGGTGGCTAGAGGGCTCGGCATCTTGGTGCGGGCACTCCTGTCCGCCCGGGTTGGGATGGTCTCTGTGGCGGCGCCCCGGCGGTGCTGGACCGTGACCTCTCTCAGTGAGGTTGGCCCCCAAAGGTAGCTTCTCCCTCGCCTCAGGTCTCAGTGCCTAGCCATGTCTCTTTAGTAACAATTGGTGTGTGTTGGTGTATGTGTGCGTGTGTGTGGGTGGTAAGGGTGGATGTTCGGGTGCCTTTGCGAATATGTGTGGGAATATCTACATGATTGTGTGTGTGTTGTTGCGTACGTTTATGTGGGGGTGGGAGGGTCAGGCTGTCTGTATTTTTCTTAATTTTCATTGATGTTTTTCATTTCTGTTATTGTTTTTAATCTCTGTGAGGCACTTTGTGTTACTCTTTGTATGAAAAGTGCCATACAAATAAAGATTTGATTTGATTTGATTTGATTTGACCATTTTTTTTGCGATGCAAAAACTCCAGCCACAATACAAGCCCGTTCTCATTCTGAACTCTTCTGCAGCTCGGTCTGTGATTTTTGCATCAGTGTCCGAAGCCAAAAGCCACCACCTTCTGCAGCGGTTTGATATACCACCAGGTGGCGTCAGTTTATAACATGACTTGACAGCACCTGTTGATATGATTTGACACGCTACTGGTAATGATTTAATATAAGGAGTTGGAAAGTTGCTAAAGGATGGAGAGGGGAATGGATGGGTCTAACAAACCCAGGACCCAGGAGTCCTTTGTTCATTTTCTGTTAAAATTTAAGCCAAACCAGGATTTTTTTGGTTTTTTTTCATTTTTGTTGCACAAAGAAATAAATGTAAATATGAGGTGTTTTACCAACACAGTACATTAACTTTGAAAAAGACTGTATCTACCAAACAGAAACTTTACATGTTCTGTGAAAATAGAGGTGTTTTTTGAAAAAGACACAACCCATTTTACGTGCAAAAATTGACAAACATATGCATACTTGAATGGCACTGACCAAGAGGCAATATTTGACAAGTTGTAATAAGAATATGTCAATAATGCAAAAATCTGCAACATAAGATATGTGGGACAGAGCGTAAAGTAGGGTCCCTTCCCTTCTTCCTACCATTCTACTTCTCACCCCCTTGCTTTGACCACACACGCACTAACCTGGCCTTCAATTTGATATCAGCTGCTGCAGCAGCTGCACACCTGTAAAGTTTCATGACTGAATGGTTGTGACACTAACATACTGACAAAAACTTGTCCACAGACAGAAAGACAGACATTAACCTGGCAAAGTACTCAAGACAGCTTCTCTGGTAGTTCCTGCTACAGAAGGTGTCATAGTGTCAGCATGACCACACACACACACACAAACAAAGACTCATAAAGTGAAAACAATACTAGCTGTTGCGACATCGTTGCTAGTAAAAATACATTTCTGTCCCAAATCCAAAATGACAAAACTGTCTGCAGGATCCCGAACTGTCAGTGCATCCGTTTGGGTAGAGCTTTGTGATTAAAGGGGGTGAATGCGGTGTATGTGTTTGGCAATGATTGTCAAAATAAACAAATAATACATTCTTTCTGATATCACCTTGTACTCAACTATGCCACATGTGAACCAACTGAGCTTGGCCACAAAACTACCGGGCACAATGCGCAAGGTGCACATGACTGCAATCTGGTCACGCCGTTTGGTTCACGAGCCTGCCATGTCCTCTCATGCACAGAGCAGCAACTAACCATGGACTTGTTAAAAATAAACAGAGAAAGCTCTGACAGCTGCTGATTCAGACAGACAGGATGGACATCTGAAACATAATGCATCATTAATAACATGTTGAATAAAACACCACAGTAAATGGTAATCTGACTGTTCTTGTTCGTATCTTTATGATTCTTTTTCTGTTCAGTTTTGATCTGCTTTTCAGCTGCAGCTGAGCTTGTTGCAGATTTATGTGATGGGTTATAAATTGTTTTTCTCTGAGAAAATGGACACCTGTGGTGCGAGAGTGTGTGAAAAGTCTCAATTGCATGAATCTTGTGGTCGAGTGTGAGGGTTGGCAGCTCTGCCTGTACTCATTTCATTTTAATCGTGAACTACGAGGATTTCAAACACAGGTACTGGGTATATCTGAAGCAGAATAACACAAAGCCAATTTTATGAATATACTTAAGAGCTGTGTTTCTCCTACTAAGCCTTCACTTTTTCCTGTGTGCATCACACAGGGACAGAGTGCAGCAAGATGCTAATGACTACATAGGTGATGGATCACAGCACTGTAGTTACCTTTGGGTCAAGAGGATTTACAGTTTGTTGAGTATACTGTGATAAGAGGATGGAAATACTTAGTTTGTGTATTAGTACTGACCCCGTATGGACTGACTCTTCTCTGTATGAGGTGTTCTGAGTTAGCAGATGCTCATTGTAGACTTCAGCTGTACAGTCAGTGTACATTGGTTCAGCATGTTGAGTATTTTTGTGTCAACCCATACAAAATGCCTCAGAATACATCATGTTAAGATGCCTTCTCTCTAGGCGGTTTCCATTACAGATTTGAACAAAACTTAAGCGATATTTTCAAACACAATTGCAAGATGACCGCGTTTCTTTTGAGTGATGTTCTGCTACTTCTCCTCTCATGATAACATTCCAAGAAGCATGGTGATGGATGTTCAAAACAATAGCAGCTTCATTTCTATTGCAGCCACCGCACTAGCTGTTATTATTTCCAATCCAAGGCCATGTAGGCGTGTTATGGAGCCATAATGGAAAGGCAAGCCCCTTATACATGGGAGTGGCCCCGTAGGAGGGATTTCTGGGAGGTGATAGTCCATGAGATCACAGGGAAATTGTAGATTAAATATTTATGAATGATCAGCTCAACTTTTATTCAATGCAATAACACCTCTTGTAGCACCTGCTGCATCATGCCTTACAGAGCCACCAACAAGTGCATAGCCATAGCATCATATGACCTATAACAGCAAAAAAAAGTGTTTCCATTGCATTTTTGTGAAATATGGCTTTTTCGAATCACCTGAAATACCACCTCAAATTGACATGTTTCTATCAGGTGCATTTTATATTCCCAATTTCAATTTGCGCAATTTTGTGCAGCATTGCGTAAACCTTCATTTATACAGCAGGTCTGCTTTGCCTTGCATTTGTGTATTTCAATCAAAACCTCATTATATTTCAGTGAGCATTCAGTATATTCCAATCCACATTCCAGCATATTTCACTGGGCACATTTAACATTGTTAAATATTAATGCTAATGTATAGCATTACAATTTCATTGTCCCCACGGGCCCAACAACACTAAACTAATAAACCTAAAATACATCTACGGGGCTTATATTTCCACTCATTCTATCTCTATAGCTGTCTAATTAAAACTAGCTGCCATGCCGTCTGAGCTAATGTTTTCACTGTGAGCCGTTACCTTGGCTTTAATAAATTGACGTCCCCAAAGTGGGCCTTGAAATATTCCCCCCTGTCCATCTCAGATGTCTGCAGAGCGCGCCACACATCCCCCTCTCTCTCTTTTGTTTTCCCTGCACCTCCTGCACCTCCTCACTCCACTCAGGTAAAGCATTCCAGCACCTCTCCCTGCGCTGCTGATCAAAACCAGTCACATGTCGAGATCCCTGATTAAACCTGAAGGGTGAAGCCTTGTTAAAAACACACACACAAAGAAAAAACACACTCCTGCTCCTAAAACCTCCCTGCGGTACAGCCTATAAACTGCAATCAGGATGTTAATGCAGCTTGAATTATTTAAAAAACTAATAACACCTATTATTGCAAACACTTAGAATGAACTCTCCCCGGAGCACAGGGGGGAAAAACATGTTTAGATTAGAAAACATTATCAATTGGCGAGCTCCATTGGAGTAGCGAGCTCTGTGATTAGTACTTAGTATGCAGAGCCAGTTTCGCAACAGTATTATGTAGTGGACCCCAAAGACCTGAAACAGTGACAATGATCAGCCGCGCTCCCTGACTGAAGTGGAGCTTTGAGCTGCAGCCCTTGGCCTCGTGGCAGCATGGCTGCAGTCACAGGGCTGTGTTCACACTCTTAAACATCTCTTCTGTCCTTCATCTCTGCCCAAGGGTTTCTGCTATCTGACTATTTATTTCAGAGTGAGCTGGCCAGAATGCTTCAAAAGCATCCATTGCCATGGTGATGGCGAATGTGAATAGCACTCTGGCCTGGGTTATTCATTGCCATCTACAGTAGATACCTTCCCGTCAGCTGCAGAGTGGAAAAACAAGCCAATGTGTGTCACATAAATCATTCGCTATGACAAAGAAACAGGCAGCCTTGAAACTGGGCCAGCTTTGCCCGATCAAAACAAATGGAAAGAGCTCAGCTGTGATTTCATGGACCAGAGGAACATGAGCACCATGTCGTACAGTCAAGACCTCCGCTGCACTGTGCCAGACACGTTTTTGGCAAGTGTCACAACCCGCATCAACATGAGCATGAAAAAAGTCTGATGCCTCCTGACCCACTGAGGTGGAAATAGAGCAATGGTGTTTCCTTTGTAAATGGGTTTTATATTAGAGTTGTAAAATATACTGCACACCAGCAGATCCTCCAACATTTTCATACAGACACCCAGATGGTAGGCAGGTCTCGGCTCTGGTGCTTCCAAGGCTCCATAAACACGACAGGCCTTTATACTCAGTTACAAAGTCACATGTTTGTCTGGACACAAGAAAGCGACAATCTTCTAGGCTGAAAAATGAAGCCGATGCAGAAGTTACAAAAACTGCAGTTCCTCTAATGGCCACCTGAGGCTGGCTTCAAACTGAAATCCCAATGGACCCTCCATGTTAAAGTGCCCAAATTTACAGCAGAAACAAACATGTTTAAGGCCTGATACAAGAAACAACTTTGGTCTCTATAGTTAATTTAAACATCTATGACAACTGCATTTGTACAAGTCCCCCGTTAAACTTTATTTAGGCTTATAATTATGCATATTTAAGGGCATTGCCACATTTAGCAGTCTGCAAGTCCTCCCCCAATCGCTGCAGTCTGCAGAGTCCAATGTATTTTCATCGTTCCCAATGTGGACCGTCACGATGGTTGGGATTTGGCAACCAAGTCACAAATGATTAGGTTTAGGCAAAAGAACCACGTGCTAAGGTGTAATAAAAAATTAATTAAAATAGGGGCGCCTGGTGGCTCAGTTGGTAGAGCGGACACTCCATGTACAGAGGCTATGTCCTTGCATGTGGACATGCCTGGTGCCACTGGTTTTGTCTGAATGTGTTCTCATCTGATGCTGTCCAGCTGTGTTCCGGTTGGACACGGAAGGTAGCTTTGGCGTCATGCTCCTTTGCCAAAAGCACTCACCGAGCGGACATATTTGATGAGATAAAAGTGAGAATGGGCTGGTAAGTTAGATCCACCCCTCTCTCCACAGCAGCTTCACCCTCTTGCCCAAATGTGATCACTTCTGACTCAATAAAACCAACAAAAGGAACAGCCCAAATGCCAAACTTGAGGCTTCAAAACAGCTGTCTGATGGGTGACGTCACAGTGGCTATGTCCATTATTAATACAGTCTGTGGTGATAAGGCCTAAGGATCTGTAGTATCATATGAGCATTCCAATCCTTTGATTCAGAGCAAGAATGTCAACGGTTAATCGAGAGCCAATGGTTAACCAGTTAATTGCCAAGGACATTTTCAAGCGGTTTCAAATGCCGGTCTATAAGTTAATGTTGCCTCTGTTCAATTTAATGTATTGAGCAGTACTCAGATGGCAGTGCCACTCATTCAATGATTACTAGTAAAACCGTCCCAACCTGACAGTGTTGCTCACCATGGTGCTCACCATCCCGTCATCCCCCCAACTCGCCCTGATGAGTAAGCAGCTCAATTTTGAAATCCTTTTTAAATTTGATTCAATTTTCCTGTAAATGATAAATAGAAGGTAGAAGGTAGATTTCTCCATAGATACTTTGTTCAAAACAAGAAATTACATTTGTCCTTGATCCTGCTACATCTTTGGAGTTGAAGGATGAGTAGATTAAAATCACCAGCCACTATAAAGATTCCATCCGGCTGCTCAGGCATGCTGATGCTGGTGGCATCACACAATTCCTGCAGTGGATTTTTTTGAATTTGCATCAGAGCCTTGTGTCCTTGTGGTTCCTAACAAGGTCTGCCCATCCAATGCAACAGCTTGATCCAGGATGTTAGGGTTAGGTAGTTAACCATGTCTCTGTGAAGATGTGTACAGCGCAGTCTCTCAGTCAGAGGAAGGCTTGGTAGTGGAACGGCTCTCAGTCCAAGTCAGGTCAGCCTTGACCTAATGCCGGCTCTCCTCCCTCTCTTCGTCCGATGCATTCAGGTTCATTTCTCCCCTCTGGTCTGACTGGCCGCTCGGCGTATGCCATTGCCATCCTCTTGGAGTCTGTTGCATTGAGTCGAAACCCCACACAACTTTTCACAATGTTGATCAGTGCTTCTCTATCATAGAAAAGTCAAACTTCAGCAGAAGGGGCCATGGTGTCGAAAAAACAGAAAAATATAACAAAATATGGCAAAAAAGTTGCAAGGATTTGATGATCTACAGGCTGCTGCATCTACATGCACTGATGTAAATTTCATGTGTGTTCTTCTTTACTTTACTCATTGACAGAGTTTTTGTCAAAATGTGTATTGGTTTGTGATGCACTTTTAATATATTCTTGAGTTGGGTGGGGTGTACACTCAGTTGATTGTAACCATACCTGACAACCTCATTCTCCAGTAAATATTGAATTATTGGTAGATCAATTTCTCTATAAGTGACCAAGAGCAATTTTTTAAATGTTGTACTTTTCTTTATATAGGACATTTGGGCAGATCAGAGTTGTGAGGCTTTAGAAGATAAAAATCACAGTATTGAAAAATTCAAAAACACATTTAGGTGTTTAATAAAATATTCATGCAAGTTGCTTTTGCTCAGAATCTGATTTGACTAATCATGTCCTTGTAGTCTGGGTGGAATTTTCTTTTATTTTGATGTTCGCACTTATTATTCATCATCATATGTGATCATATAACAAAAAAGAAACTGAATTACACCACTTAGCTAGTGTGAATGTAAATATCATGCTGCACACATTGCCGTGTTAATAAACAAGGTGTATTCTAAGTGACATCAATCAAATCTCACTGGGACTAAAAATCTGGTGAGAATTTCCTCCCAAGTCTGGCTAGCTGATAGATGGGGAAATGTGTTGTTTTCCTTGTCAGTGCTAAACAGAATATGTTAATTTGTGAGCTGCATGTGTGCCCATAAAAGAGCCGCTTAATCCTTCAATTCAGTGAAGAGTGCAGAGCGAAGTGACAGGCCATGCTGAATCTAGAATAAGACACATCGATGTAATCTGCCAGATCAAAGCAGAGTAATAGCACACCGATCCCTGATGCACTGTCTCTCAATGAAGGAAAAAAAATAGAAATTCAAATGTGCTGCAATGTCTTACACTCTGAAGATGTGTATTTTTAGCCACCTGAGTGTTTTTCTCCTCTCCTTGTCATACACGGAAAGGTTTGTTTTGTGTGTTCACACTAGGAACAATTGCAATGAACAGCCGCCCCTATGTGTAAGTATTTCAAATGATTACATTTTGTGGAAAAAATGCAGTTATTTGCAAATTCTTTCTTATCTATATTCTAGTCATTACAGTACAAAGACAATACATTTAATGTTTAAACTGTTGTGTTTTTTTTGTAAAAATTGCACTCAATAGTTGAAGTTTTGAAAGTGAAATTCTTGTTTGATATAGGACTTCAATTGCTCAACAATCTAGGGTTTCTCCATTGTAGTTTTTATATTTCATTATGCGCCACATATCTTCAATGAGAGAAAACTGTGGACTGCAGGCAGGCCAGTCTGGTAGCTGCACTCTTTTAATAAAATGCCACGCTGATGGAACACATTTAGAATGTTTCCAGTTGTCTTGCTGGAATAAGCAGGGACGTCCCTGACAAAGATGCTGTCTGGATGGCAGCATATGTTGCCCCAAAACCTGTATGTGTGGGCAAAAACACACCCCAGTACCATCAGAAATGCTGGCTTTTGAACTTTGCGCTGGTAACAATCATGATGGTCCTTTTCCTCTCCGGGGAACATAATGTTCATGGTTTCCAAAAAACAATCTGAAATGTGGACTTATCAGACCAAAGCACACAATAAGCAGGGTTGTCTCGGAGGAAGACATAGTCTGGATGGCAGAAAATGTCGCATGAAAGCCTGTTTGTGTGGGCACTAACACACCCCCATATCATAACAGATGTTAAACTTTGCACCTGTAACAATCCTGATGGTGCTTTTCCTCTTTAGCCTGAAGGACACAACATCCATGACTAAAAAAAAAAAGGAAGTAAGGACTTGTTAGACCACAACACACTTTTCCACTTTGTGTCAGTCCATCTCAGGCATAGTTTCCAAACTTGGAAATGGGGTTACAGATTCTGTTATAAATATATTTGGTGGTTATTCTCAATTGGATTTTCTTTTTACTTTAACTACCTACTTCCTGTAAAAGATAAATCTAACAGATGCAATTTGGTATACGAGCAGGAATTTGGGTACTCACCACATGTTAGATTTCTGTCTAACTGAGTGCTGTTATTTAATTACTTAGTACTGACACCTTCTAATGAATGAAGATACACATGGCGTGGTGATTGTAATTGTCAGGCAAACTAAGCTATTTTCCTGCTCAAATAAGCTATGAGCATAGGCCGAAATGTGCAGCAGCTGTTTTAAGTGTAAACTGTGGTCTGGTTTGGTTAGAAAGTCGCTTGATATGAGCTTAGGTTTTTGCCCGTTCCTCCAAAAGCCTGTCCATAAAAGGTCTGCAAAGAGCCTGGCAGGCACCGGCCTACTTTTTAAGAGAAAGGGAAAATCAATGCGTGTTTTTTATACCCTGAAGCCCGACAGTCCATTTTCGCTGTAACTTTTTTAAATAAGTTCTCAACATTCTACATATCAATTTATTTTTCCCATTATGTTTTGATAATGTATACTGATCAATTGCTTATTTTTTATCCAAATGCCACATGCACATGCTATGCTGGCTGCTGGTTTAGAGTACTGGCACTTTATATATTCCGTATAAAGCAGTGTAGCACCCAAAAATGTAATAATTTCCTGAAAATGTAATAATGCCTGAATATGATTTGCACAAAACTCGATCAAAAATGTAATTAAAATCCAATAACCTAATATCTGAGGTGTAAAACTGTGTGGTAAACTCAAGTGAAATCATCTCACCCAAAACACATTATACAGCTGTACTGGGGTAATGACGGGTTGCTGTTACTAGATCTCTGATTAATAGTAAATATTCGAACAGTCCAACCAAACTCCTCTTTACCGACTTTCTGCTTGTTCTTTTCTTCCCAGACCTATTAAGGAAGGTTGATAGTACTGTTCAAATATATTTCCTTATGAAATATATTTATTGGTGTTTATTAGGCTTATATTTGGGTGTGTAAACTCTGCCCAAATGGAAATCTCATTAAATCAGGCGAGGCAAAATATTCAGTGACAACCATAATTCACTGAGGTCGAATCAACTGTTTTTTCCTTCTACAATAACTTGTACAACATTAGCCATCTTCAGCAGCTTTCGTCAGCCTCTTATGGGGTCTAATCTAAGATCCACTCTGATCTAATGGATGATCCTTGCACAGCAACCAATCAGCATGGGTATTTGCATGGGTACAACAGGGATTTTAGTAAATATTTAAAGTATTTAGTACTTAGTATACTTAATACTTAAATTAATTCGGACAGTCCAACCAAACTCCTCTCTACAGACTTCCTGCTTGTGCTTTTCCTCCCAGACCTATTAAGGAAGGTTGATAGTACTGTTCAAATATATTTCCTTATGAAATATATTTACTGGTGTTTATTAGGTTTATATTTGGGTGTGTAAACTCTGCCCCTGTAGAAATCACAATTCACTGAGGCTGAATCAAATGTTTTTTCTTCTTCACTCACTTGTATAGCATTAGCCAACTTCAGCAGCTTTTGTCAGCCTCTGATGGGGTCTAATCTAAGATCCACGCTGATCTAATGGATGATCCTTGCACAGCAACCAATCAGCATGGGTATATGCATGGGTACAATAGGGATTTTAGTAAATACTTAATAAATTATTTCGAACAGTCCAACCAAACTCCTCTCTATGCACTTTCCACTGGTTCTTATCCTCCCTGAACTATTAAGATATTTATTGATATCAAAAAGGTTTATAATTGGGTGTGTAAAGTCCCCTCTACCCAAGCACACATTTTTGCTATCATCCGATGGTACCTGATCCAATCTGGTGTAATGGACGAAATCTACACAATCAGAATGGTCTTGGGCGGTTTGCTATTGATAGGTGATTTAGTTTGATGCATCCTTTGCCCGATAACAATGTTGCCATCTGTGGTAAATTTCAAGTTCTACACAAACCTTTACAGTGTTAGCATGAAATAGGAGTTAGATGTTAGTGTTTTCACAGGGCTTCAGTAAAAGCTTTGTATACCTGCACACTTTCCATTTTAGTTAAAAAAAGCATATTTTTCGTTTGACATTACAAAATTGTCTATGAAAATGATTACATCACCTATTGAAAAAAAAAGACCCACCTAAGGGTTTTACATCATCAGTGAAATTGTTATTCCAATATCAGTTAGGTCAAGTTGCTGTGGTTGTGTATTTGTATCTTTATTAACTTTATCATATTGTCGTCTATCTGTATTTTCTAATTTTATTAGTGCACCTTGACTTGTACTTGCTATATGAAATATGACATACAAATTTATTGGTATTATTATTATTATTATTATTGTTATTATCGCACGACTGTGGCAAAGGCCGTCCTTGCATCTCTTATTGTGAAACATTTTAGAGCCACGACCAAAGATATCGCCACATTTCTGCCACACTGGTTATCTTTCGTCTGAGACAGCCCAAAATCGCACAGTTCAATGTTCAATCATAAAGGCCACTTTTCAGTGTTTTCCTGCCTCAAACTCAAACAGAGTTTTCATCAGAGCCAGCTGAGTGTGTTCCGCTTTCGATCTTTCCAATGAGCTCATCATCTGCTCTGAGTCACATCCATTAAGATTTTAAGATAAAGGCTCAATCTTCTTGAGATTGTCACCTCCATCGCCTCCATGCCCCACCTTCACTGGGGAGTGGGGGTGGGGTGGGGGTGGGGGGTGGGGGGTATTCCTAAGGCTATAAAGTACAGGTGTAATAGCCTAAGACTCTAATGTCTTTTCAGTTTTTCCTATTTTGTGCACCCTATATCAAATAAAATCTTTATATTGAATAACTCGCTTGTCATCACTCAGATGACCATTGGTCCCCACGAACAGAGGTGATATACAGTAACAGTTAAATTGTGGTAAATGTTTTCAAATGCAGGACCCTACAGAGAACGGATGCCTCTGCTGCATCTTCATTCTGTATGTGCTCTCTGGCTAATATCCTTTTTTTTCTCTATCACACACATCCCAGAGAGCGCTCGGGAGGTGGTGAGAGTGGTGGGGGGGTTGAAGGTTGGGGGCTGAGGTGGGGTAAGTCGCCGCAGGTCACGGCGTTGGAGATCTCCTATCTCACAGAAATGCATTTTCCCCTTCCTGTTTATGAGGCGGAGCTGAACAGCCCGGCGGGCAGCAACACAGACGACTGGAAGGACAGCAGCCTGCTGACAAGCAGCGCAGACACTTCCCCCCTTTCACTGTTTGATTAATGCAGCCTAATGAAGCTAAATGAAGATTGATAGTCATCAGGGAGAGAGACAAAGAGAAAAGAAGGATGATGAATAATGCAGAGCCTCCTGAGACTACAGTCAGGGCAGAAGAGGAGACAGGCTGCACAAGCTGCCGAGACAAAATAGGCAAATAAAACGTGTGATGGTAGAACAGGCACTGACTGCATTTAATGACCTATTAGAAATACACACATAAAAACGCCTTGCGGTTTATGTGTCAAAAAGCACATAAACACAGAAAATTATCTCATGAAAATGACTTAAGTTGGTAAGAGCACAGATAAAAACAGGGTGTTGCAGTCTTGTGCAGTTAAAACTGTCAAAAACACAAGCTTAAAGAAAGGACAAATGATCTTAACTTTACACTGAGACTGTGGAGGGCAGACATTCACCTGCCAGGATCCCAAAGGACAGCCACACTGTCGCCGGGGCAAATGTGAGAAATTAAACTTGCCATGATTAAAAGGGAATATATTTTTATCTTAATGGTTTTGTTTTTGTTCTCTGTTATAATTCGGGATGGCTTGATACCAAGTTCTCATTTCTGTACAACAACATGATACACATACATACCCTGTTTGCCTCCAATATTTACCATTTAAGCTGTTGATATTGCTTATTATAACATGATGTTTTATGCATCTAAACAAGGTAGTCCACAAATCTATATAATTTTCTTAAACAAAATCTACTAAAAATAACTAGTGACCTTTTCCTGACACACACAGGATCAATCTTTGTTCTACAATAGCCTTTGGTGCGTTTAAATCAACACAAGTTGCCAGTAGAGGTTTCAGGTAGTAAACACACCATTAGAATGAGCTATGACTAACAGCTGGGGGGTGAACTAAGTCTGTCCATTACAGAGCTGAGGGAGCTGCCAAGGGGCCGAGCACTGAGTGCTGTGGCTCTATCAGGGCCCAAGTACTAATGCAGGCCGACACCTACTCTCTGTTCAAGTCAATGAGATATATGCTAAATGGCCCGGCTACATGGGAATACAGGCTGCATATGGTAAAGGGTACTAAAAGGGTAGGATTAGCAATTTAAATACCTTGTTCTGACTGCACGTGAATGAGCCACCAGGGAGTAATGATGCTAACACCCCTCCTGTCTTCAGTACGGACAATCTGTGTGGTGCACAAGCTGCCACATGCGAGCAATCACTTTCCCTTCATTCCCCTCACACTCCTATGGTTCCTTTCTTTCAGTGATATACACACATGCACACACGTGTATAATATGAACAGATGCATACAGTCATCTAGGTGTGCATGCCGGCACAAAAAAGCAAGCAGGCAAATGCACACACACACACACACATGCATACTGTAGCAAACCTTCAAAAGGAGCACATCAGTCAGGAAATGCAATCACCCAAAGCAAATATAGCCTACCTCCACTGTTTTCACACACAGCACAACAGTCACTCAAATTACCTTCTGTGGCTGACCAGCAGAGCATACACAAACAGCAGCAAACGACCTTGCCAACACTCACAGTCCCAGAGGACGTTTCACTGATTCGTCAGGAGGATACACACACTAGATATCATGTGTCCTGCACGTAGAGAGAGTTCTGAAGGAGGACGCTGATAACATTTGGTTGTTGCCAGTTCTAGATAATTTCTATCAATGTGACCGGTTTCATGTTTGTTCTAGTGGTGATACTGGAGTACCAGATACGTCTGACTTAATATTGGTCACATGCAGAGTATTTCTGTTTGATTAAAAAAAAAAAAGGAGGTTTGGGTTGAGTCATGAATCCCCAAAATTCTTGACGATCCATCCAGCGTCAAAACACTTAAACATCGATGCATAAGGCATCCAATGGCATCTTCATGCAATGCAGAGGGCTTTTCACTATCAGGCACGGGACAAAGACCATTTCAAAGCAGCATCAGTTAACATAACTTGCACTATGTCAAAGAACTAAAAGTCAGTTAAATGGAACTACAGCTGGAATTATGAAAAGTAACAGCCAACTCACTGATGGTGTAAAGTATAAACTAACACAAAGATGACAAAAAACAGCATAAACCACCATGTTCTGAGCAGACACATTATAAAAACTGACAAAAAGTGATTGCATTTTGGAACATTAAAAAAAAAAAGCTTACTTGCAATCTAAAAACTAATCAGTCCAGGACTAGGCATGATGGGAAAGTGGGCGTAGGCTAAGTGATTGGAACCACAGTGAAAACGTTGTTTTTGAAAGGCCAAATACATCAAATATGGATTGAAGAACAACATTTCTTTAGATAACACCATGTTTTGAATTTTGGAAATGATAACCTCTATCTTTTTCATGAATTTTGACTTTTGGACTTGACCTTGCACTTGAGTTATTGAAAATGTTTGGCATCCTTTGGAATCCTCCATCAGCTGTGCCGGTGACATGGAGCTACTAACTTAAAATACAGCTAAAGTCTGATGATGTAATATCAAAATCTGAACACGGAAAAAATATATTTTTCAGATGATATCTTAGTAGTAACAAGACTGAGCAAGCCAAGTATTTTTGTGTTTATATCTGGCGTATTCATTTAGTTGTAAAATAGCCCACAATCTCTACAAAGTAGGCCTATGTGCACAAGTTGGCCAGCAGACTCAACAGCAACTAGAAAACGTGTCTGTAGGTCATAACTAAGGTTCGACCTACTTGCTGGAGTAGTAAATTAGGTTTCATTACATAAAGGATTCTACTGACATGTATGACAGTTCTTGGTCAGACTGTGTATTTCCATAGAAACTTGGATTACAGTCGCATAAACTTTTTTATTTTGAGAGCTAGTTGCCCCTCAACATAAATAATTTTCGATTATATATTTTTATTATCTTGGTAATAGTTGTTTAATCGCAACATTTTACCCAAGAGTGTGCTTTAATATCATTTGTGGCACTTCAGTGATGTTTACAGACCTCCTGACAGCAACGCTGTCGTGTCACAAATGTCGTTAAAGCACACCCTTTTGTGAAATACTGCCCAATTAATCCACTGCTTAAAATAGTCCCCAGCAAGTGCACTATTTTCTCCTGTTTGAGCATCATTACCTAAAAACCTCCGCAGCCAGCTGTTTTCTTAAATGACTGACTCTTTAAAATGTAACCATGTATTTGTGAGCTGTTTTTAAAGGTTTATAGAGATACAACAATCAAATGAGGATGTGACTTGCCTTTTGAGTCTCTTTAGAACTATGCAGTGATGCTTGATTCTACTCTAGACCTATTCACCATCTAAAATGTAGTCAGATACTTATTTCTTGCAACAGTTATTGCAAAATATTGGCTTACTATTTGCATTTTAACAATCACAAGCAAAGACCAATGACAGCCCACAGATTGCTGCATTATCCTGTGGGCTGCAGGCCAGTGATGAAAGGGATCATATTAAACTCTTTGTCATATGTTGTACAGCCTGCTTACATGTAAAATGATTTGTATAAACCACCTGTAAATGGGTAAATAATGAAATGCAAATATATTTAACTGTTATAAGCAATTCTGTATTAAATCAATCATACATATCTTCAATGGTTAAACTTTAGTGCCATCTTCTATTTCCTACAGTATTTTTCATAAAAATAGGACAAATGTATCAATAGCCAGAGCTTTCAAGCTTTAGTTTCATTAGACGGAGCATTCTTTGTGTTAGCATGTTGCTCTAAAGCCCTGTTTGCAGGAGGCATAAACACTGCAGGAACTCTTTCACAATCCCCTCTCTGTGAATGAATATGATTAACAGCAGCCTTTTGCATGAGGTCATCATGTGAAGTTGTCTGCCAGTTATAATTCTGCGGGTACTTAACCAGAGTTTTTCTTCTCACTGCATTTATAACCGGATTATGACAATCTGCCGCTGAGCCCCATAATCAAATGTTGCACCTCCAAACACACACATCGTGTAATGTGCCACCCTTTCCTATTCATCCCTCTATTTATGCAACACTGTTTTTCTGCCTGCTGGAGATAGCCCCAGGATTTTCTTTGCTAAGTATTTCTCCACATGGGTTACCCTGAGGGATGTGCTGCAGCGTAAAGGCGCCAGAATACAGTTTACACAGCTTTGAATTTGCTATAGAGTTTTGAGCATTTTATAGAAGTGTCAGTGGCCTACAGTCATTATACACATAAAGGTAGGATCATATTTTTGTTCCACCTTTGAGGTATTAAGGCAACAAAATCATCAGAATAAAGAACGGCACCATATGTTTCTACAAACCACTAATATCAAACATTTGTCTGTTATTATGTAGCTGATATGGTAAAACATTACTTTTCTTTACATTCAAACAACACTGTGGGTAATGGGTGGTTAGATTTAGGCACAGAAACAAGCCTAGGTAGGGTGGGAAAGTAACTGAATAGGGTTAGGGAATAACTATTTTTCATTACAGTTACAGTTTATATTGGTGGTGTTCTGAATACTGTCTTTAAAAAAAGATTATCTGAAGGCATCACTTTATTTGTATTTGTCTAATTTGCTCTAACACCATGTCCTAACTGAACCTCACACAAGTGAACATCAGTTTGATTGGGTTGTTTTCTACTAGAAAGTCCCAACTGGTCACAGGTGATGCAATGCTCCAGTTTTAAGATCAACCTCAATGTTGCCCTGTTTCTATTTATTTCTGTTGGTCGCTTTGAAAGCAAGTAACATGCAAGGAACGACTGACTCATGAATTTGAAATGAGGAATTATCTATACATTACTTCCTTATTTGACAGCAAAAATCTAAATAAGGTAAAAGACTGAGTTCAGCAAGATTATTTAGAAGTATTCCAAAAGTTATCCAAAGCATTTAGAGGATGTTACTTAGTTTTAATAATCTCTTGGAATTACATTACAAATTAAATTTTAAAGTATGTATTCAGTAATCTGTTATGGAATCTAGTTTAAAGGCAACTCTCCCAACACTGTTATGGTTAAGAAAATTATGTTTTGGCTTATAATACCTGCTCTTGGTGCCACTGTCACAGCTAAAATTCCAGTAATATCTTTCTTTAAAACACACCCGCCCTCGTTGTTTGGTCTAGTCTGTTTAGCAAGGGTCTCACCTAGGCTGCATGCCATTCACACATTGCTTCACCTTCCTGTGACAAAGCCAGCTCATATACTGTACATGTAATCAGAACTATGTCACTTGAGAAATGCTCATATGATATGTATGAAATGCACAAATGTCACATATCGGTGGTTTGCATTAGTGTACAATGTCATCATTTTCTCCTGGTTACATGTTTTGTTAAGAATAATGCCCAGTGATGTGGTCAAAAAAGAAAATAAAACCATCACTCCCACACATCTTGTCATAATTTAGAAAGTAAATCCAACTAAAGACTTACATTTAGGCCATCAAGCTCTGACCTCTACACCTCAACCTTTCACTGCAATGTCAGACCACTACCTGTTTCCATACGCTTCTGTCACATATTCTAAAACTTCCCTAACATTTTATAAAACTTTGTTTGAACCCTCAGTGGTAAGCTTTACTTTACGAGTCTGTAGTCGTAGAATAGTTCCCAAGAGGTTTCTTGAGAGAACTGCAATTTAGTAGTGATTGTAGGGAAAATAAAGATGGTGTGCAATTGCTCTGTTTCAATGAAATTGCTAGTATTACCCTGACAGTCTTTTAGTCAGTGCACGACAGGTGATCTGAACATGATAAAATGTGAGAAATAAAGGTTCCACTTATATATAATCAAATGGATATTTTGAGGGTTTAAGTTGAGTTTTGTTTTCAAGTAATCTTCTGTTCCCCCTTAAATTATTCAATGCTCTCTCTAATGTTGCATTCAGTGCAATACTGCTTTGAAACATTCATAAATACATTACACAAAAACAAATGAAAACACATGGCTTATGCAATGCAAACTCATGGGATTACCTACATACTCAGCGTACCACGGCATTAACACAGCAAGGCTGAACTTGGCTACTGTGGAAGCTGCAAATGGAACCAAATGGAAGTACAATTCAAGGAAGACCACCTATGTTGTCTGCTACAGCTTCTCTCACTGCAACACATAAAAAAATGCAGCTAACACATTGTCATGTTGAGAATTTTTGATTTCACAGTGAAATAACTAGGTGTAGCCTGTTGATTAATGCATGTGTGCGGTATGTTTAGGGCAAGGTGTATTGACCGAAAAAATTGCTTACCAAGTCATGTTGAATCTTTAATCAAACAATACCTGTGTTTGATCTGTTTTTCACTGGTGATCTGATTCTGGACCAGTACAAATCCCTGACAAATCAGCAAACTTTCTGTGACTTCCCAGCCAATGTTCTGCTCAGCATCTCACATAGCAGCCAAAACCCAACACCAACCATTAATTGGTCCCAGCAAATTCACAGGGCAGTACAACAGCTCCGTTAATGACAGTTAGGTAGCGTTAGCTGTGTGATATTACCAGCTAGCCCTGTCAATGTGTGTGTAAACTTGCAACTGTCCCTGGTGTAGAGCTCACACTCACACAGCAACATCCTTAACCCAACAGTCTGTGGTGTGTTTAAGCCAAGCAATGTGTGTTGTGTGTCAGCACCACTTTAATGATACTGGTATTGTTATTTTTCAAATGCTACCCCACCCTAATTATGAAACAGGCAGCAGAGCTCATGTTTAGCCTCAGCAAAGCATGGTGTGTTATAACTGTAGCGTACATACCCATTGGGGTGCCCACCCCGTAGGCTTTGGAGTCAATGAGGCCTCCAATCTGGGTGAGGTTGCAGTTGCGCTGGGTGACAAACTCAATGGTGGTAGACTCCATGAGGAATGCGTAGTCTGAGGTGAGCACACGGTGAATGCCTTCGTCAATGTTCTTCACCATCACTGAGTGCCTCCGACTGCTCATGAACTCCCACATCTTGTCATACGTGGAGATCTTGGTTTTCTGAGAGGAGAGACAGAAGGACATTGAGAGTAAGAAAAGAAACTGTCACATTTATTCACTGTGAAAGCCATACTGTGTTTTGATGAATGTGAAGTTCTAGGTTGGTGGTTAATGAAGAATTATTTTTGTCTCAGCGGTTATGTTCTGAGGAACCAAAAGAAACAATGAAAGGCAGAGCACTCACGTCACTCATTTGAATACCGCTGGTGTATGCGGCTCAATCAAGACCTGCTGAACCATTTCCATTCAATTATTTTTCCAAATTTCATTAGGAAAACACGTCATTTGCTTCAGCACAACTATTTTTTGCAGCTACAGCAGCACTATATGGTTCGTGTCTGCCTCAGTCATTATCATTTGTGGGGAGAATATAGGCTAAAGCAGACAAGCATGTTAAATAGCAGTGGTAGCGTGATTTTGTATGACCATACGTCTGCTGTCTGTGCTGCCGCTATCACCTATAGTTAGGATCAGCAGCGGTGTTGTCACTAACAGTGTGCCTCACTTTCTACACCTGTAATCATGGAGAAAAATCCAAGAGCACATTACTCTCCAGGGGAGCAGATTTGAAGGCATTTTTGAAGCCATTTGAAACCTAATTAAGTCACATCTTCAAGGTCCTGCCCGCCATTATTGTGTGTAATGACTTTTTGTGGCTGGTCGATATTTTAGATCAACTGGGTGATTTGCGGAGTGCCTATCAGAATCTTTCGGAGTCACCCTTGACAAATCAGGCGATTGAGCATGCAAGCTTCAGACTGCTGATAAGGCGAGAGCAGTGGCTGTGAATACACGCGGAGTCAGATAACCACCTACACTCCAAGTCAGGCAGAGAGCCGAAGAGGGCTGCGCAGAGCCTCCGCATGGGGATCCAGAGCCGATTGCGCTCACCAGGAGAGATCATGGAAAACGGAACGGGTACACACGATGAATAGCTGTCAGAGCGACAGAGTAAACAAGTCCAAAATAATCCATCCATAGTGAATGTCTGACGTCTTTTTTTGTTTGGTTAAACTGAACCAGAACATTCTAGCTCCTTCAAAACAAACCAGGTCCAAAAACTGCTCTCAGCTGTCTGATCCTCTCAAGTCATCACCTGCCTGATAAAAGTTTCATGTGCCTGCCTCTGTTTAAGAATTCAGCCCTCTTTTTTTTTTTACTTTCCTGTATCTGCAAAAACTGCTGGTTAATGCCTTCATCAAATTGAAGCGGCTGTAGATTAGAAATGCTCAAAAATCTGCAGACTTCAGTCAGGCATTTTGTTCTGTACATCCTTAAATCACAATCACTGTTCACCAGAGCTGAGGGGCCTCCAGCTATATGTTCATCAGTAGTGAGTCATGAAGGGTGATGGGGAGGAAAGAGCCAGCCAAAACCACTATCAGCCTTAGTTAGATCAACATGACGAGTGAGTAATTCTCTCCATTACTGCTCGATTGAATATTTACACTGTGTATAAACTGCTTTGCCCTTGTAATTGCTTATACTAAGAAACATGCAAGATTGACAGCGTATGGCATTTGATTCCTCAGTCTGTGAGAATATGTGAGCTTTCAGTGCAAAGGTTGTCATGTCAGTGAGGGTTTGTGATGGTAAATTATTTTATATTTCAAATCTGTTTCACTAGAATATTGTAAAAAGTTTATTAATAGTTATTGTCTTATACAACTTACCTATTGCATATCAACATTATTATTTGCATTTGCAAGTGCATCTTGTGTGCGGAAGCTACAATATTAATCAAATTGTTCCCAGCACTCATTGGTCTCGACCCCAGGAGTCGTTCAGTTTTTCAAATAGTGAAATATGACAACCTCTGATAGAACAGAATTGAAAACCCAGATAGATATGTAAATTAATAAATAAATCAACAAATATCAATAAAAAAAGGGGGAATAGAATTCTAAAAGTCAAAGATATGTATCTTTGCTGCTGGAAACACAGTGATGACATGCAAAACCAGCTATTAATTTTTGAGGGTTTCTTGTCAGTCTTGATGAGTGTTCTGCTGTATTCTGCAGCCATCCATCATCCCCTTCACCTCCACAAAGTCAGCTCAAACACTTCATCACTTTCAAAGTGTTGATATGATACAGATGAAACATTCAAATGTAAGGAATCTATGGTTTGCAGAAAAACACAATGCCATCATTTTCTTCTGGCAACTTCCCTAAAGTGCTAACTATAAAGAGAGGCTACTTGTGAACAACAAGATATGATATAAAGCATTTAATGGAAGATCAAAGGTAACCTTATTTCATGGCCAGATTTTTGTTTTGAAGGCAATATAACTGCTATAATAAAGAATCAGAAACCTGGCTAGTTTCAGGAGTGAAGACTTCATCAGGTCCTAACTGCCTCTCGCTGAGTATTACAAAGAGAAATAAAACAATCAATAACTCACCACTTTGGGTAAGTTTTGTGAGACTTTTTTTTCTTCAAGTTTTGGCTCAATTAGTCCCTAAATCCATTCTTTTCCAAAATCTTGTTTTTGTAGTTGACATAAAGAAGAAATGAGTTTCACAAACATCTGTGGTTGGGAGGGATGAAGTCCTCACTGCATGCTGATACTCTGCTTTAATGCACAGCACAAACTGTGAGAAAGGGGCTGCAGTCCGGTAGCCAACACTGCACATCCATCCTCCAATTCATCATGCTCCTCAGTGTGTGACAGTGACACAAAAGGCAAACTTTAATGCCTCTATGTGACACACAGTTGAACATGTGGTTAATGTTGTAAAATAGTTGTGATTGGGTTTAGGCAATAGGATTACTTGCATTAATTTAGAAAAAAAAGGTCATGTTTAGCTTCAAATCAGTGAGTTTGCTATGGAAGGTGACGTCAGTGATTTGATGATTGATTTGATTTCCGTTTATTGTTGGAAATAATTCTTAAAATGTGTTTTTGCATCCTGGGACATCAACTGTTTCACATAAATACCAAAATACAAACACATAACCGAACAACAAAATCATAAAACAATAAACAAACTTTTTGACATCATTTAGTGATGACTCTGTGTAAATTCTGTAACATCACATTTAAAACCTCATTGCATCTCATAAACACACTTCAGGGTGTCTTTGGTATTGATATCACACACTAAGGGTGTGACAAATCATCAGTATTTGACGACCTGAGGATGTGAACGTGCTTACACAGACCAGTCTTTAAGAATCTAAAACAAATCCAAATGTCCAGATTATTCATCTGTCACGCATCACTGACAGAGGATCAGTCTCACTGACTATGGCAGAGTTGCACACACGTCTAAAATCACTGATAAAAAAGATTGGAAGTTGATTTGATGTATTTGTCACATCTTTCATTGCAGAATTATAAATGTTGATATTTAGCAGGTACAATCACGTTTACCATGTTCATGTCCTCACATTAGCATGTAAGCATGTGAACATCTTTTCTTCCAAAGAAAGTCCAAAGAAAAGTTTGCTCCATCTGTACAAATTTGGAAAGTCATTATTACAATTCATTCTGATGTCTGTGCCAAGTTATTGGGACATTTCAGTGTATAACAAAAAAATCCAACCTTGTGTTGTTGTTCGAGGAAGAGTCAGGATATCTAAAGTAACTAGGATTAAATGACTATACATCATTTAGTGCCAGTCTATCATGGAGGTGTTGTGTTATTTCACTAGAAAGCTTATCTTCGCCCAACTTTCCTGGCAATCTGCCCAACCTTTGTGAAGATGTTTTACTCAAAACCAAGAAAATCAGTGGAGCACTAGAGACAAAGTCAGGTGATCATCATCGTCTGTAGGATTCATTCACTGGGGACCATGAATTTTTATGAAAACCATTTTAAGAGCCAGTAAGAAACCAAGCCATCCCCAGATCCACACTGATAGTGGCACTAATATCTCAACGCTGCCTTTCAGCATAACACAGGACATGTAGCCTCCATCAAAATTCAGCCAAAATCATGTGTGTGATCTACTCAACCATCCGAGCTCCTTAGCACAGCTCCTGCAGTTTAGAGTTGTCACTCTTAGTTACACACTTAGTTACTCAATTAGTAGAGTTACTACACATTACTTGGAAATTGCATAAAAAAAACCCAAAAAAATCCCAAAACATGGTAATGACCTGATGTATTGTTTAAAAATAATCGTGTTTCCGTAAAATACATTTTTAAAACATCTAATTATGATAATTCCAAACATACTTTTCTGAAATCCCTTCCCTAGCTTTTTATATACATTTCTAAATCTACTAAGTCTTGCAATTTACGGGACATTTCTAGCCAAGTTGTTCATTGCATTCCCCCCATCTTTTAAAGAAGAAATCAAATTAATTTGCTGGGGGCTCAAAGTGGTGTTTAAACCAGATAAGCCCAAGATAAGTGATGTCCAACTACCGTACATGCCAAAGAGTCAAACAGACAGCCAGAAGCAGTCATGTCTGTGACTACATGAGTAGTAATGTGAGGATTTATTGATGTGTCTTTTGTAAAAAAAAAAAAAAAAGTCCCGTTGGAAATCACTGATTGGTGATTATTTGGCCTGTTTATTTTTGCATTGGTTTCTATCAATGGCTTTGAAAAGGTACAAGCTGTGATTATCAGAGGCACTGAGTTAAGCTTTGCTTTAAACTTGATGTCAGGTCTGTTTAGCTTCTTTTCTTTTTAACTGTGACTGAGTGACTTTCTCTTAGTTCTCAGGTATTTTGTCCACCTTATATAAATGTCTTTTTGTCCTAACTACTGAGCGATGAGGACAATCTAATAAATATTCAGAGCAGAAGGTCTTGACACAGCATTTTGCTCACTTTCTATTTTACTCAGAAAACATGCATTTAAATTCCTAACACAAACCTAAAGTCAACTTCCGATTCAGAGAAATCCCCTGCAGGCCCCATCAGGCCACGATACTACCCTTCCACAGAAAACTCAGCTTGTTTTTTGAAAACAGCACATTAATTGTTCTATTTGCCTTGCTTCTCTGAGCTGTGCAAGGAAAGGAGGGGAGTGGGTTTGGGTCAGCAAGTCCTGAAACATCACGTAACAGCTTACACTAGCTAAGGAGCCCATTTTCTGGCCAGCAGTGCAGAGTCAACAAAATAACAAATCAAACCGAAGCTGCGCGGCAGGACCTTTGGGAACAGGAAAACAAAAGTGCACAGTAATCATCCCTGTTCTGTAAAATCAAACAGCAGACTTAAATAGGGCAGACTCATGTAACATGATAATGTTGTTAGAGTTGCAGGACTATGTTTACTTTGTGATATTCATCAAGATGAGAGCGCAGTGTACAATGTGACCTGCTGAGATTCACCGTAAACATTTCCAGATTTCGTTCAAAAGGAACTTTTTGAGTTAGAAAATTAGATGTAGAGTAACTTTATCAATCAATGATGGTGGGAGGCTGGAGGTCAGTGTGTGTCAGGGGTTAGAGTTCATTTTTTGAATTTGTTAAGGGGGCGTCTTCATGCTCAAACATGGTGTTTAGGTGGTCTTTAACCCTTAGGGCCTGCTTTGATATTACACGCACACTCATATCGCTCTGCGCACCAAATGCACTTTTCAAAATCAAGCTTTAAAAAATATTATAAATTAATATTATTTTCTACTTTCTTTGAATTTTTTTTCAGTCAACATCATTCCTAATCATAAATACCAAATTTTCAGAGTTTTTACGCTTTCAAGCCAGATTATTGTCAATATGCCACTTTGTTTTTAGATGAAAGAAACACAAAAACTGAATTATTTTCAATATCCTACATGCTAAGTAGATGATTATTTTTTTTTGATGATCACAGCCTGGGAAATGTCAATGATTAGCAGCAACATTGATTTTTATATATTATCATTTTTCGTGCAGTGTCAAACACTCACACTTACTCTCTGTGCACGAGATGCGCTTTTCAAAATCAGTCCACAAAAAATATTACACATTAATATGATTTTCTACTTTCATTGAGTTAACCAACATCAGTCCTAATCATAAATAAAAATATTCATTAATTTCCAGAATTTTAGCCATTTAAATTCAAAGTTTTTAAAGTATTTTTTATGATGCCACAATAGTTTCAGATGGGAAAAAAAAACAAAACAAAAAAAAAAAAAGAAATTAATTATTTTCAATATTCTACATGCAAAGTAGGTTTTATTTTAATTTTATTTTATTCACTCATCTTTTTATTATGGTAAAAAATTCCAAGGCAAAAGAATGCCCAGAATGGTAGCCAGAAATAATACAAGGCATGTTTTTATGTTTTGATGGCTGTGGGATAAAAAATGTCAGTTTAAATGGGTTTCAATGGAGCATTTTTTGGCACTTAACAGTCTGAATGTAACAGTTTAGTTTCCACAGTGTATCTTTGACTTATTGTAGGAGCTGAGCTGGAATTTCAAAGATTAAACAAAAATACACAATCTTGCCAAAATGTATGGCTTATGCATGAAAACAGCTAAATGCATCACATACACACACACAACAAAAAGAATGAGAGGTCATAAAATACACCAAGCAGTCCCTAGGGGTTAAATTTGGTTTGTATTACATCCTGTACTAAAGACTCTGTGTTGCTGGTTATAGATTTTTTGCCCCTCTCTTTGAGATGCACTATAAGTCAGACACTAAATATTGAATATACATAACACAACTGCATTGGCTTGTGTTTAACAAAATACCGCACACTTTTGCTGTAGTTCCTCTTGTGCTCGGAGAGCACCTACACTGAAATGGAGCAAAAAAAAAAAACCCTAAAAATTGAAACAACAAATACTAAATTATGTTTGTGGTTTCAAAAGAGTTTCACAGCACTA
Source organism: Plectropomus leopardus (assembly GCF_026936395.1). Classification (NCBI taxonomy): domain Eukaryota; kingdom Metazoa; phylum Chordata; class Actinopteri; order Perciformes; family Serranidae; genus Plectropomus; species Plectropomus leopardus. The sequence continues at coordinate 2,552,844 of NC_142186.1, forward strand.
CCCATTTCTACAGATATCTGCATATGCAGAATCATACATGCAACAGCACAGGATTTTGTTTTTAAAAGTGTTCTGGTTTCTGTTTATGGTCTGTTTGTAGTCTGAGTGGTATTGACCAATTAGATGAATTCATCAATCAAAATTTCCTTTTGAGGAAGTGGACCAAATTGGCCACTTCCTCTCCAAATTATAAAGATCTATTTATAGAGATTAGCCAAAATGATGGCAAATGGAAGAGGATGTCTTGGGCTGGATATCTGCTTGAAATATTGTCTGTTGTCCCCAGAGGCTTTATTGTTGCCAGACCAAAAGCTGTTGGGTTCTGCGATTGCAGCGCTATAAACTGTGGGTTCAGTCAAAGTAAGCAGAGATGATGAGTTTAAGAAAGTGTGAAAGAGGGCTCAAAAACGTTTGTAAAAGAGCTCACATGCACTTGATGATCCGACAGTCCTCACTACATGCATGACAGTACGTGACGTGTGACAGAGCTGCCTACTGTGGTATTTCCACAATAAAAGTCAGTACTCCACTCATTTTTGGAGCAGTGCAAGCCACTGTCAACAACACAGTCAAACAAATATTTCACAATAAATACCTTATGTGCCCACAGAATTGTTGATAGAGGGCGTTTATTTTGAAATGGAAGCAGAAAAGTTTGTAGTAAATATTTGTATTTTTTCTTGTCTGTGACAGATATAGACATTGAAACTGTAGTAAAAGGTGCTATAAAGTCAGTATGACCACCCAAACATAATGTCACTGGGCAAATTTCCATTAACTCTCAAATTGCACAAATTGAAATTGAGAATATAAAATACACCTAATGGAAACACATCAATTTTGAAAAATGTAAAAAAGATTTAACACTCACATGCAGCAGGCGCTACAAGAGCTGTTATTGCACCACATAACTCTTCAAAAGTTGAGCGGATCATCCAGAAGTTTTGAATCCACAGTGAAATTGGGGACTATCATCTCCCAGAAATCCCTCATACGTGGCCGCTCCCACGTACAAGGGTCTTGTCTTTCCATTATTGCTCCATATCACGCCTACGTCCCATTCAATTAGAAATAATGATGGCTAGTGTTGTGGCTGCAATAGAAATAAAGCTGCTAATGTTTTGAACATCCATCACCATGCTTCTTGAAATGTTCATCACGAGAGGAATCGCATAACATCACTCAATGGAAACACAGTCATCTCACAATTGTGTTTTATCGACATTTAGAAATGATTGCCTAATTTTTGCATAAATCTGTAATCACTTCACAATTTCAGATATCTAGATCATTTGAGGCTAAGCTGCAGAAGAAATCCTCAGGAACACACAGGAATGTATGTGTAGTTCCAGTTGGATATAAAAGTAGGTAGAATATTGAGGAGTGCATACGTGATCAAGTCTGTGCAGCTGTGTGTTTTCCTCCTGTCGATGTGATTGTGTCTTGGTTGAATCTACAATGTGCTTTTGCTTTTGTGCACAAAGTATTAAACGTGTGTCACAGTGTGTATGAATGTGTGTGTGTGTGTGTGAATGTAGCCTTGAATTGCCATCAACAACACACGTCCTTGTCAAGACTCGGTGCGGGCTTTAATCAAAAGATTCCGGGGCGGGGGGGGGGGGCATGCTTTATCAGCACAAACAACAACTTTGCTTTTGTACAGTGTTCTCTCACGCTACATTTTACACGGTGTTTATGATACACTGTTGACACTAAATACAAATGGCTATAAAAGAAAACCAGGGCTGCACTCAGTCACTTACATCACATTTGTACAGAGCATGTTATAAATGCATCATTAAGGACGATTTGGGATTCATATTATTTTGAGAGTGAGCATAAATAATTACAAATAACATCAAAACCAACTGAGGCAAAGAAACTTAAATGAAAATATTGACTTTACAAAATATATTCAGCTGTTGCTGACAATTAGGAATTAAATGCTGATGATTATGATCAGTTTTCCAAACTAGTTACATCACCCTTTCTTCTGGAATTTCAAAACTGGTGTAAAAATCTGTCTACACACTGATTTTTTTCTAACCTTACGGGGACCTTGTCACAATATTAACCACATGTTACAATGTGCTTTAGCTGTGTGTCACATGAAGATGCTAAAGGGTGTGTCACTGTGACTCACAGAAAGGTGTGACAAAGCATCAGTAATTGACAACTTGGGAATGAGAATGTGTTGGCTCTAACTGGCTTCTTTTTCACATGTTGAGTAACATTAATAATTATTAAAGAAAAAGAAAGACAAGCAACAAATCTGAAATGTATTTAGCCAATACTAACTGCCTGATGACTTACTTGGACTGAGCGATTCAGAGAAATTTAAAAAAAAAAACAACTGAATTTTATTTCTGTGATGATAAACACTTTGGATCCTACAGCCATGAGCCAGAGCAAGTTAGAAAACACCCCCCACCCCCCCTTCCCTCTCCTCTCTCAGGTATCAGGCACATCATCTCAATAAGCTTTATCTGCTTGATCCAGTCACCATGCTGGATGCGTTCCTCTCATTCCTCTTATGGCTAATGCAAAACAATTCAGGCTTGTATAGCCTGGGGGACACAGAGCTGAGCGCCGCGGCCATGTGGAGGGCTACTGTCTCCGCCGCACTCTCTGCCACTCACCACCACATTATTCCACACACAAGGTAAAAAAGCAGCAATGGCTTTAATAAGATGTGATTTTATTAGCTAACAAGCAAGACACAGCACTTGTGTGTGTTTGCTTATTAAATTATTCAGTGTTATTGTAGCGACAGTCCTCAGGGAATGTCCCTGCTTGGAAGACGAGTGGCACGCCTCAATGCTTCAGAGACTGTCCCGTGCAGACATTTACATAATTAGCCACCATTATACTTGTATTTTATAGCACAAGTCAATAATTACCCAAACAGCAGGTATTTTGTCATTTCTTCCTGGGTGTGAATAGTGACTGTAATGCGTGCACACATTATCTGGGAGTGTGCTGCACTTAATCAGCTAAGACTGATGATAATCAAAGCACTCCATCTATCATCACAGCAGTGCAATTTTAAGCCCTCAGACGGGATGTGTGAACAGAATATGTTTACTCACGGAGGACAAATGCCCTCTGCGTCCCCCTGGACTCATTCTTACACAAAGAATTACAGCGAAGGGCATGTTAAAGAAAGAAGAAACCACTGCATCATTAAAATGTTAAAAGCTGCGGTTCACTACGCAGTGTAATATCTTTATGTATTTATCTTCTTAATATTTTAGTTTTTCATGACCAGTCAACCCATTTTCACACACCTGTGTAACACATCATGCACATTACTGTAGTTTTTTCACATTCACTTGATAATAAAACTTAACCCAACTGATATAATTCAACAATACATAACAGCTACTATATCAATAACAGCAAAATATTTTATATATTTTAACATAAAGTATTTTGATATAAAGATACATTTTGATATAAAAAAATCTTGATAAAGTGTTTTTATCAATTAAGATATGTTTGATGTTCTATAATACGGCCTTGAGATCACTGTAATTTCTTTCTCCCTATGTACTTTGTCTATGTATTTTTTTTTAATCACTTATTGAATTGTCAGTTGTTTTTCCACCCTGAGTGGTTCAGATGGTTAACCACATTTTCCACCATGGACTTCATCAGCCTATTGTGCATTATGTATAAATATAGGTGTGGTTTCATCTTTTCAAACATTTTGACCTGATGAAGATCAAAGCAGGATTAAAACTTTGTCTTAAAATTTCCTGTTTTCCTTATTCCTCTGTCACATAGATTTCAGTCTAATATTACCAATATTACCATATTACTGAGAGCTGTTCCTGTACAAGGCCTTCTTCTGGCTATTGTCTGCTCGCTCAGCAGTGGGAGATCAGAGATTCCTCTGCGCACATCTTCACAGAGACAAAGTTAACCCCTAACATCCGGGATTAAGCTGTTGCACTGGATGGGCAGACTTTGTTCAGAGCAGACATGTTGCAAGACCTGACCGCGATTTACAAACAACAATGAGAATTAATACCGTGAGGAAATCAACAATCTTGCAGAGTGGTGCACAGAGAACAACCTACTGCTCAACATCAGTAAAACCAAGGAGCTGATTGTTGGTTTTAGAAAGAAGGAGGCAAAGACACACACTCCTGTCTACATCAGTGGAGCTGAGGTGGAGCAGGTCAACAGCTAGAGGTTCCTTTAAATACTCTCACTGAGAACCTATCTTGGTCATTGCACATCACCACCCAGGTTACAAAAGCACAGAAAAGGCTCAACTTCCTATGGAAACTTAGGAAGGCTAAATTCCAGAGCAAGATCTTGGTTAATTTCTATAGAGGAGCAATAAAAAGCACACTGACTGGAAACATCACCAACTGACATGGTTCGTGCACGGCCCAGAACAGGAAGGCTCTACAGCGGGTGATTAAAACTGCCCAGAACATCACTGGTTTCCATCTACAGAGCATCAGTGACCTCGGTGAAGTGAGGTGCCTGTACAGAACCAAAAGGATACTGAAAGACAGCAGCCACCCCAGCCACAGTCTGTTCACCCTGCTGCCATCTGGAATAAGATGCAGAGGTATATACTGCAGAACCACCAGACTACAGAGCAGCTTCTTTTCCCCAGTCTGTGAGACTCCTCAGCTCCTCCTTTGACACCAAAAAGATATAGCAGGATTTAGGATCAACTTCAATTCCGTTTCTCCTTAAACCACTTTTAAGAAAAATGACAATACATCTACCTTGTACCTTTGTTATCAAACTTGTACCCCACTGTTTCCATGTTGTTACTGAGCTGTTATGTAAAGGGTGCCAATTCCTCTTTCTTTTCTGGCTTCAAAGCTTCCATTCACCTCCATTGTAATGGGTGGAGACCGAATTTCAGACAAATATGTAAAACTTGAACAAATTCACTTTTCATAACCAGTTTGCCTGGCTCTTTCAGAGCTTGTGCAGCACTGAGCCCACAGTTCATGCTGCATGCGCGGCGAGCACATCGAATGGCGTTGTGCCTGACAGAGCTTTTAGGGCACAGTTTGCAAAACATTTAGCATAAGTGCAGACATGGAGTGCAGGTTTAACCTGTGAGTTTTCTGAACACAACATGCTTGAGAGGTATGAAGTGGGATCTGTCACCCAAAGCTTTTTGATCCAGGGTGTTTGGCCTGGGAGCATTTTAGGTGTGATATAGAGGAATATCAGCCACTTGAGATAAATGAAAGGAAAGCTGTGGCGTGGTATGAGTCTGCCGAAAAAATTTTGTTAAATTTATTTAACTTGTAATATTCTGTATTAAAAGAAAAATATATATATATATATATTTTTAATTAAGATATCTTTTTTGGAAACATAGTTTGGAACATAGTTTTGCTTTTTTGCAAAATAAAATATATTTGCTAAACTGACATTCGTGCATATAAACAATTAAGGACTGCCATATTCAGCACTGGTGTATATAAACCAACCTAGCTCATAATGAACAAATGATTTGGACTAACACTGTCTGACCCGAGGCTGTAAATGATGGCTGCGGAGGGACCTCAGCATAGGTAGGATGATTAACAAGCACATATGCTGCTTCTTCCACCAACTGTTGTTTTCATTAATTTGTGTGGTGAAATGATAAAGAGACTGTGCAACTATCACCACAGCAGTTTTCTAATGAATTGGTGCGAGTATTTTTTGGTGTGAAGACGAAAACACACACAAACATATTAATCACAGCCGCGTCCCTGTGTGTGAACAGTACCTGCGAATGCATGCGTGCTCATTGCACAGATGGATGAAAAGGAGGTGTGAAAAAAAAAAAGCTAAATCTTAACGCTGTCTGAGTGCCATCGACGGATTGCACAAGAAGAAGAAAAAAAACAAGAGCAGCGCAGTGAGAAATCAAACTCGGAGCAAAGAGATCTAATGCAGGCAAGATTTCACATGAACACAACATTCCCAGTATGCAGCAGGTCTTCCATACTAGTGGTTCCAAACTGGAACCAAAAAGATTTCTCCTTAGCCATTACTTAAAGGTCCACACATTAGATGAATTACCACATATTCAATTTGATTTCACAAAAAAACATGTTGGCTTAGAACACCAATAAGGAAAACATATTGTAAGATTCAGAATGGATCTGCGACCTGCTTTTGGGCCGCAACCCACCAGTTGGAAACCAATCTTCTATTTGACCCTACACTGAGGGGATACGGAGCAGAGCCTTGGCTGGGCAGCACTGTCACTGCTACATGATTGCAGGCTAGTTCACTGATAAAAAGACAGCAGTATTTGGTTATGGTGACATAGTGGCTCAGTAGTGAGATTCATACAGATATTAGAAAAGGAAATTCAACAACTTTCAAGTACTTTTTCAAGCACTTTCCAGATTTTCAGGAACTTCGCTTGAAGCAACTAATTAATATTACAATTTAATATTTTTTAATCAAATAAAAATAATGCGATCAATGTCTCTTTTTTCATTGAGGGGTTACTTATCACACTCCTTTGAGGCATAACTGTGAATAATCCTGAATGAAACATTTATAATCTAAAAAGTTTGAGACATCAACATAACCACACAAACTGACAAAACATAGCAAATGTTTAATTAAACACAAATAGTGGTGCCTTGCGCAGGGCCTCTTAATATAGCAGGATTCAGGGGAGTTGTAGAGGGGTAGAATTGGGACTGACTACCCAGGGCCCCTATGGGAGAGGGGCCCTACATATCGCTGTTGATTAGGTAACATTACTGACACACCCACCAAATGAGAGAAAATGTACTTAAAAAAAAAGAAACAAAGAAACTGCTCGGACATGCAAAAATGCTCCTTCCCATCCTCCATGACCCCACTCTTGGATTTGTGGGTACAGAAAAAAGGTGAATAATCGGGCTGGCTATCTTAACTTACTTCCATATTCAAGAAACTACATTAAATTAGTATGGAGTACTTACAAAAAAAACAGCAACAAAAAAAAAAAAGAAAAACTAACATATGAATAGTTATGTTTGGCCAACAACCAAAAACCAACACCAATCTGAAATTCATTTATTAAACAACCAGGCTTCAAATAAACCATTAAGCAATAAATTCAAAGTCAACGTAGGACAAATCAGCAAACAATCTGTTGAAGGACTGTCTCCAGAGTCAGGAGCTGTTGCTCAGTTCAGTGTCATGTTAGTTGACACAAGCTGACAACAGCAGTGGCTAACATCTAACAGTGAGCTGTTAAACGGTCCCAACAAACTCATATCGACACTGAAACACCTCGGCTCTGTCAGTAGACCTGTTAATAACTGTTAGGTAACGTTAGTCGTGTGACGCTAACAGTTAGCCTTGTCACTATGAATGTGTGTGGGTATGTGTGTGTGCAGACTTTCACCAACTCCCTGGTGCAGGGTTCACACTCCTGCAGCAATAGTCTTATGATAAACAGAGAGGAAAATGACAGCAGTGACAGGAGGTGCTGAGCAAAACAATGCACTGCATGCAGCTCTAAAATGTTACACAATTTCACCTGTTTTCAACAGTAATAGAATAGAATCTTGAACAAATACTGACACCCAAATCAAGCATTTGAGTGCCCGAGGAATCATGTTTATTCCTAATGCATACCTATTTGATGTGTGGAACTAGTCAACATATAAAATAATTCACTATTATAGCTACTAATAATTCTTAAAGGATAGACTGGAATGCTAAATGGACAAAGTGGGCAACAGCCTTTTGAATAGACACACACAGTCAAGTAGTAGAACCTGGTGTGTCAGTAAACCCCATCAGATGGATTTAAGAAACCCCTGACTTTCATGTCGGAGTCTGGTGTTCGCTTCCCATCTGAATGAGATGGGTTTTTTCAACACATTACTATGCGTCTCTTTTGCCTCAACCCATCCAACCGTGCCAGCATGTGCTTTTGGTCCCAGTGTTGTTCCTGCCATGCCGTCAGCCAACCACGCCGCCCTACACCACCCTTCCCTTTCATTTTCTTTGTACCTACAACACGCACCACACATGATCACGACATCATGGATCATTTGTTTTTTTTTGTTTGAGTTTGATAGGCCAGTTGAGCACTTTTTTTGCATTTGAGCATGTAGTAATCCAGTTAATTGGTTGCATGTGGGGGAAAGCCTTTTTGTTACTACACTCAGGTCCAAGGGTGATGTCATGGGGGAGGTTCCCTCTGTTTGTGGTGACATAGTTAGCCTTATATGGTGAATTTGTTTGCACTTTGGGGATGCGCCTTGTGGTTATTGTATTTAGGCAGATTTTTGGTTAGGCAGTCAGATAGCGGGGACGCTCAATGTTGAGGCTGCCTTTACCCATGCTGGGTCTTAACAATATACATTCTGTTGTCACTAGCTGAGTCACATACGATGGATAAAATAGTGCAGGCATTCATGGAAAGTTTTTGAGATGGGTGCTCGCGAGATCAGCTCATTAAAATAGCTGACTTTTAAAAGGTCAAAGTTAGTGATAAGAGGATCAAGGAAAGTGTCAAAGCTAACTTAAAAGCGCATTTGTTTAAAATAAAAGTACTGTTGGCTGGTGAAGCTGGTCCTGTTGCTGCGGGTGACGAGGGCTTGTCACCGCCAGTGTTACCAAGCCCAGGTGCAAGTTTCGAGCAGCAAAAACAGTTGCTTTTGTTATGTTTTAAGTCGGAGACCGAAAAGGAGGTAGTGGTGTTAAAGATGCGTCAGGGTATGACAATGGAGAGGGCGCTGTCTGTGGAGAAATTGAGGCAAGACACTGAGCAGGTGAAAATTGAGCTGCAAATGCAGAAACTGAATCTGGTTAGAGAAAAGAAAGGGTGGCGCAGGGCGGCGTGGCTGGCTGATGGCGAGGCAGGAACAACACTGGGACCATCTGCAGCATGGCTTAAATAATCAGGAGCACTGGTCAGGTGCACCATGTGGCCCAGGACCTGGAGACACAAAGCATACACAGTATGCATGCCCACAGGGCCCAACCCTCTACACCCACAGGCAATGACTCTGCGGGTCATCGCATGACATCATGGTAGCGGCATCCTAGAACGTCAATAGCAGACACAGAGGGACAACTAAAGTGTAATATGTAGACACGTCAGTCCACTGCAAAGCGGCAATATGTGAAGACTCCAGATGAGAATGTGTTGGTCAGTATTATTTGGCTTCAATTAAACTTTCACAAGTTATAATATCCTGTCTGTCTCTGACTTTTGTACAGACTGAATATCTGCAGAACTTTTTTATGGTATTCCATCCAATATTTGTCTCAATATTTCACTTAGAATAAGTAGGACTCAATGGCCTTCAACAATGACTTAACCCTGGAAAACAATGGTGAACCAAGACACATGGTCATCATTTCTGTGAATAAAGCCATGCTGCTTGTTAATGAGACCTTTGATAAGAAGTTTTAAAACCATTACTATAGGTTCTGCATGTGTCAGTATTTACCATGACATATGACAACCCCATTTTCTTTTATCAAAGGGTGACTGCTGTTAAAACTGTCTTCTGTCAATGTGAAAAAGCACTGTCACATTTGAGAACAAGACTGTACTCACATGAAAAAATTACCTCTTGAACAAGCAACCGCCTCAAAGTTTAGCATAAGCCTTGACATTCCCAAACTGTCTATTTCTAAACTGTCTGGACATAAAGAGCACTGAAACACTAGAAAAGACTATAGTTAGTTAATGATATCCAGCGGGAACTAACCTTGAAGAAGGTCATGGTGGAGCCGTCTTCTACCACCCCGTACTCGATTTTGGTCTGCTTGGCCAGGTCGTCGGCAGAGTCAATGGGTGACTCCATCCTCTCCACAGTGAGAAACGCCGCTAGGTTGGCCGTGTAGGACGAGATGATGATGAGCGTGAAAAACCACCAGATTCCTCCTACAATTCTGGTGGAGAGGGCTTTCGGCATGAGCTCAGATCCTGAACGAGAGGAGCAGAGGAGGGTGGTGAGGCCTGGTACAGCTCCAGGCTGGGGAGGGGGCAGCACCCACGCTAGGCCGGGCCGGGCCGGACCAGGCCAGGCCTCTGCATCTGCTGCCTGGATCACATTCTCTGACACATACACACAACATGGGCAGAGTGGGCAGCCTCATGGTCTGACCTGGTGATTAGTGTCTTCCAGTCACTTCCTGTGTACTCTGAACATCAGACTGTCTGTCTTCACTGTCTCACATTTCCAAGATCAGGAAAAAATTAATAAAAACATGTACATGTACATGTGAGACATAGGCTTACTGCACATATTAAACCTCTCCACAATACATTGCTTGTCTGCAGACAGTGCAAAGGCAGTCATTTTGAGCTGGGCTAAAAGATGTTAATATGTCACTTTATTATTAAAACTTATTATTAAGTTTTAATATTTTAAGGGGAGAAAGTAGCTATTTAAATTCCTAAGATGTTGTCAGTGTATCAAAATAATGCCTATTTAGAAATTTGCTGCAGTGTTTCAGAGATTTGAGAGTCAGCGACTGTGTCAGACTGGCTACCAGTCATGTGTTTTTATTGGCTGCTAATCTTCAAGAGGTCTGGCCTGAGATCTAGACACATGATGCTCAGGCTACAACGTCTACATCGACCTGTGTGTATCAGCTACTTCACTAAACAGGAAATGCTGAGTTAATAATAAATACATTTTGTTTTCTAGTCTGTCACATATTCTACATATATAGAAACTATAAAAAAAGGTGAAAGGTGTAATTTTGCTGGTATGATGTCAATATGATACATCATTTTCCCTCTACTTTTTGATTATGCATCACATGGAAAAATGAGGTGAGACTCTGAGTCTCTTGAAGCTGCAGCCGTGCTGCTCTGTGGCCCTGGTGTGAGAGCGGAGTGCTGCAGATGAATGCAAAGAGCAACTTTTTGTTGAGATCATGATGGCCGATGAAGGTTACCCCCCTCCCTGAGGTACTTTGGTTTAGTTTCTGTCTGCATCTATTTGTTAACCTAAATTAGCTGAAACACACTCTGCACTCAGTGTTTAAAATAGTAAGGTTTTAGAAAAAAAAAGCATGCATATGAGAAGTACTGAGCATATAACTGGATAAAAGAGACTTGGATTATACTGCAGTTGTACGAGAGCTGGTAAACAAATGTTTTGATATAGTTTTGCTGGTTTAATCTGCTGTCTCCTTTCAGTCCATTAAAGTTTTTGGATCATTGGTTTACCATGGAAGCATGTGAGAAAATTAATTTTTGTGTTACACAGGTCGAGTAACTGTTATACCATGCTGTTCTCACAAACAGTTTGTATATTTTTCTTCGAGGCAGGTTGGGATGGTGGATTGGTCACGAAAAATCTGGACTTTTGCCCCAGATTTCCCCCTGGAGACAACTGTTTTAAGTGAACTTTGAGTGGGACACCATACAAACTGTTTGTTCACTTTCGTAGAATATCACATGAAAAGTTCTATGAGAATAAAGTAGATATAAAAATGATCATTTGGTTGGTTCAGTGGTCCTTTAACACAACGACAGAACCAGAGTGGATTCGAAATGGGCCAGTCCAAACATACAGTTAAGTGAGCAAAACTACAGGGAATGAGTGTAGCGACTGTGGGGAAGCTAGTCGACCTAACCAGGACTTCAGGTGTGACCTGCATACTTTACTTGTTGATTTATAGGCATTTAGCAAACAGAATCACCTGTCAGTAGCTAATACAGTGAAGTCTAGCAGTAATTAATCCCCTAAACAAACAGCAAATCATTCTGTCCGTACTACCGGTTTTATGGAACTGTCGAGTTGATTTGCATTTCGTCAATGGCGCTAAATTGCATGTATAAATGTGAAAAAACCTTAAAGTCAACATAAAGATCTGTGCATATTGATTGCTACAATACCTGTAGGATTGATTTTTGCTGAATGCCACTGCCATGAAGGCTGAACTGACCAGCCCTTGCACTTTCTACTTGCAGTTTTTTCACTTAGCACAGCATCAGTTACTTCCACTCTTTTTTTTATCTCTTAGAATAAAGAACACTAAATCTCCAGTTAATCTGGCTGTTTTACATTCAAGTTTTATGCAGAATGTATGCAGAGCATGTCGAAGCATATGTGCGTGGGCAGAGTGGGAGTAAGGGGGGAAGAGAGGTTTGTTGTCTGGGTGAAAGGAGGTGGGCCTGGGTTATATCAGGACTATTCTCCTCAAGCGGCTTAAGCAATTGAAAGCTGGGATTTTGCACATTCACTCACAGGGGAAGCTGATAAAGAGTCAGAGAGATAGGAGGTTAAGAACTCTGTGCTCCACTCCCTTTGTGGGAGACTCGCTTTTCATCAAACTTTCTTTCTTTTCTCGCAGTCCCCTGAGTGAGCTGTCTAGTAGAGGGAGCATGCACAGAGAGACATGACAGCCAACTGCGGCGCAAGCCCACCGCTTCTGATACTGAAATGAAGAGAGAGCGGCAGCTGGAGGGGGGTGCGTGCCTCCCAGGGTTCCTCCCCCACTGCTGTACAGCAGGTACTTTGGAGATTATCTCAGTGGTAAACTTACCAGTTAAGTGATAATAACTAATTGTGTACACTATAATGAATTTCCACAGTGTTAAAAATAACAGTGCTTGGTTTAATTAACAGTAATACAATCAGCGTGTTTGCACAAGTGGCTGAACGTGTTCACTGTTATCATGCTAAAAGAATGGAGCAGTGACACTACAACTACTCTTTGTAGCACCATGATGCCACTTTACTATGGGGTGTTAAATTCATATTTTTGTGTAGTTTTAGCCTCAGACACACACAGTATGTTCATAATATTGTAAGTGACAAAACCAGCATAGCTCTGTGTCATCAATCACCAGCCCATTCTCATCCCAAAGTCTTTAAATATCGCCCCTTTGTCAGTGAGGTCAGTATCAGACACTTTCACCAAGGGCAACCATTCACCGCAGTTTGAGATGCTGCTAGGTGGTGTCAGCAGCAGTATTTTTCGTGACTGTATAATACTCTGAAGAGCAGTGTCAGGTTGAAATGCTGCCATAATCAACATAAGAAACTGGAAGGTCCAAATAGGGTGGATGGAAGCAGAGGTGGATTGATCCAACAAACCCAGGACTTTTACCCAGGAGCCCAGTGCCTCTTGTCTGAATGTACAGCCAAACCATGTTTTTTTTTTTTCTAAACCTGAAAACTCACTATTGATGTCAAATGCAAATTGCAAGTTTTTTTTAATGTCCTTGTGCTGCTGTTGGTTGCCACATGCTTTTGATGCCTTATTCTAACCACATTCTTTTGTTGACATGTCGGCATTGGTTGCCACATACTTTTGTTGCTTAAACTTAACCACCCGTGCCTTTGCTGCCTAAACCTAACCACCTGCTTTTGTTGATGTCCCAGTCCTGCTGTTGGTTGCTGTGTGTTTTTGCTGTCTAAACCTAACCATGCGCCTTTGTTGATGTACCACCATTAGTTGCCAAGTGCTTTTGTTGCCTTAATCTAACCATGTGCTGTTGACATGCCAGCGGGCGTCCCATAACGCCAACAGCAGAGGCAGGTGGATACCTAGTGCGTAATGTGTAGACAGGGAGGTCAACTGACAAAGCGCTGATATGTGATTGTGACTTGGGATGAGAATGTGTTGCATTCGCTGTCCTGATAAACACATCTGCAGGGGAACAGGCTGGAGGATGAGTTTCATTCCGTCACTTAACTTTAGTAAATTGCATCTGTAGTTGATTTGTCACTAAACTGTAAAGCTAAAATACGAGGTAATCATTGTGTTGTTGGTCAGAACACACACGCTCGCAGGTGACAATTTTGTGCTGCGTTGTCTGCAGTGCACACTCCTTATGACTGTCTGTGTTTTATTAATCATCCAACATGTAGCTGCTGGTTTAAGAGTTAAAGGAATACAGCACCCACAAAATGGCCATTTGTATATCACTTACTCCACCCTGTGTACCAAAAAATTAATGAAGAGGACTTTGTTTTTTTTACATGCCTCCCCGGTGAACAGATAACTAAACAGATAACTAAAAAAAGATTTCAAACATTTTTCATGAATTGAAGTCATAGGAGACCGTGTTAAACAGCAAAAATGCTATACCAAAACACCTGTTTGTAAACGCTTACCGAAATTCTTGCAGTACAATCCAAGTCTAATTTATCTAATTGTACGCTCAGTGCTTCCAAAACACATGCATTTTACTAAAACCTCCCTATTTAAAACACTTCAGCATAGTGTGCATGGGCAAGCGCATGCGTTTGAACTCCTTTGCATTCCATTTTGTTACTGAGTTGTGCTCATCCTCCATGTGTGATACTGCTTATGCAGAAGTGCTTGGATGATACTGCATGAGTTGAGTAATAGTTTGTAAACAGATGTTGTCATATAGTTTAACTAATGTTAAATACAATTCTGCTATACTTCAAGGCATCAAGAATGTTTACTGTTTTTTGGATCATTCATTCATTGTGTAGGCATGCGAGAAAAACATTTCTTTATGAATTCAAGGTAACATGCAATGAAAAAAATGATATCAAAAATATTTCTTGGTGGGTGAAGTATTTCTTTATAACTGAAAAATTCTTAGTTTTTCTAACAAATCATCCACAGCTATGTGATGGACCCCAAATATCTAGAATACACACCTGAACTTGTGGTATGCTCCAACTTAATCCTCTATTCTACCTTTTTCCTTTTTATCCCACTAGTTGGCTTTTGTTTCTTAGATTCTTTTTCTGAGTACTCAATAATGATATGGGTCATCAACTAGGCAAAATGGGCCTCTTATTTTGTTGAATTTAAAGGTGGAGTATGTGATTCTGGAGAAAAATGGTGGATTTAATTTAATTTAATTTAATTTAATAGGGTCCACATGAGCTGTAGCCATTTCCAGTGATGCATTTCTAAATATTCAGCCAAAATAGTCTACGGAACCTATTTTCATAGTCCAAATGAGTATATACATAAGGTTATAACAAAACTGAAATGTAAAGCAAAACATCTTTCTGACCTGAAAGGGAATGACCCAGTATGGAGAGTTTCCCTGCACGTGGCACCAGCCACCCACTTTGCCCAGTCATCAAACCACAAGAACACAAATCAAGGTAGCAGGCATGAACACAAACACATCCATCAGTACTGTAAGCAGTGGAGTCTTGTTCTCTGTGGGACCAAAGACTGGCTATCAGACGCAGGTCTATTTCAAAGTGGAACATGTTACCAACTCCAAGCTTCTTTTCCCGTTTCACCTCAGAAATCAGAACAGAAAAAAAGGGGCAACCCTCTCAGAGAGGCGAGTCGACCCAAACAGAGCCTGGTTGGGGCTGACTGTCATGTACCCAAGGTAACGTCATAACCAAACAGCACATCCCACAGTTTTCTGGGGGGCGGGGCAAGCCGCCGGGCAGGGGAGCCTCTCTACAGTGCAGACCAGCACGGTGCCATGCAGACACTGTGTTCGTTCCAGTCTAATCCCGCTGCCTTCTGGCCAGAAGCCACATCTTCTCAACTGGTCAGCCCTACACATCTGTCCTGCCAGCTTTTCAGACAAACAGCACTACTCTTTAATACATCTAGTGGCAAAAATGCATTAAAAAAAGATCTTGTACTGATCCTCTGTGGTTATAAACATGTTATTTGTGCAATGATTATAAAATCTTTTGGATGGTTTTTGTTGGGGCAAGGTTACAGTCAGCCAGTTATCATATTTTGATCTCGAGTAATTGTAAAAAAAAAAAAAAAAAAAAAATGTGGAAAAGGTTAGCAGCTAATTTGGAGATATTAGTAAGCATGCAGTATAAGTAAGCATGCGATCAGCCAACAGGGGAGACGTTATCAGCTACTAAATCCTTGTATTGACTGAAATGTCTGCAGACTTTAAGGGTCACTTCATCCAAAAGTATATTTTCTCTCTTACCTCTCGTGGTATCCAGTTATGCAGATAAGTACGGCTTTTAGTTGTCCAAATTTTGAGATATCTGTCTCTGAGATTTCACTCACCAATGGTGGAGGTGAAATAAAAACACACAAGTATGACTTCTGTTGCCAGGAGAAAATGTTGGCATTGAAGGGGCAGTTAATGGTGTGATACCAAGGTGAGATGCCAAAATTGGTTGTTTTTATCTACCTGCGGCTGTGTTTTTACCGGGGATAGTGGCATGACAGGCAGTGTTGCCACCAAAATTGATTATTTTTAGCCAAAACGTGATGGTATCCAAACCATAACCAAGTGGTTTTTGTGTGTCAACTTAATCACACGTGGACCACAGCATTGTTGAAATGTTAAGAAACCTAACGTTTCAACGTAGCAATACATAATAACAAAAACATTTATGGTATCCGTCATCTGCAAAAACGTACATTAGCAACATTTACTCTGGTAATTGGATTTATTGTAGATTATCCAAAGCACCGACAATGCTGGTGACAGATTTAAAACAAAAAGTAATCTAAGGAAACAAATTATTTAAAAAAAGAATTTGAGTGTTGTATAAAGCTGAATATCTAGTTGTGGAATTTTCTACTTCATACTTAATTAATTGAAATATTTCATTTGAAAACATCCAGCGAGTGATTTTAAGTGGTTTTCTTTTTCCCCAAATTTAAACAGAAAATTCATTTATGATAATATTCAATTTCAACATTGTGTTTCGATTTTACCCACTTTACAGCATGTGACCTCAGAATGAAACTCGGGTTAAGTGTTAACATGTGAAAGATACTGTATAGAGTATGGCCGCTGAGGTAGACCATGACTTAGAATTCAAAGCTCTTGGAAAAACTATTGGAACTTGATAGAGGATTTATTTATTTTGTCCAACTACTTTTTCCAAGGTCAAAAATATCCTTTTGCAAAAAAGAGAGAGAAAAAATCAGTGCTGTTACTTTCAATATTAACTATTTAAGCCGGGTTGAATTTCACAATAAAGAATTCAGTTGATTTTATGATTATTTTGTTTTTTTTATTTTTATAATTGTATGTATTATTTGTGTTTTAGTGAGCCCCAAAGGTCATGGGAGGTGATAATTACTTTAGGAGCTGTGTAGCTTTCATGTAGTCAGTAGTGTTAAGCGCACAATAATCACAGTGTTAGAGTGGAGGCAGAAATGTCAGAGGTAGATATGGAAAACCTGGACATATAAAAATAAAAAAAATAAATAAATCAGCATGTCTAAATACAACCATAGATATGAGAGATTTCTTTTCATTTCTTGTACTGTTGGTAAACTGACCCTTAAAAGCAGTTTTGACTATAGCAGCTCGTTCTTTGTGTGCTCCATTGCACTGTTCAGATGCAGACAAATATACCATGCTTTCCAGAGCCTAAAATCATCACCACCTGGTGTAAATATGTTGCATTGTCAGTTGCTTTGGAAGAAATGCTAATTTAAAAATGCAACATATGTCCCATTGTGACATGCATTGTAAAGGATATCATTATTAAGGTGATGACATTTCATTTTCTGGTAAACTTATATTTTTTTGTTTTTCATCTAAAGATGCCAACTAGTTGAGAAGATATGGCATTGGTTGGGCAGAAGGAAACAAAACCAAACAGGCAGGGGAAGCTGCTGTGTTCACATTCTCAATCAGTCTCACCCATCAAATCCATCTCAGGTACTCTGGGTGGGCACACTTACCTGTTCAGGTGTCTGTGAAGAGGGGGGGGGGGGGGGTAAAGGGAGAAGGGGAGCATGCACCGTCCTCATCAATCGATCACATCACTCAGATCCCTCTCAGTCCATCCTGCTGGACTGTATCACTAAAGCATCTAGCATCATGCACAGAGGCCCCCATGCATGGTCACGGGCCTGGTCAAAGAGCAAGGTTGACCCCCAGCAAAAAAGTGGGACTTTGTGCCAGAATAAGGGGGGCAGGCAGAGGCGTCTACCTTGCTGCATGAGAGCTCCAACTCCGAACCAGAAACTATTTAGCAGGGTGAAATTGTTTTCCACTACATCCGAGTCAGGGTTGCAAGGGTGGGGGTTATACCACTCGTAGGGACTAAACCTGTGACAATTAACAGAGAACACACACACACGTAGAGTTTTACAGCAGTTGCATAAAGACACAAGAGTCAACAATGACAGAGACCAAGAGTTGTCATCCTACCTGGGGAGACAAGAGAGAGGAGACAGAGGTTATTGAGTCATGTCCACAAATGAGACTTCCCAAATCATGATGCATTGCTACGTCTTTATACCTCACAATGTTGTGTTGTTAACCCTTTGAAACAAAAACCATTACTTTTCTTGTGCTGCTTTCAGACACCTTTCACAAGTATTTAAACCTTTGAACTGTGAGCAAATTGGTATGATTTCTTCCAAAAAACAAAGGAAAAAGGCAATAAGCAACATGGCAAGAACTGTTACACTAATGGCAGGAAATTAGATTTGGAAAGTATTTTTAAAAAAGCTAGGGAAAAAACGTCTGTGGAAAGAAAAAATAAAGAAGCTACAGAAAATGACAAATGAGAAATGTATGGAGAGAAAAAGAAAAAACAGAGAAAAATGTCTATGAAAAAAATCAAAAAGCTAAGGAAAATGACAGAGAAAAAAAATAGGTAAAAAAAAATGTAGAGAGAGAAAAATAGAAAAAAAAGCTAGGGAAAATGATATTACTAATAATCAAAATTACATATATACAATTATGTGACAAAATGATTATAATTTTTTCATCAATTTTTTAGGTCATTTTTGCCATATTAAAAACACATTTTATTTTTATTTCTTATTATTATTATTAACAAATTTTACGTTTTTTTTTTTTACTTTTTACGAATTACTTGCTAAGTTTCAGTCATTTTTTCTTGCGTTACTCATTGCCTATTTCTCATATCTTTGAAAGAAATAAAGCCCATTTGCTGAAGTATGAAAGGGTTAACTGGATTAGTAAATTAAGAGTTTATTACATGAATGACTGTGAAATTAGTCAAAATAAAGCCTCAAAATTGACAGCTCACCTGGTTCTCCTTGTGTGTTTAAAAATTTAAATAGGACACAATACTCGTGGACTGGGCTCCATTTAACACCACTCATATTCCAAAGGTGGCTCCTCATGTGGGAGTGCTCATATCAAAGGCAGTTCCCTCAGTAATTTAATCGATGGGGTCTGAAAATAACTCCATTGTCAGCCGAGAAAAGAACTAATAATCCTTATAATCTTAGAGGGGCATTAATATTCAGCAGATCAAGCGGTTCATTCCCATCATGCCCACGCCGGCCCCGGCGCTCCCCCTCACTCGACACACTCCTCAAGCAGAGAGATTTCTCATTTATTCATATCAAATAAAAGTGACATTACATTAGTAAAGGTTGATTGGTCTACAATTAAGCATTCTGACCTGATTTGGTTTGTGCTGGAGTGGAGGGGGAGCCGGGGCCCTATCTTGACTCAAGCTGTTTAACCGACACAAGGGTTTGACTAATCAAATTGCAATGCATAATGTAGGCTTACTGTGCTGGAAGTCAGAAACGATAACCTCCAGCGGGTCTTACATCTGCATGGAGGATAATGCAGATGAAACCGCTGCGTTTCAAGGTTCTGATCCACTGTCCTCTGCTGCTAACACTGTAGCCCTGGCTTCAATACATGACTCTATATGAAGATGTATGGCTGTATCGATAAAATGACAGCATCATAACTGCACGCTGTCATTGACTAATGGGCTTTGCTATTATAATGTGGTTAGCAGCAGTGTTCTTTTTCACCCCTACAACTCTCGGGAGGATATAGTGTAGTGTAGCTCAAGGACCTCTGAATGTCTCCCTTATTTCTGCTTTAAGAGAATCCTTGGCCTTAAATCAATCCGTCCGCTCACTCAATTTGCCTCAGATTTGCTTGCTTGTCAATTTGTAATGCCAAATTGAGTTCAGCTGAACTACGACCTTGCCGTGGCATGTGTGACTGCATGACCCAATCCCTCGCACAGAGGTCTCCGAGTGTGTTTCCTCCAATCATGTCGAGAAAAGCCAATTACCGCTCGCCATGAACATGGATGAGCGAAGTTGTCTGGGTGATGGGATCGTCTGGCTGGACTGGGTCAGGGAATGCTAAACTAATGCCGTTTGCAGGAGACAACACAGCTTAACCCGTCTCTCGCCGTAGTGCCGCCTTGGCTCATTTGCTGTCATTTTGATCCAATTATGCTGCCCTTACATTATCTCAGATCATCTGCACTGCACGGGGAGAAACTTTGTGCAAGGTCAGAGATAAGCGAGAACGAAAAAGGTGAGGAATTCACCAGCAGCGCAGAAACAATGCAAGGCTTTTATCTTTGTGTGTGTGTGTGTGGGGGGGGCAGGGTCACCCCCGCAGATAGCTCCGGCGATGATACACACGATAACGCCAATGTCAGGGGAGATGAATCAACAGAGTCGGAGTGGGTGCTTCGTCACAGGATGATGGACTTCAAATGTCTACGAGCTTTCAGAGGGTCTTATAAATTCTGCTGTGTGCAATAAAGGACCAAATGAGTATACTTTACATCTCTGCTGACTGTTGAAGTTTCAATTTTTTAAAGCCAGTTCTAATATTGTACTGGTCTTTGAACGGCCCACATCAGAGAGCCCATTCACAATGCTGCTGCTACAAATATATACCCTCAAGTCTGTGTACACTCTAAGAAATGATTAGTGGATAACTCCTAAAATAAAGAGATTTTCAGCATAAAAATATTACATTTGCTATATGTAAGTGCTTTAGTTAACAACTTATTTTGAGAATATATACTTATGTTCATTTTGAAAAAAAAAGAAAGAAATCTCTCCATTTATATTAAGTTAGCGTAGCCTGCAACATTGCAACATTTACTTATTTACTTTTTTTTTTGTAATTTGTTTTCTTATTTATTTATTTCTGTATACATATGTGAGAGTGTCATATTTTTTTCATCTATAGAGATAGATAGATAGATAGATAAATAGATAGATAGATATATAGATAGATATATAGATAGATAGATAGATAGATAGATAATATATTAGTAGTAACTTCCTAATACTAAAAAATATTCAGGTAACATTGTGCATGGACAAGATAAGATAGATAAGATAAATAAGTTAAAATAGCTTATAAATAAATAATTTGATTACTAAATACAACTTGTCAGACTAAAAAAAAACTCATAAGATTTACTCCGTGCAAAGTGTTAACTTTTTTTTTTAAAGTTGAACAAGTGGATTATTTTTAGTGTTTAATAGAAAATAATTTTAATTACTGCGGCTTGTAAATCAAAATGCATGTCTAACTGCGTATGAGTCTGTATGTGGAGTTATCATTTCCAAAGTAAACAGGAAGGAGCAGCATGCAGTAGCTATGCACCACAGAACTTCAGATGATATAAAATGAATCAGCTTTGATTAATTTATATCCAAGTCCAAAACATTTATGTTACATGTTTCCCTTTCTAGGATTTATTTAGATCTTTTTAATTTCTTTTGAAATGGTTGCTGCTCTTTTTAATTTGCATTTTAATATCTTATGCTACATTTCTCTGCATCCTGTTCCTGCATTTTCTTTGTGTGTTTAATGTGTTAGACACAATACATGTGTCTTGCCTTGGTTTTCACTTCAGGTAGCTGTCAGTCTGCATTAATATTAATCAGAAGGGTCTTAGATCTTGCTCAAATGAGGAAAACACATTGATTGGAAACTTGCAAAAACTTGATGGTGTGCCTTGGAAAATGTTTTGAAATATTTAAAATTGGAGGCTAAGTAATCTATAGTAAATTGATGTAACACTGGTTACATTCTTTAAGATATAAACGGTATGTCAGCTCTGGTCCACTGTAAATAATACTAGAAATAAAGGTAACATAATTCAACCTCCCGACACAGTTTGAAAAAACAAAGTTTTTTTGTAATGTTGTACAGTACAGTAGGGGTGGGTGATATGTCAAATATATTCAATTTATCGTGGCTTGTTCCATGAGGAACAAAAAAAAAAATGGCTTTATCCCCAACATTGATTACAAATTGCCCTGGCTTTTTTTTTATCATATCTTCAGCATCAGACGACGTTGTTTTGGCTCTTTCGCTTTCTCAGACACACATACAAAAACAAAGTCACAAACACGATAATTCACAAACACTCCTACGCCTATCCGATCTGAGCGATAGTGTGTTGGAGCAGGCAAAGCGTGTTTATAAAAGCAGTAGTGGTTCCTCTTTAATCTATTTATTTATAACATTACTTTATTTAAGTAAATAAACCAATACTTTAGCTTTATTACAGTAATTTATTTCAATTTATCATAAAAGTATATCATTTAACTTATTAGAACAGCATTATATTTGACTTTATTAGAGCAGTACTTTATTTAATTTCATTAAAACAGTACTTTATTCAGCTTTTTTAGAATAGTACTTTAATTAACTGTATTGGAACAGGACATTATATAACTTTATTAGAACAGTACTATATTGGAGTTTATTGGAACAGCACTATATTGGACTTTATTGGAAGAGTACTTTATTTGACTTTATTAGAACAGAACTTTATTAAACTGTATTAGAACAGTACATTATCTAACTTTATTTATGAGAACAGTACTTTATTTAACTTTATTAGAACAGCACTATATTGGACTTTATTGTAACAGTACTTTATTTAACCTTATTAGAACTGTACTTTATTTAACTTTATTAGAACAGTACTAATTAACTGTTATTACGGTAGCTACTTTATTTCACTTAATTCATTCAATCATTCATTCATTTAATTATTTTGTATTTTAGCAGTCTAAATTAGTTGACAAAACATTTCAAAATTTTGAGATATATATCATGTATCATGATATTGCCCAGAAATATTGCAATATAATTTTTTGACCATATCGCCTAGCTCAACAGTACGGTGTATGTTTCAGAATACATTATTTCTTTTAAGAGTTCCAATGCAACTATGATTAACCTTCTCTTTATTACTTAAAAACTTACATTGCCAATTGTCAACCAGCTTTATATCCTGAAAATGTGGGTGGTATCTGCAAATGAACTGTTGTATACTCCTTCATTCCATCAGAGCCCAGATCTCCCTGCTCATTTGACAACAAAAATCCAAAAAGCGTCACTTTTTTTCTCTGGCGTTTATGCTGTTGATCGATCTAAAGATTCTTCTTCCCAATGCTTTCGGAAACAAATTTTAGCCTTTAGTTTTTGGATGAGCAACTTGCAGTACATCACCCGCCAGCAGAAGTTTTTAGTGCAGTGCATTCTGGTAATTGTACCTCTTTCCTACCTCTTGAAAAAAAGTTAAGACGAAAACTCTTTTTCTCAGGTCATGTAGCACCTATTTCAAAAGTATTCGCGTCTTTCTGCTGCACAGACAGCCAAGTTTTGTAAAAAGACCATCTTTGCAACGTTGAAAGACTTCTGTAAGGCTCAATTTTGAGAAAAAAAAAAAAGAAAAAAGAAAAGGATAAGCGTATATTCAAAACATCCCACTTGGAGGTCTGTGTGGGATTCAGAGAATTTTAATCACATGATGAGGCTGTGCCTTTAATATGAGCACTACTTAATCAAAGCCTTTTCATTCGATGACCGAGGACCGACAAATTACACTTTGATGTGAGGAAGACTTTGCATACAGAGAAATGTTCTCATTTTAAACAAGACAGGTAAGCACTTGGTGTCAATTTCATAAGTCATTATTATTTAGAAAAAGACGAGGAAGATTTTGCACAAACGTTCCCATCGATTAGTCACTTAGCTCTGCCTGTGCTTCTGTCTTATCTTGAGAATCTTTGTTTGATGTGCAGGATGTAGGGACTTTGATTCCTCAAAGTGTAACTAGGTGATAATGCACAGGCTTTAGTAGAGGTGTGATGTACTATAGAGGGTTTTTTTCCCAGCTGTTTCATCACCTGCGTCAGGAGCAGCAGCAGTACTACTGATGTCATTAGAGGGAACATAAAAGCACTATCAAGTGGTGACATTAACATCAGTAACTGGAGATATCAGGGCAGGTGGCAGTACGACAGCGTAATCATGTGGTTTTAGCTGTGCACCCATGTGGAATAGGCCTATCCGCTCTAGCTCGAGCACTGTGTGCATCAGTCCTAGTGTTCAGGCTCTGTCAGTCTCTCACTCATACAAACAGTCAGTCACACAGTACAGCACAAACACAAGCATACATAGATAAAATGTGCGATGTGTACACACACATATAGAAACAGTATATCAATGCACAGTGGAGCTAAACCCTGTCGTATTAAATACTGCTTGTCAATTTTATGTGCTAGACAGTTTGGTCTCACAAACTTTTGTGAAAATGAGTGTGAATTATTTCCACACAGATGATGTATGTGAACAGGTTAAAGAAATACATTTCTGCACCATGACAGGGTTAAGGGAAGTAGTCTTTTTAGCAACAGCTGCATGCATAAAGGTCCATTCTATTTTCGGGAGAGGGGGTCTTCATGTTGCATTCGGCTATATTTTATTTTATTTTTTGCAAAGATTAGTTTTCATTACCAGATGCTCAAATTACAGTGCAATTACAGTTCCAACAATGTGTCAAGTTCCATATGTGCATTTGAAAATACTCTTTTATAAGTTATAGTACAAGGATCCAAAAGCAAAAGTCAAGATGCAACAACAAAACACTACTAACTAAAAGGATACTATTCCTTATACATATATACAGAGAAGATGTACTAATACTAAACCTAAGGGATTTTTGGAGGTAAATAGGTTACATTTTAGCTAAATTCCAATTCGTTTTAATAAGTGACTGTGAATATTTTGGATCAAAATATAACTTGATTATCAGTGCCTATATTTAGAATGAAAATGATTGCTTATTATTGACTGTCCCCAGACCTGAATTAAGATGTTACTTTTACCCAAGCCATATCATATTTTTGTGTATTTATAGCCCTCAACACAACCCAAACCACTAACCTTTACCCACCAGCTGTTGTCCCAAACCAGACTTTTACCAAAGTATTGACAGATGAAGAAATGCATCTTTAGCTATGGCAAGTAAGGATTTAGAAGGCACTTCTCTTGCCGTTCGTATAAACCTCTCCTGACACTTTTTTAAAAAATTAAACAGGTTTTCAATTATGTGTAAATAAATGAAACGCAACGGAACGGAATGGAATGGAATGGAACAGAACAGAACTGGACTGGACTGAACTGGACTGGATGGGACTGGACGGAGCGGAACTGAACGAAACTGAACTATTTCCTACTCATTTCAGTCACTGGTTCTAAACACTGTAGTATCTTAAAATGTCTGTTTCTTATCTTATGCAAGTTTTTTTTGTTTGTTTTTTTATGATTCTGTGTGCCAGATTCTTTTTCGTTCCTGTTAAACTGACAGAATACTAAACAATGAATAACAATTCAGTTTAAGTCAATGACGCCGGGCAGTTTTTTTTAAAAACATATTCTTCTCGGTTAAACATGACCAAAACCTTATGCCAGCATATAACTTTATATCGTTATAAATCACCTTGGAAAATAAAATATAAAGCATCCACATGAATACATACATATCTGACATGTACACTACTATGAATGTTGAAATGCACAGGGTCATTTCATCAGATTAATCTCCACTATGAACATGCCAATATCTACTTATTTATTTTACCTTTTTAATTTATTTTACCCTTTGATTTTTTTCTCTTTTCATTATTCACCTCCATTATGAACATGTCAATATTTACTTTTTGATTATTTTACCTTTTTAATTTATGCTTTATTTATTCGATTTCCTATTATTTTTGGTTTTATTGCTTCTGTTGTTGCTGTTTTTGGTCTATTTCTTAGTATTATTTTATATTGACATTTTACGTCCTGTATCTTCCATTATTTGGATTGGGATTTTTTTTTTTATCTGGCTTTAATTTAAAAATTTGACCTTTATCTCGGTTTCATCCTGCTTGTGTTCAGTAGGTCTATTTGTCTTTGCATTGTTCTACCACCATCTATGTATCCCATTTCTGCTTTGCTTTGTTTGTCAAAGCACTTTGTAAACTCTGTTTTCAAAGGTGCTATTTAAATAAAGTTAGAATTATTACTTTTTACATCATGGTGTAGATATGTAACCTCCACATCTTCTGTTCACAATATATAATCTGCCTTTTAAACTTCTCATTTCATGAAACTTTGTGAGACCTTTATGTGCCACATTCTACAGCAGAGACATGCAACTGTAGCCCAGCATGCATCTGTGTGTACAGGAGAAAAGAAGGAATAAAGTGAGGGGGGAGGTGGGGGGGGGGGTTGTTATACACTTACCCAAACACTTACTTATTTTGATATTAAATACAGATAGGTGCATATTCTGAGCCAACTTAGATGACAGTTGCCGCTTTTTATTCTCTTGTGTGATCATATCGCCAGTAACATCGGAAAACACACGTACGTTAACAGTAAAACTGTTGGGCCGCGGCTGCAAGAGAGCCGACGTCTCCCGAAAGTTTTAGAGTTAACATAAACTTTTCTTTCTCTTTTTTTCTTCACCGTGCTTCAAATGGCAGCCACGAGCGAGAGCCACCAGATCAAATGAGCGAGCTTTGAAAAAATAAATAAATACACGGCCTAGTTTCATCAACTGAAAGGATTTGTCTGAGCGAAGACGCTGAAAGGAAAGACAAGCACTACAAATAATGTGTTGTGTCATTTCACGAGTCAAAGCATTCTTGATGTTAGCTCTGTCACCATACTAAACTGTGGAATAGATGAACACAAAAGCAAATAACATAAGACAGAGCTGCTGTCCATTATAGATACAACACCTAACAGTCTATGAAAGATTTCCTTACAGTATGATGAGGTCACAGCGAGTCTCAGTGGAACCAGCAGAGCAAAGAAGCTCTTAAAAAAACATTTCTGATTATATATAGAATGTTTTTAATCCAAAGCACTATTCTAATATGAAATAATATGCATGTTCACCCTGGCTTCCTACTCTAAATCAGTACCTACATCCGGCTTACCCTCTACACAACAACTGCATCCACCAGCTTAACACAGCTTTTATACTGTTTCTTTCCATGACCAAAGCAAAACGAGTTTGAGTGCATTGTACTTCTTCACAAATGTTCACAATAAGCATATTTGGAACAATGTATTCAAACGCTGCAGCACTTTCTCCAAGGGTTCAGTTTCTTTGAACCAGTACAATGCCATTTTGAACTTGGGTGGCACCGATTAACTGTAGTGAGACACCTGAAATTGCAGGTCACAGCCCCACTTATGAGAGAACTTTGGTGCAGAAGTGAGACAGTAATCCAAGGCAACTACAGAAAAAAGCTTTCCATGTAAGGTTATATGGGAAGAAAGACAAAAACTCACTGCACTAGTTATATGTAAATTATCTCTTTGGTTAGAGTTCAAAGTCAATACTAAATAACATGTTGAAACTAGTTAGTTTGTTCCTAAAGCTTTTTCACTGTTTGGTTGCACCACCGAGACATACAATTGATCTTAGCTACTCAGGGGTCCGCACTAACCAAAATATTGTTACTGCAAATTACGTTTTCTCTTAATGTGGCCAATCGGTGAAAAGCACTAGCACTCTGTCTGATGCCAAAACAAACAACCACAGAAAGGTACTTTAACTAGGGGAAAGTATAATGATTAGGCAATAACTAGCAGTGAAAACAGTCAACTACAGCCTCTGTCAATATACTGGTACCCAAATATTGTGTAGATAAAGCTGTGCCATTACAGCAAACACATAATGAGGGCCTACACTGGCAAACTGTTGGAAATTAGCAGTTGTTAATTAGAAACTTCACCTGTGGGTACAATCTATCACAGAGAATGCATTGCCAATGCAAGTTTCAGATACTTTTTATCAGATACTGTATCAAACTTTTACTATGGGTGACTTTAACTCCGACCAAAGTCATTTTTCAGTCAGAAATCTGCACTTTACTCAAATGTGTCTATCAGGTACTTCATCCATCACTGGTCCCACCTTTCAAAATGGTGCACCATGACAACAGCTATTTTATGGAGGGCTTAACATACACTAATTGCTAGGTGTAAGATTCAGTGGTGCCCCCAAGAGATGGCAATGGCCCCTTGAAACAATTTCTGGCCCTCTGTTGTGAACATAATTGGAGGCAGGAATTACTGTTTGTCTAATTTTTCAGCTAGTTTGAAAGTAGTGGTAGCTTGTAAAAAGTAGACAACTTAGGGTATCCATTAGCTCCCACCATGTAAGCATAGCATTTTAGAAAGGGGGCTAAATAATGCTCCAAATTTCGGCAAGGGAACAGCTGGTTTGGACTGCTTTTAAAAGGGGTCTGCTGAACTCTCACCATAAGATATCTGAATGAAAATGGGTTCTAACCCCTGAATTTCACTGAGTCCATCAGCGGCACGTTACGGCCAAGGCACGACCTTTGCAGCCGATCATCGACGTTCTAGTCAATGATCGTTATTCCACCGAGCATGTCTCAGGAGCGTCTTGTCCCTCTGCTCCGCGTGAAATACGCAGCAAGTCTATTTTTGCTGGACACGGACAGCAACTGCGTCAAGCCGCACACAGCAGATCGTACCAGGAAGGTCAAGTCAAGCAGCATTGCATCCAGTGAATTTTCAAATTAAAACGCCTTGCACAGATTCGGGATCTTGTTAAACCTGACTAAAACATTACATCAATCACACCTGCTGCTTCTCTCTCCAGCAGCCCTCAGTATTCTGTCCTGCAGGGGAATTAATGCTTCTGATAACAGTCACTGTACATGAAATAGACAAAAGTAGATCATAATTAACAACAGCAAACAAGAACCAAAAACACGGTTAAAATCGTATCTACCTCATATCTATTTCATTTATCATTAAATTATTAATTATCCATCTGTATAATTAAGAATATCAATATGTTTTTAACTAAATCACAGCCACATGTCTTCTATCTTTTTCATGTGTAACTGGATTTATTTTTATTAATCTGCACAACTATCAAGATGAGCTTTTTTTTTTTTTTGACTGAAAAACAGCGGAAATTCTTTGATCTACTTCACCATGGCTGGACTGCAGGTTGCAGCCCAACAAAGTGCCATGGCAGAATCACTAAAATCCAGGGAAAATGACGAAATAAGCACAATCTCATTGGGTCTACAGTATCAGCTGGCAGTATGCTCTGCTTCAGAAACACAGATGCGCTTGGTGGGATAAAGAGCTGCGTGGAGGGTGAAGCAAAACAGCGCTGCAGCTGTAATGCTCTAGACATTGCAGCTGGTGAACTCCCAGGGTAAGAGTACTCAAGAGCACCCGCTGAACTTGAGAAGACTTGTTCACGATAAATATTTTGTCCCTTCCAATCAATGAACTCCTTAAATGTAAAGCAGTATATCTGTCTTTTTAAGGAAAGGGAAAACCAGCCCATTTAAAGAACAATGGATCAAGTATAAATACATAGATACATAACACATTAAACAGAATTGTTTTAACCATTGTTCTGTAGCAGGATTAGTCTATGAGCATCAGATAATTAACAATATTTATTGTAAATTAAGAAACCAGCGTATATCTGTATGTAATTCCTTAACTCTCCATATTGACATATTTTTCAGCCTATATTCTACAATATCATAACAGAATTCCTAAAATTCTGTTCTGGCTTGGTTTTGGTGTGCCACACCAAAATTTTCAGTTGTCCCATCTGGCCACCCCTATGAACAATTTGAGGTGCCCCCCTAAAATGTCAGTAGTGCATAAACTCCAACCTAAATTAGAAATTACGATCAGACTAGTTTGTGTTTGACGCTGCGTATAGCTGGTACAACCCCATGAAGATGATGACATCTAACAGTTCTTTATGGTTTAAAATGCCAGGCACAGCAAAGTACTCTGGACATATCTGGCTATACCTTGACATATTCTCAGCTGCAATGACCACGAGAGAATGTTAGTCACGACAAAGACTACAGATCAGTGTGTCATTCTGAGCAAAGGCTACAAGGACAAGAACCAGATTTGATTCAGACTTTCCAGCAAAACATCCAATCTGTTGAGGTGACAGCTCAAAACTCCCAAAAAACTAACTACTTGTGAATCTGGCTTTTGCTTTGTGCGAGTAATTGGACACTGAACCGAGGAGAAAAACTTCCAAACTCTCTCTGTGAGTCATACTTGTGTTTGAAGCAAGGTGAAGAAAATGAGAGAAAAGAGAAGACAGCATGAACTCTGAGACACTGGGGGACAGTGAGGGAGAGGTGGGAGAGGGGGCAGCAGTGTTCACACCGAGCTTGACACATCCCACACACACACTTACGCACACATATCCATAAGAGTGCACAACCTTTCTGCCACTCTCTCGGACATATACACACAACCCTCAAACGGCTGATGGGCCTTCAGCTTCTCTGTCTAGGGTCTGGTGTTGGTGTGTCTGTGTGTATTTCCCGCATGGTTTTATTTACTGATATCACTGTGAGAATAGAAGCAGGCCAGGAGTAACCTAGCAGCCATGCCAAGTGCCAATCTGAAACTAGATATTCTATAAGCATAAATCAATTCTTTATGGATGTTTTATGGTGAAAAAAGCAAATATTCATGTGATCCATCATGGTTAAACTGCATTAAAGACATCACACAGCAATGGCGTTGAGTCCATGACCGCTGATTAGTGTCAGCACTGTCACTGAGCTTTTACTATGAGTGAGTCACTGTGTTCGAGAGGCACATCCCGCAATTACAGAGATTGGCCTGTTGTTAGTCAGATGGGCGAGGCTGAGCGATGGCAGCGGAGCGTGTTTCTGACTGTGTGTGAGGCTGTGATCGCTGGGAGTGGCATGTTACCTGGCTATGACAAACAGCACACAACTGACACCCAAGTAAGCCAGCAGAATATACATCCAGATATCAGGCGAGAGGGGGTTGAGGAAGGAGAAGACCCCAGGGTTGGTCCCGTTGGGCTTGCGGTACAGTATACTTATACCCAGCGTCATGAAGGGCTTGGAGAAGTCGATAACCTTTTCGCGCACGTATGTGATGGCGAGGGGAGCCACTGCCAGATCAGCTCTCTGTCAACAGCAAACATAAAAGGGAAGAGAGATCGTCTATAAGTCACAGGCACAGGAAGCATTTAGAGGCAATCAAATTAAGAAAACAGGGTCTTTACACACTACACAGTCTGTCCCAAGGCACTTAGCAAGAAATTTAAAGCCCTTTTTCTCTTTCAACCCATCAAGTATACTCCCACCACTGAACTCACCTTTATCACCCCGAAGCCTAAATCAAAGCATTCATTTATTTTCTTTACCGACTTTTTCCTTTTGTTGGACTGGCTGCGAGCTACAGCTGATCACAGTGCTCTTCTTTATGTTAATGCTGTTGGGCGGAAACCTCAAATATCCAAAACCACAACTTAAAAAGTTATTCAGGGGACCTATGTGTACCGCCTATATAAATGCATGGTTGCAAGACAAATATACAAGGTTATTGATCTAGATAAAGTTGCAAACATAATTTTGATGAGTTGTGTTAGTCTAGTCAAGTCAGGTCAATTTTGTTTATAAAGCCCATTATCACAAATCACAATTTGCCTTTAGAGGGCTTTACAGCATGTGACATCCCTCTGTCCTTAGACCCTCAAGAAACCTCAGGAAGAGCGACTGAGGAGAGATCCCTCTTCCAGGACAGACAGATGTGCAATAGATGTCGGTAAAAACAATGAAATTAGAATAAATGACAAAATGATTTACAATGATATAATAATAATAATAATAATAATAATAATAATAATAATAATAATAATAATAATAATAATAATAATAATAATAAACAAACATGATATGGCATTATAATGTTGATAATCACATCAACTAAATTTTGTCTGCAAATTAAACTCAAAATTCTGTGTTGATTGATTTATTTTAAGCTGTAGTGAGGAAATTGGCTTTTCATTTTTAATTTAATTTAATTTTTATTTAACAATTCAACCTTCTCACCTTCAGTTCAGTCCCCTCCCATGACCACTTAAAATTTCAAAGGACATTTTCTTACTTAAAAACTTGTTTGTTTTGCTATCAGTTATTACGTAAGGACTACTCAAAATGCTTTAGAGAAGCTTTTCCCCCTAACTCAATGTAGTGCACTTGTTGCTTGTGATTTCATAAGAAGTTGTCAAACTGATGCAAACAGTTGCATTATTTTTTTTTTCTTGCTGAGCCAAATAATTTATTTTTAGAGACTTTTCAGGCTATTGAAAAACAAAATGCTTGTGTTTTAAATAACTATACACTGTCCCATCAAAGTTGGTATTGTGTCTTTGTATGGTTTCAGATACTTGCATGTTTAATTATATTATTAATATTTTATCAAAATCACACTCAAATGGAGTTACGAGGTTTTCGACCATCAAATCTTCACTTTAGAATCATAAGCGTCTATCTGACATTTTTGTCAAAATGGAGTTATTCATATATTCTTATTCTGTGGCAACTTGTAAACATTATGTGAGTATGTGAGTAATATGCATTTTGCAAATTTTTATTTAGAAAACAAAAACATTCATATCATTCACGCTATTTGGAAAGGGAAACTTCCAAGCTCAATATCTCAGAACAGCTCAGAACGTAGATAGAAGGTGGCGAAATGTTAAGATATATGTTTTTTACCAATAATTCACCTCACGTTATTCTGTTATGTAGCTGTTGGACTGTTGGAGAACATGAGCTACAAGACTACTACTAAAGATCTTTTTTGTTATGCCTCGCTTATATAATTCCACTTGTATAGCCACTCATTAGTCTGGGCAAAAATATTCTTTATTCTGGGTAAGAGCCACATACTTTGACTGTAAAAGGAAAAACATGATAACCTGATGTTTTGGCATTTTGTTAAGCAGCATTTATTTAAGAGCTCTCCAATACAGACCGATATTAAACTACAGTCCTGAGGGCAACACACACCGGCGGTGCATGACTTGCATCCAACTCCTGTACCTACTGTGTTCTATTTAAACCCACACAGGCAGCTCCAACGTGTCATGACAACACGTTATGTCATGATGCCATGTCAAGATACACCACTTTTCCACAAATCAGAAATGGTATTACCTTCGCTAACTACACCGGCACATTCTGGCTACTGTTTTTTGAATATTTCTGTATGGTACTTTCAGCACGTGCAGTGGGCATCTGATCATATAACACTACATGACATGGCTGGTTTGGTTTTCCTTTTGGGACTCAATGGTAAAATTGTTCAGAATGCTCATCCCCTGCCCTATTGTTTAACAGGCAAGGGCTATCTCTTTTAATTTTTCTTCTAGCAAATACTAACTGTTTTAAACCACTTTTTAAAACATCTTTCATGGATAAGATTTAATGGACTCCTCAGATGCAAACTAAGATTAACTGTGGTCAGAATGTTCATGTTCTTACAGCTTTATTGGGTTTATTTTGGTTGCAGCTCATGTTCCCAAGCAAACTGATCCATCCGTTTCATTTGAAAAGCCTGAAAATACCTCTGACAATAACACTGTGGGCAGTTAATGTGGGTGGAGAACATATAAACGCAATTAACTTGAGACCTGGTCTAACGTTACTACGTGTTTGTCTTGTCACGTCAGTGTGGTGTATTTGCAGTTCTGGAGACGCCTATAATCATTTTCCACTGCATTGCTTCACAATCCATAAACCCAGGCTTCCAACAGCGTTAACTTTGAGAACATTGGGAGGTTTTGGTACCAAGTTCTTCCTTGCATTTCCACTGTATTTTGGATTTACGCCATAAAAGGTCAAAAGTCAGGCCGACAATATCATTTTACTGCTTGGTAGTAAAGTAAGTGGTAACAGAAGCAGTGCAAGAGGTGGATTTTCTTTCACATGTTGATAATCATGATATATGTGTATTTGCCAAGGTAGGGCTCTGCTGGGGGTCTGCCAGACAGTGGCTAAAAATCAAATTTAGTGCCTTGCACAACTGTAGTTTTTAAGTTTCATTTCTAACCACTGATTCTGCTCCCTCTGAGTGGCCTCCTTTCCCCAAATAGTAATCGGGACTTGAACATTTCTGTTTACCCAGCAAGAATTTTCATTTATCTTCCTTTTGTTTGGCTTTCTTTCCTACAATGTCATTAACACATGTCCTTTTTTTCTCAAGTGTTGCTTTTCTTGCAGCTACAGATGCAGAAAGAAAAAGGTGGTTACTGTGGTGCTCTATGTAGATATCCTTGTTGTGATCTGACAAAGCCATAGCTTTAACAACCAAAAGTACTGGGAACTTTTATTGGGTATCACCTCGTGAGCAATACCAACATTTAGTTCAAGAATTTCTCCCCAAACCAGGAACAGTGGAAACAAAAGCCGAATCAATCACCAGAAAATGTTGGCATCATATGTTTTTGCAAACAACCAATAAGTAACATTTGCATGTTATTAAGTTGTGGATATGTTTATGTTTGAACAAAGCTGTCGCTAATTTGGATAGGTTTTGGCAAACAAACCACTTGGTTATGGTTGGGAGCGGATCAAATTTTGACTTAAAATACTTGGTTTTAGAGGCAAAATCCCTGATGTAAAAGCAGCATTTTTTCCAATAAATAGCATCTGTTTTTCATAGCTCTATTCTGGCAGGTAATGCAGTGATGTCTCAATGAAAACACCTTGTGGCACTCTGCAGGTGAAAAACAGTGACAGGTTGCTACAAAACACTCATGTTATGTACCTTAAAATCTGCTAAAAAAACAGCTATGGGTTGCTGCAAACAACCATGTTTGCAGCAACCCATAGCTGTTTTTTTAGCAAAATAACCATGTTTGCTGCCCAAAAAGTAGGAAAACAGCAACTACTCTCTACAAAAACCCACCTTTGGTGCCTAAAAAGTCACTCGAGTGATGGGTTGCTACCAAATACCTGTGTTTGGTGCCTAAAAAACAGCTGGGAAAAAGAAAAAAAAAAAGCTACGGTTCGCTACGAAACATCCACATTTTGTTCAAAAACTGCTGCTGGAAAAACAGTAACAGGTCACTACAAAAAACCCACATTTGGCACCTAAAACACCAATAGGAAAACAGCACGGGGTCGCAACTAAATACCCACATTTCGTGCCTAAAAAGCAGCTAAAAAAAAGAGCAAGGGGTTACTACAAAATGCCCTTGTTTTGTGCTTAAAATGAAGCTGGAAAACAGCAACTATGCAACAAAAAAAAAAGAAAACACCTTTGGTGCCTGAAAAGTCACTGGAAAAACAGTGATGGGTTGCTACAAAATACCCATGTTTGGTGCCTAAAAAGCTGCTGGAAAAACAGTGATGGATCATGATCATGTTTAGTTGTTTCTTGGTCTTAAACAGTGGTCTGCAGCTTGGTGGGTACCACGGCTATGGTCATCCACCATCTCCTCCACCATCACAAAGTCGGCTCATATACTATGTCACTTTACAAACGTTAAAGTAAGGTATGAAACATGCAAATATAACATAGTCATGGTTGGCAGAAATGTACAATGCCAATGTTTTCCTCTGCCAACAGGGTTGTAAAGGCAGAGCCTGTGACAATGCTACATTTTAAGTATGTTTTTCATCAGCGCTGTGGTTTATGCTTTGCCAATGCCCTGCAGTGAAAAAAAAAAAAGAGCGGAATTTTTTTCTACTCTGAACACATGCAGCTGTTTGCGCCACGCACTGAACATTAACATGATATTTCTATAGAGTTATTTTTACTGTGAGATAATCCCTTCTTTGGTTGGCAAGCACAAAAGTTGTGCTTATATATGAGCCGTGTGCTTCAGAGATATGAAGAAGGGACGTATAGAGCCTGCTCAGGAAAGTCATGTTACCATATCTGGGGGTGAAAAGCGTGTTGTGCTGCTGACAGTTAATAAATCTTGGGCTGCAATGTGACTATAAATGCTAAACATTCACAGCAAGGTCAAGTGGTTCATTTCTCAAAGATATATCCTTTTTGTCTTATGAAGGTTGCCATACATCACTGGAGGATGAATTGACAAAGCTTCCTGCTCGCGGCTGTGATACATAAAAATTCTTTCCGATATCACAACACAAGCCTACACAATGCAAACCCATCAGGATGCGTTTACCTCACGCTGAGTGTTAGCAAGACCAAAGCTGGTTTTGCTAAATTCCTTTGACAGGATGTTTCCAAATTGTTCAGCTCGATTCAGCATGTCTTCCTCAACTGAACTTCTTCTCTGTGAGTCCACAATCCCCGGTCTTCAGAGGGGCCTGTCTACTGCAATCACCATCTTTCTAAGTCAAGCCGTAGACCCTGCACAAGAAGTGGGGCAAACCCACGCTGAACATGATCTCGCAGGGGATTGGGCCCTTCACCCATGAATGGACTGGACTATCTGTCATGGCAGCCAATCACTGCACTGATCAAGAGTAGAAGCACAAGACAAGTCTGTAGGAGTTAAAGGAGGCTTGACCCCTCTTGGGTCAGATATTGACTATTGGCCGTGCAGCGCCTGCTATTTTTCTGCCTGTGTAGTTTATCCTAACTGAGACTTTGTCAGGGATAATGATCTACAATGTGAGCAGATTGTGTGTGCTTGTGTGTGTGTTTTAATAAGCTCTGTGGGGGAAACTCGTCCCGACAGAATCTATGCTCTCCTCGCACAATACTCGAGCTAGTTGTTAGGGTACGGGTTTCTTTTTTTATTCTCTCTCCCTCTGAGTGTGTTTCAGTGAAATACTCCTCTTCATTACATCTCGTTTTTGGCCATTTTCAACCAACATTTGGATGGAAATAGATGTTGATACTCAAGATGAATTGCATGAAAATCTAAATTTGCAACCAACAAACACTGTCAAGATCTATTTATCTTTCAATATTTAAACATGAAGTGTCAAAAATGATGGAAAATGCCAAACATAAGACTCCAATTTGACATCTGCTGTTTTTAGGCTCCTTCTGTCATCTAGCTACCTGAGCTATTTTTGCACTTCTTGCTGAGACACTTTTCCTGCTTTGATCAATGACGTTATCATACACTTGAATTGTTTGTTTTGTCCTGCTGAATGCAGTTTTTGACCAATAATTGCTGCAAAATATATCAAACATAAAAGTCCAATTCCAAATGGTAGTTTTCACCAACCCTTGATGCACAACATGGGTCAAGTGACCTGACTGAGTTTTTATTTTCTATATCTTTGCAATAAATTAATTTCATCATTCAATATCCAAGGTATTCCTCAATTGACTTGTTTTTAATCGTCATACATCCTTATTTTATTTTTTTCCTTTCTTACTTTTTGAATAAAAACCCTTTTTGTATCACTACCCTTCTAATGCGCAACATGGGTCAAAAATGACCCATATCCATTTTCTTTATTTCATGTATGGCTGAGTGTTTCTATGATAAATCTTTGAAATAAATACATTTTATCATTTACTATTCCAAGTATGCAGTAAATATCTTCTTTTTGTTTAGCACAAATCATAATTTTTTATTTTTCCTTTCATACGTTATGAACAAGCACAGCTTTTGTATTTCTACGTCAAATAAGAAAAAACTACGGAGAATAAGAAAACACAACAGCAAATAATAAAACACAACCGCAAATCAGAAAACACAACTGCAAATAAAAAAACACAACCACAAATCAGAAAACAGAACCGCAAATAAGAAAACACAATCGCAAAAAATGAAACACAACCACAAATAAGAAAACACAACATTAACTTCTAACGGGTCGGTTTGTCTAAATTTGCAGTTATGTTTTCTGATTTACACTTGTGCTTTTTACTTGTGGTTGTGTTTTCTGATTTGCTGTTGTTTTCTTATTTGCGTTTGTGTTTTGTGATTTGTCATGTGTGTCATGAGTTTTGCACTTCAGGGCCACCGTAGTTTTGCCACACTCACTGCTAAAGTAAATGCTTTAAACTAATTATTATTATGGTATTAAGTCATTTAATTTTAAGTCACACTTGGATGAATGGGCCATTTTTGACCTGTGTGTAAAGTTGATGTAGTAATATAAAAACTATTTTTGTTTATAATGCATGGAAGGAAAAATGAAAATAATGATCGGCGATAATCAAACATAAGATATTTAAAGAATACTTGGAATATTCAATCATAAAATAAATTCATTTCAAAAGATATAACAAAGAAAACCTCCCCCAGCATGAAATAACCTGGAAAATGAATGCAGGTCATATCTGACCCATGTTGTGCATTCGAAGGGGTGTGCATATGTTGCACATCAAAGGGTTAAAATATTATTCATAGTTATAACGTAAACATGCAGGTTTTAACTTTTTATTCGGTTCTGCTTGTACACATTTTATTATATGTTAAAGGACAATTTAAGTGTCATTTTTTCTTTGTTTTGCCAGCATGTTTTTCAGTAATTATAATTGTGTAACCCCCAAGCTAATTGCTGAAATCTTGGTGTAATATTGTCAAATTACACCCTAAATATTTGGGTAGATTTGGTTTATCAAAAAAGTTTGATAAACCAAATCTACCCAAATATTTCAAATTACAGCAATCAAACTGATGTGTGCCAAACCAGCTCTTCAATTACTGATGCTTTGTCACGCTCCTTGGCGTGTGATCACGCCAAGGGGCGTCAATATCACGCCAAGGGGCGTCAATATCAATATTGAGGCACAGGGCACTCATTAGCATCTCTCCAGTCGGGTCAGCAGCTCTGTGCTCTTGGAAGAGTTCTGGTAGCAGCCTTGCTTGCAGACGTGAACTGTTAAAAGCCATCCAGAGATGGTGAAGAGAGCCTGTAGTGACTCAAAGGTCCCTTTCAGGATATCACAGGCTGTTCTTGTGATTGGTGTGGCCTGAAATGCCTGCTTTCAGGGCAGCTTTTCTAAAAAATCAGGATGCAATTTGCAGTATTTTTAGGTGTTTTTTTTGCAACGAAAATGAGGGAGAGGGAGCAAACGTAGATGTAGCAGGAACTCGGACAAATTTTAATATAAATCTGCCTTGTACCTTGTACCTTGGGAGGGCAGTGACAGGTTATAGTCCCTACAATCTCAGACCAACAGTGAAACAGCACGAGTCTGTTATTAAACCTGTTGATAAATGTACGGTAACATTAATTAGATGACACTTAAACCACTTTTAGATGAGAACAGCCATACAGAAAGTTGGGCTTTTGCCTTGAAATTTGCCATTTTTTACTTTTTTCCAACTACTGACCTAACTTTTTTTGCCATATTAGGCATATGGAGAAAATACTTGCCATTTCCACTAGGTGCATTGTATATGGGAAAATACGTATGTGTTTTTCTGTGGTTGTTTTTTAAAATGTTTTTCAACTAAACATACAACATACATACATACATACAACAACATGGTGCCATTACGACAAAAATCTGCCAATAAACAGGCTAAAAGTCTGAACTGATGTTGATTAAAAAAATAAACCCAATCGAAGTCTAAAAATGATATTAATGATAGTATTTTTTAGAGCTTGATTTTGAAAAGTGCATTTTGTGTGCAGAGCAATGATACAAGTGTGTGTAATACCAAAGAGGACCATACGGGTTAATAGAGATGTTTAGAGACTTACGTGGTCCATTAGCTCCTTGACCATGCCATTCCACTGGCCCGTGTTCTCATCCTGGGCACCGTATCTCCCATCTTCCACCAGGCGAACCTCATAAGTGAAGCCCAGGATGTTGGCCAGCTCTCTCAGCAGGTCTATGCAGTAGCCCTCGAAGCGGTCGTTCCCGTACAGCGGCTTGTCAGACTTCTTAAACATCACGTATGGCTCTTCCTGTCAGGTGAAATAGTGGAGGAGGAGAGATGAGTCTCTACAGCACTTGGCATCTTTTACCTACTGATAAGGCCTATCTGAGAGGCTGTCTGATGTGCCAGATAGGTTTTCGAGTCGCGCTAGCTCAAATACACACTGGCTCCACTCGTAAAGCAAGTGCAAAGCCGTTGCGTTTATGTGTGTATGTGTGTGTGTGTTTGCCAGCAGTTCCAGTCCTGTGATGTGAGGTAGGGTGGGTGCAAAGTGAGGCATGACCACAATAAGAGATAATCTGCCATATCAATGACTCTGTGCTGCTCTCAGGCTCAGCAGGCTGGCTTTGGGCCCAGGCCCAGCTTTCAGGACACCGCATGCTTTGTCAATAAGATAAGAGATGCTGATAGACGGACATAAAAAGAGAGAGCAAGAGCCGTCTCATCCCCTCTGTTCACGCAAACAGCTGGGGAGATTACTAATGTCTTCTTTCATACTGCCTTTTTCCCTCCCTCCCTCCCTCCCTCCCGCCTACCGAGCATCTCCTCCACCATGTCCTTCTCCTTTCTCTCCTCCACGCTTCACTCCCCGTTTTCATCTCCTCCAGCTTCCTCCCCTCTCTACCTCTGCTCCATACACCATCTGTCTTTGTTAGCCTTAGACGCTCGTTCCCGCCGCACGTCCCTCATTTCTACGACTCCCCTGACTCTCTCAGACAAATAAATCCAAAAATATATCGTTGGGCAGGTGTTGTTTATAATATAACTGTGCCATGACTGAAACAGACACAAAAAAAAACAGCATTAAAGATTGCTAACAGCTTTGACACATTTCACTGGCTGGATTTTTACCAGTGTGCAGGCTGTGAGGTGTTTGCATATGGGGAAGAAAACAAACAGTTTGTTCTTTTCAGTAGTGGCAGGGCCAAATAAACAGCCTGTTTCTGCAGTATATCATAAATTTCCCTTGTAATAGTGATAGCAGACAGATGTTGGGGATAATGGTTTCACAGCACAGTATCATAAGGAGAGATAGATCATCCAGCAAATAAAGGTAGAACAAAGGTACAATATAAACGCTTTATGTGCCCTTCTGTTTATTTTTCTCTACAGTCTATTATAAATCTTAATATCCTTATGCAACTCCTATTATTTGTTTTTACACATAAAAAATGTGAAATTCATGCACAGAATCACATATGAAATATCTATAAACAATGTAATCAATGTAATGTAAAATGGAGTTTCACATTTTTTTGTACTGCATGAAGAATGTGTCTTTCTTTCTATAAGTGCATGTGCATATTTGAATCTGTGATATGTTATCACTAGAATGCTGTTTTACATGTGACATTATGACAGGTTTGGCTCTCACAAAAATTACATTAAGATGGTGTTTTTAGATGTGAAATACTTAAAAAACAAACAAAAAAACTCCTACATGTCCCTTTATTGTGTGGGCACTTAGAAAAAACATGGCTGTTTTTGAACGCTGATATTTTACATTTTATTTGGGAAAAAAAAGTGAAAATGCATATGTGCACATGTAAATTTATTGTTGTTGTTTATATTACAATTGTTAAAAAAAGATATAAGTGGGATGCATTTGTTTTTCATGTGATGCAACGTAATCCAATTAGTTTCTCTATAATAATAAAAATTACAGTTAAAATGTTCACATGTGAACCTTATACATTTATCTTGTAAATTACTTGAAATCAAAATTGGCTTGTTTTTCTTAAAAAACATACCGTATATTCAGGAAGACAATGAGCAATGACAAAAAGAGATGACCCTGAAATTTGCAAGAAATTAGTGAGAAGTACAAGTAAATTACCAGAAATTTTGTAAAAAAAAAAAAGCTTAAAATGTATAATAATACATAAAACATAATGATAAATATTGAATTATGATAATTATAAATATATTTTTCCCTAGACAAGTCATTTTTTAAATTGATTGATTTCTTGCAATTTGTGCAATGTTTATTACCAAGTTGCCTATTGCACTTTTTCCCCACATATCGTTTTTTAAAGAAAATCATACCAATTTGCCCAAAATTTGAAGGTTAAAATACTTATGAAAGGCGTCTGAAAGCAGCACAAGAAAAGTGATGTTGTTCCAGGTTTCAAAGAGTGAAATGGTGCTCCACATTTACATTTTTTACCCTGACAAGCTCAAGAACATATTTATTCATGGACGAAACTATCATTCGTTCGACTAGCAATCAGTCCTCAATCTTAATTTCATCATTTTGATGAGTATGAATGATTGTTTTTCCCCATTGCTGCCTTCTGGCCTAAAATAAAAGCAGGATATCAGTTGAGATGATGAGCTACAGTGGAGTCTCACTTTCACCACACAGCAACCATCTATTTTATCATCGCTGACAGCGCTCTGCACATTATATGTTCTATCTACTGTAGCACATGTGCTGCTACATTATACCTCAGCTGCAGCAGGACTGCGAGGATACTGATGTAATCTTGATGAAAGAGCAGAAAGCACTGTCCACATACAGATCGATACCAGTGCGGCGGCAATGTCAAGACATACAGTGCAAACACCAAAGCACACCGCTGTTTGTTTGTACAGGCGTGTCACTGAGGGTGAACACAAGTGAAAGTGTCCATAAACCTCCATAACCTCCCGTGCTAGCATTTAAATATAGACACACACATACCGGACCTATAACCACTCAAATATATCAGATGGTAGGTGACAGCACCTATGGGACCGCAGTGTGTGTGTATAATGTGTGTATGTAACAGTTTTTTCTTTCCTTTTCACATTCATTGCAACATCTAACAATCCAAGGTAGGAGTTGTGTTTTCCTTTTTTCCCATCGCCATGGTAACTGCTTCAGTGGAGCTGAGCATGCCAGTGTTTTTCAATCCACACAGGTAAATTTCCAGGCACTTTTAATACCGTGTGCAGAAGCCGGGTGCTCACCGATGCTGCCAATATTAGAAAGGAAGAAAGACAGGCGTCATCTTTAAAAATGTGGTTTTATCTTTTCATTTCAAGTGGCTTCAGGGTTATTAATCACTCACAGCCACAGCTATTGTGTGGTAAACTTGAGTCGTGCTTTGAGAAGACTGGATGAAAAGTGGAATCTCCTAACTGGAATTCATACAATACAACACAGGCTATTTGTTTGTCTTTTGTTACTTTTGAGCTAAAGTACAAATTGCAAATCAATTAGCCATTGACCATGAATGTGTGTAACAGATTAAAACCCCATCGCGTCAAGTTTGAAGCTCTTACAATGAAATGACACAGACTTTTTATATTAACCCCTTATGTGCCGTGTTGCCTCTAGGTAACATACCCATTTTTTGGTGTATACACTCACACAACACATCCCCAATTATGTTGCAATAGTTAAAAAAAGAGGTAGGGCCCTCAGGAGACCAGTAGCATTGTATGTATTGTAACATGACTCTCTGGGGGCCATGTTGAGTCCCTTTTTTGGGGCCTTTCTCGCATGGTTCAGTCCCATTAACTCTCTCCACAGAAATGGTCTGAGAACATTTTTTTCTGTCATTTTAAAATTTTGAAAAAAAAGGTTTCACAAAAATAGATGGGTAAAGTTTAATTATAAATTGTTAAATGTACTAAATTAAACCTAATTTTGTATTAAATTAATTAATAGAAAATTGTTTAAATGCAAACACTGCCTTAAAACATTGTGCCATTATGGAATCCCACCATGACAGTTTCCGTATTGTGTATTTAGGTTTATAGCGTAACAGTCATCATAATTTTCTTTTTATCTCTGCAAATTAACCTAATTTTCTTTTTATCTCTGCAAATTAGCCAAAAGAAGTTTCATAATGTTGAATATTTTCCATACAGTATTCAATGTTATTAACATTTGAACATTACCCTCTTTTATTTCATTTCTTACCATCATGGTACAGCATTGCTTTAAGGTAACATAAGCACACATGTACACCAAAAACTATATATTTGTTTGAAAATGTCTTTGAATTATGTTAACTTCATCTATATTATGACAAAAAAGATTTGCTTTTTTTTTTTTTACCAACTGGCATCATAAAACCATAGAGGGTTAAGAGCTGCATGGAAGGTTTGTTATTGGTCAGCTCGGGCTGAGTTTCTGATGCCGATGGAGATCATTAAGGCTCTGCAATCTCCTTTTCAGTAACACATCTAACAAAGACACTGCACATCTTCCTCACCATTACCTCCACTCTCTATTACAGTGAATGAAGCACTGTAAACACATTGACTGCACAGTAATGAAACAAAGGGAAATAAAGGTTGCCTGAGAGTGAAATATACAGAATCCAAAGAATGCTTTGGGATAGGATCACTCCAGCCACAATATAGCCATCTGCAATTTAAAGTGAATTTTAGCAAGGTGTCAAGGTGGAGTAGTCATGACCCAATGTGAATTCTGATTTGATGTGTGCATGTGCAGAAATGTTTGTAGTTTAACCTTTCAGTTATACCTGCACACACTGTGGATTCAAATAATTTAGAATCAATGAAATTAGCCTTCATGCATTTCTCTATCGTTGTTTTGTGCATTTTCTTTGTCGTTGTTAGATATCTCTATGATTATCTTTTTCACTAAAACAATT
This sequence comes from Plectropomus leopardus, assembly GCF_026936395.1. Taxonomy (NCBI): domain Eukaryota; kingdom Metazoa; phylum Chordata; class Actinopteri; order Perciformes; family Serranidae; genus Plectropomus; species Plectropomus leopardus. Next base: position 2,597,059 of record NC_142186.1, read on the forward strand.
TATATTCCAAATATTACCACCAGCTGTCACCTTAATGTGCTAAGATCAGTCACTGCGTCTTCTGTCGGCTGTCAATCAGCTGTCCATCAGCTGTCATCAGTCTGCAGCTCAGTCCATGTAGAGATTATGAGTCAGAACATTAAGAAAAGCATGCTGGCTTGTATGCTGCAAAATACCAGATGCAGCTGAACATCCTGGGATTTTTGGCATACTGCATTTAGTATACTTTGTCTTGGGACTTATTAATCCCTTTTCTAGCATACTAAATAGTATGGTAATATACTGGAATGCAGTTAGTCACTATGGACTCCAAAAAATCCAAGATAGTGACAGCCGAAATGCTAAACTCAAGGCTTTAAAATGGGTGACGTCACAGTGGCTACTAGGGCTGTCTTGAATACCATTTTCTGGAGTCCAGAGCTTTGCCATTAATCAACAATGAAAAATCGTAGCTTTCGTGGGGGGGCAATGTGTCCAGTGTTCTAAATTGAAAAGTGTGGGGTAAAATGATCACTTCTGTCACTGTGTGCAGCAGCAGAACAACAAACACTGAAATTATTCATCCTCTGCAAAAAGAAAAAACAAAACAAAACAAAAAGAATATCCAAATGCCTAAATTGCAAACTGAAAATCTGGAATAGCCAAATATTTGGATCCAGCTCTAGTGGCTATGTCCATTATCTATACAGTCTATAGTTTTTGCTTATTGAATTCCCCAATGCTTTCCTGTTACAGTACTGCACTTTGCCTCTGCAGTGTGCTCTGTACCCTACCTTACACAGTACACGCACATGCCTCATTAAAGGTGTACACATAGCTGAACAATTTTGCTTTATTTTTATCTCTGTCAAATGCCAGTTTGACCACAGTGACAGTGAATTCCTCCTCAGCCCCTTTAAAAGATAATTTATTTCCTCTTTTTATAATGTGACCATTTTCTCCCCGTCGCTATTTGCTGCCATGTTCACTAGCAGAACAAGTGTTATCAAGCATGTGGAGCACAAAGACGCTATTGTGAGCCCATTAGCAGCTTCTGACCTCTCACCTCCTGTCAGCTGTGAAAGACTGTAATTATCATAAAGCATGGCTGGGCACATTAACAAAAAGCATCTCTCACTGGTGCAGTCAGTTATACCTGGGATTCTTTCTGGACATTACAAAAGCTCTCATCTTCCATCTGTGAAAAAGGGAATGGTGCATGGAGGAGTTTTTAATGTTTCTGCAGAAGTAGCAACATCATAAGAGAAATGTTGCTTTCATTCTGTAATTTCAGAGATTTGGTTGAACACTGGTGCAATGGCAGAGGAGACGATAACTAACAATTTGGATTATACTGACGCAGATCTGATCATTAGTCAACTCCAAAGCCTCCTCTGCTCCAGTCATTGAAATTATGCAATAATTCATGAAATTTGTTGATTCTGGTTTGATTAAGGCCAACACTGACCAGCAGAGATTTAGCAATGACTGTCATTTATGAATTAAAGCTTCAACAGAGATGCTGTTCAAAGGAATTCTTAATGGCACGGTTTGATTCATCTGGCGTGGCTCTCCAGCTGCTATTCACACGCTTTAATCCCAATTAATCGTATCAACATGGGCCCAGTGACGTACCTAATCTGACACATGAGCACAGGGCCCAATAAGATTACATACAGTACATGTGTTGCTGATGCACTGTGTGTGCAATCTGCACCGTGGAGTCATGGAGGAAACACATTTTATCACAGCAAGCCAAAAAATATCAATTAATTTATGAAAGGGTTAACACTGCTGTCACCGTGCAATCAACTGGTAAAATATATTTAAAAAAGATTTCACTTTGACTTTACATATATACATGACTGCAACTGCCACTGCAACAACTGAAACTCTACTTGTCCTCTGTGCAACATACACAGTGCTGGAAGTAGCTCTGTAAAGCCTGAACCATGAAATAATAGCCAGAAAATTCAATATTTATCTTTTTTTCTCTAAATCAAAGTCTTTATACATGTATATATATATATATATATATATATATAAAGACTTTGATTTTTTATATATATATATATATATATATATATATATATATATATATATATATATATATATATATATATATATATATATATATAATTAGCATTCATGGATATAATTTTGTTTCATATTTGATATGTTAGCCTTTTATATCAATTAACTGAAAACAAAAAAGTCATTTTTAGAAACAAATATGTACGTTTTTCATCGCAACTGGAACACTAAGGCCAACACTGGTGAACAACTGTTTCTTCAACTGTTTTTTGGCATTTTTCCCCTAAAAAGCATCCCTTTTTACCACCCTTTTTGTGTATTGCAATGGGCCAAAAATAAATGAATAAATAAATAAATAAATAAAATAAAATAAAAAGTTTCTATCCTTATTAAGGCAAAGGTGGACTATTTTTTACAAAAGACATTTCCCAGAAAGCCGTCATTCCTTTGAATGCCCACTGTCTGTAGTTTGTGGCTGCAAAGGTTGATTACATTTTGATTTTCTTAGAGGTCACAATAGGTCATATTATACTATGATGTCAAGTAGAAAAAAAAAAAAGGTCTCACGACAATAAAATGGCTGCTATGGAAACTGGAATCATCATACATGAATAAAATTGGCCTCATTGAATTTTCAAGACTCAAGACTCAAATAAACCATGTTTAGAATAGGCGAAAATATTACCTTTCATATTCAAATATCTTGAGGTCAGAGGTCAAGGAGCCCCTGTGAAATGTCATGCCAGTTTTTATTCTACTACTACTACTACTACTAATAATAATAATAATAATAATAACAATAATAATAATGATAATAAAAGTATAATTAATAGTATTATTAATCTTTTTTATTAATGTTTTTAAGGGTGGGTCAACAATATTAAACATTATTAAATATTTCAATACATTAAGTGCAATTTTACAAAATAAGTTGAAAAATAAAATTAACTTTAATTAAATTTAACTTTATTGTTATTGGCTTATAAAGAAATTATGGAGTGTAATAAAACATATAATATAGTCATTCACAGGGGAGTTTAAACTGTTTGGTTAAAAATGTATTTATATAACTGCACAGATTTACAACTATGTCTTTATTGTGTTATTGTTTTTTTTTTACTGTTGAAGTATTTACTTACTTTTCATGTACTGCTCATAAATGTGGAAAGCGGGGGGTAATATTATTTATGGCATATCTTAACAACTGACAGAAAAGTTATGTTAAAAAAAAAGACATAATCAATTCGTGAAATACATTTAAATTATTCAGCTGTATTCCAATTGCATGACATACTAGAACATAGTTTTTGGCTTATCAGTTAACCAGTAATGGCATTTGTCACTTTTGGAACAGGGTCACTCCCTAACCTTGCTACCCTGAGTACACACAAACATAAAAACCTAAACACAGCCTCTCCACGGTGTCTCCTGCGGCAAGGCTGGCTGCAGACAGAGGCCGCAGCATCTTTAATTAAAAAGATAGAGTGAAGGAGAAGCTGAGTATCTCTGTGAAACAAACCTAATTAAAGCTACACCACATCCGTGCCTCTCTGCAGACTCTCCTTAAACACAAAACCAAGCTCATTCTTCTCCAACAAATTAAAAACAATGGATTTTGTGCCTCAGTAAAAACAAATGATAGTGCCTTATTTGAGTCATTTTTAAACATTTATTTTAGTATTATTGATTCCTCTCCGTGCAACGCAGCACAAAGCAAATCATCAGGTGCTCTCAGCATGCAGTGGAAGTGTGATCTTAGACTGCCCATTGGCTTAAACATAACAAAGCAGCATACTGAATACATGGTGATATATATATGTAATATCCCCCGGAACATTCCTAAGAGTCTGCTAAAAATTTTGTTAGATCAGAATTATCTTAAAACAGGATCCTTTTCATACAATATATATTAATTATATATACATTTTATGATGACATATTTGTTTTGTTATTACCACAATATGTGCATATTAACACATTTTGATAGGACACACCTATTATAAGAAATATTTTGAAGAAATGTTTAAATGTTGTTATAGCATGAAAAAATAACCCTGATATATGCACAAAGAATTTTTTAAATAAATATATTGTTTATAAAAAACAAACAAACAAAAAAAAACCACAATATCTTGTCTAAATTTAAGGCTATTCAAAAATGATTTAATCAGTAATCAAACAAAGAGATTCTCTTAACTGTGTTGCCATGGGGACAATATTCCAAGGGACATTAACAGAAAGAACTCCAATCATTTTTATGATATTTGAGTCAATATAGTTAGATTATAATCTGATTTAGTTCCACATCAGATGATGGCAGCATTGGCCCCTGTATGGAACTTGAACAGTGACAGTTAATTAAAAATAATTAAACACAAGCATAAAAAAAGATTTTTCATTTTCTTCAATTTTTTGCATTTTTAATGTATTTTTCAATGATAATCTGCTGATTTGTTCTTTATGCCTCTCAGTGTTGGTGGGTTTTTTTACCCTTTTTTTTAAGGGGAGTATTTTGATGGGAGGGGCAAGGACAGTATGATTTGCATATATTTTGCATACAAAGAAGAGAATCAGTCTTATGGACCCACAGTCTGCTCTGGAGCCTGGTTCACAACACATCATTTCACTATATTTGTGGAGTTTTTGGCACTGTCTCTGCGTTTTGTAGCTTCATACTGGTTGAATGCTGCTTTCTGTCTGATCACTACTACTTTTGTGAAGTCCTGGGGCCTTCACAATGCTTCCTAGAACAGAAGAACTCTTGAAATGATGACGCTTTCTTTGAATTTCCCCTTAAAGTTAAGAGTAGGTCCTAGTACAAATAAAAGTTATTCACAAAGCATCTTAGCCCTTAGGAGAGCTCCTGAGGTGAATAGCTGTTAGGAGTAGAAAGTAGGAATCTTAAGAGGCTTAAGTGTTTCTTTAGCAGAGGAAAAAAAATGGTGGAAAGACATAGAAGTCAGAGAAATATTCTCCAGAAACACAACAGATTAGATGGTGCAGAAATTATATTCATAGTTGATCTCATTAACATGCATCTCCCATCCAATGTTATGATATATTGTTAGAAATACTGATATTTTTAACAATGCTAAAATATTTACAACTGTAAAAATGCAACAGTACAGCACTGTGATAACACAAAAACTGCTGTCACATTCTTATATTGTGATGCAGTTCATCTCATTTCCACTGGGTATCCACACCTTAGAGGCTCACAAAAGGACATGCCCGTGACAACCAATCACACATGTTAAGATAATGTTAGAGTTGAGAGGTGAGAGTTGCTGTGAGGGCTGAGATGGATTACTTGTGTTTGAGTCTACATAATGTGTTCTCAGGAAAATCTTGCAAAGTATACCTTTCAGTTTGTTTCTCTCTGCCTCTGTTTTTTTGAACATGAGTGGTTCAAATAATGTTTAAATGCTGATCTGGCAGAGGGCCACTAGAAATGATAATGCTAGCTTGAATGAGCGTATGTCAGTTATCATAGCTAAAATAAGGCTTTATGTTGAAAACAAAATCACAGAGAAACAGACTTATTTGCAGTTTAGTGCATTTGGAGTTCCAGGTGATCTAATGAAACCTGATTCTGTAGATGTATTAACTGGCAGTAAAGTCAGCTGCCATTTGTATTTTGTTGCACGTCTATTTGTGCAGTTAAGATAGCTTTTAAGCCATATGTTGTTTAATTTCTGTGACTTGTGTGACGGTGTTGCGATTGTTCACTTCAGTGTTTAATGCTGTAATCTGTGGCTGATCCAAGTTGTTTGTGAATTTCTGGCTTGATTACAGATGTAATATTTCAGAGCTTAGGTGTCAATGAAATGGTTTAAAGGACGAGGCCATAATTTAAGTTCATTTATACAGATATTTGATTAGGTGATTAAGGGATTCATTGGTGTATTTTATAATTTTGAGTCATTAACACTGATTGATTTGCTTGGAATTAATTGTTTAACATATTTAAATTTGCAATAAATACATTTAATAAATATTTGGTACAGCATGATGTTGATTAAATTGAATATTTAACATAATAAAACAATGTCCCCATTTAACTATTTGATTGAAATCAAGTGACTTTATTCAAGCCACAGATTGATTGATTGTACCTGACATGATTTATGTTATTCAAGAAAATAATTTATTGACTTAATTAACTAAAATGACTTGTTTTCCTTTTTCTTTGAGGTTTCAAACCTCTAACACTCTCACTTCAACAATGATCATTTCAATAAAATGAGTTGAAAGTGAAGTTGTCCTGCATCTTCTGTGGTTATCTATGCCGGGTTGAGTTCAGGCAGGTATTGAGGCTGAAACCTGACAGAAACTCCATAGTACCAGAGCATCCAAAAAAGGAGAAGAAAGACCCTCATTACATTTTAGAAATGTGAGATGTAGAAATAGAGATGCATCACACAGCAGATAATCGTCAGAATATGTTAAACTAACAACATCTGTTTGAAAACTTGGGCATTTAGCTTAATGATCCTTTACGGTACTTATTTGTCAGTGTGATCGAGTGATTAATGAAACTCTTCATATTTATTAATTATCTTTCCACATCTGTTTTTTTGCTAACTGTGAAACATCCTGTAAGGTCTGTGGGTTGCCTGTTTCCATTTCCTCACATCTCATCCAAGAACAGTTGCCCTGAATACTCCCAGCCAAATGGAAATGAGACCTGACCAGAGGCTGTTCTGTTGTTCAGGCATATTTTAATCAGTGGGTTTACTCTCTCTCTCTCTCTCTCTTACTTTTTATTTTTTCATTTTTTGAAGAGGAAGGATACCGATTTGTTTTGATCATTGGTAGTTCGCACAGTGATGGTACATTAAAGTCACAATTAATTCTGTTTCAATTAAAATTCTCAACAGTGTTCTAAACATCTACTGATCTATTTGCTCTACAAGAACTCTCAGTGTTAAGTTTCACCTTTAATTCCGATATGAAAACTACAACTTTTGAAAAATGCAAATATAAATGTGAAGAGATTATGTACTTGACTGACTTAACTCAAGTTTCTTGTTTTGGATCTGTAGTGGGTTGTGTACGAAGCAGACAATGCAGTGAGTCACCGCTGCATAAAGGTATATATTTTCTCTAACTGACTGCACAGAATGTAATAATATGTCTTTTCTGTTTGCAACAGTAGACTTTGATTTCATGAAGTAGTTGTAAGTGAGTACTTAGTGAGTAAGGATTTTTTTTTGTTAATACTGCACCCACTCACTCTTTAGGAGCCAACTTTATGCATTACAGGGGCAACATTCTCAGAACAGAGACAAGAGTGAACGCTGTGGCGCTCTCAGAGGTGTGTCAGAATGACTGCAACTGTAGCTTAGAAATATTTTGAATGAAGACTTATTGTCATCAAATCCTGCGCACAGCCAAACCATCAATGTATGTAATAGGGGATACTGATATATATTTTTTTTACTGTTGATTCTGGTACCAATAATAAGTAGTTAATGAGACCGATGACCAACATTTTGAACCAACATGCATTTACAAGAAAAAAAAGAAAATATTTTTGTCAAAATTTAGAATTTGCAAAATATATTTAAAAAAAATACAAAAACTGAAATTTTCAACATCATATACAACATAAAGTTCCCAACAACCTTCTTTTTAATATAGCCAGGTGAAAATTGAAAAAAAATAAAATAAAAAATAGCTTCCTGAGGTTTTACAAAGTAAAGACCATGCTGACATTTTTTTTTACATTGCAGATTATGTACTATAAAATGTTGTGTGTTTATCAAAGCCTTATATACTGTATGTTCTTCCTCTACCATAGAGCTCAAAAACTACAGTATTCAGACACATCAATGAGCCACACTGTTGCACAGGATGACATGTTCTTTCATTATCATGAACACACACACTGTAGTTGATTTTGACTCACACTGTAATTCATTTGAAACACTGTTTTGCTGCATAAATCACTCACTAGAGCACTTAATTTGGATTACTTTGCCACTGAAAATAGTCCCCAGCAAACTCTCTTCCTGTTCGAGTAATGGTCAATAAAAACTACAGTGACCAGCTGGTTTTGAAAATTACTGAGTATTTTTTGTTTGTTTGTTTGTTTGTTTATTTTTTAATAATGCTATATATTTGGGAGTATTACGTTCTTGTAGATTTACCTTTTTAGGTATGAATCAGTGGTTTTGGTGCTGGAAGGGTAGAGAAGTACAGAAAATATTGAAAAACTGACTCACTTATCGTTACTTGATCTTTTTATGGGTTTGTTTGCAATAATGACAAAAGTTCCCTCATAACCAGGTAGCTTTTCTGCCTAAACCTAACCATCAAATGAATCATTTTGATTATACTTTTGGACAACCAAAATGTTGGCACTGTACAAACCATGGATACATTGCATTTGCACATTGTTATGGGGCGGTTACATTGAAACTTGTCAATTTGTCATTTTTACTATTTTCCACTTTATAACATCATTTTTATCATATTTAGCATCTGGAGAAAATACATGCTATTTCCATTAGGCGCGCTGTCACAATCAGTGTTGCTGCAAATCATTGACATATCCCGGATTGTGATCATTAAATAATAAAATAAAAAATCTGCTCTGCATGTTGTGTATTGAATATTTTTGTTTTCTCATCTAATAACATAGTGGAATCATGAAAAAAAAACCTAACATTTAAAGGGTTAAAATTCTCATAATTAATCTGATATTTACGATTAGGACTTATGTTGCTTTAAAATATAGAAGTACATGACAGTGAAAGTAGAAAATCATATTAATGTATTATTTTTTTTGTAGCCTGATTTTGAAAAGCAAATTTGTGCATAGAACAGTAATAATGCATAAAAAAATATTGTTGCTGCAAATCATTGATAAATCCCAGGCTGTGATAATAAGAAACAAGAATAATCTTTTTAGCATGTAGTATATTGAACATTATTCATTAGTTGTGAGTTTAATTTTATCTAAAAAGTTATGACAGAGTTATGACAAAAACCTAACATTTAAAGGGTTAAACTTCTGAAAATGAATAAATATTTGATATATATACGATTAGGACTGATGTTGGTTAAAACGTTAACTCACCAAAAGTATAAAATAATATTAATGTGTGATCATTTTTAAAGCTTCATCTTGAAAAGTGCAGTTTGTGCGCAGAGAGCTGAGAGTGTGTAATATTAAAGCAGGCCCCAAGGGTTAAATTTTGCGCAACACTAACCCTGAGTTTGACCGTTGTTGTGTATATTAAAGCAGTCGGTTGTTGTGTATATTAAAGCAGTCGGAATGAAGCTCTCCTATTCTCCTGCAGACGTTTGAAACTGTGTTTCAGTAGAAGAGGAGGCAGGCCTGCTCCTTGCTCTCTCTAAGACATTACACAGTATATTATCTGCAGCCCCAGCCATTAGCCTAAAGGTACTTCATTTCCACCGCAACATTACGGGAGTGATTTCCAAAGTAGATAAACTGTTGATAGGCCAAGATCTCAACAGTAATTACATCATGTTTTATAGTACATAATCCCTGAGAAAATGATGAGAAGCTGGATGAAAGTGTGCATCAATCAAATGTAACAAACCCAATTATTGTCAGCCCTCCCTTCTTCTCCTCGCTGCTCACAGCCATCACACATCTCCCCATGACTCAGTCCTGATATGGCAATTACAGCCGTGCAGAGTCTTTGCTAATAACTGCAATCCAATCACTTCACAGCACGCGCGGAAGGAAAGAAGGCCCACGATAAATAATGACAACCCGCAATTTACTTGATATTGTTATTTTTACGCTTGCCTCCTCAATAACAGGATCATAAATGGCTTTAATTTGACTTGCTTCTACAAGTTTCCCTCCACTGTCATGGATTTCACGCGGCACACAGTCTGTGCCTGCTGTTTGTAAGAGTACAGGCATGTATGTGTTCACACACACAGGAGGTATGGTAAGGAAATCATTAGATGACAGGAAAACGACAGCTCCATTTGGCAATAAGGTGGTGGTAATTCAGTTCATTGTTTTTTGTTGTTGTTGTTAATGCTGTGTGCACTGATAGCATGTTGTGAACTCAGCAGTATCTTTGTGAAGTTATAGAGCCCCTGAAGGAATATTTTAACATAACATTAACCCTTTGAAACACAGGCAAAAAGGCTTGATTTCTTCCAAAAACATGACAAGATGGCAATGAGCAACTTATAAATGACCAACAGGTTAGCTAGAAATTAGTAAAATGTACAAGTAAACAATTTGAAAATGACATTGAATGAATAAATAAAACCAACTAAAAAATAAAAACCCTCAAAAACAAGCTTAAAAAATTTACTTATCTTTAAAACTAATTTCAAACATTATTATGCTTTGTATAAATATAGCTCTCTGTATATTCCTCACTAACTTTTGTGAATAATAATCATACAAACAGACTAATTTGTGGCTATTTGTGGGACATTTTTTGCTAAGTCGACCCGCAAATGCAGCAGAAGAAAAGTGATATCAATCCAGGTTTCAAAGGTTTGTCATGTTAAATTTAGCTTGGGAGACAAACAGTTTTTTGTACCAGGTTGTGAACGTGGATTTCCTTCTGTAAAGTTGAGCATTTTAACATTGGGGGGAGGCTCGGCCACCAGTATGTGAATGTGTGTGTGAATGGGTGAATGTAACAACTAGACAACTAGAAAAGTGCTACAAAAGTACATTTACTATGTACATAATTGACATGTGTGTGTGTCTGCCTTTATGTTTCTTCAAATTGATTCATATCACTGCAGATGACCACAAAATACAAATGCCTTTTCTGTTTGCAACAGTAGACTTTGATTTCATGAAGTAGTTGTAAGTGAGTACTTAGTGAGTAAGGATTTTTTTTTTGTTAATACTGCACTACTACTTTATGCATTACAGGGTCAACATTCTCAGAACAGAGACAAGAGTGAACGCTGTGGCGCTCTCAGAGGTGTGTTAGAGAGAGGCAGAGAGACAAAGAGAAGGGGGAGACAAAGGGGGAAGGTGGACTATTTCATGCAATATGTTTCTGTAAATTATTTCTTGACCCGTCCTCCCAAACTGGTGACATTTTGTACTGAGCTTTCCGGAACCCACCCGAGACCACAGCTGGGTCGACCCACATCATAGTTCCCTGCGATCACTCAGGGAATCTCTGGAGTTACAAGTCAAAACTGTGTATGGCAGCTGGACTTCTTTCAAAATCCTGCCACCTAAACATCAAAATGGTGCTTAAAACCTGTAGTTTTAAGCTGAAGTCTGTGGTCATTTCCTCAATGTCAAAACATAAAGTAGAAAAAAGAAAATCGAATTCTGAAAATGTGGAAATATATTTTGTAATTACTTTTATGCCAATATTATTATATCAATGTAATAATATTAGGCCAGAAAATAACAGTAACTTTTTTATTTTTATTTTAAGTTTTTGGTTAAACAGATACAGTGACTTTGGACATCTCTAAAGTTTAAAGAAATGTAGTCTAAGACCTCCATTGTAGCTATAAAGCAAAATTAATTATTTCTCATGCAATTTTCTTATGTTGCTGTATATCACTAGAGGAAATCACTGCGTAGAAGACAGAGAATAGACACATTTTACGGCCTACTCTCAACGTTATGTCTGAATTCCTTGGATTTTGGCACCACTGGCAGAGAGACAATAACACAATATGCCTGATAAATTGGTCGGTAGGAGGCAGAGCCGTAAACCATGAAATCTTATTGGACAATCAATCAGTCAATTTTTCCTGCCTGAGCCTGCTCCCACCAAATTGGAGTCCTCCACAGTGGTGAAGTCAACTGGCAATTTGGGAGTGCAGTGCTTTGGGGTACTCTACTTCAATTGAGTCGGAGAGCAGCATCCCCAGAAAGTGCTCTAAACAGAAAGGGCAGCTCAGGCAAAGCAGTGAAGGATTTTTCAAGAGGAAAAGCTTAAAAATAATGACATCTTTGGAGGGAGTCTGTTATGGCTGAGAGCTGTTCGAGCCTTCTATAATTGGTCCCACATAAAGCACCATTACAATTTGATTTGGCTATAAACAGACATTTAAAGCTGCAATATTTAATTTGCACATTGTGGAAAATGGCAGCGAGGTTTAAACTGTTTGGACTTTGCAGACGTTATGCAGAAATTCTGTTAACGTCATTGAACTGTACAGAGCAGGTTTGTGTTTTCTTTACCAAAGACCTGATCAAAATACCAATCTGACTCCACTGATGTGGACTGTGAGATAAGCTTCCCATTCAGCTGCATTCTGTTTCCCTCTGATTGTCCCGCCACTGTCAAGGCTGATTTATGGTTCCATAAAAGCTCAACGCTGAAGCCTTCACAAGTGGCCTACACCATTTGTAGCATTTACTGTATATTTGTGGTGTGTGTGTTTCTGTTCATAGAAGTTAAGTTTGATTGATTAAACTAACACGTGTAAAACACACATAAAACTTGGCTTAATAGCAACAACATTAAGCGAAAGTACAAAAGTAAGCTCCAATATAACTCACAAGGTTTGGAGACAAAACAATCATCTTTTGCTAGACATATACATATGCAAAAATTAGCATAGCAGCTAACAGAGTTTTCCTGTACAAATATGAAGCCAGGAAAGACAGCAACACTTAACAAAGGTTGCATTGCAAAATTCAGATCCATTATAACTCGCATGGTTCAACGACAAAACATTTGTCTTATATTAGACACATTTCCCCAAATATACAACATGCTAACATTATCAGCATGAGCCTACAACAATTTATATTGCATAAATTAGCCTAGTTGCTAGCCTAGTTTTCCTGTAGCTACTCATATAAAGCCCAGAACAACAGTAGCATTTAACAAAGGTAAGTTTACAAAATCCAGCTCCACTTTGACTCACACGGTTCACCGACAAAAAAATTCTTATAATAGAAACCTTTTCCCCAAACATACAACATGCTAAGAATATAAGAATATGCTCATCACATTCCCCACTGCAGATTTGACCCTAGCCATCAGCATAGTTTTCCTATGGTCTTTACATTACACACAAAACTTCAAATGCTATTTGCGGGTCCTTCTACTGCCTTTTTTGATTCTCTGTGAAATAAAAGTAAATAAAAGCTTGGTATCCAATGAGGGAAATTATTCTGGTGGTGTAAGTGCAACAGCAACAATTCAGACAACAAAAAATAGATTAACTGAATGAATAAATTACCAGTATGGTGGAGACAACCAAGGATCGATTGGATAAGGAATCAGAAACATTCGTCGTCTTCCCCTTCTGGTTGTCTGTCATGTTCAGGCCACTTGGAGGATCCCAGGTACCAATCTGCAAAACACAATAAATTGTGCAGTGGGTGATTAAAACTGCTCAGAACATCACTGGTTCCCATCTACAGAGCATCTGTGAAGTGAGGTGTCTGCACAGAGCCCAAAACATACTGAAAGACAGCAGCCACCCCAGCCACAGCCTGTTCACCCTGCTGCCATCTGGAAAAAGATACAGAAGTATCTGCTGCAGAACCACCAGACTACAGAGCAGCTTCTTTCCCCAGGCTGTGAGACTCTTCAACTTTTCAAAAGATGTAGCAGGATTTAGGATCAACTTAAATTTAATTTCTTCTTAAACCACATTTACAAAAAGTGACAATACATCTACCTTGTACCTTGGTTTACAATTTGTTTTTTGCTTATTTTTTTTTAATTTGGTTTCAGTGCAGATAGAATCATGTAAAATACTGGTTATGCAGGCATACCAAACTATGTGCCGTGGCATTTAAACATAGCACCACTAGTGCTGGGTACGCCAGACGACTTTTTTCCATATAAACACCAAAACTCGACCGCTTTGCATTTAGCTCATCTGAAATTTCTACCATTTGTCATGAAAGCATGGGCAATTTGTCTAAGAAGCTTGCTCTCGGTGGAAGGAAGAAGAGCAACTCAAACAAAACAGGGTTAATGCACTTCTGTTTCAGTCTGATATTTAGGAACATCAATAACCGAAATAACAACTTATTCTGTTGTCTGACTGGAAATTCAAAAAAAAAATAAAAATAAAAATCTAAAGCAATAGCGACTAAAGGCTGGAAGATGCCGCCTTGTCCTGATTTGAGTGAACATCACAAATGTTTGAAATGCTTTCCTTTTATACTTATATTCCTTTTAGGTAGAAAAAAAATGTCTTGCAACTGACAATCAGCTTTTTTGACACACAGGTTCATGAAATGCTATATCGACATTTGAATCAATTAAATATCAGCACCTCTGCAAACCTCTGAGATATATAATTACCATTAACACTCCTCTCGGCAAAGATCTCCAGAAACAGCCCTAATGCCAGAAAAGAATGCTGATATTGGACAACTCTGCAAGAATCAGAACAATGCTACCTTTTTGAAAATTCTCACTTTTTACTACTTCTGTTTGGTTCAGGTCAGGCAACTTAAAAAACTTCTTGATGTCATGAAAAGATCATGGCAAACCTAACCCGCAGGTCTGTAACAATCCAACACCAGAAGAAATGTTGGCACTGTGCATTTCTGCAAACCAGAGATTTATTACATGTGCATGTAAACAATGTCCCAAAAACCTAGCAATTTTACATTTCTTTACATGCAACACTGTGGTCAGTGTCTGGTTAGGTTTAGGCAAGATAAAAAACTTGGTTATGCTTAGGAAAATATCATGTTTTGGGTTAAATTACACTCTTTTTGTGGCACTATTCCCACTGGAAACATAGCAATGAGTTGCCAAAAGAAAACTCTGTTAGTGCCTACAGAGCTGCTGTAAACGCAGCAATATCTTGCTTGATGGTTGGTCTGAGAGCAGCTTGGCAGGTGTCTCGCCAAGGTGACCCTTAATCCACCATGCCCTCCACCCCCAGATGATAAAGTCATCTCATATACAACATCAGATTACTGATGGTGACATGATTTGATTGAAATAAAAAAATGCAACATATTTGTGGTTTGCAGAAATACACATTGCCAACAATTTCTTGTGGCGACCAGGCTGTGATCTCTTTTATTAAAGTCATGTGCACTCTATGACCATTGACCATCCAAACCTCTACACCAGATGTTCTCAAAGTCTGGATCAGGACTGGACAGCAAGTCAATCCGGACCAAGCCCACACCTTGTATTAGGAATGCAACAATTATATATATATATATATATATATATATATATATATATATATATATATATATATATATATATATATATATATATATATATATATATATATATATATATATACATATATATATATATATATACACCTATCAATATTTTTTTAGTTTTGTAGAATATAGTCTATTTGGAGATCGTTACAACGATCCTGGCCCGAGATTAAGCCTTAAACGTAATTGTTTCCCCATTTGACATCGTTGACAGTTAGTGAAGGTATGGCATTTAAGTCATCAAGTGTCAGAGTTTATTGTTGCCTACAGGCGTCCATTCAAAAATCAGCAAGTTTGTTAACCACTAACGGCATTCACGTTCTGTCCTGTGGGCACGAGGATGCCAGATTTAAGTCTCCTGTCAGTCTAAATTACATTGCCAATGTGGTGAGAATCTTACTATCCATATATATGTATGTGTATGTATTTTTTTCTCAGACTGCCTTAAACTTGAACATACTTTTATTAGTTATGAGCAAATGTAATAAAAGTCATCTGCTGATCACCAATAGTTCCCGACTTTTGGCTTTTAGTATAAATCAGATTTGGACCTTTGAGAGCCTCTGTTCTACACTCTTAACTTCTGTCTTGTCACATGAATGACTCACCACTTCCTGCATTACCATCACTACATCTCCCATTGGGGATGCAAGTGCAAGGGATCCTGGGCTGTGTTTAGTAGTGTAGTGTTTATATTTGTCTGTACATAAGACGTTTTGTTTTTTCTTTGGTAACACTACCAAACACAGGAAGACATGTACAGCATATACATATACTGTGCTCAGACTTCATTTTTCTATGCTGGATCCATACAGAGGATAATATGCAGCACCCTGAGGACACAGTTGACAGCTGTGTGAACCCTCAACACTGTCAGGGGGACTTTCTTCTAGACTTCCGCGGGGAATAATGTTCGAGATGATCTAGGATCTGGATTGGCCCAATGGCCTTTTGCAGAGTTGGAGGACAACACTGGGGCAGGCTAAAAGGAGGAGGGGGCAAGGGGGAAGGAGGGGAAGCTATCAGAACGTGCCTCAAGGCTTCTTTTTTCCTCTCAGCTCTCCCTCAAGTCTCCATGCCCGAGCCCCCTCGTCAGCACCTTCAGCTGCATCCAATCCAACCCTGCCAACCTCAGCATGGGGACCACAAACACTCCAACCCACACCAGCCACACACTCCTCAGGGCTCCTCTGATGCCCCGTACGAGGGCTAGAGATAGGCTTTGTAATTGCAAATCAACTCTTTAATTCAGGCTTCATGAGGCTGGAGGGCTTCTGAAGGGGTTTTTATTAATAGAGTAAATTATTCATGGAGGTGCAGGCGCACACAGACCAGAGGTCAGGTGCTGCTGAGAGGCGTACACCAGTGAGGATGCTGAAGTGTGAAGTGCTTGCGGTTGCATTGGAGAATATTTTTTGTAATGGCGGTGTGAACAGGTTATATTCCTGCTGATAATCTCATGAATCTTAAATTTGCTGCTGAACAATGGTGGTGCAATTCCTGGGAAAAGAGGTAAACTGTAAATGCACCTATTCATATGTGTTCACAAACACATGTTGACACATATACCATGACATGCCACAGGGTGGAGGTAGGGTCTGGATGTCAGCCAAATCAAGCAAATATTTTAGTTACAGTCAGTAGAGTTTCCAAGCTGAGCTGCAGCAGAAAACTGTAAAGGATGTTAAGAGTGACATCTAAACTGTAACCCACTGATTCACCCCATTGCTGTCATGATGGAGTCATTTGGTGGGTTTCCATTACAGATTCACGCAAAACTTGTGTGACCTTTTTTTGAGAAATGTCCTGCTTTTCCACTGAGTAATGTTAAGGCAACTTCTCCTCTGGTGATAGCTTTCCAAGAAGCATGCAGATGGATGTTCAAAACATTAGCAGCTTTATTTCTATTGAAGCCACCACACTAGCCGTCATTATTTCCGATCCAAGGCCATGTAGGTGTGTTATGGAGCGATAATGGAAAGGCAAGGGGATTCAAAACTTCCATATAGCCAAAGCATCATGACCTTTAAAAAACAAAAGTGTTTCCATTGCAGGGTTACTTGTGGATCCCAAAGTCTCAAAAGTAGGATAGAAGCCAGAGCCTCCAGTTATCACGCTCCTCTTTTATGGAACCATCTTCCAGTTTCGGTCAGGAATTCAGACACCGTTTCCACTTTTAAGGGTAGACTTAAGACCTTCCTCTTTGATAAAGCTTACATCAAGGGCTGGCTCACATTGCCTGGACCAGCCCCTAATTAGGCTGACATAGGTTTAATCTGCCGAGGAACTTTCTAAGAGCTCCTTTTTCCTTCTTTTGCTCCCTCCATCTGCAAATGCTCATGTCTGTTTATTGCATTGCGCTAACTCCATTGTGTCTCCGGAGCATTTGTGCTCCCTTGTTTCCTAGTTTTCCCAGATCTTGGCTGCAATCTTGGCTGCGCCTGATCGTGGTGATAGCTGTACTGGTGCTGTGACCCTACTTTGGGCCATGCTTGTGCTGTGGCTGCACTTATAGTGTACCCCTGGCTCACCTTGAATTGTGGTCTTGGTTTTGCCGTTGCTGTGATCCTGTCTGAAGCTGCACATGTGTTTTTTGGGTCCTGGTTGCACCGATACCATGATCGTGCTTGATGCGACCTTCTACTGCCATTATTATGCGCCATGCCTCCACTATCAATATATGCATGGGACTTTTATCACCACCCACAATATCTGCACATAACAACACATGCTATCATAGAGTGCATTTAGTAATTTTACACCTATCACTATTGTAATGTGACATACTGTTGTTACCATTACTGCTGTGCATCTCTCCCCCTCTCTCTTTCTCTTCCTTTTTTGTCATTATTTTAATTTAATTGTTATTTACAACATCTATTGCATGTTTATTTGTCCTGGAAGAGGGGTCCCTCCTTCGCTGCTCTTTCTGAGGTTTCTTCCATTTTTTTCCCCCGTTACAGGGATTTTTTGGAGAGTTTTTCTTACCTCCCTCTGTTTAAAGACAGAGGGATGTCATATGCTGTAAAGCCCTCTGAGGCAAACTGTGTTTTGTGATAATGGGCTTTATAAATAAAATTGAATTGACCCGAATTGAAGAGCAGTTTTGCAAAATATGGCATTTTTGAATTGCCTGAAATACCACCTCATGTTAAAAAAACACTACTGCTTTTGGTGCCTCTGGTGTTCCCTGCTAGAAAAACAACAACAGGTAACGGCAAAACGCTATGTTTCGTGCCCACAAAGCAACTGGAAATACAGCAATAACTCACTAAATCACAAATGGTTCCATTGTTTGTAATCTGTCTGCAGCTTGGCAGGTGTGGATAACGTGCCATCCACCATCCCCTTCCACCTGACAACGTCAGCTCAGATACTACATCATTTTAGAAGCATTGATATAAAACATATGCAATATGAAAATTTAACATATTTGAATCTAACTTATGGTGTGCAATATGTACAACACCGCCTTTTTTTCTGGTGACTGGGCTGCTGAAGGACATTTTGACATGTGGACAGGGGGCACTGGGGATCAAACTGGCAACCCTGTGATTAGCTGACGACCTGTTCGACCTCCAGAATGAAGAAAAGACAACTATCCAGAGTTGTAGAATCTTCTCTGTGCAGTGCATTAGATAAGCTCCTTAACCCATAGGTCTATCTGTCTAACCGACCTTTTGTCAACACTGAGGCCCCTTGATGTTTTTGTGCTGTTTTAGGTCTAAATGCCCCATAACTGTCACAGTCTTCTTTCTTCTTTTCATTCTTTCTTCTATCCCCAAATATCCACAAAACCATCTTTTATGTCAGCCATTATTATGCACAGAGATGGGAGCAAATCTGAGAGGGTTGTAAATAAAATAAGAGAATAAGAAGTTTGAATTCCTGGCAGGCAACAAACAGAGTCTGAGTGTTTTGTAAGCTTACTGGATATAATGTCTGTAGTGTTGGCTGTCACTTGCCATTTGTGTTGAATAAATCTGGCCTGCAAAAAATCCTTCCAGCCGTCATACAAAAGCCACAAAAACACAACAACAAAAAATCTCCTTTCACATTGAGGCTGAACACTTTTTGAGATGCAAACCGGAATACAGCAACAAACAGAAAATAGCCCTATCCATGTAAGAAAACATGGAAAGGGAAACACAGAGATGGTAAGTCACGAAAAATAAATAAATAAGTGAAAAATAAAAAATAAATATTGCAAAAAAACTCCCACATTAGTTGGCTTTGACTGTGGATTTCCCCTCTTTCTTTCAAGTAGTTAAGGGATACTCAACATGTTTTGCTTGGGGGCCATTTTTCCTAAATGACAGGAAGCCAGAGGCCAGCTGTAGCAGCCCCATACATATTTCTAGGATTTTAGGGCATGTTTGGGATGTTAAGATGTTTCAAGGATTTTAGGAATTTCTGGGATTTTATGAAATTTCTAAGATTTTAAGATTTTAGGACGATAGGGGCTTAGCTAGGACCTCTGTTGTGGGGCTGCAGGGAATCCCCTACTGGCACTTTTTTTTGATCAACAAGCTCTATGTTGATGCTGTTTTAAGCACTCTGGCACCTTATGTATACTAAAAGTACAAAATCAATTCTTTATGTGAATCACTTTATTTTTATTGTGAATTTGAAAATGGTTGGGGGGCCATCTGGCACATCTGAAAAAGTTAGTCATGATGTGGTACACTGTGACACTATAAACTTCCCCATATTCTGCACTCATCACAACTCTGAGACACTGTCAGTGGTTTCCAATCCAACTAAACTCTGCTAAGTTTTAAAACATTAGTTTAGGGATTTGGGGCAGCTGCTGTTTGCTCAAAAACTATGAATGAGTCATTTTCATAAACAAACTTTTTTTTTACTGTTGGTGTCTGCAGCTGACTCGGCAGTATGTTAATTGAGCAAAAGGAGGTGAAGCATTTCGACTTGTCTCGCGAGGCACATTGGATCTCATGAGACAGTTTACTGAGCTATTTAAATATTCCAGATTCCGATGGCTCCACTCTAACTGGAAAACAGCAATGTCAGGCTCCAAATTTTGGGTTCGAGACTGCTGAAGAAGTTAATATGGAAAGCAGTCTCCATGCTGTCTTCATATACTTTGTGCTTGTTTGTTTTACGTGGAAGCTCTCACTACAAGATTTTTTCAGATTTAGGTACATCACCATGCTTGCTTACAATCAGATCACAATGCTATTGTAATAATGTAGCATTGAGCTTTGAGAACCAGTTTCATCTGGTAGCTGAATCTAATTATTGAGTGTTAGAAAGAAATGGATGGGTCATGCAAAGGTCCTGTGTATTTCTTTTCTGCAACTGTGGTGTACAAAAAAACAGACTCATATCATTTTCAGGGGAGGGGGTTTTCATTATGAAACAGGCTACATTTTACAAGAGCAATAAAAAATACTGTGTGCCATGTTGCTGTTTTAATAAGTAATGGAGAATACTTTGGTTCAAAATAAAATTCCCTTCATTTTTTGAAAAACCTGGAGACCTCTTTTTCTTAAATTGTTTTTTCATTATTTTCCAATTTATTTGCTTTTTTTTTTTTTTTTTTTTTAAAAATCATTTTTATCCAAATATTCATTCATTTATATATATATATCATGTGTAAAGTATTGGCAAATTTGTCATGATTGTTGCCATTAGTGTGATATCCAATAATGCATTTATTTCTGTTCTGGTCTCAGTTTGGGGAGCTGTGGTATAAGGGGAGAAAACACAGAAAAAATGGAAGAATGCTCAGGTCTCTGTGATTTATGTGGCTTGCATTGGTCTTGTGATTAAAAAATATATAATTAACATAAATAAACAAATATATAAATACAATTTGGTTAATGTTGCTTACAGTATATTGTGGATGAACATTATTACATGACTATTAGCCTGCACATGTATGAGCTTTTTTTTTTTATTTTTATTTATCACTATTATTGATTTATTTATTTTATTACAAATATTAATCCAAATACCTTGTTTGGTTAAAGAGGACTTTTGAAAAGTCCAAAAACACTGTACACCCACATTATGTTGACTACTAAAAGTCCTGCGTCAGGACACAAAGCTTCCTAGTACAAAGAGTTGGTCCTTGTAATGAAATTCTAACAAAATTCTTTGAATTAAAACGTTTTTTTTTTTAAGAATTTCCACTTAAAGTTTAAAACTAGTTCTTAGTATAAATAGAAGTTATCCACAAAGCATCTCAGCCCTTAAGAGAGCTCCTAAGGTAAGCGGCTGTTAAGAGTAGGGAGGAGGACTTTTAAGGGGCTTAGGAGTTTCTTATGCAGGAGAAAATAGTGGACAAAGAGGTTGGAGGAATATTCTCTAGATTCTGGATGACAGTGAGGAAATGAAACACTACAGATTAGATGGTGCAGGAGGAATGTTTGTGGTCGAGCTCATTAGAGATGCGCTCACATCACCCACCCAACACAATGAGGAGATAACCACCTAAATATCAATTAAGCAATATCACACGAGAGGGAGTGATGTTGTGCTCATATATCATTACAGCTGTGATTTGGTCGTAGACATGAGGCTGCAGGCCTAGTGCCAAAGATAATCACAGCTGTGATAATATACAGCACAACACACGACCTCAAGTGTGATATTGCTTTTATACAACAGTTCTACACGCGTCTTTTTTTGTTAATAGTAACAAGTGACAACAGATTATGATTTGTTTGTTTATTTAATGATTTTTTTGACTCTTCTGACACAAATAGTTCCACAACCACAGGACGTGACAGCTGTTGCCTAGCAACGCATAAACATTTTCCTGCACGATGCTTGCTGATCTGTGTTAGCTTGGTCTTCATGAACATTTATCTCTGTGTTTTCAGTGAAATCAGAGTCTGTTAACAGACACTTCGGCAGCCTGTGAGATTCAGATGAGTTAGTTTGATCAGACTGATCGTTGCTGCAGTGCGAGTCCGCTCACTGCCGTGATCTCTGTTACCTCGAGTCCCGTATCAGACGGCGTGTGTGTGTGAGTGAGTGTCGGTGTCTCTCAGGCTGTGGACAGTGTCAGACGAGTGTGTCCCTGTCTCACTGCACATCCTTGCAACATCTGTAACAGCTGGTTTACTCCCAGTGAACGGCGGTTTACCAAAACCCGTCCGTCACAGCTGCCCCCTCCTGGGCTTCCTCATAACTTTTAGTAGCTCCAGTGCATGTACAGTCAGCTCGAGACACACTTCAAATTACCATCCTTTCTTGCTCGCCCCACCACTCCTCTCTCTCTCCTCTCTTCTCTCCTCCCTCAACCTGACCAACTGACAGCTACATGAACTCCAACTAGCTGTTTGAACCTGTGCTTACACCATAATATAAACATATCCCACTTTCACTCTTAGACTAATTAACAAAGTGACACATGCAGAGTTAAAAGTTAACAGTCCCAGTGATGTTTTACTCCTACATCAGCACTTATGGAATGCCTCTCGACTAATCAAATTGCTTGGTCGGGTGTCACTGTTGTATAATAATCAAACAAACAGGCTTTCATTCATATTGTGACGCGGTTAAGTTATAATGCACTTCACTGGGTGTCCACACCTTGCAGGCTCACAAAAAGGTGTGTCTGTGACAACCAATCACATCTGATAAAAGACTGCATCATACAAAGCAACAAGACAAACCACACTTCCTCACTAGGATAAAGATTTCTGTCTCTCTCTTGCTTAGAGTTGCTCTGAGAACTTTCCTGAATCTCTAGTCAGCTAGGACTCTTTCCTAGAAGGAGCTAAGGAGTTCTGTGACAGTATTCTCAGAATTTTTATGAATACGGCCCCCTGATGTCACAAGTATAAGATTCCAGCTAGCAGCCATTTCAAACTACTTATTTTTAAGTTGTTAAAGCATCTTTCGGATAATTCTGATAGTAGAAAAAGTCAATCATTAGCTGTGGTTACACAGGCAATATTTCTTCAATCCAATAGAAATCATTCTGATTAGAGATTCCACCTTAACTGCCTGCATGGACACCAGATAAAGTCATATGAAATGTGTTAACATGCCCCAAACAATTCACATAGAATATAACTTATTTTGATATGTGAAAAGTAATTACGCCCACTGTGAGATGTCTAATCTTCAACTTCTAATCAACTTAAAGAAATGAAAATTCAGTCTGTTTGGATATGTGAGGTAAGCTTGGATTTGCTATGCTGTATGCCATTCATTAAACATTGGTACACCTTTGTATATAAGGCAATTCTTGGTACTCTCCCACACTACCTACATGTTTTTGTACATGCAGAAAAGTACTGACAGTATTCATTGCGTTCTCAGGACCTTGTTATGCTCTCTGTCAAACACTCAGACACTCAGACAGAAGGTGGGAAAGGGGATTTTCTGCACCCTCAGCCTGAAATCTTTTTGCAGAGTGACTTGAAAGTCAAGTCAGCTGGGGTTGTTAATTGTTTTTAAATCTAAAATGAAACCTTAGAAGCAGAGTCTATAGGATGTCAATGTTTTGAGCCTGCGTGGTTATACAACTGATTCCCAGAAAGTTCTCTTTTGACTTATAGATATTGTTGTAATGCAAGTTAAAGTGTTTGCAAATTGTATTTTGTCTCCCTTTGTTTCTCTGTCTGCAACTTTGTGTTTCCACTACTAACCGTCTTGGCCAGGTCTCCCTTGAAAAAACGGTTTATGAATCTCATTGGGACAAACCTGATTAAATAAATGTTAAATAAAATAAATAATTCACTATCCATAACTTGTAGATCTCTAATATGGCTGCCTGAGAGTAACCTGAAAGCCCTCAATGAATGGACATCACATACATTTGCAGACGATACCGCATTTAGCTGTGCATTTGCACACACTGTACATGTTAATGGGGTATCATGGCAGATTAATTGTGTGTGTGTGTGTGTGTGTGTGTGTGTGTTGATCTTCCGTAAATCACAGGTTGTTTAGTTGTGTTTTTTTCTCATCATCATATAGTTATATCAGGGCACACAAGTGCACAAACACACACATTAAAGACACACTACCTTTTCAAGCCCCTCCTCCTTCAGACTAATGACATCGAGGTCAAAGTCTGTCCTCAAGCCATTGGTCCGGTTGAAAGTGATTCTCCCGGTCAGACCATCCCAGTGAGCCTACAGAGAGGGAAGCCGAGAGACACAGAGAATATCATTCATCCATCAGCACCGAGCCTCCATCTCCACTTTCAAATAGGATTTTGATGTCGGTGTTTGAGGCAAAGCAGTCAAAGAGTGACACTATTTCTATTTCTTCCTCTGTCTCACACTGTTTCTGTTTGTACGGTCTTCCCTGGCATCAAGGTCCCCACACAGACTCTGAGGCTGCATTTGTAACAGTGGGAAGGCAATTACCCAATCTTTACAGATATTTAGGGGCGTGATAGGATACAATGTGGCATGAAAGTGGTTCAGAGCACGAAAGGCTTTTATTCTCAGGTACAGCAAATCATCACAGTGCTGCTCCAACTGGAAGCCAGGGACTCCAGGGCCTATCTTTAGTTAGATGAGTGGGAGTCACAGATCTGGAAGTTACTCATTCAGTACAGTCAACTGTGCTAGAAAGCATTTGTCATACTGCTTTGACTCAGTGTCTGAATACCTCTCCATTGATACCAGGGCTGGTAATAGATACAAATTACTCAAATGGGGATTATTATGAGATACTGAGACCAAGGCATGCAAGTGAGCATGAAGGTTTATCTTTCGACTGTCTAGATAAGCTAGCAGTGCGCTGATTTGTTTTTTCCCTTCACAAACAATTAGAACTATAAAACTTCAAATGAAAGCCTATATGCCAATTCAAGGCCCAGTCCCTTTTACTGACACAGTTTGACAAATTAAGGCCTGTCTACATTAGAGACTCAGTCTAGTTGCCATGCAGTTTATTTTTAATAGAAGTTATTTGGATGTATAAAACCAGGTTGTTGGATACTGGAAAAAAAAAAAAAAAAAAAAACTTAGTTTGATGCTTAGATCATACAATATGTATATATATATTTAAAGTTTTGTTGATATGGACATACTACACACATCATTAGCATGGTAATATTCTCTACAATTTAATCACTCAGTTAATTTACTGGAGCCATGAACACAAAAGAAGACGGTATTATCAGCATAGTAAACAAGATTCAAAAAAGACATTAAAAGATCTAGAATACTTTTTTTAAACCTAGAGAAAAATGTCCACTGAACTGTATTTATAATGATTATAATTATATATTTAATATTATTTTACACAAGTATTATAATTTTGAAGCACTTTTTTTCAGGTCATTTCATGCTCTGTGTTTGTTTGTTTGTTTTACTTACTTGTTATTCTGTGGATTTTTTCTTCCCATATTTTTGAGCAAAATAAAGCCACTGTGTCCAGGTCTCAAAAGGTTAAATAATAATTGTACAAGTTTTGTGTGAAAGGAATAAAGAGCCTGTCCCAAATATAAAACTGCTGAGTTCATTGGATAAAGCAAATAAGCCAAGTCAACTCAATTTTATTTATAGAGCCCATTATCACAAAACATGGTTTGCCTCAGAGGGCTTTACAGTGTACGACATCCCTCTGCCCTTAGACCCTCACATCACCCAAGGAAAAACTCCCGAAACAATAGCCCATGTAACAGGGGGAAAAAAAAGGAACCTCAGGAAGAGCGGTCGAGGATGATGAGCGATCCCTCTTCCAGGACGGACAGACGTGCAATAGATGTCGTAAATAACAAATGAAATACAATCAAACAAATGATAGTCCTGGCTTTAATTGAAGTTGTATGGTTTGTCTGTCCAAGATATCACATCTCTTGGCCATTTTGCCTTGTTATCTTGAATGGGTATTCATGGTCCCCAGAGGAGAATTTCTGCAGATTTTGGTGCCCAAGCATCATGCCATGGATATCAAGATTTCAATTTGCACACTAAAAAGAAATTTTAAAACTCTTTGAGCGGATTTCGACGGGACCTTCTCAGCACACGTGTGCTCTACTAAGGATGAACCCTATCCATTTGGAACATTCTATGATCTGGTCTGGGCTCTGAGGCAAAAATGAACAAACAAATCTTATTTGATGACCCTTTTTAGTGTCTGGTATGTACCAGGTCAACATGTTGACGTTTTGGCGCCCATGAATCATTATAATGTCATAAGGTAGTTCAGCCATCGGCCAAGACCAATGATGCATTCATATTCTCCTCAGACAGTTCTTTCAACATCCATGTATACTTGAGCTTTAGGCTTGTAATGTTGATGCAACATGAACGCTACGAAGAAGATGTGTTGTATTTTATTGCTCATGGCATTTCATGCATGTAGCTTACTGCAATGGATGTCACTGAAACTCAAAACTTAAAAGGAAAAAAGGTTCTTAACATGCATCAATTCAAAGGAATGGATACAGTAAAATGAATGGTCTGCCCTTTAATAGTCTCCTATTGATCACGAGCTCATCCCACTCTTTGTCACTGTTCACTTCATTGATGCTAGGCTGATTTAGTATAGTGACATCAGATAATCTATTTCATGTTTTTGTATTCTTATGATAAATTCACGGAAAGATGTTCTTATCTGAAGCTAAAGAATGAAAGCCAGATATAGAATATCTGGTATCACATGATACCTAACCCTCATGTGTTTTTTACTTGGAACAAAGACATTCCATATGGCCTTGTTACGTGTATTTCTTATGCATTGTTCCCACATAAGCTGTCTGCATTCTTTTTGTGCACTTTGAATTATATATATATTTTTTTCTGCTATAACCAATAGCAAGTGCTAAAATAAATCAGCCTTTTCAATAAGAACTGACATTGTGGCCTGATTGTTTTTCTTCTTCATCTGAGTTTCCCCTTTCAGTCGATGTGAATCGATCTAGCACCAGATTTTCCTCAGTATGTAGGGCCAAACATTAATTATTGAAGCCTTTAAACACGATCCTGAAGGGCCACAAAGTCAGATAACGAGGAAAAACCCACCTTAAGGCCCCTGTAATGCCAGTTTATATCGGGGTCTGGTGGTGCATCCTCTAAAACATAACTCAAATCAATTTGCAGAAACCAAGCCTGGAGCTTTTAGGACTCTCAGAGGTCTGAGTTACCAGGGCCGTGCCCGCTTTGCCTGGTTGGTAATCCAGCCTCAACTGCCATACCAGGACAAAATGTAACTTTGTACAAATTATTCAAAAACACTGGAAAAAAGGCAATGAGCAAACTTGACATGAAATGTTCCACAAAATTGCAAGAAATTAATAGATTTAGAACATTATTTTTTTTAAAAAAAGCTATGGAAATGTTAAAGCACTTGCTCCAGGTCATTTCCTTGTTTTTCTTTCCTTTCTTTTCTTTCTTTTTTGACTCATTTCCAGGTAATTGTCTTGTGGTAATTTCTTGCTATTTCTTGGCTCATTTCTTCGTTTATTGCTCATTGCTTTCTTTTCTTGAAATTCAGCCAATTTGCTCAGGTTTCAAACAGTTAAGGAACAAAACACCAGACTCCACAGAATTTGCTGGATGTTGATTATCCTCGGCAGATGAATCAGATGGATTTTTGGTGAGCCCTTGAAATCCTGATTTATAAATGACATTTAGATAGTATCTTCTCAACAAATACTGGACCAATTTGCATGACATTTATTTTGCACTTTCATTCTCTTTAAAGGGATATTCCTGATGATTTTCATCACCTGATCTGTGTGGCACCATAATCAAGCTACATTTTTCACTGGAACAAAAGAGGCAAATAAAGTCTAACCAGACTGCCATGACAGATATCAGCATATTAATACTGCTCAGAGGTTGAACCTTTGTGATTTAAATTACCACAAAGCCCATTTCCTTTAACACCTCTCTCTAGAGAATAAAAACAAAGAAACATTTATAACCCAACAACAAGACTTTAAGTATATCATCAGTCTGTTTTTATTATCCTTTTTTAAGATACCAGTGCCTCTGGGGGTTGTTAATGGTTCTTTGGGCTTTTGGTCTTGTTTTTAATCAAATAGATATGACTAAAATTAGTTTAATATCATCAGTTTTAAAATGACACATGAAGAAAAATAGAAGTGTTATTAGCCTTAAAAAGAATGGTCAGTCTGCCTGTATTTGTCTGCAGATTTATTAATTGCCTCAGACTTGACTTGATGATGAATATTATAATGAAATGACTTGTCTTTGTGGCATCTGACACAGAGTGGCTAAAGAAAACATGAGTAACTGCATCAGGACTGGTTGCTTGTGTGCCCAGTTTTCAGGGTTTATTTTAGATTTACAAAACCTTTGACAGCTTTTATTTAATGAATGGCTGAGTTTCTTTGTGTCGTGTACCCAGAATTACTAAAATATTTTTCTCTACAGAAAACTTTTTTTTCCCTCCCTGTATACAGAAAAAGATCATTTGCAACTCGAAAGGAAACACAACACAAAAGCTACCTTTGGACAGAACCAGTTAAAAAGCTTGAACATCAAGTGAAGAATAGTATTTTATCACAGGCACAGAATGACCTCAACTTTAGAGGGCCTGACTTATTTTGAACAAGTTACAGTTCAGTTCTCTATGCGGACTTTTTGTTTTCTGTTCCAAACAGCAAAGCACCAATTCTTGAGCACACACCAGCTCAGTGACCCTGTGGTTCAACTGCTGGAAACTGGGAGGCTTTCAGGGAGGTTTTGGTCAAGCTAAAGGCTGGAAACAAGAGGTACTGAGGGTGAGAGCTAATACAAAGGACTGCACTTCAGCCGGCAAAAGGAGTTCTGAAACTGGGGTCAAGAAGTCCACAAAGGTGTTTTAAAGTGACCCCAGTAAAAAAAAGAATATTCTGTATTTAAGGAGGCTTTTGCTTTAGGGACTCGGGCCTGGTTCCAAGAATACTTGACCACAAAGTCCAGTTTGTTTGAATGGTGTGAAAGCTGTGCCCTATAACAGTACATCAGTCTGTGCCTGAGTCCACTAGAAAAGGTGATCTCAAGTTTGTATTTACTCAGGAACACTTCACATCATGTGTAAAAACCAGATGTACCAAAACATGAGAGTAAAATGCTGTTTAAAGAAGTATTTCACTGAAAAAAAAAGAGTCCTCACATAAAACTAGGTTGTCCCTGCAGTAGAAAGATGGAAATACTTTTGACATTTGGTGCCACATGACCAGAGAAAACAGAGACTGAAGGACTGTGGTGTTGGCTTTTGCTCAAAAGGTTGAAAATCTAAAACAACCACAATGTATTGGACTCCCACTGATGGGTGACATAATGCGACCTAGTCCGTTTGACACTATGGCTGGACTCAATGGCAAGTTGCCAGATGTCATGTTACAGTTAAACAGTGAGCTGAAATATGATTACAAAAACATTTGAGATTAGAAATATGAAATGTAGTAAAATAATCTTGTTTTATATTTGATCAGCGCTGCTTACTTTTAGCATTTAATCCCCGTTTTTCCAACCTCCATTTTCACTGTGCAGGAAGCATTATGACGCCCACTTCCTGTTTACAAACTCACTATTATGTGGAATGAAGCATTAAAATTAGTCTCTGAAAAAAATGTAGGTGAGAAATGAGCAGTGCAGTAACAGGATCTTGATTAATATTTGATATGCGCTGCCTAGTTTTATTGTTTGATCGGATTTCTGTCCAAGTGCAAGAGACAAATAGAGTGGCAGGTGTGTCTTTTATACTGGAAGTAGCAGGGTTGATGGCAGGTTGGCAGGCGAAACAAAAATGAAAAATACAGCCTGTAGTTCACGCAACAGCCCAAAGAGCCAGCTAAACTCCACCAATGAGAAGAAGGGATATTCAGGCACTGGTTAGATGGGCTGAAGTTCACCTTAGGTTGTCTACACATATTACACACATTGTATTCATACTAAGCTGGTTGAAAATCAGCAAAGTATCCCTTTTAGGGGAGTGGCGGTTAGGGAGTAGATTCGTGAAGGTAATCCTCAGTCTTCTTTGAAATCTGAATATGCTTGCAGCAGCCACTAATTTCAGACTCTGAACCGCACAGCCATGGGAGGTAAAATAGGAGGGCAAGTGAAAGGGACGTTGCTGATATTGTCTCCAACATATAAACTAGAAGGTATATCCACTCCACTCCATCGTAAAGGCTTGGGATTCTTGCAAGTCGGTGCTTGTTTCTACACTGTAATGTTTAATTATACTGTCATGTAGGTGATGACTCAAGTGTACTCTGGTATGGAGAAATATGCTGCCTTCCCTTGCTCCTTGGAAATATCGTAGAGCACATCAAAGTCGTAATTACGAGTGTAAAATTAGGAAATTTCGATTATACCTAAGTTGTCTAGTTGAGACATTTGTGTGACATTTCAGGGCAGCAGAAATGGTAAAAAACATGGAAACACTGTCCAAAATTGATGGTAAAAAATAGATATATTTTGTTATTTTGTTCCTAGTAGCTATAATTTACTTTCAGTAGTTGCCCATTTTAATATATGCATCTATTAGCTGAAGCAGGCAAGCAAACATTTAACGGTAAAGCATGCCAGGTGAGTAAACTAACATTGGTAACAACGTTTACTTAGCTAGCTCACAATAACGTAACAGCATTGATGAGGTAATTTCAAAAATCATCTAAATGTTTAACTGTCCCTTATTATACACCTTGCATTCCTTAGTATTAGTAGATGAAGAGTCCATTAAGCAGTTCTGGAAAAAAAAAAAAAAAACAGGACCAAACCACTGACTGAAATACAGCCCATCTTCTTCCATGTTGTTCCCACTTTATGACCTCAAAGCACATGCACACAACAAAGTCGAAGAACAACTTCCCAACTCGGAAACTATGACCTTCAGACATCACATGAATGCAGCATTACTACTGTGAAAGCTGAGCACCGGAGGGAGTTAGGAAGGATCGTGAGGTAGAAAAAGTGGCATTAATAAAAAAGACATGGGGTCGACAAAATCAGAATCTGAGAGGCATGATTGATGCAAATATTCAGAACAATGTGACTATTATGTTTTTGTTTTTTCTTGTGAACATTTGGATTGTTTTTGGCCTATAACAGTCAAGAACCATCCTCTGTGGACCATCAATATGCATATCAATTTTCATTATAATCTTGACAGATGTCATTCTATTTCATTCATTTTTCTCTCTTCTTTTGGTGTTGCACCCTGTCTTACTGTATTTTTTGTTGTTTGTTTTTTACACGTATACTTCCATGCTTGGTACTCTCCATTCAGCTCAATCACCAGAATAAATGTTGGCATTACACATTCCTTTCAGGTATTTTACATTTGTATGTTTCATATAATAAATGCGTAGCAAATCTGTAGAAAATGTGTGTTTCAGTTTTCAATCTTATGTCTTATCAACACTGTGGTTTAAAGGGTTAAGTTTAGACAATGTAAAAAATAAACATAACTTGGTTAGGGTTATTAAAACCTCGTGCTTTGGCTTTGACAACCTACAAATGTAATAACATCCATGGTTTGCACAAATGTTCAATGCCATTTGATTGTGGCGAATGGACTAATAAATTGCTAGTAACCAGTGAAAGACCAAGGCCTCAAGATTATTTTTGCCGGTTTTAAGAATGATCTTAAATAAATCAAATTCGACTAAATGATCTGATTTTGTCTTAAAGTTCTCAACTAACCATTTAGAAAGGAGCTAAAATATCTTCTACATACTGGCATTCCCTGTGTGGCTTCAAATCTTGAAGTCAAGGACAAAATCAGCCCAAAAGCAGCAGGTTGAGAGATAGGTCTGGTGGAAAAAAAATGTGATTTGATGGAAAACTGTGATCTTGATATAAATATACCCACATGTATGTGGTCCTGTTTGCACACAAACCCTAATTATTTGTAGCCTTCTCATGATCTCTGCAAACTAACGGGGGATGGAGAATTAGAGAGCCCTAAATATAGGCTGTCTAATACCCGGCCTTTCCACACACAGAGAGCTCTGGATTAACTGTCCCAGCTTCACAAATGCAACAAACTGTGGAGCAATTACCAAAAATGTAGATAATGTGTTGTTGTTTCTGCATCAGTGATTAGAGCTGAAATTCAGAGAGTGGGCTCAAGATGGCTGCCCTTCTCCAGGGAGTACATATGTACACCCGCTGAATAAAATATTTCCATATAAATAAATACAAGGATAAATAATTTCTATTTATTCATATTCCCTTTCTTGACTGCCTCTGCCTGATTTGCATTCCGTGTGTGTCGGCTTTCCTGAGAGTATGTGTTCTGTGTGTGGAGGTGCCTTGTATGTTGAGGAGGAAGACAGAATGGGGAGCAGGTAGAGCAGCATCTACCTCTTTGATGAGGGCCATGAAGCGGTTCCCGAAGCGCCAGGGCTTGTGTCGGTTGCACTGTAATGAGCTGACAGTGATCTGCTGAGACTGCTGCACAGCCACGGCCACCACGTGCACGGCATCGTACATCAGCGCGGCGTCCGTCTGCAAGGCGAGACAGAGGGGGGGAGAAACAGAGCGTCATTAAAATGGAATGCAGCACACAACAGATGAGCGCGCAGTGGCGGCGTGGATCTTTTCAGAATCAGAGAAATATCAATATCATGATGGCAGAATCAAAGGCTCACTTTGAAACTCAGCTGCACGGCTCTGCGGAGTATCAGTTACTGAGTGTCAGATTTATAATGTGTGATCATGAAGAGAGAAAAAAAGTGAAAAATAAAGGAAAAAGAGAGTAAATGTATGCACACTGTATAATAAATTCACTTGGGTGGAGCATTGAAATGCATTTGCCAAAGGCTAAAATATAAATTGAGCATATTTATGTATATTATTGATTTTATTACATTGAAAGTGAAGATCAAAATGGTGCATTAATCTGCTGTTCATACATACACGTTACAAAGGCATAACACACGGAAAAAAAATGCAAGCAAGCACATGAAGAAACACATCAAGAACATGAGAAATTAAAGTAAATTCAAACATAAATTATACAAATTCAACTTAATATATAAATTGTGCAAACAGTTGCACCTTCACAAATATTGAGCAAAAAATAGGATTTTCAAAAATAAAATAATGATAAATAATTTACTCTCACTTGAGAAATATTACATGGTCACTATGAGGTAGTAGTCAAAATGTTTCACTTATTTCCTGTAAACATATAGGGGAAATATTTGCAAATGACAGAGCCCCTGAAATAAATCATAGTATTACAGCTACTACTGGTACCACTGATGCCAGTACTGCCAGTACTGCCAGTGCTGCCAGTGAGAGTATTTTTGAAGCAAGCTTAAAAACAACAGTTGACCTAAGTGTAAAAATGAAAATGAAAGGTGCAGAAATAGTAGTAAAAAGGCACAATATCAGCAATAAATGAGAATAGAAAAAACACAAGGCAATATCATACTTGCACAAGTCTAAACAGAAAGAATAAAACTTGTACACTCGATGCATTACTTCTATTTTTTTGTCTATCTTAAATTGAATTGCCTTCGACTGATTGGTTACTTTCCCCGCCAACTGTGTTCCTTGTTGCCATATATCTTTTTCATTTTTTAAAATTTTCTAAATTTTATGTGTGTTATTAAAATACTGTAACAACCAAGAGCTACCAAGGGCCATTAAAAAAATATGCACGTCTTGAATTTTGTCTTAAAAGTGTCAATAGAGGGAGAACATTTGATGAGAACCTAGAGGCTGTTTCCAAAGCTTTGGATCTCCCTTTGCCTCTAGATTCAAATGTGGAATCTACTAATAGTTCAAATCATAATAATAAAAGTATGATCTAACACAGGGTGCTTTTTTAGTGTTTGTTTCAGTGTACATTAGAAAATACAGTTTATTCCATGGTTATTGTAGTAAATGAGTATTGGTCAATGATTTTTTTACAGATCTATAGTACACTGTTAATCTCCTTAATTCTAAACCCACAGTCCTTTATGCTTTAAGGTGCCTTAATGATAAGAGTGTACAACCAACATGCCATATACTTCTAGCAATCTGTAAACTCTCATAGTATTTTGGAAAAAGCTTAATCTTCATCATGTGTATTCAGCAAACCTGAGGACATGAGATTAAATAGCGCTACAGAGTGGACTTTTCTAGTTGCAGCTCTAATTTACAGAAAAAAGGGTGGCAGCCAACTCTGAAAAGCCTTTCAGAAACACTTAATGCATGGAGAAATATGCATATAAAGTACAGTAAAATATGTGCACAGTATATTGAGTGTAATAATACTGAGGAACCAAAGGGTCACGGTGGGATCTTTTTTAATGACTCCTGCATTAATTACGGTTTTATTTTTTTAGCATTAAAAATATAAAAGAGTTTTGGAAAAATTCCCACCATGAAGATTTAAGTGGCTCGGTACAGTTAGCTCACATGATGTTTGATAGATTTTGGTCTGTGATGCTGAATGCACAAACAAAGCTCTATTTTGAGGATTAAGGTGGAAATTAATAAATGCCAACAGAAGAAATGAAGACACTTGGTGACACCAGGAGCAGAGTGACAGTGAATTGACAAGCAGTTTTTTTCTGCATTTGAATGAACCCATTGAAACCTGGATCGACACCACTTTTCTTTTGCTGCGTTCAGAGGCCTTCACAAGTATTTAAAACCTTGGAACCCTGAGCAATTAGTTTGCTTTCTTTTGAAAAACAGAGAAAAGGGCAATGGGCAACTTAGTAAATTGCTGGAAATTAGTAGATTTGAAAAATCGGGGGGGTGGGGGGGTTGTTTAAAGCCAGGAGAAAATACCAAAAATAATTTCAACAATTGTATAATATTTCCTATGTTTTGTTTTGTTTTTGTTTTTATGTTTGTTTTTTGTTATTTCTCCCTCATTTTTAGGGAATTTTCTTGTACTTTTTTCCCAATTTTCATTCCATTCTTTCATCTTTCATTCATTTCTTTCATTCATTTCTTCTTTAGTTATTCATTGCCTTCTTCCGATGTTTTTGAAAGAAATCAAGCCAATATGCTCAAGTTTAAATGGTTTTAAGTTCTTTCTTTAAACAGCAACAAAAGACTGTTCAAGCAAATGAAAAACAAACAAAAGGATCTCAAGCTGGATATGAGTGATGCAAGAATTCTCTCTCTCTCGCTCTCTCTCTCCCTCTCCCTGTCTAAATAAATATATAAATATATATATGATAAAGTCTTGACAGCAAACAGTCAGTGGAAACAGAGGAGTGTCGCTGAAGCTATCAGAGAATTGCCAGTCATCCACGCTTCATGAAAGAAGCCTATAATTCTGCAGTTCTTCAAAAAAAAATCTAATTAGTGTTTGTCTCGCTTGATTGAAAAGCAATCAAAACAGCTCTCCACAGTTGTTGCATGGAAATCGTGCCCTAAGGTGCTTGGGAAAGCATTGTCCTTCAGGAAAAAAAAATCACTCCCAAACCTGTCATTTTCTCCCATTTGAGCCCTGATTGAGCATCGGAAGGCTGCAGCTTAAGATGCCGGTTTGGCTGTAATAGCACGGCGAAGACACTCCAATGGCTTTTCAACACTCGCAAATGTGTGCACGCGTGCCTGCGTGTGTGTGTATGTGTATCTGGATACATATGTATGATGTCCAGAGATGTTTCAAAATCAATCACAGTCAATAAGCTTGCCTCCTAGAAATTCAGCCTGGTTTCAGTATGTGCCCGCAGGAGTGTGAGGTATTAATAATCTGTGTTAGAAGAAGGTGTTGAAGCAAAGGGAGTGTGAATTTATTGCAGTGTGGGTGTCACCTGGAGGCTGTTAAGTCTGCGTGTTGGGGGTTATGCTGCATCGTTTTGCAGATACGGGTGTCAGCCGGCAGTGATAGGATGGATTTGACCCACTTTGACTGACTGCATAGTTATTTTAGAGCTAACCAATGTTAAACTGGTTGTACAATTGGTCATGCTACATGTCAGACTGTCAAGTATTGTGTGTGCAAGTGCAGATGCTGGTGTATGGACAATGCAGGAGAACAGGCACCACCAAGATCAGGGGGGTTTAAGCCTCAAGAATAGTCACAAAAATTTATAGAAATCCAGCGATTGAATATGTACAAAAGTGATACTCAATTTAAGGCCCGAGGGCCGAAACTGGAGCAATAGGGTGCCATTTGGCCCGCAGCCATTTTCTAATTCACAATAAAAATAAAGTGAGTCAAACAGAATTGTTTTTTATACTTTTAGTACACAGCAGGTGCCAGAGTGCATAAAAGAGCATCAAAATAGAGCTTGTTTATCAAAAAAAGGGCCAGTGGGGAATCTCCCAAGCCCCCTGACAGAAGTCCTAGCTAAGACACTAATGTCCTAAAATCCTAGAAATGTCCTGAAAGCCTAGAAATGTCCTGAAATTCTGGGAACGTCCTTAAATACTAGAAATGTTGCAAAATCCTAGAAAAATCTTAAAATCCTACAAACGTCTAAAAATCTGAGACATGTCCTGAAAGCCTGGAAATGTCCAAAAACCGTAGAAATGTCCCCAAATCCTAAAAACATCCTTAAATCCTCAAAATGTTATGAAATCCTAAAAACATGATGAAATACTCAAAATGTCAAAAAAAAATCCTAAAAACATTCTAAAATCCAAGACACATGTATGGGGCTGCTGTGAGTGGCTCCTGGTCTCCTGACATTTTGCAGACGTGGCCTCTGAGCACAGCAGGTTATACCTGATGTTCGATGTAGATCATCTTGGGGATTGTACAAGAGGAAAGCTAATGTTAAAATGTGTCCAAAATGAAGATAATTCATCATCTGGAAAGTAGGAATGAACTTTTAATGGAAATATTCTTGTTTTATTTTTATGTTTTTGGGATATAAGGGGAGAATGTGGCTTCAGTTACGCTTAAGTAAAGGTCATCAACTTTCCACAATGGAAATGATACAGACTCTGGAGAGCAGGAATGTGCGTGATTAATTTCATGGAAACCTGCTCTTAAGTTTTTGATGTTTTTCAGGTACAAGGTGACATTTTAGCCTGATAATGGTAGTGCTTGATATCGGTACATTTGACCTTTAAGGTAATGATCAAAATATCCAAGTGCCAAGTAAAGTTGAACTTCCTAAGTCAAACAATACTTGCATTCAGGGATTTTGTACCCAGATCTAGAAAAATATAGCTACTGTGTTTTTGTTTTTTGTTTTTTTTATTTTGGCAGCCAGTTCTTGAAATGGCCCACTACTACAGCAGCTACAACACATACTGTGTGTGGTGTGGTGTAGTTGAGCGTGGTATAATTGGTGAAGTTGGCAGTTCAGTATGTCGAGATGCCACCAAATAAGTGGTGGCTTTTTATGCAAATGAATGCTTTCATTCACATTATGGGTAACATAAAGTAGAAAAAAATGTATCAAATTGAGTATTCTACTGGTATCTGCATCAATTTAAATATGCTGGCATTGGTACTTCTATCATAGTATCTTAAATATTACCCAGCCCCAAGGAAAGGTCAAAGTCAAAAAAAAAAAGGTCAGAATCATTAAAAATCTTCTGGGAACCATTAATATCTAAATAAAATCTCATGAAAATTGTTGAAAAGCTGAATTAGTTGGCAGACTTTTATCAGTATATCATTCAAACTACAAGGAAAGAAAACACCAACACCTGCAATGTCTTAATGTCTCTATTTTTCATCCAACTTCCCTTGTTTGTGGTATTTCTAGGCCAATTCAATTCACTGAAACCTAAATCTTTAAAAAATACTTTGGGTTTCACATAAATCATTTCATTTATAAAATGGCTAAATAATTAAACAGCTGGGTACTGCAGTTTAGCAAATGTTACTTTAAATGGAGTAAATAGTGCATTTCATGGGGACTATATTCACTGATGTGTTTTTAATAGTTTTCAGATGACAATTGGGCAATAAGATAAATCAGTCTTTGGATACACACGTATTAGCGATTGAAGAATACATTCATGGTTTGGGTCTGCACATAGGATTTGTTGACAAGTAAAAAAAAACCCAAAAAAATCCTTCATTAGCTAATAGCTGCATGTCATAGTATAGGCGGGTTCTTGTCATCGCTTTTGATTATTATCACAGCACATAAAAACATACATCATAAGAACACGGTGTAGAAAACAGTGTGATGGTGCTAAGCATGGTGATTGAATACCCAACCATCAGTTGCTGCACCTTATTAAAACTATAGGTGTGGGATGACCGCTAGCTCAACTGGTAGAGTGTGTGCCTCACACGGCTGAGGCTTCTGCAACAGCCCGGGTTCGAGTCTGGCCTGTGGCCCTTTGCTGCTGTCATTCCCCCTTCTCTCTCCCACCTTTCCTGTCCATCTTAAGCTGTCAATAAAGACTAAAATGTGTGTTTACATATGACGTGCTCCTGATACTGTTTTGACAGTGGCACAAAATTTCAAAATAAAGGCGCATCTGAAAGAGGATATGGATTGATGTTTACACTTGCTCATTTAATCAATAATCAGTTGCAGACTGATGGATCGTTACACGCCTAAAAACATCTGCAGGTTCATGTGTTAGAAATCATGACCTATGCTGTTATTCTGGTGAGGACAGTCTGTGATATAAGTCTTCACAAACACACCTTAGCTGAACTTTGTGTGTTTGGGTGGGAAAGAGTTCAGTATGACTGCTAGCATCATGGCACCCAGTCTTTCTCTCAGTGCTGAGGGCAGGAGCTGCAGCTCTGTGATGTTCACACCGCCATCCATTCTCTCCACTATAAACCGCACAGGCCCACAGGGACCTCATAATAGCAATGTGACACCCTGTCAATCACAGCACTGATCCTTCCAACAGGAGAAGTCAGCGGGATTTGTTGGGTAGAAGAAGTAAAACTCGTATTCTCGCCCAGATGGCTGGGACTTGGCTGATGTCGCCTCAGTTCGTGATAAACCGACAAAGAGATTCCAGCTGAAGCATTTCAGTCAATACAGTGTCAAAGTTAAGAAAGTATTTCATGAATTAAATATGCTCTTAATTAAAATAAGCAGCCAAATGAATTCAGTTGTGTGCGGGAGTGAGTAAAGATGAGTGGAGGCTTGCTGGAGGAGTTCTGGCAGCAGAGGTTTTTGTGCCTCTCTGCTTCTCCCCAGTGCGAGCCTCACAAGTACCCGTCAGGCAGACTCGCAAATGATTTAGCAACACCGGCACTTCACTCTATAAACATCTCATTAAAATCAATTATGTCACTCCTGAATGAAATTAAAGCTAAATGCTTTAAAAGCTGCTTTTCCCTTGTGTCAGCCAATATGAGCATTACCCCTGACGCTGTCTATTTTTCCACCTCATTGTTGCCTCCTCTCCCTCGCTCTCTCTGTCTCTCCTGCTAATCTCACAGAGGGAGAGAGATTCAACTGTTCATCAACACTTTTATGAACCGCTAAAATGCCCAGGCCTGACTTTGTGGCTGCAAAGGTCCCCCGACCCTCCTCCCCAACCCCAACCCACCCCCACACTAACCAACTAGCTTATCAACATTGCCATGGAAACAAAGTGGCAAGAAATAGCTTTTCACCAGAGTGGGGCTAGGGGGGGTTATCGTTTCCTGGCGCTGGTTTGCAGAGTTCTCTTTGTAAATGCACTCTGCAAAGAGCAGAGCCGGGTACACAAGAAAACCAACTAACTCAAGATTTAAGCTTCACAACCACGTTCTGAGCACTGAGAAAATATCAACACTGAGAATTTAAACAAGACACCGTCTGTATTCTCAGTATTCACTACCTCTTTGATTGCCATGCTGGATTATACGCCACAAAAGAACAATACACATGAAAGGAGAAGCATCTAAAGCAACACCATGGCATGCTTAAACTCTCATGAGATGCTATGGCTAATGATTCATTTTAGTACAATTCAGATTTTAACAGTCAGCAATCTTTCTTTGAACCATGACCACAGTCAAACCTGAACCACATGAATATTATGATAAATATAATATCAAAGGTCCCCTTACCATAACAAACATGGTTTTTCCTGCATATTAATTATAGTTAAAATTTCAAAAATGTGTACTATCCTCTTGCTCAGAGGCAAAAACACTCTCTCCCCTCTTTCCACAATCTGACGTTATATACAGAACAGCAAGGTAGCATAACTGCATGATATTCCCAACTTGAACAGGCAGCATAAATGCAGCTATTAAGAGTAAGAAAGTCAGTGTAGAGTGGAAGGGATGAGAGTTGGAAACAGACGATCATCCATAAGAAGATACTTTTCTTTAACTAGTCAGGCATTTAGCATTCGATATAGCAAAGATTATTTTGGTAGTCAGGGTAGATCTTTATTATATTGGTAGTGACCCTATAACAAGTGGCTTATATAGTCTGACATCTATTTCCAGTATAAACAATACTGACCAATATGTTGACCCAACTCTTGTGGACACAGTGATGAAATGAATTGCTGCCCATTTTTGTCAGAATTGTATCAGTGATATTGCATGTGACAGATGTTCAAACAAAAGGAACAAACAGACAGAGGTCAACCCTAGCCCTTCTTAGAATCTTGCCATGGGGGACAGTGATGGATTTATTTTGAAGTTCTTCTCAGAGAGCAGGACACAAGGCCAATAGCCGGTTTCCACTGTCTAGGTTAGTAATAGCAGAAAAAAAGGTGGGGAAAGGGGATTGGCGAGGAGGCATTTTTATGGCTGATTCCTAAAGCGGTAAAGGGTGGCGGCTGCAGCTGGAGCTCTGCTGGTCACGCAGAAAGCTGTGGTCACGCTGCTCTGGCTCTTTTGATTGAAACATAAACACCTTGAGAGATGAGGGTGCACTCGGGAACAAGCCGGGGAAAGTAGGTATAGGAGGAGTGTGTGTGTGTGTGTGGGAGGGAGGTTTAACACTAGGCCGACAGCCCAAAGCAGTTCAGTACCCTCCCCCCCTCCTCTGTGGCTACTTGGAGCCCCTCCTCCCTGCTACTTGAAGGGATTAAAAATTGAGCATGTTTTGTACTCTTTTGGAATCTCTCAGAGGCCTTAGTCATGACTAGGTCACTCACTGCCATCAGCTATTCTTGCTATTCTCAGCACTGTACTCACAAGCTGCACTGATATGTCATAAATTATTTTATTCAGAGAGTACAGGCATATTCTCTGGTGTCGGGAGGGACAGAGAAGCTAAAAATTTGTCAGTTGCCTATTCATATCTCCACATGCATCCGGATTTAAGGACTGAAACGCTGAGCTTGGAGATAGTACCGTATGCGTCATTTCAACTGAAAATAACCCTCATTCACCAGCTAATAACTGAGACAGGCATGCAGACTGATACTTGGCCTCGTTCAGTACCAGACTGTTGGACAGCTCCATGGGCTGAGATGAACTCTAATTAATTTACCACCAGATTACTAAAACAACTCCGTTTCAATTAAATCAGGCTTTATCTCTTCAATTCAAACATCCACAGCATTATGTATCCAAAATAAATTTGTAATTCAGTTTTTTTCTCATAGAAAAAAGGACACGATAGCCATTTTTACACAGCCTGTTCAAAGCAGTAATGTTGCATAGTCATGCCGCCTCACAGTTCTTTATAAAAGGCACTATCATGGAGTGAAGGAACAGAGGTGTCTCGCCTTTTAGCCAGCAGTGGAGGTTATAACAATGCCAAAATGGTGTCTGTATAAACAGGACAGCCAACAAGACGGTCATGAGAGTGACAGTTGTGATGTTTTGACAGAGTGTTATACGTGCAACCCACCGTGGGAGACTTAAAAACAGCTATTAGTGTTAGTGGCTAACTTAAAGAAGAGGAACACTGATCAGAAATGTCTATAAATTGGGAAAAGAATCAAAATGGGGAGCTCCTCAACCTGCCATATAACAGAGATGGTAAATGACTGTTATTGCCATGTGATGCCACTGTTAGATTTTTAGAGAGCGCTGCCGGCACATATATTATATGTCACACCTAAAGTAGAGTCTGTTGTTCTAAATGCCACACGTGACGTGACGTGACGTGACGTGACGTGACGTGACGTGACGTGACGTGACGTGACGTGACGTGACGTGACGTGACGTGACGTGACGTGACGTGACGTGACGTGACGTGACGTGACGTGACGTGACGTGACGTGACGTGACGTGACGTGACGTGACGTGACGTGACGTGACGTGACGTGACGTGACGTGACGTGACGTGACGTGACGTGACACGACGTGATGTGACGTGACCTGACGTGACACGACGTAATCACTTGAGTGATCATAACTTGGAGTTATTGAGATGTTATAAGTTGATTTACACTTAAGAGTTATCCCTACATAGGCCAGCACTGCACAGCGGCCTCAATAGCAACAGATTCATGAATCTATTTTTACTTCAAGATGAAGTAAAATAAATAAATGGAACTGAAATAAACACACAGACTTAACTCCCAAATCATCAGTGTTTAATATACGACATGACTGAACCTCTGCACTTCACAGTGAACAATCATCACTACAGCTCAGTTTTAAGAGCAACTTAACATCCTTCTTTAGGTGGAATTCACCACCTTTACATATTCAAAATGAGGATTCAAATCTACAGCGTGTCCCCTCTTCCCACCTTACCCCTGACAATCACGGAAACTAACCCCTCATACAACCAGTATGTTACTATTGTTACTTATGTAACTTCTCAACTTTTATCTGATTTGTTTTTAAACTACAACTGCACATGGAAGTTATAAATGTGACTACAGTTCTGAGAATACAAAGTGATCCGTAAAGTTAGCCCCAGTATAATGTATAAGCAGACAAACACGCATAGATATAGGATGCAATGGCAGCCTCCAGCATCTATGCTCCAAAACAACAAAAAAAACATAGTGCCCATATTTATAGAAAGTCTGATTATTTTAAAAAAAATATATAATATATATATTTGAAAATTGGGGTGAAAAAACTGGTGTTGAAATGCTCCACATATTTTGCCTGCTACTGCATATATCTACCCTAAAAAAGAACTTTTTACAGCAAATATCTGATGTGAATTCAAACACTGTTTGTTAGGTATTTTAGATGAACAATAGAAGGAGTGTGGAAGTCGTGAGGAATTTCACAGCTAAGGTGTAAAGATTCATAGTTCCAAAATAACAGAACTCTCACTTCTTTAATTAAAAACACCTACATGAGCAAAAGATGCAATATGTATAAAAGTGCTGTAAGGCTTTTACAGTACAGCCTGCAGGTCAGAGTTTAATGGTCCTGTTAGACTGAGTGAAAAAGACTAATGCATTCAATCAAAATCAACCATACGACTGCCTTTTCTGCTATTTTTAGTCAACAGCTTTTATGGCGTCAGTGCAGAAAATGTGCAGTGACATCTGTTATGCTTACAGGTCATTACCGTCGAGTTTTGTACTGTTTTATACTACAGATAAGTGGTCCAAAACATCTCCTGTGCTTTTACATGACTGACATGACAACATCTCAGTCAGAAATAACATCTCAGAAATTCTATCTGTAGGTACTCATTTAACAAGAATGTGTGTCTTACAGTTGTCTGTGTGAAATTTTGTCATAATTAGTTTTGTCTGTCTTAGTTTGGTCACAGTGACCTTGACCTTTGATCATCAAAATCTGATCAGTTCATTGTTGAGTCTGAGTGGATGTTGGTGTCAAAATTAAAGAGATTCCCTCACACTTTTCTATAGATATTGCGTTTACATGAATGAAACTGAGGGAGTCACCATGACCTTGACATTCTACCTATGACCACCAAAATCTATTTGCTTAATTGTTAA
Organism: Plectropomus leopardus; assembly: GCF_026936395.1. Classification (NCBI taxonomy): domain Eukaryota; kingdom Metazoa; phylum Chordata; class Actinopteri; order Perciformes; family Serranidae; genus Plectropomus; species Plectropomus leopardus. The sequence goes on from NC_142186.1 coordinate 2,640,850, forward strand.
GTACATTTGGACATTTATGCCAAATTTGAAGGTTCAAGGCGTTCGGGGATATCATGGTCATGAGAATGGGACAGACGGGCAACCCAAAAACAGCTATCGCCGACATGAAGGCATATCAGCAAAAAGGGTAAGGGTTATTAAGTCTGTTCATCAAATCTGTTAGCTTTTTAGCTTTCAAGATTTGAAAAGAAAACAAAAAACAACCTGAAAGCTTGGCTTGGAAAGCAGAAACTGCAGTTTTTATTGGCAGCCTGATTGGAGGGATGTTTGATGTACACAGGGTGCAGCTTGGTCACTTTTCAGTTCCAGAGTCTTTACGCACAAAGTCCATTGTTGCTGGAGCAGATTTAGTCTCTGGAGCCCTGAAATTCACTTCTAAATGTAAAACTTATTTTCATAATGCTTTCAATTTGTGTCTGACTGAAAACGATTTGTGTTTGTAGTGATTGAGAATGAGATACTGTTTTCATGCAGTTCAATTCCCTATATGGTTGTTCTCATTTTGTTGAGCCGACTGAATGTGTATGAAATTTGATCACAGCAAACACTTTGTTGACCATCATGCATTACCATTATGCTGAGTTGCAGGTAAAATCAGAATTTAAGGATTACAACACGAACAGACAAAATCAACAAACTACAAGTGAACAACAGCACGTGAGATCAGCTTTACTGACATTTAAAATAAGTGATGATGGAGAAAGTTTGAGGCAACTAAAGGTCGTCATATTGAAGTACAGCAAAAACGCATCTGTTATCTGATTTTAACGATCTGCAAAATGTGTATTTTTGCCTGTAAAACAAAGGAAAGAACAAAATGACTCAACTCAAATATGAATGTGGCTGCTGAAGAAGAAACCACTCTCTGCTTCTGAAATGTTTTCAGTAGACAAACAGATGGAACCTGATACAGCTGGATGCTCTGTACATCCATCATGACTCTCAGTTATGGAAATTGTGACTGAAGGCCTTGCTAATTTTTCACTGGCCACCTTAATTGTGAAGATTTAGGGAACACAGAGTCAAATTAAACATTGTGGTGAGCAAAACAAGACTCCTAAAGCTTTCCAAATAAGTTTATCACTTCACAGGCCTTTTTCAGTCCAGCCCAGGGTAAATTAGCTCCCTTGAAGAGGGATCACTACGCAGTTGCTCTTCCTGAGTTTTCTTCCATTTTTAACTGTTACAGGGTTTTTTGGGGTGGAGTTTTTCCTTTGTCACTGTGAGGGTCCAAAAATAGACTGATGTCATATGCTGTAAAGCCCTCTGAGACAAGTTGTGATGTGTGGGCTTTATTAATGGAACAGACTTGACTTGCCTTGGATTAGCTATTGTAGCTAACTGCATGAGGACCTACTGATGGCGCAACTTCCTGGCTAACCAAATTACAGTAGCTGCCCATTCACAGTGTGTGAGACTGTTTAGAAACAAATTACAAAAGATCGCTGCATCCTAGCCAACATTTGTATGTAGGTAGTAAGTGGGCTTTAACATAGGCCCCCACCAAAGTGGATCCCAGATCAGATGCTTATTTTGTGCCTATGCCCACTTGGTACCCACGTAGCCCTGACATAAGCTTCGTGGGCCCATTCAGATAAACCCACTCCTGCAGGCAACTGGCATGGGGCCCACAGTGTCCCGGGGATGTCATTTTTCTGTAGGCCAACCCCGAGGCTAACATCGCCCTGGTTCCCTTGCCAAAAAAAGCCTATGGGATTTTTACATCGGATTTTCGATTATTGCAGAAAATAAGTGTTTATGATGCTTACATGTTTTGTTCAGCAAGATAATCTTCACAAATGAACAGCACTTTAATGATTTTTGGAACCTAAAAGCAATCATCACAAGTAAAAAGCTATCGCTATGCTAAACTATGGTCACGTTGCCACCGCAATGAGGCTACCAGGCTGTAAAGCTGTATTCTGCATAGTGAGGCGTGATGACGATCTAAAGTCTCATTTAGCCATTTGTCAGCAACAATCGTTTTTAAGACACTTAAAAAATTCAATGTTTGAGAGTGGGGTTTTATTTATACTTTATGTCGTCGAACACTATGTGAAGGTCTACTCTGCTTGTGTTAACCACCGACCTTATTCAAGGCTTCTAACCAAAAACCCATTCAAAAATCTGTTGACTTTGGGACAAGGGAACCTGAGGTGCGTAAATGATGATTAATTTCTGGGTTTAAGGACTCGTTTTTGGATTCTCTATTACAGAACCTGTGGGAAGTTCCATAGGGCCCGTTTTTCAGCCAATTCACAGCCCACACGGGCCCCAAAAACAACATTGACTGGGTTTTGGATCCTAAATGGAACCAACTGCCTGAGTCATATCAGTAAATCTACGCAAGGTTGACCTCCATGCTATGCAAAGATGTTATTTTTTTATTTTCCCCTTTGCTTGCACTGAATGCATGTAAATAGGAGGTGGACATTTGCCAATGTTAATTCATTTAATTTATGTGTGACTGTGCCCTGACAGAGAAAAGAGTAACCTCCAAGACATTTCTCCTTGTCTTATCTCATTTTGGAGTGATTTCATCTTTGAAAGGCAATGCAGATACTATTTATAGCACAAAGAGGTCACTTTCCTTTTAAGGAGCTTGCTTTTCTCAGAGTTCACAGTTTTCTGTTTGATTTGTTCTTTTTTTTTCTTTATTTGAATTGCACATCAGTGATAATGATTTCTATGTCAGCTCTTACTGCCAGTGCTGCTGTTAAGGCTTCACAGTGAAGTCTCTTCATGGTCAGTACCAGACTGCCACACAGCTCCAGGAGCTGAAATAAACTCTAATAAACCTACAAGATTAATAAAACAACATCGTTTCGATGATATAATGCCTTGTTTCTTTCATTCAAGCACCATTTTAATTCCACAACATTATGTATTCAAATAGATTTGTGACTAGATTATTTTCTGATTGCAAAGAAGACATACACCGGCAATGTTTCACGTGACACTACAGATTTTTCCACTTTATAAGTAATCAAAGCCCCATGTACAATTTAAGCACCATCAGACCATCATCAATGTGAGAATTAACCCTTTATACTGCAGTCCCGACGGCACTCACTCGACTGAATCAAACAATGAGCAACCACAGCTCACATGCACAATCAGCACCATGTTGACAGAGCTGCTCACATGCTGTAAAATCATTATTTTCCTCATTTTAACCGCAGCAACACACACAAATCATTCCAGGAGTCCCGAGACGCAAATGTGTGATTTGTGATATTGGCCATATATAAATACAACTGACTTGATTTTAATTGCAGAATAATCTACAGTTATACGAAAGACCAGCTGGAGGGCTTGTTGTCAATAACAAACTTTTAAAGCTCACTTTTAAAGCTCACTTTAAAAAGCCAGTGAAATCATCAAAAGACCCCGTCCCCAAAGGTAAAGCCAACAGACTTACAGGGAGACTGAGATTGTCAATCTTAATAAGACATTATTTTTGCTTTAAATACTTAAGCGTGAAAAAGCATGTTATATGTCATTGTTAACTGCTAAAAAAATGCAAAATAAAGGATGCATTACTCTCAACAAAGCAACAAAAAATCTAAGGTGACCCAGGTGACAAATCCTATTGGCTATTGCAGCTCATATATTATATATTATATGTTATGTATATGTTTTATATTATTCCCGTCTTTAAATCTTGCGGTATTTCTATCTATCTCGTGGATGGTCACGTGAGCCAGTTGGCCAATCATTGGTTATCTTCTCGGTGACGTCATGTGGGTCAGTGCAGTCAATCATGTGTGGTTATTAGGCTGCTGTGGCTCAGTTTGAGGAGGAGCAGTGGGGAGGCTGCAGGACAGATGAGCTACAGGTTGGTTTAAATGTATTTTCGCTACTTTTCCAACTTGAATAACGATCGTCACTGAGTGCTTCATATATGTCAACTTGTAGGAGCCTTTTACTGTGCCCAAAACCATGAAGAACACATTCGTCTGTAGCGTAAACCGTAGACTAGTTAGTCAATTATTTGTATGTGCTAACGTTAGCTTAGCCGACTCCATTAATTTTAATGGACATGGTCAGCCTTCTTGACAAACAATATGCCTGTTTCTACAAAATGTAACTTGTAAATGAGATGACATGAACAGCAAAGTGTCCTTACTTAAACCCTACTGAAAGGGTAAGGTAAACTTGTTTAAGCACTTTAGTCATGTGACTTGAATGTATTTATTGTCTGTTGATTATGCATATGGATCATGTCTGCTAAATACTACTGCAAATGTTTGTTCAATGCAAGTGGTATTTATTTTCTACTGTTGAATAATGGATGTTTGGAAATTAACTATCGTGCAACTAGTGCTATGTGTGAATTGTGTGCACACTAGAATTGCTATTGAACAAGGTACATTGTGATTTATGTGAACTGTGGTCCTGTTCTCCAGACCAGGTTCACTACCCGATGGCGAGCTAAAGGAGCAGGCCTGGAGCCTACAGACTGGCAAGTTGTTTAAGTCGCACCCCTCGGTAGGGGGCTCTCTGTAGCCCACAAAAGAAACTAGGCCCTTGCCCACTATAAACTTATATAACCTCAAACCCAGATGCTGGGCTATGATTTTGTGCTTTGCTGAAGCAACCATCTAAAGCAACCTCAGTCTCCTGTCCACTCCCTCCCTGGGCGAATTCAGTCTCCTGTCCACTCCCTCCCTGAGCGAATTCTAGACTTCCAGTTGCTATATTATTCATTCATTCATTGTCCTTAACCACTTGTCCTCGTAAGGGTCCCGGGGGGCCTGGAGCCAATCCCAGCTGCTTTTTAAAATGTAGGGAAAAAGGCAATGAGCAACTTTGCAAGAAATGTTCTGCAAATTGCAATTGCAATTGGTGGCATTGTTAGATGTAGAATATAAAAAAGGGGCTAAGGAAAAGATGTCCACAAAGTTATAATTATATATTCATAGTAATGTTACAGAATTGTTTTTGTCATGTCATTCCCTTATTTGTTTGTGGTTTTTTTTGTTTGTTTGTTTTACTGTGTTTTGTTTGTTTGTTTGTTTGTTTGTTTGTTTTTTTGTTCATTTAATTTTCTTTTCTTTTTCTTTTTACTGATTTCTTGCTGATTTCTGTGTCAGTTACTCATGGCTTTTTTTTTCTATGATATTGGGAGAAATCAAATTAATCTGCTTAGGTTTTAAAGGGTTAAGGAAACTTGTGTTTTTAAGCAGTCTTTAAAATATTATCACATTTCTTTGAAGTGCTTGTTTGTCTTATCAAAAATAAAAATGTTTATGATGCCTTTGTTAAGATTTATCATATGGTCTTTTTGACACTTGATAATGTTAATAAGCATCTTAAAATGACTTATAAAGGGATTATTACCTATTAACTAAGGCTCATTACATGACCTTAGTATAACATGTTACAATCTTACGAGTTATTGTAAAAATAATCATATGTTTCAGACATTATCAGACATGATGGTTTTGTAAGTGATTGACCCTCGACTACTATGACATCAGAAATGTGCTCCAGTCATAGATTTATGTGACAGTGACAGATATTTGTTGAACTTTGCTTCAGTCTGGGTTGGGATTGAAGAGTTAATCTAGTTTAGTTTGCAGACATTACTTTGACAATAACATATTTATGATTGCATATATAATACAGTATATGGCAATTTGTTTTTATAGATTTTGACTATGATTACAAAGTTTTTGCTGTTTTAATAAGATACATATCAGTCAAAGCCTAATCCAGCTGAAGGGCATTTAAATTAATATGAGTAAAAAAAGCTACACTTCTACTGGTTAAAAAAAGGCCTACATACAGCACAGTGCATGAGTCAGATGTCTGCTTATATCTCTTTTACATATTTGTTTTATTCTTCTTTTTCATGTTTACACCCTTAAATATAGGCATAGGCAGTGAAAAGAGAGTTTGGTCCTTCTCTCCAACATGAGCAGCGACTCCATTAAAGAGACGGCAGTGACAGTGAGAGAGGGAGAGAAGAAAGAGCATGTCACTTATTCCCTCCATTAGCTTCATTAGTGCGGGAGGATGAGGCAGATTAAGACCGCAGCGGGTTGGATGATGATGCGATTTGGCAGGGTTCTCTGTTATTTCAGGCCCGGCCATTTTGGCGCCTCTGTTTGGGCTGGGTTATAATGTGATGTGATGCCCAGGCCCTCAGGGGCCGCGCTGCTGTTGCTACCAGCCTCTCTGATTAAAATCTGCTCTCACCAGCCAGCCTCAGTCTGGATGCCCTCACGCTCCCCTCTCATTTCCATCCAGCACTGTGTAGCTTTCACTTCCCATCCCACATGATGTTTCAGCGCGCTGCCACGGATTTTAAGAGACAAATTCAGGCCAGACACTTCACATGCCCACACCTGTACACTAACCAGTGGAAGAAAAAATGCTCCATAGCACTGTGGTGAAAACACTCAGCTGCTTTTTAACCCTATAAGGCCTTTAACAAGTATTCAGAGCTTTGTTATGTGAGCAAATTGTCGTGATTTCTTTCAGTAACATGGGAGAAAAGGCAATGAGCAACTTGATAGAATTAATAGAATTAGAAAATTCTTTCTGAAAAAAAGCTAGGGAAAAAATAATATGTCTAATTATGAAAATCACATATTTAAAATTATGTTACAGAATTGTTATCATTTTTAAAGCACTTTGTCCAAGTCCTATTACCCTTGTTTTTTTTGTTTTTTTTGTTTGTTTCTTTGTTTGTATTTTTTTACTTTATTTTTTTGTTTTTCTTTTCTAAATTATTATTATTATTATTATTATTATTTTTATTATTATTATTATTATTATTATTATTATTATTATTATGATTATTATTATTTATTTATTTATTTTCTATTTTTTTTTTTTAATTAAGTTCAGCTAATTTTTTTCTAACTTTTTTTCTTTCAATCAAGCCAATTTTGCTGGTTTTAAATGGTTAATCAGGTGTGTTACTAGCAAACACCTGAAAGTCCGTGTGATAATTAAAATGTGTGACACCTGAGTTTGTCACATCACAGAAAGATGTGTTATTAAATACCTGACCAAATTCGAATGACCAAAAAAATCTCTAAGTATGTAAAAGAAGGAAAAAATGCACTTTATTTTCTGATCTGAAATGCTGGGGGCGTGTCTGCTGGAGGAGCAGAGGCCACACCCAGTCGCAGGACTATGCTAATGATGCTATTATAGTTTCACATGTATGAAATATTTCCACACTGGTGACTTTAAATGTGAAACTATTAGATAGTGTTTCCTGTGGGATTTGCGGTTTTGGGTCGGGCCACAGATCTTGTGACTTCCTTTTCCATGTGTTGGTCATTTTGCTGATCTCTATAAACAGATATCTGCATATGAATCCAGATTCATTTTAAAAACAGCTAATCTAACTCTAAATAGCTGATGGTTCTGGCACAGCATTTCAGCCAATGTGTCCCGACACTCCACGCATACTGTTTACTTGCTGCTGAAGAGATATTGATCAATACTGCTCAGACAAATGGAAACCAGAATATGTCCCATTGCCTACAGATTCTGCATATATATGTGCCGATCTCTGTTCACAGAGATTGACAATCTCCTGTTAGAGATTAATGTCCTTCTCAGCATGTAACTACAGTGGTTACATATATGTGGTCCAGTGAGCCCGCAGTAGGCCCGGAGCTAAACACATCCAGTGTCGACACTGCTGAGGGAGTGAAGCTGCTGCTGTGCCGGTTTTGTTAAATGAGCAGTCCTGTAAAAATGTTTGAGTGTAATGTACTCTCTTTTGAAGGAGAAAATATGGCTGCAGAGGATGTAATGGATGGGGATACATTTACAGTGTCTTGGCTGACTTGAATATTCAGCCATATTTATTTGAGCCAGCACAGAGAAGCCGGGGCTGCGTTTGCTGTTTGGAGGATGCGGCCAGCGGGGAGCTTCTGGAGCCTGCCAGGAGCAAACACCAAGTGGAGGTGCTTAAATGGCCCTCAGATGCAGACAGAAGTGAAATAACTCTCCCACAAAGACTTGTAGCGTGGGTCGTTTTTATTGGAAAGCACATGTGTGCATGAAAGTCTTACGTAGAGATAAAATGACTACTTAGTGAGTATTTTTGTCACCTAACTAGTAGGTGTATAAGCTTTCTTTCTTTCTATTTTTTTAAGTTGCGTTTTTGCTAAATCCTAATTTTAGTTGAGCTTTTATTATGAAAGGTAAAAAAACAAAGAGTGAAGCAGTGGTGTGCTGCTGTGGAGAATGTGAAAAATAGTGTTGCCATCTTGTGTCACACTGGTTCAGACCACAGCGCCTCCGTGTTTTTATTTTGACACCTACAGAAGTACAGGAGCAAAGTATAAACCTTAGCCACTCTATAATTTGACCAAATTTGACCTAAATTGGGTTAGTAAGTCACATGCATTGTTGTGCAATGCATCCTAGTACTGTTAGGTACAGCCAGACCACCTCCATAAGCAGAAGAAGTCAGCCTTTGAAAAAGAAGAAGAAAAAAAAGTAGTGCTCTCTAGCACAACTTTTAACAAATTTGTGACTAAACCTTTTCCCCATGGCATTAAGGAAAATTCACCACCATTATATGGAAGTGAAACAAACTTTCAGTCAGGTGCAACACCTCTAGGGGACATTCCTGCAGTCAGCATGTCAACTGCATTGCAGTGTGTTGTTAGATCAAACTTTACATTTTAGAGTGTCCTTTTATTGTGATCATCCTAAATCACACCTGTTTAGTAATGATGCTGTTTAATCAGTATCTTGGTATGTCACACCTGTCAGGTGCATGGATTATCTTGGGAAAGAAAAGGTGCACACTAAAACAGATTTTAAATCATTTGTGAATAAGATTTGAGAGAGATATATCTACTGAGTGCATCAATACAGTCTTAGACCTTTAACTTAAACCTGTGTTCAGTATATTTACATTGGCCAAGACCAGTTTCGAGGCAACCAGCCAAGATCTAAGGTTATTCCTGTCAAAAAAACATAAACATCTGTTTACACTTTGGGTTTTTTGTACAAATAAAAATAAAAAAGTAAATATGTGTTCATTTTTAGATTTTTATTCCCACCAGACAGAGCCAGGCTTTGCCTTGTCTCCACTCCCTGTTACTGCAGTCTGTAGCTTTCTACTCAGCGTACAGACAGGAGAGTGATATTGATTGTCTCACCATGCTGTCGGACAAGAAAGCAAATATGTGTATTTCGCGATATGTCAGAGTTTTCCTTGAACAACTCATCTGCATGTGCATGGCCAACCTGAAAAAACCCGCGCTCCCTCTAAGAGTCTATGTTATGTCTGTTCAGAAACAAATGCTATGCATCAGAGAGATGCAATAAAGTACACAAACATTGGGGCTGTGATTCAGGATGTAGGTAAGTAAGGTCAGCGGCAGCAGCAGCCTCTGAACACACCAACAATGGCAGAAGGTTTCAAGAGAAACTGAAGAGTTGGACATCAACATATCAACATCTGCCATGAGATCTGTTTGCCAGAGTTTTCTACCAAAATTGCTCGGTGTTAAGACAGAAAATTACTGATATCGAAATAAACTGCAACTAGCATTACAGCCCGCAGTCGTATGCCTCTACACACAAGACTCACATTGACAAAGTCATAGTCACCTTGACCTTTGACCTATGACCACCTAAATCTAATCAGTACATCGATGATTCTGAGTGAACATTTGTGCCAAACTGAAGAAATTCCCTCGAGGTGTCCTCGAGATATCGTGTTCACGGGAATGAAAGTCACAGCACTTTAACCTTTGAGCTATGACCACCAAAATCTAATCAATTCATTGCTGAGTAAATTCCCTCAAAGCATGCTTGAGATGTTGCATTCATGAGAATGAGATGGAAGGACGGATAAACCGAAAACATGATGCCTCCTGCTGTGGCTATCACTGTGCAGAGGCATGATAAAGTACCACTGTGGGCTTAAATGAATGATAAAAATGGCCTCACTCAGGACTGTGTGTTTTGTCACAGGTCCCTGACAGCTAAAGGGGCACATGAAGGGGACAGTGGTGCAAACTCTCCTGTTACACTTGTCACTCACTGTGGCTGAAGTAGTTGAAATGTATTCTGGGACACAGCTGAGGAAGGGGATGTGGGTGTCAGCCACACAAGGGGTTACACAAGAGTCTCCCTGAGGAGTCTCTCCAGATAATGAGACAAGACTAATGGCATTAATAGGTGCTTAAATGAAATTTGTCTGCTTAGTGGACAACTTCATGTATTAAGGGGTAGCCCACTGTAGTCACTGTGGCCACTTAACTCAGTGCAGCCCGTCTGAGCAAACAGCTCACTCCTACAGATCTCACGCTCTGAATAAAGTAGATGTGTAAAGCTGGAGGGGAGAGGGGAGAGCTTCTTACTGTTCAGTTCAGTGCTGGAACGGCCTAGACACTGATTCATGGAACTCTGAATGTGGTGTGATGCTCAGTGCCTCATGGGATTTTACCACACACAGTGTCTGGAAAATCCAGTCAGCCCAAATGCCTAACTGATGACAGAGGTCAGAGGAGAACAGAGAGATGTGATGTGCACAAGGAGATCTCAGCCCAGAGCAGTCTGGAAATGGAGTGCAACGGTGGCCAAACCATGCAGCAGCATTATCAGCTAACGGGAGCATGAAGCCAAAGCGGGCAAATGATCCAAAAAAGTGGACAATTGAGGAGATTGACGTTTCATGCTCTGATAAATCAGTGTCTCTGTGGCTCAAGTTCGATCTTATTCTTGTGTTCACACCTCACCTGGTTGTTCTTGGTTGGCAGTTTGATTTGACTGAAAGTTCCAGAACAAGCAAGCAAACCAAAAGAATTACAGTGTTTGTCTACAGTAGGCAGGTTCCATTACAGATTTGTGCAAAGCTTAAAACTTGAAAAAAAAGCAATATTTTCGAAATGTCAATAAGACACAGTTGCGAGATGACTGTGTTTCCACTGAGTAATGTTCTGTGACTTTTCTGGTGAAAACATTCCAAGAAGCATGGTGATGGATGTTCAAAACATTATTTTTATTATTATTATTATTTTTTTATAATCTTTATTTTTATTGCAGCCACCACACTTACATCATTATTTCCAACCCAAGGTTACATAGGCGTGTTATGGAGCGATAATGGAAAGACAAGCCTCTTATACGTGGGAGCGGCCACACAGGAGGGATTTCTGGGAGGTGATAGTCCCCAATTTCACTGTAGATTCAAAACTTCTGGATGATCTGCTCAACTTTTGAAGGGTTGTGCGATACAGTAACACCTCTTGTAGCTCCTGCTGCATCATGAGGGAGCCAGTTCCTACTGACAAGCACATAGCCATAGCATCATGAGGCTGAGAAAAGCCTTTGCAGTTTTGTGAAATATGGCTTCTTTCGAACTGCCTGATATACCACCTCAAGCAAGGGTAAAAACTTTTTCTGCAATAAATGGTAGGTTTTTTTATCCTTTTTTTCTTTTTTTTTTTTTGCAGTGTTTCCATTAGGTGTAGTTTATATTCAAAATTTCAATTTGAGGATCAAAGGAAACCCAACTAATAAGTTCAGTCTAAAAAAACCCTGCAACATACAATATAACAGTGCAGAAAACAGGGGCTTGGAACAACTGAAATATCAAGAAAAAATGGTCATGTTGTGTTTTCTATAAGGGTTCTGGGTAACAATTAAGAGTGGAGACGGCAGTGTCAGTTGAAAAGACAGAGGCTTTAAAGTTTCAGGAGTTAGAAAACTTGGCAGCCTGGTAGGAAGTATTTGTAACAAGTCAGCTATGCAACTTGTTTCATTTTAAGTAATCAAAGAAACAGCTTATTTCAGGCTGTTGGCATTAATTAGGCTAACATTAGGCTACTTATGGTAACTTAACCCTCAGGGGCTGTTTGGCATATTTTACTCATTTTTCATTCTTTATTTTTTGATCATTTTGGCAGTGTTCATGCATATGGCATACATTTTTGCAAAGTTGTGTATTGTTTAATCTGTGAATTTCCAGCTCAGCCATACAATGAGTCTAAAGTCCACTGCATAAACAAAATTGTTACATTAATACTGGTAAGTGCGAAAAATATGCCATTGAAACAGCAAATTTTGATCCCACAGCCATCAAAGCATAAAAGCATGCATTGTATTATTTCTGGGTGTCATTTTGGGCTTTTGCATTGGAATTTGTCATTTTTCCTATTTTAAACTTGATGACATCATTTCTTACCATATTTGGCATATGGAGAAAATACAGGCTATTTCCACTAGGTGCACTGTCACAATCAATGTTGCTGCTTATCACTGACATATCCCAGACTGTGAAAATACTTCCTTTTTTCCATCTAAAAACACGTTGGCATCATGACAAAAATCTGGCACTTAAAAGATTAACATTCTGAAAATTAATGAATATTTGATATTTAAAATTAGGACTGATGTTGGTTAAAAAAAATAACTCAATGAAAGCAGAAAATCATATTGATGTATAATACTTTTTAAAAGCTTAATTTTGAAAAGCATTGTGCACAGAGCAATACAAGTGCATGTAACATATTAAGGCGGGCCCCAAGAGTATATGATGATTTCTACAGCGTTGGAATAGTGATTTAGTTTTAGCCCAACAGAGACAACATGGTGGGATGAAACGGACTCCAGATGACCTGTGTGATGCTGTGCAGTCAGCATGCATAGAAATCATGTGGAGCATTTTAAACATCTTGCTCAGCAGGCTCTGGTGGATTCATGTAGTTCCAAGACGAAAGATAGAATTTCTCTTCTGTTATAGGCACTTGTGCCTGCTATAGAATTATATTGGTAGAAAGTGATCCAACTCAAATAGAAGCTTTTGGCAGCTTCAAACCAAAAACACATTTTATAGATATGGCCCTTCAAAAGCCTATATCAGTCAAAGCCTTCCTACACTATCAAGTTGCAAAGCAAACATAAAACCTTTTAGAAATAAAGGAGCAGACTGTGAGATGGGAGCAGAGTGGACTGCCTCCAGGCTCTTGTTTATTTCTGCAACTCTGCCTGCGGCTAAGATTCCAGATGGCTTTTATACTCTTTCACTTCACAGAAATCAAATGTTTTCTCCAAAATCTTTCCCATGGCAACCGCTTTTCCCTTCAACATTTGACTCCCTTCATACATAAAAAGCTCTGTTAAATTAAAAACAATTTTGCGTCGGGGAGATAAAATGTTGAGTCAAAAGGCGCAGGAACTTACAATGGGAAAACGGGGGGAATGACAGCGCCTCACCATTTGCACCGTAGAATTTCCTCTCCTATTGAGGCACATTATTTTGCCTCAATAGGAGAGGAAATTGACTGTGTAAAACTGTATCATTACTATGGCTGGCTTTCCTTTGTAATGACAATATGTGTCTCTCCACATCCCATCAGCGTACACGCCCCTAAAATGACGCCAGGAAATGAGTCCTGAAGATTACTGCTGGCTGCCACTGAGAGTGATAGAGGTGACAACTGGAGGATCACTACAAGCCATTAACACACAGAGCGCGGCTGGGGATGAGCATTGTGTCACGACACTTGACAGGAATTGGGACACAAAAGGCAAGAAGTTGCAGGGTTTAAGGCATGGTGCCGAAAATGGCAAACAACAAGATGGTATCAGCCGCGTGCCCAACCAGATAACTGAACAAGTTGAAACGTCAATAGTCGGAGGCTCTGACAGAGAGCTGAGCTCAGCTCTGTCAAAGACCCATCACATCACTGCATGTCAACACTCCTGAGATATTATTACACTCCAGCACCAAAACACAAAGGCTGTGCTACCCAACATGTGGCCAAAAGACGAGCATCGATTTATTTATGATAATGGAGGCTGAACTTGTGTTCCTTAAAAAGGATGAAACAATAGGTTTATAGTGCAGTATCAATCCATCTTGCCTCTACATCACTAACCATGTTTAGGTAATACTGGTCTGGAAGTCGGTCTGCATGCATCGAGACATGTGAAGGTAGAGTGGATGTACAGTACAATCTGCAAGACATAACATCAATATTGCATTAACTACACTTAGGAAATGACGAAATGATCATTTTACCCAATGGTTAATAATAGATTTAATAACTGAGTCGAGCCATTTCTGTGTCGGTGTGAGCAGCACCGGAACGCAAACACCTAAGCCCCCGCGCAGCTCATCCCGAGTGGAGCCCTTCCCTGCAGCACAGAGCAGGTGAATTTCAATAACTTCCATAATAAGAACACTTATCATTTCAGAAAAAAAAACCCAAATAAACAAAATTGAACAGACTAATTTAAAACACTAAACACATGTAGTACTCATACCTGTCAGGTTTTGTTTTTAATTTTACAAACTATAAAGTGTCACAAAGCTGTCAAGCAGTCAGACGGACTCTGGGCTCTCTCTTACATAACAATGAAGATCCCATACGTGATAAAAAGGCAAACATGACCAGTGTTGGGACTAACGCGTTACTAAGTAACGCGTTACAGTAACTACGTTACTTTTACGATAACAATTACAGTAACTAATTACTTTGTCAAAATCAGTAACGCGTTTATCGTTACTGTGATTTAAACAGGCTCGTTACCTGTTACTTCACGTGCATAACTCAGGAATATAGTTTCCGTAGTGGACGTGACGCGGACGTCACGTGACACGGCGATGTCACGTCCGCGTCAATAAATGAAAACAACAATGGCGGCAGTCGACGGCAGTCCAGGCGTGGGATTTCTTACGTGGAAATATGGACATTATTTTTCCTTTGTTACAGCGAAAGACGAGAGGAATATTGTGGTGACCTGCAATCTGTGTGTAGGTTCGAAAACACTATCCTCATCAAAGACCAGCAACTCGAATCTGCTGAAACATCTTAGGAAACAACACGCGTCCACCACGCTAATTGAAAAAGACCCTGAAGGTAACACAGGCGATGCTGCTGTTGTTAACGCTAAAGAAGAAGCCACTCCAGCCAAACAACGAAAGCTTGATTTTACAAAGCCTGTTGCACAGTCTATAACCCAGACACAGCTGAACAGACTGATTGCCAGGTATGTTGTAGAAGACATGCAACCTATCTCAACGGTTGAGTCCCTTGCTTTCAGAGAACTGGTTAGCAAAATACCAGTGCGAGGGAGAGACGGTGCTGGGCCAGCACCATGCAGAAAGACGTTTTCCCGTTACTTGGACAAAGAATATGCTAACATGGAGTCTGAGCTCAAACGGACATTTGATGAGTTAGAACATAAAGGAACTATTATTTTTGTTAAACATTAACTATGTTTGTGAGGCTGAAAATACTTTTTATTTATTTAGTTTCTCTTTGTGAGGCTGAAAATACTTTTAAGTTTGCCCATCATTATTCGAGATGAGGTCTCCAGTTGGTGGAGTTAAGCTGTTTTGAGTTAAGGTTCCAAAGAACAGATAAACCTCACTTTGTTTATGTTGTAAAAATCTATTGTGTCAGTTTTGCACTATTATTGATTCCTACTGTTGCTAAATGGTCTGAGGCACAGTTGAATTTTTGCACTGCCAAAAGTCAGCTTTCTACATGTTTCAGTGGCAACAATAAATATGCCTATCAAAAGTTTCAAAATATACGGTATGTTGTGTTTTGTTGATCCACTGCATCGTGGTGATACTGGGTACAATGATCAAATTTTACAGTTGTTTTGTCGAACACTATGCCACATCAACCCCAAAATAAAGTGTGTGCATTAATAAGAGAATTTAGAGTAAAAAAAAAAAGTTACTTTCCCTAGTAACTAGTTACCTTGGAAGTAACAAGTAACTTAAAGTAACTGAGTTACTTTTGAAAGAAGTAACTAGTAACTGTAACTAAGTTACTAATTTAAAGTAACTTGCCCAACACTGAACAAGACATACAAAGACACACTTCAAACTGTTAGTTTGTGTACATACTTCTAGCTATTGGGTGTCTGCATAGATGCATGCCGTTTGCACCCTTGCATCCAAGCCAAATACACCTAAAAGACAAGACATTTACTGAAGACTAGTGGAATATAAGGAAGAATAATGTACAAAGGACTATAAAAAACTATGCAGTAAAATAGCACACAATAGCAGGCAGCACTAACAGAACATATCAGAGCAGAGTTACAGCCTCATCAGCCTTTCGATCCACACACAAAGCAGAAGTGCAGTTTTCTGCGGCTTTATTGTGTCTTCTTGGACTGCATCTTCACCTCAGAGGAAAAGATCTCAAACTCCTTAAATTCATTAGCAAAGCCTAATAGATTTTTTCTCCTAATTATTCCTCTATTCAGTGGACTCTTCCCTCATTCTCTTGAGCGAGATTACTACAGCTGGTGATATGCTACTACTTTTAATTCATTTTTGTGTGTGAAGCACAGTGACAATGCCCCACTCTCCCCTCCTCAAGCATTTTTTTTTTGTTGTCAGTTCGAAACAAGCGCCTGATTAAATATGAACAATGATGCAAGTTTCAATTCACAAATTGGAAAAGCTAATCCTCTGCTTAAGATTTCCTTGGGGTAGGAAGATTGAAGACTTTGCCGAGGGAGTATGTTAGGAAAAATGTGCTCAACGAATTTTCTGCAGGCGTATGGAGGCATGTGTTCCAGTGATCTAGGTCAGATCGCTTGTGTGTGAGTGTGTGTGTGTTTGTGTTCTGGTGTGCAAAATGAGTGTTTTCACAGAAAAACAGGTAGCAGACTGTATATATGTGAGGAAAAGGGCGACTAAAGGGAGATGTTTCTGCAGGTGGATATACGAATGTGTGACTGCGCTCTCTTGTGAAAATGTAACCGACCCGATTTTTCATTTGCCGTCCTTGAAATGGTGATTTATTGAGAAGGCGTAGCTATGGGTGACATTCAGGACGGGCCTTTCTCTCAATGTCAGAGCGCAGTTTCATCAGGATGAGCCTTTCTTTCAATGTCAAAGCTGCGTTTCATCACACTAACCGATACCCACTTCCTCTGCATGTAATTAGAAAGCCTTTTAATTAGAGCTGAGGTGAATGATCGCTCGCTGTCCATCATGTGTGCAGTCCACCAGCTCCATGCAGCATGAGCACAACAGAACTCACTGAACCCGGGATATGAAGCAAGAAAGAAAAAGAGAAACTCGTACAGATCACGAGCTTGAAAAACATAAAATGTCATCTGCGTGTATCCAGCCCCGGGAAATGATGTGAAATGTCTGTCGGGTGATGTGAGAGAGATGTTTCCCCACCTGCAAAGTGGTACATGATGAGATTACAAGAAACATCAGGTCTACTGTCAATCTAACAGTTTTTTGTCTACTCTAAATCAAAGGCTTACTTGTCTTATGTTTCTTCCTCAAAAATAAATATGTGTAATGACTCTGACACACCCTAGAAAAAAACAATCATTAGAAAATGAGCATCTCTGCTGCACTACGCTGGGGGCGTGTCTGCTGACAGCGCCAAAATGAAAAACAACAAAGACATAGATGCATTAGAAGCGTTCACAGCTAACCAAGTGGCACAAAGCACACTCGGTCCCCAAGCTGAAGAACAAGCCGCTGCACAGCAACAGACACTCGTCTAATTCGGGCGTACCGTAACATACATGACTCAGAATAAACCGCCACACAGGGAAAGACTCGCTTTAAACCCCATAGCACACATAGCCTGAGCCAAAGCACGAATGCCGCTCTGACAGACTCTTGTTAGCAGCTAACCCAGTAGCACACACCCTCCAAAACGAGTAATGAGAGCGCGCTGTGTGAGGATAGCCTCTCCTTCAGCAAGTTACAATAAATACAATACAGTCTCTGGCTTTTCTCGATATCTAGTGTCTGCAAAACATGCTGTTGGGCATTTGCAATCCATCATTGGCGCAGTTAGCTTGTATATTATATTACAAATATTACGAAAATGAAACAAATAATTGAATACTCATATTGAACAGCCAAATCGGATTCGACTGGCATAATTATGAGTGGGGTACAGCCCTCTGGTTTAATAACTCTTTAAGTAGGCAGTCTTATGGTGACAGAATACAAAAATTTCACTAGATGTAAAATCCAAATGGACTCTCACTGAGTTCTGTGAAATTACCATTTCTGTTTATTTATGGAGTTTGGTGGGTGTGATGGAGACAATTTAGGGGCTGTTTCTCGCTAAACAAAAAGGATCTTACTCTTTAACAAAAGGGTCTGTTTCTGTAGGAATCTTTTCCATAATGTTGTCCGACACTTAGAATCACAATCAGAGCCTGTCAATGAAAAAAAAAATAATAATTTTAGTGGACAAACACTGGCAATGCAAACATGCCCAGTGTGGTTGCATTGCAGCCTGATCAAGATTGGACCAATTTTCTAAAGTTGTTGTTCCCATTTGTCCCCTAGGCACAAAAACATGGGAAACAAGACTACATAAAGTTCCATTAGTCGGCTGGAACATGTATGAAACACTAGAGGGCTTTGAATTTGAAAAATTCTTAGTCTGAAACATGAAGGTGAAACTGCAATGCTTACGTCATTAGTCACTCTGACCAGTGGTGCAAGTCACTCACATATTCACTCACTCACTCACTCACAGACTTTTGCTTTTATAGGGCCCTGCATGTTGCAGTCCAGCCAAAAAAGGGTCCAGGTCAAAAAATAGCAAATTTCCCTTGAACCTAACCAAGGATAAATGTACCGTGCCAGAGTTATATATCATTAACTCAAAGAAACGTCGTCTCTGAAAATAACCCAGCCAGTGGCAATTACCCTGACATCACAATGCAATCATGAAAACAATTTACAAACATAATTTCCAGGAGAACCGTTTGAACTTTGGAGCTAAAGCTTTAGCTGATCTTTTAATGTGAAGAAATTACAGCGTCTGAAAGTGCTAGTAACACATATTCTGTGTGTTGTGATGATTCTAATCTGTGTCCTCAACAAGTAATGTGCTTCTCCAGAGTTGGAGCTAATTTTACAAAGTGACATGATGCTGCTCAGATGACTACAGCAGCAGCCTCCAGAGCAGAGGGAGCTCACAGCTTCTCTCTGACGAAGCCATTTACCCGAGCTGATGAAACAGCTTCTTTCTGTCACTGCAAACTAAGCAGAAGGCAGAAGGAGGGAGGGGACGGCAGAGAGAGAAACAATTAGCCTAGGGGTCCTTGGGATCATAAGTAATAATTTGAGTGAAATTAAGTGGCAGGTTTAACAAGCAGGGATAATTTCACTTTTCCGTTCTTCCTGGGGGAAATCTGGCCTTTAATTGAGTTAACACTTTTTGTTTGGCAAACACTCCTAAAGCAGGCCAAGACTGCCACTGAGTCTCATTACAGACACCCTGAAATGGTGTCAGCGCCCAACCATCTCCTACCATCTCTCCGTCTGGCCTGCTGCCTTCCTCCATGTCCCTTCTCTTCCTCATCCTGTACTCACACTCCCTCAAAATTAAGCTGCTTTTGGAGACGCATATGATTTTTAAATAAATTACTGTTTGGTGAGAATCATTACTATTTGGCACAATAATGAAATAAATTATAGCCATATCATAAAATATTGACAGTTCAACATACTTTGGTTTAAAAAAAACAAATAATGTATGTAGTGCTATCCATAAGTACTAATTTGTTGACAAATAGACTTGTTTCAGGTACTTAAAGACGTTTTGATTCTCATTCAAGAAGCTTCTTCACTTCTAACCAACAGGAAGGGAGTTGTCATTAAGGTCACATGTGGACTATGAGTATCAGAGTCACTGAGGCCACTTTTGAGTCATTGAGCCAAACAGTACTGGTGTGCGTCTTTGGGCTATATGGGTCCAGGTGTGAATGGGTGTTGATCCCTTTGGGGAGGGAACTCAGGACTGCATTGTGTACAATGATTAAATAATGCACTGCTTAAGAATGAATCATATTTTACTGTGCTGCGGTAACAGTCTAACTTAGCCGGCAGTGGTAGTTTGAGCAGGCGAGGTATGTTTGTATTCGCTGAGCTATGATGACAACTATTCATTCACATTTTGTGACCACAGAACACCAGAGCGACTTGCATTTATCAGTAGTATCTGAACTGAAGAGCTGTTAGTTTGTTGCCCGCTCACAGTTAATAAATCCTCGCGGTTAAAGGCACCGTGGAATCTGTTTAACTTTATGCTAACCCCAACATCCAACTGTTGACTGGAAGCTTCAAGTCCACAGCAAAAACATTGACATTTCCTGTCTGAGACAAGCCTGGTCCTTAAAAATAAAAGCACCACGAGTCCCCCTTTATTTATTATTATTATTATTATTATTATTATTATTATTATTATTATTATTATTATTATTATTATTATTATTATTATTTAATTTTTATTATAAAAGTACTTTATTTAATGTTCTTATAACCATATTTCATCAAATGTTAACAGTAGTGTATTCAACTTTATGATATGACAGCAGCTAATTTATGTAACTTAATTGTAACTACAGTCCATTCAATAATTTTGTATTTGAGTAGTTAACATTAGTTTGAAGGACATTTAAAAATATCAATATATACTGTGTGTCACGATATAGCCTTAACATATCACAATATTATTTTAAAGCCATACTGCACAGCCTTAATTTAAATGTTGCTAGACTTACTCCCACCCTCTTCAAACCAATGCGAGGTGCAAGTAAAAGAACACAATTCGGACAAATTACTGGTTGATCAACAAATCTCAGATCATCCCTCAGTGTCCTCTCCAGTGGTACCCAGTGACAGATTATCTGCCCAGTGTTTGAGGCAGAAGAAACACACAGTTCCTCCCGACGCTCTCCCTCTGATGCTGTTTGTGTGTAATTCTCTCAGTAACAGTGAGAACATCCTCACCACTTTGCTGCATGATCATTTCCCCCACAATAAAACAAAAAACATCTGTTGACAATGCCTCCCATCGAGTCCATTGTGGTCCATTACTGGAGCTACAGAGAGAGGCGTGGGTGGTAGATTGTTGTTATTTGGACACCATCCACCTCCACCCCCCAAAACCCCATTTCAACCCCCCCACTCAGTATCCTGCAGGCTGCCTAATAATGTCCTGGAAGCCTCTGTGGTGGGGATATTGAGCAGTACAGTAGATGAACACCAAGAGGGGTGTGTGGAGGATGATGTGTGTGTGTGTGTTGGTGTGTGTGTGTATGGTTTGAGGGGTTGTTATTGTGAAACAGAAGGAAAGCAGTGGCGCCGTCACAGTGCCAGGCAGGACCCAGGATAACGGAGAACTCAATGGAGTGTTAAATGGGAAATCATCTGTTTTCAGCCACAGATTTAATGTCATTGCTGCTCTCACTCTGCTGCGTTCTTCTGTTTCATTCGCTGCTGTCTCCCCCTCCTGTGACTCTTTACTTCTGTTTTGTTTCCGTCCAATCCCCCCTCCCACTCCAACAAATGGCACACTCCCCTCTCTTTGCAGCCTGTCTACTTCACATCCCTGCGCCCTGTCCCCTGCCTCATCACAGCCCCTGCAGGCCCTCAGGTTATCTCGTACACCATGGGCAGTTTTCCGCCTCATGTTCACGATGGGACATTTGGGTTTGCAGTGTCGGTCCGTGCGCTCTCATGTCGTCTCTTTCTGCTCCAAGCGTCCCCCAGCAGGATGTCTCCATTAGCAATTTGACAAGACTACCGGAGAGAACCCTCAAACTTTGGAAAACATCCCCGTCGCCACCTCCATCTTCTCTGCCTCCGCTGTCGCCCAAACACAGTCCTCCATCTCCCTGCCCAGATGAACTCATCCATTTACAGCAGCCGTTAATGGCTTAACTCATGAGGAAAGTCATCAAGCGTTATGGCTCTAAAAGAGGCTGAGCTGATTAAAAAACATTCCCGATTTCTGATTGTTTTTTGTATCTTTTTACACAGTGTTGAATTAAGCAGACGGCGGTTAAGTCGGACCCCTTTCTCCCGCACAAAGCGCCTGAATGAGTGTGTGACTCAGCCGGAGCTGGCAGCACCATTTATCCTTTCACAAGAGCTAATTGATCCCCTGTACTCTCCCTTTGCTTTATGGGAATGGAGGAAAAGAAAGCCCTGACTTTTTATACATATTCGTTTCAATTTAACAGAGAAACCACCTCTTGCGATCTCTTACAATGTTACATGTAATCATGAACTCCAAAGGTTACTTTGTTTTTAAGTGTTACAGTTTTATTTGTTTTGTTTTTCACAATTTCCCTAAACCCCCCTCATCTATTTTTACTTAAGTTTGTTATTTCATTACCCAGACAGTAGGCAAGCATGGAACAAAGAAAAAATAATTGAACTTCTAGGCCTGAGTTGAAATGAGCAAGTGGCAATAGTGGATACTTAATCTTGGAAATAGTTAAGATAAAGAAGTCAAAGGCAAATATACAATTGTACAATTTGTATACATTTAAACCCCATAATGTTGACACTTCTAGAGGATGACATGAGAAGGTTGGCACTGTGTGTGCATGTAAAGCCTGATATCGCTTCTTCCACTATGCCATAGAGCTAAAGTGTTGTCCAAAAACTATTTAAAGGGACCTACTATGCTTTTCTGTATTACTTCTTACTGTATAATTAGTGTTACAATGAGGGATATCCATATTTAACATAGTCAAAGTATCAAATAATGAGGTAAATGTATGTAAAGTTCACAAAAATGGTTTCCTGCAATTCTAAGTCTATCTCCAACAGTTTTCTTCTACTCTGGCTACAGTTATGACACCATAGTGTGTGAAATGTATTTGTTTGGTCATCTGCTCCAGGCATGCTAGCAGTCTTTGCACTGCTAAATGTAGCCACATGCTAACATCAGGGAAACATGTTAACTTGGTCGATGATGTTCTACATAGTTTTGGATCATACTCCTGCTGGAACATGTGTGATCACATTTACAAGCTTTTATAGGTGATTTTTTATGAAAGAAAGTGGTGATATTCTGTTCTCGTGGACAGTTGTAGCAAACTGGGGTGGGACTAGGTGGGGGGTGAACTAGGCAGATGAGTAACAAAGACCAGAGGGCCGATAAATATATGATGACTTTGTTTAATGGTTTAATGTACACTTTCTCTCTCTTGTCCAATCAGAGAAGCCTGGGCTTTTTCATCAGGAGGACTATAAGAGACAGGTGCTAAAACCGAGCCCACTCAGACAGAGGGTGGTCCAGCAAAGACAGTATGAGGATTTTTTTTTCTTCTGACCACTAAAGCATGTAAAATTGTACTAGAAATCTTAAAAACAAGTATGAACGTGAAAATGAGGATAAAATAAAAATAAGCCACACGGTTGCATTGTGTTTATTACTATAAACATACTGTATTCTGACTCAATACCACATCCTGCTGCCCCAAACACTCAGTGGAGCACCAAAAGCGGATTAATCAAATGCTGAAAATATTGCCACACAAATAAACTATGTCCTTCTGTTTGGGTGACTTTTGAGAAAAACTACAGTGACCAGCACCGTTAGGAAATGATGGAGTCTTTTAAAAAATGAATGTATCTGTGGGCAGATTTCAGACGTCTTCATTAGCACCAGTGGATTTAGAGCCAAGTCATACAGTGAGGGATGTGTTAACACTCTGCTGGTTTCTTGGAATTTTCCGACAACATGAAAAATACAGGATGACGATGACTTAATCCTTTAAATGTGAAATTTTGCAATCTTTGAAAATAAAGGGAATAATTACGCAACAGTGATTCATTATTACAACCATTCTAGCATATTATCATTACTGTCTGCTATTACAGCATTCATTTGGGATCTGAATGGTTCCCAGCTGAGATATCATTACTGTGATCACACTGTCTCTGCACAACTGAAATTGGCCCGAATAAAATCTTCAGACATGTGTTTTCTGCATGTGGATCTGGCAGCTGAGTGTCTTCTGCGGGTTGGACACTACTTGGCCTGCGGATCTCCTTAGAGGTTTGGAATTTAATTGGATGTTAATAACATTTAAAAAGCATTTAACTGCATCTAAACTAATGTGGCTTGACTGTTTGGCAGACCTTTATAATACATGAATGCTGCTCCTGTATGAGGCTGCTCCGTTATTACAATCTAATTCGACACTTAGAAATGAGAAAGTTGAGTTTTTAACTTAGCTTGATTTATTGGCTGTAAAATGTGCTCACAGGATAAATGTAATAATCTGAAGAAATGTAAAGTTACGTAAATAATTATCTCTATAAACAGATATCTGCATATGTATGCAGAAAAAGTCTTGGCCCAGATGTCCACTGGCTCCACTGGATCTCCCGAAATATTGGCCCTAGAGGCTTATCATCGTCACACTGGTAGCTACGGGGTTCCAAGACTGCTAAAAAAATGTCACGTTTCTCTTCCCTTTTCACCCTTCCTGTTCACTGCTGAGGACTCCTCAACTCTTGTTGCAGTCAGTATCAACAAAGGCAGAGTAAGTAACAGACAGTTAATCTGCTTAATTGATCTCCAGTCCCTCACAGGAGCTACGGAGGACAAAGTAAGCAAGGAGTTGCCAATAAATTCACTCTTTAGAGCCTTTAATCAAAACTACTAAATTGTCCAACTGCATCTGAGGTGAAAATAGTGGCTACAAAAGAAGCACAATGAAAGGTGTCAATTTTGTGCTCATTGAGTCTAATGAGACCACGTCAATGTAAAAAAAAATACTTTTGTTGTTGCCTGTTGAAGCTCTTCTTTATCCACATTAACCTAATGTATTATATTACATTTTATCAATATAAACCTTTTAAATTCAGCTCTTTGAAAATTCTAGCATGTGTGATGGTGTAGTCAGAGAGAAATCTTAAAAGACAAGGCTGGTGGCATTTTTTTTTTCTTATTACAAAACTAACAGTGCATTAGTTCATCTCCCAATATTGGCTCTCAGCTCAAAGCTCATTGGTTCCTACTGAAGACAGAAATCAATAAAAAACAGCACACAAATGTATAGTTTCATTTTCTACAAAAGGCTCAATAACATAACTCAAACAACAAGAAATAGTATATTCACTGGGTGCTATTTTCAGGGGGGAGTATTTCAGACAGCAGGACAGTATGTGGGTTTTAGTCAAAATAAGCTACCATGTAACCCAGTGCACCTGTGTGGTTCATTGTGTATTTTTGGATAACAGTTTTGGAGCTAAGATACATCAAGCTTTGGTTACACAAAGTACACACTGAATACACTGAAGTTATCTCTGTGATCTCTTATTTTGTGTGCAAATGTAGTTAATCTCCATCCGTCAATCAAGATTGTCTATCAAGGTCTTAATGCAGCTCCTGAAGAGTAATAAGAGTATAACTCTTCAGTTAAAGTTTATATTGTTAACAAACTAAAGTCAAACTATGAAAACTACAAGTATTCAAAATGAAGAGTGCCACCATTTAGAGCATTACAGTTTTTAAATTAATATGAACAATAAACATATTACTGCTTAAAAAGAATACACCATTTTACTGTTGTAGCTGGCCAAAGTGAAACTAATTTAAATAACTTAACATACAATTGAGTAGTTTGTACAGCCATCTGTCCAGTAACCAGGAACTATGCCTGCCAGATAAATGTAGAAGTACTGTATTTTGGTGCATTAACAGTGCATTACATGTTGATGCCAGTTATTGAAGTAAAATTACTTCCTGCTCCACAGAAACAGTACCAATGAAAAGTCAGTTAGGATCCTGGTGGTAGACATACAAATCCCCTTCTTCATAAGCATCATACAAGGAGCACAGATTAATGTTACGGCTCCATTGGTAAGATAAAGAGTGAGAGAGTCTGTGTAGGGAGGATGCCAGGGTGTTGGATGGGTCAACAAACACAGGACTTTCACCCAGGAGGCTGTTTGTGTCCTGTGTGAAACTTAGAGTCAACGTTGACTTCCTTTGGCTATGTGTACTTATGTCTTTTACATAGTTATTTCATAATATTATGCAAGGTACTTACATCCCTTTTCAATGTACTTACATCCCGTATGTAACAAGCGTAATAATTTTAACTGAAAACACAGTCTTTTTCACAACTAACCAAGTAATTTTGGTACCTAAACCCAACTGGGCCGCTATTATGTGATTTCAACACATTACGCACCACCACCACATAATGTGGTGTTCAGAGGTTGTGGCCATTTTATGCACTTTATTAGTTACATCTCATTGTTTATGCTTGTGCAGTTGTCTGAAATGTGACATTTACTCATGGCTGACTGTAAC
Organism: Plectropomus leopardus; assembly: GCF_026936395.1. NCBI lineage: Eukaryota > Metazoa > Chordata > Actinopteri > Perciformes > Serranidae > Plectropomus > Plectropomus leopardus. The sequence continues at coordinate 2,666,931 of NC_142186.1, forward strand.
ATCATAATTTCCTAATCTTGTTAAAAATCCACTTGTACACTTTGATATGTTTCAGAAGAAACCAGAGAGTGAAAGTTGGTACAGTCACTATTATATGCAAATTATGTCTAAAAACTAAAACTGGCTTGGGATAAGTTACTCCACAGCTCTTTACATTCTTTTCTCTGCAGAACACAGGTTTTAAAACTGAAAAACATCCACTTTTAGATTCCACCAATCCAACTCTCCTCCTCAAACCTGCATTGAGTTTGACTTAACCACCACAATGATGGCTGCCTCACTTAAGAGCTCAACACACACTGTAAATCAGGATGTGTATTATTCAACAGGCAATGAAGCAACATGCTTGGCTGGATAAAAACTAAGAAACAGAAGTGACAATGACAGACCATAAGAATGCTTTATCCTCTATTAAAACCTCACAGTGACCTTGTTTATTGTGTATCCAGCAGATAGAAGGTCCACAAGGTCCAGCTCCAGTCCCTGAGGCCAGAGACTGAGGAAGCAGCGATTTATCTGCTTAAACAGCCTCAGTAAACCTAGGAGGGAGCCCTTTGATAAGAGCCTCTCATGGTGAAGGGATGAATGGTGTAAAAAGGAAACATGCCAGCACAATACCTTGGTTGCTTGAAGTCTTTTTGATTTTAAGGTAAGAAAGCAGCAGCCCTGGGGCCTTGGGTTTGAGTTTTCTTTTGTGTTAAAGTCTGTCTGAACATCCTGAGGCCTGAGTCTGCCTCATCCGCACTGTTTGATCTGTCCCCTGACAATGCACCACAACTGGATAATAATGAGTATGGTCTCTGCGGGTACTCATGACTCAATGGTGACTCTGTTATTAGCCCCATTAGGGACCTTTAGTTTAGATTCTTAAATAAATTCACTGACCACTGCGTGTTCACAAACCATCCTTTACATCACATCCTAAGCCAGGAAATAAAGCAGCGCTTTGAACTGCACCACCTAGGGCTGGATGATATGGCTTTAAAATAATATCACAATATTTTTTTTAGCTGTGTCACGATAAACAATATACATCTTGATATTTCTGAACAACTGTAAACTTCTGAAATACACAATTATTAAATGAACTACAGTTGCAAATAAAATAGCTATTGCCATAAAATAAAGTTTACTGTTATTAGTTTTAGCTCCTCCTTGTTTTGAGTAGGCCGGTCGGTGTCAGTGTTTTAAACTCAGTCCCTACATTCAGTATTGCTGTCCAGCTCCTCCATGTTTGTTTGTTTTGGTGCTGTGCATTGGCCATGCAAATGGACGCAAAGTGTTATCAAATTACGTAAAGAAATAAACTATATGGCATAATATGAAACTGTGGACGTTTTTTGTTTTTTTTTAACAGACAATATATTTTATCATATCACACAGCCCTAGTGACACCCAATTGCTGCCGTCTCTGCTGCGCAAAGTGACTCTAAAGAGCCTGACAAGTGAACATAGAGGTGATTCAAAGGAGTCTTACTAAGCCAGACATTGTAGAGTTCATGACTTTCACCCCAGTGTCAGTTTCTTACCCTTCATGATTCTGTAACATGATTTCTGCTAGTTTGGGGTCACAACAGTTGACCTTCCATCAAATGATGGTCACAGACTGAGAGAGTTACATGGAAATAAAATAAAAACTAGAAGGCCACTCAGAGAGCCAAAACCTCCATCAAGGCCAAAGCTTGGTATGTTTCTCTGCCTCTTATAATAGTAATTCCTCATTTTCATAAAGTTGACTGTTGTGTAATCATATGATGCACAGAGTATTCATTTAAATTCAGTTATTGTGAAAACATTGGATGCTACTTGTTTTTTTCACTTCAAAATCATACGCAAAGCATGGTTAGCCTTAATTCAGTCATATTATATGACAGATTTCCATAAAGGCAAGGCGCACTGTGCTCTGTATCCTCGAAAAATGTCACACATTTAATCCTTCCATTCTTTCACTGCTCCTCAGTGTGCTCATCATGGTAAATCATATTCAGATGATCTTCAAACTTTACCTTTATATACAATCATAGAGAAGCAAATCTTTAATGTCCCTGGCTTCAGCACTTCAATAACTGTATGGTGTGCTGAGTATGTACTACACTGCTTTGCCACAGCCCATTTGATTATGGTTTGTGCTATGATATGTCTATCAAACCTGTGTGTCTCTTTCTGCTATGAGTCCACTGCAGAATGAAGCCAAACACAAAGACAACGAAACACCCAGAGTGTTGTATTTGATCTTGCTCAAAGCAACACAAATGAGTTTTAAGCGCAGCTTTGCTAATTAAAAAGACTCCAACTCTGTCAGGCATACTAATACTCGAGCCCTGAATGGACTGTAGACATGACTATGAGCAGAGCTCTGCCATATTGCTTTAGTAGCAGAATCCACTGTCCCGTGACTAAGACACACTGTCAGGAGTACTAATAGTCTTAACACTCAAGTGAATCTGATGAGTTTTTCCCAGCAAGCAGATAATGAGCAGAGAAAGGAATCTGCTATAAGGACCCTCAGAACAACGTCTGCAAACTTTCTCAGCCTGGGCGGGATCAGGATGTTGGCACTGTGCGATGAGAGGAGTTTAGAATGAGCTCTGGGCTTTAATGTGGAGCACTGTGAATCATAGTGAAACAATATACTGTGTGTGCACAGAGGCAACTGAAATGCAGCCAACAGTGACCTAAAGCGAGAGCAGACATGGTGCTGCACGATCCAGCAGCCATTCATCAGCGGCCAAGGCTCTCCAGGGGTTGTGGACGAGCAGACTGAAGGTTAGTCCATCCAGTGTGCATCTAGCTGGCACAAAAAGCATTCTGTCAATATGTGAACTCCACATATTTCTCAAATTTTTTCCCCTCCTAACAATCATGACACCAGCAGCACTGTGAGTCGGTAACCTCTGATCCACTGCGTGTAGCTCGGTTAGACTGCAGCTTCATGCTGTCAGGAACACTGCACCATGGGTAACAGATTTAATGATGGCTCATGGCAATGACCAAGCTGAAACCAGCTCATTACAGATGGTACGGTATGTCACTCCCATTACCACGCGAAAGGAGAAGTTAAAAGACGAGTCCACTGGCCATAAGATCCCACACATATCTGATATTCTATTAAAAGCCAAGAGAGGCACAATATAGCTCTGACATGAGTGCAAATAGACAGTTAAGCTGATTCAAGAGTACTGTTTGTGAAGTAAGACAGATGAATAATGTTTTTGGAGATGAAAGCAAAGATCAGTGTTGTTATTTATGGCTCAAGACTCCTAATGAAATTGAAATTTGAAACTATGGTAACACTTTCTATAAAGACTTCATTATGAGGGCATTCATAGTGAATTCAGATGCATTTCTAACGCTTTATTATGACTACACTCATAAACACACATAATGTTTACTGATACACTATATCAACAGTCATAAAACACTACAGATGTGACTTATAATGAATTATACATGACAAGTGTCTTATGGATGCACTTGACTAGTTATAAACTAGAGATGAACTCATGAGGCTTATACTGCATTAAACACCCATCTCTACACATATCAACAATCAACTGTAGTAAGGAGAGTGTGCTAAAACAGTCTACACAGTATTTTAAGTTATCATTGCATATGTGTTAACTATTTGAAACCTAAGCAAATTGGCATGGTTTCTTTCACAAACATTGGAAAAAGGCAATGAGCAACTTAACAAGAAATGGCCCAAAAATTTGCAAAGTTTGTAAAAAGTAAGACAAAATTACCTAAAAAAATAGAAGAAAAAAATAAGTGAAAAACAAAGAAACAAAATAAATTATCTGAAAAAAGTGCTTAATAATAATAATAATTAGTAGTATCACCTGTGGGATAATTTTAAATATATATAAATATTTTAGACATTTTCCCTAGATTTTTTGAAAGAATTTTCCAAATCTACTACTTTCTGAAAATTTGAAGAACATTTTTTTGTCAAGTTGCTCATTGCCTTTTTTCCCACATTTTTTAAAAGAAAGCAAATGAATTTGCTCAGATTTCGAAGGTATAAACACTCATGAATGTGTCTGAATGCAGCATAGGAAAAGCAACGTCGATCCAAGTTTCAAAGGGTTTAGTAGTGAGGTACATATTGATGCATTTAGAATAATCTATGCTTCATCATAATGTTTCATTGTTGGTTTTAGTAATGCATTAGAGATGTGGTCTTTATAGAAAGTGTCACCAAAACTACTATTGGAACCGTTGTGAAGACATACACTACCTGATTTAACAAATCTTCAAATTTCCCCTCTGATCAATCAGTAGTTTAACTGTATTAATATTTGGAAATTTAAGGTTGTGTGCTCCCAAAATATTATAGTCCATCTTAAAAGTTGTTCTACAAATGTTCAACAGGGTGTCTTTGTACCTTCTCAAACAAACTATCAAGCATTTGGGAATTCCTAACTCAACACAGTTTTTAAACTACTACAAGCATCATACAGCATCCTTGTTCTGTCCTCTAAGACTTGTAGAAGAATCACACATTAAACCAAATATACTCCCATCCTTGCTGTTACCTCCACATTCAACATCATACAACAAGGCACAAATCTTAAGAGAAAACATTGAAAAGCTTCTTACTGACCTAAAACAAGAGGGAAAATAACCCGCACTGTGCCTTTGACAAGGGCAGCTTTAGGATTGCCAACACTAGTTTTGAATATTTTAACCATTTTACCTGCCAGGACAGTTTGCCATTTATAACTGTATATCTCAAGGATTGATTGGATGGAAGATGAGAAGCTCATGAACCTTTTCTAATGAGGTTTACAAGTAATAACTGATGGCTTTATCAACTAATTATCTATGAATAATTCCCAGTTAATTAATGATTTCCTGTGTTTTAACAGAGTACGAAAAGCAGATAGACCTACCAATGTTACATAAGAGGAAACTATTTAAAGAGCAAACAGTAAACATGTTTCTGGTGTTTTTAAGGTGAGTGTTTTGTGTTTTTTAGCAGCTGTGTGGTTAAAGCTGCTGTCACCTACAGTCTGCGGCGGCAGCACCCACAGCTGGATTAATGACTCCTCGCCCTGCAGTGTCGCCGACAGGTTCCTGTCTAGACGGGCGTCCCCTTAGATGGGTTATGGCAAAATAAAGCCATAATCTGGATTTTGGAAACAAATCAGGCACCGCTGACTCATAGTCCCCACTCAACGCACCACCCCAATACTGCTACCCTAATGCCTCCATCTCAAGACTGCTGCGACATCTCTGGTGCCCAGAGAGGATGGATGGTCTCATAGCAGAGCTATAACCTAGGCTGAATAACACACACGGCAAAGCACAGAGACTGCATTTCATACAAATATTCATTCTGTACCCAATAAGACCAAACTAATGTTTTTGCATGTTTTACACCCTCACAAGTAACATATTTTCTGTCACCACCCAGCAGTATTGTTGCAGTGAGTGAACTCAATGTGTTTGTCATCCCTTATTTTTCATTCATTTCAGCATACTAGGGTCACTTTAAAAAAGAACGCCCCCACAAAAAATAGAAAAGTATTTCCTTTGCATTTAAAAAACTAAATCTGGGTTCATATGATAAAATTGTAAAAACGATCCTTGTGTACACTGATCTGCAAAGCCAACCAAAAAAACGCTGTAGTATGAAAATGCCATTATCATGTGAAGGAAAGGCCAAACTAAAAAAAAAAATCATGTTTTATGTAAGAAGTGTTGCCATGTAAACAGACCTTAGTACAGAGAATAAGTGTATCCTAAAAGCTACTACAAAGGATTACTGTCATTTTGGATTTGAAATATTTTTTCAATTAATTATTTAGTCTTTAAAACAAGCAGTAACCACCAAGGCTAAAAAATAGAAGCCTTTTAAAGTGCCAAAAACTGCAATTCATCAACTGGCCACTTAAAGCTGGCTCCAGTAAATCCTCATAGGCCCCAATGTTAAAATGCTCAACTTTACAGCAGAAATAAGCATGTTTACAGCCTGGTTTAAAAACAGTTTTGGTCTTAATAGATCATTTTTACATTCATGAAAACTGCACAGGGGGTGGATTTTTATGAGTCAAGTTTACAATTTATTAAAGCTTAAAGTTAGGCATGGTTAGGGGCACAGCTGCACGAGTGACGGGCTGTCTGTGTCCTCTGCTTCTCAACCCTCACTCCTCTACAGCTCGAGCCTCATGCCCAACTATGGTCACTTCTGACTCCAAAAAAAATATGGGGAGGGCTGAAATGCAGAGGCTTTACGACAGGCATGTCAAACCGGTCCACAGGGGGGCCGGTGTGGCTGCAGGTTTTGTTTCCAACCAAGTAGCAGCACACCAGACTTGACTCATTTAATCAACTGATCTTCGTCTTCAGACAGTTGATTGGTCAAACTGTGTTCTCTTGGTTGGTTGGCACAAAAACCTGCAGCCACACCGGCCCCCCTGTGGACCAGTTTGACATGCCTGCTTTACGACGAGAGTCCAAAGATCAATGGGTGACATCACAGTAGCTGCATCCATTATTTTTAAAGTCTATAGCTTTATCCTTACTATATAAACATACACTCTTCAGTACTGTCATACCAACAGAAAGCACCAAAAATTGAGGATGTTTTAACAGCCCAATTGCCAGAAGAAATGTTAGCATTGTACCTTTCTGCAAACCACAAATATGTTACATCTGCACATTTATCAATGTTTTTTAAGTGATGTAGTACATCCGCTGACTTTGTCATCAGGTTTCTACCATTTTTTCCCTGTTATAGGGTTTCTCTGGAGTTTTTCCTTAGTTGCTGTGAGGGTCTAAGGACAGAGGGATGTCATATGCTGTAAAGCCCTCTGAGGCAAATTGTGATTTGTGATAATTGGCTTTATATATAGAATTGAACTGAACTGAAATTGAGGAGGTGGAGGGGATGGGATGGTAAATGGATGGGCGTGCAATTGTAAAGCACATTTCTGGTCTTTTCAACCACCCAAAGCGCTTTTTACACTTCGAGTCACATTCACATTTATACACTGTTGGCTTAGGCTATGGTACAAGGTGCCACCTGCTTCTCAGTTTTTAAACATTCACACACTGATGACAGCCATTGCGATCAATTTGGGGTTTAGTGTCTTGCTCAAGGATACTTCATTCAACATGAAGACTGGAGGAGTTTTGGATCGAACCACCTCCCATTAGAGGAAGCTCTACCACCTGAGCCACAGCCGTCCTGGATGGTGAATAGCATAGCGACTAGACAAGACCCCAACAATAAAAGTAAGTGTTTTTAGCAACTAGACGCCATGTCTCCACAAGGGATAGTGCCTCGAAAAGAGTTTTTTTCCAGTGGGAACTGTGTCCCTAAAAACAAGAATTTTAAGTTAAAACAATCTTTTCTTCACCATTATCAAGTGGTCTTTGTGCTTACACCTAACCGTGAGTTAACCACAGTATTGGTGAAAAGTAAAGTTTTAACTTATCCGGTGCTTAATAGCAAACACATGTAACACGTCTGTGGTTTGTGGAACCTGGGTTGGTTTTAACCATCAGTGTTGGACTATGAGGATAATTGGAGATTTGGCGGTGCTCTTTGGTGCTTTAACGAACTCGGGAACTGTATCTTTCTCTCTGTGTACATTGACCTTCAGCTCCGACTAAAGACACTGTGGTTGTTCAGATGCTGCAGTCTCCTCAATGTCAACTGAAAAAAAGTTTTCCTTTTAATGAGACCAAAGACATCAAGGACCTCTCCTCTTTGAATGTGGAAATCACACCAACATCACCTCAGAGTCACATTTATAATGAAAGTCTTGGAAGACAAACAAAGAGGACAAGTGCTGCAGCTGCTCCTCATTGGTTAGTCTAGCAAAGAAAGTAGCAATTTCCCTCCTCACGCTTGTTTTCACAGGCAAATAAACCCAGTCACCCCACAATAATACTGTATCCAGTGTTCTAATGCTCCAAATTAAAATGTTACCTTGTACTGCTTCTTATACAGACAACATGGCTACAAAGGCAGAGCAGCCACTCCAACAGGCCTGCCAAAAAACAAAGAGCTGAGCTGAAGCCCTGTTCGAATGCGTTCTAATCTGCAGCCCACTCCTGAAGCCCTGACATGCTGCCGTACAAACTACACAAATGAAAAACCAGACCCTGTTATTTAAATAAATGAAAAAGTATAAAAACTTCAACCCCCTCAAGTCGGCATTGTAGAGAGCGGCTTGTCTCCCACAGTCCTCTGGGCTCACAGAAAGCCCGGCAGCCGCTAAGTGGCTCTCTGGGTGAACTCGGTGGCACTGGAGTCACTGCTCCTCATCACTGCCAAGCACCGCCAGCCTCTGCACAAGTAACGCCAGCTGCCGGAATAATGTCCCAGCAACATGTCACAGCCAAATTCCTTCCCCAACATTTGGACAATAGCAACGCCAGATCCAAGTCTGCGAGCCAGAGAGGGGGAGCCGGAGAGATGGCTTGATGCACACACAGAAGCAGATGGAATAAACTAAGCTGAGAGAAGCCCAATCTAAGAGGCGGAGAAGGGCACGGTCCAACGGCATCGTCCCAGAACAGAGTTTGGGGCCGCAGCCAAAATGTGGAATAACCAAATATTAGCCTGCTCCTAATGAGAACTCCCTCAAACAGCTCGAACTCCACACAAAGATTCTGGAAGCCTTTCAAAGCTCCAGCACCAGCCTCATCAGGGCATATCCCATAATGCAACACAAAAGCTGTGCGTCTTGGAAAACATTAAGGCCATAGAACAGAGCATGATCTGGGTATCAAACAGGCTGCTTCCTGCTCAGCGCCGGCTGTTTGGATGCTGCTGAGAGCTTTGACAGGTCCGACTGCTCCAGACCTGACCTCTGCCCAGGTCAGCACCCAAAAACGCTCCAAACCAACCTGCTCCCCCCGACTCACTCGCCCCTGAAACTAGTCCAGGCCGTGTTTCCCAGCCTGTCCTGCCACTCAGGGAGGTCTCCGCCGAGACAGCCTGACTGACAGGTTGGAGGAGGAACAGGCAGGATAGAGACGAAAAGCCCGTCTCTCAATCCCTTCACCAGCCTCGTCCCATTCCACTTCACTCACCGCTTTTTCTGCCAATAAATTTCTCTTTAACAATGTATCTCTTCGTCAGGACTGCCAGAACAAAAAAACAAGACGAACTAAAAAAAACACATGACAGACAAACGTCCTGCGGGGGATGAATCTAATTATGCTTTACTTGCATTTTTATATTGTTTAGAATAAGAAAAAGACTTTGTTTTTATCACTTGGGTCAATATTGGTTTCAAAACGAGGCACTGTTAATATATGCTCTTGTGACAAATGACTTTCAATTATAATGAGAAAACATTCTTCTGATGTATGCTGATATCATATACTGCATGAATATATCAGATCCATGCAGAATATTAAAAATAATATTGGAATAAGCATTATGTGCTCATTTATTAACATCATAAACCAACAATAAACTTCAGCAAACAATACATCCAGGCAGGTTTACCTGGTTGTAGACTGTGCTGTGAATTCTTCTATAAAAAAAAAAGAAAAAAAAATTGCAACCCATTCTTAAGTTTTTTTTTTGTTGGGTGGTAATTATTTCAGATACAAATGAGGAAATCTAGTGACCTTCAGCAGGTCTCCATCAACCTTCAGACTGCACAAATTGAAATTGCAAATATAAAACTTGCCTAATGGAAACACCTTGTTTTAGAAAAAAAACTCCCATTTATGGCAAAAAAGTTTTTTAGTCACACAAGGTGGAATTTTAGGCAATTCAAAAAAGCCATTTTTGCAAAACTGCAATGGAAACACTTCCCAACAACAACACTTGCTTAGAGGTCACATGGTGTACAACAAAGAGTCACATGAGATTCTAAAAAGCATGAGGGCATGATACAGCCGGTGCTACAAAATTTTTTATTACAAGGTCCAATTATGTGCGTTTTTGTTTGTATTTTCCCCTGGAGCATTCAACCACATCTTATGGTCTTCATCAGCAAACAGAATTTGCTCAGTTGTCATAGAGATTATTTAGGTGTAATCACGTGAAAAATAAGAGTGGCTTGTTTAATTGTTATTGTATGACTGAAATTCTGTTCTTAATATGATTACTAAACAATCTCAGTGGTAGCTAAACAACAGGCAGACACTGATTGTCACTGTAATACTTTTGTAGAAAATAAAAATATATAACTGAAATGTTTCAGCTTTGATTTTTTTTAATCAACTGATGAAAATACTTATTTAGAGAAAAATGAAGAGGATTAGTTAATATTTAATGTATGCATTTATGTGCAGATGATGATTTTATGTTAGGTATGGTCTTCACTGCTTAATAAAAATGAATTAACACATATAATATATGTGGTGCACATATAAGTAAATGTCAGTGGGTTTATTGGCAGCCACAGAATAATTGCAAAGTGTTGACACATTTTTGGCTGCTAAGCCTTCAGCACAGCTTCCTGCTATTTAATAACATATTTCACATATGACTCATCCTGTCCTTTCACAGTGTCCACCATATGCCTGTTTGAGTGATGCTCAGATAATATGAATCCTGGAATATGTCTGATGTCTGTGTGACATTTTTTTATAACTCTGTCTGGATCAGACTTTAAATGATATCTGTCAAAAAGGAAATGGCTTTCCATCACTGCCCCATTTAAATGTACCCACAGGTATAGCATATTTATGGTAATCTGGAAATAGAAATGATTCGGCGGCAACGCTGTGGCTCTGAATACCAACTGTGTTTTGGAGCTGCAACAAACAAAGAGGCGACCTTGATGGCTAAAGGGTCAGCCTGTTTGCCTGCACCGGGTTAAAAGTTAACATCTCCAGCTTTCCAACTTATGACAAAGAGATAAATGCAGAAATTACAGTCGTGGCTGAGTGTTTTTTTGAACCTGTTTCAATTTAGCAGGGCACACAATGAATCAGACAGCAGCTTAAGCAATTAACAAGGAGAGACATTATGGTAATGAGAGCGTGGAGCTTGTAAGGTCACTCTCGTTGTGCATGTTGAGCCACGGCTCAGGGCCGGGATTCTCTGCCGCCACATTAATTGAAGGCAGCAGAAAGGACTGAGGTGCAGAATTAGTTTACCTGATTTGTCACACATAAACATGTTACGGCAAAAGGAAAAAAACAGTCTCTGGACCAAAGTTCAGAGATTTACTGAATCATCTTCATGATTTGATGCAGCAACACAAGATGCAGGGAGGGATACTGCAGCTGTCTGCTGTGTGTGCAAAGACTCCTGCTGCGCCTGAAATTGTGTGTTAGCTGTATTTGTTATATTGTTTAACGTGCTTTTGGGTAAAGAATCCCCAGAGCCTCCTTGTCCTCGGTTGAAGCCACATAACCATGGTAACCCATGCCAGCCTCAGCTCTAGTGGCATCTGCAAGCATGATGAACATCTGGAGGTTTTGTTTTTTTTATTTTGTCTGTAGAACATACGTTTTCGGCTGTTTAAAATGATAACTATAGACAAACTTGTGGACTGCCGTTTTGAAACCTCTAATTTGACATTATGGCCATCGCTATCTTGGTTTTTTTTGTTTGTTTGTTTTTGCCAAAAGCAAAAAGTGATCATACTTAGACAAAAGGGTGGAGCTGTGGAGGAGTTAGGAAAACATCTGTGATGCCTCGCAAAAAGCCTGTCACTCAAGTAAATAAAATGAAAATGGGGTAGTCACCTAAAAATTCAGAAATTCTCTTACGGTGTTCACAAGAATGTGCCGGACATATGGACGGATTGACAGAGAACCCAAAAACATAATGACTTAAAGTAGGGATGTAACGATGCATCGCGAGGCAGTTAAAAAAACAATACAAAATATCTGAGATTCAGATTGGTGGAATGAAAAATTAACTGCAATACTATTTTTGAACAGCAGAGGGGGTAATCTGCTTTTGAGTCTGCTTGCTCAGCGTGCCACGTCCCAACGTGTTCAACGTCCCATGTCATGTCCGAGACTACAGACAGCTCACTAATGTAAATAAGACGAAGCAAAGGCTCCACAACATAATATAAATAGAAGATGCACCCTCCAGTTTCAAATTGGGGTGTGGCAGCACTTGAGCTTCCTCAAGTCAGAAAGAAATAAAGGCGAGAAGATAACAGAAAAAAATACAATGCAACATATTGCAAGAGGGTGTTGAACTACAAATAGTACAACAAACATGATGTAGCATGTGAGCCGGTATCACAGTGAGGAGCTCCGGTCAGCCCCGCCTCCGCACATTACTCCTTAACGACGTCATTTAGGCATTTAAAGCAGAGTCATCTTTTACTCTTCAGTACTGTGAGATGTGGTTGAGAAAACTATAAAAACTAGGAGGCAGAACATGAGTTAGAAAATTATCTTGTATGGGTATTATCTCCAAGGTCAAAAATAAACTACTCCACTCTCCACAGCTGTTTACTTCAGTATCACAAAGGGTTTTTAGAGGTAGAAACCTAGTTCTTAACTCTAAATCAATTCAATAACCACATGCATTTCTTCATAAAATGCTTCCAATGTAACTTGGGGATTTTTTTTCTTTTGCAGCTAAATAAAACCTTTAAAAAAAGAAAAAGGCAAACATTAGACATCAAAGCATTTGGAAAATGTTATCATTTAAGATCTTCTCACATAGCTTTACATAGCTTTGAAGATATACTTCCTGATTTTATTGTGCTCTCTAGCGCCTCCACACAGTCACAATCCACTGATGTTTTGACAGTCAGCAGTGACTGGAGGAGTATTTGTGGATTTTAGGGCACTCCTCCATTGACATTTTTTTTTAAAAAAAATAAATAAAAAGTAGGTTAACAGAAAATCAATCAGCAACAGGAGAGGTTTGACCAACACCTAGCTACACACTTACCAACACTTCTCATTCTACTACTAACAGCCCAGCAAGACATGTACTCTCATATAAAGTCAGCGATTAGCAAATAAAAACTGACTTAGACACAATTAAAGACAGAATCCACTGTTAAGCTGCTTATCTCTCCAAATAACTACCAGGATTAGTGCACAGAAAGTGAGACAGCAAAATTCATCTGCACATTCTGGCAAATTGGCTGATGCATGAAACTTAGGTTGCATTTGAAATCACTCGATTTTCTACTTAGGGCACTATTATTACCATCCGCCATTTTATTTGAGTTTCCAAATTGTGACCGTTAAATGTATGTTCAGTTTATAGATCCCTATGATGGAAAAGAAAAAAGAGAGCATGCATAGCATTCTGCTAACCATCCTGTCATGCAGTCCATACATTTCATGGATGCAAAATTAATTTGGTGGTAATAGTGATTGATGATGATGAATTTAAATCTAAATTTAGAGCTCACACTACCTGCTGAGGGATTGTTATGTTGGGAGTAGTGAATGGGTGAAGGAGGGAGTCATTTCAGACACAGCCAGACTAGATAATGGGACTGGACGTGACTGGAAACCATGAGGGTGTTAACTGTTTTACATGTATGTGTTCGAGATGCTCCAATTGTGAAATTCTGAGCTGATACCGTTATAATGTTTAAAATACCAACTTGGCCAATAGTCAATAGTGATACTAATTTTTTTGTTGTTTATTTTGTTTTTCTTATTTATTTCCCTTTTTCCAGGGGAAGAAAGAAGTCATTAAAAATACAACTAATAATAACTGAACAGTTTTAAACACATTCAGTCCTTCATCACATTATGTTTAAGTGAGAACAAATTTAGTCATTTATAAGACAGCCTTTCCTATAACCTTCTTTCACAAAAAACATATTTTTTTAATATATAAAAGAAAATAGCTCATTTATATATTTATATGTATATATATATGTATGTATGTGTGTGTGTGTGTGTGTATGTGTATGTATATGTATATATATATATATATATATATATATATATATATATATATATATATATATATAGTATGATACCCTCTCTAACATAAATTATTTTGTTGCAAAAACAAATGTCTCCTTCAAACAGCTGTGTTGATTCACATTTCTTACCAGACACTATAGCCATGATTATGTCACCTTTGTGTAGCGGGGTCTCATCACTAACTCGTTAAAGGACTAGTAGGATGGGAATTAACCAGTAGACTCCAGGGACTTAACAGGAGGGACTTAAAACTGATGGTCAGAATTGAATAAGGACTTAATACGCAGGAAGTGTGATGACAAGGTACCTTATTTTAGGTACCTTACAAAAGTAATTGAGCTCAAAGTACAGTAAATATGGCCGTGCACTGGAACCAGCAATTACTTCACACCCATGAAAGTCGCTTAAGCCCTCTCTGCATATCCGTATATCGCATTCATAACATCATGACATTTCACATCACATTTCTTCAGTTCAACTTCCCCTCCAGTTGCCGGAAACGGGCGTCCAAGTCCAGGAGTAAACAGTCCAAAACAAAGAAATGAGTCAGTCACTGAAGAAAGAGGGTCAAGAAGTTGGGCTGTGGGGGATGTGAGTGTGTGTGTGCGCATGGATGGGGCGAGGTGAGGGGCACAGACCCTCAGCTGGGGCGCCTCCTTCCACACAGGTAGAAGCAGAATTGCAGCTGGCTCTGTTTAACGGTTCATCCAGTTCTTCTAGCTCGCCATCTTGGTTCTTTATTCAACAAAGGAAAAAAAAACCCGGCCTGTCCAACAAACAAGGTCGGCTTTAACATACATGACAACGTTTTCATTGACAAAAGACAAAATAATCAAGCACCAAATATCAATAACTATTATTAAAACGTCACACTGTCACAGGACAGTTATTCAAACGATCAACACCATTGAAATATTGATGCATTTACAGCATGCCGCATTTCATGCGGACGCCACAGGTCCTGTCCAGCCGCATTTGCAACTGATGCCATCCAGCAGCATAAAATAACACCATGAACGGTTCTGTCCAGCCACGTTCTCAGCTGATGACATCCAGTAGCATATCATGCTGATGTGAAAGGTTGCTTCTGGCATCCAGATTTTCACCAAAAGCAATGCAAAAGTCGCAGTATTTGACAACTTTGGACTGCTCAGTTAAAAGTCAGGATTGTCAAGACACTTTGTCAACTGATCATCAGCAAAAATACCACCACGTTCTCATTGCCGCTTTGTAAGCAGACTTTCCTGTCTATATATTACGCTCTAGGTATCCTCCTCGCCGAGATGTCAACAAGCGCGCATGGTTAGGTTTCAGCAACAAAAGCAAGTGGCAAACAACACTGGGATGTCAACAAAATGACGTGGATAGGTTTATAAAAGTACATAATTGTTTGGCTCTATATCACACAGGGAGGGAAGACCGGGCTCCCAGGTGAGAGTCCACTGTTTGATAGAGCCTGGCTGCATATCATACTGGCATGAAAGGAGGCTTTTGGTGTCGGTATCTTACGCCACTCACTGCCAATCACTGACAAAGCCACAATATTTGGCAAATTCAGACTGGGAATGGGCTAAAAATGCATTTCTCAAGGATCACCGAATTTAAATGGAGCTTTGCAGAAGCGAATCCACTTATTGCAGCAACTCTGTTAAAATGATGTTTTCAATATGAAATCTTGCTGATATAAAAGTAGGTGTGCCTTTAGATTGACACACTGATTTTACAGTCAGTTGAATGTTCTCCTCCATCTCTGAAAGTAGAAAGAAATTTTGTTTGATTCCATCAGCTGTTAACTGTAGAATAAAAAGTGCCATTTCAGAGGAATATGCCAGCTGCCAAGAACACAATCTGAGGAGAACCTCTAATTGTTCACTTTCAGTTTTTAACACTGCATTAACTTTGGCACCAAACATAGTTATTCTGCAATAAGCCACACCGTTCAAATTGCACTTTAAACCACTACATCTGAAACAATGGCGCTGAACTGAGAAGCCATGTGAGAAAGTGAAGTCTTTGGACTGCTCGTTCATTGCAATCTATCACCATCTGCGAGTTCATAAGTTACAGCACATCAGCAGTTCACTACTTAAGCACACAAAACCGTAAATACAGCACACAAATTAAGCTGTTAATCAAACGTTTACGGAACCTTTCACCATGTCAATATGCATTAGCTGCTGACTGATTGCCATTTGTCTAATTAATCAATCCCCACCTTCAAACTCATATGCCATTAATTCACTGATGAGCAGGGTCACAGCGCACTCCTCACACATAAATCTTTGCCTGTCACTGATCCAAAAATAACCAGGCAGCTCTGCTCTCCTGACAACTCTCTGCGGCGCATCATGGAGTAAAAGAGGTGAATACAAACAGAGAGATGATGAGAGAGATCTTTTATTTCCTCCTGTTTATCCTCTTTATGTGGACTTAAGACATCAAATTTACTCCATGAGGCAGCTCGTGCTGGAAGCTGGTAGCTCTACAGGCACTCTGTGAGCTTTTTGTGTTTTGAAAAGGTACAGTTATTACACACAGTCCATTTCAGGTCTCAAGTGGGAAAGAGTATTGATTGAGCAACAAATCCAACAAAAGGGGCTTAAACTGAGTAACACCCACTCTCCAATATCAATCCAGAAACATGACTCAGCAAGATCTGACCATTTAAAAAAAGGGAATCTGTTATTCCCCAGAGGTAAGCCACTGTTTTCAATCAGCAGCCAACATGTTGCCGCTGCCGCCGCCAGTGCTTTCCAACTGGCATCAGACCAAGCGGCTACATCAGCCTAACGTTTAACACCTCGACAGTCCATCTGGGAATAAAACACAAGGACTCTGATTTCACTTCTGCCTTCCCTTCACCCACTCTCTGTCCTTCTTCTCGTTTTCATTCATCCCCCTCATCTCATTTCTCCTCTCTCCTCCATTAGTCGTTTTTTTTTTCCTTCCCATTCCTCGTCTCTGGTGGGTTGACGTTTTTTGGCAAGGTTCCCAGATAAGACAGTGGTATAAAAGCAGCGTAGAGGAACAGTTATTACAGGCAGTGTGCTCTGATCAGAGAGGTTTCAGATCACAGTGACAGAGACTCTTCTTATCACACCCGGGGCTCGCAGCTCGGGGCTGCGAGGTTTTCCGTTTGACTCCCTCAGGATGGCTGGCGAGTTACAGTAGGAGAAGCCACTGCACATCCATTCTAACAGGTCTATCACGTCCACAACTACACTTTATATCTTCACTAATTCTATGTCTGTAAAAACCCGCAAAGCAGCAGAGAAAAAGTGTAGAAGCAAACAGAAAATTCACAAAGTTTTGGGCAGGCTGTCTCGCAGGGAAACTGTGGTATGAACTCCAAGTGCCCTATATTACTCACAGAGTTCCAGTGGGCTCTACCGGGCCGCTTCAGTTAGAAACTGATCCACTGAACACACTGCTGGCATTTTCTGAAGCATCCGAGGACAGATATACTTCTATTTCCACATATTCATAAATCTGCATTGACTCTAAGAGCACACACTCAACAACACACAATCCCCTCCATTTGTTTATGCTCCACTTCTCTTGCTTGTATAAGCAGGCTTTATACTTCTGCGTGGAATCGATGCTTTACGTGCACCTCTCCAGAAATGTAAGTACGCATTGCAGCAACACAAACCTCCCATGAATTTTTGTAAACCGAAAACCATTTCCCTCAGTGGAAAGAAATCTTTCAGTTACTCTAACTTCATAGGTAAGACACAATAAATCATGAAGACAAGTCCCCACACAATAGCATGTTAAGTCTTGTGTGCGATTTATTTTAGCTTTATATGAGTCGAAAAAAACTCTTGCTAGCTGCAAGAATAGGCTGATGCTAATAATGTTAGTATGTTGTATTTGTGAGAATATTTGTCTACTTTGTTGTTGGAGAACCTTGTGAGTTATAATGGAACCAAATTACGTAACATTACCTTTGTTAAGTGTTGCTGTTCCTGGCTTTTTGACAAGAGGAAAACTCAGCTGGCCATGAGGCTAATTTATGCTATTTAGAACACCATAGGCTTGTGCTAATAATGTTAACATGATGTATTTGTCGAGAGAACATGTCTATTGTAAGTAAACCCTGTCTGTAAAAAAGTTTGTCTGTAAACCTTGCAAGTTTTAATGAAGCTGATCTATCTACTTTTGTTTGAAATTGATGCTTTTAAGTCATGCTTTATCTGTTTCCGGAGTTTTTAATCAAATAAATTTTGCAGCACTTCATAGAATCCCCACTGCGGACCAGCATTTTAAAAGGTGTAACTGCAGAGTGAGATCTCTACAATGACGTTCTGAGTAGTGTGAATATCTTTTTTTTTAAATCTCAAATGCCATTATGACAGGTGATAAAATACATTTGTAGATATCTTAAATATGTAATTGATAATATCACAAATATAATTCACACTAACTACAACTGTATTTAAGATAAGAAATTCTGAATATCTGAAATTACACTCTTGACTTTATATTTCCAAGCCGACAAATAAATTAACTTTAACTTTGACTAGTCAGAAATGAATTGAAGATGTATTGAATTCCATTTATGATATCATGTAACAACAACTGTAGATATTTACAAGGAATATTGTCTCTAGTAAGAATAGAACTGTTGATATCAGTAATTAACATTTTGGGTATGTCAACTTTAATTACAACACGTCAAAAATGAATCATAGATTTTTGCGAATGAGTTTGAATAAAAGTCAGCTGTAAAAGTTGAGTAGTTGTTATCAAGTCATAGATATTTTCAAGGAAGATTGTCTCTGGTAAGAATCGAATTATGGATATCATTAACATTTGAGGTATGTCATCTTGGAATCATAGATATTTGTACTTGAGTTTGAAAAGAAGTTACAGATATCTACAATGATCACCGTGGGAAAGAAATTACATGTTGATATCAAGAATTAACATTCTGACTGGTGAGAAATAGATCGTGGATGTCTTTAATTAGAACTGCTCTAGTCAAAAATACACATGGACATATTCTAACCATTCAAAAAGCAATTGATGGTATCTATAACTGCTATTACGTCTACTTATTAAATGAGAAATGGGCTTACCACCATGACTGCATCATTTCTCAGTTTCCGTTCAAAGTGTTTGAGAGTGCATCTAAAGCAGCATGTTCTTTACGTGTTCCTGACACATTCTGTGTTTCTTTAACATATTGAACACGTGTCTGCAGCTCATTTATGATTAATCTGGTATAACAGCATATTTTGTTGCTCTCTTTTTTAGTGTAATCACCATACAACATCAAGCTCTCTTGTTTCATAGCCTATGTATCTGTATTTCACGGAGAGTAAAAGGAGAACTGTCACCTTCCTCCTCCTGCTTCACACTTTTTGTTAAAGACATAAAACATTTTTTTAAGCCAGTTAAAATAAAATCCATTATTTAAAATCAATCTGATGGCAATTCTGTACAAATATAGGCATTTAAAACATTCACAAGTGAATTTCAGGAGTTGGAGAACCAAGCTGCTCCAGCAAAAATAGAAAAGAGCAGTGTGTGATTCATCATACAGACGCCGAAGGACATCCACCAGAGCCAAAATGTGACACCGCCTCACCCAGCTGACACTAATCTAAGTTACTGTGAGGTAAGAAGCCTTGTTGTTGTCCTGTTTCTAGCTGTGTCATTATTTGTAATATTTGTAGTCTGGGTGCTGATTCTTTGACTAACTCTTACAACTTACAACTCCTGAACACCTGCTAAGATGATTACATGCATAAGGCACTGAGGCACAACCGCATTCACTGTCAGTAACTGCAATGAACTTTGCAAGTAACGCTTTCGATGCAGCCATCGAATCTGTCCAAAATGGACCAGAACTCAAAGACAGCAATGTACTGTTTTTTTTTTCTTTGGTCCAGTACAAATCAACTGAATTACAACCTCCGTTACACTGAGCATGAATGCCATGTCAAGAAAACTACCTATTTATCATGTCTGTCAGACTTACGGTCATGAAGCCGTCCAGTAGACCAGAGTCAGGTTTGGGTGGAGCCTGCAGTCGCTCCATGGACCATTTCTCGATGATGGAGGCCACCTGGCTGTTCTCAGTGTTGAGGATCCTGAAGCCTGTCATGTTCACACCACTGTATCGGTATGGCTCCACGTCCAGTGCAAACAGATCCTACAAAGAGGAAAAAACATTAGAGCTAAAAGTGACATACTGGACTAAGTTGAAAGTTATTAAGAAAAAGCTAAAACCCCAAAAAGTCATATAATCCTACTGAGTAACTCGGCTAACAAGAAACACAATGGCACTTTCACAGTTAAGGGGCTTTAAATAACTTTTGGAATAGCAAAGCTTTGTTTTTGTTAATGGCTAATTGCCTGGACTGAAGTCTACTCTGTATATGCTTGCACACTGGCCTGTTGGATGCACATCTTGGGCATCCAACAGTGTCCCAGAAGTCAATGTCCAATTCACTTCCCAGTTAGAGTTTACAAAGGTATGAAACTCTGGTTGAATCATCAGTAAAACTAAAAAATGAACTGTTACAAAAAAATCCAGTTATTTGATAGTAACAGTCAAAGTTACCAGTAGGTCAATGTTAAAATGTAAAGACTAAAGTTTACTATATTGTGCTTCTGCTAACATCAAGCTCAAAGTAAAAATTACAGTTTGCTAAAACTTGATAAAATGGGTTGTTTTTTCAAAGCCCAGTCGGCAGCAGAAAATGTTGGCCTCGTATTTTTCTGTAAACTACGAATTTGTTTGGTATTTGCATGTTCACATGTGTCATATTAGCTGTCTAAAGTAGCACAGCGTTTGAGCTAATTTTGTTATTAGAATGTGGAGGGGATGATCGATGGTTTGCACCAAGGCACGATGCCTGCCAAGCTACAGACCACTGTTGGAAACAAAAACAACAAAACTGGAAACAAAAATTTTAGTGAATCATTGCTATATTTCCAGCAGCTTTTTAATCATCTGTGTTTTGTAGTGACCCTTTGTTGTTTTCCCAGCCGGGTAATTGTTGCAAAAAGCCCTTGTATTTTACCAAGGAAGACAGCAACAGCAACAGCTTCACCAGCTGTGATTTTACCACAAAACCATTTTTTAAAATGTTTTAATGGTCAGTTTTTTCAAACTTTTATAAAAATTAAATCTAGCAAACTATATTACATACACCATGACAGTAGTGAAGCATCAGTCAGGCCCATGATTGACAAACTCTGACCAAACATTCCATACAGTATTAGAAAAAAAAAACACTTGACACCACGTAGGTGAAGAGAAGAGAAAAAATTGGCAGGAAACTGTCTGCCATATGTGGCCTCAGTATGGCAGGTTTGTTCACTCTGCTGGGAGAATTAGGCTGTCAGCACTGGACTCTGTGTGCCAAACAAAACAGTGGGAAATGACAACTACCACTGTACCTCCCCTGCCTCATCCATGTTTGTATTTTACTTTTCATCTTCCTAAAAAACACCAGAGGGAGATTTAATTATCTCACATAAATTGGGCCATGCTGAATGGCTGCGGAAAGAAAGTATGCACATTTAGATGTTTCATTTCAAACCCAAAATGATCCCTTTTAGTCGCCATGATGAAAAGCGCAGACAGTTGAAAACTGAATTATTCCGTTTTCAAAGGAACTTGACATTAAAAAAGTGAAGGACATGGGGAGGCGGAACACAGAGAGAGAGACGCTGTTTTGATCCGAGGCAACAACAAGCAGCCTCTTCAGGATGAGAGTGGGATGGGACTTCAATAAGAGTTTGATTTGAGTCAAATCTTTGACGTGCAACACGGACTGAGAGCAAGTTCATAGAGTCAGGGACCTTAGAATAATGCTTCCCAGTGATCTGTGGTATTGTGTGTTTATTGTATGGACAGTGAAAGGGACTTTATCCTGACATTACCAAAAGCAAGGTCACTTATACAACTACAGTACGTAATACCAGAGGAACTTCACACTCTGAATCCAGCCTTTCACATTAAAGTGAAAAATAAATGGTGACACACTCTGCTGCCTCATCTCACTTTACTCCACAGAATATACTGAGCCTTTTAAATTTTACACCTTTCACTCAGCTATCAGTCTGTGGATGATACTCTTCATTTACAGATTTATAACTGGCTGGAGTATTGTGCTTAATTAGTCTTAAAACATGTGCACATACAAACCAGGCACATGTATGTGATACACAGAACAGTATCTGTAGGTGAAAAGGCATCCTCCTGCGCAGGGCCAGCCCTAGACTTTTGGGGCATCTAAGCACATTTATGTTGGGAACCCTCCTCATTGAACCGTGTTGCCACTTCACACGGAACTAAACCAACTTTTGTAATTAAGCAATATCACACGAGAGGGATGTTGTGCTTGTGTATCATCACGGCTGTGATTCAGTCGTAGACACGAGGCCTGCGGCCTGCAGATTCGTGCCAAAGAAAAAATGATATACAGCACAACACAAGATCTCCAGTGTGAGATTGTTGTTATACAGCAGTTCTACAAGCGCTTTTTATTTGTTAACAGTAACAAGCAACAACATATTATGATCTATTTGTTTATTTAATGATTGTTTTGGCTCCGCCGACACAAATAGTTCCGCAGCCACTGGACGTGACAGTCATTGCCTAGCAACACATAAACATTTTCCTGCACGCTAATCTGTGTTAGCTCGGTCTTCATGTTATGCACAGAGCAGCTGCTTAGTATCATGAACATTTATCTCTGTGTTTTCAGTGAAATCAGAGTCTGTTAACAGACACTTTAGCGGCCTGTGAGATTCAGATGAGTTAGTTTGATCAGACTCATCGTTGCTGCAGTGTGAGTCCGCTCACTGCCGTGATCTACGTCACCTCGAGTCCCGTATCAGACAGCATGTGTGTGTGTGTGTGTGTGTGTGTGTGTGTGTGTGTGTGTGTGTGTGTGTGTGTGTGTGAGTGAGTGAGTGTCGGTGTCTCTCAGGCTGTGGACAGTGACAGACGAGTGTGTCCCTGTCTCACTGCACATCCTTGCAACATCTGTAACAGCTGGTTTACTCCCAGTGAACGGCGGTTTACCAAAACCCGTCCGTCACAGCTGCCCCCTCCTGGGCTTCCTCATAACTTTTAGTAACTCCGGTGCATGTTCAGTCAGCTCAAGACACACTTCAAATTACCGTCCTTTCTTTCTCGCCCCAAACTCCTCTCTCCCTTTTCTTCTTCTCTCCTCCCTCAACCTGACCAACTGACAGCTACGTGAACTCCACCAACTAGCTGTTTGAACCTGTGCTTACACCATACTAGAAACATATCCCACTTTCACTCTTACACTAATAAAAGATTTTGAGCGGCCATGAGGCGGAGTGATACATGCAGTTGTGTTAAAAGTTAACAGTCCCAGTGATGTTGTACTCCTATATCAGCACTTATGGGATGCCTCTCAACCAATCAAATTGCTTGCTAATGTTAGTTTAAGCACATATAATCCAAAAATAAGCATGTAAATACCATAGACTGTAAAAATAATGGATGCAGCTACTGTGAAGTCACCTGTTGTTTTGAGGCCTCAAGTTCGGCATTTCGGCAGTCAACATCTTGGTTTTTAAGGGCCACAAGTTACCATATTTGGACAGTTGTTGTGAACCAGCAAATAGCTTTATGGACCAACACCATGTTTTGGTACCAGGCTGTAAACTTTATTATTTTAGGACTGATGCGCTATTTCAGGACTGGCTCTCAAGTAGGATTGGCTTCATTTTTCAGCCACAGTGTCTTGCCGCTTGGTGAGGACTAAACTGAGACCATTTAACAGCAACACTATCCTAAATTGAATAGACTACAGTAAATATTTTGCTTGATGTGGTTAAAGTTTGATCCATATTTTAATGTTATGTTCTCACTAGAAAGAGCTGAATCTCACATGTCTAGTAAGTGACATGACACAACTAAAAAGATACGATGCCTAAGGCAATCATATGGTGTAGAACACACATTTATAACAAAAGAAGCATCCTAAAATAGTGTGTAAGGACTGGCAGTTATCAAATAAGAAACACAGAATTATCACTCAAATTAATCGTTCACATCAAGTAAATACTTTGTAAATGTTTTAATGTGTTAATATTTGCTAAAGCCAACTGTACTGGGTCTGTCTTAGTACTGATTTCTGATCCAGCATCTCCTTTGCTGATAAACTGAAACATAGCACCGGTAAATTATAGATTACAATACTATAGCTCAATCCATAGTTGCATCAGGCCAATTCAAACTGGCTCCACCAGATTTTCTTTTATACATTTTCAAATATTAAACTATTCTGGCTTGGCTGAACACTTGGTGGTTATTATTTACAGAGAAAAATGCATCTATACTGCCCAGTGTGCCCAGCTGACCAACAGTTTAAATTCAATATTTAATCAAGTCAATGTCAGAGGTCCCCACAGAGGCTACAGCTGCTGTAAAGTGTCTCATTTTGTGCATGCACATATAAAGCAGGATCATGTGGGATGTGGCTATCTTTTCCAAGCTGCACTTTATTAACGCTGTTGCTCATTCCCATTCATCAAACGTGATATTTAGTTGTATATATATATATATATATATATATATATATATATATATATATATATTTTTTTTTTTTTTTTTTTTTAGTTATATTTTACTCTCATTTAGTGAGGCACAAAGTCATAGAACAGCTCTGGAAGTGACCAACAAGCAAGTGGGATACTGACAGACCAAGAGATACACTGCAGAGCTAGCACATCAACTTTACGTTACCGGTCTTTGCTGAAATTGAACTTGGAGAGGTTGGAGTTAACCTGATTGCTGCTACTGCAATTTATTCTTTATATTTTTTTTCCTCTTTTCAACGTTTTACACCTGCTTTGACAGGAGGGGGAGGCATTGCCTTGTATAGTTTGGGGAGCCCTACACAACTTGTGTAATGAGCGAAGGCCGCCCAGCTCTGCTTGTGGACCTTTTCAATGGCTCTTGGGGGCCTTCAACTAGCCTTGGGGCACTAAGCAGCCATTTTGTCCACTTGTGGCTCTTGCTGGGATGGCCCAAGTGGGGCACTAAGTCATGCAGGGGTGGAATGACGTACCAGCACTGCTGGGGGCATACACGCTAATACCAATCCTCACTTAAATTACTAACATTGCAGTGTCTTAAATTCCTGTTTATAGTTTAATTTAAAAGAGAACTAGACCTACCTATTACAACACAACAGAGAGACACCACACACATGTAAAATAAAGCTTCCATACTTAATCAAAGAAATTGTACCTCTAAAAGTAAATTGTACCATAGTAAGTATAAAGTGCCAGAAAAATAAATTTAAAAAAAAACCTGTCTTTATAAACTTTTGTAATATAAACAGTGGCATCATTTTATTTGTATATACAATTAGTCAGGCTATACACTACATCACTGCTGTCTCTCAGGTTTAAGACAGAACACAAAAATTCACTTCACTCATCAAACAGTTCAAACTGACTGGGCAGATCACCAATCATAATGGGGTGGCAGCACGCCCCCTGGACAAGCTCATGGACACGCCCCCTGGACACACCCCTGCTAACACAGGAGCTTTTCTGCTGCCCATGCACAAATGCAGTCCTGTGAGCACTGGGCTGTGACAAGCATAAGCTGAACCCTCCCTACACATTTAAAACTGATCAACATTTGTCAAGTTGACTTTTGCCACCTTTGAAGCAAGCGTTGACCAGTTGCAAGCACATGGGAGGGTAAAGCTTGTGCTTGTCACAGCCCCAAGCTCATGCAAATGTATTTGCACATGCAGAGCGGAAATGCTCCTGCACTACAATGTTTTTCATTTACGGATACTTTTCTGTGCACCAGTATCACATTCACAGGTCTGGTTTGAAGGTGTGTGGGTTTTAAGACTAAATAAATGCCATGCTGCCATACTGGCACCACTCTGAAAACAAACCACAAGTATTAAAAGTAGTACTATGTATGACTACTACTTTTGCTTAGTGATATTAACTATACCATTAATAGAAATTATAAAAGGGAAAGCAAAGAGTGGAGGATGAGGCAAAGGAAAGTGTATGGTAGATAACAAACAGGAGGAAAAGAAGAAGGAAAAGGAAGATAAAGATGATGGGAAGAAGTGAGACAATTGATGAATTCTGAGAACTTAAAACCACATCTCTAATTGGTGACCATTCATTCCAGTAAAAGTTGCTCACCCAGGGCTTGGAAGACCGAATGGCCCACTACAGCTGATGGGGGTGACTGAGCTGGCACTTCTGCTGGAAAGCAAGCACCAGCTGACTACGAGTCTGTCTGAGCTATTATTACTATGTTAACTTACAAATGTGGATCCAACTTGAGAGGAGACCAATGAATTTGCTTGAACAATGTCTAAAGAGAGATATTTAACTGAATAATTTTGCATGAACTAGTGAGGTGAAATCTATATGGTTCATTCCTTATTTTATCAGGTCACAGGTCAAGATTCATGATGCTCAATGTAAATTGTTCCTAAAATACAAAGAAATATGGTCTGTTGATAAATGGTTCAACATAAGAAGTTGTGAACATACTTTCTTAACAAATTTGTGGATTTTTTATTAGAATCCTATCGAGCTTTACGTTCCTTATCATCTGATATTTCTCCAGTTAAACATTCTAAATTGAGCTGGTAGGAAAAAATGTTTGGAAGGTATAAAATTGGAAGGTATAACTTATATTAAGGGGAAGTTAAATGTTGTCTTTGGAAGGTGATGAACTACAAGTTATCTGTGCATGTATATTCATAAAGGCATAGTTACATGTTGGAGGGAGTTTGGCCTGTCAAAACTAAAAAGAGGTGAAAGAACAACGGAGCACAGCAGGCTGACAAAAAGCTTAACCACAAATATCCATTGCTGTAGAGATCATCCATTTTTCAAGGATAGTGATTTTATAAACTTCTTCACTGATTAACTCCACACAGTAGAAAAAGATGACCTATCAAGGCTACTGGAAAGTAGCCTTCAGCTGTCTTTGTCTAACACATGACCCTCACCTTTCCTCACTCTAAAAAACTTATCAGTTTTCCTAGTTTGCCCTCTACGCATGCTCACTGGTGTCTCTTTCCCTGGCCTCTGTTCTTCTTGGCAAAAATACTTTACACTGCAACAAAACACCAAAAAATAATTATAATATAGATATAAAGCCTTTAAAAATCATGATGCAAAGAGTAAGAATTGACCTTGTTTGCACTATGAGGTTTCCTGACAGTTTTAAATTGCCTCTTTTATGACAGTGGTCTATGGAGAAAAAGATACTGAGGCTGCTGTGGATCAGAAGGTCAAGAGGCTCATCAAATAATGAAAGGGTCAGTTCAATTCCCCGCATTCAACAGGTTGAAGTGCCCTTGGGCAAGACATTACACCCCAACTGGCTCCTGATGTTTAGGCCAGTGCCTGCCATAAATTGAACTGAATAAACACTATTTAAATGTGCTCAATTTACTTGTTGCAGTACTGCTGTTGGCCACTGGGACAAATCAGAAGCCAAGGCTGAATCAGTAAGTAACAAATCCAGCTCTTTAAAAACATCTCTGAGGACAAACAAATATTAGAAAGGAAAATATATAGTTAGACAAGAGCAAAAATAGGAATAGGAATTTTAAAAAAAATTATGAAAAACACGACTGAGAAAATAACAATAACAAGCAAAATAAAGAACAATAACATTAAGAAAAGGAACCCCACATGATCCCATCGCTGCCAGTCATATTTTGATGCTTAGGCAGAAGCTCCTGGTATTAATATAATGATGCAGGGGGGCAGCCATTGTGGTTGATGTTCAAGTGGTTAGGTTTAGGCACACAATTGACCTAACTATGGTTAGGAAAATATCATTTTTTGGCTTTAAACACCTGGTTTGGGGGTCACAACCACTGCTGGAAAAGCAGCGGTTTCTCAACAAAAGGAGAAAAAAACTCTCTCCCTGCAGGAAACGTTGTGAGGTCTGGTTATCATACAATCTCATATCATGTCAGGAAACATAACAATGTCTCATTATAAAACAACCACTTTTCATGGCACTATCCCAGCAGGAAATGTAGTGATGTCTGGCTATATAACAATATTTTTTCATGGCATTATCCCTGCATAAAACATAATGATGTCTTATTATAAAACAACCACGTTTCTTGGCATTTTTCTGGCAGGATTAAACAGCAAGTTTGATATAGTCCAAGTGCTGTTGGAAAAGTAGCAGTGACTCACTACACAACGGTTTTGTTGCTTGTCGGTCTCTTACAGTGGTCTGCAGCTTGGCAAATGTCTCACCTTAGTGTCACACCATCCGCTTTCCCCTCAAACTCCCAATGATAAATTCAGCTCACATACTGTGTCACTCTAGAAACGTTGGTATGATATGTAGGACAGAAAACGCAGCGTAACTGTGGCTTTGTTTTCTTCTAGCAACTGAGCTGACTGACGACTGTGGCAATATAAGGCTAGAATATAAGATATATAAGACTTTTAGTGTAACATGAGACAAAAACAATGGTCCTGTCTTGTTGGACCCGTCAAAATCCCCTTCTGTCCACCCTTAGTGTACTTTTGCGCTCTTGGTAAATGGACCTGCTCTTCAATAGCACCTTTCTGGTCTTCCGACTACTCAAAGCGCTTCCACACTACATGTCACATTCACCCAGTCACACACACATTCACACATTGGTGGTCGAGGCTACTCAGTGACTATTCTCATGCACTCACACTAGGGGTGTACGATATGACGATAGTAGATCGGCATCACGGAGAGAATATTGTATCGTGCTACAGTGCACGTTCTATCTATTGTAGTTCTATGCTCATCCACGTGGCACAGACACTGACGGTCCTGTATTACTGAAAACTTATTCCTTATTCCTCATACAGCTAATGAGCCATCCGCGGTCTTTCTGTCAGTTTTGGAGGGAGGAGAGAGGATCACCTCATTAGTTTGTTTGAGGAACAGCTGTGTCTACAAAACAGGAGCCCTACAGTTATTTTAAGTTATTAACTGATACATGTTACAGTGTCAGAATGGGTGGCGCTGCTGAAGAGTTTGTTAATCAACAGAAATAAGACAATTCACAAGCTATCAGTATCAGCGGAGCTTGGCTCTGAAGGTAGCTGCAGGCAGCGCAGTCTCTGCTCAGACCCGGATACGTTCATGTCGCTGAATGCACACAGAGTTCGAAGCAGGAAGCTGGAGTTAAGAGAGAAAGTTGATAACCACCTATGTGGTTCCCTGTTATCTCTGACCGAGGCTGCAGGGTTTGTGTAGCCAGCTCAGTTGAAGAGAACCTGGCTCTGTTCAACTTTCTTCGTAGTACCAGCCACCCACCCCGATCGTTTTAGGGGACATCCCATGTAAACATGTAAACGAAATCCTCAATCAGGATGATGCACAGCGAATGATGTGGATGGGTACATTGCAATTGGTTGAAAGCCAAGTGCGTCTCATACAGAAACTAAAGAATACCATCAGCGTCACAATAATGGTACACTGATGCTGCCCAAGCGGTGTATTTTGATGCACCAGGACTGAGACCAGGCTGGAAGACCATTAGTGGATGAAGGAATAACAGCAAACACAAGAAGATGAAGCAAAAGAAAAAGAATATTAGTTGATGTCACAGGTAGTACGCTATTATTTTCTTTGGCTCTGGAAAACACATTAAAGGGAAAAAAGAGAGATCCAGGGTAATAAATACAAAATGAATAGCTGAGAAAATGAAGACTGAAGAGCGACATCATCTCAGTCTTTGGGCATGCAACAAATCTTCATGGGGATATGGAGCTGTGAGTTAGACCTGATGACAAAGCGACTGTGCAGCACAGCCTCTTTCTCTACTTACCAGTGTGGTGAAGATATAGTGATAATACTCTGTCATCATCCCCATGGCGAGAGCCTAAGAAAGAGAGTGACAGAAGGAGGCAGAGAGAGAGAGAGAGAGAGATTGGGAGAGGGAGAGATTTATAAATGAATAGGGAGGCAGATACAATATTTTGTCATATTTTGCACACACACAGACATTTGTCTGTTTGTGTGGCTGTAATACTGGCTGTATTACCATGTAATGTGAAGAGGCATATATTCTGCTATACTGCTACAGCCAGAGGCTCAGAGATAAGAAACAAACACCCACCAAAAAGAAAAACAGCTAAATAAAGCAAAAGGCAGAGCTCAGTCTCATCATGCATTTGGCATATGTAGAGAAATATGGAGGATAATGCATGATTTTTTAGACGTGGGACATCTGGGAAACACATAACGAAGTCACCCTACAATAACAAAGTCCACAGAGATCCTGTGGGAGGTTGTTTGGAAACTGGTGTTTATTTGGATTGGCCACAGCAGAATTTGAAGAAAAAAATAAACTAGTGAAGTGTGACACTTATGCTGTTGATTTGAATGTGTGAAAATACAAGCTTGGTGTGTAATATGATGCTTTTAGTGCTGGCTCTGTTCGGAACAGACTTTATTGGCACTGTCAATCAGGAAAGGTTCAAAAAGCTGATCAACATTTCTCAATAACAGTGTATAGTGTATAGAGCAACAATCACTGTAAATGGGGCAGGGTTTGTGGTTTACATTATTTCAGCACACCGATGGACATGTGCCCAGTTTACGAGGAATTATGTCAATATTTGACAATTCTGCACCTAACGATTTACATCCAGTGCCAGTGTGGGAGCCCAACCCTGCCTAAAGGATGTTTACACCAGGCGCTGTAAGAATATAGGGCCGGAAAATCATTAAGGATCCTGTCCACCCGGATAATGGCCTTTTCTCAGGTCAGGAAGAAGGTATCGGATACACCAGGCCCGCACTGAGAGGCTCAGAATGAGCTTCTCCCCTCAGGCCACAAGAATTCTTAATGAGGACACTGCCTAAGACTGCCCAATCAAACAGATATATTCAATATTGCAGTATTATTTTAATGCACAAACTGAATAAACTGATTATATTTCACTGGAAATGTGACAAATAAATAGTTTTATTTAAGGTATATGTCCCTAGACCTTCCTTCCGGTCTGTATTCTTTTTTTGGGGGGATTTTAATCGAGAGAAGGAAATTATAATTTAAGGGTATTTTAGAGGGTTCATTTTTGAAACATGCAAAGTGAGAATGAATGTAAAATAAAGGCGGATTTCAGTTTTGGGAGTCAAATTATGGACTCAGTATTAAGCTGAAATGGTGTTGTTCTCTGTTGAGTTTTACAAGACTTAAAATGTTAAATGATTACAAATTATAATGTAAAATGTAAATATAATAGAAGATTACAGTTCAGAGTATAATCGAGTTTTTAAAAAAATTTTTTTTTTTATTTATTCATTTGTTTTGTTTCTTTGGTATTGCTGCTATTCTGGGTTATCCTTTGGTTGATTTAGAAAAGCCAAAAAGAAGCCTTGTGGGCTTCAGTCTATTCCTTTTCCAGTTACTGATTGAGAAAATTTGTGTAAAATAATCAGTTTCCCATGATGCATGTAACCAAAATAAATTATTCATTCATTTAGTTGTATACAGAGAACAGCCTGCTTTCCCTCAAAGGTCGTCAAAAACCGTTGCTTTGTCATGCCTTTTGGCATGTGATATGAATGCAGAAGGCGCCCTTTTGGGTTTCTCTGGCAAAGCACCAGGCTTTCAACAAACAATATACAAATAATATTTGACATATTATGACGAGAGAGAAAATTTGAGACACAAGGTTGCTGGATGGTGTAAACACAGATTTTAATCCAAGAGCCCACTGGAGTGTCAGTATTTGACAACCTGGGATGTAAACACGAGAAAAGTAAAGTACCACTGCACAGGATGGAGTAGTGAATAATTTGCAATAGGTTGTGTTGCAAGCTCAACTTTCATGAAGGATTTTTTTTACAAATGCATTATGTAATTTCAACAACATTAAAAATATCCAACATCTAAATTTTCTCCCTCGCGTACATACTTTTTTTTTGCAAAACTTTTTCATTGAATAAAATAAGCTAAGGTACAGCAGTTTTATAAGAGTGTGAAAATGGAATTATAATAAGAGAATCGATGTACTCTACTCAACCCTATGGGATTGCAAGTAAGAGAATATGATACGATTCACAGGCAGATTGGCACATTGGTCATTACTGAACTCGACTTTGATGGTGAAGATGTAGCCCAAACACAAAGCTTTTTTTTTTTTTTTCTTTTACCAGCTAATTATGTGATCATCTGCTACAGTCATGGGCTTTGTGTAGCTCAAACACATGACATCAACTGTCAATGTCTACAGGTTGTTTGGGCTCACCTATACATATAGGGTCAGAATCTCAGACATCCAGTTGGGTCTTTGACTAGACCTGCTGTTTCTTTGGTTTACAAGGAGCCAACTGAGGTGGTTGGAGCACCTGATCAGGATGCTCCCTGGATGCCCCCCTGTGGAGGTAATCCAGGCATATTTCAGTGGGAGTCGACCCCTGGGCAAATCCGTATCTTGCTGGAGGGATTATCCCATCTGGCCTTGAAACACCTTGGGATCTCCCAGGAAGACTTAGAAGGCATGGCTGGGGAGGAGGACTTTGTGGCTTTGCTTTTGTCACAAGTAGCAAAATATGAATGGATGTACAAGCAAACGTTAAATTTGTAAGTTTAACACACAGAGGTGGAATCTGTAAAGCTACAGACCATGGACGTGTTGATACTGCTCTACTAAACCACCAGTGTCTATCAGTTTAAAAGTTTCAGTCAAACGTTGTGGATGATACTCATCAAATCGATCCCTTTTGAATCGTTTTTTTGTTACCCCTCTGTTGAGGATCCGATATGACAATGCAGAGCCAGAAACACTGCAGTCCATTAATTGGTCAAGAGAGATTTGTAACTCTTGTTCGACAAGGACTCACCAAAAAAAACTGCTATTTTTAAATATCCCATTGATTGGTACAGATACTCTGAACTATCCAGCCTGTTCTTTGTTCTACCTAAATAATGTTGGTGCAGAACTTCTGTGCCGTTCTGTGGACAATCAATGAGGTGCAGACGTTTCTCTGCATTGTTGGTGTAAAGGAAGTTCAGTGAGAGCTGGATGGAGAAGTGATGCAGCTACAATCATTCAGTAATAACCAAACCTACATTAAAAGTGAGGTGGAAGTGTAAATCAGATCCAGGGTTTGGACATATTTCCATAAGGGTTATGTATGGGTTCCAAGGGAACGAAATTGAAATATTTGGTGGAAACAAATCGTCATGACTGTTGTCTGCCCTGGCTCCTTAATCATGGAACGATCTTTCCACAACATCAGAATAGCAAAAAAAAAAAAAAATTAAACTGAATTAAAATCTTTTTCTTTTTTATTGTGTAAAAATGTGGCACTTTCAGTGGACTTTTCAGTTGGACAGCATATCTGATAGTGTTAATGTACTCACTTGATTCTTGCAATTCTGTGCAGAACCCACATGGTTGAATGCACAAAGTCGCTTTGGATGAAAGCATCAGCTAGTAAACATAATGTAATATAGCTTGTAGAGACATTTGTTTAGAAATATTAGTAGAAAAAGCAGGGTCACACTAATGCTGAAACTGATAGCACAGAAGGGAAATCTTGATTAATGTCCCCATCAAAATACATTCTTCTCTGTTGCAGCTCCATTTTCTATTTTTAAGCTGATTAGATCAATGTAATTTTACATGACTGTTGCTTTGTTCACATTCAGCATGAGTTAGACTTTTGTCATCTGTCTGCGATTGCCACCTATGTTACAAAGCGACTATAGTGAGTTCTCCAGGAGCAATATGTACTCATTCACACCATTACCGAGGCAATCTGTCTCTAAAAATGCACCTCTGAGATGAGATTCTAAAGTGGAGCCTTTCTCTGTATTATTCTATTATCAACCAGACTGCGCGTGTGTGTGTGTGTGTTGGTTGGCTGCGTGCCACCCCATTCCAGCTGTATGGTGGAATATGGTGGTGTCAGAGTCCTGCCTGCCGTGCTGAGACTCACAAAACCAATATGAATCACAGATTAGGACTGTGTGGAAAGGATGATTAAACAGGCAGGAAGGGATAATGGCTGCTGATATCAGGTGGGAAACCTTGAGAAAGCCTCCAGCATTCCGTCGGAGGACCAGCCCACTCACTGGTGACTCACACGATGCCACTTCCTGGACTGTGTGATAACAGAAGACTGCTGGAAACCTTTCAGAGCTTATGTATATTCCAATTTCTGATGCCATGTATGGGAAATGAAAAATGAATAGAGAAGGACATCCTTTTCAGTTATAACAGTAGTTACGTTTTTAAACAAAGTCTAAGCTATCAACAGGACAGACAAAAACACTCCCCAAAGGTGTTGTAGCACTTAAAGGTGCACTTGTCATGATAGCATCATGGCAGCCCTCCTCTTCCCTTGTGTGGTTATTGTTTGTTTTCCCGTGTGTGATCCTTCATGTTTCTCCCCCTACTCTGTGTCTGTGTCTTTAAACTTGGTGGGCGTGGCCTTCTCTGGCAGGCTGTGCCAGGTGAAACTCATTCCAGCAATCAACCCTCCAGCATAAGAAGACCGGCTTGAGACTCATTCGTCACCAGATCGTGCTATCTACTTGTGTGGTAAACTCCGCTGTTGATCCAGGGTACCTGTCAGTTTGTGCGTTTACCTGTGTGCCTAGCTTGTGAAGCTAATGTTTCATTATGTTTCTCTGCTGCAGATAGCCTTGCTTTTTTGTGCTTCCACGTCTCATTATCATCGCCTGCCTGCCTGCCTGCCTGCCTACCTGCCTACCTGCTGGACTGTGTTCATTGTTGTTTGTACTGTGGACGCCATTACCATGTGGAGGACGCCACGTTTCCAGATCGGAACACCAACTCACTATGGACGCTCTGGAGAGCTCACCACCACTCACCACTGGATCCCTGGACACTTAACCCTCTCCCTTTGCACAGTCGCACTGTAGATATCTCTGTTCACATTAAATCACTTTAATTTTGTATACTCGTGTTGTGTCTTGCACTTGGGTCCTGTGTTCCTCAGTCGTTCCTTAACAGCACTTACATACAATTTGAAACAAATAGCTTATTCACTGCATTCACATTAATGTCGGAGCTGGAGTGTTATTACTGGATGTGCTTCTTGGTAAAGCAACGGGTCTCTAATCAAGTGTAAAAAGGTAAAGTTATTGGTTATGCTGATGGAAAAACAGCATCAGACAAATCCAGCAATACCAGCTGGTTCTCATTCTGAAGTCATCAGATATTGCAGCTTTGTCAGCAAACCCATTTTGTGGACATTGATACCTAGCGTGTAATATGGAGTGATACCTAGCGTGTTATATCGAGACGAGGAAGTCCACTGACAAAGCATCCTGGGATGGGAATGTGTTGAAAATATTCTCTTCAAGACCATGCATGGGTAAAAATACAGTATTTTTGATCAGTTACAGGAAATTGCATTTTGCTAGAGTCTATTGGAAAATACTGCCAAATAATGCTATCTGGACTGCATACATTGTGTCAGTCAAAGTCAAATGTCCAAGTTCTTATTATTTGTAAAGCCGAAATTTTGCAAAATTTATTGCAAATTCAACGTTTTTGAGTGATCTGCACATATAAAAGAATACCAACAACTTTTTGACAGATGTAAGGAGTAATAGAGGTCAGGTCCTCTACTTACTTTAGCCTAAAACTGTTAAAAACATTTATCCAGGTAGAAAAAATGGTGGCTGGGACTGGCTCACTACCTGAACCACCATCAAATTTTGTAGACTATTTTGTCAGGCCGGTAAAAATCTTCAAACTACTGACAGTCCATCAAATGAATTTATTCTAAACTTGGCAGTATATATGTAAAGATTTGATTATTTAATTTATCAAGAGGGACGATTATCTTCAGAGGAATGTTTGCTCAATTGGCAGTACAGGTGCTCTGAGCCATGGCAATCTATAGCAGCTTTTACACAGAGATTGTGCTGTAGGGCCGCAACGTAGCCACCCATTTATACCACCCCTGCACTTTATCACAGAATCAACCAACAGCTGCATCATTCCACTCCAGTGTGATTACACACTGCATCACAGCATCCTGCAATCAAAGGGGGCATGAGTGTCTGCCTTTAGCTACATAAAACATGTGTGTCACAGCACTTTCTTAACAATATTAAAAGCATAAACATGTCAATCACAATAATTTACCATCTCTGCCATAGGACAGCTGATCTTGTCCTCTGCTCAGGTAAGGAGCTCTCAAATCTCATTGTTTTCCCATTTTGTGGACATTTACGGCCACTGTTGTTCTTTTTTTGAATAAGCCGCTATGCTAGCAGCTGCTTTTTTAAATCTGGGTCACAAACAGAAACACGCTGTTAAATTGTCACACTGCCCACACTGCAGCCCATCATCAAGTTTTTCCAGGTTTACGTTTTACGCAGAGCTCATTTAGGGGCTGTTACTACCTCCGTTCCCAGCTCAGAGGCGAGACCACTTTGTCCCTCCTTTCCGCTATCAGACGTTATATATAGCACCGTGAGATGGCATAAAGGCGTGATATTCCTTCCTTGAACAGACATTCTAAATGCAGCTTATATGTTGGTCTCAGGGACAAAATCATATAAGATCCCAAATAAATAAGAAGAATTAAAGAATTCTCATTGAAAAAGATTCCAAGTGATAGTTAGCTATAGGCTATGTTTTTGATAAAGTTAATTTCCTGGACATGTGGGTTTAGAATGAGTCCAGTACTCTGCACACTTTATGTAAAAAAAAAAAGGAATGGAAAACTTAACTGCTTGCAAAAATAACCCCATATCCCTAAAACAAGGTCTACCAAGAAGCCAACTCTTCAGACTCTGATAAATTATCATATGATAGAGGATTTTATTGACGATTCTGTACATGAAACAAAGGTTTATAGCATGGGGTTAACCAAGTGGTTGAGTGGAGAAAGCTTATAATACGGCCTTACAGAAATCACTAGTACAACCTATACCCTCTATAGCTTTTGAGTAGGCTCTAATATTTGAAAAGCATTGGCACATTTTATCATCAGACCCAGCAATATCCATGGATTTAAAAGAACCTTCATTATAGTAATAGTCTATCAAAGGGAACATAACCTTAGAGACAGACTTGTGCATGCTAATGTGCAATGAGTGCAAAAAAGTACTGTTAAAACCTCCTCCAAACGGGTGCTCCAAATGCAGAGGATGTGCTCAATGTAAAAATATGGCCAAAGATAACTGCTATACTCACCCTCACACTGGGAAAAGGTATTTCATCTATGATGTCACTAAATGTCTAAATGTCCCTGCGGGTTATCCTATGTTGATAGGTGATACACAAGCCCAATAATACCTGGGCCACACTGCCTACCCCCGTACATGACAGCTACCTTGCTGAACTGTTAGGCATGTAGTGTTCACAAAGGTAGCATTGCTTTTCAGCCATGCCTCTATTGCTATGATTTGCTTTTGGTAAAGGCCATTAATAATTAATTAATATTAATTAATAATAATTAATAATTTCACAATAAAAGCTGTGTGTTAACAAGTCAAGCGGTTCTATCCACTGAAACACAAGAGTGCATTTAATTTGAAATGGAAACAAGAAGTTAAACAAAAACTGTGTGTTTTTCTTTCTTGTCTGTAACATATTCCACAGATACAGACATTGAAACTGTAGTGAGAGGTATAATGTTGCTGATATGATGTCATATTGAGTATTAACAGATAATGTCTTTCCAGTTAATTTTGCATTGCAAACTACTGGTGCTTGAACAATATTTTCAAAAATGTATGCTGTATGTTCTCTGAATAAAAAAGGTTAGGTGACCTACTGACTGTCCAGTCTTATCTTTCTGTTTGTTTTTTTTCTTAAAATGTCTGACTTTCTTCTGAATATGTGAACCCTAAATATCATGCCTGTAAATGAAATCATTTTGTTGTTTTTGAAGGGTATATTTAACAACACGTTATCCCTGCTCTTCTTTGTGCAACACATCATCACAGAAATTAAATAAATATTGATCTTGTCACCTGACTGTCTTGTTGTCCTTCTTGTTGTTTACATTTTTGGGGTAAAGGCTTGGCTGATAGCGGATGGAGAGTACCTACAATCTCTAAACTGGTTGGTGTGTCATGTAATGAGAATATCAGGGTGGGACAGTCAAGTCTTTCATTACCTCCCATTAGCAGGGTTTCTCTCTGACATTATTAATGGGAGTACTCCTCGACCTTCCCCAGTGATCTACCACTTAGACATTGATTAAAAACCCTGGGAGAGTGACAAGGTGCTGGGGGTGAGTCATGTTGTCTTTAATATTTGATAAATCGTGCAAGCACAGGAAGCATGAATGCTTGTTAGTTGAGCTACTCATTGCAATTTCCCCGTTTATGCCAAATGACATGCTTGGGCCGAACGGAAAAGCCATTTTGTAGAAATGGTTAAACAGAAGTCTAACTCATGGATGTGTCTACCTCTGCTTCAATCTTTTTTGTATTAATGTAAATTCTCCCCTCTACACAAACTATGTGTCAATGAGACATTAGCCAGCACATATAATGTAAAAACATTTATATTTGTGAGTCATTTTAAGCTTGTCTTAATATATCTAGGGTTGTTTTCCTGGTATATGTAAATGTATAATTATTACAGAGTATTTCATTGTCTGCCCAAAGCCCAAAAATTCACTGTCACATCTAGTCACACTGGTGTAAACTGGCAGGTTTTCATAAGGTTGCAGACCAGAGCATTACATAACACCATGAACAGTTCTGTCCGGCTGCATTCTCAGCTCACACTGCCCGGCCACCTTTAACAGCATATCATACAGCTGCGAAAGGTGGCTTTTGGCGTCGGGATATGCCAAAAATCACTGCAAAGTCGGCAGTATTTCATGAATTCAAAATGAAAACAGGCTGAAATATGTGGAATAGGTTTCTGTCCTTCACAGGTTTGAGCAGTATTTTAGTTAAAATTTTAAAAAATGGCATGTGACATGACCTCTGGTCTTTCTCACACATCCATCAAACATTGTGACCTCCATACCCTTACTTTTTGCCTCACTATATATAATGGGCACACTACTGACTATGGTGGCACAGCATGTTAACTTAGTTGCAGCTGCAAGTAAAATGCAGGATTCTCAAACTCCCTACCAGTTTCTGCAACCTGATAATCAATAAACCGTAATAATTTGACCTAATTAAGGGAAAATCAATTTAACCTGAAGGACTAAAACTTATTCCACATAATTCAGCCTGTCTTATTTTGACTTTTTTTTTTTCGATTCTGCAGTGATTTTGGCGAAAGATGCTGAGACCAAAAGCCACTTTTTGGGGCTGTATGATACACCGCAAATGGTGGCCAGGCGCTGTGAGCTGCACAGCCAGACAAAACCATCTGTGGTGTTATGATATGCTGCCAGATGTCCAGACGTCGGGATGGCACCTGCCACAGCAGCATGATAAGCCAATAGGCGGCGTCAGGTGAGAATGCAGCCGGATGGAACCTGTCGCACCTGCATGACATGCCGCTGCACTGCGTCATGTTGCAACGCTGCCTGTAACGACGTAATATGAAGAGCGCATTGGTCTCTACAGGGCAGGCAGGACAAACCCCCAAACTTTCATGCAGGAGTCCGGTGTTTACTATCTGTCTGAATGTGATGTTTTTTTGTGCACCTTACCATGTGCCTCTTTTGCCTAAATCTAATCATCTGTGCCAGCATGTAGGTTTGTCTTCATCTCTGCATTGGTTGACATGTACCATGTGAGAAAGTGTTGTATTAATTATACAATATATAATTCCATGTATTGTTTATATCACAGTGAAGTCGGTAGTCAAGTCAAGTCTGTAGAGCTATGCCTTTAAATATGTAGACACACACACACACACACGCACACACATACCTGCTTCAGGATCCCGGCAGCCATTTCGTGGCCACAGTCAAAGATGATGTGGAACTCCTTCCCCCTCTTCATCTCTTTCAACAGCGGCTTAGCATCCTTGGTCTCTGCAGGTAGCTGCCGGATCTTTAACCGGATGTTGTACCGCGATGGCGCCTTTATAAGCTCTTGCAACCGAATCAGACCTGTAGGGAAAAGCAACAAAGACAGAAAAAAATACAATTTAAAGTTTTCTTTTGCCTGAAGAGTCATTGCTGTGTGAAAAATGAGCCCAATTGCAACTGGTACAGTCCTGCTCCCATGAGAGCGATGAATTTCTCTAAAAGGAAATTTCAAATATATGTACATACATTTCCACAGTAATTGAGGTAACAGCTACTCTTGATTCATTTGGCAGTGGTGGTTATAATTAGAGAGAGGATAAGAAAGCTGCAGGGATATATTTCTGTTGTCAGTTTATTTCTAATGAAATCCATTTCTCTTCGACACCCTCCCCTGCCCTCTATCCTACATCCTAAACACAAGAGTTTTCTCTCAGCGTCTTTCCATTTCCTCTCCCGTCGTCTTTCTCATTGTCCTTTTTGTCCTTGTGATATTATCCACAATGCATCTAAACAGTCTGCATCGCCTCTGTCTCAGCAGACTTTGATCCAGCTTTGCAAATATTTTTAACAAACAGCAGAACAAAGAAAGACACATATCAATATTGGCCATTACCTGACATTCATGATTCATCATGGATGACATTGATTCTGTGCTCACTATCGATCCCTCTCTTTCTCTGTAGGCCACTCTCTGTTGTGCAGAGAATATTTGTGAAGTCAACCTTGCAGAGGAAATTGACAGGGACTTCAACCCAATCATAAACATCTTAATCTTGACGGATTCACTTATGCCGTAATGTCCAATAAGTATTTCCCTTCTCAGTCGCTGATCAATCATTTTTGTGTTGCAGCAGAAGAATGTGTATGTTTGTATGCACACTCTCTGAATGCAGAGTAATGCAGCGCTTTTTCATTCAAACTTGTATCCATGTACAGCGCTTAATGAAGGAATATTTTCTCTAAATCTAGTTTCTTGAATGTAGTTTCTGTATATCCACCTGGGAGATGTTATGTATACTATTCTGATCCAGGGGTGTAAATATAGACAATGCAGCCATAACATTTGCACTGGGGCCCATGGGGTAAGGGGACCCAAAGAGAGAGTGGGCTCTCCAACAATATGTTGGGCAAAAAAAAGACCCTTGCTTGTAGCTAAGATTGCCACCTTAAAATCTGTATGTGACCTTGGAAGACCTATTTAACTTAAAAATGGAGACATCTGCCATATCTCCCACTAATAAAGGCAAACTTATCTCTATCATGATTTTACTTTTTTCTTTTTGTTTTGTTGAAATATTCATCAAAAATAAACAACCAAATATTTAAGAATGTTTGTTTATTCTGCATAAACTGCAAAGTATTAAAAATAAAGATGAACTTGAATAAAGTGTATATAATATTAATATATATACACGTATATATATATATATATATATATATATATATATATACACACACACGTATGTATATATATATATATAGAGAGAGAGAGAGAGAGGGAAATTTGTAATTATTTTACCTTGTTTTGTAATATGCTTCATTATTACTATTATTTTCAATTTTTTTTTAAATTAAATAAACCAGTAGGAATACAACTCAGAAAATCAACAGTGGACGGTTTGTAATGTGAATATTTTGGGTTAGTTGTGCTCTTGTTACATCTATTTAAAAATCCTCCCCTGCTCGCCAGCTCCAAACTACTCTGCCTTAAAGTGTAATTTCAATATCTTTCAACCTGGGCCCTATTTTCTCATGTTTGTGTGTCACTGACCAAATGGAGCAACATTTTCTGAAAGCAGCCCAGCACTGACAGAGAGCGCTACAGCCAGGAATGGCACAATAGACTGCGATGTAATCCCTGCAGACAATTGAGCGAGTGCTGTAACTATACTGTATGTCCACTAAGAGAGAGTTTTTGCCACTGACTGACTCAGACTGCTAGTGTGGAAAGGATCCCTATAGAGATAGACCTCTTTGTTTAAGAGCAATTAAGAGTAATCTTTTCTGATTAAACCAGACACAGCCTTGAAATCGCTACCTTCACACTCACCAGACTCCATTTAAATAAACAGTAATTTTATCATCATAAAAGTCTACAGAAATTAAATAAAACTCACAAAGCTGTCTTTGCTCGTTTTTCCAATATTCAATATTCCAACAATCACCAGCTCTGGTTAAAAAAACAAAAAATGTAATTTACTAACTACAATACACACTACAATTACTGTTTGTTTAAATAGAGTCTGGTTAAATTGGCGATGACGATATTGAGTCTATTTGTAATTAAACAAAAATGATCTTTTTAACAGAAAAGTCTATCTCTGTAGGGATAATTTCCATGATAACAATAACACAGTGGCAAAAACATGCCCTTTAGGGGGCTGTTCATTGACGGTGCTCAATTGTCCGTAGGTATTACACTGCAGCTTACTCAATACTGGACCTATTTCAAAAATTCCTATTAGTAATGTAGATACAATAACAGGGAAAAATAGTGTCCAGTTTGTGTTAACCTTAAATACAAATGCGCCGACTTGCTGCCATTCTCCTCTGACTCTTATTTAAAAACCAAAGTGGTCACAGGTAATTAATCCAACTCCTGTTTATCACAAGTGAATTCACACTGACTGGACCAGATGCTATTTTGAATACTAGTCCAGCATCAGTTCTTCCATCTACAAACAGACGCATCGTCTGAAGCGGCGCAGCAGGTCTGTGTCTCTGCCCGAAGCCCATCGTCCCCAGCTGTTTGGCCTGTGGCATTATTTGTTTACTTCCTGCTTCCAGATGAGTGCACTGCACTGTGGGAAACCAGCCTGCAGTCTGCTGGAGCTTCAGCAGCCAGGCGCTGGTTTTCATTAAATCAAACACTCTGTTGCACACTGATGATGATATCTCCAGAGTGTTGACCTGTGAGACACTGCCAGTGTTCCATTTAACCATCTCATGACAAAGTGACTCTGCAGCTGGAGTTCACCTCACACAACCATTGTGTGTAACATAAACACACCACACTATAAAGGTTTGCAGTTGTGTCACAGAGCTCCCCGTAGCTATGGCTGCCGGAGAACTGGCTGTAAACAAATCTCTCTAAATGTGTGCAACAACAGTAAATGATGTGGTGAGCTGTGTATTCATTCAGTGATGGCATAGCAGCCGGGTCATCAGAAGAAAATGTTGGCACTGTACGTTTCTGCAGACCACGAATGTAACATTTGTACATTTCAGATATATCACATTACCATTTCTAAAGTGAAGTGAAGAATGTGCGGGTGGAGGAGGGGATGTTTGATGGCGAACACTTGACAAGCTGCAGACCACTGTTTGGCCTAATAAACAACAAAACTAGTTGTTTTTTTAGCAACCTGTTTCTGTTTCCCAGTGACTTGTTTTTTTCCTTGCTGCATTTCCAGCCAAGATTGTGTCTCCAAAACCAAGTTTTTTAAGGCCATACATGATCCTTTCCTAACCTAAA
Source organism: Plectropomus leopardus (assembly GCF_026936395.1). NCBI lineage: Eukaryota > Metazoa > Chordata > Actinopteri > Perciformes > Serranidae > Plectropomus > Plectropomus leopardus. The sequence goes on from NC_142186.1 coordinate 2,710,208, forward strand.
TAAAGAAATAATGAAAAGTGAATAATAATGGTATTGAAAACATGGAATTAAAAAATTTAATTAATAGCAATTAACTATTGAAATTCTGTGATTAATTTAGACTTTTTTTTTTAAATCATTTGACAGCCCTAGATAAAAATACATTGTCTTTTCTGATCTGATACCCCTATCAACAGGATGAAATTATTCATCAGTGCCTTCTCAAATTGTTACAAATCCCTGGTGAAAAAAATAAATCTGTTTTCACTCCCTAATTAATTAACACATTATGACTGATTATCTGTACATAAACAGAATTGTGATGACAGTGGGGAGTTATGTGATAGGAATAACTCTTAGGGGAGGATGAAGTTCGCTCAGTTGTCGTGTAGATTGGTCTGATGTCTTAAGGTGTTGGATGTGATATTATTTTAATGTACTTAGGCAAATTAAATTCATCCATAATTTTGCAACAAACAAAAAATGACTAAAAACTTCCCATTTAGCCATTAACAAGAACGTGTATGTAAAATCAATGTGTAACTCCCTGAATAAAAAACTCACTTTCACAATTGTAGTTTGGGTGCTGTTATTTTTCACTACACATACAGCAGCTTGTTTCTCAGCCCACTTCATTCATGCCATTTCTCTGTGCTACATGATGAAGTGTCTGTCAGTCTGGGCAAAGGGCCAGAGGTGTCAACTCAACCCCCGTGACTTTGATGACTACAGTCAAAATGAGAATCAGTTTAGACTTCACCAACAATGATAGGCGTAGACTCTACATGATGCAGGGTACATGCTGCCTACTATACAGCATGCAGAATATGTGCATTTGCCCCCCTCAGTTAAGACATAATACTAGCAGAGGACATTACCTTTGACATGGTTAACCCTTTAAATGATGCCTAGAGTGGCATCACTTGTTTTGTGCTGCTTTCAGATGCCTTCCGCAGCATTTAAACTGAACCCTGAGCAAATCAGTGCTATTTCTCTCAAAAACATGGGTAAGGGCCAATAAGCAACTTGGTAAAAAATGACCTTAAACTGCAGGAATTTATGAGATAGTATTATTAAAATGCCAGGCTATTATGTCTAAGGGAAAAAAGCTAGTGAAATATTATATTTATAGCTAATAATTATAACTTCATATTTAATATCATGATTCATAATTAACATATTTTTAAGCTAGTAATTTCCTTTTTTTAAAATTGTTCTCCTTTTTTCTTCATTATAATTCAGGTAATTTTTTTTAACTAATGTCTTGCTAACATTGGGGTAATTTAATTTCTTCTTTTGTTGCACATTTTTTCCCATGTTTTTGAAATAAATCAAATCAATGCTTTCAAAAGGGTTAAAGGGGTTTTAAAGGGTTAAAGACAGTTACCCTATAAATTGATGTTGCTAAGGCACAATTTTTTTTACCAAAATGGAGGAAATGAAGTTTTGATGCTCTACATTTTTTTGCAGAGGACCCCCATATCCCCCGTACATGTCCTCCCTCTATATAGAAATAAAACCTTGCCAACAACATTCAGACTGGGGCCTGACAATTTTAGGATCTGATCCACATGCAGCAAATAACTGACATTTTGAGAATTTGAGAAAAATCTGGCCCAGATTCTTCCTTTACAGCAAAATCCAGTCAGTGACATCTGATTTACTGTACATGACAGATGGACAGACGCATGGACAGATGGACACATGCTGATCCATTTAGTCCCTTCCATGATTCCACTGGGGTGGCCTCCATGCTTGACAAATTCTTGATGTGCCCAAGTAGTATGAGCAGAGGTCCTCCAACATGGGCACCACTTGCTGTGATCTAGAGTGTTTACCTGGATTAACCCTTTGAAACCTAGAGCTACATCACTTTTCTTGTATTTGTATTTATATCTTTAAACCCTGAGCAAACTGGTATGATTGATTCCAAAAACATGGGAAAAAAAGGTAATGTGAAACTTGGTAAGAAATGTTCCAGAAATTGCAAGAAGTTAACTGATTTTGAAAATGGTTTTAATACAGCTGAGGCAGGGAATGGCTGAGGTAGGGACAAACTTTATTTTTCATATATACACATATATATATTGAGTTTTGAGTCTTGTTTGTATTTTTTACTATTAATATTGTTCTTTTTGCTTTACCTATAATGTACATACCGTGATTTGATATCCCTTTGCTGCTGTAATCATGCACATTTCCCTGTTGTGGGACTTATAGAGGATTATCTCATCTTATTTCATCTTATTTATAATTATCAGAATCACATATTTAAAATTATGTTACATAATTAATATACATTTTTGAGCATTTTTTCCAGGTCATATCCCTTTGGTTGTTTTTTAACTTTCATTTTCTATCTTTTTTTCTATTATTTCTTTATTTTTCTTTTAATTATTTTTTATTATTATTACTTATTTTCCAGTAATATTGTTTTACGTCTTGCTAATTTTGGGGTCATTTCTTCTTTTGTTGCTTATTGCTTTTTTAATGCATTTTTGAAAGATACCAAGCCAATTTGCTCAGGTTTCAAAGGGTTAATTTGCATGTATATGAGTGTATGAGAGAGCTAAAGTGCATGTGTGCTTGTGTGTTCGGTTTGTCTCGAGTCCAAACTCATAGCGGCGCTTGATGTTACATGAGCTGTCTTCGCAGAAAAACTGCTTCCGCTGCTGGAGCAGCAATCGCTGTTTTACGGTTAGTTAGTTAACATCGATAAAAGCAGCCTGACACATCTGACTGCTGCACTCGCTCATCATAAACAGATGTCAGAGCTCTCCTGCTCTCCCTCTCATTCTGAAGACGTCTCTCCACCCATTCTGCATGGCTGAATCTCCCTTTCCAAAACCTACAGGCGCAGCAATGGGAGATCTGGTGGGGAAAAATACTAGAGTGGGAGAAAAGAGGGGTGTCAGCGCTGATCAGTATTGACGGTGTTTAATGCTCGGCGACTGCTCTAGGATCCATATTTAACTCTGCATGAATATTTCATCCCCTCTAAGCGTTTATTAGGGGGCCGTCTGGGAGTCTCCTGAGCGTAAAACAGATCGGCCTGCCTGTGATAAATATCCTTGTAAGGAAACGGCCCCTCAAGCGTTCCCAACTCCCCTCCGAGTGCATTGCGACGAGGAAGAAGAGTTCCTCTTACTGAGCCGCTCAATCATTATTGGTAGACGTTAAAGTGATTCCCCCAGACGACAGATATGCAGCGCTGCATGATGAGAGTAATGGCAGATCAGTCACTGAGCTGCTGACTCCCGGGGTCAAGGTTAATGTGACCCTTGCCACATTGGCTGGCTTATTTATGTTCAATTAAATGTATGTAACACGTAGGAGAAAGATTAAACCAGGCCCGCGGTCAGAGGTTCCAGCAGTTGTACGGGGATGTGGAGGCAAAACATGCATGCTGCTGTTCCCTCACTATAAATAAACCTCCGTGTGTAAATGTGGGCCAGTCACAACAGTAAAAATTGTCTTTGTTATTAGCTGCACCGTAGCTCTACTCGCTCTAAATCATCTGTGCTGAAAAGAGTCCACCGCCCAAACCTCCACTTTATTTTTCAACAATTAACTCTCCCCTTCACATATATACTCTTGCCACATGGTGCAGTGGGTATAAAAAGTTCTCCTGCTACTGCAAAATGAGTTCAGAGTAATTAATATGGGAATGGGAGCGCATACCTTTAGTTGCTATATGTAGTCCTAAGACAAATCAAATGCAAATGAAAAGGGGTGCAGCAAAAAAACTGGGCCCTCAGGGGGCAGTCTCAGTGTGAACTATTCCCCTGCTTGTGCATCTATTCTCACACACCTATTAAACTGAACTGTTCATGCCATATTCAAGCAAAGAAACCTCTCGTATCTGCAGAATGTCAAATTTAAGCACATAAAAGCTGACTTTTTCAACATGCTACAGGACTGGGGGTGACTGGCTCAGAGGTAGTCTGTCATGGTCGTCATCTAATTGGAAGGTTGGCGGTTTGATCCCCACTTCCTCTAGTTAACATGTTGAAGTTTCCTTGGGCAAGATACTGAACCCTAAATTGCTCCTGATGCTGCGCCATTTGAGTGTGAGGGCGTGAGTTTGGTTACTGAGTAGTGGGCGGCACCTGGTATGGTAGCCTCGGCCACCAGTGTGTGAATGTCATAGGTGCACTGGGCAAACCCCACACAAAATGACCAAAAGTGTGTTTTGCACGCCCCACAAACAAAGGGCAGGGCACGTTGGGCTGAGGTAAACTCCAGTGAGTTCATTTAAATAGAGCTCTTTGTCTGTCAATAAAAACAAACCAGGCAGAGACTGTCAAGTGAGTGGCTGTTTCACCCATTCAGACCACAGCAACAGCCAATCAGATACCTGTTCTGCAATACAGTTTTTGTGCTATACAATAATAATGATGATAATAATAATATGAAACAAAATGCTAATTGGAAAAGAATTACTAACAGATTTAAGGATTGGGATGGGACAGGAATGTGAAAAAGAACATAATGAAGAAAATGGCATGTTATCTGTAATTATTCATATTTTTATATATTTCATACCAGTACCTCAAAGTTACTGTACCGTCATGCATGTGTCAAACTGAGCGACAACCCACATTCATTAATCCACTTTAGCGTGGCATCTGGTGTGGTGCGTGTTGTCCTCACACCTTGTCAGCACACCATGCAGATGTTGTTTTAATTAGTAAACTGTCACCATCAACACCAAAAGGAAGCTGAAGGGAAAAAAACTGGAGACAGATATAAGGACACTGTTCTCCATCCAAAGCTCCTCTACGGGGGAATCCGACTTTTAGGAAAAAGCTCATATTGTACAACAGGATTTAAAGGGTTTCATGAGCCTGGGTGCCCTGAATTTTTCTTAACCCGCAGAAAAATATGTAATCCTCAGTTCAAATAAAAGACTTAAGATAAAAAATTGGAGAAACATTTTTTCAGCTGATAACAGCAGACAGTCAAGGTTCTTTGTGATGCTCGAGCTGCATTCACAAAACCAACAATGACAATAACATTTCTTTGTAAACTGAGGATTTACTGGAGAAGTGTTACACACAGTCATTTAGGAGAGACTTAAATTTATCACACCATTTTGTGTCTGTGTTTTCATTGAGTTCACGTGCTATTACACAATCACAATTAACCGCTTTAATCATAAGCTCAATTTTTATCTGTAAATGACCAGGTTCACCTCAAAGAGAATTTCTTGTGTTAGATAACAAAAACATGGTGATAAGAAGCAGTGATATTCATTGCATCTATCACAAAGTTCAAAACAAATTGTAATTCAGATTATATTAGTAATTATATTATAAACATTTAAATCTGAACCACCATAATGTCTGAACAGTAATTCTTTCTGCCCCAAAAATGGACAGAATGGGAATCATGACATACTATTTATACTGTGTGTATGTAGCAGCTGATGGAAAAAAATGGAGAGGGGAGAAAAAAATGACAGAGATAGACAAAGGGAAATTAAATTCTTTTTTAGTTGATGATGACTGTATGAGGCTATAAATGAGCTCAATTACATCATTTTTAGATCAGTCAAAGCCTTTGTTACAATTTATTTACAACACTAAGTGTAGTACTTCAGTACCGCAGAAAGTTCATGCTTCTATTTTAGCGATTAAAAACTCATAATGACCACCCGTAAGGTCATTTTCTTTAAATTGTTTGAAGTCTAGATTTTACAAAGAAAAATTTGCATGAGTGTTATCACAGTTAACTATAGCTGTAGGTGCATCGCACAAGCTAGCCGCTAGCAGTAGAGATAGCTCCACGCTCCCTTCACCCTTCTTACTTCTGGCTCAAAAATCTAAGATGGCGAAGGCAAAAATGCAAAACTCAAGGCGTTAGAATAGGACTCCACAAACCAATGGTTGATGTCACCGTAACTACGCACATTATTTATATCATACTTCTATGATCTGAACTGATAAGTTTAAAAGCTAAGGTCAAATTAGATGAAACAGTGAATCTGATGAAGTGTCTAACAACTGTATTGCTATAAGTCTTTTGAAATGTTACATAGAGGCCACTGCATGGAGATACAATGCTAAATAAAATTTGACTGGAATATGAATTTGGTCATTTTTCTTCTTGGCTCTGAACCATGTATATATTACAGTGAATTCCCCCACCATGTTTGCATTTCCTGAAAGAAGGGGGCTGCCCCTCCCTACTAACAAAGAAACAAAGAAACAAAAAAGCTTAACATGATGGTACTTCATATTGTGCAGATTTTTGTAATGTTCTCCCTTAACGTCAGCTTTTCTCTAAATGTCTATTTAATGATTTCTTCTGTGATTATTTTGCTTTGCTTTATCTGACTCAGTAATGTCAGTTTTTGCCACAAATCAGTCACTGTTCTTACAATAATTTGTTCACTCATCAAGATGAATTTTCCTAAATGGCTCAAAGCTGCTTTATTTCACACTGGTGCAACTGTCACTTATTTTGTTAGTGACTGAATTTTTCTATTCAGAAACAGCTGAAAAATAGGCTGGTTTGACAATACAAACCAATTTTGCACTCACTCAAAATAACAAAAACACACAACAATAATATGGTATCAGAGCACAGAAAACATTGCATCTGCCATTAGCATTCCAGCACAAAAAGAGTGGGATTAGCATGGTGAATTGTGAAGAGTCAGTGAGCCCTTCTCCAAACAGGCGGCTGAGTGGTAGTCGAGCGTATGATGGGACTGGGACTGCTGGTGTGGAGTTACACACACACACACACATACACACACACACATTAAATTGAAACAGATTACTGGAGGGGTCCTGGGACTCACTCTGAAGTACACTGAGAGGACTCTCACCAGTAAAATATATACTCTCTTTAAAATGAACAGGCGCACTCACAAGGCTCTAAACACGGTATTGTGCTATACTGTAAATTTTTAAATAGTGACTGAGCCTCCATTTGTCTCGACTGCAAAGAGAACCAGGCCTTTTATTTAAAACAGGTTTATATTAGAGACAGGCCTTTATTCCTATGTTTTCCTGATTTAGTCAGTGTTATTGTAATTGTTTACTGCCCAATATTACAAATCACAATTTGCCTCTAGACTCTTTACAATCTGCAATCTGTATATTCAATTACATTTTATCAAGCATCTCCTTGTTAACTTACTGTTGAGTTTGCTGTTACTGCAGAAAATTCAGCCATTATCTGCAGTCATGATAAATTATACATAATGTACATATCCACAGCACCTATTGATTTAGAACTACAGAATTATATACCGACAACTATTAAGGCCTGGGTTGTTTTCATTTTAACACAAGTATTGTTTCCAAAGACCAATTAATTCCAGTCAATTCTCATTTTTTGTTTGTTTTTTTAGCTGTGTTACGATGGTCTGTTCACCGGATTTTGACTTGCCATTATGTCAGGGTATAAGCTAAGTATCTGCTGCTATGTCGCTTGAGCTTTCATCATTATCAGTTAAACTGCGTGTTTTTAGCTCAGTACAGGTTCCATTTACTTGCCACTGTCAGTAAATGAAGACCTTGTACTGATGCTGGCTTGGGGCAGTTGTGGCTCAGGACATAGAGCAGGTTGTCCACAAATCAGAAGATCGGCAGTTAAATCTCTAGCTTCCGTCAAAAGTATCCTTAAGCAACATACTAAATCCTATATTGCTCCCAGTGGTTGGGCCATCAGTGTGTGACTGCTTGATATTAGTAACTGAGTAGCAGGTGGCACCTTGTGTGGTAGCCTTGGCCTCTAGTGTGTGAATGGGTGAATGAGACAGGCAGTGTGATAGCACTGTGGTAAAAAGACTGGACAAGTACTATGCAAGTTCATTTACCATTTATTTTTTTTAACCCAAATGGCAGAAAAAATGTTGCAAATAAACATTTCTGCAAACCACAGATACACTGAATATGTACATTATTATGTAGCAGATAGATTGAAATTTTATATTTCAGCAAGGTTAATGTGTAGTTAGGTTTAGGCACAAAATCAGGCACAAAATCAAAAATGGTAAGGAAAAAAATATGTTTTGACTTTAAATACCTGGTTTTGGTGACACTACCCCTGCTGGAAAACAGCCACAGGCTGCTACGAAACACACTTGGGGGCTATCAAGTCACTATGAAAGTAGTGACAGAGCCCCTAAAAACACCTCCGTTTGGTGCTTAACCCTTTAAAACCGGAGTGAATTTGCGAGATGAATACTTGTGAAAGGTGTTTGAAAACAGCACAGGAAAACTCCATCCAGGTTTCAAAGGGTTCAAATCCACCAGAAGCACACACTGACTAACAAAAAACAACCGGGTTTGTGGTTTGTAGTCTGGCGGTAGCCAGCTTGGCAGGTATCTCGCCGCGGTGTCATGCCGTACACCACCACCCCCACTTCCCAGTGAGAAAGCCAACTCACACTAAGTCACTTTAGAAGCATTAAAATACAATGTATTGCTGGTTTGCAGAAACATACTATGCCAACGTTTTCTCCTGCTGCCCTGACTGATATTTTGGTTCAGCCGCGCTGCTGTGCTCTTGCTGTTCTGATTCAGTTTGTGATGAGCCATGGATTCTGCTGATTTGCCAGCATTCAAGAAAAACTGCAACATGCTTGTTGCAAAGACTGATGATGCCAGATGGCAGTGGCTCCATTTGGGGGTCTCCGACTAACAATAATAGGCAATAACTTTGTTTTGGGACTGCGGCTCCCTCAGCATAACCCTCGTTGAGCTTGGATTCATTGAGGGCTCCCTAAAATGGCAGAGCCTTTTCCTCTAGATCCAAGTGCAAAACCATTTGCTATACATGATTATTTTATTGACCTGAGTGTCTCTGACTAAACTCATAAAAAATAGTAATAATACTTTTTTTACTGCTACAATACTGCTACTAATGCTCCTAAGGCTACTGGCACAAATCCTTGTACAGCCTCCACTACTGCAGTAGATTTACCACTAAATTTACCACTGTAACTACTACATTTGCCACAACTACTCTTCCTATTATCCCCGTTGCTGCTTCTAGCCTTCTAATTTCCATTAACATCCTGCCTGGATTTACAAAGAGCAGACATGCCCACCCTCTAAATACCAACTCAGCTTGTCAGACATGGCTCTTAATCATTTTCGTGCCTCTCTCAAATGACCACTTTGGTATTACACCATGCAGTCATCCATATTACTTGCAGTGAACATGCCGTGAGACTGACCTTTCTTCAAGCACCCCAGCCCCCACCACGTCCACAAAGACGTGGGATATGGAAAGTTATCATTTAATTAAGGTAAGCATGCCGCACAAATTTTATTTTTTTTTTTATTTTGCTGTCAGAGCTTCTGAAGTTTCCAAGGCTGAAAAACGGTAAGGATTAAAATACTGCAGAAAAATTAAAAATGACTCTGAGCTGAGTCACAATGAAGGGAGATTTGGTTGTCCAGGGTAATACAGCATCTCTTTTCTTTCCTGCGCCACCTCAGGCACAGCCTCAGGATGCTGCTGCCATAGAAACCAGTCTAGAAAGAGAAAGGGGTTGACCAGGCTGATGTTATTTGACATGATGTTTTTTGCATTGCTAGCAGCATTGCAAAAGATCTTTCCAATAACACAACCACCAGGCTCCAGAAAAACCTCAACAAAAATAGTAGATTCCCATTAAATTTCCTGAACACGTTCCCAGGAAGACATTCATTTTTATCCTCAACCTTTTTCAAGTTTTGCTTTAGTGTCACTCTGAAGACAAAATGTCAACTGTGCACACAAAATGCAAAATATATCACATTTGGTTAACATGAAATTTGCAGAGTTCATTCATGTTTCTGGTGGCGGCATCCCCACAACTTTTTGAATAGCCAACATCTAACATGTTCCTCTATTTTCTGCCATTCAATCAAAACTATTTAAATTGTAATGTGGTCCAAATTTTAGTGTCAAGAAATTATCTTTCCAAAATGTAATATCCAACGAAGCAGTAAGGTGCAAGGGAGAGGAAAGAAAAAGTGATTTATTTTCTCAGTCCGATCTAAAAGTTTCTTTATGACTTAAAAAAGGGTAAAAAAAAAAAAAAAGCCTTTGCCAGGAAAATCTAAATTCCTCCAAAAATGTATCTGTGAAACAGGTGAAAAGAGGTTTTGCCAGCATCAGTTTTCTATGATTACTTTTTTCCCCTCTGTGAAAATCAGGTAATAAAAAACACTTTGGCCGGTAAATCTTTTTTTTGTCACCAAATGAGTATTACAACAACAAACACCTTTTCGACTGCCAAAATATTTTCCCACCTGTACTCACTGATGAAATAAAAAGTACTTAGAAAAAATATCCTGGCAAAACTTTCTTTTCACCTGGCAAAACTTTTGTTTCTATCTGTTTGACAGATGAGAATTAAATGAAGGAACTTGGAACGATTATCTTGGCAAAACCCTTTTTTCACCTTTTTTTAAATTCAAATTTACACAGGACAGAAAACAATTTAGATCAGACTTACAAGATGGATCACCAGACATTTTTTTGTTTTCACACCTCCCTTTCACACCTGACATGGCTTCCTAAGTAATGGATCATTGTGAGACACCATTTCATTCTGTTATGAAGAAGGGGAAAAAAGAAGAACAACAAAACGTAGGGAGGGAGTCACAACAGAAACCATTAAGTTCTACCATTACGTTAATGATCTTTAAGCCAGCCAAATGTGTAATGAGAGCTGATAGTCAACATACGCTATATAGACAAAGGTATGTGGGCAGCTATGTTTGTGTGATTGTTGATTTCTTGCTTTGGTGTTGGCCCCTAAGTTCCAGTGAGGGGAAATATAGAATTCAATGGGCACTTTAGTGGGCTTACTACTTTGTGTTGTGTTTGACCTCGGGGTGGATGATAATATCGTATATACTTGAGGTATCGAGGCTTGATCAATGTGGGATATATAAAATATCACAAACATCCAGTCCAAATCGTCACATCGTTTTTATAAGCAACTGGTGTTTTGGTTCTCTCGCTCTCTCTCCTAAGGCGCTCTCTCTCCCTCTCTCTCACACACACACAAAGCACGGCTTTTGCAGAGCTCCAGACTGTGACTATTAAGTCACATTTTGCGACCACGGAGCACTACTGCAATTTAATACAATTAATATCTGAACTGGAGAGCTGTTAGTTTCTTTCCGTCTTACAGTAAATTAATTATTAAGTTTAACTGCGCTGTGGTAACAGTCTAACTTAATGAGCGGTAGTGGCGGTAGCGTGAGCAGGTGAGACGTGTGTTTTTATTTTCAGAGCGACAATCGCGACTATTTAGTCACAGTTTGTAACCACAGAGCGAGCGATTGAGCAACTTACAAATATTATTAAAATATGAACTGGAGAGCTGTTAGTTTGTTGCCCATTCACAGTGAATGTATCCTCAAGGTAAAAGGCACCTTGGTATCTGTTTAATTGTCTGCTAACGCTAACATTCGACTGTTTACCAAAAGCTTCAAGTCCACAGGAAAAAACATTTAGACTTCCGGCCAGAGACGAGCCATGTCTTTCAAAATAATTTCCGACAATTTAAATATAAATTACAACAATACTTTCTAAAAATGCCATAGAAGAACTTTATTTAACTTCCTTTTAGCTAGGGGTGTGCGATATGACAATATTAGATCATGAAGAATAAGAATGTGTCCATGATCCGCCATCACGGAGAGATCGTTGTATCGTGCTTCAGTGCACATTCTATCTGTTGTAGTTCTATGCTGATACACGCTACACATCCAAACTTTTTGGCACGGATCAAACAGCTGATCGCCTGACAGCGCAGCGCAGTAAGAGACAGACAGACAGAGCAGAGCGTCTGAATGAACCAACAGACAAATATTCAGAGGTGGAAAGTGACTTTTTTTAGACTTCTGAAGACTATTTTGTGTTATTTTCAGGTTAGTCAGACTTTGGATAGAAGTATTTAGAGCGCATTGCTCTGTGTCTCATCCAGCCATTCGCTGAGTTCTCATTATTATTTCCAGAGGCAGACATAGTGATTTGCAGGCCTGGGGCCACAGGCACATTGACTTATTTTCAACCTCTCTCTTAATTTAATATTAAATATCCCTAAAATATGTCTTCAGTGTACTCAGTGATAGTGAATTCCTGAAGGGAAAGGTTGGGAACTACTTTACACGGTCCAGCCATATACTAGGTTTTAACCTAGTCTTGTTTTTTCTCAGCTGAAGCTCACTATTTGCTAGCTCGTTTCATGCCTTCCCTATCGATACATAGATAAGCCAATCATAGCAAACCGTCAAGTCTTGGCTTTCTTTCCCCTCCCCCTTTATTTCACAAGTGGGAAGTCATGGATGAAAATGAAAACACTGAAGAGTTTGTCCCCCAAAAAATTCAACACTGATAATATTTTACCTGACAAAAGATATGTTTCCCGTCAAAACAGTGGAAAACAAAATTGCACACACAGATTAAAATCTGTTCAAAAAGGTAAATGTTCTGTTATTCTTTTATTTTAGGGCCATATTTTCAAAATTTGGGAAATGAGCTTGTTTGTACTGTTCAGTAACATGCACGATAGTCTGAAAATCCTAAATGAAAAGAAATGTGATAAAATTGTAATTCTGCCTTTAAAGAATCGTGATATGATTTTTTGCCATATTGCCCACCCCTACTTGAAACCATATTTTATTTATAGTTTATTATATGACAGCAGCTACCTTATTTTTAGCTTGATTGTAACTGCAGTTAATTAAAAAATGTATTTTAGTAGTGAACATTAGTTTAAAAGGCATTTAAAAATATTGAAAAATATTGATGATCAGGTATCGTAATTTGCCTAAAATTATCACAATATTATTTTAAAGCCATATCGCCCAGCCCTAGTTTGACCTATTGTCCCTATGCAAAAGCTTACACAGGAAGAACATACTTTCCCATTTGGTGTGCACGAAGTTGACAAGCCTGCAAAGAGCCTGACCTCAACCACTTCCAATGAAGTGGAATGCCAAATGCGAACCAGCGTCAGTGGCCAACCTTCATTCATCCATATTTTGGCTTGCGACTTGGCATACCGAAAAAAAAAAAAAAAACATTCAATAGAATTCAAGGGCCAAAACTTTGTTTATGAGACTTCCATTTTGAAAAACACTGAGTTTCTGAAAATGTGCTTGTTTCGTTAGTGGCTAAAACACAACCTTAACTATAAAGCAGTCTGTAGGTAGGGACTTCACATCATCACACCTTTACATTGCATAAGTGATATGCAACCAAACTACCAACCGCCATTGGAAAGCCAGTCTTTTTGGTTACATTCGTGAACAGTTGACTTGATGACAGCCAATAACAGCTTGTTCTTCCAAGGCCGCAAAGATGCAAAATGGAGCCAGTTGGCTTCCCCAGCTGGAGCACGTTTTACTCCAGGGACTGTCCCCAGATGAAATGTGGTAACACTTTAATTTGGTAGCCAACGACATAACTAAAACAAGCATACCCAACAACATTGTTTTTATTACCACTTACAGGGAGTCATACGTTCTGTTTTGTTTGGGTAAATGTGCATTATTTATACTTTCGTGCTCACGGTTACTGTAAAATGAATTTAACAATGACATTGTGGAGAACCTATCCAAGGTAACGATGTGTAGCATGTCTATGTCGACAAAAGTTTACATTTTTATTGGTATAAATGATTTGAGCGACTCAGAACAAACTCAAGTTGGTTCACTGGCAACCAGGTAAACAATGAGGCAGAACGTTTGTCTTGAAATTAACCCCTTCCTATAAACACAATAACATTACCCAAACTCTTGCCTGAAGGTCTAATAACTTTGTCCCTTATCCCTTCATATTAGTAGCAGACTAAAAAAGTAATGCTTTTCCACAAACCTCAGAGGAATTATAGGAAGTTAGAAATTTGCCAAAAAAAAGTGTTTTCAAACTAGTTTTTGATGATTTTTTTAATTTCTTATTTATTTTGTTGGCCTAAGGGCTTATTTATGCTCAATGTTACATAGGAAGACGGACAGAGCCTTCTGTCCAAACTCTGCTTTCATTTTTTCCAAATTTGTGCACATTTTCTGAGAGCCAAGATGAAACTGAGCAGTGCCACTTGAGATTTTGGGGGCAGTGTTGCATAGTTCAACCGAGATATGACTGTAGGAGACATAAAAAAAAACCAAAAACTAAACAATGGCCAAATTAAACAAATTCTTTAGTAGTGAATTCTCCATCTACATGTCACAATGTATATCATGGACGCCAGACCTTAGCTGTCTACAACGCAGCCTCCTTTTCATGCCATCATAAAGGACTCAGGGATTTATGAGGGCAGCGACGTTAACATTATTTGAAGCTTACATATCTATTCCTGTATGTAAAGTGGTTATGAAATAGCCTAATATTGATGCTCAAATTGAGTTTTTGAATAAAAGGGACATCATCTCCTTAATGTCTTCTCAAAAATGGTTAACGGACCTGCACTTGTATAGCCTTTTTCGAGTTGTTTGACCACTCAAACCGCTTTCACACAACAAGTCACATTAACCCAGTCACACAATCATTCATACACTGGTGGTTAGGCTAAAATACAAAGGTGCCACCTGCTACTCAGTTTTGAAACACTCACACGCACTTAAACACAAATGGAACAACCATCAGAAGCAATTCCAAGGATAGTTGCAGGACATGCTGACTGGAGGAGCTGCGATTAAACTGTCAACCTTTCTTGAATGGGCGGCCCATCTGAGCCACGGCTGCCCAAAAATACCCTAAACATACAGCCCTGAACTGCATGACATGCCAAATAGTTAATTCTATGAAACGGTCTAAGGGGTTAGAAGTGTATTTTCCCCATGGTCCACAGTGATGTCTTCAATTTGTTTGTTTTGTTCGACCAACAGTCCAAAACCCAAAGAGCTTCTTTGAAGAATGAGCAGGAAAAGCAGCAAATGCTCTCATTTGAGCAGCTGAAAGCGTTGCCTGAATTGTTTGGTAACTGACAAATGGAGGTATGTATGGACTCCATACGGCGAACAGCAGAGAGAAGCAGTTCTTTGTGAGTCTGTGTTTTATTGTATAGGAGCCTGTTCTCCCTTATGGCCTAATCAAACTTTGCAGTAGTAGCAGCAGCAGTGTTCCAGGTAGTTGTATGGATGTTATGGCTGGCTGGGAGAGCTATAACACATGCTGCTGCCATCTCAGTTTTGCCATTATAAAGTTGAGCCGTTAGAGGAGTCCCATTATGGTTATTGATTTGCTTGTTTGCTCCCCGCTTGGTGCAGAAACAGCACAAAGAGAGAGGTTGTTTCCTAACCCCTTTATATCCCATTCCCGAAAAGCAGACACGATTTAGAACAGCGGGTGGGGGGTCAGGGGGAGAACCCATGAGAATTATATGATAATATAAATGTTCTGCTGCACTGACTTTGCTCAGTACATCAGACAACGTGCCTCTCGTACTGAAACAAGCGAAGAAAAGATTCAAACTCCAATCAGATCACATGTCTGTTTGCCCTCAGTGTCCGCCATCAACGCCATCCGTCCTCGCTATCGGGTCATCTGTGTAAATGGGGACAATGGGAAGGTAAAGCTGTCTGCAGGTCGAGCCAGGATCTAATTTCCCCTCACCAAGACAGAAAATCAAGCCACTATTAACCCCATAGTGAACCAGCTATGTCCACTTTACAACTTAATTAACAGAGGTGGCGGGATCAGCAACAATCAATTCCTCCCAAAGCTGCCGACGAGACCTGCAGGTCAACCCCTCCATCTCCCACCCCTCAACACACACAAACACACACACACACACACACACACACACACACACACACACACACACACACACACACACACAAACACAGTCTCTAGATATTGGTTAATTGAGACCACAATAGTCTTCATGTCTGTTGTGGTTTGCAGTGTTTACTGTATGATTTTGTTGTTTGTATTCTTGTATTTATGTGTAGTTATGAGAAACAGTTGACATCTTAGGACGCAAGACAAGAATTATTTCCTTTTCAGAATTATTTATGATAATAAAGCGAAATCCAATCTAATCATACGGCACAAATCCAAATGAACAAATTAACACTTGTAGGTTTGGCCCTTCAGTCTTTCTTTGAATTTGGTCTCTGACACAATTTACCTGCTGCCAAAGCGGTACCGTTAAAGGTGATTACTCTAACAATATATTTCAATATAATACAATATTTCCATTCACATTGTACTTGAATAAATATACTTGGTTACATTCCACCACTGTGAGCAAAGAATATTTAACAATTTTGCCATTTCTAGTCAATAGATTTTCAACGAAAGCATTTGTTGAGTATTTTCTACTATTAATTACTAACAACTAATATTATTGTTCTCGGCAGTATTCATAATTCATAATTAATCACTACTTTTATCACAATATGGTACTATATCAATTCTTTGGACACAATGCACAACACGATTCAATTCGACTCAGGGACCTGCAATTGATATGAAATTATATAATGTGCATATTTCACATATTCTGTTACAGAAGAAGCTGCCACCCTTTTCTTTTTTGCTTTTGGCTTTAAAAGATAAAAACATCCCATAAATAATGTTAATAATTGTACCCGGTTTAGTGCAGTTCATTGTACTTTAAACTGACTCGACTACATAAAACAGCGCATGGGATGAGTAAACTTTTCTGTCAGAAAGTCCTGTCTGGAAGAAATCTTTTCATTTTAATCCAAACCGTTATCTTTTTCCTCAATCTTCAGGGCTAACTGGCTTAAAGCCACTTCATTGTTGAGAGTGAGCAGGTAATGTGAGTGAGTGAGATACTTGTCCAGGCAGGTATGCTGTCTTTAAAACCATAATGGCATGGTTTACATCCTGCATGTGTTCTGTCTTTTGACCCTTATTTTCTCTGAAATCTAAAACATTTCCACACTGCTGATGTATTCCCGACTAAATAACATTATCCTCATCATCTTTGTCTTGGCTGCTTGCTCTTTTCCTCCTGCAGCTGTTTGACAGTGACACAGAATATCAAAATAAAGACATATCCTAAGGATGCTGATATGAATCGACGTTTTCATTTTGCATCAATCAAACTTAAACAGTGATCACTGAATCAATATATTGATCCAAAGTGCCTACAAAGACTATCTAAATAGAGCTTGTTTATCAGGGATACCAAGGATACCCTTGGGTCCCCCTACTGAGGTCTGTGCTACGCCACCAATTCCTCAATTCCTAAACATCCCTATTTCAGCTGTTAGCCCTGTGATGGAGGGCACTTCAGTTCATGCTGAGGTAGCCTTCAGCTTCTGATGACACTCAACAGAAATAACTGTAAAAGGAAAATGAACGAGTTCACGAACTGCAATCTTCTGCTATTTGCAGATTGCCTTGATAGCTTGTAATCTGGTACATGCAATTAGCACATGACTCCAAAAAGCAGAGTTTGGCTGGCCTGAATACTAAACACAGTGAACACACACTGCAGCACAGTGATCCAGGACACACTGGTCCCAGTGTGTCTGTAAGCTCTGGGAGGCCTGGCAGCCTGTCTTCAGGCTGGCACACACCCTGACCCCTGGCATATGGTACATGTACCCAGCCTGCTGGCTTATTTGTCGCCCAGTGACCTGGACTGCAATAATAGCAAGGTTTGAACAAGGTCTGCTTTCCTGAGTAACAAGGAGAGCATGTCTTCTGCAGCCTCACAAGCTCTCTGACTTCCATGAATTATGGAACATGTACAAATGGTAACAATACCCAGCTACACCTGGGCAAAAACCTCTGTCTGCTATTCCACCGTAGTTATGGTTGTATTTGAAAACCTTATAAAACCTTAATTGCATCATGATGATATATGATATTATATTGTTATTATTATTTTTTTGTTTTGTTTACGAGAAATTCCTCAATGTGCATCTAGTCCATCTCTAATATTAAAAAAGCGGTTTTATTCAGGCTGCTGTATCGACTCCATAACTGCAGTATCACGAACAGAAAGATTGATCATGCACTGGAATAAATTCACTGTTGTAACTCTGTCTATTTGGACAAAACAAAATCAAACTTGGATCGTAAAGTAAAAGCATTTAGAATAATTACAATTAGCACCAGTGATTAGTCATTAGGCTTGCTAATTTATAGCTCTTTCTAGTCTCTGTCTGGCTGTTAACTGGTTGACTGATTGTGCTGCTGCTCTGTCCCACCCACGTAACACAGTCAGTCCACAGAGCTCCATTTGTGCCACTTGACATGAAAACTCTGACCTGTGTGTGCTGGAGGCTCCCAGGTAGCATGTAAACACTGGCCTGTAGATACCGTGAGCTATCGTTGGTCTTGCGCAAGCACACACACACAACACGGCTGAAAAATCGACGCCATCGACAAATTTTGAGACAACTTGGCTCGTTGCAGCTTCAGGACACTTGAGTTACTTCGGACGGGCAGTATGGAGACATTTTGTGGTTTTATTATGTATTTTTTAACGTTTACCATTTGCTTTAATTGTTAAGGAGATAACTGCAACGCCTTTTCCCCATGAAACTCCAGCAGTGTTTTGTGGATTATAAAATTTCCCTCGGCTTTCCATCAGCAAGTGGGTGAGTTGATAATGACTGAATTTTTGTTTTTAGGTGAACTATCCCTTTAAACTTTTTTTTTTGAAATTCTTTATTTTTCTGCACAGCATTTTATAGTACAGAACATACATTAATATAGACTGTTCAATTTCCCTTGCTGTTCAGGGTTGAAAACTTGAACTTAAACTTGTTTGTAATTCAGCATGATGAGATGGGTTCATGCTATATACCAGGGGTATTCAACTAAAATTCAAAGAGGTCCAGTTACAGCAATTTCCTCCCAGCAAAGGTCCAAACCTCATACCTAAAATCAATATCACCATCAAGTGAACATTTTACCTCGATTACGATTTATAAGGGTTTTTTTTGCTTTTTTTTGTGGTTTGTTTTGTGCCCTCATAGTTCACTGACACACTTTCATTTGACCATGGTTTGTTGGAGTGTAATAAACAAATGATATGCTATTATTTATTAAACTTTCCAGCATTATATAAAAATTAAAAGCTCCATCTCAAACTAACAAACAGGACTCTGACTTCAACTTCTGCTGAGTGCTATTAATCATATGTAGGTATAGGTAATGTGTCTGTGGCCCCAGGCCCCCAGATCACTAAATCAGCCCCTGGTAATAACAATGAGAGCTCAGCATGAGCAGCTGGATGAGACACAGAGTAATGCGTCCTGGTGTTTCTAAATAAAAGTAGTCTGTAGATGTCTAAAGTCACCTCTGCAAATTTGGCTGTTTCAGACACTTTGGTGCTGTGAGGAGAAGCTGCGCTCTGTTGCGCAAAAATAGAACAAAACATGAGAAAAATCAAGCTGCGCTCTCTCTCACTGCACTGCTGTCGGACCATCAGCCGTTTGATCCGCGATAATGAAACGCTGTGGAAGCACATATGACTTGGTTGTCAAATAATCAGCTGTATTCTACAGTCAAAGTTGTTCACTTTATTACATGATTGTTCAACACTTCTGCTGTTGCAGGGTTTTGGCATAAGATTTTCCTCGGTGTCCTGAGAGCGTGAGACAGAGCCCAAAACCATGAGACACACGGCAGATGCGTGGGAGTTGGCAGCCTCAGTGGAGAGAGGGTTAACAGAATATTTAAATAACCGAGACATAGGTAAAAATCATTTGATTTTTAGTCAAATAATAATCACATACCAAATAAGCAAGAAACATACAACTGCATTGTGCTGTGTCAGTTTACGATTCCTGTTTGTCTGGAATTTAATCTTAAACTCCAAAAGAAAAGACGAAGGTTCTTGTCATATTTGCAATACAAAGTAGTGTTTTTGTTGTCATATCTATACTACTTTATTTCTGTAACTTGTATTTGCTGTTTGTTTCTACATTGGTAAAAAAGAGAGAGTCCGGTTGCAAAAAACAGTATATAGGAATAGTATTTAAGAACAGGACCAAAGACTAAATACACAAATAATTTAAATAAAACAATGTAGGATACGACTCCGTAAACTGAAGTCAGCAGAACACCAAAAACATTTATCTTAAAAGAAAATTCGTGAAAATGTCCTGAAAAATCCTCCTGGTAACTGCTGGACAAGTTAAGAACAAACAGATGGAATAAAGCAGTTCAGTGGTAAAGCAGAGGAGGTATTACTGGTCTTACCAGTGCTGTCGTCATAAACCACAGTGACCGTCTTCCACTTGAAGAAATGGACCAGGTCCAGGATGGCCCGGCTGAGCGAGGAGAAGTCTGGGTAGAGGCTAACGTAGAAGACGTCTCTGTTGTCCGATACTTGGTGCTTCCATTTGGTCTGGATATGTGGCACCCCCAGGGCGTTGCAAATGGACTGGACCGCATTGGCCGAGGAACTGTGAGATGGACCGAAGATGGCCGCCACCCCCAGAGAAAGCTGGTCACAGGCTAGAGAGGAGGGATATTTAACTGGTCAGTGTCCTCTTACTGTGATGCAGCATATGTTCATAATGACCACCAGATGTAAACAAATCAACAAATTCCATGTGCAGAACCAAACCAACAATAAATGTATCTTATCAACAGGTAACTCCTGACCATCCGAAACCTGATATACCCTCTTCCTCCGTGCCATAGAGCTCCATTTGGTCCAAAAACACATCAATGAGCCCAACCAGTTCTCATTCCCGGGTTGTCAAATACCTATGCTCTGTCACGCCTCTCCGCATCTGACATTGATATTTTGTTTCAGGAAATTCAATTGAGATAATAATGTAGAGAAAAATCTGAAGCAAAATTAATTAATTGATCAAATATATTGAGCTCATAACCACAGCATTAGCTTGTTTATAAATTCACTCTGGTAAGCAGTGATGCAGTATAATGTCTAGGGCTCTTATTGTGAAAGGTAAGAATGGAAGAAGTGGAGCTACAGCACTGTCGCTGTCAGTGTAAGAGGCACAAAAGTAGGGCTGCAGGTATTGATTATTTAACCAATGGAGTAATCTACCGATTATTCTTGCGATTAATTGAGTAATTGGATATGCACGTGGAAATGTTTTCATTTAATTACTTTTGCTTCATTAAATGGTAATAGTAATAAACGGTAGAGAAAATAAGACAGTCTTTATAATGAATGAGCAACTACATATAATTGCCTTTTCCTTTAGAAAAATCTATATTTTTATTGGTAACATTGCAAAAGATGCTGTGAAGTGAGCACTAAGATAGTAAACTAAACCTCAAAAGTAAACCCATTTAATGCATTTAATGTCTACCATATCATTTTGGGTTTTAATGAGACAAACATGTTTTAAATTGCAAAAGGCACTGTATCCATCCAAACAAATTTAGTGCATTTAAGTGCTATATTACCTTCTTCTGGGTTCTGAAGCACAAAAATAGAACAAAACATAAGAAAAATCAAATAACCTTTTAAAAAATAAGGTATATACAACCAAAAGCTAAGGCATAAACATTGCCTTTAAGTTGTGCAATATAACTTTCAGAACCACAATTTTCAAGTTTCAGGCATAATGTAAGCCTTTACAGTCTTCTTTAAAGGTTTTGTTTTCTATCTAACTTTTATTTTATTTTTAAATTATCTATATAAATATATATTCACCCACAAAAAAAAGAACTTTAAAACAAATTTCCTCCAATTCTACATCACCTGCACTAGTCTATATTAGTTACACTGATGGGGCAGAGAACAGCATAACTTCCTCTACAGTTGCCAACAGCCCACCATCACTCCCAGTTGGAGAATGGGTGAAATCAAATCGACAGTAGGGCTGGGTAAAAAAATTCGATTCATCAGTGCATAGCAATATGTTTTTTGCCAATTCAATATAGATTCATAAAATCATAAAATCGATTATTTCCGTTGTAATGACGCCCCGCTCCAGTGGGGGCAGTGTGAGTGTCGCCAGAGTGTGATTTTAATTTTAAGTTTCATTTAATAAATTATTAATAAAATTATTAAATTAAATAAGGTAAAATAAGTTTGGTGTTAGTTTGTTCTAAATCTATACAGATAATGCACGCTTCATTGACCAAATATCAGAAGGTATTCCAGTGAATTATCTGGGTATTTCTGACATCAACGCGGATCACTGAATCAATATCGAAGCAACTGGATCAATATCGAATCGAATCGAAATCAAATCAAATTGTGGCCGAAAGATTCTAAATTGAATTGAATTGTGAGGTTCCTGACAATACCCAGCCCTAAGCAACAGTAAAAGGAAGTCGTCAGCACTCACCGATAAGCATTAAATATTGTTTATTCACACACAGCAGGCATAAAACGGACGTGTTTCAGCACTGAGCTTTCTTCAGCATTATTCAGTGAAATCAAAGCAAGGAAGTTAGCCTGAGGCACCAGGCCCTCAAATCACTAAATCCGCCCCTGATAACAAGGAGAGCAGCAGAGAGCAGCTGGATGAGAGGTCTGTCACTGCGCTGCGCTGTCTGTCAGTCTGCTCTGATGGGCCTATTGATCAGCTGTGTGTTCAGTCAAGTGTGTTATTTGTTTTTATTGGGACTACTTTCTTTGTAGGCTATTCAGGCACTTTTCATAAAAACAAAACAATAGCCTAATTATTTTTGTGCATTTTCAGTATTTACTCTCTAACCAGCTGCTGTTGGATGTTCCGTCAGATTTCCCTCTTTCGTATACTGGGGCAGACGTGACCCCCATTCCCCATGGAGATTATGCGGCTGGTTGAGGGGTCTTAATCGGGTTCGCTCTGACCGCCCCCATAGATTGGGTGCTTTCGGTTAAGATGCTGGAGCAGAAATAAAACAGAAATAACCATCCGTGTTACAGAGTGCTGTTTGGTCCCCCTGGATTAAACAAAGCCTCAAGGCAATTCATTTTGCCTCGAGCCTCAATGATTATTATGAGTGGAATTATTCGATTTACTCAAGTAATCGTTTCAGCCCTACACAAAAGCTTTTGCCGTGTTGGTTCAAACAACTGGGCCTTCGTCTTAATATCTCAAAATCTTCAGAAGTATGCACACAGCATTTGCTACCAGCAGACGAGCAGCTAGTGATAGTTTAGGGGATCAGCTGATGTCTCGTGCGATAAACGGTGCCACAGAATTTGTTGCACTCAAGACGGTCAGGTGTCGCCACAGGTGTGTGTAAGCGTGTGTAAGTGTGTGACAGAGAGACAGCACAGGAGCAGAGTGCAGCAGAACTGCGTGTCCCTTAATGACAGCAAAACACAGCTCAGTCTCACAGGATAGTTTAATACATGCCTATTTTGCACAAACATTTACCCGCCAGTGTGGCAGGTAACCTTCATAGGTGGGTGTTAATTTCAGACTCTGTTTATAACTGATGTTGTCAAGTGGAAAATCATACTGCTGTTACAGGTGCCTTCTGGCTGGCAGGTGGCCTAACATACTGCAAAAAGTGGCTGTTTTATAAGCTGAAGCCACCCGGCAGCATATCATTGGTGTAAGTGTCTAAAGCCAAAATCACTGACCAATCAGCTGTATTCCAGGTCTTGGGAATGAGAACAAGCTGCAAGATGTAGCACAAAAGGCACAGGCACTCTTTAGCTTCTTTATGGGACGCACTAGGCTTCAACTAACTTCAATGCAAACCCATCCATGCCTATACTTGAAGCTGTACATGATGTAGTGGATACACTGAAACTTGTTTGTTGGTCTCAAAAGTAGTCCGCAGTTTGGCACTCCGCCTTGGTGTCTAGCTCGCTCTTATTCCCAACTCGTCAAATACTGCCACTTGGTCAGTGATTTTGGTGTCAGTCACCAACACAAAAAGCACCTTCTGCAGCAGTATGATATGCTGCTAGACAGCATCAGATTGAAATGCTGCCAGTAACTGTGCAATATAAGGAGCAGAATGGCACAACAAACCCAAGACTTTAACCCATGTGTCCGCTGTATACTTCTTGTATGAATGTTGAGACAAACCATGATCATTTTTTCCAAAACCTTACCACCCCCTTTCGTTGCCTAAACCTAGCCAAGTGTTTTACCAATGCAAGTTTATTTTTAAAAAGACTGTATGCATCTAAGGAGCAGAAGCTGTACATTTCCCCTGAAAAAAGAATAGTGCATTGAAAAAACACAATGCAATGACCAGGCATAAACTGACACACCATCCCAGAAAATCAACAACAGACAGATGAGAGTGTGTTGTGGTGTCACTACCATCACTACCACTCATGAAGTTAGACTGTGACCACAGCGCCATTAAACATGGTGATTTATTCTCTGTAAACTGGAAACAAACAGATCTTCAGTTCATATATTAATAGTATGAAAGCAAAATGTGAGTAAATAGTCACAGTCTTGAGCTCTGCAAAAGCCCTGCTCTGTGGGTGTGTGTGTGTGTGTGTGTGTGTGTGTAAGAAGAGAGCTGTAGAAGAGTGAAAGAAAATTAAAACACAGGTGGTTTATAAAAACGACGTGACATTTAATACACGATGTTTGCGATAAAGTCATTTTATATATCGCAAGTAGAACATCTCAAGTATATTTGATATATATATTGCTCACCCCTTGAAGAAAGGTACAATGCAAACATTTTGGGCTGCCTTTAAACAGGGAAGCAGTCTGGAAAGTGTACTGGCTAAGATAAAGACCAAAAACATTACAAACATAAATTTTAAAAACAGAAAGGCTAAATATGTGACATAATATTAAATTATCATAAAATAAAAGCAGCCATCATCACAGTGGTCAACTGCTGCTGAAAAAATGTCTGAGCATGGGTACATTCAAGCCCATTGTTTTAATCAAATATATATATATATTCTTACACTATATCGTGTACTGTAAATATGTCCACTGGTATTGATTACACGATGTCTACGACATTACATTTCCACGATAACAACGATGAAGATGAAGCTAAAGGTGTGACCAATTTGAGCTTGCTTCAATGGAATGGTAATCGCAGGACAAACAAACAACTGCACATCTTTGTATTAGCTCGCTTGTGCAGTCTAATCACCTTATTTGATATAAGGCAGTTGGCTAAATCACTGAGACAGGATATAATGGCCCGTAATTGATAAGAGACTTGAAATGTCAGCCTGATGCACACACAAAACTGATAGATTATAGCACTTTATTGGCTGTCTCTGGGGGCCAAACAGGTCTTTGAATTACTGCCGCTGAGTCATTACCTGGAACCAATCAATTCTCTCTGTTTACATTTCAAGTGCTCAGCCATTTCTCCCCCGCCTGATTATAATTGTCACAATCTAAGCCACTGCAGCTCGCGAGCCTCGTACAGGGAATACATTTACATTGCAAAGCAGCTATGGTAAGGCACATGTGCACACACACTTTCACTCAAATGTACAGTGTTTCCACACACACACACAGCAGCAGCTGAGAGAGAGCGTGCCAACACCGGAGGCAGATCTTCCAATCACTAACACATAAATACCTTTCCTGGAGGCTTCAAAGCTGTCATAGATGTTTATCCTTTGGATGTCGTAGGTGAGCGTGGTGTTTGGCAGTAGGGTTCTGTTCCTGTTGATTGTGTTTAAAGCAAATTTAAAGGCTAGTTCCTCAGCACCTGATGGGCCGCTTTCAATGGACTCAAATATCCCCCCTGTGAAAGAAAGAGACACAACTGATCAGTGCTTTTTCAGGGTTGAATTGTTTTCATTGGAAATAATGCTTTTATAATAGCCAGTAGTCATGATTACACAGAGTTAGGCTATGAAGAGTTGGAAGAAGCATCTCAATCAGAATAACCTTAAAACTTTTATAATAAGTTTGACAGGAAAGGAAAATAAACACACTCCTTATTTGCTGCGCACAAAGACGGAATGAATTTTGCCACAGAATATCAAGGCACTTTCTGTCAATTCGGTACAAAATGTCAAGAAGCTTTTATTGCTGCATGATTTCAAACAAGAGCAAATATATCATAAACAAACAAATAATGAAGTTAATGAAAAACAGAGTCGACCAGTGCCCACTGAAGAAGTTTACTGTGATAATTTCGCCTGTGGCTTCTTCAGGTACTCTCAGTGAAATTACATCAGTATTCACGTGTGAGATAAATACACATGACTAAAAATCATCTACATCTTTTTTTGTTTTTTCAATTTCATCAGAGTGTATCAATAATATTGTCTCATGTGAACATAACACAAAAAACATGACAATATTTACAAAACATTTAAAAAAACATATAAATGAGGCACGAATTTTATGACTTATAATCAGTGTAACAATATTTACAAAACACAACAAAGCCTAGAATAGTTAATAGAGTTATACATTACACCATATTATCCTAACCAGGATACTGCTATCCAGCAGACTTAATTTCTTAAAAGGGACCAGGCCCATTTCCCAGAGTCCCCTAACCACACACAGCTGGATCAAAAACTCCTTTGTCCCACTGTCTACTAAAACCCTGAACACCACCCAGGCTTGAATATTGTATTTCTTGCTGTTCAGCAGAGTTTTGTTGTAAAATTAGTGCATTTTCATGCATGGACATGTGCAATTAATGGATAATGTACATATCTGTTGTTTTTTAATTGTTGTATTTAACTGTGCATGTATTTTTGTTTTTATTGTTTTTATACTGCAAACACTGAAGTCCAAGGCAAACTTCCCACTGGGAGAATAAAGTCTAAATTCTATCTGAATCTAAAACTAAAGACATGAACTGCACACTGGTTTTCCTCATGATCACACAGTCAAACATGTACAAGTGAGTTGTGCAAGTTACTTAAAGTATCTAATAGTTTGTTCTATGATAAGCTTATTACACAATGAAAAAGTAATATTAGACCTACTAAACTATTAATAACCCATAACCCCCTCACCCATCAACAAGTTTATATTTTTTTTACATCTCTTCCCCCTATCTATTTATCTGGCAAGCCACAAAGTCACTACCCCTGCCTCTCTCTATGTGGTCAGTCGCCAGTGTTTTTCATTTGCACTGCCCTTGCAGCCTGTGATCTTGGGCAGAGCTAGACAGCCAGTTAACCCTTTGAAATCTGGGCAAATTGACTTGATTTCTTTTAAAAATGTGGGAAGAAGGCAATGAGCCACTAAATGAAGAATGACCTGAAAAATTGCAAGACATTCGAAAAAAGTACAAGAAAATTTCCTGAAAATGAGCACACACAAAAAAAATTGGAAAAGTAAAGGGAAAAAAACAATAAATGAGTAGTGAAATGCACCATTTTGTGTCCCTCAACCAAAAGTGCTCATTGAAAATAGAAAATAATATTACTGCAGAATATTCTTTAAAGCTTGATTTTGAAAAGAGCGTTTTGTGTGCAGTGGTATGAGTGTGAGTATTTGACACAGCAGAAAAGGATTATACTGTATAAAATCAATACTGCTGCCATACCCTGTGCTGTGATAGTCAAAACATAACCATCTACTTAGCATGTAGTATAGTGAAAATAAACTGGCGTCTTTACAAAATAAATGGCATTTTTTTAGGAATGATGTTGGTTGAAAAATTAACTTGATGAAAGTCGAAAATAAGAGTAACTTATTGTACTTTTTACTTGATTTTAAAAAGTGCATTTTGTGTGCAGTGTATGCCATTAAACCAGGTCCTAAGGGTTAATACAGATGGTTAATATTGCACTTTAAAAATAAAACGACTATGTGAATGTTAAATTTCTACATATAACGCTGCCAAACAGATGCCTGTTACTGTAATACTGAAACGAGTTAGCTAACACCACAGGTTAACCGCTAACAGCTGCAGCTGTAAGCTAACTGCTACAACAGAAAAGCTTCTAACATGACATTCTCTATGAAATGCGTGTGTTTGATATATATGTACACATACTACTTACAGACAAATAATTTCCAAAGTGAGGACGTGTCAGGAAAACATTCAGCAACACCACGAATTCGTCCCTTTGGGTAACTGCTCAACTGGAGAGAGATTAAGCTAGCAAAGGCAACGCAGGGAAAACCATCGATCTATTATTTAAATTTATGGTGGCAGCGGTAAGAGCACTCACTCTGTCGCTTTTTCTGAATACCAACACAAGCTAAGAGCACTCACTCAGACGCTTTTTTTTAACCCAACCGATATTGCCGCGTTTTTTTTGTTTGTTTGTTTGTTTGTTTGTTTGTTACTTTTTAATCCACTTTTTAACTAACTTATTAACGTATTTACCAACTAACCTATATAAATAATATACGTAACTTTAAAGACAGCACACCTCCTGTTCCAATTATCCTATCCCCACACCTGTCTTCAAACCTGCTTCCAGTTTCTTAATTAGTTTCCTACTTGAGTGGAGGCTACCAGCCAGTTTTCATCTACTCCTTGTAAGGCAGACAGATCATGCACCTTTTGTGCTCAAAGTATGTTAAAACAAAAGGAGACAATGGGCCTCATGCAAGACACAATTCAAACACATTTTCTCTTATTTTTGCTCATATCCAGGATTTGCTCTTATTTTGTTAGTACCCATTCATTTCTAGGATTCACCACTTCTTATTTTTGCTTTTTTCTTAGATAAGAGAACAATTCACGAGTGATTGAGGGCAATCATACTAAGATAAGAAAAAAACATCTTGCTTTTACCGTCCACAAATTGTTGTCCAACATAAGAAAAAACAAGCTGAGGGATGTTTGAAAATGTAATTAAATTAAGAGGAGGATTTAGAGTAATTATAATGATTGGATTATTTAATTTCAGGGATAAAAGGATACTACTATACTGGGTGCATTGATCCCAGTTACTGTAATTTCAGTGCGTCCCGCTACTGACCAGAGCTGGAATGTAACTAAGAACCTTTACTGAAGTTACTTTTCCGTAACTTGAGTTTTTTGATACTATGCCACTTTGCACTTCTACTCTACTCCACTTCAGAGGAAAATAGGTCTATTATACTTTTTACTCCAATACTATTATTTGATACCTACTTTACAAATTAAGATTTTTGCGCACAAACACTGCAGCTGAAAAAAATTGTCAGTTAATAAGAAAATTAATGGGCAACTATTTGTTTCATTGTGTAAGCCATTTTTCATTCAAAAAAAAAAAAAAAAACATTTCATGGTTCCAGATCTCATATATACTGTATGAAGACTCGCTACTTTTTCTTTAAATTATTTTAATTATTTTTGATTTACTCAATTTATGTCAACCTTTTTGCATGTGTACTTTTACTTTTAATACTTCATTTAACAGTAGGCCTACACAATTTTACAACTGCAGAAGTTTCTCTTCTTTCAGCATTTTTTGGTGTCATCTATCCAGTCTTGGCCATGTGTCAGAGTCTTTGCACATGACTCAAAATCTACCCTTATACAGTGTAAGTGGGCATTACCTGTGCTAATAGGTGACTTATGATCAGTGGGATTCATCACTGAGCACACCTGGTCAGAGCAGATTTGGGTGGTTAAGAGCTTTTGGTGCATCTGGAGATGACTTCTCTTATATTTTCTCTTACGAGAAAACAAAGAGAAAATATAAGAGAATTTTAAGAGAATGCTGCTGCATGAAGCCCAATGAATGGGCACCATATAAATAATAATAATGTGAGTACAATGAAATATCTACACTCCACTTTTTCTCTCATACTTTTCTTCTTCAGTTAACTCAGAGATGTTCCCCGGGAAAGATGCACCACTCTCGTATTGATCTATCGATTGCCATTTATGAGCACTCTCTATCACTTTGCTGAGTGGTGCATCTTTCAAAGGTAAGCCATGCTGGAGTAAATGATGTTTACAGCTTTGGGGAAGATACACAGAGAACTCTCCCTCTGTTCAATAATTCTAGTAATAGTCTGATGCAACTGCTGCTTCTATAGCCAAGCACTCTGTGCAGGCCCAGCTTGCCCATGGTGCTGCAGACACTGGATTTGTTGCCTTATGGAAGTCAGGACTGATAACAGGACACCTAAATTTGCTGTGTTATTCAGGATTAACGTAAAGAAGTTTGGGTGAATTAGAGTTGTGAAGTGGAAAGAGTCACTGTGTCTGTTTGAAGATTATTTCAACATTTTTTTTTCTGACAATCTTGTGTTACTTGCTTGTAACACAAGCATGTAATATGGATAACCTTATGAGCAGTTAGAACACTCATATTGGACATTACTGTAAAACTGTGAAATTACCCTTAAACCCTTATTAACAAACAAAGCCTTTTTTTAAAAAAAGATTCTGCACTTGGCAACTTGATATGAAAAAGGGTTTGAAGAAGAAGTTGTGTGCTGCAGAGCTATCTCACACATCAGTGGCTAAGCAGCAACCTGCAGGGCTGAAAAGAAAGCCAACATGGAAGTGCAAACAAATGCAATTCTCTGAATGTCCACTTCAGTCTGGCTCTAAAGGCTAATCAAGCCCCATAGATAAAACTATTAAAATGCCCAATTTTATAGCAAAAATAAAAATGTTTGTGTACCACAGCCTGGCACAAAAAACGGTTTTGGTCTCAATGGCTAATTTCCACATGTGTGACAACTGGATGGGTTTGAATTTCACTCCTTATGAGGAAACTTCTCGCATAAGTTTACATTTTTGTAAACCTGCCACAAAATAAAAAAAAAAAAAATTTACAGCCAAAATGCCAAATGTCACGCTTCGAAAAAAACGTCCACAAACCAGTGAGTGTCGTACAGTAGGTATGTCCATTGTTTTATACAGTCTATGGTTTTAGTCACCATTGCAGAGTTAGATCTGTGGTAAATTCAGAGTACTTGTTGCAGTGGGGAATAAATGCTGCAGAATAGTAGGGAGGATTTCTGCACAGATCTACAGATTTGTATCCACAATGGACATCGAGGATACTGAAAATTTTATTTCGGATGGATGCGTGTAAAATCTGTCTTCCACTGATTGGAAGGTCAACCGTTTGACCCCTGTCTCCTCCAGTGCCCATGTCGAAGTATCCTTGGGCAAAATATTAAATTGTTCTTGATGGCTGTTTCATCGGTGTGAATGCATATGAATGTTCAAAACCTTGTACAGTAGCCTCTGTCACCAGTGTGTGAATGTGATAAGAAATGTGAAATAGACTTGGAGGGTATCATGTTATTACCATACATCTGAGTATCTAAAAATCCAAAGGCTATGTTTTTCAGTACTGTCATAAACAGATGCTCCTATTTCTATTTAACTCATTGTATGTAATGCACAGCACGCACCACCAGAGCTCACTCTGTAGTGTCTACTAGTGGAACAGGCAGCTGGAGGATGTTAACGCCGCACACTTATACCATCATATATTGTGTACTCAGCAGGAAGGTATAAAATAATAACTTTTGTCCTTCGCATCTTCAGCCAGGACAGTTTTTTTTCCATCTTTAAAAGTGTTCCAAATGCCAACATTGTATATGCAGGAAATTTAAAAAGGTAAAAACAATCTATGCTCCAGACTAACTAAGCAAGCTTTCAATATCATGGTACTATATCTGAATGACACATGTGCCTCTTTATAGCAAAAGCACCCGCATCCAGGGGGATTCAATAACAATATAAGGCACTGTACAGCATTTTTCTTCAGAAAGCCACAGATGTGTGTTTAAAAGTGCGGCTCTCCACAGCTACAGCCCTCCAGTGAATACTTCTGACAGCCAGCAGATGAATGGACAGAGAGGAGGCCTGGGGAGTTGAGGGTGGGGGGTCGGGTTCTGAGATCAATGTGCTCTGATTGGCCGGCGAATCAATCAATCAAGCCCTTGGGGAGCAGTGGAGAGCAACGGTGAGAGATTGAAGTGTTTTGTTTGGGTTAGCCCTATGGTCTGGCCCCGCTGGCTCAGTGTCAGTCACAGGGAGCTTTATTTACTCCAGCTACAAGCACTCTACTGTAGGACCCTCTTCAAGTCTAGACGTAATCCATACACATGACTGCACGAGTACTGCAAGTCCCTCCTGTCACCAGCGATTACCACAGGACAGGCTGATTCTGATCAATGCGCCCTAACAGTGATTTGAACAGTGGACTCTTTGGAAATGCTCTTTTTTTCAGGGGCATTTATTTTGTCTGTGTGCTCACACTTCAAGAAAACATCTTACAGAAAGACCTCTGACAGCAGCAGCACTATGGAGAAGTTTCTGCTTTCATTAGTATTCATCTCATGGGAGAGCCCTATTTTGCTTGCCATAATGAGTTTGAAGGAATTAATAAGCATCAGTTAAGCAGGATGTACTATAATTGGAAAGCTGAGCGTTTGGAATGGGTCCGTTCACACATGAGAAACGTTGTTTTTCCTGCTGAGAATCTCTGCAGCTCCAAAGAAAAGAATATGACCTGGAAATTCTGAGATGAATCTCTGCAGAAAGGTGAATGGGTGTTGTAGAGGTGACTGTAACTTTGAATATGAATACACACGCAGTATAATGAGAAAGTTGCTCGCTCATCTGCGTGAACACCGAGTTATGGAAATGAAGCAGAATAAGTGAGATGAGGACAGAAGGAAAGAGAAAGAAAATCCTCCAGTGTGAGGACATTGTGCTTGTTCTTGTCTTAATTAGAGTTAGGTTAGGATTGTGGTTGGTTTTAAAATAAAAAATGATTCTTTTCCAAACCATTCTCTAGAATTTTTGTCAACCTCCCTCTGGGATTCTTTCAACCTCGTTTACAAATGTTTACCTTTTTAATCTCTCAAGTAAGAGAAAACAGAAGTGAAAGACAAAAGTAACCAAATAATGCATCTGATATATGAAACATAAGCAATCATAAATTATAATGCAAAAAGGCTCTGTACTATAAAAGTAAAACAGTGGGTTGGCTTTATAGTTGGGATTGACATTTAAGCAGTTGTATGACCAGCCAATTCTCATTCCAGGTCTTCATATGTTGTCGCTTTGCAATGGACTTCCTCATCTACATATTACTTTTTAAGTATCCTTCTGTGTCTGCTGTTTATATCCCAGAATGGAGTTACAGTGATGTCAACAAATGCACATGCTGGGATTGTTATGTTGAGACAACACAAACCAACACTGAAACATCAACAAACTTACATGCTGGCACGGATGGTTATGATTAGGGGAAGAAGGCACATGATAAGGTGTAGAAACAAAACCCAGCACATTCTGACGGGAAGTGAACGCCATCTTGAAAGTCTGGGGTTTGCTGGACCTATCCACAGCCCCTCCAACCCGCCCTTACTATAGGTGCACGCTCGCGATTCTCGTATTACGTCGTTATCTGCAGCATTTCAGCCTGACACCATTCTGCCATATTTCATGCAAATGCAACAGGTTCCTAAATGGGTGTACACAGTGAATTCACAGCCCATTGACCAAAAGAAAATCTTGGCATATATGTTTTTGAAAACCACAACTAACTAACTACTACTACTAACCGCATACTATTCAAGACCAATAAACAACAGAACTGGTTGTTTTTAGCAAGTCATCTCTGCATTTCCAACTGGGATAGTTCCACAAAACCTGGTTGTTATTGACCAAGACATTACTGTGTTTCCTGTAGGGATTGTGTCTCCAAAACCAGTATTTTTAGCCAAAACATGATCTTTTCTCACCAAAATGTGGTTTTGTGCATGGATCTAATCAAACACTAACCACAGCATTGTCATTGTTTCATTGCATCTACTCAACTCTTTTCCCCTCTATATTGTTGCACTTTTGATGTGCTAGGTATCTTCCTGTGTCTCTTGTTAATGTTCTGGGATGCCATGTCAGTTTACATCTGTTACATTTTGGTTTTCACAGGAAATAAACAGTTTCTGCTTGTTGGATGGATGCAGTCTTCATCAAAACAAACTTTTAATGTAGGTAAAACATGTACTTGTATTTATGTTTATTTCTTTGTTTAACACAACCATGTGGTATGAATTGGATAAGAAAATTATTATAGTTTTTCTCAATATTCATATTGGAAAGGAACAGCAGGCTCATTGGTGAAAGTTTGGGTTTGTGTGACCCATCCACCTCCCTTTACTAGAGGGACTGTCCTTTTCTTAAATAGTAAGCAGCATTTTAAACTGATGCCGTTTGGCAGCATCATAAACAAACCTCATAAACCTCATAAAATTGGCTGCATATCATACCACTGCGAAAGGTTCTTTTTGCGTTGGTGTCCCGAATTACTGACCAAGCCACGAGTTGTGAATAATGAGCTGACCCATTGCATAGTGTACGTATGTAACTTATCAGAGGTTTGCAGAAATGTACAATGCCAACATTTATTCTGGCAACTGTGATGGAATACTGGATTCATGGAGGTGCGGTCCTCTGACTTGATAGCTAGGATTTTAGATTTTTTTTGTGAGAAAACAATGTTTATAAACATATTTGCCAAGTCACAAAATGTTCATACTGGATTTATTTGCAAAACATTCACGATCAAAGTGTTTTAATTGTTTTCCAGCAATGATTGCTCGCAGCAAGTGAAGCATAATTAATCTCTTATAGTTATGTTTAGACTCTCCAGGCACATGGACAAAGTTGGTTAAGTTTTGGGGAAAAATTGCAGAGAAATATTGAAAAAGCATCACAAGGGACATTGCTTTTTCATTATTATAATTGCTTTATTAACAATAACTGAAACTACAATCTTGGAGTTATATCTAGTTTTATCTACTTTTAATTTCTCAGTGGCGTAATATTTGCTTTTTTATGCTTGTCACAAACCAAAATAAGAACCTTAGGTATTTGTCTGTGGCCTGAGGGTTCTTTTTATCTTTCGCCTTGTATCGCATTCACTGTTGAGCCCTCGCAGTAATCCTGGCTGAGCGGCCACTTCTAGGAAGATTTGCAACACTTCTCAGTCGCCTTCATGTGCAGATAACTTATGTGAATGGATGAATATCTAAGGTCTTAGAGGTGACTCTGCAAGCCTATCCCCTTTTATATTAATCAATTATTATTGATCTGAGGTCTTCTGAGAGGTCCTTCCTTCATGCATGATTCATATCACCTGAGGCGCTTTGCAAAACTCCAAAAGAGTAAGTTAAAGTAGCCCTAATCCACAACTCCAAACTTGTTACATTGATTGGACACTGGCTCTTCAAACTACTGACTTAAATAGCTTTTGCTGAGGTGATGAGCTGAAAAGTTCACAGTTTTCATTACCTACATAAAAGACACTAGAGTGTTTTTGCAAGCATACAATGAAATTATGTTTTAATGTTTTAATGTTGCATTTTGCATGTCGTGTTTTAGTCCTCTAACATAATTTCAAATATTTAAAGATGATAATTTTATAAATAGTTTTACCTTCACCTTTTTCCTTTTTTTTCCTAGGCATTTTTTAGAAATAATTTTCTAAATGTACTTATTTCTCGCAGTCTATGAAAAATGTAATACCACCGAGGTGCTTGTTGTCCTTTTTTCTTTTTCTTTTTTAAGAAATTGTACCAATTTGTTTAGGGTTAGAGGATTAAAACACCAATGAAAGGCATCTAAAAGCAGTATGAGAAAAGTGATGTAGCTACAGCTTTCAAAGAATTAATACTTTAATATTTTTATTATGACAATAATTAATGAAAATGACCCCAAAACAATATCAAAAAGCAAAAACAAACATGGAAATGACCTTTAAGAAATGCTTAAAAATAATAAAGATTCTGTAAAAAAATATGTCAGATATGTAATTATGGTAATTATGATGATGCTTTTTTCCCTTTACATTTTTCCCTAGCTTTTAAAAAATTATTTGCTTAATCTACTTATTTCTTGCAATTTGTGGAACATATCTTGCTAAATTGCCCATTGCGATTTTCCCCAGGTTTTTGAAAGAAATCGCACAAATTTGCTGAGGGTTCAAAGGTTTAAATACTTGTGAAAGGCATCTGAGCAGTACAAAAAAAATGAATGTCACTCCAGGTTTCAAAGGGTTAAAACTGATTGTTTGATCTTTGTAACATAGATGACAATCAGGCTGTATTGGAAGACAAATTCATAAATAAATGCAAGTAATTCCGCTTTACTCTCTCTTTCTTGGCAGAGTAAATAAGCACTTTAGAGGCGTAACAGTCAGTTACCCCCATGTGTGTATGTGTGTGTGACTAAAGCTCCTGCGATAACAGTCCTTCAGAGGCACGCTGCCTGACCCCGAGCCAGAGAGCTGCGATCAGTCAAGAGAGAAATCCATCAGCACTTCATCAATCTGATCAAATGGCAGTGGACACACAGTGACCGCGGCACTTGCAGCTGTCGCCACCTTCTTTACTTATCCCGAGGATCTGCTGAAACGCAACAATTCCAGCAAACAGAGAACTCCTGGTATACTAATCAGGATTTTCCTAAAAAAAACAATGTCATACAGAAGTAATCCCTCTCAGTCATCACTTATGAGCCACTACAAGTGTGTGGAGGTGTATTTATCTGCCCAGTCACAAGAAGTAAATGTTTGCATTGTAAGATTCTGCAAACCATGAACACATTACATCTGTACGTTTCATACGAGTGTTATCAACGTGTCTTAAATGACAAAGTATCTGAGTCAATGGTGAGATCCCTGCCAAGCTGCTGCACTGTAGACCACTGATCAAGACCAACAGACAACAAATCCAGCTGTGATTTAGTGAGTGAGTCCTTGCACTGTTTCAGCAGCTTTTTAAGCGCCAAATGTGGGTGTTTTATAGGGAGCCATTGCTGTTATTTCAGGGGTTATAGCGCCAGGAGAAGTGATACAGTGTTTTTATACTGAGACAGTGCTGCTTTTCTAGTAGGGTTTGGGCACCCCCAAAACAGGTGTTGTAAAGCAACACTGTGCAACTTTGCATTGATTGCTGAGTCTCATTCCCAGGTTATTAAAAACAAAAGCATTTGGTTGATGGCCGAACATGAGCGCTAAGGCAAGATTTGAATTTGACAACTTGGAAATGAGACTCAAAAATCAACTACAAGTTGCATAATGTTGCTTTAAAGCCTCTGGAAGCGTGGCTTGAAATAGTAAGAATGCACAAGAATGTATCAAAGTTGTGTGTCTAATTAAGTATCAGAGTAAAATGAATGTTCCTAGCTATTAGAAAACTGAGTTCCAAACAGCTCATTTTGAGGATAACAGCATTTCTCCAGACTATGTGGGCGTGGCAGATCACCGTTTGATTGACACCTCCTGGGATCCCACCTTTGTCAACTGTCTTTCATCTCCATCTCGACAGCCATGGAGCAAAGCTGTCAGCGTGGTACAGCTCTATCCGTTCCAGCCCTCTGACTCTGGCTGTGTTCCTAAATCCAATCTGACGCTCTGCACCAAAATGAGAGAGCTGTCGTTTGAAGCCACGGAGTGTTCTGTTTCTCCATGCATCAATGAACATTTAAGTTTATCACACATTTATTCTGTTCTGGGCTTTGTTGCTCCTTCTCTTCAGACAGAGTAGCCAGAGTCATTTTGACTTTCCCAGGGTGCACTGCTCTGGACAACAACAGTATTTGGCAACTTGAAAATGAGAATTGGCCAGTCTAACCAAAAAAACATTACCCATGTTGACTATATTTGGATGGACTTACTGCTGGGAGTCATTCTCACCAATGAGCACCTATAGAGCTGCACTAAAACGGTACTAACTCAAGCCCAAACCAAAATCTACTGGCAGGCCATTTCCTTGTTTTTGCAATCAAGTTCAACAATTTACCAATGTGGGTGTTGCAATTTTCTTCCTTTGTGCACAAAATAGGAAAATGCCTGAACTGGCCAATTTTGTTCCTACTACCATGTAAGCCAATCAGAATCACTTCACATTTCTCACCATTTGTAATCAGAATACTGCCATGCCTCCATTTCTCCATATGAAGAAATATGTTTGCCCAGAGGTGAATAATGGAGTAGTGGTGACGTCATTTCTATGCACATATTAAAGCCTGACACAGCAGAGTCTGGTCGTCAGTGAGTGTTGCTAAATGTCTCCACAGTTGGAAACAACTGATAAGCCGTTCGACACTGTCTTCAAACATCTGATGTCAGCCTTTGAACATGTGCTTTCTCCTGAGGGCATTGGCTGCATCTTCCAGCAAGGTTAGATATGTCATCTCAACACCTGCTTGAAGGAGATCTGAATTTTTATATCCACTAGATGCCTGTTAGGTAATAATAATAATAATAATAATAATAATAATAATAATAATAATAATAATAATAATAATAATAATAATAAAAAGAGTAACAACAACAAAAAAGAAATGACCCCAAAATTTGCAAGAAATTAGTAAAAAGTACAAGACAATGACTTGAAATTTAGTTAATATATATATATATATAAATATATATATATATATATATAAATATATATGGGAAAGGAAAAAGGATGCTTAAAATGTATAATAATTCTGTAACATAATTTTGAATATTTAATCATGATAATTTTCAATATAGTTTTTTTCAAGCTTTTCTCTTTTATCCCTAGACATTTATTCATCATTTTCTAAATTTACTTATTTCTTGCAATGAATGAAACATTTATTACTGAGTTGCTCATTGCCTTTTTTGCTCTCCATATAATGTTTTTTAAAGAATTCACACCAATTCATTTTGGGTATACAAGTTAAAATACTGATGAAAAGCATCTGAAAGCAGCACAAAAAATGATAGAAAAGGCAGTGAACAACTTGACAAGACATGTCCCAAAAATCACAAGAAATTAGTTAAAGTGAAAATTAAAAAACAAAGGTAAGGAGAGTATTGGAATTTCTTTTCTTTTACATTTCACATTTTGTCATAGAAACAGATCATATATATATAT
The DNA here is from genome assembly GCF_026936395.1 of Plectropomus leopardus. Lineage (NCBI taxonomy): Eukaryota > Metazoa > Chordata > Actinopteri > Perciformes > Serranidae > Plectropomus > Plectropomus leopardus. The sequence goes on from NC_142186.1 coordinate 2,748,817, forward strand.
AAATATTTCAATTTAAAGAACTTTTTCCAGGTCATTTTCTTGTTTTCTTGGATGATTTATTTATTCATTTATTTTTCATAACATTTAAATAATTGCTTGCCAGTTTTTTGGGCCATGCCTTGGTAAGTTGCTTATTACCTTCTTCCTATATTTTTAAATGAAATCCTCAATTTGCTCAAGTCTCAAAGGTTTCCAAGGTGTGTGTTTACATGTTTTGTGTTTACAGCTCATAATATGTGCGTACACATGGTTGGAGGCAGTTCTACTTCTCTTCATATAGTCATTTTCTCAATGAGAGTTATAATCATAATTAACTCGTGGACACATGGATGCAGTGAATCACTCACATACAGTATGTTCATCAGGCTGGGTATGTCAGTGTGTGATATGAATCACCTCCCAAACACATGCTCAAGTCTTTTACTTTTAAATCAATGTTACACATACTTCAGTGCTGATACTATTGTACATATGTATTTATATGTATATTTATATATTTATATTTATATGTATTTTCCATATCAACATCCCAAAGGAGAGGCTGGAGGACAATGTCTCTGATGTCAGTAGGCTATCTTGATGTAAAGCTGTCATTGATCTGTTGTCTTTTCAATCTTAACGTCATTGTGAAAAACTTGTCATCGAATCTCAAAAACAGATAAATTGAGACACATGGCTGACACTGACACCCGCAAATACCTTGACGTTTGCATTACTGTTTCATCATATTTGTATATTCCAAACTGCGGCTTGATGTTACATTGGAGGGACTTACATCAACCTGAAATCGGATGTCTATTTTAATACTAAAATGAGACGTGAATTTCAGGGAAAATCAGAGAATTATGTGTTATGATAAAAAAATACATGTGTATGCAAAGCTGGTGTATTTATTAATGCAATAATGATGCTGTGGCACAAATAATGATCTGGAGAATGTAGCATTACCACAGTGACTGACAGGTGCCCTGAGCCACAGAGTAAGTCCCTGGTGGCTCAAAGACACAACAAACCACATGAGACGGATCCATTAAGAGCCTGTCCTGCCTGTATGGACATATGTCCTGTAAACACAGAGCCCTGTCTTAATCAGGCCATGCGTCAAACCCTCTTCTCACCACGTACTCCCCAATCGATTAAAGCCCCTCCAAGTTGTAAATGATTCATTATGACACAGGTAGGAGCACTGAAGGCGGAGTAATCATTACAACCCTAAATAACATCTGAGCTCAGCAGGGAGATATTGGCATTAGCAGAAATCTGTACTTCCTTTTCAGGGGCATTACAAGTATATACAAGTAAGTACTACACAGTATGCGTTACAGCACAGAAAGTGTTTCATCCAGAGATAAAAACATAAACCACATCTAGTGCCGAGGTCTTATCCATAAATCATCTGTAAATGTACCTCCATTAGAGTTTAGTTAAATGATCTGGTGACAGACTGCACATTGAGAAATTTTATTTAGACTATTTCTTCACACCTTTGGTGTAATGACTTCTTCCAATGCTCAAACCACTTACCACAACAATGGTATTTCATTCAGCTTATTAATAGTCACACTTCTCCTGAGCCAGCCCAACCAACACCTTCTCATCCAAAGTCGTCATATTTTCTGCGGTTACATATTTCGCTCTTGGTATCCTTCTGCATCTGATCTTTATGTTCCACGATGTTCCGGCTAACGTCTGTCTGATGCAAGTGTCCAGTGTCTTTCTGACATATACTGATGTCCAGTAGGGGAGATTATGAACTCTTGGTCGCCAACGGAGACATATTATTGTGGATGAAAATATGTAATCCCTAAACTGAATAACATTCAAGTTATTTTTGGTTTTCTCTGTCTCCATCTCTCTCTCTGTACATCCATTCATCCATCTATCCCCCTGTCTGTCTGTCTGTCTACATAAGGAGTGATAATCTCTCTTTTTTTTTTCTTTTTCAAATTTCCACCTATATAAAGTTAAGAACACTAACAGAACTGGGTTTACACAGGGGTTAGTGACAGCAATATACACACACACACACACACACACACACACACACACACACACACACATTTCATATATATATATATATATATATATATATATATATATATATATATATATATATATATATATATATATATAATGCTTGAAAACCAAAACATGATCTTTTTCTAACCATAACCAAACGTTTTTTGTGTCAAAACCTAACCACACATTAACAACAGTGTTGTTGAAATAGAAAAAAAAAGTTTCAGTTTTCAAAAAGTGCAGTTTCATCCCCTACATATTAATATACAAGAGTAACATATCCATACTAGCAGACACATACAATGGCAACATTTATTCTGGCAATTAGGATGAGATTTGACTAAAAAGCCAGTATAACCTTTCCACTGCAGAAAACTAATAGGACATCATAAGTAAGATTTCATTTTCAGAAGCACTTGATAATGCTCAGTTTATTTCATTGCTGCAGACTTCAGTGCAATGCAGCCAGTAGATGCCAATAGTTCTCTCTGTGGAACAAAGTTGGACAAACCCACAATCCAGCTATCATCCAGATCTCTCACTAATAAAATACAAGGGCAAAAATTAGTTGTTGAACTTGACACGTGTTTGAAAAACGTGTTAGTGCTGTAGAGGAAGGCTGTGTAGCCCATTTGATGAATGCAGTCAACTGAGTCAACCAGTGGAAGCAATAGGTAGCATAACATGTGTTTGGCTCGCTGAAACAGCTCTGTTTATCTGTTGCTCTCCTGCTCCTCCTCCTTCAGCGGGTAAAGGCCATGTTGAGCTCAGAGACCGACAGTCTCTGAGGCTCAGCACAGTTCAAAGACAGATTTACACAGAACGTGGATATAAATATCAGAGTTCCCCATTCCAGTTGATTTTATCACAAGAACAACAACGGCGGACTTCCATAGCTTAGAAAACCTGCCTATGAGAGATAATGCATAAATCAGGAATACCCAGCTTGCTTTGCTTGGGGCTACTTTTGTAACATGAGACAAGGCAGGGGCCGGTCACAGCAGCCCCGCTTGTTTCTTGGATCGTAGGACATTTGTAGGAGTTTAGGACATTTCTATGATTTTAGGACACTTCCCAGATTTCAGGACATTTCCCAAATTTAGGGCATTTATCTAAAATCTTCTAGGATTTTAGGATGTTTGTCAGATTTTGGGAAATTGTTAGGATTTGAGGACACCAGATTGTAGGACATTTCTAGCATATTAGGACATTTCCCAGATTTTAGGACATGTTTGGGGTTTAAAAACGTTTCTTGGATTCTAGAATGTTTCCAGGATTTTAGAACATTTCTTGGATTTTAGGACACTTTTAGGATAGTATGAGGTTTCTTGGATTTTAGGACACTTCTGTGATTTAAAGATGTTTCTAGGGTTTTAGAATGCATCAAGGATTTTTGGACATTTCTAAGATTATAGAACATATCTTGGATTTTAAGACATTTCTAAGATAATAGAATATATCTTGGATTTTAGGACATGTCTAGAATTTTAAGACATTAGGAGCTTAGCTAGGACCTCTGTCGGGGGGTGCGGGGATCCTTCATTGGCACTATTTTTGATAAACAAGTTCTATTTTGATGCTGTTTTATGCACTCTGGCACCTTATGTATACTAAAAGTGCAAAAACAATTCCCACTGTCAATCAGTTTATTTTTATTGTGAATTATAAAATGGTTGAGCAGCCCTGGCACCCTGTCTGGGGTCGTATTTGGCCTGCAGACCATGAGTTGAGTATCACTGGCATAAATACTAAAGTTCCCCATAATGGCCACTGTGCCGCTACTGGTATCTGGATCAATACTGCAGATGTCACAGTAAATTGCAAACAAATCTCCGTGTGAATTCAAACAGACAGCAGAGGACAGATGAGCACCTTCTCTGAGCCGTGATTGGTTTACTGCCTGGACAGTGTCAAAAGCAACGATGACTTCTGTGCTGCTTTGAACCCCTTGAGTGAGTTCATGAACAACATGTCAGCCTAATCCTTATCCATGAAGTGAATAAAGGCCCTATCTAATCCCGCCTCACTGGGCTATGACTAAACTTGGGGCCCTGCAAGGCTACAGGCTGGCCTTTCCCACGTCTCTCTGGCAGGCCTCTGCAAACCAGCCATCATCCATCTCAATTTTCTCTCCTTCGGAAAAAAAGACAGAAATTAATAATAAATCTTGCTTCAGCTCATCTTTTCTGTTGAGTGAAAATTATTTATGAGGAAAAATACGTTAGCTTCCCCCGGCACCTCCGCCCACCCTCAGCCCTCAGTCCCTGTCTGTTGTTGACAGTTTGATGGCGATCAGTGTCAGAATATCAGTGCTGCAGAACGGGAAGCGTAGCATGACGAGCTCCGAGAGCATGTTCCATCTTTATCACAGCTGAGGCTCTGCTGCAGTAGACAAGGTTTTAGAGGGAGGAGGAGGAGGACGACGAGAGAGTTGGAGGGCAGGGGGGGGAGGCCAGATGGATGCGATAAGGAAAAAAAATATGCCAAGGAAATGGGCGATGTAAAAATGCAAACTGAATAATGTGGGGAATGATGAGGAAAAAGGCACAGTGATGTTCATGAGATAAATAAGAATAGTCGTGGCTAAAAGCTCAGCCAACGAGCCGAGTTGCACTTGGAGGGAAAACGAAAGACGTCATTATGCTTCACAGTTCTTGTGGGATCATCTAACACTTCTGCAAGGCCTTTTTTGAAGTTAAATTTAGGTGGGCTGCGTTTGACAGTTTTTATAACTTTTGGAAACTAACAATTCAACTGTCAAGTATGGTGGCCTTGAGGGTCAAAACACTTCCAACATTTTCGAAAACAGAAAAATATTTCAGTATTTTCCCCGAGCACTGCAACCTTCTAAATGTTATCATGCTTCCTGAAATGCTGTTTTGTTTTGGGAAATGTGTTTTGGGAAATGTTGCAGTGTTTTTTGGGAAACTTTTTGCTTTTGGAAATGTAATGTTTTTTGGTTAACTTTTTGTTTTTGGAAATGTAGTGTTTTGGTAAATACTTTTTCTTGGCTACTTCACTAAATCCTGGAAAGTGCCATTCAACAAGGGAGGCTCTTTTTCTTTATGCCAATCTGAGAGATGTCTTGCTGAAAAGGAGAGGAGGCTTGTGCTTACTGGTGAACTAACATGTGAAACAAGACATTGAGCAACTTGATAAGAAATATTCCACAAATTGGAATTTTAGTTAGTAGATTTAGAAAATTATAAAAAATAAAAAATAAAAAAAAAGCTGCAGAAAATGCATTGGTAATAATCTCAAGGGAAAAGGAAAAGAGCTAGGGGAAAAAAATGTTTTAATAATTATCACATAACCACATATTTACAGAATTATTTTAGTTTTTAAAGCACTTTTCCAATTTTGTTTGCTTATTAAGGTAATTTACTTGCTCATGTTTTACTAATTTCTTGCTAATTTTTGGGTCTTTTTTCTTTTGTTGCTCATTGCCTTTTCCCAATGTTTTTGAAATAAATCAAGCCTATTTTATCAGGTTTCAAAGGGTTAAACACCCTTCCAGACACCTTTGCAAAAACAGAATTGTGAGGGCTCAGTCATTTCATGTAACTTTCCAAAACCTTCAGCCAATACTCATACCCACTTCATGCAGTCATTTGCCGTGAGCGTGAAAGCAGGGTCCTTTTTTTTTTAAAACACAACTACTTCTTGTACCTTTTGTGAGAAGAACTGAATGCAACACTCTGAATGCCTTCCAATAGAAGCAATCTTAAAGTGTGCGCCTGCTTTTCACTCCATATTTGTGCTGAAGTGAGTGTGGCAGTTTCAAAGTGTTACACTTTTGCCTTCTTAAGTGGCAAGACAAAACATTGCACAACCCCAATCTTTAGAGGCATAACCCCGATCTAACAGTGAAGCTGATATCAATGAGATACAATTACAAACAGCAACAGTGCAGTGTGGTAAATATGCATGGTAAGCATATTGAATTCAACATGGGAATGGTGATCTCACAAATACACACAAAGAGGTATTTACAGAGTGTAAGTCAATAGTATGGCTATTGCTTTAAGGATGCAGACTTTCCATCATGGAGAAGCTGTAGATGGCTTGTGTCAAATTTTGAGACAAAACATGATGGATTGTGTAGCTTTAGGAGTCAAACTGTACATTCAGCAAGGGAATCGAAGGGCAAAAGAAATTGCTGGATTTGGTTGTTTCATATTTGGTTTGTCAGGGTGACTCTGTGTCAATTAAACTTAGCTATTTCCTTCTGGACATTTTACTCATTGCTAACAGTGCTATTTTAGCCCTTAGAGACATGGCAAAATTAGCTTGATTTTTTAAAATCAAAAACACAAGAAGAAGGCAATGATCATCATATGAAGAAATGTAACAAGAAATGAGTAAAAAGTACAATGAAATTACCTGAAAATGAATACAAAATAAACAAAATACACACAAAAAGGAAAGTAACAACAAAACAAAACAAAAACAAACACAAACAAAAAAGGAAATGACCTGAAAAAAAAAAAAAATTAAACAAATGTAAACATGATCATTATAATTTAGTCAGGACCACTTTGTCATGAAAAACACTTCTTTTCAGTTTTCATATTATATATGTATACATATAATATATTATATGCAGCTTTATTTGCATTTATAAATATTTATACTTTATGCAGTTATTGATATCCACGTGCTTATGTGGAAAGCATTAAGTAGGAACCAGCAAACGTTCCTGCCCTTCCTGTGTATACGAGGAAAGCCTGAGGCAGGGAGAGAAGCCGCAAAACAGAGCAGTCATCAGCAGCATAATGGATATGATATCAGCTGATATCAATAATATGGCAGTGATTGACTGCGTGGCCTGCCTGAACTAATGCTATGCTCAATTTCTGTGGACATTTTCCCAAAGAGTTTTTTTTTTTTTAGTTAAAAAAAAAAAAAAACTTGTTTCTTACAATTGGCAGAATGTTTCTTCCCAAGTTGCTCATTCCATTTTGCCAATGTTTTTGAAAGAAATCGAACAATTGGCTCCAGTTTCAAAAGGTCTGATGGCTCATAAGATATTCTAGGATCAGTTCTCTCGCATTGTGACATTGTAGAAGCAAACTCAAGACCTACCTTTCTAGTCTGGCTATTAATTGAACTTTAACTTTTAATTGAACTTAACCTATTTATTGATGGACTATTTATTCATACATTTTAGACAAGGACACTACCAGTTCAATATTTTTATCTGGTCTTGAGATAAGGTGATCCAAGTTTATCTTTTATCACTTCCGAATTTGGTTAGAACTAGCTTGGCTTCCTCTTGATTATTACCATTACTACTGTTATTGTGAGGAACCTAGAGGTCTGGGCAATCCCTATATTTGCATATTTATAGAATTCTCATATGATGGAGTAAATGTGCATTTAAGCCCTTGACTTCATTTAATCTTTTTATTGTGTTTTGGAATTTGAGTTGTGGAATAATCTGATTTCTACTGTCGCTATCATTGTTCAGTCTGCGCTCTTTCTCTGTGAGCCCATGCAGATCTTGTACAGGCAGATGTGAATTTGTTTCCCAGAGCATTGTCATTATTATTCAATGGTCTGTTTGTGCAGAACAGTTTGTACCTTTTTCATACAAGATCAACAGCAGAAGGCTCCCTATACTTCAGGGAGCTGTCTGCGGCAGTTGAGGGAGGTTTAGAAGGAAAAGACTGAAGACGCTTTCACACAGTGTGAGCCACTTGAGAATTGCAAGTAGGTTGTTGTATTTATTCTATCATCTGTCCTTTATTCAGCTCCCTCTCCTATTTCTCTTACCTTCTTCCTGCGTTTTGTTTTTCCCTTTTTCCCCACCACTCATCTTTTTGTGTTTCATTTTTATCTGACATCCTGTGAGTGCAGATTACTGCAACAGATATAAGTGTGTAATGTGTAATTTTCCTCCTCTTTCTCATAATAGAAAATCTTCGGAGTGCTCCTCGCAGCACTTTCACAAATGTCAGTGCTTCTCAGCCATTGTCAAGCACTCGCAGAGACACAAAATGTCAGCCTCTCTCCTCAGTCACAGCCTTTGTGAACTGCTCACATCTGGAAATGTCAATGAGCAAACCACAATGGGAAGGAGCAGATTCTTGGAAGGCAGAAAGCACAGCGCACTCCAATCCACTATAAAGATCTACTGTAGAGGCTCGCTCTGGCAATACAGAAAAACTCATCCACTTTACTGCTACAAAGCTGCGACCCATATCAGCGCCCATACAAGGCAAAGGTCACACACATTTCGATGATAAATTTAGCCGGTGGAAATGGCCAACATGTTAAAGGTGATACACTTGTTACAATCAATAGATCATTGCCAAATGTATTGTGATATCTGAATAACTGTGAACTAATGAAACAGAAAATGAATTCAACCATGGAGCATATTTCTCACTTATATTACAATGTATCCACAGGTATCAGACACTTAAATTGAATGCTTTTAAAGACCTTGTCAATAACATTTGTAACCAAAATTAATAACGATTCTTGGACAAATCATTGTTTGGCAATTCAGTTATTACAGGTGAGTATAATTGTAAGTAATGCATATGTTTCTAGTGTGAGTTGGGTTAATCACATTTTGCCAACAGGTGCAAGTATGAAATAAAAAGACAGCATCAGGTTCTGTGGTTAACCCTTTGAACCACTTGAAGCAACATCACTTTTCTTGCGCTGCATCCAGACACCTTTCACAGGTATATAAACCTTTAAACCTTGAGCAAATCTGTACAATTTTAGAATTTATAAAATTAAAGAAAATAAAAGATTTTTTGTTGTTGTTTTTGTTTTTGTTTTTGTCTTATTTAAAAAAGCTAGGAGAAAATGTCTAGGGAAAAAAAGAAAAAAGGTAGGGAAAGCTATATTTACATTCTTCATAATTACATATAAAAAATCAAAATTAAAATGATATTTTAATTATATTTATATTTTCCCTGGTACTTATTTTTCTTGCCATTTTTTTGGGTCATTTCTTCACTTATTGTTCATTGCCATCTGCATTTCTGAGAGAAATTCTGAGAGTTTCAAGGAGTTAAATACTGGTCATCAAAAATGCTTTTGACATAAAAATGTAATATTGAAAATATTGATAAAAACAATGACTAAATGAAATTAGATCAAATGTTGCAATTCAGACCTCACAAATTCAAACTGGACACTAATGACTAGAGTATTAATATTTATCAGTTAAATTTAATACTTTTTAAGGAGCTGCAAACACTGTGTATTCATTTTTCAAGACTTACCCACTAACTGCAGCCACATGGTGCTGGTAAGGTGATTATTAAAATTTGGGAACAATGAGCATCTCTGTCAATTAACAGTTTACTCTAGCACTGATCTATGGCTAATTAACATTTTAATCACTTATTGGTCTATAAAATTTGTTCCGGTAAGATTGTCATCAATACAAGTAGTTTGCAATCTTCTTATCGACTTTTAAGATGGAAAACAGTTTGTTTGATTGGAGTAAAGCAGTGTCGGCTATTAAAATTTTGCAGTAATAATATGTCATGTTTTTTATTATATTTTTTATTGTTCTCACTCTTTAGATGTATTTCCTGTTTTACCTTGTTAATCACCTCTCCCCTTGTTTCAGATCTTAATCTCCTGTCCTCATGTGTTCCTGCTCTACCCCCCCAGTTATCCACACCAGGCTTGTGTATATAGTTTGTGTGCCCCCTGGGTACAATTCCATCTCCAAAAAGGCACTTTAGCATCAACATGATACGCTCCTGGACAGCATCAGTTGGAAACACAGCAGGACATTATATGCTACAGATGGGCGGCATCACTTAAGAATGCGAGAGCATGTATAGGGCTCCCCATTTCCACTGAAATACACAGTGGGAAGAGCTGGACGAAGTGGCCGGGGAGAGGGAAGTCTGGGTTTCCCTGCTTAGGCTGCTGCCCCTGTGACCCGACCCCGGATAAGCGGAAGAAAATGGATGGATGGATGGATGGATACACAGAGTATGAATAATTACTGGAAAACAATCAGTCACGTCAGTAGAATACTATATGTAATGTGGGGTTTCTCAAACTAAATAAATATACCAGATATAAACACAGAAATGCTCAGCTTGCTCAGTCTTGTTAGAACTAAGATATCTGCTGAAAAAAATTAAAATAAAATAACTTCCACAACATTTACTTGTATTCTTAAGCCAGTAGTTCCATGTCACTGGCACAGTGAAGGAGGATGCCAAACATCCAATCACTCAAGAGCAAGGTAAAGTCCAAAAGTCAAAATTAATGAAAAAAGAGAGATGCAATCATTTCCAAAATTCACAACACGTTGTTGTCTAACAAAATGTTTGTTTCAATGCCTATTTGATGCAGTTTAGCCTTTCAAAAAGAACATTTTCAGTGTGGTCCCAATGACTCAACCAACATTTCCCATCATGCCTAGTGCTGGACTGAGTAGTTGCAGTTTGCACTTAAGTTTACTGATTTATGTTCCTGTTTATAATGTATCTGTTTTGAACATAGTGGCTTACGCTGGCTTTTGTCGTCTTTTGTGATAGTTTACACCATTAGTGTGTTGGCTGTTACTTTTTGTAATACGAACTGTAATTATTCACTGCTGAATGTTGTGGATGTTGTGCCAATTACAATACATTTCTAGATTTTTGCAAGTACAGTGCTTAAGAAGTGGTAGAGTAATATTGTCAGTGATGAGGAAGGTGTACTGTCATGCAGATTTAACACATTCTGAATGTCTTGTTGACCAATTAGATTTCTTTGTTTAAAAGTACTAGCTGTACAATAATTGTTGTTGCACCAAATCAGCCCAGAATGTTGTTAATCTCTCAATGTGTCATTCATTCTACCCCAGGAGATTGTCATTCTACACTTTCAGTCCATCATTCTGCATTCATTAAAACACTTAAGGCACTCACATAAAGTCAAACTGTGAGCCAGTTGCTAACAGGACAGCCACAGCTTTATTCTGCTCAGCCTCCTCCATATCAACAGTTAGCTAATTCCCCATGTGCTGAGGTGGGCATTCAGTGGCTCCGAGGGGGCAGCTCCCCCCTTCGCTCTACAAGCAGATACAGTTTGCTAATAGCACAGGGAGTAAATCTTATTATTTCTCTCCTCTCTATCTCTCCCTCTGTGGATCTATTTGCTTAACAATGATAACAATCCCTGCAGCTTAACTCGCCCCGCTTGGACCAATACTCGGAACAACGTGTTTGCTCCCTCTCTTTTTAATGAGTAGCTGTGGTTTTGAACTTAGCTGAGGCATATTGATTTTCTGTGCTCAGGCGAGTGTGTGATATTATCTCGAGTAAAGGGGGAAAAATGAGGGAAATGAGGGGTCAGGGACGCATTCCTCCTGAGGCGATTTTCTTCGGGTGCACCTGCACGATGCCCCCTGACCCCTGCATTGTGATGTAATCCGAGTCCATTTAAGGGATCAGCTGGTGCTCTGATGAGATATGAAGGAGTCTCGACGGAGTCATTGATTTTGCGAAGGAGGAAACATCAGCCAATGATCGACCAGGGACACAAACACAACCTTCCTTCTCTGTCCATGATTCAGATTAATTAAGGTATACACTACTTGATGGCTCCGATGCGGAGCTGTCTATAAAGTCTCCCAGCCATAATGGGATCAATAGTGGATCTTTAATGCCCTGAATAGAGGTTCCTCAGGTCATGGAAGTCTTGGATCTTACATGCCCCTTCTTTCCTCCTGCATACATCTATCCTCCTTCCCTTTCTGCCTTCTTTTACCTCTTGTTTTCTCCACTGTTCTGCCGATGGTTTAACCAGCGGATTTTGGATTAAAGCCTCCAGCAGCCAATTGTTTGTGCCAATATTCACTCTCATTGCCAACAAAGACTTAGTGTTTACAGAAACTGTCAATAAACTGTTGAGCACAGTCCCTCCTCTAAACACATAGTAGAATTGAAACGTCAGCAGTGCATGAGCACTACTGAAGTGTCCATCCATTCAATTCAACTGATGTTCATTACGGCTATCGCTGTCCTCAGAACCAGCTGTGCTGTCATCAGCACAGATCCACAGGAGCAAAAAGGACTGTTGCTGGACAAACTGTCTTTAACAGATTGAAGCATACCAGTTGTTGTTGTTTTTTTCTTCAACAGGGTTTTCTAAGGTTAGATTGAGGCAGCAAAAGCACATGGCAACCAATGCCAAGATGTAAACAAAAGCACCTGGTTAGGTTTGGGTAAAACAACATGGTTTGGCTCAACATTCATACTGGAAGAATTAGAAGCAAAAGTTACAGCAGCATCAACCATGAAAAACAAAACACCTGGGGCAGTGTTTGGTGGACAATAGTTTGGTGGTTAAATCCAGCATCCACTGTGTGTGTGGATGGGCTTAAATTGCATTTACTTGAAAGACAGAAATGGCTTTTTTTAAAGGCCATCTTCAGCATCAACATCACACGCCAAGAAAATATTTGGCTCTTAAGCAGCTTCTCCACTGTACATGTCAATGTATTCTTTGGAACTACAACCCTAATGGCAGGATGGTGCAGATCCATCCATTTACCCACCCACCCAACCAACCAAACATTATAACCGGTATATAGTGAACATATTAGCTTACAGATGCTTATTTACACATCCAACAGAGCAAAATTAGAATTCATTTGGGGTTGTTTCTCCCCACCCAGTTCCCAAATCCGTTCACATCCACAGGTTGACAAATATGACACTTATCTACTCCCCTGCAGCACAAAGCGATACACAGGGCATCCTTTAGCATCTATTTGTGACACAGCTGACACACATTGAAACATGTGCTTTATTGTTGTGAAACAGTTGTGGTTAGGTTTAGACAATCAAAATGACTTTAATTTCAGGAAAAAAAAATGTGTTTTAGGTTAAAATAAGTACATTTCTGACATAACACGATGTGATGTAAATACACAATACAATACAACACAACACACCATATTTTTCAAAGAGAATGAAAAATATGGTGACACTTTCTATGAAGACCACATCTATAATGCATTATGCAGGCATTCATTGTAAATTCTAATGCATTCACAATGCTTTGACTACACTCATGAACACACATAATGTTTATTGATGCACTATATCAGCAGTCATAAAACATTACAGACATGACTTAGAATGAATTGTAAATGTCAAGTGTCTTTATGCATTAGAAATATCTGTACTCACCTATGCACATATTCACAATTAACTGTTGTAAGGACTCATATTATGCTATAACAGTCAATGCAGTATCATAAGTTATCATTGAATTTGTTAAGTAAAGTGAGGTACATAAAGATTATAATAATCTAGGCTTTATCATAATGTTAAATTGCTGGTGTTAAGTAAAGTGTAATGCATGTTTTAATGCCTTAATAGGAGTCTATGTTGCATCATAATGATTAATGCCTACCATACACTACAAAACTTTGAAAATGCATTCAAAAGACAGAAATCTGACACCCTTTCACACCCAAAGACAAAATGTCAGAAGTTTTTAGTCACAGAATCAGATTATAACCCCAAGCTGTCAACCTCTAGTTTATAACCAGTCAAGAACATCCATAAAACACACTTATAATTCATTATAAGTCACATCTCTAATGTTTTATGATTGTTGATAGTGCATCAGTAAGCATTATATAAAGCATTATACATTTGTTATAATCCACTATGAATTCAGTCGTAATGCATTATAGATGCCGTCTTTATAGAAATTGTTACCAAAAAGATTTCTCTCATAAGATGCTAAATGCTCCACTAGTGAAGCAAGAGTCTAACAGTGTATGCTTGCTGTTTGATCCTGAGCCAATAGAGTCGGCTACAGTGGGTCCATCAGCAGGCGTATGCGAGCCCTGACACTGCAGTTATGGGCCTTAGAAATAAAACAATGAGGTGAAAGGTTTAATAAATGTGAATGTGGGCATTTGTGTCTTTGAGTAACCCATTCCAAACAGTCATTTGATGCATTGTTAATATAAAAATGTTGACTCAAGCAGTGTTAAGTTGCATCATAAATTCAGCTTCAGAGAAATGTCATTGTCCATCACAGAGAAATGAAGGTTAGTCTTTGATGTAGGCCATAAATAAATAAAGGAAGAACCCAGTGTGATCAGAATATTCTCTATCACAGCTTTCACACATTTGCAAGGAGAGAAACTGAAAAGCGAAGTCTTTCATCCGTATCTAAATGCTGCAAATGTCTGAATCTCTCCAATAATCCAAATGGCTTGGCTGGAGGAGGACATCGAACATGGAGGGAAAGAAGTGGGAGAAGTCATCCCTCTGTACACCACCAAAAAGGAAAGTCCCCACCTTTTATCATCTGAGGAATTATTCCATGCACATTTATCATCATGTTATGAATTCATTTTTGCACAGAATTGTGGCCAAGACCTGTTTATTATTAGAAATATTTTTGAAAAAGTGGGAAGGAGGAAAATTGAACCTAGGCACTCTCATATGAAGATATGCAGCGTGACTTTTTCATTTTCTGCTGCCTCTATGAAATTGTAGAGGGTTAGGAAATGGGTGGAGAGGTACACAACATGTTTTACAGATAATGAGAAAACAAAAAGAGAAGCAAATCAAATGTACAGAAATTAGATTTTCGGAGGGAGAACACGGCGCTGTCAAGTGTGCACTGAATTATAATGTCAAGAAAAAGATAATTCAGGAGGTGGAGGAGCCCCGCACGGTGCGCTGATAACACAGAAAATGGGACGCCAAGCTTTTTAAACAAATCTCCTCGCAGCTGCATCGTTCATCTGGAGCTGCTCTCAGGGTCACGCTGCAAGTATATTCAACGGAAATGTGTTTTGTGTGTGTGTGTGTGTGTGTGTGTGTGTTCGCAACCAAAACTGAGATGTTTAGCTGGTGCTTTTAAGCCCCTTTCAGACACATGCTTCATTATGTAAATGCACTGGCAATTTTACATGTGGGTCTCATGTCTGAATCACTTACAAAGAGGGCAAACTACGTGATGCTCCAACATTCTGCTGTGCCATGAGAGCTATTATGGAACACTATGCTGTGACAGTAACCTATTAAAAGCCAAAAAGCAAGTGCTTTAACCCTTTGAAAGCTTGGTTTCTTTTAAAATCATGCAAGAAAGGCAACGAACAACTTAAGAAAAAATGACCCCAAAATTAGGAAGAAAATTGCCTGAAAATTAGCCCCTCCCCTAAAAAAACAAAACAAAACAAAACCAAAGAAAAAAACCCAAAACTAAAGAAAAACAAAGCAAACAAATGGAGAAACGAAAATTAAAACAACAAAAACAAATACAACAAAAGGAATTGAAAAACTGCTTAAAAATTAAATGATTTTGTAAAAAAAAGATAAAAAAAATTACAAAAATAAATATATACACACACACATATATGTGTGTGTGTATATTTTTATTTAAATACATGCAGAGAAACTGTATCATTAAAAAATAGGCTTTAACTGATAACAATATTTGAAGCCATTAATTTAATAATGCATGCACTTATTTTATGCCCTCTCAGTTTCATCACTTATTGTTATTATGAAAATATTATGTTGATCCAGGTTAAAAACATGCAAAGTCTCAACAGTTTAATTTTTTGCAATGAGTAAGAAAGCTGGAAATCTTAAACTGAGGATCTTATCAGTGATGGGACACTGTGTCGACGCTTCCTTGTGTCTGCCGTGTGTTTTCCCCCTCTGCTGTACACGTCCTCCCTAAGTGCCGACACAATGAAATCATCATGTCTCAGTGCACTTCCCATTTAGCGAGCAGCTCTGTGTGCTTCTAAGACGCCTCGCCTCTTCTGTCTCAACCCCCCCGTAATGAAATCACGCCGCAGCCTCAAGGTCACAGCCGGGTCGGCTTCATGAAATTCGGTGATTCTGTTTGAAAGGCGGCGGGGCAGCCTGATTGCTTCATCTTCTGGATCCCAACAGGTTCTCTGGGAATCTGGGAGACAGAACTAACAGCTGATGGATGGATGATGGATGCAGCGGAACGATCCCGCCTCGTCTCTGTAATGAACTTGTTCCATTTGATCCACCACACAGAACCGAGCGGGAGGTGAGAGTTAACCCTTCCTTCCCCGCAAACCTAGAGGCCTGACGGTTGATCAAAGTCCAAGCTTAAATGAATAAATCAAGACGTGCATGGTGCTGTTCAAGTATTTCAACTGGCAAACCAGTGTCTTCATCATTTGCAATGCCTCTTGTGATAAAAATCACATTTCCAATAACCTCTCTAGCTTCATTTACCCTCGATCCTCAGAGGATAAACACGTGGTTTTTCTTTGTGACCTCTTCCTCCATTCATTACGACCTTCTAACCGTTGTTCCTCACTGCCCTCTGACATGAAACAAGTGTCACAATCTGTTGCCCCTTTCAGCTCAACAACATTGTTTGTCAGTGCCCTCTGAAGCATTTGACCTTCATGATGCCCTTTTCTGGCCTGCGACAGGTAAGGTTTTGTTTATGCACAAAAACATCATGTTAAAGTTTGGAACAGGGTAAAAGAACTATTAAGGTTAAGGTTAAGGTTAAGGGAGAATCACGGTTAAAAGAAACCAACATTGTTAACTTTTAGGAGATGAGGCTCACAGTCTTATCAAGATACATTTATTGTTGAACCAACAATACATGGCTGCATTCACACTAAATCTGGCGTTGCGGCAATTATCTGCAGGGTTGTGCAGCAGTGTGAATGTTACTTAAATGGCAAATTTGTGCAGGGATGGAGGTAGAGAGGAAGTAAATCTCCCTGTCCCAGAGACTGGGTATTAGTGTTCAGTAAGTGGTTTAAAAGAGCTGTAAAATTCCTTTTGATTGTTGTTATATAGTAACTTTATTGCCACAAAAGACACGTGTGTACTCACACGCAGACAAAGTGAGTGCTCTCCTTTGCTGGATAGCAAAAGTGAGCTGTTCATACACAGGCCTGCTATATTTCTCTTACGTAAAATTATATTTAACAAGAGAAATCATCACAATGATTTTCAATGTGATTGTCAGTTAGAGAAAGTCTAGTTAGTAAAATGTATTTTTCTTAACCATGCTCCATAGGCCTATTGTGTTTGAATGCTCTTTGATTTAACATACATCTTGTCTTTAATCTGGTCAGCTATTTCTTATTTTCACACAGGTCTTCACTTTAAAGGTGTATCTTTTTTTGTTGCTGTGCCGTCCAGCATCAAGCCTGAAGATATTATTAGGTAGGAATATATATGTATATATATATTTATATATATATATCAAAGATTTATGAGTTGAGTAGATATATAATTTTATGAAAAAATAAGCTAGGGGAATTGTCCAGAAAACAATATTAATAATTAGCATAATTATATATTTACAATTATGTTACAGAACTATTATTATTTTTAAGCTCCTTCACCATATTTTTGAAAGAAATCAAGCCAATTTGTTCAGGTTTCAAAGGTTTAATCTAAACATTTCTAATTATTTTTTTTTATTTTTATTTTCTATGATGTGTCTATCCAGCTCCTGTGTACACATGTGTACATACAATAGTTATGCGAGCACATTTATTCTGTGCAGAACCCCTTAGTGATTTTTTTCCTGTGTCCTGAATTGTCCTTACCAAGGTTAACATTGCTTCAAGATAATTTCTCAACAGGATCTAATCATCTAAGAAATTTCTTTCTGCACCGATGTCTATCACACAACGATAAACATAATTAAATCATCATTTCATTGCCTGTGTCCTGAGCGAGCGGTTTCTCGGCAGCAGCCAGTGTGAACAGCTCCTCTGTGGCTGCACATAATAGAATCATCTACAGGTGATTTGTTTCAGTCCTGCGGCCATGCGATTATTCACCGTTACCACCGTGATCACTGCCCTCTCTCATTCACTCTGTCGTTTCTTTCTCTCCGTTTTTACCCCCTTCCCTCCTTTGGGGGTTTGTGGGTGTCTGCAGCGTGTGTGTGTGTGTGTGTGTGTGGAGATAAAAGGCAGGCATGTCTGCAGGTATGAGCCATGGGATCCATTATGGCCGACTAATACATTAAGAGACATTTCAAACTGAATCACGGCAGGTGGAGAACAGCTTTCCCTCTGGGCAGGCTGAGGCATCTGTTATGACAAGCAAACCAAATCTCAGCTTTCCCTGGATGAATTAGGAGTCACCTCCAGTCACATACACACACACACACACACATACTCCATCTCTGACACTTCCCTCCCTGCTGGTTCCTCCTCCCCCGACACCTCCACCCCTTCTCCATTCCCACCATCTACAATCTCTCTGCCGCTGTCACCTTCCATCTTTCATCTTCCCTTCACATCTCAAAATTCTGCTCCAAAGAGAGGAAAAAGTTCAGGGGAGCACAGATGATATGGTGCGAATGTGTGTGTGTGTGTGTGTGTGTGTGTGTGTGTGTGTGTGTGTGTGTGTGTGCAAAAAGAGAGAAAGAGCAAAATAGTGCGAGTGAGAGCGCCTGGGGCAGAAATGTTGAGATAATGGTTTCATTTGGAGAGATTGTGATGAGGTCCTTGAAGGGAAAATCCCCTCAGATGGGTGGAAGAGTTACCTCAATCTTTTTCATCTCTCCGCCGCCAGTTCACGCTGTCCTGAAAGCCATGGGAACATTGGACCCTCTGCCTTTAACTAACCCTGACAATCACAGCTACAGGGAGGGAAAAGCTGTCCTACACAGCCTCGCGCCTGCGGGCTCCTCTCAAACATAAAAGACACTAACACAGACGTGCAGTCAGCTCACATGGAAGAGCTCACAAAAGGCATAAAAGCACTCAAAAAAAGAAAAATGAAAATTCAATCAGCAATCAAAGGTAAGATTTTTTTTTATGTAAAGCCAGAGCGTTAAAAGTGTTAATGTCAGTCGGCTCCGTGTTGAAACAGTGAGAGGGAACAGGGGCTTTTCTATTAGCCGCTCCGGACTGAATATCCAAAAAGCAAAGGAAATAAGTGGTGACAGAAACATTTTATAAATATTCATAAAGGCTTTTAAAAGCAGGTAATCATTTTCCCTTCATGCATAATGTAGCTTATTTATTTCAAACATTACTATGCATTTGGAGGAAACTGTTCCCTGTTTGAGGGAACTTGTACCTCTGGCTGCAGTTAGCGGGGACGCAGAGCCAGCTGCCATGCAACTGGGAAATACATGCAGTGTGTGTTTGTGTGTGTGAGTGGCTTTGTGGTGTGTCTCATATATTTTGCTTTTTATTTCTGCAAGCTGATAATGATGATGGCGGTTGTTTGGGGAGTATTTAGTCATCATATAGTGGTAACTCACCAAGACTTGTGCTGACACCAAACTTACACAACAACAGTGTGTGGTGACATACTCTGTGTACTTTTATGTCTAAAACTGCATTTACAGAAACCATCAAATTCCAGATAAAGTAAAGACAGTGTTTTTAGAAGACATTAAACTTGTTAGAGAATACAAGGTTGACGGTGTCACTTAAGAACGCAGCAAGACGTAACTGGTTGTGTGCGGATGAAATGCTGAAGCACAGCATCAGTTTATAACCCTGCCAGTAACCACGAAATACATAGAGATCGAGTATGCTTATGGGTCCCTTAAACAACTGACTTTAGTGCAAGAGTCCAGAGTTTGCCCCCTATGTCGAAGTGTGTCTTTCTATTTTACACTTCAACATATGCCTCTTTTGCCTAAATCTAACCATCTGCAACTTTGTAGCCTAATCCCAACGATTGTGACAATCCGTGCTGTTGTGTAAATATAAGGACCATGGTGCTTCATCCCAACATGTTTATTTGTTGACATCACTGTAACGGCATCCCAGAGTGTAAACAGCTGATGCAGAAGGATACCTGAAAAGTCATACGTAGATATGTAAGGTCACTGACAGAATGGCAGCATGTGGTGAGTTGGGATGATAACGTGTTGAAAATATTTGTTGAAATAAATGTTAAATAAATATTTGTACTTATCCATAGTCAATGTATTACCTACAGTAGATGACGGTGTGGAATGGTTTTGGGAAGCAGGCTGGAATCAGACACAAAAGCTAAGTAAAAAATGTTCCACCTAAAAACGTAAACATCAGTTTAAGTACATGCTATGTTGACAGGATTTTCTCTACAAAACTGGTTGCTGTGTTTTTATCCGCTTGCAGATGGCAGTTACATTGTATGGATGGCTACATGAAACGCGGCTGGATGGTGGCAGGTTAAAATGCTGACAGTAAAAACATAATGTAAGTTTGGGGGTGCCTATAGAGTTGGTGGTGGAGGGGTCCACCAAACCCTGGACTTTCATGTGTGAGTCCGGGCTTTGCTAACCATTTGAATGCGCTGTTTCTTTTCCTACACTTCACCATGTGCCTCCTTCCCCTAATCCTAACCATCCGTGCCAGTATGTGTGTTTGTTTACATCCAGCTATTGGTTGCTATGTACTTGTGTTGCTTAAACAAAACCACGTGCAGAGTCCCACCGTGTGCTCGTGTTGACATCAAGGTAGCAGCATCCCAGAACGTAAATAGCAGACACAGAAGGATAACTAAAACATGATATGCTGACATGGAAGTCCACTGCAAAGTGGCAATATGTGACAACTGCTGGTGCATCCCACTGGCTAGCACATCATTGCCACTTTGCAATATGCTAAAACTGATATATGAATAGCAGCATCACAGAGGCATAGCACCCACTCTACGGTGCTCAGTGGTTAACTTCATGAGTTCTGTCTGCTCTGCTGCCGTTTTTTAGTTCTATTTGCACTTTACTAACCTGCCACCAGCTCAGCCACCTCCATGTTCAGAGCCATGTGCAGACAACCTCTGAATCACAGATTCACTCTGAATAATGTATAGCGCTCCTTTAAATTCTTTCAGAAGTTTCAACTATTTAGGGGTTGGTGTGCAGCACTACACTGATAAATCATTCTCACATTCATTCTGAATTCTTAAGCTGAAACATAGTCTCCTACTTTGCAGTAAGTTTTTTACGAACACACAGAGATACTTCAACATTTAATTAATATTAATCAGGTTTATACCAATAAGCAGAACTTCTGTAAAAGTCCTGTAAGAACCACAAATGTTTAAATGTACTAAAATACATAATTCTCGGTCTTAGTTTGATACAGAAAAGGTAACAGTAACTAAAGCACTACACATTACTTCTTTAACACTTAACCAAAACAACAATTTCACTTTAATCTTAACCACATTGTATTTGTTGCTGTTCTTAATTTATTACATATGGGACTGCATACTGCTGTCACTGAACTCAAAGACCAGACCTTTGCACACCCACCTTCCTGTCCAATCATAGTGCAGTACATTAATGTAGCACTTACACTCAAAAAAACATTTTCACAGTTTCCTCTCAAAACATAATTGATGGTTGTTTTTTTTTTTTTTTTCCAGGAGAAGAGGTTGTATTTTGAGACCAAGCCAGCACATCTTTCATCATTGATTTGTTTTTGAGCACAGCCCTCTGGCAGGCGTCTATCACGAGCACCTTCAACCACACCTGCAGCTCTCTGCCTGGCACAGCTGAGGGGACGTCTATTATTCAACCGTCAAGCCTTATTTATCCATAATGTACATTATCATCTCCCAGTGGACACTTAGCAACTTCAAATTGTTAGGTTCAGGTAGAAGGAGTTCATTAATGTCTGACAGCACGGGGTTAAATAAAAGTGCATCCAATGGCATCCTGATCATTGATGCCCTGCAGGAGGATCATCTGTGAAGTATATAATTAACAAGCATATAAATTCATTGTATTAGAAAATGTTTCAGAATTATTTCATCTTTAAATAATTATTTAGAAAATTTAGCTTAGCTTTTCTATGCTACAGTGTATGTTATGCATTATATTTCACTTTGAGCTAGGCTTTTGAGTAACCCCGGATTTCCACCAGATCCGTGTGTGGTCTGGCTCCACTCCGTCACGGTAGACGGAGCAAATAGATTGCACTATAGTCTATGTGTCAATTTCCACTGGCTCCGCTGCACTGCGGATCAACTCCGTCCCAGCTCCGGCAGTCCAGAGGCTTGCGGATCAGATACGCACTTCGCATAAATTAAGCCAAATTTAACACAGAGCAGACAGGAAATCGGACAGCAATACAACATTAAAACTGGTGGAGATTGACGGATGACAGAGCACGAAGCAAAACTGCAGCGGAGCCGTTACGCAACGCACATGCGAGTGGTGGAAATCCGCCGTAAGTGTGTAACCATTTTTGTAAACATTCTCTGTTATATGTTTTTCACAGTTTCACTCCATTTTCACAACCAATAAGTTCTTTTGAGTCTAGCATTAATCTCAGAGCTAGAATGTCATGTCTAGATTGTTGTGTGTTGACGGGAGTTTTGTCAACACCTTAAAGAGAGCAGTACATCATATTAACCTACCGCCTACAGATGTATCACATAACAATTCAACAATAATTCCCATTGCTGTAATATAAACTGACAGGAACTACGATGATGTTTGAAAATACCACAGTGGAAACATGCTCTTTTCATGCATTGAGTTCCACAGGACTAAGTTATCTCAAATTCATTTTTTTCTCAGTAAAAGTGCATCCCTTAAATATTAGTTGCAAAAAATGTTATTAATAAAAGTATCAATAGTTCCCTAAACAAACTTACAAAGCAAAATGGTACCATCTAGAGCAGGGGTCGGCAACCTTTACTATCAAAAGAGCCATTTCTGGCCCAAAACAAAAAAAAAATCTGTCTGGAGCCTCAGGTAACACAACACATATAGTCAAACTAGCCTATCAATATTATTAATGGGTCTACGTCAGCATTCATCAATATGTTTGACCACTATTTATAATTTTTTGTTACATTAACCTTGCAGTGTTGGTGGTAAAAATTAAAAGATATATCCATGCACTGTTATTATCTCTATGCACTAATAACTGCTCCATTTTCCTCTGAGACTTCTCCTATCTTGGATTTGGAATCCATAGCTAGTCAGGCTTTTTTGATCCAGGACCGCCCACCATTTTTGAAATTTGGCAAAATTTAGCAGAAAAGGCAGCAAGGCGTCAGAAATATGATGGATATTTTAGTTAATGAAATACATTTTCAGATCCTGTGTACAGGCTACATATTTTTGCAATTGAAAATTGAATGAAAACTTTTAAAAAATAATCTCAATTCATTTCCATATAATTTTTAGTCAGAGACACAGGAGCCACTTGAGAGGGGCTAAAGAGCGGCATGTGGCTCTAGAGCCTCAGGTTGCCTACCCCTGATCTAGAGTGTTATATTTATGGTACACTGATCTGCCACAACACTAAAACCACAGGTCATGATTTTCAACCTGTTCTCATTCCGAACTCATCAAATATGTCCACTCTGTTAGTGCTTTTGGCGTATGAGTGTGATGCCAAAAGGCACCTTTGGCATCTGACCGGAATGCGGCTGGACAGCGTCTGGGCTGCATCATTTGAGAACATGGCTGGTTAGAACGCGACTGGTTAGAACTTGGCACGTGGCCATGAAACACAGAAGGGCCGCGTCATGTTGAAATTCTGCCAATGACAACATAATATAAGGAGTGCGAGTACACGGGTCCCACAAACTGCCATGTGGGAGTACAGTGTATGGATGTGTTTTTTTTTTTCTACACTGTACCATGTGCTACTAAATGCCTAAACCTAACCATCCATGACTTTGTTGCATAATCCTTACCGTGGTGAAGGTAAGCATTGGTTGCCACGTTGGTTGCTCATGTTGTATAAACTTAATGATGTCATCCCACCATGTGCATTTGTTGACATCATGGTAACTGCATCCCAGAGCAAAAGCAGCTGATGCAAAAGAATATCTAGAGCGCCATAAGTAGATGCAGGAGGTCACTGACAGAGCAACACCATGTGGCGCTTTGTTACACAAAACAGGTAGGCATCCTTCGGCATCTGAAGTTGGTGGTGGATTCTTTGAGTCTCATGGGATGCAAGGTGGGGCCTCCATGCTTTGGACTGGTTTCAACATGTCCCATGCGTGCTCGATCAGATTGGGATCTGGGGAATTTGGAGGTCAGCATGAGACCTTGAGCTCTTTGTAAGGT
The DNA here is from genome assembly GCF_026936395.1 of Plectropomus leopardus. Taxonomy (NCBI): domain Eukaryota; kingdom Metazoa; phylum Chordata; class Actinopteri; order Perciformes; family Serranidae; genus Plectropomus; species Plectropomus leopardus. The sequence continues at coordinate 2,772,856 of NC_142186.1, forward strand.
TCCACAGGTCAGCAGTTTTAGAGGTATGGCATGGTGCATTGTCCCTCTGGGGTGTCACTGCCATCAGGGAGTGCCATTACCATTAGGGGATGTTCGGCTGGCTGGTGCATATCAAGTGACATCCACTTAAGTGCCAGGACCAAGGGTTTCCCAGCAGATCATTGCATTGTAATGAGATTATCAATGTTATTGACTTCACCTGTCACTGGTTCTAATGCTTTGGCTGATTGGTGTATATTGGAATATTATTACTTATGAATCTATGTATAAGTATAATTTTATGGTCAGAGATTCACAGAGATTTAAAATCTAGGTCCCTTTGCTAATCAGGAGCTACTGGGCGCAGCTGTGATGTTCTCCCTCAGCTGCTGCCAATCATCCTGGTTGTGAGGTCATATAGTGAGGTTGACTTTTCCCTGCTCAGTTGGTTGTGTGTCTCCAAAGAGTCGACACCTACAGGTGGCTTCCTGTGTTTTCTAGTTTTTTAGTGGAAATCTGAATTGATCCTGTGTTTGAAAAGTGTGACTCCTTTTTGGCTATTCATTTTGTTTCCCCCCGATTCAGTGACTTTACTTTACTTTAGTTTTGGGACCAAATCTTTGGTTTGTCTATCATTTTAAAAGAATCGGTGGGTGTCTGTGAGAAGTTTAATTCCCATGCCACTTTTTAGAAACCAAAGTGCCTGATTTTGCTTTCATCCTCTTGTTCATGTGCAGTTTCCCAACCATGGCCCATGTCCTTCAGATTTTATTTTGCACCAAATCATTAATTCCTCATAGGTCGCAAATTGATCATATGTTTTACATGTGAAGTCTCAATCTGAAAGGTAACTAGTAAGTATGTCTCTACAGACTGATGGCCCAGTTCTTGTTGTATTAGATCAGTGCTAAGGAGATCAGAAATCTTTTGTATCTCTGCTCACTTTGTCATAAATATTGAGAGGATGGAGTATGCACTCCTGAATACTATCTGGGAGAATCTCCAGTAATATCATAAGTTTCTCCCATCTTACACCAAACAACATTTGATAAGAAATTAATTTCACTGGCTTTTGGAATGTGTTCATTTTAGGGTCTATTTTGACTCTTAAGTTAAACATAACAAATGCACTGTGATCAAACTAAGCAAGTACATAAAGTTAGTGCGAAAACATCTATATTGAATTGTAAATATAGAGGACAAAACATCAGAGCTAGCCGCATTCCTGCATTTCGTCACAAATGACCCCTCTGTGTTTGATGCAGAACAAGAGTGCCACTGTGGTCACCATCTGTTTATTCATTTCAATTTCTAAGCCGTATCCATTTAGCATTCCAGATTAAATGCATCAGTAATTTACAAATTTTTTTTTTAGCTACACCTGGCTAATGGTGAGGTGAACACACAAACTGTACTCACACCTCAAAGAAGCCCCATTCAAGCAGTCTTGATGACATGACGATCCACCCACGCAGTGCAGTTCAGCATTGAGCCTGAGCATGGCACAGACCCAGGATCAACTCTGTGTCCCACATGAGCTACTGACAACAACACCTGCTGGGGTCCAACGTAGCACTCCCACGCACTCTCCACACTCACACCACCACTGCTTTCCATTACACCGCCGCATGGACCCACCGCACTCCAACCGCCTCCGCTATCACTCTCTCTCACACACACACACACGCAGACACGCATGCAGCAGTGTGTGTGTACACAAACACACAGTCCTTTTCTTAGAAGCCAAATTAACACTTTTGTCGGACACACACACTTCCCAAAAACATTGTGTGCAAAGCTTGAAAGGTTGTATTGCCGGAGGTGGGAATATGGTGGGAATATTTCTCACCTTCTCTGTGAGATGTAGATTCCTCAAATGGCTGAATGTGAGGAGAATGAGGCATTAATATCTACAGGTAGTGTAATCAGAGCCAGCCAAGCCTGCAGGCAGACGGAGCAGGAGCTCCATGTGGGAGCAGGCACAGGTAGAGGGGGGGATTACCAGGTGAGGGGGTGGGAGGCAGTTCAACAATGGAGTGATACGGAGCGTAGGGACAGGGCCACCAGCTGAATGGAGGCTACACAAAGGAAGCAGCTAGCACTGCACCACAGACCCTCCAACACATCTCACTGGCTATTCTCATCCAAAACCAAACACACACACATACACATGTTGCGGTATGATCTAGTCAATCAGCTTCTAACTATAACTGGTGCTGATCCAGGCAGTTGGAGTCACAACCAATATTTTGTGCCAGTCTCAACTATTTTTTTGCATTTTCATACCCCCCAAAATTTTTACCATAAGGGAACAGACAAACAAAATAGTCAGTTCCATTAAGACTAATTGTTCTAACAGATTAACAATTCTAAAAGAGATTCAAATTACCAGGAATAAAGGTTCAAAGTATTCAGTTTTGCCAAAATGTAATTAATATGCTCAGTTATTGCTAACATGGCTCTATCTCAAGCTACACCCTCTGCTGGACTCTTTGGGTAATGCAATCATGAGCACAAATTTACACACTGACGCTTGTGATTAGGAGGCTATTAACCAAAGAGACCAGCGGAGGGCTCTGTCTGTGCTAAAAGAACTAGGGTTACAATATCGGAAACTTCTTTAGCTGTATTTGTCACATGCATGTAACAAAGGTAAACAAAGTTTTTGTTTGAAGATTATGAATTTGGAGCATAATAAGTACACAAATAAACAGTGAAGAAGTGAATCATACTGCAGGAGTTGTTTAAAAATTGGCTGGGATTAAATGTTATGCGTGTGCCCAAAACGTTTGTGCAATTGCAACGGCAAAGGCAACCATTTTTTATTTGTTTTTTGTTTGTGGAAATTTGCTGTGTAGATTCATGCTCCCCTGAGGATGAGTGCTGGATGTTCTAGACACTTCGTTAGTGTTCCTCTAGCAAACAGCCTCATGGAGAATGGCAACTTTGAACAACATACAGTATAACTTAACTGTAAAACAGGACTGCCAAAGAATTTGGAATTGATCAGGAATGCATCCAAGAGGATGAAATGTTTGGATTGAATGCTCAAATGAGTCTCACTCAAGCACTGCGCAAATGTCTAGACTGTTCACTGATGATGCTTTAATAAAAGTAAAATGCTTGGAAATACACAGATAACACAAATGCTGCACATCTACCACACAGGGAGCAGTAGGACTTACACACTAACACTCCTGATATTGATTTAAAACCATCCCAAATTAAAATTAATTCCAAAAAATGATAAAAACATCAAATATCAGCTGTCATAAAGAAATTTTTATTTTCTTTATGTTTCTCCAGGATATCGCAGGCTGTTTTTGTGATTGTTGCAGCCTCAAATGTCTGATTTCGTAGCAGCTTTTCCAAAAAAAATGTGTCATATAAAAAAAAAAAAGAAATTGTTTTGAAAATTACGATTAAATAGAATGCACATTATTATATCATGCACTTGAGCCAATATTGGCTTAAAATAAAACAAATCTTTGCACACAGGGATGAATCTGACTACCTGGTGAATACAGTGATCCCCAGGAAATATACATGACATTTCATTACAGATGGGGCAGACAACACAGTAGTGGAGAGACCACCATGCACCTTGCCGCTTCATAGTGGGGTCCTTGAACACATGACTAAACCCTGGGTAACAATACCCCTGTCATTGTGTGTGACTCTGTCCCAAGTGCAGCAGTAGCCCCATGACTAACAGAGAGAGAGAGAGACAGAGAGAGACAGAGAGAGAGAGAGAGAGAGATTTATATTTAATTGTATCTGAGGCTTTGGCAATATTGTTTTACAAACATTCATGCCAATAAAGCAAATTGAATTAAATTGAATTGGGAGGGGGGGTCAATATGCTGCTCTGCTGAGATGACATTTTACCAGCCCGTTCTAATTCCAAACTTGTAAAATAGCACTGGTTTGACAGAGCTTTTGGCGTAACTTCATGCAGAATTGCTTGTGGTGTTATTATACACTAGTAGACGGGCAGACAGCACCGGCCATGTATGCATGATCCACACATGGGTTGCGTAACTTGCATCACCTGTCGTGTCCACATGAAATGCATCAGGTTAAAATGCTGCCGTTTATGATATTATATGAGGAGTGCAAGGACACCTATAGGTCAAGCGGGAGGGGTGGGTGATGGGTTCAACAAACCTGGACTTTCTTGTGGGAGTTTGGTGTTTGCTTCCTGTCTGAATGTGATGGGGTATTTCTACATCTTACTATGTGCCTCTTTCCCCAGCATGTGCTTTTGTTGATGACCCAACGCTGGTTGTCTGCTGTTGTCGCCCAAACACAACCACATGCCACACACATGCCCAGAACGTAAAAAGCAGATGCAGAAGGATTCATAAAGGAGTAACATATAAATGCGGAAGTCAAATGCAAAGCAGTTACGTGAAATTTGGGATGAGAACGTGTTGGACTTCACTCCTTTTAAATGATCAAATTTGCTGTGATTGGACAAAATTGCAAGTTGAGCAGAAAACACAGGAACTGAATGGCTAATTAACTGAAATTACAACATCGAAAAATCATGGAGAGATTGCCTTATAGACCAAGATCATTGTGTTTGAGGCTTAACATTAGAATGAATAAATGGATGCATCAAAACTAAAAAATCAAATTGTCTTTGTTGGTCCTCCATTTAACATATGAAAGAATGAGAAATATTGTTTTCAGTCCTTTTGGTGCTGTGTTCTTTGCCCTAATCACAAGGTGCAGACAGAAAGAGAGCAACAGGCTTTTTAGTGACAAAGACCTCCCAGGAGAGTAGTCTAAGACATATGTAGGACAGAGGGAAGATTATAAATAGAGGAGGTAAAAATAATCGACGTAAGAGCTGTGTGACACGACGCAGACAAGACTGCAGCTCTTTGTTCTTGTCGAGTTAAACAGTCCCTTTAGCAGAGGAACAGGCATGTGCTTTTCCTTTTTGACAGAATACAACAGAAGGAAGGGGAGGAAAACAAAGAGCATGTGGTGAAGAGGGAAGAGGAGGAGGCGAGTAGAGAAGGTTGAGTGAAGAATATAATTGTCTTCAATACTTAATATCCAAGAAAACATGCTCATCTAAGTGATTTTCACCAGCGGGGGTTTGTGGAACGCTGAGGTTTCAGCCCCGTGCACGTTCCTCCTCCTCTCTGCGCGGTAAATCAGATATGAATTGCACACACAGGAACACAACAGAAGACAGTTGGACATGGTTTAGTTATGAAATGTGTAAAAAGCAAAACACAGTGTCGCTTTGTGGATGCACTTTCTAGAAATCTCTTGTATCATTCGCGAAAGAGAAACAGGATTACAGACTATGAATAACCGTCCATTTCTGGAACAGTTTCAGTTATTAGCAGAATCAGTTCCTGTGCGGAGACAATTTCCTTTGAGTGACCAAACCAAAAGCAGACTTTTTTGAGCAGAACAATGTGATAAAAACAAACAGACAGCATCTATTTCACAGTGGATGAGATGGGTTTTTTTTCCAATGGCACTTCAGAAGACTCCAGATTTATAGACTTCGATTTTTCTTAACTATTCTTTCCTGGTGCAGCATAAAATATTCACTATCATGAGTTTAAACCAGGAGAAAATATTTCTGTTTGCCCTCCTACACTTTTACTTTACTACAGCGTCAGTTTGATTTACTCTTTAAAATCTTTCTAAACTGTGTCCTCCAACTGTCCAGCTGCTGAAACCCAGAGGACAGAGAAGAGGAGAGGAGAGGAGCTGAGGAAAAGTAATGGAAAACAAGGTCAACAGATTTAGTGCTGAAAATGTTCTGCTCCTGCTTTTCCGAAAATACATATTTTAATCCTTATTTCAACTCACAGTTGACAAAGTGTAGCTAGAATATTATCTCGCACAAAGCTTAAACTGAATATCAATCAAAAATAAGACAGAAGAGGACAATATACACCCTGGTCTCACAGAAATATTTGAAATGGACACAAACTCTTAACAATGCACTGCATGGTAGTGGGCCCAAAATGTGTTAAAAGTACAGTATGTGCTTGCAACATGAAAATAATGTCAGTGCAAAGCAAGCAAGGACATTTTGTGGTGGTGGACACACAAATAAAGCACAAAAAATGAGAAGGTCCAAGTTTGGAGGATGGGTCAAACAAGTATGGACTTTCAACCAAGAAACAGCTGTTTGTGTCCTGTGTGAAACCAAAAGTCCATGTAGCTACACGACTTAATGGGCTTTACATAACTATGCTAAGTAAGTAACATTACTTTGTAGAATACGTTTGTTTGCATCATTTATGTTCTTTGTATAGTTGTTATTTAAAAGGAAACCATGACCTTTTCCTAGACTTAACATTTTTCTCTTCTTAGAACCTAACAAAGTCATTTCCTTTCCTGATGAATGGATGGATGTACCCTATTGATCCCAAGTCGTGAAATACTTTTGTTACAGCAGCAAGTAGGCATTGCGTGAAAACAGTACAAATGCAGAGATACACATATCACACCAGAAGAGAAAAATACTGTCAGTAGAAAAATAAACTTCAGCATACTGTAAGAATGAGATATCCATAGAAGATACAATATAAATAATGCACTATAATATACTAGAACCAAAGTGCTAGTGTTGTACAATAACCACAATATCATTGTGTTTTAAACTGCAACCATTCTTTGCATTGGCATCGTTTTCACGTTGGCAGCACATGATTCTAACACATTTCATGCCCACCATCACATAATACATCACAAAATACCATGTCTATTTCACAAATTTCAATGAGACTGTATCGCAGTATAACCTTATCTGAGTATCAGCTCTGTATTATAGAAAGTAAATGTGATTTTCGGTAGGGTGTATGCAGTTATAATACAGCAGGTTATGTAGTTCTCATTTTTGTTACGCTGATGTTTGTTTTGTTTTTTCTAATGAAAAGTGTGATTTACTGGATCAATATAAATATTTAGAAATGTAGCATTATGTCTGTCTTTAAACTGTGTATTAATGTTGCATGTCAAATCAACACCCTCAGGTGTACCCTCAAAATAACAAAGCACTCCTACTTCAAGAACTTCATGTAGTCTGAACTTGGGCTGGGTAATATATCTGGGTTTTTTTTGTTTTGTTTTGTTTTTTTGGTTAGGAGCCTGAAATAAGATCTATGATTAACACAAGCTGAATACACTTTCACAAAAAAAGGGTGGTTGCTAACAAGTGGCTAAATGAGAGCATCATCTTGCCGAACATGTCTTAACAGCTGCGTTGTGGTGGTATGTTAAGTAATGCAACGTAGTTTGTTGATAGCCTAATGTTAGCTTTTAATTTTTGCATTTAGGCTTCAAAAGACAGAAGTTGTGTACATTTGTGAAGGTTATCTTGTTGATGAAACATGTAAGCATCATAAACATTTCTTTGCCACAGAGTTCTCTACAATAATCCAAAATCATGAACATATCTCATAGGCTTTTGATGAGGGAACCAGGGTGAAGCCAAACTTCCATGTAGCCTACAGAAAAACATCATCCCTGCAGCACTCTATATCATCTTATGAAACTACATGTAATTTTCTGAAGTTACAAGACTGTTCAAGCTTTTTTTTTTTTTATCACTAAGCTTTACCCACTTTGTCATTTTATGCACATTGTTGTTGATAATTTATCAAAGATAAGTACAACAACATTATTATATCCATTTTGAGGCATTTGGTCAAAAATATTGTGATATTTGATGTTCTCCATATCCCCAGCCCTACTCTGAACACAGCAGGTTGTGTGTTAAACTGTCCGAGCTGTGCTGAAAACCTAAAAGGATCTATGACAATTTCATCTGCACTACCAGTGAACATCAATAAGCTAAATGAATAATTTAGTAAATCGTCAAACGCTCGTGTTAAGGGACGAGATTTGCATCTGATCAATACATTGAGCAGTTATTCATGACCTGTATTTAACATGAGGGGACAACATGCGTGTGACTGTCTTGTTTGGGTTCACCTCTAAGCCTGAGGGGTGTGTAGAGAGGCAGCACCATCAACTACATTAGGCACTTATAATAATTCAGGAAGTAATTACAGGCTCAACCATTTTATTAACAATTCCATGTTTCCTGTTCACCAGCCGGAGGAAGTGCACACGTGGAAACAAACCATTAACAAGGCAAGCCTGCAAATCAAGTCTGCACCTCTGGGGGATGGAGAAATATGGGGTGTAGTGTGTGTGTACAGTGTGCATATGTGTGTGCATGTGTGTGTATCTGCTTCTTACATTGTTTCTTAAGATACATTACTGTCACATTTATGCAAATTCACAAGGCTTAAAGCACTAAAAATCACCCTTTCACCTACAGTGAATAAATAGTATTACAATAGGTTATTTTTTATTTAGAACTTTATTTTTTTGTTTTTTAACATATACAGGAGAAATGATAATTATACATATACATGGGATTAAAATCTATAGGTATTATTTTGGATTCCAATTTGACATTGGAAAGACATTAAAAATATTAAGTTGTTGTTTAAATGGTAGGTACCATGAATCTGATGGAAAATAAATACTCAACCCAATGGCTAGGAAAAAAAAAATTGGCATTGTATATTCAACCCCAGATATTTCACATTTGCATGTTCTTATGTAGCAGATACATAGAAACTTCCACAATACTGTGGTTTATGTGTGGTTTGGTTTGTGGACAAAAAACACTTGGTTTTGGTTAAGAAAAGGCCATGAACAACTGTAAAAAATGTTAAGAAAAAAAAAAACAACTGCTTTTCATGGCACTGTGCCAGCTGGAAAAATACTGATGGGTAGCTGTTTTGTTGTTTGTTAGTCTCATACATTGGTCTGCATCTTGGCAGGCACCTCTTCATGGTGCTATGTCATCCAACATCTCCTCTACCTCTCATAAACTACATTTACTTTAGAAACACTGATAAATTCTGTATTAAAATGTGCATTTGTAACATTTTGGTGGTTTACAGAATTGCCATCCCATTCTCTTTCCGAAGTTTTAAAATACTGCCAGTTTTGCACTGATTTCCACGCAAGATCTTGACACCAAAAGCAACCTTTATGCGACTGCATGATACACCACTGGATGGCGTCAGTTCAAAAGGCTGCCAGTCGATGGATCCAACAAACCCCAGATTTTCATGTGGATTTTTGCCTCCTTTCTGTGATACTTTGTTTTTTACACCTTACCTTGTGCCTCTTTTGCCTAAACCTAACCATTTGTGCCTTTGTTGTAAATATGTGCTATTGTCAACATCCTAGCGTTGGTTGCCATGTGCTTTTTGTGCCTAATCATAACCGTGTGCTTTTGTAGCATAATCCCACTATGTGCTTTTGTTGACATCTGAGCGTCAGAATGTCAACAGCAGAAGCAGGATACCTAGAGCGTAATATGTAGACGCTAAGGTCCACTGACAAGGCACGTCTTGGGATGTGAATACGTTCCTCTAGCAACTGGGCTGGAATACCACACAACTTTATGTTACATGTTGTGCTGACAATCACTTGCCCATCCCTCAGGTCCACCTCCTACATCACACAGACTGCAGGTTAAAGAGGTCTGAGGTCTACATGAGGGTCCGAAATCTCCATTTAAGTCCTTTCTCTAAACCTCATTTCCATACAATGGGCACATACAATGTACCAAGAGATCTGTCACCCCAATAACTACTCATCACCTTAATTATACCCCTCCCACCCCACCCCCCGCCACACAGAGAGACAGGCTCTCTTGCCTGTCAACTTTTAGAAAAATAGTTGAATTGATGATGGAAACATGAGAATGCAATGGTAATGGGACACATTCCACCTGGATGTCCTGAGGGAAGACCACTTCTTCAGGTGTCGGTCAATTCTTAATGACTTTGTGAGCAAATGTAATCAATTTGCTGAGGTTAGAGTTGTAATTGACTGCAGAAGTTTGGCAGGTAGTACCACCCATGACCACTGCCAGCTTTTACCATCTGGGTGGCACTGAGGATTCTTTTATTCCAGAGTGTTAAGGAAATAAACTTTAGGGCTGCAAAGGCACAGTAAGCAGTAATGTATGCGTTGCTTTGAATGCAAGAAAAGAACTTGTATTATCAAGGCAGCTAAAAAATACACAATTCAGAATGTCCAGAGGGTGTGCATTTAATGTTTCAGGTTATCACATGTCAGTCACACAATTTATTTGATGTGCATAATGGAAATGAAATGTGGGGAGAGGGACAGATTAATTTAAATCACTAACATTTTATTGAAAAAATGAAATACCCTAATTTAAAAATATTAAACAGTCCTGCAACAAAACCTCATTTCAGTGAAGGTTATCATGTTCAGTATTTGGTGAAGCAGCATTGACCTGAGTGTATGATCATTTTGGAGGCTGCAGTTTGTGGTGCTGTTGAATTGTGTTGCATTATGCAGAGTGGCATTTTTGTTTTTTTAACACACCCTCACTGATATGAATTGGGTGAGCAAAATCATACAAACTCTTGTCATTAGTTATTTTGATCCAAACCATAATCTTCTCCCAAACCTAACCAGGTTGTTTTTTTTTTCAAGTGTTGTCTCACCATAAAACAGATTTATTTTATAAAATCTTTATTTTGTAATGCTTTTAGAAGGCAGAGACAAAGGATGCCCTGCTAATAGATGCCAGATCAGAAACTATCTTATTCTAGAAGGCACAGACTTGTAAGTTACAACAGCTGATAATGCACATGGTTTTCTTTATCTATATACAGTAATAAAATATGTCTTTTAAAATGCAATGTTAAATAATCACACATTAATGTCCGGATGTCCACAAACCTTTCAACTGTATAGCTTGAGAAATGCAAATTCTAAATTTGTTGCTGAAAAAGAAAAAGAAACAAGATATGTATCCAAGGGGAAACTACAAAAATTATGGAAAAAAACAAACAAAAAAATTAACTAAATTATAGTGAAATAATATAAGTTGAAATACCACGTTGACAAAGCTGTGGCTGGCTTTCACTTTTGCACTAGCAATACTATTTACAAAGAGTTATACAGTTTCTGCATACTATACCTTAAAAGCATTGCTTATCCTTCCAAACATCCAGCCAGGTGACACATCATCAGCTGGCTTCAAGTCCAACAAGGATCTTGACATGTTTTCAAAACAGGACAGGTTTCCACAAATGAGTTCACCTAACTTCTCCTTTCTGGTTTTGTATTTTGACAGAGCTGATGGTGCTTTCTTGAGAAATTAAATGCAGTCAGGTGTGTTTTTTTCTTTAAGCCAACATTTAGTGGCTATTTGTGGGTTTGACTTTAGGCCATGTGGCTGCCACAAGGGTGCATTTAAATCACCAAAGACTCACAAAATATCAAGGAGCTATATTGGTGAGTACAGATAAAATTAGTGACCTACAAACCAGATCATAAAATGATTACATGTGACTCAATTACCATTATGTAAAGGTGGAATTTCAAACTTTCAAAATATGTAAGAAATTACATTTTGAAGATCGAAAGATTTTACAACATAGTTCAATGTGTATGTTTTACCTTTTTCCAAATGAATACTAGGATGAATGTACAATATATTTGCACCCTAAATAGGCACACACACTTCACTCCTAACACACACAATCATCTACACATATGCTAAAAGGGTGTTTCATGGCCATAAAGATTGCAGCTAATCTAAATCGCAAACTGGTAGATAATGCAAAGCCTGTTTGCCAGAGCCCAGATGCTCTGCACTCAGTGGATACCGGTGTTGTGGAAACAGGTGATTCAGCCAAGCGCTGCACTAATCTGAATAAGTGCCACTTAATGCTGAATGGTAGTGTTATATAAGGCTTCAAAAATCCAGAGACTTCCAACCCACAGGGCCACAAACAGCACTTCACAGAGGAGCAGTTTGAAAATCCTGGAAACTACAGTAGTATGGCTAGAAGCTACTGTGGTTTGTCCAACATTTAGCAGGATTATTATTTATTCTTTCTCTAAACCAAAATTTTTCTGTGTCAAACTGGCTACCAGCTCATATTTCAACACTCTACTGACCAGATTTCATGTTTAACCCTTTAGCAAAATGGCTTGATTTGTATCAGAAAGATGGGAAGAAGGCAACAAGTAATGAAAGAACAAATGACCCAAGAATTTGCAAGAGATTAGTAAAAAATTACCTAAAATTTAGTAACCAACCAAAGAAACAAACAAAAAACAACACAGAAATGACCTAGAAAAAAAGTGCTTAAAGATTATAATGAACTCACTAATTTCTCAAATTTGTGAAACATTTATTGCCAAGTTTCTCATTGCCTTATTTTCCATGTTTTTGAAAGAAATCGTATCAATTTGCTGATGGCTCAAAGGCTTAAATACAGCACAAGTAAAGGTTTGCTCCGGGTTTAAAAGGGTTGAAGGGAAATGCATGACATAGGTGAAAGCAACTAAGGGTGGAGTCGTAATGCTTAAACTGTAATTCAGGTATTTTTTGACTTGTACCCTATTTTCCTATATTATGTGTCCAAGTGACTCAATGGAAAAACTGTTTTTCAAATTTGTCCAGTACTAAGAAAAAAAGGGAAATAGGCTACAATGCTACCACTCAGGGCAGGTGCATACTGTCAATTTCTGTTTGCTACTAAAAGACTCAGATTGTGATTATGACGGTCTGACAATATTACCGAAAGGATGCTACAAAGTAAAGGTTTATAAATACCTTAGGGTTGTTGCGATCTGTTTTGAGTCCAAGTCTTGCAAAAATCAGTCTTCAAATCAAAGTTTTCACATTGCTGAAATCATCACTATTTAGCAATGACAATAACATTTCAACACGACAAACTATTACCAGAATTTCGCTCTACTATTCTCAGAGCCTCTGTATACCAAGTCCATATTTTCCTTCCAAAATTGTTGTACATTTAAAATTAAGTACACCCTCAAGTTCTGTCAATCAGGATTTTGTTCTTTGACCAAGAAGTAGTAAAGAGAACTCTGTGTACTTTCAACAGGTCATTTATTCAGATGGATGCACAGAGACAAGGAGAGAGAGAGAGAGAGAGAGAGAGAGAGAGAGCTTGTTGCCGCTTTGCAGTGGGCTCCCGCATGTATTTTACGCTCTTTGTATCCTTCTGTGTCTGCTGTTGATGTCCTGGGATGCTGCTGCCATGATGCCAACACAAGCACATGGTGGGATGATGCACATGATTATGTTTAGACAACAAAAGCACATGGCAACCAAAGCCAAGACATCAACAAACACACATGCTGGCATAGTTTGTTAGGTTTAGGCAAAAGAGGCACACGATAAGGAGTAGAAAAAAAACCCTATCATATCAGATGGGAAGCAAACACCGGATCCATCCACTACCCCTCTTGCCCACCCTATTCTTTATATAACACAATTACTAGCAGTGTTTTAACCTCACACTGTCCAGCGGTGTACCATGTGGATGCAAACGGTTTCATATGGCCACGTTCTCAACTGATGCCACCCATCTGCGTGTCATGCAGCTGTGGCAGGTGCCGTCTGTGGCTTTTAAATCTCGAGATTTAGTGGTATTTGATGATTTAGGATTATGACCAGGCTTGATATGGATGCAGTATTGGGCACAATGACACAATCAATATGTATTTTTTATCTTTAAGCAGAAAAAAGCACTTGGTATAACGTTGATCTCGCTTCAAAGCCCAGTGATCTCCTGATAGTTGTTAGTTAGCTGTATCAGTTTTTGAAATCAATATTAACCTGACGATGGTGCTAGAGGCAAGATGACAGAGTTAAAATCAATCCCTGTCCTCCTGTTGGGACCACTGACATGTTCAGCATGTTTAATGCTAATCTAGCCATTAGCTTTTGAGATATATTGGCTCCAGACAAATACATTTCGAGTGGATATAGGTAATCTTAACCCTTTTGGGTGGAGGATTCACAGGAAAAGAACATGAATATTGGACCAAGGTGACCAACTAATTGACTGACAGACCAACATTTTCATCCATATAACCATGTAGTAACCATGTGATAACTAAGTCCCTTGGTAAACACGAGCATTTCCCCAGTGTTTGCATGGTGGATTTTTATGGTTTCCTGATGATTGCTGTAGTGCTGTGTGGTTGTAGAGTGGTTACAAAAAGCTTTATGTAGTATCTGTCTCAGCTGGGGTCTATACGTTGAGGAGTGAGCCAGTTGTGGCTCATTATATGCTGCAACATGAGTGTTACACAGGGTCCTGCTATGATTGAACTGTGATGTTTGTGTGTATAAGTGTGTTTGTTCAGCTCTTTTAATGGGCCTCCTCCACACCTCTCATAATGTGCAGCCAGGCATGGACAGGATGCTCCATAAAGTGTGCTGGACAGGCAGAAGGCCCACTGGATAAAAGAAGACAAACCCTACAGGTCCTCAATCAATACTGTTGGCATCAATATTCACCACCTCACTGCCCCGATACCAGTCTGCTGTTAACTAACAGTCTTATTGCTTCATGTACGTGTGTGTGTGTGCATGTGTGTGTGTGTGTGTGCGTGCATGCAGCCATGTTCCAAAGGAAGACCAAAATAGAGCAGGGTAGAATTTACACTCAATATGGTATTGATTCCATTTTTGCTCATTTCTCATGTCTGCAGCAAGTTTAATTGGATCTACCATAACAACACGCCAAGGATGAAGACAGTGCAAACAGCAACAAAATCCTAAACTACCCACCAAGTAACTGTTCCCCCATTAAGATTACCGCCAATGCTTCGATTTCCCCCCATTGTCTTTGGTGTATGTCGATCACAAGCGAAACTAACACCAGGGAACCCATTTTTTTCCCTCCATGCTGCGGCCAGAATAAATTATTCTGAACTACATACCAAATCTTGTGGTCATTAACATTTTAGAAACAATACTTTTCATGTCTGTTCATATTACACACTGTTCATATTACTGTTCATATTCTTATTGCTTTCCAAGACTGGACGCGTCCTCAGAAACATAAAAACAACAACAGACCACTGGCAGTATAAGCCCTTAGAGGTTGATTTATTATAATAATACACTTGGCTTTCTCACAAATTATATTCAGTCAGTACTGGTAATCTTGGAGAAAATGATTGCTATATTGTCGTATTTCCAATATGAAATGCCTGTCTCCAAGCAAAACTAAATTCCATCCCTGACTACTCTAGATGAGCTCTTTGTTTGCAGAGGGACTGTTGTTGAAGAAATGAATAAATGTCTAGTTTGAGCTGCAAATGCAGTTTCAGTCCAAGGTGCAACATCATGAAGCAGCAAGGAAAGAGAATAAGGTCATTTGCTCTTTCATCACTAAACATCCAAGAGACCAGAATGGAAATCAGCAGCTTTAGTTCTACCACAAGGACAACCAGATCCAAAAGTTAGTGCAGAAAGCCACACTTCTATTGGGAAATTTTATTCTATTTTTTACCTGGCCTGGTGCCTTTTCAGGCATGGTGTGTTGACATGAAAATGCTCAAATGTATCTTGTAATCTTAATATCAGTGTAAAAGTCACAATTGGCCAACAAAAATGGCAAAACTTGAAACAGTAAAGCAGAGAGAAAAAGGGGCACAGGGAGACAGGAAGACAGAATAAAAAGCCAACGGTGAGGAGTTAAGAGATTGTCAGCCACTTTTAAAATAGATAATATATCATTTGTAAAACAAGCGCTCACTTGTGAGCACACAGCTCAGTGTGGCTCTGTAGTGTTTCCAGCTTTTTCTCATTGTCAGGGTGAGCAGTGCTAGCAGGTAACAGATGGCAGCCTGATCGCAGCACGCGCTCTCTCAGACGATTCTTCATTACCTTTAAACAAGTGTGAGGCAAATGTCCTGCAGCCAATGCTATGCTAATAAGACTTCCTGCTGAATCCAAGGCCTCTAGCTCCAACATATTGGCATAATAGCATGCCATTATGCCAAAGTAAGGAAGCACTTTGTGCCCCATAGCCAAATCTGAGAGAATATGCACTTTCTTTTATAAGCCTCTTGCCCAGGGAATGAAGCCTTTTGATTGTAATGACCCTGTGTCTCAGGACAAGCTGTAAATGTTTAGCCTGCTGCCAGTTCTCGAAAGCATCTTTCATACCACACATTCAAGTGCAAATAGTTTGTGCCAGAAGCATGAAATGAAGACTATTATGTCAAGCATAACCCATCCTACAAAACTGCTTTCTAGGATGCAATAGACTTCACAGTGATGAAAACAGCCACATCATTAGTTTTCTCCATGGTTGAAATTTTCATTTACTCGTGTCTTAGAAGGATCGAGAGAAATGCATACTTCTGGAATCCCGACTTTTCTTTGCTTCTACTCTACAGTTACATTGACATTGCCATGACTCACATGAGCCATCATTAAATGTGACATCAATAAATACATGACTGTGAAATGTATGTATTTTACTGTATAAGTGTTAAAATCAATCTTCACATTTATAAGAAATGTCCAGAGGCAATCAAATACAGACTGTTGCCTGGAAAAGTCCTGGTTTGCAGGAGAATTGATGGCATATAACATGGTATCATCAGCATAATAATGGACACAGGGGCTCTGAGTTGAAAACTAATTGTTTATATAGAGTGTCAAGCAGGGGACCTAATGTTGATCCCTGTGGAACACTGTTATCAAGCTACTGTAGACTTGAAATCGTAAACTTGAAACCAACAGCAACAACAGTTTGAACTCTACTACAATTTAAGCCAGCTGCAAGCAATATATGCAAGCACAATATTGAACAAAATAGCCATCCATAAGCTGCGATAGCATTTATTGTACTGTATCCAGGTCTCAAGCCTGACTGGTGTAAATAAAGAACATTATTATCCACTAAAAAAGGTACAAAGTTCTGAGCTGACCAGAACCATAGCAGTGCTCAATTTAAAATAATAGCCTTCTTCTCGTGTCAAGGTTGTGTGTTTGGTTTAAAAGCAGTGTTAGAAGAGAGAAAACATATGTTTGTCATATGAAAGTATTTGAATGTGTAATAGTTACTGTATGAATGTATGATTCATCAATGGTCATGGTTTAGGTACATCCTTCATTGTCTGCATGCATGCATGTGAGGAGGCTCCAGGATGTCTGAAGGTTAAGATACTGCAAGATTAAGATCTTGTAGATGTTTAGAGTCAAAATGCACATTATAAGGGTGAGTCATTGTTCTGTTTCTATTAGTTTTTGTATGTCTTTGCCCGTGTTCTTGCTGTACCAAGAGCTTCTTAGATCCTGCTGACAATGCCGAATTGATGTCATTAAACCTATATATTCATCAACGGTGGCTCATCAAATTTAGCTTTCATCAAGATGAAGGTTGACCAAGAGTACAAGTTAGTTTCAAATCAGCTTTTGTTTTGTGGGCTCTTGGAAATTGTAATTTTTTGCGATTTACTGTTATTTTATAGAACAAATAATATGTTAAATGAGAAAATAATTAATCAGACTAATCAATCATTAATGGTGCATTATTTAAAAATAGTTCCCAACCCTCACAGCATTCAATATCAATCACATTTCTGCACTAAAATGGTCACAAATGATTAAACATTAAAAGCTCTCCAGTATCTTCAATGACATCAACCTTTTAAAGCCTGCAGCTTCTGCAGCCTGTTCTCGCTTTCCTCTCTCATGTTAAAAGTCAGTAAATGCCTTCTTTTTCCTGCCTCTTCTTCTCTGTGTGCCTACTCTCCATATGAAACACCCCGGCTCCCATAGCAGTAGTTATCTGAGCATGGGAAAAGTGTTTTTGGATGCTGGGAGGAAGAAGAAGAAGACAGGCATTTTGCAGTAATGACGGTCGCTGAACGGTAAGAGAGAAGGATGATGAGAGCAGCTTTTTCTTCTCGCCTACCCTCTTGATCCCTTTCCTTCTCAGTGTCTCTGCGTCGCCTTTCTTGCTCTGTCTGGATTATAGACACCAAGCTTTTTGAGTTAGACTTTATCTCTCAATTCCCTCAGCACTTAAAAGGCAAAAGAAGAGATCACAGTCTTCCACCCAAACCCCCCTTTCCCACCAGCACACCCACTCCCAGATTTTTTTTTTTTTCTCCTCTGCTGTAAGCGTACAGACATTATCTCTGTTAGGAGGCTGCGGGTCAAGCGCTAATTCCTGCACAGGAGCTCTTAATGTTTCCTGGCATCCATTATGTAGAGAGAGGGAAACAGGTTGGTGATAATTAGACTGGAGGAGGGAAGGCATTTCAACAGAATATGTAATGGTTATTATGGAAGAGGCGAATGAGGAAGAAATTGTAGAGAAGATAGCACCTGCTGCAGCCCTGCAAGGATAAAGCCTCAACTGTCCAGAAATAACACAATTAGCGGCAGGCCATTCTGCAGCCCCGAACTGACTCTACTCAAGCTGAATTTGCAGGGAAGACACAAATGAGAAATCTGAATGTCATGACTTTTCTTTGTCATTTTTAAGCACTTTGCTGCCGGGGCAGTGAATCTTGTTTCAGTCTTTCTGAGGCCTTTCCTTATTCTCTGGCCATCCAGGAGTGTGAAGCATCTCATCATTAAGAGTCAAGGAGCTGAGAGGCAGCAGGATATGTTTCCCATTTGAATAAATTCACAGACAAACAAAATAAACACTATCTGTGCTGGACTGGTCACACTGTAAAGTGTAGAGTCATTATAGCAATATAATATCAATGTTGTGATATAAAACTGGTTATTGTCTCATATTTTGGTTATGGTCATTAAAAAGAAGTTTGGTAAGAATAATTTTTATGTTATTTTTGTCTTAGTCTTTTGACAAGATATTCTCAATAAGGTCAACTTTCTAGCTTTTTTTTTTAATTATGATTCAACAAGTCAAGTTACAAAATAGATCAAATAGATATGCCTTTCTAAACACAAATTAAATGGGCATTTTTTGATATGCTATTCCAAAAATGTATTTGAAATAACATTAAAACAGTCAGAATTAGCTCTTCCTGATCTTCCACCTCTATGGTTAATTTTTGTTATGTTTTGGAAAACTTAAAATATTTATAAGTCATGATCAAGGACAGTATACTGGTAGATGGGTTCCCATATACAAGCCTCATGTTTTGTTAACCCATGCATTCATTTTGTTGCTACAATTTTCATTTTAACAACTATTAAATCAACAGTCAATATCCAAACAAGCACCCATTACTAATGTTACCACTTTGTTGAATGCTCTTTGTCAGTGGTTATCAGCCTCATAGATGCAACCCAATCAAGATAAAATTGGTATAAAATTATACTTTTCTGCATACCACAGATATGTTACATTTTCAAATTATTATGTGATTATGTTTGAAACTTTACGTTTCAACAGCGTTGTGGTTAATTTGTCTTGATTGCTGAAAAGCCACTGGAAACACAGCATTTCTTCACTAAAAAACAACCACTGTGGGCTGGGGGCAGAACGGCAGTAGCTCCAGAGGAC
The DNA here is from genome assembly GCF_026936395.1 of Plectropomus leopardus. Lineage (NCBI taxonomy): Eukaryota > Metazoa > Chordata > Actinopteri > Perciformes > Serranidae > Plectropomus > Plectropomus leopardus. The sequence goes on from NC_142186.1 coordinate 2,792,211, forward strand.
TATTATCAGCCAATTAAATGCCCGTTATCCCTTGTCATTGGGAGCAGTTTTGCATCTGTTTCACTTTCAGTTTCTTTAACATTAGGCGCCAATGCTATGTAGTTTGGTTTAGAAATAAGATCAAGGAATGAGTTAAAATAAGTACGTTCATTAAGTAATGTGACATGACTAATGTGACAAACTTTCATACGCCAGTTTAAAGAGGTCAACACTTTTGGTTTCACATGGGACACAAACAGAGGGCTCCTGGGTGAAAGTCTTGTGTTCATTTATGTCAGCTTCGTCCTGTGGCCACTTGAGGTAGCCACCTACTATTTTTGGGTTTTGCAGGCCCCCTCTAATCCATATCTATGAAGCTGATAACCACTGATTATGGCCATTCATCTGAGCAGTTGAAGGATACCATCAGAAGCAGGTTTTACAAGTCATTTGAAAACAGACGAAGCTCCTTCCGTTTGACTTATTTTCCAATGTTAAGATATAAGCGGGTGCACCATTATCTGTATCTATATTTGTATCTGTTCAGCCAAAAAAATTACCTGTGTTACCATCTATACTCAGATTGGGCAGGGTACAATCTGGAAGATTGAAACTGATCTAGTTCGAGTTCAGTGAAGATTGAAACTGATCTAGTTCGAGTTCAGTTTAGAGCTTTTATTGTCCCGAGAGAGGACAGTAGATCTGTAGTTGGTGGCAAAACAATTTAAAAATGCAATAAACAGGCACATAGGACATAATATCAGCACACAACCAAACTTGATTAAAAGCAATCCAGATTAACAGCAAGGTAAAAGTGAAAGTATCATTAAAAGTCATTTAAAAGAGTCAATAAAAGGAGTGAGCTTGGTCAAACATTAAAAAGGTCATTAAAATATAGATATGTCAAGTGAAAGAAGTTATTTTCAATCATTAAAAGTCTTAAGTGCCACAAAACAGCGCACTTAAGAATTGTGCAAGTAAATTACGTTGATTGCACATGGAACAAAAGAAAATTATATACTTTTTTGTTCTTGCCCTGTGGCGCCTATATCTCTGTCCAGAGGGAAGAGAATGAATTCCACTAAGAGTGGGGGGGGTCAGAGTTGAAGACTGACCGTGCCTTCTGCAAAACTTGCCTGTCAAAGATCTTTGTGAGAGAGGATTTTTGTTGATACTTGTTGGTACTGATAGGTTCCCATGAAATGAGATGAAACATAAAGTTCAGATTGACTTGATAAAAGATCTGTAAAATGAAAACATCAAAGTCTTGTCTACATTAACAGAGTTTAGTCTGATATGGGTTGATCAGAAGTTGCTATAGTGATTATTTGTTAGAAAAATAAATACAGAGTCATATCAGGTTTGTTTTTGTTTTAATGTGGGTCAAAATCAGATTAAGCTTGCTTTCTTGAGGTTAAGCATAATGACTCCTTGATTCAAATTGTGTTTAGTCAGAGGCCCCTTCATACTCCAGTAGATATTGCTGACCTATTAGAGACACTGAAAGATTTAAGCTGCTCATGACCTTTGCAGAATATGTCAAAACTGTGCTCCTCCTCTGGTTTGAAGAGATCAATAGTGTAACACTTTCTGAATGTACTTCAGGGTGTTTTTCAGGAAGGATGGTTTTATTCTCTAATGATGCAGGCAGAGGCATAATGCAGCAAATGCAAACTACCTTTATGGTTCAAACTGGAACTGACCGAAAAAAAAAAGGAGATGGAGATCAAAGAGGAGGAGACAGAGCTGGGGGGGCTCGAAGGCTGTGCCCCGAGGCCACAGTCAGGATGGAAACCCCAGCTAAGCCTGAGGACGTGTATAGACAAACTCACCTCCAGATCTCTCTGCAAATCAATCAGTCTCCTGCATTAAGGGTCCCTCTTTGTCAAACCCAGCTTTTCACCCTGAAATGAGATCAGCTGGTAGAGAACAAACAGGCAGCAAGGAGAGAATGTCACGCTAATGCTGCCGTCGGTGGCTGCCTCCTCTACCGCAAACTGTTTAAGGGTCAACAGAGGCCAGCCGTAACTCCATTAGACAGAGAAATGGATAGCTTAGTATCCACAGTCTGACACCTGCATCATGTATTGTCAAAGTGGCCCTGGAGGCATGGGTGAGGGGCGTAGACAGGAAGGAGAGGACTGGAGAGAAAGGCAAACAGGCAGAATATGGACCAGAATAAGGATGACACTGTATGATAAGAAGGACAAACAGAAAGCCAAGAGAAAAAGGTTAAAAAAAAAAAAAAGAAGAATGAAGAATCAGCTAGAGGTTAATGACTGAAAATCTTGAGAGGCAACACTATTTCACAGGGCTGTAATTTCCAAAGAATTTCTGATCATTTTTTCTGCTATGTAATTTGACACTTATTATTGAGAAAATAAGGGCCCAATCGGTACACATCCAATTACAAATTTCCAGTAAATTACCAGCATAATACAAAACCTTTTTTGGTAAGTGCACAGCGGGTCAGCTGAACATGCAAAATCAGAAGCCTTTTTGGAGACATGTTGACATCACAGTAGGAAAAACACAAGCGTAAATAATCAAATGAATTATCCATTTAGCAGCTTCACTTGCAGGGTCCTGGTATTGCGCATGCTGGCTCACTGTCACACTGTCACGGCTTAATGCTATTACCAACACCTGCGCTATTGTTTCCAAATATATTTGTATGCTCCTTAAAATAAGTGACAAAATTATTTGGTTCTTATTAAAAAAAAACTTCCAAGAAAATAATTTTCAATTCATTAAGAAATTATAGACCTCCCTGTCTTTTATTTTCCAATTATTTAGCAACTCTTGTTTTGATTTTCTGGTAATGCAAACTCAGCACTTCCTCCCAGTGCTCCCTGTTGTCCGCACAACAATTCCATGCCCTACTGACTGTGCTGCTGTATCTTGTTTCTTTGTTTTGTTTTTCAAGTTTTGCTGCTGATTTCATTATCTCTCCCTTTTCAAAATCTTTTCATGTAAAACATCCACAGGAAATGCTGAGTTTCATTAACAGCTGCTGTGAGCTCTAAATTCACCATTTCTAGGTAGAATGCAGAAAATGTCGTTATCTCTTAGTCTGACTGGGAAAAGCCTCTCTTCCTCCTGCAGCTTCCTCTGTGTCCGCAGCTGCCTGTACTGAAGAGCTGCGTGAAATCCAGAGACAGTAACTCTGCAGCTAAATTTTGGGACCAAAATGTCCTTAGAAATATACTGCACACACTGACTGGCTAAGAAAAAAAAAGATGACTCAAATGTAGGGATCTCAGTTGACTAAGGGGTCTCCCACTGATGATTCAAATCCCCAACATTCAGGGGGCAGCCCGGGAGAAATGCCATTGTCCTGGTGAGTTGAAAGTGCATGCATTTATCCTATTTATCACTAGTAAATGCCCTGCCAATCCACAAAAAAGAGCATGAGATTGCAAGGCCATGTGAACACTCAGATTTAGAAGTATAAGAAGAACAAAACTTCAGACAAGAATGTCCAAGTAAAAGTCTTTATATGGTGGAGCACAAGTGGAAGTAATTCTGCAGAAGTGAAAGCTAAACAAGCTGACCTTTTTAGAAGCCTCATGAGAGGATAGAAAATTAAATGAAAGAACAAATAAAAAGATTCATGGTATTCTAAAAGTCACATCAATAATACACCCAACCTACAAAATGTATGTTACAGAAGCACATGTCAGGACTTAGGACAGAGATGTTCCTAACAGTTTTCTCCAAGGTGCTTTTGGATTTGAGAGAGAGAGACGGGGGACAGAAGATGGACGGTGGACTGTTTCACACAATGTTTCTTTGAGTCATTAACAACATACTCCTGCTGCATTGACAATTTTTTACCCGCCTGCCCAAACCTGAGATGTTTTCTGGTATGGTCACTAATTATTAGATGGTATAATAAGTGTTGCTTTAGTACATATTTTAAATGACCATGGCACTTCCTAATACGATGAACATAATTAGTGAACAATTGAAAAATGTTATAAAATAAGAAAATATGATCAAATATATGATTGCATTTTAAATACTATAATATTATAAAAGTGTAGAACTGAAGAAAATTGTATAAGCAATTATTTTATGTTAACATGGTAGCCCCTTTATTCCAAATAAGAAAACACTGTTGAATGTCAGAATGAATGAAAACTGTGAAAGCGGGTTCTGAGGACAAATTTCAAAGAACAATTAGTGAGTGAGACCCATTGTCTTGGTGAGTATGACATGACTCTATTGTTTTAATGTTATTAGTGCTGTGGATGTATACATGCAACTTTAGAAAATACAAATTCCAACTCCCTCAATGTTTGCAAACCTTAACTAATAATCCAACTTTATTTGTTAAAGCTGACCGTACGTTGTGACTCTACTATTTGTTTTTATTTGGGAAACTGCCATATAATTGTAAGTGTCCACGATACATTGAACACCCACTGCTTCACCAGCTTGGTTGAACCAGCAGACTCCACAGCACTCACAGCAGTGATTCTCTCTATTCAGCTCAATCTGAACTCGGAGCTGTCTGTCCTTCCAGACTGAGAAAGACAAAAAGAAAAAAAAACCTTCTTCAGACAGCCACTGACCCTGGAAATAACACTGTTTTATATTTTCTTCCTGTTTCTTTTGTCCCCGGCTACAAATCGAGCAGAAGTAATTTGATTTAGCCATGGGCATTTGCCATCGATTGTCTGGCCTGCTGGACGCGCCGGTCAAGTGTTTGTCCAAACAGCAAGAGGCTGAATAAGAGAGAGAGAGAGAGAGAGTGTGTGTGTGTGTGTGTGTGTGTGTGTGTGTGCGCGCACACGCTTGTGTGTGTGTGACAGACTGAGAGAGAGAGGCAGAGAAAGAGAGAGTGACAGAGAGATGGTGGAAGATTCAAGATTAACTCAGTAACATATGTGCACTCCTCAACAGAAGGCCCTAAAGCAATGAGCCCTTGAAAATTGATAGATAAGTTCAGCACAAGCAAAGTCAATGCAAAATGGTCTGTATATGATATTATGACACTAAAAATTCCCTTGGAAACCTCCTGCCCGCTAAAGGGTTCACCTTCACTTGACTTCATGTATCAGTTAGAAGTTAAGTTCTCGTATTGTATGGAAGTTCCATTCAAACTATTTTGTTTCCTGTGCTTTCTTTAAACACCTCATTCAGAAATGTATTGCTAATGCTAGCCTGATATCTGATGTTGCTGCTGCAAATTGCTATTCACCAATATAGTCCATTCTCATACAAAAATCATTCGATAGTGTTACTTTTGCAGTGAGATCACCTTTCGTGGCTGTATGATACCAGGCAGCAAGAATGCGGAGTGGCAGAACTGGTCACTGTAAAATTATACACTGCCACGGCACCAGTGATACGTCATTGAATGGCGTCTGGTTGAAGTGCGAAGGTCCCTCTAAACCAAGTGGGAGAGACTGTGGATGGGTCCTACAAGCCCTAAACTTTCACCCAAGAGATTGCTGTCCCCTTCCCCTCTGAATGTGATGGGGGTTTTCTACATATTACCATGTGCCCCTTTTTCCTAAATCTAACCATCTGTGCCCTTGTTGCCTAATCTTAAGCATGTGCTTTTCTTGACTACCCATCATTGGTTGCCATGTATTTTTGTTGCCTGAACATAACCATGTGCTTTTATTGACTTCTTAGCATCTGCATCCTGGAACAATGTCAAAAGCAGATGCAGAAGGATACCTAGAGCACAATATGTACACGCAGAAGTCCACTTACAAAGCTGCAATATGTGACAACTTGGAATTAGAATGTGTTGGCCAATAAGTGGCAAAATCCAGGCCTAAGCAAAGAAAGTTAACAATGAAGTGCCAAGACATGCAGTTCTGCTAATGGCCACTTGAGGCTGGCTCTAAAATCGCAAAAATTATGACCGCTTTTAAAAGCCAAAAAAGATTAAAAGGAAAAAAAAGATATTCAAGCATCTAAGCAATAGGCTGCCATCACACATACAATTAAATCAAATCACACACACTCACTGCCCCTTCACAGTAGACCTGGCAGACACAAGAAGGTCAAAGAATTTGTTGACTTCCTCTACCTCCCTCTCTTCCCAAACCTCCGTCCTTTGTAACTGTGAGCCAGTGAGAGGAAGGCCGGCCCTGAGCCCTGAGCCTGCCGCTGATATGTGACATCAAGGTGAACTCCTGCCTGCTCCACCAGGAATACCAGGCCTATTAAAAGAGAAAAGAGCCGAGGGCCAAGCCGTCTGTTTCTTTTTTTAGCCTGTCGCCCTCCAGAGGTTCAGCTTACAGAGCATGAAGCAAGGAGAGAGAGACGGAGAGACAGAAAGAGAGAGAGGCAATCTGAGACAGATGATAAAGAGATGACTATGGAAAAACTACTTTGATTTCCAAAATAAGCTTTTTCCTCATTTCTTCCGCATGTTGATATAAACTGAGTCTAAAATGTAAAAAAAAAAAAAACCCTCAAAGCTTATGTTAGATTTTTATTTATTTTTCTTTATTAGAATAAATTTGTAACCACTGAAAGAGTTGGCATATACACTCTTTTGTTTTTCCTTTTCCTTTTTTCTTCCTGTCTGTCCATGGAAGTCTTTCGCAGAACAAGGTGAGGTTGAGGTTAGATAAAGTGACATACTGATTGCATGATTTGACCCCTGCAGACACCGGCTGACCCCCTTAAGCATACATTTATTTAGAAATATTCATTCAAAACTTATCTGTAGCTACTTATTCAGTTTACAGGGTCGCAAGGGGCAGGAGAACCCCCATAATTGTTCATAGGGGTGGCCAGATGGGGCCAGTGGGGTGGCACTCCAAAACCAAAAGTCACTATAATGTTGTTGAAGTTTATAAGCTAGTTGGAAACTATGTCAGTTCGGTCAGGAATCACATACTTTGGTTTCTTTTTTTGCAGATAATTTAATATGCATTGACTAATACTTATACAGTGAACTTTCTTTTTGTATAGTTGTATTTGTATGTGTTATGTATCAGAACATGTTAGGAGGTTCATTGTTCTTCAGATAGGCTGGTTGTGTTCCTTAAAAGACTAAAACTTTAATTTGAAGGAGTACATTGATTGTAAGGACCAAAACATTTGACAGTAAAGCAGTAACAATCTATGATGTAAATTTATCACCTTAAAAACCATTTTTTGGTGAATTCACCTGTAATCCTACATTTTTTTGCATGCAGCTCCAAAGTTATAATAATATTAATATTAATGATGATGATGATAGTGAAAGTGAAATCTGAATCGAGTCCATTCTGTTTTTGCAAAAGGGAACGTCTATTATATGTCTTTATCTATCAACAGATTTTTAACTGTTTGGCAATGATACACATATGTTTGTTGATGAGGATGCAGAAACTGCTTCATTTGTTTGTGAGGAACCGTTTTAACATAATTTTGTTCTGTCATTTATTTGACAAGTCATTTATTGCAAACCATTTTTCTTGTACTCTGGTATGTGTGAGCAGTGTACTGTGCTTGATGTGGTGTGCGGGGCCCCAGGAAGTGCTGCTTGGAGGTATTATATTTTCACCTTTTCATCACTGGGGGAAGTTCCCTTTTACATTCAGAAAACCAAACCACACAACCATTATAGGACCTGCCACAGTCCCACCAGTCCAATGAGCAGTTGAGAGTTCAGTGCTTTTCTCTAAAGACTATTGTGTTGGAGGATTGGAGAGTGTTAATCTATTGCTTTCTTCACCCAGGTTTTCCCATTCAGTGCTGGGATTGAAACAAGTCACTTCCCAGCTGCCTCTCTGACCTCCATGACACATTTTAGTCCCTGAACTATGCAGGTACTCATCCAACCTGTGTTTTTGTTAGTTCTCTCACTCTGCCATGCAGCATGGGGTTGTCTCACACTCCTCGATATGGGACACCTGCCAACACTCCTGTCTCTCAGTGGATCCACAATGCCTATTTTCACCTCTGAATGAGCTCGAGACCCCATGCACAATTCTCTCCTCCAGTATCCCCAAGGCTGCTTTCAGATTGCACAAACAGCCTGAGTCACTGTGTATCACTAGTTGCTGGCTTAAATCGCCTTTTCTCAACAGGACCGAGTGACATGGGGGTGAGCAAGGGCCAAGTAAGGAAGATGCCAGAGACTCTCCTACTTGCCAATTTTGAATGAATAATTTAGTGTCCAATTGTCATCCATGTACCTAATGAATAAGATAAGATCCCACGTGGAGTGACCTGTGTAGTACTACACTGTCTGATTCATTAGACGACACAGAGAAGAGGGCAGAGGTCTGTGCAATGGAGGTGTTAAAGGGAAGACAGTGAGACTAGAGTCCTATGACAGGGGTTTTTAAACACAGCACTGAAAGGCCCAATCCCATTGCTAATGTTTACCCCTACCCCTTGTCTCTAAAAGATCCTCTTGAATCCTCTTGAAACAGAATTATACGAGGTAATGGTGACAGCCCTTCAAACCCCTGACGAAGATGTCCCCTGATGTCAGTTACCATCAATGCCATTTACACAATGATGACAAAAATGGTATTATCACAATGAAATTTGCTAGTTCTTGCTGGTCTTGATGGTTCAGCTGGGTGGGCCACTAGCCAGACATGCTGGTGTAACCAGCCTGTCAAGATGCACGCATTTATCCTACTGCATATCCCATGACAGAAGACTTCATTGATTTATGCTCTTTGCTTTTCATGCTTCTCCCTCATGACACTGTTATTTCCATATACGCATAGCTTAACCATTTCAAGCTGGTCAAGATGTTTTTCTAGCAAGGAAAGTCATGGACAAATTAGCAATGACAATGTAACATTTGTTAGCTAGTGAGTTAGCTTTTGAGAAAACAGCATACTGCTAGTGATGTTTTGGTTATGCTTGTTTTAAAGAAATTCGCAGTAACAATGTAACGTTAACTAACTAGTCAAATAGCTACTCAAACATCAGCATACTAGAGATGATTTTGTTAGGCTTGTTATGGAGAAAAGGTCCATAATACAAAAAAGAAAATATATTTGAAGGTTTTTATGCAGCCATCTTGGTCATGATTTCTCATAACACTTGTTTTGGAATGTGCCTCTGAAAAATGTCATTTGGAGGGTCATGTAGCTTTAACAGTTTGCCCTACCCCTCTATGCCAACAAGAAAAAATACACCCTTCCCCTAGATGTGAATACACAAAACAATGGGCAACGTAGCAGGAGCAAGGAGTGTATTGGAAATGAGCAAAGGGTGTATAGAGTAGCTTTATCTTTATCTGTGACAATGAGCCTTACCCAGCCAATATTTATATGTAGGGCCCAAGTAATGTAATGTAATTTAATGTAATTTTATTTAGACAGGGACAGTGCGCATTAAAATAAGGAGAGATGCATCGTACCAGGTTCTACTACCAGGTCAAAATGACAATCTAGTAGCCGAATTGTCATTTTGCTAAACATAGGTGATGGCTCGAGTTTGCCCACAAAAACAAAAATGATCTATATTTTTAGCACAACAACCAATACTTCATTTGTCCGTAGCTTACTGTATGCTGTTTGCAACATCAAGCACTTTCCAATCAAACATTAAAGCCTCTGGGGTAGATGTCAACTGCACCAGCATATCAGTCTAACTCCTAAACTGGTCATTTTTCCTCTCATAAATCCCCAGTGCTCTGCATCACATAGTGTTGCAATAGTGTTGTAGTGTCGTGTGGAAGCAAGGACACACTGACCTGTTGTTTTCTCCAACAGCAACCTACAGTTTGGCTGCTGTTAGCATCACCAGCTTTCCCCCAGGGACATTGCTGAGGATTACAACCAGGACACAGAAAACTACACTCGCAGCAGGCAGGCACACTGAGGCAAGGAGCACTGCATCATACTGTACTGTGCCAATGGGCTTAGTCACAGACATATGTAAATGCTCAGTCACCCGTGCTCGCACTCTCAGTGTTCAGCAGGAAAACAGACGTACGTGCAAGACGCTTAAAGACTGAAACTGATACATGCGACATACACACACACACACACACACACATTCTCACACTGCTATGTTTAAAGAGCCTCACCACTATCCACTAAGATGCTTTTTATTCTTTATTAAAGTTGCTAATGGTGGTAATTTTTTGTGTTTATTTTAAACAAAGAAGAAACGTGAAATACAGAGAATCATACCTTAATTAGATCAACAGTTTCTGTTCAATTAACCACAACAAAACCCTAAATATCAGGAGGATGTTTGGCTGCTATAGAGAACTGTGGCTGTAAACGATATTTCGTTACATAAAGTTTAAAAAAAAGTCAACGTCGATTTTTAGTTTCACTCGGGACTCAAACAGTATTTTCTTGGTTTTTGTACTGCCTACAGAGTTGTAATATTAACCACCGCCCACTGAGTCCTAACTGACTTTTTTTTGGACTATTTGCATTGTTTCTGTGGTGCCAGACAATGACTCACAGTTCACAAAGTCCCGAACACCATCTCCCAGGGAAAGTCCGCATATTTCTGTGAGACCAGGTTACACAAACCACCTCAAGACATCACATGATGATAATCCATGTGGCCAAGGTTGCTATGACAACACATGAACCATGGAAGACACTGTGAAAACAACAGAAGAACCCTCCAGCCATAAGCTGTAGATTTGAGCCAGACGAGCCTCTGATGAACTGAACTGAAAAAAAGAAAAGAAAAAAAAAACACTACAGAGGAACTTTAACATATCAAGTCAACAAGAAACCAAACAGAATTATTTATTTTTAAAAAACTGTTCCCAGAATGTTGATGGAGTGTTAGTATACTTGATCAAACAAGCTTGTGCCTCACATACAAATCAAACCGATTCAACATCTCTATGAAAGACAAAGCGAGGTCTGTGTTTCAGTGTTTGTGCATTTGAGAGGGAGCATGAAGAGTTGACTCAGCAATGAAACAAACTGTTAAACATGTCTGCCAAAAGCTACAGCTGTAACAGTAAAATATATGTAGGTAACAAACATAAAATATCGCCATGTCATTTGGAAAAAACTTCTGCTCAGCAGCACAAAATGCCAACAATGTCGCACTGCATCATGCACTAAATCTTGTTTGCCAGCCCAGGTGGTTTTCTATTGTGTCCTGGCGCAAATGTCACGCTGCATATAAATAATTTCCTCACTTGGAAAATGTTTGTATTAATTATTGTGGTGAAAACATCCAGCCAAATGAACAGTTTTTTTTCCTGTAACAGTTCTTGTATTTGCCAATATTTGTTATTTCAGTGCAAACTGTTCCCAACTGAATGCTGATTAAGAGAAGATACGTTAAAACTTTAAGTGGAAGAGGGCAATTCCAAAGGTGCAATTCCAAAATACACACAATGCCAAAAATAACAACAACAATAATAATAATAATAATAATAATAATAATAATAATAATAATAATAATAATAATAATAAACAGGTTAACAGAAAGTATTGGTGGGTTGCATATAGATATGTGTGAGAAGTGGCACACAGCTGTTTATGCAGAGTATCATATTGGAAGTCTGTGTGTGGTTAATGTGGAATATTCATGAATATGTCTGCAATATTGCACATAATATCAAAATGTCCCCGTGACAGGAATGCTGAGGGGAGAGCAGCATGTCACAGTGAAACCTGTTACAGTCAGTGACATAATTAAGAACCAAGCATTGGCGCCAGGAAATAAAGATAACAGCATAAAAATGAAAAGCAACAGGGAAGCCATTAACAATTATTGATGACATTTCTAGGAGCTGATGAAAAGGCAGCAGAAACAATTAACACATATTCAGAGTTTCCCGCGGCTTTTACGATGAGGCGACAGATGACACAGAGACAGAATAAAAACTATAACTTAACATTAATTCCTAACTTTAACCCAAAACATATGGAGTCCAATGTATTCCTTCTGTATAAGTCAAAACAAATAATGAAATTATTATGGTTATTATTATTACAAAATACCCTTTTCAAAAGCTGCCCTCTCAACTTTAAGCCATCGTCATCACTTTCTCTTGGAATCAATTTATTTGTCATTTTTCTGAAAAAAATTAAAATAAAATTAACTAATTTCATTCATTTGTGTTCAACAAATCTCTAAGTAAATAAAATATATTTTTCTTATTATTCTTATTGCACGTATGAGTTTTGCATTTTTTTTAATGTGTTATGTATTAGTAATGCGTAACCCATAATACAATGTTACTTAGCTGTATTGTGCAGTAATTTAAGAAATAATTAAAACTTAACATGATCATAGTGAATACTATTTCCATCAGTCTAATCCCATCGACTGATTGAGTTCCACTTTTTATTATTTTCTCAAAATACCCATTTAAGAAAGCTGCTCTCTTACCTCTCAACCACAGGCATCAGGCTCCCTTGGAATCTACTTTTTGTTGTTTTTAGGGATAAAATAAAACTAAGTTCTCACTTGTCACTTCTTTTTGCTTAAAACTGATAATTTATGCACAAAACAAATATTTTCCAGGTAAATAAATATAGATAGCCTATTAATATTGAACGTTTGAGTGTTTGTGTGTGTGTTTGTGACTTCAGTATTACATAGTTAAACGTATTAACTTGGGAAAATATTTTCTCCAACATGATTTTTTAACAGTGGATTGTGAAAGCATTTTGCCCAGCTATTTTGGGGAAGTGTCCAACAGTTTGTGCAAATAATTCATATGTGGTATTGAACACTAAAATCACACTGAATCATTGTGACTTAGTATTTTAAAATTACAATAAATTTGCCTGTTTTGTTCGAAATGTTACTTTGTTTTACTCACTCTTTGTTACCTACTAGAAATGAGCATGCATTTCTTTATTTTCTTTGAAGTCTGAATACATAAGGAATGATCTGCTCTCTGTCCATGGTGCTGAAATATATAGATGGATGAAAGGCTTTTTCAGTGCTCTCTTACAGTTTTCAATAGCAAGTAGGTCCTTGACATCATGTCACATTGCCATACATTGATTTTTCACTGAAAAGAAAAAAGAAAAGCTAATCACATGCACCTAAAATTGAGAATAAATTAGTAATGTAGTGCGTAACCTGTTATACAATATTGCATAGCTAAACTTATGAACATCACTTTGTTTCAACAGTGTGTTATGAAAGCATTTTGACCAGCTATTTTATGGAAGTGCCCAACAGCCTGTAAAAATGGGAACAAATCATATGTGCTATTGAACACTAAAATCACACTGAATTACAAAAAAATTGCTTATTTTGTTCTAAATGTTCCTTTGATTTGCTTTGTTTGCTCACTCTTTGTTACCTACAGGAAATTAGCATTTAATTCATTTCTTTATTTTCTGTGAAGTCTAAATACATGAGTGATGATCTGCTCTCTGCCCATGGTGCTGAAATAAAAAGACTGGATGAAAGGCATTTTCACTGCTCTATAACATGCAACATTTGGCAATTAAATGTGATAAAGAGCTTTTTGTTTGTTAAAACAGTTTCCAATAGCAAGTAGGCCCTTGACATCAGGTCACATTGCCATGCATTGGCCTGTTGCTGAAAGAAAAAGAAAAGCCTGTGCTTTCACACATGCACCTAAATTTGAGCATGAAGAAAAAAACAAAACAAAACAAAACTCTCAATTTATTCATGTGTTTATATATATATATATATATATATATATATATATATATATATATATATATATTACACAAAGTGATCATACATTTCTATTTTTTTATTTCATGATGTCTTTTATGTTGATATGTATTTAATATTAGTTACTATAGGCTCCATAGACACATGGGGAAAAAGGCCAATAAATAAAGTCACCATATCCTTGAAAAAAGCACAGATATTACACATACCAACAGACGCCAGCTAAATATGGAATACATACACACACTTAGCATGGACCCACCCATGTGTGTAAGCATTGTACTGAACAGAGGTTTCTATGGAAGCTTGTAAATGAGTCCATTAATTAGACTGCCAGTTTCAATCCATGTCCAGCTTTTTCAATTAGGGTAATTGTAACCCTCACAGGGAAATGGCCCGCTTGCTTGTTAAATTAGACCTTTTCCATATATTTTACTGTTCAACAACCCTCCGTGATTCAAATCATTGAATACACATTTAAATTTCCCAATTAATACTATTTATATATACAGGTTAATAAATATCCCCGACTACAGTGAATCTGGCAAGAGCAGTGGAGCGTAACATTGGTGTCTTTGTACATACATGCAACAATCAGTCAGCAAAATGTGGAACCAGAGTCTGACTCAAACTGAAAAGAGGTGAGCAGATCTGCAGGATATTGTTATGCACTTCCAGCAGCACTTCCTCTCTAGCCCCTGAAAGTTTTGTGAGGAGAGTTGGGAAGCCTTTGAAGTACTGCGGGTGGAGGAGCCGAGCAGACCTCCTCTAAAGAACAGCACAGGATGAATGTACAGTACAGCAGTTGGCACACAGAGCAGTTCAGCACAGAAGGATGCTGTTTGATGTGAATAAAGCTGATGAGATGCATGTTTGTGCCTGTTAGACCAATATTAGCAGCAGAAGGCTAATAGAGACAGTTTTGTATTTTCCTCAAATTAGATCTGGTTCAAATATTAAACATTTCCTCCCAAACTGTGTGTCATTTCACATTTTTCTTGTCTCTGTTATTTCAGGTTGAGACTGAAAGGTCGAGATTTTGACAGGCAGGTTCATCCTGACAGTTTGAGCCATGACACGGAGGTGAAGGAGCACCACTTGCCCCCCGGTGTCCTTGAACGATGCTCTTGACCCTTGCAGTGCTCAGTGACCAACAGATCAGAGTATAGATGAACTTGGCAGCTTCCAAGAGTGAATGTGTGTGTCTGTGATTGTGTGGTTGGTAAGGCGGCATTTGTTTTCAACAAATCAACCCAGTGAAAGAAAGGAAAAAATGATAAAGGAAGCCATTAAATCAATTTGATTGGCAGTTCTCTCATCCCATCAGACTGGAGTTCAGGGTAAAACGACTATGCAACTGCTTAAATGTAGCACATCATGACCTGAGCTTGTATTTAAATTTTACAACTGAAAAACATCTCTATAAAGTTTCTACAATTTAACCAGTCTGATTACACTTGATCTGAGAAACAGTCAACGCATTCTCATCTCACGTCATCAAAAACTGACACTTTCAAAAACCCCTCAGCATGTTAAACCAATGTCAAAGTACCCTTTGGCATCTTTATAAGATGCACCCTTCAAAGTCAGGGTGATGTTGTTAAATGGTTGCAGTTAGGTTTAGGCAACAAAACTACTTGTTTTGGATTAAAATAGATGTATAATAGTCGATGGAAGTACATAACTGATGGATGTAAATGCAACATTAGAATATAACAGCTTTGACATTACGTTAAAAAAAAACACTGACTTTTGGTTTCACATGGGGCAGCAGCCTCCTTGCTAAAAGTCTGTGTTTGTTTGATCATCTGCTTCCCCTCCTTCACGGACTTCCTTACCTCTTATATTACACCAGTTGCTCTGATCAAATATTGAAATGAATGGATTTACATGGGAATAAGCTAAAAGCCAAGTGTGACTCATAAAGACACTAAAAGGTGCCTTCAACACCGATATCACACACCAAGGGGGGATGACATGTTTGTGACAAACTGGGAAAGAAAATGGGCTAATGCATTTCAAGAATTGTATATTTTACATCTATAACAACAGTTACTCACAAATGTTCAATTTCTAAAGATAAAGTACCTCTGATTGTAGAGAAATATATGTCAGATGGTAAAACATGACCCAATAAAGATGCAAGATACCATCAGCACATCATCTGTATTGGCAGATATTGGCTTTAAAATGAAATATCAGAATCAGCAAACATGCTGATTTCTGCAGATATCACAAACCAATGTTTATATAATAGATTAAAAATTAAATTGATTACGGTGCTGAAAGGGTGGGACAAATGCAGCACTTTCACCTAGGAGATTCCTTGTGTTCTGTGTACAACTAAATGTCAATGTTGAGAAACTACATATTGTAGTATGTCACAAGAATCAAGCACTTTTAACCCTTTGAAACCTGACTGACATCAGTCTTCTTGTGCTGCGTTCAGGCAATGGATACCTTTGGGAAGTTATGTTTTTTTAAAAAGATAGGGAAAATGTCAGAAAAACTACATATATAATTATCATCATTATATAGTAAGAATTATTTTACAAAATCCTTATTATTAAGCACTTTTTCGGGTAATTTCATTTATTGTTGTTTTGTTTCTTAGTTTTTCTTCAAATTTTTAGTTTTTTTGTCCTTTTTAGTCATGTATATATATATATATATATATATATATATATATATATATATATATATATATATATATATATATATATATATATATATAGATAGATAGATAGATAGATAGTATAGGTAGTATGTATAAAATAAGTGGAATTGAGGCGATCTAGAACTTGGCAGGTTGAAGCGTAGGCCACTGATCAAGCTTTGGTACTTGACGTGTTGGGAGCGAGAAATTGCTGTTGCAGGATTATTTAGGCAAACAAGGTCAAGAATGGACTTCAATTCTCACTTGGTGAATATTTTGACAGTCTGTTAATGGTTCTTTCCTCATTTTTGTAATGTTACCATGTTCATAGATCTTAACAATTTACTTAGTGTTATGTTATTACTACCAATAGGAATGGTGGCAGAAAACTGCCAGAGTAAGAGCATGTTTCTGATGAACCTAAAGAATCTTTTAATGAGGTGCATTTGCACTACAAACAGTAGACACGATACAAAACACAGCATGAAGACATGAAAGAAATAAAAGGAAAGCAGCTCAGGCAGGCAGTGTGTTTAACTGTTCCGTGTCCCAACAGGCTCATGAGGCGGAGCGTTGTGTTGACCAGCTCAGATGAACTAAGTGTGAGGTCCCTATCCCCACCGCCGTTTACAGTCATGTTTAATTCAAAGGAAACATCCTTTATTTATTTGCTCCCTCCTCTCTAAAGTGTCTTCATATTTTTCTGCAAAGTTTCCCCAACTGACCTTCATCCCATCTTCTCCATCCAATCTCGCTCTCTCTCTCAGACACACACACAAGGATGCACACACTCTTTTCTCTCCCCTCTCGCTCCTCCCAACATTTTTCACTCCTTTTTAAGTAGAGATTGCTGTCTGAAAGTGATGAGGCCTGACCGAGACGTCTTGGGAAATCAAAGAGGCTCTCCTCCCACTGTACCGATACGAGCCCGCATGAAAACACACACACACACAAACACACGCACACACACACACGCAATCACACATTTTGTGAAAACTCAAAACCATAGCAGAGAATACAGTGAGCTGATAGGAGTGTTTGAGATGCACAAATATCCCCTCAGAGTTACAAAGGACAGATCAGGAGAATCACAGTTCAAGAGGGGATCCCTGACAAAAGCCAGGCAAACAAGAAGGGGGAAAAAAGGCACAAAACACACACAAGAAAAATCCCACATGCAAAGTTTCAAAGAGGGAAGATAACAGCAGGAGATAGCAGGCACACACACACACACACACACACACACACACTCACTCTCTCTCTCTCTCTCTCTCTCTCTCTCTCTCTCACACACACACACACACACACACACACACACACACAGCCTGTAGAAGTGCAGATAAAATACCCACCCACAACCAGTGATCCTGTTGGTTATGATGTCGCAGCACTTCCAAGAAATGCCTGAAGTGTTTCTTTATTCTCCAGTCAGCAGAGTGTGAGACACTTCCTCTGAGAGAGCAACTCTCTCTGCGCATGTCTTTGAATGCAACACTCAGGACATTCACTGTGAGCACAATGACTGAATAAAGGGACAAAACTGCAGCCAACATGCATGTATTAGTATTTTTCATGTCGTTTTTTTTTTTTTTTTCTTTATTAAAAAGTATGTTTAGGTGCTAAAATACTGTGAAAGTATCAAAGCACTCAAAGGGTAAAAAACTGTTTCTGAATACTAAGGTTTAACACCTGAATAATCGTTTTGTTGTGCTGCATTCAGATGACTTTATAAAGTCTTAAATGTCTGAGGGGGCTGAGCAACTTAGCAAGAAATGTCCCGCAAATTACAAAAAGTTTGTAAAGTTCCTTTGATAATATATTTAAAATTATGTTGCAAAAACAAACTGATGTATTTTTATTTTTTAGTTTTATATTGTAACCTTTTTTTTTTTTAATTTTTCCTTTTTTTCTTCTTATTTTCAGGTAATTTTCTTGTAACTTTAAACCACTCTCTCACTAATGTGTTAAGTTAAGTTGCTCATATCCTCCTTCCCATATTTTTGAAAGAAATCTAGCCAATTTGCTCAGCTTTTATGAGATGTGATGTTACAACTATATATGTAGATCAAATAACAATATTTAACTTTTGGAAGGAAAATCCCCATGTCAAGCACATAAAACAAAACAGTGCTGAGCAAATGCTACCTTACTTAGTTAGGAAATATCAATAAACTGTATGTCACATTTAGAATATTTTCACTGCTTTACCTTCACTGTTGGACAGCCCTTTTTGAAGGGTTAATTTAAGCTGTTATATTAAAGCCTTCCAAACATACCGTACAGCACCACAGTACATTTAAATAAGCACAGCAAAAATGCCAGAGACCAATGTTTTGTTGTTATTGTTGTTGTTGTTTACATAGCAGACTGGGCTAATTTGGGAGGGGAGCTTCTAGAGATGGGTGCTAGAACAAAATGAAGTGTTTTTTGACTGTTTAAGCAGATAAACTGTAATGATCCAAGGTTTGATGTTGTATTGTGGACTTTGTTTTGGGGTTTTCTGTTATGTTTTCATGTTACTCATGTTCTGTTTCCTGTTTTATGATGTAGTATTGCTCCTCATGTGTCATGTCTCCTATTACTTCCTGTATTTCTGTATTTTCCCATCATAGTGTTTCTCTAATTAGTCTTACCTGTCCCTCACTAGCTGTACAGTCCTCACCTATTCTCACTTCCCCTTATGGTTTTCCTGTGTTCTTAGTTCTTCCTGCCTTTGTCTGTATCCGTCATTTTTTCTGTCTTTTATCAGTCTCATTTGTCCTCCCTGTCTTCAGAGTCTCCCCTGCACACCTGTTGTGTTTTAGCCTTGTTTGCTCCATGTGTTCTCAGCCACACCTTCGATTGTTTGCCAATCCCTGTGTTTTTCTCCTTTTCCTTGCGTCCACCAGCCCAGCTCGTCTCGTTCTTGTGATAGGCTCCCTTTGTTCCTAATCATCTGTCTGTGGTCCTTCCTGTGTTTGCTTGTGTTTTCTCCTTGTGTGTTCCCGAATGGATTATCTTTAGTTTTTGATTTATGTTTCATTTGTACTTTGGGTTTTATCACCAGCTTTTTGTTTGAACCCCCTGTTTGCCATTTTTGTTTTGCATTTGGGTCCACATTCTTAAAAATTTTCCAGTAGAAACACAAAATGCAAGCGTGCATGTGAACTTGAAGGAGGAGATTAATAAGAAACCTTTTAACGTAGTGTAAAAAAAGCAGTCTTTTTATCAACCTAGAAAACTAAAATTCATCCAATTTGCCCATATAAATTGTGATATTGATATAACATGACTATTAAATTCTATTTGCGTAAGCATCAACTTCTGACCATTAAACCATTGAACCATTGGTTAAATGAAGATGTAGACCTCTCAAAATGGATGATGAGCATATAGCTTTATTTTTGAAGATAGGCTCATGGATTTCATAAACAGCTGCAAAAGGATATTTAATTTCTAAGGACCATTTTCAGATCACAGCACATTTGGCACTCTCGAGAAATTTTACGGCACCAGAGTGAAATACGTCTTCAATTCTCATGAAAAACATAAATGTTCATGGGCTCCAAAACTGGACAAATCTTTGACAGTGGTTTGGCTGTTTAAATTAAGACTTTGAATACACTGTCATTGGATTTGTTATCAATAAGAAAATGAATGAATATCAGCGGAATTATATTTTAAAGTTGCTTGAGAAATGCATTTATTGGCAAAAATATATAGTCATCTTTATTTACTTAACTAACTAACTAACTTTTACATTGACTCAAAACTGAGAAGTATATCTGAATATTTACTGCATATTTGTGTGTGTGTGTGTGTGTGTGTGTGTGTGTGTGTGTGTGTGCAATGGGTGCATGTGTGTAGGAGAGAGACAGAGAGAGAGAGAGAGAGATGGAGAAAGAGAGAGAGAGAAACTGATTCCTTGGTGGTGCATTGAAGGTCATGCTGTACAGCAGCCAAGTCCGGTCGCGGCACAAGCACAGATCATCCTTGAATGCACAAATTGAGAGTTTTAAAGGTGACTAAATGTTCCCGGGGATGGATTAGCTGTCGACAGCAAGTTTCAAGTCTCTTTTCAAAGCAATCTGAAATTAACTGAAACCAATGGCTCACTGGAAGGTGGGAAATGTCTGAAAGCTGGTGCTCGCTGTGCTCTGGAAAATGGTTGCAATAATGCAGAGACATGATTTGTTTGTACTTAAAGGTTCCCTGTGGAATTTTACGGTAAACAAACCAAAGTGATGTTTGTATTCAGTGTTGCTCACAAAAATGTGTTGTGTGTCCTTGAGGTCTAACAAACGTGATGAATGCGTTCAGACATTTATTAGATAACCTTATAAAACATTTGAAAAAGCTTATATTTTGAAGTATCTACAATTCTGCATTGTTTATATCCATGTTTACTAGCTTGCAGTAATCTTCTTCTGCCCTGCCTGTTTTTGGTGCATTGCTGTCACCTGTAGATCAGTGGAATGATGTGAAACCACAGGATGGAGTATGTATTACCTAATAAATACAAACTTAAGAGGGGATAAAAAACAATAAGACTGCTTCATAGCACCACTAACGGTCAAAAACTCAAACTTGTTCATCCTCATGGGTAAACTTTAATAAGCCACAACCAAGCAGCGACCTAAGGGGCTGAAAAATAAAGCCAACACAGACGTGCAAAAGTTGCATGCCCTCTAATGGTCTAATGGACCCCCAAACACGTTCTCATCCCAACTTGTCACATGGTGCCAGTCTGTCAGTCACCTTTGGTGTCTACCTCTGCATCAGCTGTTTACGCTCCGTGATGCCATCATGATGTTAATGAATGCACGTCATGGGATGACGTCATGGTGGGATGACATCGTGGTAGGATGACACCGTGTTTGGATGACATCATGGTGGGATGAGGCAGCCCACTGCCGTGATTTTAACAATTGCCCAGCAGCACGGTCCTTATGTTTACACTACAGCCTGGATCATCAAGATGGTTGAGACAAGGCAACACAACAAAGTCACAGATGGTTAGCTTTAGGCAAAAGAGGCACATGGTAAGGTACATTACAAACAAAAAGACACATACACATACACACTCCCACACAAAAGTCAGTTACTTGTGGGACCCATCCACCTATAAGCACAGGTGACATGTTGCATTTGGACGTTCCCCGTGCCCTCCAGCTGCCAGCTAGCATATGATAACAACGCCACCAGTTGTGTCCAAGTGCATTTTCATCTGACGCCATCCAGCCAAAAGCACTGACAGAGCGGCACTATTTTAGGAGTTTGGTGTGAGAACGGGCTAGACCACCATGTTAAAACTCACAACTTAACAACAGAAATGAACATGTTTACAGCCTGGTACCAAAAAAAAGAAAAAGGTTTTGCTCTTTTTAGCTAATCTCCATGTTCAAATTGGTGTAAAGTTATGCATAATTAAGGGCGTGGCTTCTCTGAGTGACAGGTGGATGCAGTCTTTGGCAAGTCACTTCCACTGTGACAATGTTGGTTAGGTAACCTAATAATGGCATAACCTTGCATAGTATAAACTGTATTAAAAAGTCTTTTTTTTTTTCAGTACGTGCATTTTTTGATGGTTTTAAGTCCTGCTGGCAAAAATTAGCATTACCATAATCACAGTTAACCATAGCTGGCAACGAACACTCCTAATCAATCCAGCAGCTAGCTTTAGGGTACTCTTCACCTACTCATCCAAACACAGTCACTTCTGGCTCCAAAAATTCAAGATGGAGACTACAAAGTGCCAAACTTGAGAATTCAAAAGGGGAGTCCACAAACCAGTGTGGACTGATGATGTTGAGGTGGTGTAAAGGTGGCTACATCCATCTATTTATACAGTCTATGGCTGGAAAGATGCCGAGCTTAAAATGACTGTTGGCCTGGGGTGTAAAGTGGGGGTGTCAATGGCCCATTTTCTACGTCCCATCCCCCTACCACCCTTGTCTCAGTTGTCTTATGATTTACAATCAGGTGCAGCTGTGTGTATCTGAAATGACAGCAGCCGAGTGATGGTTCATGATGGCACATGATTCACAAAATTAAAGAGATTAGAGAAATGAAAAGCCAGAGAGAATCAATTAACATTGTTTCTAGCAATATTGCAACAGAAATGTCTAGAAGAAGTGATTTATAGGTAATCTGAAAGCTGAGATATTAAAACAGTAATGTCCTGGCTGTTCAAGTGTTCTAATAATGAGAAAGAAAACTGAAATCATGGCCATGGAGGTTCTGGGTGATGGAGTAGCAAAGCACCTAAAGGCAAACAAGGTCCCCAAATTCTTTGACCTGTAACCCAGATATGACACAGACAGAGAGAGCAACCCAAAAGGGTACACATACAAAATGCTCCACTGACCCAGGAAACATGTTGGTGTGTTGAGGGGTACTTCAGCCGGAGGGCAAAGACAGCCACAGATTCACCAGCTCTGTAACTCTATTAATGCATTTAAACAGCAGCAGCTTCCACACTGTTTTACATAGTCTCCAACACTGGAATGGAGGCTGATAATATGTAAGGTGATCACTGTAAGAAAAACTACACCGACATATTCATTTCATAGCTCTGGTTCTATTGATTAAAATAACATTGTGCTCATCAGAGTAATGTCTTAGATCTTGGACCACAGTGACAAAATAGATCTGAGGAGGCAAGAAACACAAGAAGCGTATCCTGTCAAGTACTGTGCAACATTTTTAGTACTTAGACTCATTATCTGATTGTGATGTACAGAAACACTTGTGCAACATGAATCAGGTTTTCAGCCTGCACTACAACAACTCCAGTAAATGATGACCTCATTCAAAGTCTGTTAGCAGCGCTAATCTACACTGAACCTTGAATGTAAAGATAAAATTACTGGAAAAGAGTTGATACTCAAGAAAACCTTGACATGTTTTTGATTCTGAGTTAAGAAAAATGATATGAAGAGTAAAGCCTCTTCAACACGTTCTCATTCCAAGACGTAACATATTGCGGCTTTGCAGTGGAATTTAGCATCAACATGTTACGCTCAAGGTATCCCTGTGCATCTGCTCTTTATGTTCCAATATGCTGCTACTGTGATGTCAACACAAACACGTGGTGGGATTATGCTGCATGTGGTTGTATTTAGGCAACAAAAACACATGGCAACCAACGCCAACAATGCCAACTGGGACATCAACAAACACACATGCTGCCACAGATGATGGAGATAGGAGGCACATAATAAGGTGTTAAAAAAAAGCATTATTCAAGCAGGAGGCAAACACCCAACTCCTGCATGAAAGTCTGGGGTTTGTTGGACCATCAACTGCCCCTCTCGTAGCGCTAAGTAAATTCTTATAGGTGATTTCAGCTTCTACAAAAGTCATTTTCTGGTAAGATATCTATACTTTTATTCAAGTATGACGTTCAGGCACTGCATTCACCACTGTGTATGTCATGTAGCTCTAGCTCTGTAATATGTTTGCCTGACTGCAATGTGAAAACAAAACTAATCAAAACTTAAACACAGTGTAACAAAAATGCAAACTTTCAGACTTTTCTATGTAAAAAGGCACAGAGATGACTTTTAGTCTGTAGTTTGTTTGTTCCGGGCTATTTAAAACACAGGGTGGGGGACATGGCGATCTCTAAAGACAAGGACCCACTCCTTATGTAGCAAGAACAGGATGATTTTTTTCCCCAGGTGATTGCACACTAAAGATATTTACTTATTATATTATTTCATATCCGCTAATATATCCCCCTAAATCCTTCACGCTGGACTTGTAAGACATTTACATCAGACAGTTTTGTATTTTTTTTTTTTAAGATTATTTTTTGGCATTTTAGCCTAGGACAGATCATTTGCGGGAGAGAGAGGGGACAACATGCAGCAAAGAACCACGAGCGGGAGTCCAACCCGAGACTGCCGCGGCAAGGACATTGCCTTCATTGATGGGGTCATTCATGGGGCGCCTGCTTTATCCACTCAGCCACCAACACCCCCATCAGACAGGTTTTGAAGTTGAGAGTATCTCTACACAAAACTACATCTCCAAAAAAATTAACCACTCTCATTTTGAAACAAGTATATTGTGCATATTGTTATAGTAATTTTTCATATTTGAGTTTTTTTTTTCTATTCTACATTGATGTGTCTTGACATTTTCAGTACTTGATTTTATTTTTATTTTCTCTGACTGTTTGTGCAAATCACAGAACATTCCCTGTACATGAAAACCTGCTTGGCAATAAACCAGATTCTGATTTATTGGCTGACCTAAAGCCTTAAAACCTTTTAGTTTGGGGGTCTCTGTAACCTCCACAATGTTACAGTGCTATTCCATTCACTGTGTATCTCCCAATACATCACGCTGCTATCTTATTGGACTGATGACTCTGTTAAGGTGGAGAGCTGGGAGCCCGACTGTTGTACAAACAGGCAAACACACACACACACACACACACACACACACACACACACACTGCTGAGGAGCAGTAGCAGGCTCTTGTAATATGGATGACACTTCAATTTAAATACAAGCTAATGAAAGAATCTCCCTGGCACTGAGGACATTATTGACATATAATCCCAGCCCCTGGGAGCGGGAAGCCGTCATCCTCCATCCACGAGCCAATCTAAACGGCCTGAAATTTTAATATGACATTTTAGGGAATGGGATTTATGGCGTATCAGCAGAAATTCAGCCGATTGACAGATAAGAGTTGTGTGGTGCAGAGAGGGGCCGGTGCTGTTATTTGTCCCCGTGGTGTTGCATTCTGCCATCGATTTTCCTGCAGGATTATTATTCCAGTTTCTTCAGCGACTCGAGGCAGGATATGGGCGGGAGTCTACCTTCCCCTCAGCAAGATCATTCTAATTCAAAACCCTTTCCAAATGAGTTATTGACTTGGAGAGGCTTCTCTGCCATTTGCAATCAGAGGCTTTTGCTTACAATATATACAGCTCTGGTCTCCAAACACCTGTCTTCCAGGCAGTGGGAGGACAGATAGAGACATCTGGGAGACTCAGATGGAAATAGAGGGTGCACAGGTGATGGAACGCCCCCTCTAGCAGCCAAACTGGAGATCTATAGGTCTTGGTTTATGCACAGCTGGTTGTGCACATGACTGTGAAGAAGCATAGACTAAGCAGTTAGTGAAATATGAATTACTACTAAATCGGCTGTTTGTTTTGTTTAAAAGAAAAGTCTAACATACTGGGCAGGACACTCCTATGTCTTCTTAGAACTGAACCCAAGCTGACTACAGTTGCCATGCTTCATGAAGGGGCAAGCTACAAACATTTCAGATCCACCTTTCACACCAGTTTCAAAGTCTAGAGGCTCTGTGACACTGCACTTAGCTTCAGTGGTGCCTTTGAGTTAAATGCTGATGTCAACATGATCAGAATGACAGTGCAAACATGCTGATGTTTAATGTCAACCTAATGGTGGCACAAGAGGAAAAGTCCAACATGTTTTCATCCCAAGTTCTCACATATAGCTGCTTTTTCAGAAGACTTTGGTGTCTACATATTATGCTCCGAGTATTCTTCTGCATCTGCTGTTGAGGTTCCAGGCTGATGCCGACACTCAAATGTCAACAAAAGCTCATGGTGGGATTATACTACAAAAGCACATGGCTATGTTAAGGCAACAAAAGCACATGGCAACCAATGCCAGGACATCCACAAAAGCATATGGTTAGCTGTAGGCTAAAAAGGCTCATGGTAAGGTGAAGGGCAAAAATCACGTTCACACACTAAGCAAACACTTGACTCCTGCATGAAAGTCATGAGTTTGTCGGACCGATCAAGTGCCCCTCCCTTGCCCTATTGGGACCTTTGTGCTACTTATATTACATTGTTAAGGGCAATATTTCAACATGGCTCCAATCAGCAGCATATCATGCAAATGTGAAAGGTTTGGTCAGGTTACATTGTCAACAGACACCGTTTGTCCTTGTATCATGCTTCCTGCAGCAAGTGCTGTCCAGCCATCTGGTGGTGTATCGTAACACCACAAAAGGTTCCTCTGGCTGCATTCATAGTTGATCCAGTTTGGCGGTATATCATACATCTGCAAGGGGTAGATTTTGGCATCAGGATCTTAAGCCAATATCACTGCAAAAGGAGTGTCATCAATACTTCATGACTTTGGAATTAGAACAGGCAGACAAGTGCAGACAAAATTCATCTAAAACCGCAAATTGGTGGCACTAAGGGAGAAGTCAAGGGATCACCAAAGTTATAGGGATTTATCTTCTGGACACTATAAATCCCAATGTTGACAATGTGCGATTTGGAATGGCAAGCCATCCACTAGCTAAAACCTTTTAGTCTGAACCAAAGTGGTCAACAAACTGATACCACTATCCCTATAGAGCCATGGGCTAGAAATGCTAAAAGAAAAAGCATGTTCACAAACATGTTCTTTATCTTTAATTAAATTAATTAATTAAAAAGCTCTGGCCACTAAAGCACCAGTAGATCTTTCTGTTTTTAAATAAGAATGATGATTGTGATTGGTGTGGTCATTACGCCATTTGTTTTTTGTTTTGTTTTTGCTATATAAAACATTATTTCTTCAAAATACATTCCTCCCATTCAATAATCAAAAAGGTTCATGAGGCACTCATAGTCAAGTCAAACTGAAACTAACGACTTGATTGTAATTGAGGACGCGCTGTTATTCATCTGGATGGCTCCTGCAGTTCTAATGGCAGGAAGGGATGTCACAGCCTCCAGTGAATGATGGCATTACTGAGTGCACAACTGAAAACAAATGAAGGAGGTAAATGAGCAGTTTGTCTTTATTTTATTCCCAGCAAACCTGCCACTTTTTTTATGTTGTTTTGGTCTCTAGTCCTTACTTGTATGTAAGGGTTTTGAGTATTTCTAAAGTATGTCTGAGCATGATTGATGATTCTCCTGCAATTTAAAGCCAGCTATGATAAACTCATACTAGCAGTGTATTATTTTCCGATTTTGGTAACAATTACGACCGCCCCTATCTGAGCAACAGAAACATCAGTTGTTTGTTCAAATGCGTAAAACAACCTGACTCTAAGTTTTCCCAACAAGCAACCTCTTGTTGAAATGCAAATAATGAATGTCTTCTCTAAGAAGCAAAGAAGGTAGTAGCATTTGTAATGCTGCACAATGTCTGCACAGTGGAGGATGCTCAGAAAAATACACTTTGAGTAATTTGAAAAGCGTGCAGTATGAACACACCATAATACCCTTGGAGACTTAAAAGGACTTGCGCTTGTGTATATTAAGAATGCTCATAAGAATCAGAATCATAAATTGAAAAGGCGACCCTGAACCAGACAATTTTTAGTTTAATCTTTGTTCCAAACATGCCAACAAACAAAATACAAAAAAGAAAAACAAAACCGGAATGCCCATCTGACATATTCAGTAAACATAAGTATTTCATGTTTGAAAAGGAGCAGGAATGAGTGAATACTTATCAATTCTATCTACCTTTTTTTATTTATTTTTTTTTACATTTTTAATATCTGCCCCAATATTCAACATACACACCTTAAATAAGAATTAAGACATAAACAACAACAGATCAATCTGAATAAACTAATATACACACAGAGATATCAAACAACAAAGACACACTATTAAAAATAGCCTACCTGTTTTGTATCATGTCTACTGTGCCTGTTCCCCTCTCTGTTCTGGCATCTCATACCCCTTTACCCCTTAGATATATTGTTTTTAAAAACTTGTTTGTTAAATGTTCTACATGTTTTCAGTCCCACACCACAGCTACTCCATAAATTAACACCACAGCAATTCAATGATATTTTGCACTTTATTTCATTTGAAAACAAATGTGGATATAATTGGGTAGTAGTTTCAGTTATGACCCTCAAGTGCACAGAGTCATCATGGCAGGACTTGGTACTCAAAGCCCCAAGTGTAGGACAAACCACAAGGACAGAATAGTCCGAGCAGTTCGTATTACTGTTACACTGATACAGGAGAATGGATCTGGTCACTTATGTTCTCAGTGTGTTCCAGTACGGCAGGAACAGAGCGTTTCTTTCACCGTCAGTCAGCACGGTAAGTCACCTCCAGCTCAGCCCCAGTCAGCATCTAAGACTCAGCTAATTACATCCACATACATGCCGAATTTGGCAAAAACCAACAGCAGGCAGGGACTTTCTGTTTCAAGCCGAGGGAAGGATGCAGAGAAGCGGCTTTCAGAATAATCATTTCACGTGGCACATTAGCCATCTTCACGCGTGGCAGTATCATGAACCTGAGAGGAACATGGCATGCGTACTCCTGCCGCTCTCAGCCGGGAGAGACAGAGCATCTAAAGCCAGCCATATCAGAAAAACACACACTGCGCACAGGGGCTTAACGCCTCACCACCGCTCACCAGCTCCAGCTCTCTTTGTTCCCCGAAAATGTGAAATGATATATATATTTTATCCATGTAACTGATTTTGCCAGCTTGAGACAGTTTCAAATTTCTATAAACTAGCTATGAGTGAAATATGAATATTTTAAGCAGCTTAGCACTGATTTAAATATATTTACCAGCAGTGTGTTGGCTGTGGGCCAAGACACAGTGTAATGCTCACAAAGCCACAACTGCTAAACTCAATTTAAGAAAGCTGATAATTCAGACTGGCAGCGCTAAGGCAAATAAAGTCATTTAAGTAAAATATTTCATTTTCTCATGCTTTGTAAAAACAGGAAAGGAGAATAACACAGATATGAAGAGACACGGAGAAAACATGGCAGAGAGAGGAAATTAGGCAACAAGAACAACCACCAGACCACTGTGCTGGTGACTCATTTCCTATCCTGCACTGTGTCCTTTTTCAGTATGACAGGCATTTGTAGGCATGATATAACCATTGAAATACTCTGGTCTACCATTAAAGTTAACCCTCAATATGGTATCTGCAAGTATGCACATAAAAATAAAAAGAAATTAGAGCCACGTGCAATGTGGCATGTGTGTGCACAGATTAATCCTTGTTGTAGGCAGACAGAAACAAGCCTGCTTTTACTTGGATAAGGCACAAAAACAAAGGATTTTGAGCCCTTGTGTTCAGCCTTTGCCGAGAAACATGCAACACATTATACAATCTGTAATCTATAATAATCTCTCTTTTTTTTATTGTTTGCATACTCAAAATAGGGGTCCCAAGAGGGTCCCTGGTTTGAACTTGGGATGGGGGATTCAAGCTCAGGTTGTGGGGGCCCTTCTGTGTGGAGACTGCATGTTCTCCCTGTGTCAGTGTGGGTTTTCTCTGGGTTGTCCAGCTTCTTCCCACCATCCAAAGACATGCAGGTTGATTGGTGACTAAATTGCCCATAGGTGAGAATGTGAGCGTGAATGGTTGTTTGTCTCTATGTGTCAGCCCTATGATAGTCTGGCGACCTGTCCAGGGTGTACCCCACCTATTATCCAATGTCAGCTGGAATAGGTTCCAGCACCCCTAACGGGATAAGTAGTTACAGAGAATGAATGTTCCTAAGTGGCTGTATTTATTTGTCATTATAAAAAAATCTACAGAACAATCTCAGAATTGAGAGTAAGATCATGTTTTTATCACAAGAGCAGGTGATTGAACACAGCAACCCAAAGAAGGATTTCCCTGATTAAATAACAGTAAAATTTAGGTCTTTACGATATCACCTTTTACTCATGTTTTTGCAATCTCTTTCTTTTTTCCTTTTCTTATTTCTCATCAAGTTGCTAACTGCCTTTTCCCACATGTTTCAGAAAGAAATCAAACCAATTTGCCCAGGTTCCAAAGGGTTAAACAGCTTGTAAAAGGCGTCTAAACACAGCAAAAGAAAACTAATAATGATCCAGGTTTCAGTGGGTTAACAGTTTAACTGTGACCTTTGCAAAGTGCAAATTAGCACAACAACCAGCTACACTTAAAATCATTACACACTGATATACGTTACATAACATTTGTGCTACACAGTCATTGATATGTTGTATTGTGTTGTTTGGACCACAAACCTTTTTACTTAGAGTTTTGAGTTCTTGTGATTTCTGTGCTATTCTTTCTTCTGTTAAGCCATGGTGCTTTTCCATCTTACAGTGTCCCAGTGTCACTTCCTAAGACCAGAGAATATCTGTTTATAACAATGTAAAGCTATAGGTTTATAACAGGGTTAAACCTCTATTATCAATTAAAGTGTTATCTTTATTTTACCCATCACATATGGCTGGCAGGGAACAAGCAACAAGGACCCTCGACCTTATAAAACACCAGCAGTGCACTCTACATCTGTTTAAATAAGGCCAGTAAAGCTGCACCTCTTAGTAGGAAATCATCATAAACTGGAAGAACAAGTGAAGGGGAAGTGCTGCAATGGTAGAACGTGTGCTCTGCTGCCAAGGGCATAAAAAGAGTCACTGACACATCATATGCTTGAGTTACCCTCAATGAAGGATGATACGATGAGTGTTGCCATTCTGTGAAACCGCTGAAGTTCTTTCCGTCTCAGCAAACATGCCTACTGGCTGAAAACAGGTTCCCAAGGACTGTATAATAAGAAATACCCACTGGCTCTGTCTTTCTTTGTAAAGTCATTCACATTTAGTCTTTTTTTTTTGCCTCCCATGTGTTTCACTTGGTGAATAGGGTCTACAGATGGGCAATGGGCAAATATTAATATAACTGTTTAAGCAACTCTTCTCTATCCTTTTCATCATAGTCTGTTGGTAAACGTTGTCATTATGTTCCATCCAGGATTGACTGCTGAACCAAGTGGGCCACTTAAAATTAAGTAACTTAAACTTAGTAAACTCCAGTCCAATGTTTGGCTTAATATCAAACCAGTTTGAATAATTTCACACTGGCCCAACCCAAGAAAACATAGTTATGAATAATATACACCATTTCTGCTAGCAGATAACCCTGAATCATACACATTAGACCTTTAAGCCCTTAAACTCTGCTGGACCGATCATTGGCTCCTGTGTTTCAGCTTAACGTTTCTCAAATCCCTTTAACCAAATTTAAATTCTAATAGAGATCTCAGACTTGCCAAAGCTAGAAATTGGGGAATTTCTACTAAAATGTCGGTGAAATGTTTATAAAACCTAAAATTTATTGTGAAAATCAATGGTATCAAAGTTTAGATTTATCAAAACATTTAATTATTTTCACTGCTTTTCAGGACAAACCAACTTTGTAGAACCAAAGTCATAACAACAGCTACTTATAACACTCAAATATAGTTTTTGACAAGTTATTTAGTAAAATATGTGAACAGAATATTTTGGAACTAAATGACTTGTGAAGAGGGATAGTTTGGCTGGAAACAAGTAGCTATTGTTGCTTTGGTTTAATACAATTGTAAACAAGTTATTTGTACCAGAAAATTACAAAGACTGAACGTTTTTCTAAAGTTTTAACCTCTGAAACCATTTATTTTCATAATAAATCTAACATTTCACAAACATTTTTGTAGAAATTCATGATTTCCTAAGTCCCCTGAGTAGCAATGGAAAGTTTGGGATCTCCAATAGAATTTAAAAATAGTTTCAATGGATTTCAGCAACTTATAGCCAAAACTCAGGAGCTAGCGACTGGTCCAGTAGAGTTTAGGGGGTTAAAGATGAACTATGTCTTGTCTGTCCTTGGACATTTTTGTTTATTCAGATGAGTAGCTGATGCCACTGGGGCTGAAGTTACAGCAGGTTTATCACCCTGCCATCACTGCAGCATGACATCCAAAGATGTTAGCTAAATGCTTTGGCAACAGATAAAGGTTGTACTGATGTCCTCATCTCAATGTCACGCAGCAGCCTTTGCCTCTGCTGTTAATTGAGTTACAGAGAAATGCGTACACATGTTTCACAATAAATTGTAATGCCACGTTTGAGTGAAAGACCTCTGTTGCAAAGCACTCACTGGTAAGAGAAGTGCTGATGGCTGAGTATATAAACTACATTTACACTGCAGAGAGGCATAATGAACACAAAGGCACTTGAAGAACAGCAGTGAGGTTCAGTCTAAATATATAAAAGACCTATGCTCAGCATTATCGATGGCTGCACCTTCTCTCATATGCTGGAAAGTGAGAGCTGCTTTTCCTCCTATCTCCATATCTGTCATCGCACAATGAGACAAGACTGTAAAATGAGTGCTCATGGAAGATCATTTTCAGGTAATGTCTGGGCTTAGAAGTTGTCAAAAAGTATAATAGGAAAAGTCTAATTCGATTGTAAAAGCTGAAATGTTTCCCATTAATCT
Source organism: Plectropomus leopardus (assembly GCF_026936395.1). Classification (NCBI taxonomy): domain Eukaryota; kingdom Metazoa; phylum Chordata; class Actinopteri; order Perciformes; family Serranidae; genus Plectropomus; species Plectropomus leopardus. Next base: position 2,824,637 of record NC_142186.1, read on the forward strand.
GCAACAGCCCAAGGATTTCTTTCTTAGAGATATTAAAGAGAGGGGAATCGGTTCTGCTCTGTTCTTATTGTGTTTGTTTTTTGTTTTGTCATTAAATTCACTCGGATAACAATAATGGCATCTGCAAAATAATTGTTATGTCTCGGTCTTCCACTGATAATGTGCGCACCAAAAACTTGCTCCCCACTCAAAGCCAAAAAAGTGCTCAGAATTGATTTACCCTTTTGCAGGTATCTTCCTTTCTAAAAAAATAAAATAAAAGAAATAAAAAAAATAATCCTCCTTAACACGGTTCCATCAAATCAGATTAGTTTTCTCTGATTGAGGTCAAATGTAGTTCAACCAGCACACTTCTAATTGAAATGATAGCTTCGTTGCTAGCTCCAGATAACCTTGACTTCTAACACTTCTTCTAATTCAGCTTGCTAATTGAAGTAGGGAAGATGTAGAGCCGGTAAACAAATTAACAGAAAATCAGCCTTTTGAGCACGAGGATGCGACTCTGCCGGCTGCATCGAGTGCACACTGAATGGAGCATCATGTTCTGGCAGGGCGCTGCCGTAGTATGAATGTGATTGGAGATTGTGAGATCATGAACAAAGACAATGGAGGGCTCTTTGGGATGTGACAGCTCACACTTTTGCTGCATGGTAGTCATGCTGCTGTTGGATTTTTCAGCCCACAACCTCAGCATCCATCTGTTCTGTGTTTGTGTCAAAGGACAACCCAAACACCAGGCACTGTAAATTGCTGCAAGATATAGTAGATACTTTACAGTTGCATATTATTATGAAGCAGATACCTTGAAACAACACTGCTGTTGAGGTGGGGTTAGTATTAGGCAAAAAACCCACTCAATGATGGTTTGATCATATTCTGGCTCAGAATATCCAGGTTTGGACTAAAGTTAATGGATAGGGTTGGGGTTTGATTTAGATCTGGGTTAAGATGTAGCATTTGAGGGGTGCGGGCACATGAGTAACTAAGTGGATTCACTGCTAAAAGTTTTCCAATTTAACCAGTATGTTATGGTTAAAATTTCCTCCAAAAGATTTTATATGGTTAAAAAACCATATTAAAATCACAGTAAAACAATAGGTGGTTATACAGAAAAATGCAAAGATGCAAGATAATATAGATGAAACGGTAGAGAAAAGCATGAAAAATAAGGTAGAGAAGGACTCAAAAATTAAGTATTTTTCTAAAAGGAGAGTTTTGGGGTTAGGGTTAAATTAGTTAATATGTGTATTATTAACATGATATCAATATTTTATTTAAATCACAGTTATTGCTAATATAGTATATTGAGACACCCCTAACACATATGATAATATCATATAAGAATGAGAAGAAGACATATGTTATTAATATTTTTTTTTCACTGTTGTCATTTCCATGTTACATACACAGACCTGAAATACAAACACACATTCACAAACAGGGCCTTTACACATGCATTAAATGAAGAGATGTCAGAGCAAGAGGCTGCACATGTACAGGCACCCTGAGCAGTAGGGGATTCTGTGCTATGCTCAAGGGCACCTTGGCACTGCTCAGGAGGTAAAGTGGCAGCTCTCCAGTCACCAGTCCATACTGGTACTTGAACCACTGACCCACCTATTCCCAAGTCAAGTCCCTATGGATTTAGCTACTACCGTCCTAAATAATCCAGCACTTATTCGATCATTTTTGTTTCTTTATGTGCGTGCTGTGTCTGTCCCTGTGTCTTTTCACTATCTATGAAGTCTAATAACCCTTTTTGTTACAATTTTGTACAGTTTGCAGACTTTGCCTAAACCTCCCTACACTCATATATTGAGTGTAATTCATTTGCCAGAGAAGAGACAAAATTATGACAAAAATCAGTAATAAGTCTGATAGATTATCTATAGATATTGTGATAATATCGTTCACGTGAACTACTGTGAACATGTAGCATAAATCTGGTATAGTGCCAGCCCTATTATGCACACATTGTATGGTCTACTGTACCCAAGAGCCATCACTGAATTGACCATTAATTGCTATTTTATTCTATTCATTCCACTAGCCACAGTTTGCTCGTGCTGATTGTAAACTTAGGACCCCTAATCATTTCAGTCCATTTCAATAAAGTTTTATGAAAATAAAATGAGAGATAAAAACAAGGAAGACAACAGTAATTTACACAATTCTACAGTACTTTGAACAGAATGCAAAAGGGAAAAAAGATTAATATGGAGCCACAGATGGCTGAAAGATGCACACAGCATGGTGTATTGTACAGAAAAGTTCAGTGTTATTTTTATCACAGCACATCTTCAGTCAATAGTACAGTTAGCCACAGCATTTACAATACTACTGCAACATTTGATCATTACAACAGCCTCACTATAGTGTACAACAAATTCTTTGACAGTAGCCATGTCCAAAATCAGATCTGCCAGAAATCCAGCCAGAAAATCAAGAAGTCATATACAGATGTAGAGGAAATTTAGCTCCATTCTTAAATTAGTCATGGGCGACCATACATGCAGGAACTTATTTTTGCTAAACTAGTACTGTGCAGTATAAATGTGAATGCTATATATGTGCAGATGATCAGGCAAGATGTCTGTCAGCTGCAAACCACTGTTTGAGACCAACAAACAACAAAACTGGTTGATTTAAAGTGAGACATCCGGAGCATTTCCAGCGGGGACTGAGACACCAAAACTGGGTTTAAAAAACAAAATTACATTTTAACCTTGATCGTGCTACATCTTTGGAGTTAAAGAATGAGTTGAGTGAGACATATGATGCATTTTCAGCAGTAATTGTGCCACATAAACTGGATATTTTAAGCCACAATATGATTGTTTCCTAACCATAACCAAGAGGTATTTGTGCCTAGACAAATTAACCACAGTACTATTTAAACATTGTTTCAACGTATCACATAATGAGGTAAGAATGTAACACATTTGTGGTTTGCAGAAACGTACAATTGGAATATTTATTCTCGGGATGGGAGTTAAGAGTTACAAGAAAACTGCCGTATATACATCAGAGGTTCGGATAGTCATAAGAATCTGCACACTATCTCTCTTAGACACTATGTGTCTCTGAGTTGCATTTACCAAAATTTCTAAGTTGTCTCTTAACTAAAGCCACTCAGTCCTCTGGACAGATCATAACGTTACATCCGCTTGTCCTTCACTCCATCATTACCTTGTTTGAAACTCCATCCCGATGGATATTCCCCTGCAGTGGAAGTCCCACATCCAAGATATTTTATGGATCCAAAAACCAGGTCTGACTGGGAACTGTCCTGGTAAATTTGCAGTCTTTTTCAGCCTGTTAAGCCTGTCTGCATTATTAATTACCTCCCAGTACTGCAAATCTCACTGGAAGGTTAACGGTAGCTTTCCCATGAGCAGACCCTTGCACTTTGACTTGATGTGATGACATTGTCACGTCAGATCAGAGTAATTAAATCAATTTGCACATTTTAAATATCTTTATTCATACATTTTATGATAGATACCCTTTTACATGCTGTTCCAAACGTAAAACAATTGTTCTGATAACCCATGAGTTATGGTAAAACAGCTAACTATGCAACACGCTCTCATCCCAACTCGTCACGCATTGCCACCTTGCAGTGGACTTCATGTCGACAGGATTTAGGTATCCTTCTGCTTCTGTTGTTAACATTTCGGGATGCCGCTACTTTGATGTCAACAAATGCACATGATGGGATGACAGCGTATGTGGTTTTGTTTAAACAACAAAAAGCAAGCACTGGACGCTATTGTAGTTAGATTATTCTAGGACAGTCCTCTTAGTTCAAGCTATATCTTATTGAAATGGCTATCAAAGTACATGTGGCGGGCTGAGTGGTCTGCAGAGAATTCGGCTCTGAACATTCACTGAACACCTGCTTATATGGGTAAAATAGGATGAGCGATCACCCGTGCACATTGAACATGGATGCAAGTGGCACTGGTTCCGTCCAACTGCATTCTCATCTGACACCATTTGTTACATGTGGATGTGGGAGATGGCTTTTGGCGTCACACACATATGCCAAAAGCAGTGATAGAGTGGCACTATTTGACAAGTTCAGAATGAGAACGTGTTGGTTGTTCTGCCAATAGTGGGGCTGCAGCACCAACCTTCCACGGCACTTCTTCGGCATAAAATCTACCCAGGATAAGATCTGCGGAGTTGATGTATAAACTGTTAGTTGAGAAACAGCACCATCACCTAGCTGCACCTTTAACAAACAGACTTTGAGGTGTTGTTACATACATATTGTCTCTGTTGTCAGAGTCAGGCTAGCTTTTCCCACCTGTATTTATGCTAAGCTAGGCTCTCCTCGTCTCGCCTCCAGCTCCTGTCTCTCTTTCTTGTCTTGTTGTCAGTATAAACATTAGATCAATCCTCTCATCTCATTTTATAGAAAGAAAACAAATAGCCATATTTCCCCAAATGTTTTAGTAATTCTCAGTTTACAGTTGCATCTTCTGCCTCGTGCATTGTGTGTTTTCCAGTACGATGTCTGTGCTGGGCTCTTTTTTACACCCCGGAGCGTTTTTATCCCGGTCCCTGCTGAATCTTTAACACGCTGCTTGGATTCATATTATAATCGTGCCCAACCACAGAGCCTTCTCTGCCAAGTACTGTATATAAATTATCCACTCTCCTTTGATGTAAGCCTTTCTGACTGGAATGCAATTCATAATCCATAACCTGCTTCATTTTTAAGCCCAGACCTTATTATCTTTTCTTTTTCTTCCATCATGACTATCGATTATGTTCAAGATTTCATCACTGGCAAGCGTGATGCAGCTTCAGCTGACTGGAAAAACTGCTCTTCAATACACACCCACAGAGGAAACACAGTCTCCAATAGCTGAATCCGAAAAGACCATTTTAAGTCAGTGCATCACACACACGCCGCAGTCAACCTGCATGCTTGCATCTCGTTTCCGTTTAGCCTGAAAGAGTCTACATTCAGTATGAGATAGCTGCCGTGGGCTGGCCGGCTGCTCGTTGTTCATGTGATGCTACATCCATGTCATGTGGGATTTTCTGCAAACATGGCCTGCAGACTGGAAGAGGTGTTCATGTCATCATCCCCATGGAAATATGGAGGAAATGTTGCAGTGTTTTACCTTCTATGTGGTGTCACAAATTTAGGAAGTGTGACAGCTCTGGCAGTAAACATCACTGGCAATCTAGCAAGTGTGTCGGGGAAAATATTAAACATGGAAATGATTATTGTCATTGTTATTTTCTCCTGTTTGCCAAATGTTCCCCCTGTGAGTCTACTGTTGAGCAGTATGTCTGACAAACCAAAGCTAGTATGAGGAGGCCTTGATGCAATTTTAAATGAGACGGCTAAACAGGGAAAATCCAATATTATAATTTAATAAAATGTGCTGCATTAAAATTTGAATTTGTGCAAAATATGGTTAAGTCCATTTAATTTGTGTCAGCAGTTGTAGACTCTATTTGCATACAGACAGTCTCATCATTGTTATGATACTGCAAATTGTCTTTACCAATAATGAACAACGTCAAATGATCATGGTGTTGTATCTCTGTGGGGCTGAATTGTACGGTGGTGGCGGGGTTGCAAGGTTTGCATATTTTCTCTTTAAATAAAAAAAAAAAAGAATTAAGGAGTAAGGAGATACCTGACCAGATGATCTGGCGACACTCTGTTATCAGTTTGACACATTTTCTATAGCTGCAGCAGCAGTAGAAACTAGTGTTGTCAGAAATATTGATTTATCAACACATATTGATTCTGAATATTTGAAATGATTTTAACACTCATTTTCTGCAGTATTTATACACAGGTAACAGCTGCTCTTTCTCGCACTCTCAAACTGTTAATATTTACAGTCAATCTGCTGTTCTCTGATAGAAATCAAGAAAAGAATATGTGTTTTTGTTATACTCATGTTTTTAGACAAAGCATTAAATTGTTTGTCCTCAAGATATGGATTCCCCTCGAATCAAAATTGGTATAGTAAGAGCCACTAAATCACATATTTTATACTTACCAGTTTCTGTATATTTTAATGGTGTATAGTAGTAGACTAAACTAACATTATGTTGATATTTGTATTATTAATTATGTCATTTCTGTTAGAATGCAGGAAAAATTATGTACCACAGTTATGGTGCAGAAAGGCAGTTTAATGCACATGACAAAAGAGGACAGGATGATGTCATGCTAGGAGGCGACAAGAAGTAGATGTTAATCAATGTAAGTTTCTGACTGTGCTTTCATGTAGGAGCTTGTTGTACACTTTTATGCGAGAAAGGAATAGGATGTCAGGTCAATAGTTGACCAGATGTATATTTGAAATTCCAAAATAAACTTTGTTAAAGTTTTTTCCTGTCACATATGAGTACTTGGATTCTACAAAATGGTCAAAACTGTGAAACCTTGCAGACTAAGTGGCCTAAGAACTTTGGTAAGTTGAAATGGCTACTACAGCTATCAAATAACATTTTTTCCAAGGTCTTGTATGAAAGTGAGATTAATTTAGATTTTTGATAGATTTTTATTTATTTGAGTTACCTGCCCCAGATAGAGCCCAGATCATTTGGCTTCAAAGACAACAGAAAACAACCAGGATGGTCACATGACCAGTTCTAACATAGCTTCACACACTGTAAGGAAAACATGTGAAAGCATTACAAAGTTTAAAGGTTTTAGTTAGTTTCATCACAAGAAGGTCTGATTATGATGGATGCAATGTTCTGTGTTATAGTTTCCACGTATTATTCTTATTAAAAAGCCAGCACAATATATAACCAGATAACTTAAACAAATTGGGGTTAGTTAGTTTTTTCACCTTAACCCTAACCTGGTTACAGAGTGTAATCTTTTGAAAACAAAATCCCTACTGTCACCATTTAAACAGACAATGTGCAGGTCCTGTGAGAACGGTGACGTCATGGCCACACTTTGTACTTTGCACTTCTGTTTTTGTGGATCCGCGTACACGAGGATTGTTCTCGCAATGTTATCATATGAACGTGGGATTTTTTTTTAACAATGCAAAGTAGACTTTTCCATTTTTAGCAGGGCCATTCTGGTCTAAATATGGCCTTAATATAAAGACCAAAGGCCAAGGCCAGACCATCAGATCTCCAGTACTCAGATGTGGTCATGAGAAAAACAGATGCATCATCCAGTCAGTCCGGGAGATAATTCACTCAACACAGCCACACAGAGTGAGCAGAGAGGGACACGTCACACACTCTATTCTGTATCAGTGAAAGGAGGACAGTTTGGTGTGCAGTGCATTTTGTTTAGCTCTGAGCAGAAGGTCAGGAGTCAGCCTTTTGACAAATGTACCGATGGGTTTGTGGTGAATCGACGGCTCAGACTGAAAAAAAAGGCCATTCTTCTTCACTGCTCACACAACTCCACCTTCATGAGCAGTAATCAGACATCTGCGCTGCTTTTTCAATCACACCTGGTCATGCATGTTTTGCATAAGTACTGTGATATTCAAGCCTTGCCTGTGGGTTCCTGCAGGTGCTCTCCCAGTAAAAGGTGCTGTGTATGTACAGCATGTTGTCTCTCAAAGCCCTCTCAGCCTCTGTATAAAGTGGATAAACATGCTGGAAGTGATTTTTTTCTATCAGACTTTCTCTCCTTCCACCATCTGTCACCGCCAGACTCTCTGATAGCTTTAGCTTTATTTGCGCTGACGGAATAGTGCCCCCCTACTGTTCTGGCCCGTAAAGCAAACCAGCAAATTTCCCTCCAAATCCAACCTGGACAATTATAGACCATGGCTTCTACAAACTATGAATCTTGTTTCTTTAAACCTTCCTCTGTGCCTCTGAAGGAGAAAAAGTATTTTCTGTTCTGGTTGTACTGTATTTTCCATACAGTTTTGATAACAGTGTCTTTGGTTAAGACTTGGCATGCATATCAATAGCACCACAAACCCACTTAAAAGGTGTCTTCAGCCCCTTTCCCACTGCACAAAAAACCCAGAATGCCCACATACACCTGGCTTTTGTATTTAACCCTTAAAAATCAAAGCAAATTCACCCGATTTTTTTTAAAGGGCCAACAAGAAAATTGCTGGAAAATTAGCACAAAAAATAAAGTTAAAAAGAAACCCCCACACAAAACAAACAAAAAAAATGTTAAAAAATGATAAAATATAAAAACAAATTAATTAATATAGATATATTTTTATGTAACACAATTTTTATTTTATATCTTTTTATTGTAATTTTAATATTTATGAAAACTGTTATTATTTTTTTGCTTTTTTGGGGGGATAATTTTCCTCTAATTGTCTGTGTCTCATTTTCTCTCACTTCCTTCTCTCAGGTTTTTTAAAGTCATTTTCTTATCACCTTTTACTAATTCTTGCCAAGTTGCTAATTGTTTTTATTGCCATGTTTTTTAAAAAATAAATAACTAAAAAAAAAAAACTAAAACCAATTTGCTCACATTTCAAGGCTTTAAATGCTTGTGAAATGTGTCCGTAACCTTTCCCATTAACCATTTGAAACCTGGATCATCAGCCTTCTTTTGCTGCAATCAATCATAAATTCCCAGAAACAAATAGCTCTACAGGAGGTAAAGCCTTTTAGCGTTTGTCAGCTCCTGCTCTGTTTTTCCAGCAGGGATTGTGCCTCCAAATCCAGACATCTTAACCCAAAACACGATCTTTTTTCTAACCAATTGGGTTTTTGTGCCTCAACCTAACCCCATTTTAACAATAGCATTGTTAAAAAGTAAAGAAACCAATATGATAACATGCAAATGTAACAAATCCTTGGTTTGCAGAAACATATCGTGCCAATATTTAATCTGGCAATTAGGTTAGAGGACCTGTTATAAAGAGGATTTGTTAAAATGCAGAGATTTCACTTTATATAAGATTAATTTGGTCTCAATAATTCTTACTGTCTCAAGGAAAGACCAGCACCAACAATGTGTTTGTCCTTTTTGGCTTCCTCATCCAGTCAGTGGCTCTCAGCACCAAGCCATTTGAGTCCTCATGAAAACTTTAATCTTTCAATACAGGTTTCATTTTTACAATATGTCAGTAATTTCTCAGCTGGCCACTGTGACATTTAGTGAATGTTACTGAAAAAGGTAGAAATAGTGCATTTGTTGAGGACTATTTTAAGCTGTGGATTAATACACATTTAGTGCTTTTGTCAGTTTATGGAATTATAATCAGTAACATTTCCAAGCTGTCTCTTCAAAAAACTGTTGTGCCTACAGCTTCACTGATAAAGTGGAAAGCAAATGGGAAAATTAGTTTGTTCTATTGGAAGATGCTGTGATTATCACCTCCCATTTCATACTTACCGCTCTCCACCGGGCAATGATCGGTTTAGCCACCCATTGTTTCCAGGCACCTCGCGTTCCTCCGCAAATCTCCTTATTTACAAGTCATCAGCGAGACGGGGGCCGCAGCCTGGGGGATAATGTCAACTTCTCTGTGCAGTTATTGACAGGCAGCCTTCTCGCACAGCCAGTTATTTTCTAAAGAGTTTTTCTGGCCTCCACCTGCAACATTTAGCTCATCTGCCCCATTAGACGCTGACCTTCATACTTATGCCGACCGCGGCAGCCGGGGCCCACGCACCTGATTCAATCTCCACTCTGCCGAGATCACAGAGACATAAAGTGCCAGGATAAATTGATGCATTTATAGATACACAAATACTGCTTAAAATTGCTTCTTTGGGGTGTCAGGAGTCTCCACGATGTCCATGACTCTGTGGCCAAGATGAGAAATTTAGTATTAAATCCATGACTTTCCATACCGTCTGCTTGTTGGACCGCTTCCTTGACCTCAACTTTTTTTTACCTAATGCTACTTTTCTAAAGGGGTGAAGCGTCTGCTTTCATCCAGTAGCTCATGCAGTGGATGTGTGAAATACATTACGCCATATTCCTGTGAAGTGACCTTGAATGTGGCTTCTCCTCCACTCAAGTAATCCAATTTCCTGACCTCACCTGTCTGCAATACAACTGCTCAGAAACTCAAATATTTCAGCAGAGCCGGCAGGCTCGAGTCGTAGTTAGAGAGCTGACAGGTCACACAGTGCTGTGGTTCCGACCGTCACTGCTTACAGCTGATCTGTATCAAGCTTTATCTTCAATGGGCCGTGGGAAAATTCAGTCGTGTGCTTTCTATCATCAGAGGCTGTCGGCATGTCAGCCTCCGATTCAACAAATACAATCACTCCATCTGAGTTCTAACCCTGCTTCATGTCCTTATTCACCACACAGCTTATTAAAAAAATTCATTTTAACCCTTTAATACCTGAGAAAACTGGACAGAAGGCAATGAGCAAGTTAAGAGGAAATGACCCGGAAAAGAAATTAGTAATTAATTAATACAACAACAAAACAAAAAACAACAAAATGTATTGAAAAAATGTGCTTAAAAATAATAATAATCCTGCACCATAGTTTAAATATGTAATTATGATCATTATAAATGGTCCTATAGAATAAATAAAAGTTAACCCAAAACTTCAAAATATTAGTAAAAGTTAGTAAAAAAAATAATCAGAAAATTACCGAAAACTCATTTTAGAATAAAGGAAAAAGAGATTAAAAAAAATAAAGCTTTTAAAAATAACATTGAAATGACCAAGAAAGGGTGCTTTTAAAGTATAATAAATTTGTAGCATATTTATATCCTTAGCTTTTTTCTTTATTTTTTCTTAGACATTTTTCTTAAAAGCTTCTCAAAAATAATTTTCTAAATCTAAATAAAAGACTTGATCTATTGCTCAGGGTTCAAGGGTTAACATACTTGTAAACGTTATCAGAAAGCAGTGACGTTGCCCCAGGTTTCAAAGGGTTACTCATATATTAATCTGCTCAATTTTTTTTTTTTAAGAACTCACAATCTGTAAAAAGCTTTTTTTAATCACAGAAGCTGGTCAGAATGATTAAAAACAGCAGCTGTGGCATTCTTCCTCTGAGCAGTTTTTCTTGTGTTTGACTTTCAAAATGGAAATCCAATTTAGCCATCCATCACTCTCACACCATAATTCTTCAAGCGGCTGATGGAGCCAAACCATTTGCAAGCTCCTATTTTGAAGAATAGCTACTACAAATGAAAACACATCAAAACACATCCGGAAATTTAATGTTGGGATTATTGCATTAATAGCAAGCTCTTTTCATGTCATTTGTCAGAGCCGGAGCTGCAACAGAAGCAGAGGAAATCCCATTTGTGAAGTCAAAATTCAATTGGTGGAGTTAAGGAGCACAGTTTTGACAGTGGACAAGTCAAGGTGTGGTTTATACTTTGAGGCTATTGCTTCTTTTTAAAGATAATCTAGTTGAGGCTTATTTGTTGTCCCATATGCACAATATGAAAAATGTATTTTTAACAGAATATAATGCAGGAAAAGATTTTAAGCGTGATTTAGAATATCAAATTTCCAATGAGGTTTACTGTGTCTGAGTGCACTGATGTCATTCATCGCAGTAGAGTTTATTGTATAACTGTAAAATATCCTGCCCCCATTACATATTTCTGTCGCAAGTATCATATCCGAAGGATAGTTACATTGCAAAATTGCATCAACCAATATATTCCCCTCCCAAATATTGGTATCAGCATCAGCCTGAAAAATCCAGTATCAGTCAGGTTCTAATTATGTCTATACATTTGCTATTTAGCCTGGCCTGCTGACCTTCCACATTTAAGAATGCCATGCACATGCAGTCTTTAAAAGGGCACTACAATTATACGCATGCACATCAGTGTTTATGTCACGAGGATTTCTATTCAGCCTGCATCTTCTGTGGCTCTGCAGGAACTTGTTGAGTCTCAGAAGTTAACCCTGATGATGTCACCAGGGCGAGATGACATCACTAGGGTCAGATAAGCAGATGACAGCATAGAAGCTTCAGAGTTCATATATTTAACAGAGAGCACGACCTAAAAACTGGGTGTGTTTGAACAACATTAGCTTTTACGAGGGCAGGAGGGTCGAGTGAAAGACATTGTTAAGTCGGAAGTGTAGGATCTAGTGCTTTTGTAATCTGCTGCTTAGATTTTGAGCATTTGCTGTTTAATCAACCCAGAAGAAAATCTTTGTGTATTTCTGCAAACCACAAAATACATTACAAATCAGTGTATCTTATTAATGTTTTTGTGTAAGAGTGGAGGTTTTTTTAGGTGTCAAAACCCAACCACATGTTAACTAAGGTATCTGCTACATAATAACATACATATCCATGGTTTGCAGAAATGTACAATGCCACCATTTTATGTTGTAAACCAGGATTTGAGACCAGTTGTTTTTTTTAGTGAATCATTGCTGTGTCTGTGGCTTCACCAAACATTTGTCTTATGTCGCGCCCGTCACTGTTTTTTTCACTAAAGTGCCATGAAGAGCTGTTTTTTTTTTGTTGTTGTTGGTGGTGGTGGTGGTGGTGGTGGTGGGTTTTTTTGTTTTGTTTTGGTTTTTTTTACAAAGACTTTGCTGCCTTCCCAGCAGGAAATCTGTCCTCAATGGCATTTTAAGCCAAAATATCATCTTTTCCAAACATTTTTTTGTCTTTAAACTAACCACATATAAATCAATGTAATGTACGACATAAAAACATACAAATGTAAAATATCCATTGTTTGCAGAAACGTACAATGCTACAATTCTTTCTAGAGTTTATGTGGCCCACTGTTTAAGACCAACAAACAACACATTCAGCGGTGTTCCATTGGCTTCTTACTCACCAAATATGATTGTTTTTCGCCCACCTGTTGATGCTTTTCCAGCAGGCTTGTGCCCCCAAAAACAGGTATTTCAAGTCAAATATAGTCTTGTCCAAACCACAACCAAGTATTTTTTGTGCTCAAAGCTAACTAAACATTTACCACAGCATTCTTGAAATGTAAAATTTCCAAGAATCTACTACAAAATAATGTGCAAATGAAATGTATCTGTGGTTTGCAGAAACGTGAAATGTCAACATGTTTTTACAGATGGGGTTGTGTTTAATCTGTTTTGCAACATTTCCCCCACCTTTGTAATACTAAACGAATACTGTAACAACTTTCTGTAAAAATGCAGCCAAATTCTACATTAATGAACCGTTTTATTTCAAAATAGAGTTAAACACCATGAATCTTGATGCTTTTTGGAGCCAAAACAACACTTAGCGTATACAGTAGGCTGCTATATGATTTTATGCCATTATGCTGTATTATTACTGTAATACATTTCATGGTAATACACTGCTGAAGTAAATGTGGCAGTGACACTGTCATCAGGATAGGATACTGTTAACTACAGCTGTCAGTGGCTTAACGTAGTTTTTTAACACTTTATTTATAGTTTCCTTCATGACAACAGATGGCAACAGACAGGTGGTATTGAATTTAATAAACTGCAGTAGGATATAAGCAACACATAAATTACTGGCTCTCAAAAAAAGTGAAGAAAAATAACACTGACAGAACAGGTCTTATTAACAGCTCAAAATGTGGTCTTAAGCTGCTCGGAAAGACAGTTTCCCAACATATTCAATAAAAGGCCTCCAAGTGCAATTATACCTCCCAAGTGAACCCTTCAGGGTAAAAATCTTAGCTTCTCTATTTGAAGACACATCTTGACTTCCTTGATCGACTGTATAAAGGAAGTGGGACAGGTAGCCTTTCATCTAACAAGAATTAGCCTTCGTGCTAACAATGATGTAAATGCAATCACATTCAACTGGTATGTATTAATAACTTGCCTAGGTAGAGGTACACCAAACAATGCTATAAATGCTTCACTATCTATTGGTTTCTTGCAAATATGTGAATATACCTCCAATATTAGTTCAATGTAATTAAAAAATTTGTCAAAGTGTAACCCTAACTCTTAGATGCAGTTATTTTCAGACCAGTGTTCTGTTTTTGCAGCTCAGCTTAGCTCAGTCACTGCAGTTATCTCCTGGGCCACTGACATGCTTCTGCTGAATGTTTTCACAATTCTAACTGAAACATGTCACCTTCAATGATGAAACCTTAAAACACACACACACACACACACACATTAAAGGCCCACAGAGGCCCGCTGGACAGATTTGTCGACACACAAGTGGCTGGTAGCTGATAAAAGTCCACTGGCAAAGAAAGAGAGGAGGAAAAAATGGAATCACAAGACACGTCGTCTGACAGACAGATTCAGGTTGTAATTGTTTCAGCCTTCTGACTCTGCTGCTGTGACATACAGGCCTATTTAACAGTGGAGCGGGAGGAAATAATGGGGTGTGATGGGGTACAGGGTGTTTCCCTCAGCACACTGTGCTCACCTCTACACGTGCACAGGATGACTAGTGGCTACGCTGTTCCCGACAGGCTGCAAGGCCAGAGGTTCACAGGATTCCACCTTTCTATCCAGTTACACTTTGAACCACATCCTACAGCTCCATCAGCGGAAAAATCAATCTGCACCTCATCAATTTGCATTCATGAATTAAAGAAATTTACATTGTGGATTTAATTACGGAGGATTTCTCCTCCACAGTATCAGTGGTTTCTTCCAATCCATGCAAAGTAAAACGTTCAGATTATTCAACAAAACATACATCTGTTGATATCAATATATTGACAAACTAAAGTACCTGTATGCATTATTGTGATTGTAGTATGTGATTGTGTGTATTGCTGATTTTTTTTAATGATACAATTCTGACAGGATCAATTAAACCAAACGTATTATTTGAAGGATTTTGTTTCTGTAGCGTTTTTCCGTCCTCCTGCTGTTCTGTTCTGCAGTGGCAGCCACAATGTGTGATATGAAAGTAAGTCGACTTCACTTCTTGCCAACCGTTGGCCACAGCTATACAAATGGTGACTTATGCTGTGTACAAATTGATACATGAGATCTTTGGAATATTTCCACTTCAATAAATGAATGCAGGTATAAAACACACATGGACCTGAAGTGCACTATTTCTGGTGTAAGCATCATAGAGCTGCAGTGTGTCAAAATTCAAGGGGAAAATTATGGGTCAAAAGGTCATCTAAAATTTCTCTTAAAGCGGATTAACCCTTTGAAACCTGGATCAACATCACTTTTTTTGTGCTGCATTTAGGCATCTTCACAAAACATTTAAACGTTTGAAATCTTAGCTTTGTTTCCTTTGAAAAAAGGCAATGAGCACCTTGGAAATATTTTTTTCCATAAATTGCAAGGAATGAATGGATTTGAAAAATTTATTTAAGAAAAGCTATGGAAAAATGTCCAAAAAACTATATTTATCATTATTATAATTCTATATTACTTTTGAGCGCTCTTTGGGTCATTTGCTTATATTTAAATATTTTTAAAACTTTTTTCTGTGTTTTTTCCTCTATTTTGTTCTAAATTGCTCATTGCCTCTTTCCCGTGTTTTTGAAAGTAAAGCCAATCAAGCCAATATGCTCAGGCGAAAATGACCTTACTGGTGTGTTGTATGTTTGTTTATTCTTTGCAAAAATAATGAAAAAAGGGATTTGCTGTGATAAATAATATTTTACTGTCACTGTGATTTC
Source organism: Plectropomus leopardus (assembly GCF_026936395.1). Taxonomy (NCBI): domain Eukaryota; kingdom Metazoa; phylum Chordata; class Actinopteri; order Perciformes; family Serranidae; genus Plectropomus; species Plectropomus leopardus. The sequence goes on from NC_142186.1 coordinate 2,840,155, forward strand.
AAATACACATACACACACATACACACACACACACACACACACACACACACACTGTATTCTGTACAGTCTGAATGATTGAATGAAATTACAGAGCACACACAAACACTATTGCTCGGAAATCACCATCTATCTCTCTCTCACTCACACACAGAAGTGCGTAAATTCATAAACAGCTGACACTATTCACGCACACATGTTGTGTTGCTGTGGTGTGAGGGGACACTGATACCTGCAACCTTTCAAATTTTAAACTTTCCAAACAGCAACAAGTTACAGGCTGTCTCCTTATGGATCATTTGTGTATCAGTTTCTCTTTTTGGCAGCTTTGCACTGTAGTGCAGTTCTGTGCCAGCTCTTTGGACGCACCACTCTCGTTATTGCTCCCGAAAAGCCGCGTTACACTGCAAATAACACTCTGAACAGCAACTTTCCCACAAGTGAGGAGAAGAGGGAAAAGTGAGTCCCCAACAGGTCAGAGCAACATGAACACAGCAATCAAACTTTCAGGGGAAAAAAGAAGACTCACCGAATCTCAAGACGTGTGGCATCCCATGAGAATATCCCACACAGTGTAATAGCAGCAGTAGAAGCCTGATGGTGCACCTGACTCTCGCATTAAGTATCAGCAGGGAGGTAATCTTCATGGTGCTTGTGTGGTGCACAGGATTATTATTCCCTGAATCGGTATATTCCCCAGAATTATTTTCTCTTTCACCGCTTTAACGTGAAGCGAGGCGGTTGGGCACCACCGGCGGGCTGGGCAACGCTTTCCCCACATCCATTTAGCAAAAGAAAAAAAAAAAAGAAGGAAAAAAGCACTGCGTGTCCAGCTCACTGCGCCAAGAAGAAACAGCCCTCCGACTCAGCTGAGGAAGATGATGGTGGAGGTGGTGGTGGTGGAGGTGGCCGGGCGTCCATGTTAGGCAGGGCAGAGCTTGAAGAGATCCATCTACTGAAAGACACAGATTGGAGGGGGGTGAGAGGGGGAGAGCGTGTGGAGATCCAGCGCGACCAAGTGAGAGTGAGCGAAGCGGCGGTCTCAGCAGCCTCGGCAGCCCGAGCTCCTCCTGCTGCACTGCCGCACAGCATCTGACGTCGAGCCAACACTAGTAGTGGGGGAGCGCACGGGGTGGATCGGGCATGTTTCTCGGCTACTGCTGACCACACTTCGCCCCTTGATCTATATCGCCTGGCCAAATTCTCATGCCTCCCCCCACTCCTCCTCCATCCTTCCCTTTCTCTTCCCCTAATGTCGTGTCCCCGGCCGGCTAGCCGCCGCTCTCCGGTTCTCCCGATTTTTTTCCCCTCCTCGCTCCGGTTCAATGGCCGTTCCTGGCAGCGGAGCGCCGCCGTGCACAGTCGTATAAAAGCCAATCTATGAATTTTGAAAAAGATCGCCCGTGTTTGATCGGAGTCACTCAAGCTTGGACTCATGTGAGGGCTCCGTGAAGCAAACCTGTCACTGTGCACTCAACAAGATGAATAGCCTCTGCTCACCCCCTCACTCTTCTGTATTTGGAATTATTACTTTTTTTTTTTATTTTTGGACTTTTCCCTGAGCCTGTGCAGCCTGTTAGAAAAGAGCCAGCCCTCAACATCAGAGTTTAATTTAATGTGTGTCTTCAATCTGACTTGTGATCGCAGGAAAGTGCAACATTGGCTCCCATATATGACTACTGAATTACTGGCGAAGCTTACGTGCACTGAAAGAGGAAAAAATATAAGTGTCATATTTAATATTTTCCCCAGAGGCTGGACTGTGGCCTCTATTTATTTACAAATACATCTGAAAACAAAGGGTTAGTTTTACTAGACATCTAGACACAGCAGCACACGTGATTGCTGTATTATTTCTAAATGTAAATCCTCAAGTTTTCAGTTAAATTGTGGTTGGTAATTCTGAAGCATAATTTCTACATTCTATAGATTCCTTCTCTAAACCACACATCTTAAACAGGATGGGAAATATTGAATATGTAAAGGTCAAGCTGATTTGGAGCAAATCAAAAGTGTAATATCATCGTCAGCAATGAACGAAAATAAAGTGTTTTCCGAAAAATACTTTATCATTTCCTCCTATAAGAGCATCATTTCTGTTACTGAGATATAGCACTGGCTTTAAAGACGGAAACGCTTTACATTTAGGCCACAGTCCAATGTCCTAAACGAGCCTATGCTTTGAGGAGTTTTCAGGAGGATCCAGCTTTGCGTTGAGGCTGTTTCAGCACCCTGGACAGCGAATCTGTTTTTAAACAAGTCTTTGTATTGCTACGCTCTCAGCACCATGGACAGCGACACCGCGGCCCCTCGTGTTTCCATGTATTTTTGGCGGCTTCCTCTGCTCCCTGCCTCCTTAATTAGTAGTGGGGGGACTCTGTTTGGACCCGGTCCATGTGATAATACAGTTTATGCCTAAAGGTTAAATATTGTTTCACCTAACCGCCTGCTTTAACATTAATATCAATTTCTTGTGGCCAACACTCAAATAAATCCCCAGCCCGACTGCCCAACGTTTTTGGAAAGCTACAATAAACAAATATGTTAATTGTATGAACAGGCTAAATGAGATTATTAAAAGCAAACTCATAATTAAAATTAAGTGCATCATCTGAACTGGGGAGCCGTCCACACCTGGCACAACATGGAACAGGGAACTTACAAGTTAATTTCTCTATATATTTTGAACCAAGCTTTATTTTTATTTTTCATAGTTGGCGCAAATTTTACAGGATGTCAGAGGATTTCCTGAGGCGGTGAAAGAAAACAAAACCATGTCTGTGATTTGCTTGTCACTCCTCGTGCAATGAATAAATCGGCCCAGTATTTGAATGCACACAGAGGTCATAATAAGAAAGAGTAGCTCTGAACTAATTTGAAGAACACAAAGCCGCAGTTCTCTGAGAGCCGTGCGTAACGGCCACAAAGGTGCATATGGAGTCTGCGGGGCTGCCAGGTGAAAAAAAAAAACACAGTTGGCACCGGTGCATACTCATCTCGATTTCTATATATTCATGTCTTTTTACACATAGAGCTACAGCTCAACAAATGCCACTTTGAACATGTGAAAAGGGCTTTAAAACAAGCTGAGCGGAGCCCCTCCGCCGAGCGACGCTGCGTGATGATAAAGTTGATTTAAAGCTAATGTGCTCATCAACTATGAGATTTAAATGCGCGTCTCGTCTCCGCGAGTTTCCCATCCAACCCCGTGAACTGGAGACGTTATCTACGGATCATTCATAAAGCGGATCACGGTAGGCATTTAACGACCCTCATAATGTCTTTCAACCCCACAACAGTGAAGGCATCAGCCCGGGGAGGAGGAGAGGGAGGAGGAGGAACCAGAAAAGGTGACAAGCGTCTCCAAATAGAGGTCGGGCAAAGACACGGGAGGTCAGATATCTCCAAGGCTTATCAAAGCACAAATCGGAGCCTCTTTCTGAGACATCTGAATGTTATTTTCGCTCTGGGCGCGCAGGTTAAAAGCAGCTTTGGCGCCATAAACTCACGGGTAAACTTCGAACCTGGCCGGTGAGGTGCGTAACGGTGTTTTCTCCGCGTTTTTGCCGGTTGGAAACGATGTAAAAAATCGGCCTCATCTGTTTCCAAACATAAAATCTGCTCCTGAAAAGACGCGACGTGCAAAATTAGAGCTGCACAAACATGTAAATATATTTAAAGTTTGGAAGAATGGGCTTACCCGAGGTAGAGCTGGAGCAGAGAACAGTCACCAGAGCTGCACAAAGAAGTTGATTTGTTTCTATGGAGGAGCCGAGTCGCTTCCCCCGCACTTGCATCTGGTAGCGCTGCGCTCCGGCCGTAGGGGAGACACGCCTCCTGTCGGACGGCAGGACGCACTGCTTAAAGCAACAGGGGGGCACACACCGGACCAGGGGACACACTGAATCTGCAGTCTTCCCCGGCGGAGGAGACCGGGTGGCAGGTCGGACTGAGGCGCATTATAATCCTTTATTCGCCAGGTAGTTCAGCCGCGACACCCGGGAGGACATTTGCGCTCTGAGCGAGTACACCGTGCCAATGCAGAGCTTTATGATTTGGGAATCTGAGGCGCTTATTGGGTGTAAAAGTGTAATATATCTATTATACAGACTGGGTGAAGCCCAAGCTGATCTGATCCGTCACGAATCTGAATGAATGCAGCATATTATGGGATAGAAGATCAATGTTCGCTATAATGAAATGACCTTTATCAAAGAGTGATATCTACTCGGTGAGCCGTCAGTCCTCCAAAGATTTCATTTTACACATTTAATGTGAGCAGGTTGAAGTTTAACCATTTGAAAGCCGAACGGATTGGGTTGATTTCTCTTAAAATCTAGCAAGTTAACGAGATGGCACAAAAATTTGCAAGAAATTAGTAATAAGTTAGAAGAAAATCACCTGATAATAAGCACAATGAATAACCCTGATAAAGTGCAACAACAACAATAATAATAATAATAATAATAATAATAATAATAATAATAATAATAATAATAATAAAATAATAAATAATAATACAACTATGTAATTTTCTATAATATGCAGTCATCTCCAGCTTTTTTTTCTTTCTTTCTTTCTTTCTTTCTTTCTTTCTTTCTCACTCACTCACTCACTCACTCACTCACTCTCTCTTTCTTTCTTTCTTTCTTTATTTATTTATTTTTTTATTTCAGTCAACAGAGGAAAACATGTCTCTGATTAAATCTTAAAGCATGTGGTGATGATGCATTAAAGTCCTAAAAATAAACAAGTTAATCCTGCTCACTGTGAATTAACCCTTTGAAACCTGAGCAGATTGGCATGATTTCTTTGAAAAACATGACAAGGCAATAAGCAACTTAACAAGAAAAGGCCCAAAAAATAACAAAAAAATTGAAAACAGTTGCTAGAAAATCTGCTGAAAAAATGAAAAATGAAAAACAAAACAAAACACAAAAACAGACAAGAAAATGACCTTAAGAAAGTGTGAAAAATTAAATTGGAAAAAAAATCTGCAGCATAATTTGAAATATATAATCATTAGAATTATAGAAATGAAAGGAAAGAAATATGAAATATGAAAGGTCTCTGAAGGTAGCACAAGTAAACTGATGTCAGTCCAGGTTTTAAAGTGTTAATTTGCATTTGTGACAAGTCAAATAAGCATTTAAACAGCGTTTAAAGAGGGAATGGGATGTCACTCAAGGTTTGGTGGTAAATTATATCAAAAATTCAGATCCCACTATTTGGGCTTTAGGGGATTAACCCACAGCTTGGTGAACCAGCTATTTTGGTTCTTCACTCTCAGTTACAGTACATAGGACACAGTTTTATTTGCATTTGTGACAAAATATACAGACTTTCTAACACAGTTTAAGGAGTGCTTTTGAAAGTTGTGTGAAAACAGATGACCAAATAATTAACTTTTTGTTTTGTCAAAAGAGAAAAAGTAAAGAAGAGTTATCAGTTATTCTTTGCAGCTTTTCAGACAAAAAAATCCTCTTTGTTAGCCAGAAGGGACCGTTTGATGCATTTTAAATGCTGCTCTTTCTCCAAGAATGTGTATTTTTGTTTAATTCTGGGTGTCATTTGGGCTATTGCCTTGGCATTTGTAATTTTTACTATTTTCCACCTGATGACATAATTATGGGGAAATGCATGCTATTTCCACTTGGTGCACTGTCACAATCAATGTTGAGTTACATTTAGTATTGAAAATAATTCATTATTTGAGTTTTTGGGTTTTGTTAATCTAAAAACATAGTGGCATCATGGCAAAAACTTGGCATTTAAGCTAAAATGGTTAGGTTAAAATTCTGAAAATCAATGAATATTTGATATTTAGGATTAGGACTGATGTTGGTTAAAAAATCAACTTAAAAAAACATTACTGTTTGATATTTTTTAAAGCTTGATTTTGAAAAGTGCAATTTGTGTGGAGGGTGACACGAGTGTGTGTATTATTAAGCGGGCCCTAAGGGTTAATTAAAGGTAACTTCTCTAGACCCATGAAGTCCTTTTCAATATGAGACAAAAATAAAGTACCTTGGTTAACTCAGATATCATTTCCAAGAACATGCCCCCAACATCCCATCACTAGTTCACAAGAGAGTTCTCTGAAATGTAAGATATCTGCACGTAACATTGTGTGAATGTTGCAGTTCAGAGCATCTCACATTGTCAGATAGTGAGAGGGCTGTTGTGTTATGAGATGAAAATATTTTCAGGAAGCAGAGAATAAACCTGAGTGGAGGATCAGTGTTGCCTATAAAGACGGCTTTTTAATCATCGCTATCAAATATCTGCTCAGTCGCCCGTCTCTCCTCCTATAAGACTGAATCACTGCACGCAGGACGCAGCTCGTTTTGCATCTTTGACAACAGAAATTCAATCTTGGTTGATGGAGTGAATTTGCTGATCAGATTATTTCTTGTTAAAAAGATCAGAAAGAAAGAGAAACTAAAAGGCATGTAAGCCTTATATAAGTCAAATTGTAAGCGGAGGTCAGATACTTGGTGGTGAATAGATTAACCCTTTGAAACCTAAGGAAATTGGCTCAAGAAAAAACATTGGAAAAAGCAATTAGCAATGAAGGTAATTATGACCCAAAAATGACCAAGAAATTAGTAGAATGTACAAAAAATACATGAAAATAAGTTTTTTTTTAAAAAGGTGAAAAAATTTAATAATAACGTAACATAATTTTAATAATGTGGTTATGATAATTTTGAGTATAGTTTTTCCAGAGCTATAGATATTCTTCCCCTGCTTTTTCAAAATAATTTCCTAAATCTACTTATTTCTCACAATTTGTGAAACATTTCTTACCATTTCCCCATTGCATTTTCTCATGTTTTTGAAAGAAATCCCACCAAAAAGTTTGTTTGTTTTTTTTTAAATCAGAAAACTTTTCTGTTTTAACTTGTATGTGTGTCTAGGTGTCTATGTATGTATACATGTAGGTATTACTGACTGCCCCTCTGTTAATTTACATTGCTATTACTACCATAAATGTTAATAATGACTCAAACACACATTTGCCCAAATTATCTCCACAAAGTGGCCTCCCTGCAATTATCATTCAAATCTTGACCATGCACAACTACAGTTAATCTCCATACTTTGATTTCCTCAGAATTACCCTGTAAACACCCCTAACCTCATCCGTAGGTCATCCCTGTGTCTTTGTGTCTTTGTTATTGCAAATAAAACTTTTAAAAAAAGAAAGAAACTGCACCAATTTGCTTTGGGTTCAAAAGGCATCAGAATGCAGCATACAAAAGTGATGTTGGTCCAGGTTTCAAGGGGTTAAATATACAGATTATATCCCATCACTCTGAGTTTTAAAAGTCAATAGGAAACCTTTTCAGATCAGTAAGTTTCACTTAGATTCAGTGGTTTTAAAAACATGCTAAGAATGTCTGTGAGCTGAAGTTGTTCAAAGCTGAAAGTTTGTCATAAAATAAGTCAGAATAAGTTGAGTCTTTAACAATCGAATTTCTATCAGAGCTGTATTCCTGCCATAGGCTTAGATATTGGGGGGATGCACGTCCCACTCAATATTTAGAACCTGTGCATTTGTCCTCCCCAATAAAAACTGTAAAGTTCCAGATTAATCTAATTCATTCAAAATAAAGACATTTCCACTGTAAACTGGTACATAAAGATTCACCAGAATGCAGGAAATCGTTCAGAAGATGTTCAGAATTTCATGGCAGAGGAATCCCAAACCCTCCACTTCGTATGTCCCCCCCGTACCAGTGCCATTCTCGATCCTGCTTATTTTTCACGTTCTTTGTTGATTTCCCTATTGATTCCTGATCAGTTTTCTGTGAAGGGGAAAACAGTAGAGATTTTAGCATCAGTGCAGCTGTTGATCATCTAAAATGGATTAAACAGTATTTGTTTTCATTTTTTATTTCTCTGTCAAAGAAAAAAACATGCTAAGCCTTCCTGCGTGACATAAATGTTATTAATGGATATGTAACCACTGTAGCGGACATGCTGCTTGGTTGGAGTGTGAAAAGCACTGTTGTCAAGATTCTTTGTGAAATGAGGCCACATTTTGGACTATTTCTTCCTCTAACACCATGACTCCTTGTTGTTGAAAGTTAGACGCATAATGTCATTATTTCATAATGTGCAAACTGTCACAAAAACATGGCAGAAACGTCAAAGTTGAGGTTTCGAAATCAGGATCCACAAACCAATGGGTGATGTCACAGTAGCTACATCCATTATTTTAAACAGTCTATAGAGAAAACATCAGTCAGACCATTACAGGCCAGCAGAACCCTAATTTAAGATGAGCAGGATTTACGTGTTCAGTTTCAGGGACTTTGATGCATCATCACAACATCATCACCACATGCTTTAAGCCCCCCCCCCACCATATATTTATCAGTAATGTTTTAGGAAGAGACATTCTTTATCTGTTGCCTGATATCGTATCGTGACGCTGCAACTTTATGCTGCCATTTACACAGGTCTTCTTTGCAAAGGAGGTTTCCACCCTGTAACTTTATATCCTGTGACATAAAGGTTCAATTAATAGAAATAAAAACAGATTTAAAATAAAACAAATGCAGAGAGAATCAAAAGTCAAAGTCAAAATGTTGATGCATGATGCAGCAGGAGCTACAAGAGGTGTTATTGTATCACAGAACTCCTCAAAAGTTGAGCGCATCATCCAGAAGTTGTGAATCCACAATTGCTCTGTGAAATCGTGGACTATCAGCTCCCAGAAATTCCTCATACGGGGCTGCTCCCACATGTAAGGGGCTTTCCTTTCCATTATGGCTCCATAACACGCCTACGTGGCCTTGGATTGGAAAAAACGACAGCTGGTGTGGTGGCTGCAATAGAAATAAAGCTGCTAATGTTTTGAACATCCATCACCATGCTTCGTGGAATTTTATCACCACAGGAGAAGTCACAGAACATCACTCAAAAGAAACACAGTCATCTCACAATTGCGATTTTTGAAAATAAGCTTTGTTTAAATCTGTAATGGAAACCTGCTCACTGTGTTCAGGCAGGAACGGTTGTTCTTTTAGGGATGGAAAACACTGATTGGATAACTGAAAGCCTAATATCAATGCATGAAGTAGTCCAACCATTGAGCATGTTGCAAAACTATGTTTGACATAACACGCAACATATGTTTCCTCAACACCAATAAAAAAACAAAACTGCCAATGTGGCTTATCTCTGCTTCATTCATTTTGCATTAAGAGGAGCAGGTGACAATATCACGTTAGGCAAGATCATTTCTTTCACTTCTGAAAATTCTTGATTCATCTTGATTTGCATAGAAACAACTGAAATTACCTCCTGTGCTTAGCAAAGTCCCTTTCTTCACATTCAATGCATGAATAATTGACTTATTAAGATAGAAAGCCTTTATTTTTTTTTTTTGCAGTTGACCAGTCGACATGAGCACTCCTCTCATTTTGTTGCAGCACATCAGGCCAATCAAAAGGCAGAATCAGAAATGAGGGAAACAAAGTGAGGCCATCAGACAGAAATAATGGCATCAAGATATACAATTTAGTGGTGAAGGAGCACATCCCTGCAGTGATGGAGGCCTGATCTGAGGCCACAGTCTGGAGCCGAAATGAAAGAGAGCTTTGATCGCCCAGCCCCCTCCACACACACCACCCCCACAGTGTGCAGCATGAAAAGTTGAATTGTGGGGGCTACAAATAAATAGTCAATGACAGCTCTGTGATTCAACAACCTCTACTACACTCACCCAAGGGACATGAGAAGGGACAGAATCCCTGAACACAAGATAAGCTAAGACAAAATACCATACCATACCATACCATACCACATCACATCACACCACAGATGGGATGGCATGAGATGGCATGAGATGAGATTAGATGAGATAAGATATGATAACATACAATATGATATGATATAATGCAATACGATATGCGATATGAGATGATACAATAAGATAAGATAGGCCTACATTATGCTACAATAAGATAGGCCTAAGATACAATAGGATATGATAATAAAAAAAAGGCCTTAGATACTATACGATACAATACAATGTGACAAGATACACCTAAGATAGAATATGATATGATAAGACAAGATAGGGCTACAATATGATATGAAACAATATTACACAATACAATAAAATAAGCCAGGCCTAAGATATGATATATGTTAAGATTAGATAAGCCTACGATACAATATGATACAACACGAAATGAAACGATATGATACAATACGATACGATGCGATGTGATGTGATGTGATGTGATGTGATGCGATGCGATGCGATGCGATGCGATGCGATACGATACGATATGATACAATACAATATGAGATGATAAAATACAATATGATATGATATAATAGGCCTACATTATGATACAGTAAGATAGGTCTTAGATAAGATACCATACCATACAATACGATACGCCCCGCCAAATGTTGTTGTTTTTATTTCATTTCACTCTTTTATTTCATTTGATTGACCAGACATATATATGTTCATAACTTTCTGGCTTGTGGTGTTTCATATGCAAGTAGTTGGTCCTACCTGGATTGTATATTAAAGTGTCCAAATAAAAAAAAAAAATAAATAAATAAAATATGTGGACACATTAACTATGCAGGGCAGTAACAAAATCTGCAAGCAAAAAAAGCATGCTAATAGTCCTACATGCTCTCTGTCTCATATTAATTCAGGTTCCCACTTCCTGTAAGGTCATGTTTTTGTTTATTTCTTCATTTTGTCCGTTTCTTGTTAGTTTTATTTTGTTCATCTCTGTCTGATAGCATTTCAGGACACATCCTGTCCAGTTTCCCTCCTGTGTGATCACCTGTCCTCATGTGTTTCACCTGTGTCTGACTGTCACACCTGTGTCTTGTTAACTTACCCTCCTCTGTGTATATAAACTGGGTGCTCCAGTGTTAGCCTTCTTGTGCCTGTTGTCAGCTTGTTTTTTGGCCTATTCTTTGCCTAGCCCTTTCTGAACTTGTCTGCCTTGCTGACTGATCTCTCGTGTACTGGACATATTTTTGGGATTAAAGACCTTGATTATTACTCATTTGATTTGTGTCATGCATGCCGGCTTATTCCCTGTGAGCCTGATAAAATTTTGTCATTATGGCACCTGTCCACCAGACTTTTTTTCAAGGGAAATTACCTAACGCAGAGAATTTAAAAAGTCTGGGCCTCATTCATTAAGTCTTTGAACATTTAAACACCTTTCAAAAGCTATTTCCCCCTTTTGAAAAGGGGGGAAAAAGGCAATGAACAACTTAACAAGAAGGGTCTCAAAAATTGCAAGAAATTAGTAAAAAGTAACAAGAAAATAACCCGAAAATGATTATTTTTAAGAAAAGGAGGATTGTTTAAAAATGATCCAAAACAAATAAACAAACAAACAAACAAATGAACAAACAAACAAATGAACAAACAAACAAACAAAAACTATGGGAAAATGTCCTAAAATCTATATTAATAATGATAATAATTAAATATTATAAATTTTGTCACAGAAAAAAACTAAAAAGTTTCAGGTTATTGTTTGTTTTGTTTGTCACTTTCTTTTTTGTGCTTATTTTCGTGGATTTTTTTTACATTTATTTTATTTGTTATTTTATTTTATTTTATTTATTTATTTTTGTAACTTTTAAGTAATTTCTAGCTTATTTGTTGGGCCATGTCTTGTTATATAGCTTATTGTCTTCTTATATTTTTAAATAAATCACCAATTTGCTCAGGTTTCTAGAGGCTTATATGTGTGTATTGACATTCTCATATTATGCACAAAATAAATGTGCACTGAAAATTATGGTCCAACACGTGCACACCATCTGGTTTCATTCTTACCACCGTGCATATTTTGATGAATTAGAATCTTTGTAAACTGACAGGTGCTCCCCTGCCTTTAGCAATCAGCATACTGCCACACCTTCATTTTTCCATATAAGCAAATAAGTGGATCCTAGAGAAAGCGGTGAGGGTGTTTTTACACACGTTATTTGATGTCTTGTCAGTCAGAACGGGCTGATTAGCCATTTATCACCTAACATAATAAGTCTTGCCTCTTGAGATGCTCTCTCTCCTGAGAGCACAGGGTGCAATATCTTCCAGCAATGTTAGATATCATCACAGCTGCTTTGAGGTAAATCCAAATCTTGTACGCACACTTTATAAATGTGCAATTTCATGGCTAGAAAGGGTTGGGAGTGGCCAATCATTATAGACCAAGTCAATAAAAAATAGAAACCAAAGCTGTTGCTTTTGAAAATAGACATTCTCATTCACTCCATTGTAAACTAGTGCTTGGACATTATTGCTGAATATTTTTAAGGTCAAGTGTGTAAGATTTAGTGGCATCCAGCTGTGAGTTTGCAGAGATGAAACTTTTGTGTCAGAGAGCTACAGCGGCCAACTGTAGTGCTCAATTCCTGATCAGCACAACAGTTCTTAGTTTCAGGTGATTATACACTAAACAAAATATAATATATATATATATATATATATATATATATATATATATATATATATATCCTACATACTCAACCTTAATAATAGATAAAGAGAAAGCAAGGAATGAGCATCGATTTCATAGTTAATGTAATGTAATACTTTTGGCCAATACATTAGTAAATTAATGGTTTTAAATATTGTCTACTAATAATCATCATCAGAATCTTTTATACACACTTAATACATTTTAACACATTGTATTTTAATGGCTTATTGTCTTTTGGGTTATTTCATCTTTGTATTGTTTTCTTTGTTTTGTTGTTGCAGAAGGGGTACCTTTTGATGTGACTGGCGACCGATAAAGTGTTCATATTTATGAAATAGGGTTGAGAATGTGTTTGCTTTGCCACTGCTTAGTTGAATTTAGTATATAATTCACAGACACAGGGTCTTGCAGGCAGACCTTCCTTTTTGTGTGACCTAGTGCCATTGACCACAGATGATGGCAGTATACCTTCAATTATGGCCTTGAACATAATTATACAAAACTTAAACTTAAAACTCCTACCCCACCTGCTTTATTGTTTCTGACATGCCATGTGCACGTGGAATATACAGCAACAGAGACACACACACCCAAAAGGAGCACACTCACACATACACACTTACACACACTTTTGTTTCTTATTCTTTGCTAGGCTTACTAGTTAGATCAGTTTTTGGCTCTGCTTTGCTTTTATATTTCTGAATGCATTTCCTGGAATAAACATGCTGGCTGTTTAATGTTGTACTACAGTGAATCTTGTCAGCCTCTTCTATAGAGAACTCCAAATCCCTCTATCATTACTATTAATACAGTAATTTTGCTAATACTTATTATTAAAATTAATAAGCAGCTTTCCAGATTGATAGTTATACAGTTATATTTTATTAGATTAAATTAATGAAATTGCTATAATTTTCCCTTTGCAAAAGAGTGGTGATTTAATGCCCTAATATTTGCGATGATTACGACTTACTTTTGATAATTATTAATTATTTTCGAAAGCCATTTTAATTCTTTTTAGCCTGGGAGTTCTCAGCGCAAACCTCAACTGTTCTAAGTGAGCAATATTCATTTAAATGAAGGCCATGGTACTTTGTACTTTTCTTTGTCATTCCAACCACAGTTATTTTCCTTAATCTAACCACCGTATCTGTTTGTTAAATCTGTAACTTCATGTTGAAGATATAACATCTTTCCTGGGGTGCTAATTCATGCTGTTATATGGTGATTCGTTGCTGACATACAAAATATCTGTGTTGCTATAATTGTGACTCATTCAAAACGGTTTAATTCCCGCTTTCTCTTTCCAGTTGAGTGTTTCCTCTGTGTCTCAGTTTTCAGTGGAGGTCTGCTGTAGTGGCAGTGAAATGCTGCTGGCTCTGTGTGTATTTACAGAGAGGAATTAGCTGGTTAAGTGCTCTCATTGCATGCATTTTCAGCCCATCTCTGATTCACTGCTGCAGTCCCCAGTGCAGTTCTCTCAAGCTGACACACTGACATGTAAAAACCATCAAGTGTCAGACTTAAAAGGGTCAGTTTTAATATATTCTGCTGCTCACAGAATTGGTCCACAGCCCCGTCAAAGTACTCTTATGATTACTCTCACAGCTGGAGGTTCTATAGAATTAAGCCATTCTGTTTAAACCTGTAGACTCCATACCGCTAAAGACTGTCATCTAAAGTCATTTACTGTTTCTGAAAACAAATCAAGAAGCTAATGAAGAAAGCAAACCACTTAATGGAGCTTGAATCCTATCAGTCTTTTATTTACTGAGGTGGGCTTGAGACACATTTTTTTTTATTCGTTTGTATTTCTTCCAGGGACATTTCAGATGATACTACAGCATTTTTAAATGATGAACCTCTGACTTTATTCAGAGAAAGGCTTAGTAAAGGGGAAAGTTGATTTTGCTCAGATAATTCTGTAAAACCGTATTTCAGAAAAAAAGCCTTTAACATCCATTGACATTTTTTAAAATTCATCCTGTCTACAGTATCAGTGCATGACAACTATAGTTTACCCTCCTGTTTTTTTTGGGAGGGGGGGCTATTTCATATTAACTGAATGCATAATTGAAACTTATGCAAGTTGGCTTGAAAATTAGTACATTTTTAAAAATGTAAAAGAAAAAAACCCATTTCAAACAAGATTTGGAATCTTGTTCGGTCCCCCCATGGACCGAACCCCATTCCAAACCAGAATCGAACCAGGGACCCTCTTGCTGTGAGGCAACAGTGCTAACTATGACACCACCGTGCCACCCATGACATTTTTCTCTTAAAAAAAAAATAAAATCTAAATATACTAATTTCTTGGAAAGATCATTTTTTAAAGTTGCTCATTGCCCTTTTTCTTTCCTTTTTTTTTTAAAGAAATTGCACACATTTGCTCATATTTAAACAAGGTTAAAGCAGTAGTTCAACATTTTCAGGAAATGTCCTTATTTGCTTTCTGGCTTAGAGGTAACAGAGAAGTAATTCTCAAGCCGCTCTTAGCTTCTGTACTGAATGTTAGCAGATCTGGCTGAACCACATTTGATCCAGATGCTGGTCCAACCTCCTCTACTGCCGTCAGCTAGGTGAGAGAGGAGAGACGCTCTGTGGTGTGTGAGGGTTTTATAACTGAACTTCAAACAGGGCGGACAACTTTTTTCTCTCTGACTGTGTTAAAATCCGATGTTACCAGTAACAACTTTTAACATTCTATGTTAATTCAAAGGGGCACAGCATATTAAGGAACATCAGTATAAAATGTTAATGTAAATATGCCGGAGTTAGGAGCATTCCAGTGGCTAACTTAGCTTGCAAATAACCTGTTTGGGTTGGGGACAGTAGTTAGGTAGCTAGCTAGCTACAATATATAGCATACTCGCTGTGGATTCAAGGGCCGTAACAGTTTCTGTCCACCTCTGACTCTGCAAGATCCCCAGTCTTTGTGAAATCTAACTGGCTAAAAGCTCTGACTCTCTGATACATTGCTAGAATTCAGAAGTATTGTAGTGTATGGTAGACATTAATTACTTATGATGAGCCATACATTCTTATAAATACATTAAAATGATTACACTTAACTTTACACCTACAATGAAACATTATGATGAGGCATACATTATTATAAATGCATTACAATGTACCTCACTTTACTTAACACATATAATGATGACTTGGCATGGGCTGTTATATCACACTATGAGTCCTTACTACAGTTAATTGTTGATGTGTGAATAAGTGAGTATAGATATTCATAATGTATTATGAGCCCCAGCCATCAACCTCTAGTTTATAACAAGTCAAGAGCATGCATAAGACCCTTGCCACTTATAAATAATTATGAGTCACATCTATAATGGTTTATGACTATTGATATAGTGCATTGGTAAGGATTATGTGTGTTTATGAGTGTTTTAATAAATTGTGAATGCATTATAATTCACTATGAATGCCTTCATAATGCATTATAGATGTGATCTTCATATAAAGTGTGACCAAAAAGTTAAAAATAACAATAATACCAATAATCATACATAGGACAAAAGTGCAGTAACAGCTGCAATGGAATAAGGTGCATGGTGCAAATTGCCTTTTCTATGTGCAAGATGCAAAATTCAACACGTGTTGGTTGGGTGCATGTATCATGGATCCCTGGATAAAAGGGTAAGGAGCTATATTGCAGATAAAGTATATGAGAAGAATCCAGATGAATTGATCCTCTCCTGCCACCTGGAGTGGATTTAAACATTGAAGACTTAGCCATGTACGTCCAACACATGCAAACAACAATAATAGTATCACACACCCACTCAATAACAAATGACAGTCAGTAACAAGTCCAATATTCAGCTACCAACTTGGAAAATTCTGATTTAGATACAGAACTATATGCTTCAATATTATATGTCATATGACATGTCATCCAAACCCATCTAAAGCTAAAAGTTTTAATAGCTGCTCTGAATAGACTGCTGTGACAGCCTTCTGTCTTTTATGTCCCTTTGAAGTCTCAAAGCAATACATCTTACATAATGAAAGTGCACACTTCCTGAAAGTGCGTCCTCAAAGACATTCATGGTGTTGCACTCTGTTCATATAAAAACTTAAGTGAAGTGTGTGTTTGAAGACGTGAGCGGCGCTTGAGCACTACTAAAGCTTCCAGTCCTTTCAGTTCACACAACTCCAATCTAGGTTTGACTGTCTCTGTCCTGAACCAGCTGTCCTGTCAGCAGCAGCTTCTTTGGAGCAGAAAATACAGCTGCAGATGATGCCAGATATTTATTGGATTCTAAATATTTTCAACTCCATGAGAACCACACAGGAAGAACACCACACTGTTTTTAATATGAATTGATTCACTGATTTTATCTAAATACTTTGGAAACACTTTCTATGAAGACCACATAAATAATGCGTTATGAAGGCATTCATAGTAAATTATAATGCATTAATAATGCTTTATAACTACACTTATAAACACACATAATGCTTATTGATAAATATCAGTGATATATCAGTGGTGTAAAATATAGATGTAACATGATGAATTATAATTATCAAGTTTTTTATGGATGCTCTTGACTAGTTGTAAACTAGAGGTTGACTGATGGGGTTTATGACGCATTATAAATATCTATACACACCTATGCACTCATCAACAGTATAACAGTCCATGCAGTACCATAAGTCATGATTGCATGTGTTAAGTAAGGTGGGGTACATACTGATGCGTTATAACAATTTTTCAGTCAGTCAGTCATTTTCTGTAACCGCTTGTCCTCGTAAGGGTCGCGGGGGGGCTGGAGCCAATCCCTGCTGTCATCGGGCGGAAGGCGGGGTACACCCTGGACAGGTCACCAGACTATCGCCGACACATATAGATAGACAACCATACACGCTCACAGTCACACCTAAGGACAATTTAGAGTCACCAATCAACCTGAGCTGCATGTCTTTGGACTGTGGGAGGAAGCGGGAGAACATGCAAACTCTGCACAGAAGGGCCCCTGCCCATGGTCCGAACCCCGTTCCAACCGGGTTTTGTACCAGGGACCCTCTTGCTGTGAGGCAACAGTGCTAACCACAATCCCGTTGTGCCGCCCTATAACAATTTTTGCTTCATCTTAGTGTTTCATTGTTGGTGCATGGACTGTTATAGCACAAGTAGCGTGTTTGTCAATTTGTCAGATTGGATCCTGAAGACAGCCTGTCTGCACTGTCGTTTGCAAGAGATCAAATCAGATTCGTTGCACCCTCACAGCAGTGCTATGTACTGACGTATCTGCATGGGTTGCTGTGGTTGCGCTGATGATGCTGATTATCAACAGGGAAGTATGAGCAGCGGAAAAATGAAGATACAACTTCTCGCCAACCAAATACTTGCGTTGTCAAGTTGCAGTGGTTAACTCCACCAGACAGATACAGCGACAGAGGACAATCTGGATATGATAAAAATCCGATTTGGGCTTGCAGTCTGAACAAAGCATATGAATCCTTGCTACAGCTGATTGTTGATGTGTGTATAGGTGAGTATAGGTGTCCATAATGCATTATAAGCCCCATCAGTCATAAGTTGTGAAGATCCGTAAGACACTTCACATTATAATTCATCATGTTTCATGACTGTTGATATAGTGTATCAGTAAGCATTGTGTGTGTTTATGAGTGCAGTCATGAAACATTATTAATGCATTACAATTCTGTATTAATGCCTTCATAATGCATTATAGATGTGGTCTTTCATAGAAAGTGGAAACCCATACTTACACTGGGGGACCATGATCAGTTATTACTAATATTGATATGAAATTCACAACATACAAACAGTAAGGGATTTACTCTGTGGAGGTTACACTTGAACATGCCAAAGAGGAGAGAATATACTGTGATTACCTGCAGTGATATATTAAATGTCCACAGTAATGCAGTGAGATGGACAGGAGGCGTCCAAAATGCTTCTTAGAAATGTCTACAGTGTGGATTGTCCACAAGAGAGCCTGTAACTCTACCCTGCTGTAAACTTTGCACAGCCAGAAGGCTGTTGGTCAGAAAAACATGAACCTACAGTATGGTCATTATAAGCATTACAGTAAGCAACCAGCACTGTTGTTTTTCTGTTGAACACACAGTAAGTAAAAATGTCGAGAAAGGTCAAGAGGTGACCGAAGTCACAATAAATATATCCTGCTCTGGACTCAAGTGTTGGACAAATGAACCAACCAGCAGCACCGTCCTCTACCAACATATGCACAACAGTTCAATAGGGGAAAAGTGATTGTGGAAAATAATAAAGTTTATTGTCTTAAAACTGTGAATATTTTTCCTTCTTTCATAATCCTTAAATGGGAAGGCACAAAAATTGAAAAATTAATAATTTCTATTTTTGAATGTATCAAGGTAAAAATGACAGAATTTCATGATTTTTTCTTTTCAATATACAACCTTTATATATTCTAAAGTTTTTATCTCCCAAGATACATTTCCCATTTAGCATATAAAAACTTTCCCCTTCATTAAGTAGTTCATGTGCCAACTTTTTAAACATTTTATAAACAATTAATTAGCTACTTTGTATTATGTTTTGCCTACAAAATTTTCTGAAAAGTGAAGGGAAAAAATGGTGAATGTTTTATTTACGATGTTGCCTCCCAAACACCTCCCTGGTACATACTATGTATGTTTTATTTAGTATGTTTTAAACAAAGTTTTTTTCGAAAAAAAGAATGAAAAAATCTAATCTTTGAATAAACAATGAATAATTTAATTTCAAAAACAAAACATTTACTTCCTGTTTTTTTAAAATATTTTCTTCCCTGTGGTGCCCCTGCACTATCAGTTTCCTATAATGGATAGTCCAGGTTAGAGGATAATTTATCTGGT
Source organism: Plectropomus leopardus (assembly GCF_026936395.1). Classification (NCBI taxonomy): domain Eukaryota; kingdom Metazoa; phylum Chordata; class Actinopteri; order Perciformes; family Serranidae; genus Plectropomus; species Plectropomus leopardus. Next base: position 2,859,513 of record NC_142186.1, read on the forward strand.
GCAGTTACGCAAATTTGTGTAGCAGCCTCTAAATCTGATGAACCATCAGGTAGAAAAACAATAAGAATAACAAATAAATAGCCATCCATATTTCACACCTTTATATTATTATTATCTATTATCTGTAGAGAATAGGCCTAAAAACATAAGTATATCTGTGAGTGATTACTACTAAATTTTATGCCATTATCTGGGCAATGTATCCTCCGGGATACAGACACTGAATACCTAATTATCAAAGTTCAAATAATGCAAATCATTATATAACAAGCACATACAAAATCATCCTTAAAAACAAATCCATCCATCCATCCATTTTCTTCCACTTATCCGGAGTCGGGTTGGGGGGGGCAGCAGCCTAAGCAGGGAAGCCCAAACTTCCCTCTCCCCGGCCACTTCGTCCAGCTCTTCCCGAGAGATCCCGAGGCATTCCCAGGCCAGCCGAGAAACAGTCTCTCCAGCGTGTCCGGGGTCTACCCCGGGGCCTCCTACCAGTGGGACGTGCCCTGAACACCTCACCAGGGAGGCGTCCGGGAGGCATCCTAATTAGATGCCCAAGCCACCTCATCTAGCTCTTCTCAACGCAGAGGAGCAGTGGCTCTACTCCGAGCTCCTCCCGGATGACCAACCTACTCACCCTGTCTCTAAGGGAGAGCCCAGCCACCCTACGGAGGTAGCTCATTTGGGCCGCTTTTAACCACGATCTTCTTTCAGTCACTACCCAAAGCTTGTGACCATAGGTGAGGGTAAGAACAAAGATCGACCGGTAAATCGAGAGCTTTGCCTTTCAGCTCAGCTCCCTCTTCACCACAACAGATCGGTGCAGAGTCCGCATTACTGCAGATGCTGCACTGATCCGCCTGTCCATCTCTTGCTCCATTCTTTCCTCACTCGTGAACAAGACCCCAAGGTACTTGAACTCCTCCACTTGGGGCAGGATCTTATCCCCGATCTGGAGGGGGCACTCCACCCTTTTCTGGCTGAGAACCATGGCCTCGGATTTGGAGGTGCTGATTCTCATCCCGGCCGCTTCACACTCAGCTGCGAACTGATCCAGTGAGAGCTGGAGGTCATGGGTTAGGGCTGATGAAGCCAACAGGACCACATCATCTGCAAAAAGCAGGGACCCAATCCTGAGGTCACCAAACCGGACCCCCTCAACATCCTGGCTGCGCCTAGAAATTCTGTCCATAAAAGTTATGAACAGAATTGGTGACAAAGGGCAGCCCTGGCGGTGTCCAACCCTCACCGGAAATGAGTTCAACTTACTGCCGGCAATGCAGACCAAGCTCTGGCACAGTGAGTGGACGGCCCGTATCAGGGGGTCCAAAACCCCATTTTCCCAGAGAACCCTCCACAGGACTCCCCAAGGGACACGGTCGAATGCCTTCTCCAAGTCCACAAAGCACATGTGGACTGGTTGGGCAAACTCCCATGCACCCTCAAGGACCCTGCCAAGGGTCCAGAGCTGGTCCACAGTTCCACAACCGGGGCGAAAACTGCATTGCTCCTCCTGAATCTGGGGTTCGACTGTCCGGCGGACCCTCCTCTCTAGTACCCCTAGACCTTACCAGGGAGGCTGAGGAGTGTGATCCCTCTGTAGTTGGAACACACCCTCCGGTCCCCCTTCTTAAAAAGAAGGACCACCACCCCGGTCTGCCAGTACAGAGGCACTGCCCCTGATGTCCACGCAATGTTGCAGAGTCGTGTCAACCACGACAGCCCCACAACATCCACGGTCCTAAGGAACTCTGGGCGGACCTCATCCACCCCCGGGGCCCTGCCACCAAGAAGCTTTTTGACCACCTCGGCAACCTCAGCCCCAGAAATGGAAGAGCCCACCCCTGAGTCCCCAGGCCCTGCTTCCTCACCGGAAGGCGTCAGTGGGATTAAGGAGTTCTTCGAAGTATTCCTTCCACTGATCCACAATGCCCCGAGCCGAGGTCAGCAGCGCCCCGTCCCCACCATACACAGTGTTGACAGAGCATCGCTTCCCCCTCCTGAGACGCCCGGTAGTGGTCCAGAACCTCTCTGAAGCCATCCGGAAGTCGTTCTCCATGGCCTCACCAAACTCCTCCCATGCCCAGGTTTTCGCCTCGGCGACTGCCATAGCTGCACTCCACTTTGCCTGCTGGTAGCTGTCTGCTGCTTCTGGAGTCCCACAGGCCAAGAGGGCCCGATAGGACTCCTTCTTCAGCTTGATGGCATCCCTTACCGCCGATGTCCACCAACGGGTTCTGGTGTTGCCACCCCGACAGGCACCGACCACCTTACAGCCATAGCACCAGTTGGCCGTCTCAGCAATGGAGGCATGGAACTTGGCCCACTCGGACTCAATGTCACCCACCTCCCCCGGGACATGGTCGAAGCTCTCCCGGAGGTGGGAGTTGAAACTCATTCTGACGGAAGACTCTGCCAGACGTTCCCAGCAGACCCTCACAATGCGTTTGAGTCTGCCAGGTCTGACCGGCATCCTCCCCCACCATCAGAGCCAATTCATCACCAGGTGGTGATCGGTTGACAGCTCCGCCCCTCTCTTCACCCGAGTGTCCAAGATATGCGGCCGCAGGTCCAACGATGCGACTACAAAATCGATCATCGAACTGCAGCCTAGGGTGTCCTGATGCCAAGTGTGCATATGGACACCCTTATGCTTGAACATGGTATTTGTTATGGACAATCTGTGGTGAGCACAGAAGTCCAATAACAAAACACCACTCAGGTTCAGATCGGAGGGGGCATTCCTCCCGATCACGCCCCTCCAGGTCTCACTGTTGTTGCCAACGAGAGCATTAACGTCCCTCCTGAAGAACGAGGGGGTCCGAGGGACGAGGGAGAAGCAGTCTCCAGCACCCCCTCTAAGGACTCCAAAAAGGGTGGATACTCTGAACTGCTGTTTGGACTGTAGGCACAAATGACAGTCAGGATCCGTCAGGCTACCCTCTCATTCACCGGGGTAAACTCCAACATACAGGTACCGAGCCGGGGGGCAATAAGTATTGCCATCCCTCCCCAGTGCCTCTCACCAGTGGCAACTCCAGAGTGGAAGAGGGTCTAACCCCTCTCGAGAAGACTGGGCCAACATCTTTGTTCATATAGGATTACATTTTGCATTTTGATACAAATGATAAAGTATATTTTTGAATGTTGGCATGAAGTCACATGACCTGAGTAGTCCCATCTCCCCCTTCAGTGTTTCTCATGAAATAAAGTGCACCCACTTAATGTCTCTCCCCCCACAGCCTGTCAAATGACTATCTCCCAGGAAACAGAAACCATGTAAGGGTTAGAAAGGCAACATTCTTGCTCATAAAAACCAACACTAGCGCTGATACATACAGTAGCTGATAGGGTCAAAGGCACTGCAACCTAAGAAAACACATGCAAATAGACAAAACACAAGCAAATTAAGAAAACATCATCAATTTAAAGATGATGCACGCATAGTGGTGCACACATCCACTTGTTTTGGTGGCGTCTGTGACTTATGTTACTTGAGTAAGCTATCAGTCAGTGGAGTTGGAAAATGAGCTAAAATGTAAGTTGTTTTTTTTTTTTTACCCAGTCCAAGCAGCCACCACCTTGTAAAGTGGTTATTGCAAATGATTATGGTAAGCCCTAGAAATTCAAAATAATGAAATTGTAAATGTGCAGTTAAAAAAATGTAATTAATTGAGAGCAACTATTGAAATTCAGCAATGATTCCTGATTTAAAAAAAAAAATGTTTGAAAATTGTAACCATAGCACATGGGTACAGAAACACTGTACAACATGTATGTTTAATTTAGTCATGAGTGGATATGTAAAGTAATCACACTAAACAGATAATCCAACACAATGAGCCATTATCAGTTACTCAAGACCTACCTTTTAGTTTGGCTTAAATTGAATTTTACCTATTTGTTTACTGACTATTCTATTTGTACAATTCAGTCTGTTTTACTTGATGCTATATTATTTGATTATTTTTAATATTTGTATCTATTATTTGTTATGTTATCCATATATATATATAGTTTATTTATTTATTTATTTATTTCAAATTTATATTTTACCAACTATTTAAAATATTGTATTCATTTATTTATGTATTTATTTTACTTATGATTAATATTATATTTATTTATTTATTTATTTTGATCTTTTATCTATTGGTTTTAACGTGCCTCTGGTGTTTCCTCACTTATGTTGGCATTTCTTCAGTTCCTGGTTTTAATGAGTACTCTTCTTTTAGCTCTTTAATTAATTACAGTCTTGCCTTTTCTCAATGAGCCTGGGATTTTTGGTTTTAATGTATGAAGCACTTTGTTACAGTTTTGCTTGTATGGAAAGTGCGATATAAAAATAGTCTGACTGACTGATTGAACTGCAGCAACCTTGTTTCACTGTAGGTACATTTGATTAATTAAGCTTTTATTAGTGTATCATGCAACATATAAAAAAGTTGGGCTGTTTTCAGCACACTGTCTTTTTTTCAATGCCTGTTTGTTTTTCTTCTCACATCAGTGAATCCCAAAACAATTCTGAGACTCTGATCCAATTATAGTTCAACATCAAAGTCCAGTTTGCTGCAATGATGGCATTTCGGAATGTTGCGGCAAAAGTTAAAATGACTCCCCGTCCTGTCTCGCTCTTCATTTCATGTGAAGATTGTGTATCTGGTGTGTCCGACACAATAAAACAAACATCCGCTCATGTCCTTGGAGTCGGGCCTGTCCCCGCTGACTGTTCCAACATCTAACAGTAAACTCCTGATGACACTCACGTCTGTGCTAGCGGCGACACCGTACTGTCCCCAACGCTGGGCTTTTATAGCCCATGAGTGAGGAAACAAATACTCAGTGACCATACAAATCAGCCCCAATACTGAGGTAAACAACTGTGTCTTTCTTCTCTGGAGGCTTTCTCAATGTCATTGCAAATTCACTGCCAAGTCATCTGCTCACAGCCTGGAAGATAGTTTTGATATTTTGATAGTGTGTGGGTTTACTGTAGCGCTGACTGAGGCGTGTCAGTTGTCTGCAGAGCTACAATAAAACCTCAGCAGTGTCCCCTTTTGAATACGAGGTTTGTTACCAAAATGTTTGACGAGAGTACCATGATGATGATGAATTTGCTGCTGTAGAGCACTCCCCAGTCTTGTGTGGAAGATCATTTTATCCAGAGTTAAAGTCCATCAGGAAAGTTAAAGATTAAAATAGAGAATTTAAAATGGATTGTTATTAAGTGTTTTAATCAGTGCATAATTAAATTTCAAATAGAAAGGTGACATTGGGCATTGCAATGACAAACTGATAGTGAAATGGCAATTTGGGTGACAAAATCCATTGTCCTCCCTCTGCATTCAAATATGCATTTTAAAGTTCACTTGGTTATTTTTCAAAGTAAGTCTACTTGCTAGAAAAAAAACACTTTTTTGTAACCACTCTTCTAAGACTGTACACAAACAGCGTCAGTGTTTTAATGCAACCCTGGACTTTCACCTGGGAGGTCAGTGTTCCCTTCCCATCTGAATGTGATTATTTTTTCTACACCTATCATCACACTGAGTGTGACAGCCCCTTTGCTGGGTTAGACTTGATGAGCCTAATCAGTGTCATTGGACACACCTGGGCCCGCTGTGCCCCATGCACATAAGAGCAGCAGCAGCACTCAGTCTCTTGTTTTTGCAGCACAACACCCCTACAGCGCATTTTCACTCATTTAACTATTTGTGCAATTTGTTTGACTTATTTTGATGATTGTTAGTTGATAAATCATTTCATTGGTTAATTTTACCCATGTCACCACCTTCCAACGGCAACCACAAAAGCCACTACCAACACATGCAAAATGGACATAAGACCATACATTTAGTACAAATTTAGCACACACTGAGTATAAATTTAGCTCAAATATGGCACAAAATTAGGTCAAATTTAGCACTAATTTACCTCTAATTTAGTTCAAACTTTTTGCACAAATTCACTTTAGCACAAGTTAAGCTCAAATTTAGCACAAAATTAGGCAATATTTAACACAAAATTAGTTCTGATTTAGTTCAAATTTTGCACAAATTTACCTTAAATTTAGCACAAATTTAGATCTAATTCAGATCAAATTTTGATCAAATTTAACTTAAATTTACCAAAAATGTAGCTCAAATTTTGCACAAATTTAGATCTAATTTATTCAAATCTAGTGCAAAATTAGCTTAAATTTAGCACAAATTTCAATCTAATTTAGCACAAATTTGGCAGAGAGGCAACAGGGAACATCTGCCCCTTGATCATGACATTTGGATTTCAGGAAGAACATTATATAAGACAACGATTGCCATATAAAGCCTGCATGGATTCATGCTACAATCTATTCTCAGTGTAAAAGTGATTAACTTGCAGGATTTTTTGGCTAGTGTTGCATTCTACCTCAGACATCAGATTTAAAACATCTAAGATCGTTTCCATATGGAGTCCAAGCAAATTGGCCCATCACATAAAAAGTTTTTTCTCTCTCTGTCTCTCCCTCTTGTGTCATTCTGGTGGTCACTTCCTCTCTTATCAAAGTTGTTAATGAGGGCTGGAGCACAGCCTTGGCGATTACAGGAGGACCGGAACACCTAGAGTCAGTGAAAAAAAATGCCTGAAAGAAAATCACATTGAAAGGCTTCCTCTGGCCCCTGCCATCCCACACAATTTTAAACACACAGCACCAACATCCTCTCTGGCCAAAATAATTATATAAAATTGCAGGTTGTGGAAATAAATTTTTTTTACTGTTGATTGCAGACAACAAATGTTTACGGGGGGATTGGTTCATGTCATTTCAGGCACACAACACTCTTATTAAAGGCGAATAAGCAAGGTAGGACAGACAAATAGAGGGTGCTTTGGGAGTTGAATTTCACCTGATGAATCACTGCCACTGAGAATACAAACAGTCTCTTCCTGCATGTCAAAGCTTTTCCTCTGTTTCACATCAAACCCAATCCTGCACTTGACAGGTGTGCGGCTGGTAAACTGCATGACCGTGGCTGTCTCTAAAAAATGTTAACAGCAATTTTATTCTCACATGTACAATACAGAAATATTGTAGCTGTGGAGCATGATGGTCAGACTAATGTCTTAGTGATACAACACAACAATGGTAACATTTTGTAAATATGATATGATATTAAAAAAAATATGATATGATAGTGCTTGATGATGTTTCTCATCATATTCAGGGTGGGCAGTCCGTTACTCCTTTGAAACCTAGGCAAATTGGCTTGATTTCTTTCAAAAACATGGGAAGTATCTAAGATCTCAAAACCAGAATTTGGGTTATGCTCAGCTACTGATACAGTAAACTAAAGTTAATGACAAAGAATGCATCATTTGAGTTGATGATAGCCAACCTGCATAACCATAGAGAATCATATTTTGCGTCTGGGATGACTTTGTGTCTGTAATAAAAGGATTAAGGATGAGAGCCATACACTGTACTGACCTTATCTGCTCTTGTCAAACTAATATTATTAATATTTCTTTTTTAATGAATTAGGGGTTAGAAACTACCCCCATATAAGCAACTAAAAAACATTCATACAAAAATTACTTAGTTAAAGTTAATTAGTTAAAATAATAATAATAATAATAATAATAATAATAATAATAATAATGCACAGAATTTACCTAGAAAGTGTTGAAAATCTAATTTTGTTACATAATTTTAAATATGCAGTGATTTTTTTTAGTTTTCGCCTATTTCTTTTTCTTTTTTCCCAAGGCATTTTTTGCTAGGTTTTTTCAAAATATTTTCATAATTTCATAACTATTTTATTTTTGTTTTGCAGTTTGTGAAACATTTATTACCAAGCTGCTCATTGCCTTTTACTCATGTTTATGGAAAAAAAAAAAAAAAAAAAAAATCACGCCAATTTGCCCGGGGTTCAAAGTTTTGAATACCTGTGAAAGGCATCTGAAAGCAGCACAAGACAAATGATTTTGCTCCAGGTTTCAAGGGGTTAAATCCTAATTCAACAGCTATATCGCCTATTTTATTCTGGTATCCTATTCATTTTTTGTCTCCATATTTGGTTCTAAGCTGGGCTGTTTTTGCTCTGCATCTCTTCAAGAGATCACTTGTCAGTCACAGTCCAGAACTGGGACAGCTCTGGCTTTGATGTGTTTCTGTTAATTAAGGTGAATTTTAGGTACCGTGAGACTCTTTGCTGTGCTGTCAAGTGTCAAATACAAAAGAAACTGAAAAGACTCTTTAGATGGTGCTGGTTTGGTGCCATCATGTTCTTATTTTAATGCCGATACACTAAACAGGAAAATAAATTAATCCAAAACATCACTTCATCACAGAAAAATCTTTAAACACAGTGTGGCTGAATCAAGAAAGTTTGTGTACAAGATATTTGGAGTGTTTATAACAGGCAGCTTCAAAGGAACTAACAACATAATGCACATGAGACTTACGATCAGAGAGACCAATTTTTAGAAAGAATGGTCAAAACTGAAGCAGCAGGAGTGAAGATTACTATTATTTTAAAGCCCTTACCTTCTTCTTCTTCCTGTCAGCATACGTATCGATTTTTAAAATTCTGTTACTTGTTTTTGAAGCACCTAGTGGTCCTGCATCAGCTGAAATGCTTGCAAGGTATGAAGCAGGGTGTTCTCTCTGGTCCTCTGGCATGAGTCTTAGAGTTCTTTTGAGCTGTTGAAACAGGCCCAGGATCTGAAAGCACCATCAATGTCTTAAAACGCAAACATAAACCTACAAAAAACCTCCCCCTCGATTAGAATGTAATACATCCATTATTTTATTTAATTATAATGCGTTTGGTTATTGGTTCACACTTCCTGTCTTAATGTGATGTTTTTTTCTACACCTTACCATGTACCCTAGTCCCCTAATCCTAACCATCTATGCCAGCATGTGCACTTGTTGATGTCCCAACTGTGGTTGCCATGTGTTTTTGTTGCTGAGACCAAGATAGTAGCAACATTGCACAGTGTAAATAACAGATAACAGGGGGACACCTAGAGCGTAATATGTAAACGTGAAAGTCCACTGCAAAAGCAGCAACAGTTACTGCGTACCAAGATCACAGATTGTATGGACAATGCGTCCCCACTTACCGCCATTGTGGTTAAGTAAAGCTATAATATCCGAGATATGGCCGCGTTCATCTTGTGCTGGTGAAGCCATTCAGAGCCGGAGTCGTGATAACCACAGTGGTGGGGTTACCGCCAAAACACCCGTGCAACCAACCACAAGCTGCCCAAATGAAAACAAGTGCATGGATTGGCTGTTACAGCTGTGTTGTGATGACAGAAAAATCCCTTTTTGTAGAACTGTATTACTCATTAAAACAGAACTTCTCATAAAAACAAAACTGAACAAACATCAGGGTGATGAGAACTACCTTCAGTGACAGAAACCATCTTTGGGAAAAATTTATTTGGCGTGTACTTGAGTTTTTAGTTTGGCCTATGTCCTATTCACGAACATGTAGGGCAGGCTTTATGACTTATACTGCAGACAGACACAAGGGGGCGGTCCAGATTGAAAATCCTCATTTTGGGAGATATAAAGAGAGACGTTTCTTGCCAGCCAGCCACCATTGTGCTATACAGACCATTTTGCATTACATCACCCACCAGCAGGAGCTTTTTTCAGTTCCATACAGCACAGTGTGTTCTGGTAGTTGTAGTTTTTCTCCCTCAAGCAAATACAAATGTTTTTTTTCTCTGTTTTCTCTGGCCATGTAGTACTAATTTCAAACGTATTTGCATCTCTGTGCTGCAGAGATGGCTTAGTTTTATGAGGAACCTCTTTATATTGGTGAATTACTTCTTTGTCCAAGCCAAAGGAAAGCAGAAGATGTGTATGAACGAATATAAAGAAACTATCATAATTTGAAGAAGAAAGAGTCACTTCTATATGAAGGGCTATGAGGGGTAGCAGATTCTAGACCTTTGTTTTTATTTTCTATCCTTCAAATGAGCATCTGAGTATATGTGGAGCACTGAAGCATGGAAATTATAGCAATTATAATAACTACAAAAGATCTGGGGAAGGCTGTTTCAAGTGATTTGTATAGACCAAATCACCAAATCAAGTCTCAAACTGAGACCTTGTTCAGAGTGTAGCAGCTTTAGTTGCACAGCCAGGCACTTGTCAGGTACAATGTTCATGCACGTTTCAAAGCGAGGTGTAGCAGTCGACATACATCGGGATCCAGGAGCAAGAAGAGGTCATGCAGCCAGCAAGGAATGCCTGGCCTCGTCCCACTCTGATTACCAATTACTGCTGCGCTCTCCAGAGGAGGTTCAAGCTAAGCAGCCAGCTCAATCTTAATGAGACAGAGGGCCGCCGCTCTGCAACTGACGTCAGCTTTCTAAATACCAGAGCAGATCAACCACACAGCCCCATGCTTTGTCCCCAACTGACAATGCCAAGCAGCCATGGGATGAGATGCAACTGAGCGAGGGAATAATAGAGGAAAGGTGTGAAAAGGTTGAATGGAGACAGAAAGAGAAAGATGCAGTTACCAGCGTTACCTGTCTTCATTTGTCCCCCGCTCTGCCCCCTCAGAATCAGGTTTTTGCTGATTTATAATTAGCTGACCCGGACACTAATTAGAAAATGCTCTACACGTTGCCACTTCAGATTAGAGCCAACTGTATATTTCCCTTAATGTAGTCGCCATGCTAATAAGTGGAGCAAGACTTTGTTAACCCTTAAGGACTGTTTGGTGCATTTTACGCACCTTTCATTCTTAATTTTTTGATAATTTCAGCTGTGTTTATACATATGACTTACATTTTGGCAGAATCATGTATTTTTGTTTAATATTGAAATTTCCAGCTCAGCTCCTACAAAAAGTCTGAAATACACCGCAGACACAAAAGTGTTGCATTCATAATGTTAAGTGCAAAAAATGCACCACTGAAACAAATTCAAAGAAAGTATGAAAACATGTATTGTATTATTTCTGGGTGTCATTCTGTGCTTTGCCTTGGAATTTGTCATTTTTACTATTTTCCACCTAATGACATCTTTTTTCTTTTACCATATTTGGCATTATGGAGAAAATACATTGCAGAGTGATAGGAACGTGTGCAATATTGAAGGGTTAAAGAGCAGCTCTGCAAGCTCACCAAGATGACTGGCGTGAAGAGGAGGACTGTTGTTGTGCAGGGGACAGAAAGATTGAAAGCATCTTGACATCAAACATTTTTTGGAGCAATATTTTAACCTGCACAAATAGAACTGTATTTACTTTATTTACAGTAAAGTTATACTACAAATAGCGATTGAAACATTTCCCAGTACAAGCAATGTATTTCCCTATTCAGTCTTTCAATGATGAAGCTATAACTGAAATTTTGAATAGAAATACTATATGACCATTTAAAGATGTTATGGCAAGCATGCCATCAAACAGTTGTTTATTTACTCAATGAGCAGCAATATTTGCAGTTATTTGGAGTGATTTTTGTCTACCTGATAAATGTAAACCCAGAAATCACTCTTGTTTTAGCTCTGGTTTGGTCACCAAAAATTCCTGAGAAAATACATGATTTTACCTGCGAAAAAGTTCAGCTTAATGCTAAGGTGAGGCTGTCCCAAGAAATAACAGCTGGAACAAAACATGGAAATGACTTGAAAATAAAAGGAAAAAGTGCTAAAATTATGAGGATTTTGTAACATAATTTAAAATATGTAATTATGACAATTACAAATATATATTTTTTCCTAGCATTTTGGCCAAACATTTTCCTTGGCTTTAAAGAAGTAATTTTCTAATTTCTTGCAAGTTGTGGAACGTTTGTTATTAAGTTGCTCCAATATGCTCAGATGGTTAAACAAGTATTTAGGAGCTTTGACCCTTTAACACGCTGACAAAATGCCCTTGCAAAAAAATGATACAATATTAAAGACCATAGAATATGTCAACAATATGCATCAATTTATTGTGAAAAAAAAACAAACATTTTGCCAGTATAACGCATTGTAAAAAATGCAAAAGTCAATGTAATCTTATAGAAATCTGAAAATTAAAGTCACTTTATTTTAAATTGGTCTGAAATGTATGGGGGAAAAAAATTGTCAGTGTTATATAAAAAAAATTGAAAATAAAATTCACTTCATAAAATAAACAAATAAACAAAATAAATATCAAAAAATAAAAAATTAAAAATAAATACAAATATTAATACATCTAGTAACAACATCTGTTTAAAATGTATGGTAGACAAAAGTCAATTTAATAATATAGACTATAATATATAATAAAAATATAATAATAGAATTAGAATTAGATTATATTATAGATGATATTATATTCATAATTACTAAAATATATGGTATAAAAACATCTGTACGAAATGGAATTGGGTTTTGCCAAGAAAAAAGCAATTTAATTGCAAAGAATCTCAACTGTGCTGTTACGATGGCTGTTAAGGGTTAAGGAATGTCCTCTAGAGTGTCTATGTACATGCATACAACACACTATGAATGTGCTGAATTGTTGTGATACACCAGCTTTACACCATTCCACAACATTTTTCAAAGTGAGAAAGCAACTGCTTTATGGAGTGTTTTCATTACGTAAAAAGGTTGACAGAGACCTTTTCAGTGACCCACTCGGTAAGACTGAAGTTATTAGCTTCTGCTGCACTGGGAATGTACAGCATCTGCTTCAAACATTTCCCAAAATGCACTGGGGAAATGATGTTTATTTATTCTAACTTTGATATAAAAGGAAAGGCCAGAGGGAGTGTGCTTAGCTGAAGCGGTGAGTCAGGTAGAGCGACTCTAGAGGCCGATCACCACTGTACACACAGTAGTTTAGGAAGCAGATAGGCTGCAGGTCAAGAGCGAGCGCACCGACACCAGCGTATCTCAATCTGAGGAGTCCTTTTAACTACACACTACGTGGAGCTCACATAACACAGACACACAGGCAGAGTAAGAGCGACTACAAAGCAGCTGCCTCCAGAGAACAGGGTGACATCCAGCAGTGGCAGAGGCCGAGAAAGAATGAGACGAAGTGTTTAGCCGGCCAAAGTGGAGCACAGCTGAGAGTGAGGGCTTGAAGGACACTGAGATGAGAGCCACTGTGTATTTAGCTGGGAGACTAAAACTGCAGAATGGGGATGAGAGGAGCGCAGGAAAGGGATTAAAAGCCTATCGACCAGCCTGTGCAATCGCCTCTTACATTATATGAAGCCATGTTTAATTCAGGCTGTGAACAGACAGAGATGAGATATAGCGAGAGGAGGAGGGAGGGGGGGCAGAATAAAGGCCAAAATCTGAGGGCTGTCTGGTCATTCACTTTGTAGATGTAGCCCAAAACAACACAAAGCTGCTGCTTCCTACACAACAGGGGCCTGTGTACTCAAACTTAATGTTGTATTAACAAGCTGATTTAGTAGTTAAAAAGTTTGCTAAAAGTAAGATACATTCTTGAAGGCCTATCACACCAAGACGCATCACCAGACAAGCAAAGGTACAGATTAACAGACATCATTCAGCCTGCTTGTTCTTTTTGGATCTAAATAGACAAATCAGTCATAATTCCTAATTTTCCCCCACTGTAGAAACTTCGCTGAAGGGACAAGACAATGAAGTTATGAGAGAAAGTAAACAAACTGTTAACAGTTGTTTCCCTGCGTCTCATCCTTCTGACTTTGAGTGAACAGAAAACTCTGATTAACAAACCAATATAAATATTGTTACTAAATATTGTTTGTTAAGACACTAAGTGGGGTTCTATTACAGATTTGCACAAAAAATCATTAATATCTTCAAAATGTCAATATAACACAATTGCAAGATGACTGTGTTTCCATTGAGTGATGTCATGCAACTTTTCACACAATAACATTTCAAGATACATGATGATGGATGTTCAAAACATTAGCAGGCTTATTTCTGTTGCAGCCACCACACTAGCCGCCATTATTTCCAGTCAAAGTTGACGCAGGCGTGTTATGGAGCCATAATGGAAAGGCGAGCCCCTTATACGTGGGAGCGGCCACATATGAGGGATTTCTGAGAGGTGATAGTCCTGTTTCACAGAGGAATTTTGGATTCTAAACTTCCAGATGATCCACACAACTTTTGAAGCATTATGTGATGCAATAACACCTCTCCTGCTGCATCATGAGGGAGCCAGTTCCTACTGACAAGCACATAGCCATAGCATCATGTGACCTAGAAAGGCCAAAAAAAATTCCATTGCAATTTTACAAAATATGGCTTTTTCGAATCACCTGAAATACCAACTCATGCAAGTGTAAAAGCTTTTTTTGGGATAAATCGCAGTTTTTTAAAAACTGACGTGTTTCTTTTCCTTATTTTATATTCACAATTTTAAATTGCGCAGTTTGAGGGTTAATGGAAACCCACTTAGTGTTGTTTAGGTTTGTTTTAGTTGTAACAGCTAGCACCCATGCAGTCCTATATGTTGCATACACTGTGTACACTGTGGATTTCCATGTGTTCATGTGAGTTTTTTTGAAATTGAGGTGTTTCCATTAGGTATATTTTATATTCACAGTTTTAATTTGCACAGTTTAAGGGTTGATGGAAACCCACCTCATGAGAGAGGAAGGCAGTTGAAGTTGGGACAGAAGTGACTTTTTTATTGTTTTACTTGAGGCATTTTCAGATCTCTCCTCCTCCTTTTGTCCTTCACATTCCTCATCTTACTCCCTATGGTCTCCCCTTCACTACTTTTCTGTTTCTTTTCTATTTCCATTTTCTCATGACATATAGGACCCTTCTGAGGGTTAGAATTAGCCACATGCTGCTCCAGAAGTCCCTCTGACAAGAGCGCCATGTCACCCTGTGATTATCCTTTCATGATTATGGCAACCAGGGCTTAATGTTTCTCTGGAAATAGCCACTATTTGAAATTTCCACAAATATCTTCAGCTCAGTGCAGCTGTAATAATAAGCCTAAACCTAACCCGGAAAGGTCCTGCTAGAACATTATTCAGTTATTCTCTGTAGATATTTCTTTGTGTAATTAGATTCACGGCACAGAACGTGTTGTTTTGATGAAGGAGGGAGAGCAGCGATCAGTCCTTCACAGATACCCTTGTATTGACGTAACAATGGACTCGGTTCCAGACAGTGCAGAATATCAGTCAGTGACAATACCCTTTTTGTTGGCAGGCAGCAAATCCTCCAGTCAAATGAAGGTTAGATGCATTACAGCATTCTCCAGCTCCCCAGCTGCTCTGCACAAACAGCACATGACCAAAGCAAACTGCTGCTGTTTAGAGACAAATAGACAAATGGAGAGTACAAAATACACCTTACATTTGATCCTAGCTTGGTACAAGTACTATCTACTGACTGCATTTACCACAGCAACAATAAAACAGTGTAGAGAGCATGGCTAGGAGTTTGCTTTCTTTGCATATATTGTTTATTTTAAGTGAATTTCCCTACTAGGCAGCAGGTCTCTGAATTATAGCCGTGTCTCAGTGTTGTCTAAATAAGAAATAAAATGTGTTTTGGGATAATACTACTAATACTGCCTGTAATAGTTTACAAAGCCGTGTTAATTTTGTCAGTTATTTTAGACATGATCTTGGTCTTCAGATGAAAATGCTTATGACTTTTAGTCACATTTTAATACAACTTTATACCTGATTGTTTAAAGCCCAGTATTCTGACAGTGTCATAAATTTGGGATGACCATCTCAATGTGTGACTGCTGTTATGACCTTTGTCAACTGACTGACCAAAGGAAATGCAGCATGAAATGATGCACAGATCAGCGCAACAGATAATAAAGATAATAATATTGTTGCAAAATTGGCATTGGCCTCTTTTCCCTAGCTACTACCCCGTCCACATTCTCCTCTTCTTCAGACTTTTTTTGCCACACACACACATGCCACTATAGCAAGGTTTGATTCATATTTGTTTTCAATTTTCTCTTACCACTACAACAGCATAGATGGATGACGCATGCTAACAACTTTTTTTCTTGCATATTGACATTGATGGACGTATGTCGTAGTCTGCAATTCAGTAGGTGATGTAATCGCACAGTCTGCATACATTAAACTTGATGTCAAACCCAAGTTTAATAAATTCATGTTGCACAGTGCAGCAGAACATAACTTATAAGATTGCTAAAATCCCAGTCTGTAGGAGGTGTTAGATGATAACTACTCACACCATTTCAGTCCAGTTTAAGTCATTACTTAATTTAGAATGTTTTTCTCTCTTTACATGAATTCAGACAGGCTAATACAGTTTTTAGAAATCTAGCCCAGTATTGACATTTTGGTTCTTGTCTGGTCAGCAAAAACACAACAAGCATCTTTTTTTAATAGTTTTTATTGTTAAAGATCTATTTTAGGTACATAAACGTCTACTCTTTGTTGTGAAAAAAATGGTTGTTAATAAACATACATTTTTTGTCACAGTTTGTGTTTATGAAATGAACACTGTTGCAAACACCAACAATTCTCTGTGTAGTGAGAAATGTGTGATTGTGCTCATGTCATTGATCTTGTAATTTACTTGGAATATTTATTTTTAAGATGTGGAAGTGGAGCTTTTTGAAAGGTAATGTAATGAAAGTTTCCACCAGAGTCCTGAAGGGTTTTAGAAAAGTTCGGATTTGTCAAAATGAGGCACCATGCCAAAGGGATGCTCAGTTTATGTGGTTCTGCATGAATATGTGAGCAAACATTTTCTCTTATGACACTGAACAAGCAGAGACAAAGGTCAAACATGACAGACTTCCCTGATGTTCTTTGATTCTCGCTAACAGACTTACACCTGACCTGACAGCAATTGTTTAGTTTAAGGCCCTGAATACAATATGTCCTCAATACAGCCTGTCCATGATTTTATAATAGAAAGATGAGCATCTGTATTCTTGGCACAGGATTTCTAAATACCCTGGTGTACCACACACCACATACCACACAACATTTTTGAGTTCTTTCTACCTCTAGCCATGATTGTGCTGTTTCCATAGAGGTGCAGGACTTGTATTTTGAAGTGAAAAAAGAGCCCACGGTGACTTAAATGTGACAGGAGCAAAGAAAAAACACCTTGAAACTACTTTGGGTTTGGCGGGGTTAAGCTCCTTTGCTGCTCATGGATCTTGCTAGCAGTGTTGTCAGGGGAAAGTAGCACTGACTGCAGCATGTCACAAGTTGTCTCCAACCCATTGCTCCCTTTCTCCAACCCCATCTTCTTCTCACTCAATTTCTCACAGTACCTCCCTCCATTGTTTCATTTTCCTATCCTGTGGTACATCTTTGATGAGGTCATTGGACAGGGTAACCATGCATGTCTGTCATACTGCTATGAAGCTACAGAATGCTACATTTTACATCTCATGTGACCTGAGAAACATGATATTCAGGTGATATCCGCCCAGAGAAAGTTGCTATGACAACTGGGGGCACATTTGGAGAATAGGAAAATAGAGGCAGAATAAAAGGAAACAGAGGACTTTGATGGGTCTACAGTGGGGGTATTGTAATGTTTGATGGGGCTATAGCTATGTAGCACCACCTTCATGTGCTGGTAGTGAATACCTTCTATCTATGTGCTGACACTGATATCAACCTTCAATGGCCCATAGCAGTTTAAGTCTAATGACTGCTCTGTAATGGATGTCAGCAGCAGGTGTCAGTCCTCGGTTTGTGCTTGGATTGAATGAGGCCAGTGTGACCCTGTACCCTGTACACTCTGTATTACTTTGTGTTACTTAAAATTCCAAACACATCTCCTCTGTCCCTGCCACCTTGGCCACACATGTACCAACACTATAGGATACATATGGGCAACAGAACTGTAAGTCTGTTCATGTTCCAGTCCCTTAAACATTATGACACTGGAAATGGTCATTGGAAGAGTGCTGTTTTCAAAGTACTTGCAGTAGGTAAAAGCTAACAGCCACATGGTTGTACATTTCAATGTTTTGAATTTCATTGTTGTAGGGTTGGAATAAAGGGTGTTAAATCCAACCCTGCTCCATTCATCTTCATAGAAGTTAGAAAAGAAAATATTCTCTAATGACTCTGACACATATCTAGAGGGTAGTAAAAGATGTAAATTGTAAGGAAATGTAACCAATGGTGATGTATTCAAATTGATTTTAAGTACTACAACAAAAATAAATACATTTCAACAAATATCTAAGCAAAACCATATTAGACCTACTTAATATATGAGTTAAGTTAATTTAGATTTACTAGATGTCTGAGCGAAATTAATTTAGATGTACTGAATATTTGAGAAAATTTATTTCGATCTACTAAATATTTGAGCAAAATCCATTTGGATTTGCTAAATATCTGACCAAAAGTAATTTCAGGTTACTAAATATTGAAGCAAAACTGATATAGAGTATGTAATTTTCTGTATAACAAGAAGTTTGATTCATTTGGTAAAATAAACTATATATTAACATATTTTAGCACACTGATGGAAAACATTGTTGAGTAATTTTGTTTCATCTTCAGCTCAGCTGATATGTGAGGCCCCACATGGACCTAGTCTTGGTCCCATTTCATTTTCACTTTATATAGCCTACTTCCATTATAATGTGTTATCTGTCATTTTAATGGGGTATCCTGTCGTGATTTGAGGTTTTGAGTTTATTATGGACTTTGTCTAGGGATTTTCTGTTCCCTTTTCTTGTTTCCCTTGCTTCTAATTACTCATGATCTGTTTCCTGTTTTATTTTGTATTTTTACTTCTCCTATGTTATGTCTGTTTCACCTGTGTCTTATCAGCCTGGTTTGTCTCTCCTTGTTGGTTTCCCCTGCAAATCTGTTCTGTTTTAGTCTTGTTTGCTCCACCCTTGCGTTCCCTACCTCACTTTCATTTGTTGGCCAGTCCCTGTTTCCCTCCTGTTCCCTGTGTCCTCCTACCCCAGCTGTGTCATTGACTTGATTAGTCATCTCTGTTTATATATACCTCTTGCTCTTGGTCAGTTTGTCTGTTATCCCTGCTGCTGTTGTTTCTTGCTGTATCCTGCCGTGTTCCTGCCTGTTTAACCGGCTGTTATCCTGCCCAGTTCTACTCCCCGTTGAGTCCACTTTCATTGCTCCTGTCTTCACCAATGTCCTTCAGTTTAATCCTAGTTTCTTTTAGTTTGTTCTTTCTTGTTCATATTTTATTTGTACTTTGTGTTTTTGGGACCTGTTTGTTTTTGGATTTTATATTGGCATTAAAGCTCACTTTTGGTTTACACATCCGTATGCCTGTTTTGTTCTGCATTTGGGTTCTCCTTCAACCTCACTTCCTGACATATCCTATCACTGTTAAGCTGATGACACACAGATTTACTTGTCCTTTGAGCCAGATAATGTTAGCTGTCTCAGCACATAAATGCAATGCTCAACTGCTGTTAACAATTTGATTTGATTTCACTTTATTGTCAGAAATAATTCTGAAATTTGTCTTGTGTCCCAGGATATTTTTATTTTTATTTTATTTTTTTTTTAAATAGCCTACACATGAATACAAAAATACAAACAAAACTTAACCAAACAACAAAATCATACAATAAATGCTTCCTATCACAACAGACAGTGGACGATTTTCTGCAGCTAAATTTAGACATAACAGAAGTAATAATCTTTGGCCTGCATCACCTCCTTATCACCTAATAAAGCAAATTACAAAGTTTATTGGTCTGTTTGGCAACTAATATAACATCTACGGTGAGAAATTTAGACATCATATTTTCCATTGATTCTCCACAAAAGTTTGAACCTCATGTCAACACCTCATCTCATACAATCCTATTATTTCCACATCAGAAATATTACCTACATTAAATCAGCTGTGTCTTTTCAAGACCTAAAAAGGCTCATTCATGCTTTTGTCTTCTCACACCTTAACCACGGTAATGCACTGTTAACATGCTTCAGTAAATCTTCAGTAGCACAGCTTCAGTTAATGCAGAAAGTTACTGCTCAGCTTAACTGGAAGAAATCATAGGTCACATATCACCCTAATTCTCGCCTCCCTCCATTGGTTGCCTGTTAACTTCAGAATTGATTTTAAGATACTTTTGATCACTTTTAAGGCTCAACATGGTGTAGCCCCAAGTTATATAACTGAGCTTCTGATCTGAGATCCTCAAGCCAACCCCCACTAGTCACCCCGAGGTCAAGGCTTGTAACGAAAGGTTAGAAGGCTTTTGCCATCAGGGTCCCTAGGCTCTTGAATTCTCTGCCTGAGGAGCTTAGGCTTGTAAGCACATTAGCTTTAAATTTAAATTTAAATTTAAATTTAAATTGCTTAAAACTTATTTTTATCGGAAAGCTTTTCCTCTGAATGATTCATTTACATGCTTGTCATATGTAACTTTTGTTGGGGGGTTCTACTTTTGTTTTGCATCTGTGCACACCATTTTTCTTAGCTTTTAACTTTGTTTTAATTATTGTAACTGTATTATTATGCTTTATTTCCATGTATTTTGTGAAGCACTTTGTAACCTTGGCTAGATAAGTGCTTTACAAATAAAGTTATTATTATTAATATTAATATTAAATGTATTCAGTAATATTGAATGTGGGGATAATGTAGCGATAATTTTTCCATATCCAAGCCACTAAATGTCGTGCCTTCTTGGTGTTACAACTGACTTAAAATGGGTCAACAAATCACCATGCACTGTGTATATGCAAATGTTACAGTGTATATAATATTTTTTGCTAATCATAAATATTGCCACGTGCTTTGTAGAATTTTAATAATGAGAGCAATGTCAGAGATAATTTATTTCAAGTATAATCTAGTGTCATTATTTATAGGCCTGTGATACATGCAAAACACTTTTTATGATACAGTAGAAGAACTCAAATAATTTGTGTTTTTTGGAAGAAGTGTGGTTTCACAGTGATAGCTGCAGGGAGAAATGCCAGTTGTCTATCTAATTGGCAGGGGTATTTTGTTTATGCAGATGGAGACTCACTGTGACAACTGATGCATGACAGTTGCTACATGAAACATTATTAATCTAAAATAAATTCAGTCTTGTGTTCAGTCACTCATATTCTGCAGATTTGTTGCAGGGGGAGTATACATATCTGAGGGCCAAATAATATGTTGAAATTGATATTGTTGTGATTGACAGCTGTAAATTCGGCTCAGCTGCACAACACAGCTCAGCAGTTCAATTAAATATAAAGAAAACAAACTATAGAGTGTATAAACCCCACGTGTGCTCAAAATACTGATAGAGTTCAGCAGTATAGGTTACATTCTAGCAGTGCTGGTAACTCAACAGTCTTTTTTGTCAATGCAAAACAATTTTATCACTGATAGTTTGGCTTTTGGGTCTTTTGAGAAATAAAGCCTTAATGGACAAATCTCTCCTCCATTCATTATCATTCATTCTGTAGCAGAAGTCTATACAATTGGTACACCTGTGTGCATGCCATGTTTTTAGCGTGCTCGAAATTGAGACGGAGTTCCATGCACCCATTTTTCAGGGCACAAAAAAAGGTCAAGTTTTGGAGCAAACCAAAGTGCTTTGCATGACAAGAATCAAGCTATCTCAGCCAACAGAACAACAATTTGTCCCCGGGGATCAATGATGTATTTAAAAATTCTGATAGCACTTCTTTCTTCCATAAATATCAGTCTATGGTAAACATGGAAGGGAAGTTAATTACTTTATGTAGGGCTACTCAGAACTTTACACATGTCCCACTGACAACATCTTAGGCAGTAAAAGATGTGTCATGTGTCCTGCTCCTTTTGAAATACATCGTCTTCAGCCTCTAATGACGACAAGAGAAATGGAGATATCAAAGAACACAGTCCACCCTGTGTCCAGTGTGGCAAATAAATGTCATCTGCACTGATGTTCTCCTGGTAGGCAATGTGGAGGGGGTCCTGTGCTGGTCTAACCTGCCGTCTGAGGTGGGAGAATGTGCAACACGTTTTCATCCCAAGTCCTCACATATCGCTGTTTTGCTGTGGACTTCTGCATCTACATATTATGCTCTAGGTATCCTTCTGCGTCTGCTTTTGATGTTATGAGATGCTGCTATAGTGATGTCAACAAATGCACATGGTGCAATTACACTGCATGTTGTTGTGTCTAAGCTACAACAGCACATGGCAACCAATGCCAGGGTGTCATCGAACAAACATGCCGGCACAGGGGGTAGGGATTAGGCAAGAGAGGCACACGGTAAGGTGTAGAAAAAAAGATCACATTCAGCAAACACCAGACTCACATGAAAGTCTGGGGTTTATTGGACTGCTGTCCATGCACATATCCAGCAGATGCAGCTGGTGCCATCTGCCAGCATATAATAACATAACAATAACAACTTGTTCTGTCTGTTCTAACCTGACGCCATCCAGCAGCATTCCATGCGCATGCAAAAGGTGCCTTTTGGCGTCATGCACTTACCCCAAAAGCACTGACAGAGCAGCACTATTTTACAAGTTTGGAATGAGAAAAGGCTCAGCTGCCAGGGCAATTGGTCAATTCAGGCACTGTTTTGACCTGAAACCGAGACCAGTTGAAAAGTTAAGGGATCACCAAAGTCAGTCGGATTCATCATCTGGTGATCACAATAGTCCGCATATCAATTTGTAACACGTTGCCATCCCAACTCATCACATAGTGCCACTCTGTCAGTGACCATTTGCATCTACTTTTTAAGTTTAACGTCAGCTGTTTACACTCCAGGATGCCCCTACTGTGATCTCAACAAATATACATGGTGGGATGATACAGCATGGTTCTTATGCTCACACAAATGGCACATGACATCTAACGTGACTGTCCTTATAAAGTTAAACAACAAAGTCACAGACAGTTAGATTTAGACTAAAGAGGCACATGGTAAGGTGTAGAAAAAGCACAAACTCCATACTCACACAAAAAGTCAGTTGTTTGTGGGACCCATCCACCGCCTGACCCACCCAGCACTTGCATGCCTGCTATTATGGCACACGCAAATAGTTCCAACGGGTGGTGTTCTTAAGTGAATCTGCCTCTATACATTGCATGTGGACACACCCGGTGCCATCCAGCCATCCACTGATTAAAATGATTATAAAATAACAATGCCGCTGGTTCTGTCCAAGCATATTCTCATCTCACGCTGTCCAACCACATTCCAGTTGGATGTGGAAGGTGGCTTTTGGTGTCACGCTTGTATGCTGAAACCACTGATAGAGTGGACGTATTTGACAAGTTCAGAGGTACAAGGTAGATTTATTGTAATTTTTCTTAAACATGGTTTAAGAAGAAATTAAATTGAAGTTGATCCTAAATGCTGCTACATCTTTTTGGCATTGAAGGAGGAGTTGAGTAGTCTCACTGTAGTAGACTGTAGAAATTAACCAGGATCTTGGTCTGGAATTAAGCCTTCCTAAGTTTTTGTAGGAAGTAGAGCCTTTTCTGTGCTTTTGTAACCTGGGTGGTGATGTGCGATGACCAAGATAGGTTCTCAGTGATA
The DNA here is from genome assembly GCF_026936395.1 of Plectropomus leopardus. NCBI lineage: Eukaryota > Metazoa > Chordata > Actinopteri > Perciformes > Serranidae > Plectropomus > Plectropomus leopardus. The sequence goes on from NC_142186.1 coordinate 2,882,973, forward strand.
GTAATTCAAAGGAACCTCTAGCTGTTTACCTGCTCCACCTCAGCTCCACTGATGTGGACAGGTATGTGTGTCTTTGCCTTCTTTTTTCTAAAACCAACAATCAGCTCCTTGGTTTTACTAATGTTGAACAGTAGGTTGTTCTCTTTGCACCACTCTGCAAGACTGTTGATTTCCTCCCGGTATTAACTCTCATCGTTGTTTGTATTACGGCAGTTGATGGTGGCGTTGTCCACATACTTCAGAATAGAGTCCTCCTGATGTCTGGGAGTGCAGTCATGGGTGTACAGTGTGAACAGGAGGGGGCTGAGCACACAGCCCTGGGGGTCTCCAGTGTTGAGCACTAATGTAGTGGAGGTGTGACTGCCAATTTGAACTCCCTGGGGTCTGCATGTGAGGAAGTCCAGTATCCAGTTGCAGAGTGTTAAGTACAACAGTGTTAAGTAAAACAGGCTGCAATTTCACAGCAATCCATTCAATAGTTGCTAAGATACTTCATTCTTGTGCACCAACCGACTGACCACTTTCATTGCCATCCATGCTGCTGCTGTAAAATATGCATCCTACTAATTTAATGCAAGTGAACATTTCAATAAGAGGCCCCATATAAGCCCATGTGTATTGGTTTCACTGTACGAAACAGAACATTTGGAATGGTCACATTTCCATGGTCAAATGTCAGTGACATTAATCTTTCTAAATTCTGATTTAATTAATCACTCAAATATTGCTCTCTGTTTGAATCCCATCCAGCATGAGGCAGTGTGCTGTGGGAGCAGCAGCCTGCAGTTGATAGTGTTGACTGCTCTCTCTGCGGAAGGTGATGGAGTGTGTCTTACCTGCGACATGCCAAAGAAAGCAATTGTGCAGGTTGATGGATGAAGTTTCTCAGTGCAGTGGTGTCTGGCTCCTCACCGGCTTAAATCAATCTGTTTATTTAGTCTCTGTCAAATTGATCATCTGAAAATGCAAACAGATTTCTCCTAAGCAGTACATCGCTATTAAATCACAAGCACATCAACTGGCGTCTAAGTGCTACCTCTGCTTCCAGAGGCATTCTGGGTAAATATGTTAGATAAACTGTCAAAGAGATAAGCACAGAGAAAACTTTGGATGCCCAGCTTTTTGTCTTTGCTGCAAATCATTTACATTTGAGGTCATTTTGATTTTTTGTTTTTTTTTTGTTTGGCCATCTATCAATCAAGATATTCTATTAAACTGGGCAGCAACATAAATAGACCAAATCAGAAGGACGCAAAGGTCATCATGTCCTATGTAGTTTTTCTGGCAACTGTTACAGCCATTACAATTTGCAATTTAAAGTTACTCTTTTAAAAATATGAAGTTGTTGATGCTTAGATTGGTTCTGTGGAAACATTCAGTCTGGCATGTCCTTGCTGTGAACGGGTGCTGCAAAAATCTATTTCAATCAAATGTGCACAGACAAACAGATATGAATCAACACATTTTACAGATGTTATCACTTTAATGAAATCATGCTTTTTAAGAAATGTTAAGTAACCGTTTATTTCAGTTTTTCTGCATTGTTCAGATGCATTTTAAGACACATATACCAACATTTGTTGGTAGTTTTTTTCATAGTTTCTAACTGGTTGTGAATGTAATGATTGCTTCTACAGGCAGCATTGACTGAGATGTCTTTGCAGTGAGGTATTTTTCATTATTTTTGCTCAAAGGTTTTGCACATGTAGGTCTGTAAAATATGTTTCAGTCGTGTTTTAGTTTAACAGGAGAATAGGTTGATTAAAACTGTGAATTTTTCCCAAGGTTGAACAAAGCTTAGATTCTGTCAAGCAGTGGCACAATGTGAAAAAAAAACAGTCCAACCACACCAGCCTTGACACCACCTCGACGGTTATATATACATGTTTGACATGACCCATATCTAACATTTGTGTGAACAGATCTCTGTCCCAAAACACCTCACATGCATACACTCATGTGCTTTGGAACAAGAACAAAAAACATCTAAGTGCTGTACAGTAGGCAAGTTTCTAAGAATGTCTCATCTCTCACCGATGAAATGTCCTTAAGAGACTCCAACATCGCAGTGCAGGTGTTCATCTCCCAAATGACTGGCTGTCGAAGTCAGAAGACAACTCATCGTATGTTGATGATGAGAGGGAGAAGACAAATGAATGCAACAGTCATAGCTCTATTAGCACATATTGCATTGTGTTGGGTCCCAATTTGGAGAGTTTCACAAGAAACAAAAAGTTTCTTCAAAACTTTAGGATATCCATGGCTAAGTTAAAAAAAATTCTCACAACAACTTTATCACAGCAGGTCTCAATATGTAGGCAAGCTATCCCCACAATGTATTCTCATAGAACGAGTCATATAATATCCTACAAAAATGTACAGACAATAGTTCACATTCACATGATGTCATACAAATTAGCATCTGAAAAATAACGTTACGTCCTTATGTAATTAACATATGGTTATGGAAGTTAGGTTTAGGCAATAAAAGTTAGTGTGGTTAGGTTCAGGAAAAGAAACATGGCATGGACATTCCTTAAAATTAAAATTAAAAAGTTCAGAATGCTCAAAACACGCATGTCCGGCAGAAAGTCCCTGTGGTAAATCCAGATTATTGTGAGCCATCCATCATCCCAATCTGCTTGCTGACAAGACCCCATTGGGAATACTCCCGTTTACTCCTGTCAGCACATTGGTCATGTGATCGCAGCCTCTCAAAACATGCGGGATAAGAACGAATTTGAGTGCATCAGTTTTTGTCGAAAAAAATGTACGAGCAGTGTTTGAGAACAACCTGATACCCATCAGAGAGCGCTAGTAGCATTGGCTGGCGAGTGGGGTCGCCTTCTGCAGTTGTAACAAACTGCTACAACACTGTATGGTGAGCATATTGCACCTGCACAGTGAAGTATGATGTGGAAAACCAATATATGTAGGAAAAAAAACACATAAATTATGATATGACCAGCGCATTCTCACTCCAAACTTGTTACCACAGCTTTGACAGTGCTTTCAGTCTACAATCATAACACCAAAAGCCACCTTTTGCATATGCATGATATGCCTTTTGATGGCATCAGTTGAGAATGTAGCCAGACAGAATTGAACACACTGGTATTTTATGTCACGGTACTGCAACTGGCGCGTCAGCCTGATACAAGTTCTGTCGTTCATATGGTGCACCACAGAACAACGCCAGGTTGAAACGCTGCCGGTAACTACGTAATTCAAGAAGTGCGAGAGCACCATAGGAAGGGTGGTGGATGGGTCTAACGAACCCTCTCACTTTCATGCCAGAGTCTGGCACTAGCTTCCCATCCAAATAAGTTTTTTATACACCTTGCCATCTGCCTCCTTCCCCTAATCCTAACCATCTGTACCAGCATATACTTTTCCTGACGCTGCGACGTTGGTTGTCATGTGCTTGTGTTGTCTAAACAATAATCACTTGCCACAACATTCTATCATGCGCATTTGTTGACATCACGTTAGCAGCATCTGAAAACATAAAGAGCAGACACAGAAGAATATCTAACACATAATATGTTGACATTTTCACAGTGTTCACATTACCACTGATGTGTTGAATTAAGGACCACATACTAAAATGGTCCAGATATGACTGGGGGAAAAAAATGATTTCTTTGTCAACACTACTCTGAAAGAATCAGATCTGCGTTACATAGAGCAAAAAAGGGGAAAGAAACACCTTTGGACTACATTTGCTTTTAATGTGGGTAGTCTAGGTGTCTCCAGGACATTTTAGGACAAGCACACAGACACACACACCCTCACAATGTGAAAGAAATACAAGCCCTGCTGTAACTGCTGGTAAATGTTCTTTATGTTAAAAGCAGATGTTTTGATTCTGCACTCTGTACAGTTTACCTCAGTCTATCCTTTGTGATATTGATCATCCATTTTGGCAGACTGAAGACATCATTTCTCTTATTGAAATGGCTATAATCATGTGAGACTGAGCTAAATTAAGAACACCTTTATCATCCTGTGTGTCTTTGATGAGGACTGAGCACCAAGAGCCTCACTGCATTTCTCTCTCACACAAAGCTCTGGCACACTGAGTCACACTGCATTGCACTGCCTTCCTTTTTATTTTACTGTACTGATTGTCATATTAAGTTCTATCTAAAATAGATTTTTCAATATTTTAAAATATCCTCCAGTCGAATCAAGCGCCCACAGAAAATTCAATTTGGAAACTAAAAGCCAGGAGTGGAAAAAAAATCCCTTCAGAGAGAAAAAGTGAATAATTCAGAGCCCATTCTTTTGAACAAGCTGCCAACAAATTACCAGGAGTCCAGAGTCAGAGAGAATTAACAGAGCCAACCTGCATACACACACACACATACACACGCACGCACACAAAGATGCCCCCAGACACATACGCGCACACACACACAAACACACTTTTATGTCACTTTAACTAAAATGTGTGACCATGCAAGCCATCATCTACATTCACATATACACTTATTTCACTATTTTCACTACACCAATTTTATTTTTCAGTATTTTGATTAATGTAAAGTAGATGTCTAATGAAAAGCACATATCTCCAACTTGTTTTAAAAAAAAAATTGTAAAAGGAAAGATACTAGAGAACCAGGCAACTCGGTTCATAATAGAATGCTGTTTATTTTTACATTGTCTCATTTCTCTTAAAACCACACTCCCACTGTTGCAGCTCCAGCACACTCTCATCCCAAGTTGTAATAAAGTGCTTCTTTGCAGTGGTATTCTGCATCTATATTATGCTCAAGGGATCCTTCTGTGTCTGGGGTTGACGTTCTGGGATGGCGCTACTGTGAAAGCACATAGAATGGTTATGCTGCAAGTGGTTATGTTTAAGCACCAAAAGCACATGACAACCATTGCCGGGACAAGAACAAAAGCACATGCTGGTACGGATGGTTAGGTGTAGGCAAGAGAGGCATATGGTAAAGTGTAGAAAAAAAGACTAATCACATTCAGACAAGAAGTAACACCGGACTCCTGCATAAAAGTCTGGGGTTTGTTGGATCTATCCACTGCACGTCCCGCATGACCTTTAGGGACCTTCGTGCTCCTTATGTTACATTGTTCTGGCTGCGTTCTCAGCTGACTACATCCAGCAATGTATCATGTGGACGAAAAAGTTGGCTTTTGGCATCATTGACATTCTTTCGCCGAAAGCACAGCAAAAGAAAAAGCAAAAGCAGCATCATTTGACAACTTCCGGAAGAGAACGGGCATTAGCTGAGCTGCTTCACATTACACTCGCTCCAGCTTAAATGTACAATGTTAGCAACACAAATATGTTACATTAACACATTATTATGTAGCTGATACGCTGAAACTCTGTGTTTCAACAACACTGCAGTTACTGTGTGGTTAGATTAGGTTAGTTAGGTTTAGGCACAAACACCACTTGGTTAGATGTAGGAAACTGAAATTTTGATTGAAATACCCAGTCTGGGGGGCACAATCCCTGCTGAAAAAACAGCCATGTTGGGTGCCTGAAAAGACACTGTTATGACTCACTCAAAAACAGCTTGTTTTGTTGTTTGTTGATCTCACATAGTTGTCTGCAGCTGAGTCTACTTAGTCTTACTTAGGTGTCACACCACCGACCATCATCTCCATCTCCTGATGTCAAAGTCAACTCATATATCACTTTACAATCATCATCTGGAAATGTTGGTATGATATATATGTATATAACCTGCAAATATAACGTAGTCTACTATGCTAATGGTAGTAATGCAGAATTGAAACTGCATGTAATTTCTTCCAGAGTAGTAATGGCTTATTCTTTTGGAAAAAAAAAAAAAAGTGCTCTAGCAAATGTGCCATATGAGAGAGAAAGAGGACTGGAAAGACTGAGATTACAGCAAGAAAGAGGAAGCAGAGAGAGTTCAGGTTAATGATGAAGCAGTAAATAGAGTAGACCAACACTAACTCATACACCACATTGAATAAAAGGAATTACAGTTTTACTTCATAGTTCAGCTTTGATGACCGATCCAGAATCACAGTGCCATATTTTGAATGTGTTTTTGACATGAGAAGGTAAATGACCGTGGCCTCACAGTGTGTGGAATGCTGACTGACTGAAATCATGTGCAAGCTAAGGCAGCAGAAAGGAAAATAAATGAAACAGATGAAGAAGCCTTGGTGACACTGTATTGGCTAAAAACATGGACAAACAAACACACACACACTACACCACACAAGCACATTCTTTCTCACTTGCCTTCTACACAAACACACTTTCTCAAGTTGGGTTTTCATCCAAATGTAGTGCAAATATGTATTAAATATTTGGGAAAATCATCCAAAGAAAATATGAATTTATGTGCCTTTACATCCCCTTTTATGCAAATATTGGCAGTAGGTTCATGTAGATAAGCAGTAGGTGGTTCTTATTCTCCAGTGAGGTGCGACTTAAGAGGAGTTTTGGGATTGTTGTAGCCTGATTTCATGGCAGCTTTTCTTAAATATTGCAGTGCAGGCTATGATACTAAGGTATTATTTTTGCAGGGGAAGTGAAAATTGCAGATTTAGTGGTGATGCTGCCACAGATTTCGAGGTGAATATCATGAGTATTTAGTGTTTCACACGAAATAATAATAATATTCGGGGTCGAGCAACAGCTGATCACAATCAACTGTCTGCATGCTGCTCTACAATGAAAAAGGATTTTATCAGTTTTAAATAGTCAAATGGCAGTGAAGTTGAAACTGGACAAAATTTCAAGGTCACATAGAAATTCACAGAGACTGGCTTAATTGGAATTAATTTTTGTGATTGCAACATCCTGGAGGGACTGGCAATTAAAAGAGCACCAGTCAAACAAAGGAAAAATGTGTCATAACAGTGAGGACATAGATTTTAAAGCTCTGTGCTCTTGAAAGAGTTCTGGTCACAGCTCTATGTGCATAAGCTGTTAAAAGCCGTCCAATAAAGATTGCTGCAGAGGCGTATGCACTGATGATGTGTGATAATTTATTTGCTGAATCCATTTCCATTGCACTTAGTCACATTTACCATTTATCGATACACCAAGTCTTCCACATCTCGCAGCGCAAAGTTGGGGGTTTTTTTTGCAATATCTAAAGAATTTTTCACAAAATTTGTGTTGCCACTCAGTTTTTGTTTTTTCTTTAGATTTTTTTTTTTTCTTGGGGGGTCCTGTATTTGACAGGAAAGCTTTTAGTGTGAAAGGGAGGGAGAAAGGGAATAACATGCACCAAAGGCCAGAGTTAGAATCTAACCCTGTGGCCGCTGTTGCAAGAACACAGTCTTATGCACATCGGGCGCCTGCTGTACCCGGTGAGCTACTGGGCCCCTCCATGCAGGTTTTTTAAAGGGTGATAGGCCAACAAGGTGGCAGCTCCATATAATTCATTTGTTAACAAGGTCTCACACAACTTATGCAATATAGTTCATAGCTCATTCCAGACCCTTCTCTAACCAAACTCATAGAATAGGGCCTCTTTGACAGTGCTTCAGGCATAAGTCTGCAAACCCAAAAGGCACCTTTCACCTTTTACGTTAACAACATAATATAAAGAGCACAGGGGCACCTATAGGGTGGGCTGCAGGGGTGGTGGATGGGATCAACTAACCTCGGACTTTTGTGCAGGAGTCCAGGGGCCTGCCAGGGCTATGCATTCATTCTCTGAATGTGCTGTCACATCAGGATCTTTTTGCTCATTCGTAGACTGGCCCCTTTCCTGGGACCACGTTGTCTTGGGAAACCCTACCAGGAGCCCCAAACAACACAGCTCCTGGGATCATGGGAACACACAAACCTTAAGGTGAAAACACCTTAAGGTAGTGATTCTTTGAGGGAAGAAGGATGTCTGAAGTACTGGATGGATGGATGGATGGATGGACATGAGTAAGACATTGAACACAACTACCCAAATGTGGATTTTCCCGTACCACGAATGAGGATATTGACATATTATACTCAGATGTATGTAACTCGGGTGACAAATCCCATTGTGCCCATATATTATATATATTTTGTATTATTCCCGTCTCCAAATCTCGCAGTGTTTCTGTCTATCTTGCGGGATGGTCACGTGGGCTGGTTGGCCAATCATTGGTTATCTTCTCTGTGACGTCATGTGGTCATGTGGGTCAGTGCAGTCAGTCGCATTGGTATTAGGCTGCTGTGGCTCAGTTTGAGGAGGAGCAGTGGGGAGGCTGCAGGACAGATGAGTTACAGGTTGGTTCATACTTATTTTTGCCACTTTCCAACTTGAATAACGATCGTTATTGACAGCTTTATATATGTCAACTTGTAGGAGCCTTTTACCGTGCCCAAAACCACGAAGAACACATTCGTCTGTAGCGTGAACCGTGGACTGGTAAATCAGTTGTTTGTATGTGCTAACGTTAGCTTAGCCGACTCCATTAATTTTAATGGACGTGGATAGCCTGCTTGTTTGACGGCATGCCTGTTTCTACAAAATGTAACCTGTAAATGAGATGACATGATGACATGATGACATGAAAAGTTAAGTGTCCTGACTGAAACCCTACTGAAAGGGTAAGGTTAATTTGTTTAAGCACTTTAGTTATATGACTTGAATGTATTTATTGTCTGTTGATTGATGTCTGCTAGATACTATTGCACATGTTTGGAAATTAACTATAGTGCAACTAGTGCTATGTGTGAATTGTGTGCACACTAGAATTGCTATTGAACAAGGTACATTGTGATTTATGTGAACTGTGGTCCTGTTCTCCAGGCCGGGGTCACTAACCGATGGCGAGCTAAAGGAGCAGGCCTAGAGCCTACAGACTGGCAAGTTGTTGAAGAGTTGCAGCCAGGCCGGTAGGGGGCTCTCTGTAGCCCACAAAAGAAACTTTCACCCCACTCACTTTGGTCTTTGCCCACTATTTACCCACATTTCTCCCCACAAACACTCACCAATATTCCCCCTGGACTCAACCTCAAACCCAGATGTGGGTTTCTGATGAACTGTGGGTGGGCAGCTGGACTATGGTTTTGTGTTGTGCTGATTTTGCATTTGTTGACTCTCAGGATATCTTTATTTGTCATTTCCTGATTTGCTTACTGTGCAAGATTTAAGATATATTAATTAATATGCCTATTAGAACTGATTGAAAAAGCGCTGATTTAACTCAAATGGCCATTCTTACCAAGTGTCCTTATTGATTCTTATTCACTGTATATAATTGCGCTGTATTGTCATTTACTGTTTTTTTTCCCACAATACATGGTACCATCCAAAGCAACCTCAGTCTCTTGTCCACTCCCTCCCTGAGTGAATTCTAGACTTCTGGTTACTAGCCTAATACAACTCGTTGCTGTGTTATACATCACATACATTATTAGATATTAATACAGTACATATCAGTCTTTGCAACATTTAATTTTGATGTAGCTGCTACATAAATTGTGGCGAGCTAGCTAGGAGGGAGTACGGACAGATCTGAGCAAATATCAATAGTAATTTTGACATTCATTGCAAATATGGACATTTTAGAGAAACAAGGCATAAAAATTCCAAATGCTGTTTTGATCAAATACATAACACATGATGACAATGATGATGAAGTGGTCACATTTTTGAATCAATATGGCAAACTGTCTAACATTAAGGTTATAATTGAGCCCAGTGTTTTTTCAGGACACAATTGTTGAATTTGATTCAGGCAATGCTTTGGTTGAATCGTGAAAAGTTTTGCCGTACACATACCTTTGTCAGACCGAAAAGGTGACTTATGATACTCTAGAACTTTCAACCATTTGTTCTGATTTTAATGTAGAGTTAAAAACACAAGGGTACCTGAGCGAGTTGAAAGAGTTGACTGAACTCACAGGACAGGACTACTCAGAGGTCCTGAAAGGTGTAATGTCTCTACTGAGCCAGTCCATCACCGAACCAAGGCCCACCCCAAAAGTGAAGACTTTTCCAGATGCCAATGAGGAAGTGATGCCATCTGCTCCCAGTGCTGCTATCCCTGCACAGTTGCCCAACACTGCCACCTTCAGTCCACTTCAAGGTGCTACAGCTGTGGCACAGAATTCAAGAGATGAGTTGCCACAAATACTTGAAAGTCTACTCCCACCAGCAGCGGATATGGTGAAACATCTCATGCTAGGAACCCCACCAATGGCCTATCTCCGGATCCTTGACTCCGCATATTGAACAGTCCAAGATGGTGATGAGCTTTACGCCAAGTTTATGGAGTTGTTTCAGGATGCTGGTGAAAAGCCATCTGCGTACTTGCTACATCTGTAGGTTGCGCTAAATGTGGCTATGAAGAGGGGAGGTATTCTAGCCACTGAGTTGGATCGACATCTGTTAAGTCAATTTTGTCATGGCTTCTGGGACAACACACTCATATCAGAACTCCAGCTCAAGCAGCGCAAGTCCCATCCCCCATCTTTCGCTGAGCTGTCGCTGTTACTCCGGAAGATAGAGAGGCTGCTAAGGCTCAGCGTATGAAGCAACACCTCGGCTCAAAAGCCAGAGCCGGGGCGCATGCCAAATACACCTCTGCCACCCCAGAAGAGACAAAAGTTGACGCACAGACTACCATCACTCAGCAGCTCACCTAGGAGCTTGCTGACATTCAAAGCTGGCGTCTCTTACTGCTCAGTCCAATCGGAAGCAGCCCACTTCATCCCGGCCAATGCACGTCAGCAGGCTGGAGAAGACGGACACATAAAACCCACTTGTGACAATGACCCAAACCTCTCATTTAAAAAGAAACAGTTCACAGAGAAACAGAGAAATGGTCAAGATCAAACCTTTACGGTGCTTGGTCTTTAAACTAAATCGGGTTCCTGTTGAGGGGCAAATGGGAACTGCGGAGGACCAACAAAGCAGACACCAGTGAAGTGTATCGACCAGTCACATTCCACTTCCATTCATTCAGCTGCCAAGAGGTTTAATCAGATCCTAATGCACTGGCCAAGTAGTCATAGCTGGACAAGAATTTTCATGTTTGTTGGATACTGGATTGCAAGTAATGACAATACCCATCTCAATTTACAATCAACATTTCTCATATCAACCTGTCAAGCCACTGTGCGACTTGCTACAAGTAGAGGGTGCTGCTGGGCAAGAAGTCCCATATTTGGGCTACAATGAAATGACTTTCACATTCCCGAAAGAGTTAATTGGTGCTGATATGGACGTGTGCACCTTGGCACTGGTGTTCCCAGAGGTTCAGTTGTTACCCTGCCTAGCCACGCATCTCACAGGGTCCCTATCATGATCAGCAATGAATCTGACCAGAACATCACACTTCCGCCATTGAGCATCATTGCTGAACTCTCCGTGTCACCCCAAATTCTGACTCACAGTGTCTCCACTAACAATACACAGCAAATCACAGAAGAAATCAATCTGGAGTTTGATTTTGGAAATTCTCCAATTCCACTGGATTGGAGGGATCGAGTTGTCTCCAAACTCAAGCATATCCCAGAAGTATTCTCACACCATGAGCTCGACTTCGTACGTACCGATCGTGTGAAGCATCATATCCACCTCCGTGATGAGACTCCATTTAAACATCAAGCTTAACCTATTCACCCTTGTGACATCGAGGCAGTCCGTGACCACCTGCAAGACCTGTTGGAGGCAGGAGTGATAAGAGAATCTGAATCACCCTTCTCTTCATCCATTGTAGTTGTACGTAAGAAGGATGGAGACGTGAGATTGTGCATTGATTACCGCAAGCTAAACCTCCACACTGTCAAGGACAACTACGCACTCCCAAATTTGGAAGTCATTCACAGCACTCACTGGTTCACGTCAAGTCTGGGTATTACCAAATTGAAATGGCAGAAGTTGATAAACCCAAGGCCACGTTTGTAACTTCACTGGGCTTCTGGGAGTTCAACCGCATTCCGCAAGATGTAACCAATGCGCCAAGCACTTTTCAGCGCCTTATGGAGAGGTGCATGGGTGACTTGCATCTAAAAGAGGTGTTAGTTTTCCTGGACAACCTAATCATCTTCTCTGATACCCTTGAAGAACATGAAAGTCGATTGTTGATAAAAGACTATGGCCTCATGTTGTCACCAGAGAAGTGCAAGTTTTTCCAAGCATCTGTGCACTATCTCAGCCATATTGTCTCAGGGCAGGGTGTGGAGACGGATCCCGAAAAAAGTTCTTTGGACACTGAAAGAACTAAAGTCCTTCTTAGGATTTGCAGGATACTACCGCAGGTTTATCCACAGACATGCCGCAGTCACAAAGCCCTTGAACTACCTGACGAAGGGGTACATTGCAGCCCGCCACCAAGGCCACAAGGGAACGTCCACTCCAATTCATGATGCCACACAGCCTTTCAATGAGAGATGGACATTGCAATGCCAACTTGCCTTTGAAACACTCATTGACAAACTGAGGACAGCCCCGGTGCTTGGATTTGCAAACCCAAAGTAGCCGTACATCCTGCACACAGATGCGAGCACCATAGGTCTCGGAGCAGCACTTCATCAGGAACAGGCAGGACAACTACGTGTCATAGCATAGGTTGTCCGCCAGTGAGTCCCGATATCCAGCGCATAAACTGGAGTTTTTGGCTTTGAAGTGGAGCGTAATGGAAAAATTCCACGATTATCTTTATGGAACAAGTTTTGTCATTGTAACCGACAACAACCCATTAACATGCATCCTGAAATCTGCCAAGCTCGACGCTGCCAGTCACAGATGGCTTGCTGCACTCTCCACCTATGATTTCAAACTTCAATATCGAGCTGGCAGCCAAAACAGAGACGCTGATGCATTCTCCCGAAGACCCCATCACCAGCCATCTGATGCCTACTGTCAGAAAGAATGGGACATGGTCCAACAGTTTACCCGCAACCATGTTGATGATCCTGGCAATGCAGTTGAACTTGATCCAGACATTGTGGCCACCTTATGTCACAGCTGTCTAGTGAGAGCTTCAAGTCCTGTGCATTATGGCATCCCAGAGCATCTGCACACAGACCAAGGCCCCGATTTTGAGTCCCATCTAATTAGAGATTCTGTGACATTGCACGCATTGAAAAGACCTGGGGCCTCATGTACAAAGACTTGCGTGGATTTCCTACTGAAACATGGCGTACGCTCAAATCCAGAAAACGTCGTACGCACAAAAAAATCCTGATGCATGAATCTGGGCGCATGCATGAATCCAAGCACATTCCCTTTGTACATCCCAATCAGCGTGGAATTGAGCGCACATGTTGGAGTACCCGACCACTCCCTGTCCACGCCCCCATTTAAATACGCAAATAAGATTAATATTTAAATAAGCCCTGCACCTGAGATTCCCCTCTCTGCACGATCAGAAAATAAGAAACAAAAGATGAGTAAGATGGGATTTTAAGCTTCCATTCATTAAGTTTATACACTTACACAGATCACACACTATTGTTGCAAATTAGTGCAGAAGTGCGCCGGGGAGAAGGTGAGGCAGATAAGTCTTTACGCACGGGGTTATTAACATGAGTACGTTGCGCACAGTGACAAATAGGGGCTTGTTAGAAAGATCTGAAACTGTAGTTTAACCAGCAAAACACAGCAAGTCACTAACTCTAACCGCTGTAATGATGCGGTGAAGACGGGATATGATTTGGGGGCGCACATGCTCAATGCGCATCACAGGGACTAATATTAGGACAATTACACGACAAATTTATTTACCAAGAAGCCACCCATCGCGCACAGTGCCAGCTTGTAGTCTGTTCCCAACCATGCTGTTACTCAGAATGCGTGAATCGTGCGTTGAACCAGGCCACCTCGCCACAATGTTGGTTAACTGCATTTGCGCATCACATATGATCTGTACATTGATGGAATGAAAGTGTTTCCTGTTCACGTATACAAATTCATCATGTGACGGCGCTTTTATAGCAATGTGTGTGCAGTCGATAGCTCCGATTACATTAGGAAAACCGGCTCTCGCTGCAAATTGCGCTTTAATGTTGACCTGTTCAGCTGCATGGTATGGGAATTTGATATATCTGGCTGACATGCAGATAATTCCGTCCCATACGGCTGGCATGGCTCGGCTGAGGGTCGACTGGCACAGTCCCGATCGGTCGGCCAGCTCCCTCTGGAATGCCCCGGTTGCCAGGAACCCCAGTGTGGTCAGCACCTGTATGGGCACAGGCAGCGCATGGCTCCTGGCTGTGTTGCGCTCCAAGGCCGGCCGCAGCTCTGCGCACAGTTCCACGAGGATTGCCCTCGGGAACCTAAAGCGGCTGATGAGCCAGTCGTCATCGTGTGCCAGTACATCGTCTCTGTCTCGAAACACACGCTCTCTTCTAATTGCACCATTTGCAATGTCCTCTAATGCTGCTAAAGCTGCCATTGTTTTCAGCGGTACTTTTTGCACCACTTTGCGCACGCTTTTATATCCACTCATGTAATTGGAGACACGTATGTTTGTGTGTGTGTGTGTGTTAATTGTTCACTGGTGTTAATTGTTCATGTGTCTCTGATGTGCACATCATTAAGTCATCATTCAGAGGACGGATTGGTTACACGCGTTTATTTTATGTTTCCCAGGATCACCTCTGAGTGTCGCCAAAGTATCAACGGCTGTAGAAACGTGCGTACGCCAGCTATGAAGTTGGCGTGAGGCACCGCACATTTCCACGGTCATTTCACTCTTGATACATCTGAACTTTGCCGTGAGAAAGAGCATACGCCACGTTTTTGTGCGTACGCACCCTTTGTACATGAGGCCCCTAGACCACGCCATACCATCCTCGGGGAAACCTATTCAAAAGATTCAACCAAACTCTGCAAAGCATGTATGGTACCCTGGAGCCAGAGCAGAAACAGAGATGGAAGGTAGTATGTGACGCCACTGGTTCATGCTTACAACTGTACCAGAAATGAGGTCACAGACAATACGACATTGCACTCGAAATACGTGCATAACCTTCACTCTCGGCTGTCCAGAATGTAAGACTCCGTGGTAAACATAAGTTGGAGGACAAGCGGAAGAAAGACATCTGTGTTGTTGTTAAACGTGCTGGCGACCTCCCTGTTTACAGTGTGACCTGAAACTGATTCATCTGTAAAAAGTAAAGAGCCAGAACTGCAACTTGCTACACCTGCACGCAGACCTTAAACATGTAGTATGAAGAAGCTGGTTGTAGACCCAGGAGAGAGTCTGAGCGAGGAAGAGGAAGAGTGAAGACTTCCTCAAGTTTCAATCTCACCAACTGTACATTTCAGTATAGACAGAACTTTTCCTGCCCAGTCTTCATCCACCAACACTGCAGTGGCTGACCCAGTTTACTCACCTACAAAGAGCTTGCCTGTTGTCAGAGAGTCCCTGAGGCTGTGGATCCATCTTTGCTCGGTATGGAGGAAGATGTCCCTAGAGAATTTGAAGAGGACAATGGAGAATACTTACCAGAGCCTGAAGAGGTCAGTTCCGCTCCTGAGACGCTGCCACCTGAGGAAGATGTGGAGCTTGGAGGCTCAGTGAAGACATCCCCTAATTCAGTAATAACATCACCATATACCACTGTAACACCCATCGCTGTCACAAACTCAAGGGGTGGGGATGATTTAGATGCTGCTGAATCTGTCCTGTCTAATGGCCGTTCCTTGTGGCAGCGGTAGCCGCCCAAGTGTCTGCAGTACTCAGTACACAGTTTGGGTAATCCATTAATCTCTGTTGTGCAAGCACTTTTTCACAGTTTGGCCGATGCTTATGGTGAAGCTTTTACCATTCCTGCGTCCGACACTGCTGTATGTTCCCATGTCCATGTGGGTTGGTATGCACCGGAGTTGCATGGTTTTAAGGTTTTAACTCATCAGAAGTACATTGTCCATATCAGATCCTTGTTTCATCCTAGTATTCGGCTCAACCCGTATAGCCTTCTCGATTAAATGGAGGACTGTAAGAATACATTGCATTAGTTTTTCATCAGGTGGAGTCCATGAACTGGCAACTGCATGTATGTAAGTGGAGTGATTATATGTAAGAGTTAAAATATATGGGTGAAATTTAATGTGTATACAGTATATCTGAGTGTATGAAAGTATAGCTACGAGAGAGGAGGGTGCATATGACAAATTTGAATACATTAATGTGAAAGTAAAATCGACATATATGTGGAAGTGAAAATATATGGACTATGAAAGCAGAGTGTGTAGTAAGAGGCCCAGAATGAATTATGGCTTGTGCAATGTTTCAGAAATGTGGCCAGACACACTCACACTTACCAAGTCAGTCTTGCATGTACAGTTATGAACTTAGATACACACTATCTTGTTCAATTTGTCATACACGCATGCATGCACACCTACACACACACACACACACACACACACACACACACACACACACACACACACACACACTTTGCTAAACAGGCAGTCCCACACATTGGTTTCACAAAGAGTTGTTGGGAGTGTGTGGCAGATTGGCTGCCGTTTTCAGGGAGGTGAGTTATGAAGATGTATGTGACGCTGGCTGCACCGTGGGAGAAGGTCTTCACCATGGAGCTCACTTCAAAATGTGAATAATTAGGATGAATTTCCGCCTTGAGGGAAAAGCTGGTAGCAGCATCCTGGAAGCACATTAGCAGGGTGTCGAGCCACTTTCTGACTAAAACAAATGGCCCCCGTATGCCACAGGAGATACCAAGGAGTTCTTTTATTGTTTCTGTTGAGAGCCAGAAGTGCTTCTCAGTTAGACTCTGTTGCACCAAGTCTCCTTAATGTGCCCACATACTCAGCACACCGTGTGCAGAGCGTTTTGTGTCTGTGGGAAACAGAGAAATAATAGGACTGTGCAGTAGGTAGGGCTGAAAATAATACGCACTCGTGGATATGTTGCTCCTGGAAATGGACACAATTTTATATTTGCTTGTTTGCACAATTTTTGGACTTATGATTATCTAGCACTATATGCAACCCTGTCTCCCAAAAATTGTTTGTTTATAACTAAATTGTTTTCACAAGTTGTGGTAACAGTTGTATATAAAGCTGGGATAGTTGTTCATATCGTAAAGGTTTTTGAAAAAAAATCCGGCATGTGGAATATAAATGTATATATAGGGTTAAGATTAAATCAGTGTGTACTTCTTCCCACTCCTGTTTGAACATGTGATATTTAAGTTTAAGTGGCTTTAGAATTGGTTATTCAGATACATAATTCTATTGTGCCAAAACCAGGATAGGACAATTTTTTTGTCTTTTTGTTTTTGTTCATTGCAGTTGCTGTCAGGCCCGTTTGCTTTTATTTGTGTGTTTTGTTTATACATGCTCAAAATACTGATTAAATCATTTATTCATTCATTCACAGTGTAATCACTATCTGGATTATGTTCAGCAACAAAGCGTCTTTGATTTAAGGGAAGTAGTAGTAGTATTCGGTGGTAGTATATGAACTTTCAAGTCAGACTACTGCAGTCTGATTTGAAACTGAAAGTTACATAACGTATCTATGTCCTGTTGTTTTAGTGTAATTTACATGAGGCTGTTGCACACTGACTTCACTCTTGATGAATTTATGTTATATAATGTGACATGCACACTTATTTAAACTCCCTACATGATCTTTTTCTAAACCTAACTTTTTGTTACCTAAACTTGACTGCAGTTGTAAAATCTTCCAACTTCATGATGCCACAACTTCCTCCAGGAACCCCTAGGACAAGCATTGCTTTCCAATGCAAACATTACATTTTTAGGCTCTCGACTGGTGACATTGCTTTCATACCAAAAGCCCAAGTTTGGCACAGACTGGGGTTATTATTTCCAATGAGCAGCTGCTCTTTTATGGGCAACTGCACAAGGCATGGTGTCGCAGACTATGTATGCTGCTCTGCCAGGTTTACCAGGTTTTAAAATCAACATCGCAGTCATTTACATTCTTAGTTGTTTGGTAGGATTTTCTGCTGCTCTCCGGTCCAAACACTATCCAAGGCATCCTATTCACTCTTGCATGTTTGGTCTCAATCCTGCATAAGGCTCAAAGGCCCATTACACTAGAGTAGTGCTACAAGCTCGGGTGGCGGGGCCCAGATCAGGGTGTAGAGGCAACGTCGTGTCTTCAGAATTATTTTTGTTTTCCTTTGCTGTGATGTTGGATGTCTTTAGCCATGTTACTGGTGTGGCTCTAGTGATGTCAGTGTTGGTAATATCTTAATTTTTGAATGGATTACCATGTAATTTTCTAAAGTTATTCATGGTCCCCAAAGACCGAAAACTAATGAATTTCCCCTCGGACCATCAGGTGGCTGATATTTTTGTTTTTTACTTTAATGTCTCAACAACAATTGGATGGCTTTGCATACATTTTTGTACCAACATTTACAGTTCCTTCCATGCAACAAGTTCGTAGGCTGAAATATAAGGCCAACACAGAAGGACCAAAGACTGCAGTATTTGGAATGACCACTTGAGGCTTGTTTCAAAAACAATGCAATCCTTATAGACCCCCATGTAAAAAGAAGAAATATATCAGAAATAAACATACATAGCAGCAAATGTGCCATGCACTAAGCTAGCAGTGGGAGCAAGTTTTTTTTGCATTACATTACTCACATGAAAACGTGTTTTGCGGAGTGTTTTTTGCAAAAATTTGCTCTTGGCCGCTGTGCCAACTGTGTGTCCGAGCAAGTAACCTCTGCCGGCAGAGCAACTGACTTCCAGTTTGGCACTTTGCTAGGTTGAATGGTGGTTTAAAAAATGTAATCTTGCATTTCTTTTAGAATTTTCAAATATTATGCATGCCTCATGGGCCCGTTAATTTCGGGTATTCTATACCTCCCAAAAAAAAGCTATTTGCTTCATGCACCAATTAGCAGCTCTCATAGGAATGAACGGGACCTGCCTCCATGGCTGTATGCAGACTTATTAATACATCTATGCTGCATACCCTGGAAGTAAATCCAGAAGCCAGAAAACTTTTTCAGCGTTGGCTATGCGCCAGCTAACAACTTCATTGGAATGAATAGATGCCATCTTTGGTCGGATGTCTACTTATTATTAAAGTCTGTGATGTGAACATATGGTTCATGTTATCTCCACCTTATTGTCTAAATATTATAACTTCTGGCTCCAAAAAAAACAACATGGCGATGGTCAAAATGCCAAACTCAATGCTTCAAAACAGGAGAGCACAAACAAAGGGTAAAGTAACGATGGCTATGTCTATTATCTTATACAGTATGGTTTCCTCACAACAAATCATCACGGCTTTAGTGGTCCCTTGACTTTACCTCTAGTGCCACCATTAAGTTTAAATTTGCATTCGTGGATTTTTCAACAACTGCTGAATGTATTGCCATGCAAACAAATATGCATACTAACATGCTAAACTGGTTAAAATGGTCAACATTTTACCTGCTAAATAAATAATCCTGTAGGTGCTGGTGATGTTGACTGTGTCTTAGCATAGGAAAATATTGTGTTAGTGATGTTTTTATATCAAAGAGGAATTTGAAAATAACTCCAAAATATCTCCAAACAAAGCATTTTATTGGGACTAATGAGAATTTCAGCTCTTGATTAGATACAAATGTGCATCATTACAAAATAAACTAAAAATTATTAAGAGTATAGAAAATAGTTAACAAAATAACATGTAATTCTATT
Organism: Plectropomus leopardus; assembly: GCF_026936395.1. NCBI lineage: Eukaryota > Metazoa > Chordata > Actinopteri > Perciformes > Serranidae > Plectropomus > Plectropomus leopardus. The sequence continues at coordinate 2,902,586 of NC_142186.1, forward strand.
GCACCAAAACCTGATTGCAGAATAAATAATTTATCATCTACTTTTTTAAAAACAGAATTATGTCCATTTGTTTCCAATTTGACCACTAATTGCTGAGCAAATTAGTTTATGCATTTGTTTGTTTAGTAATGCTGTATGCGTGGAATCTGTTTGGTTTTCTTTGCAGTTTGGTTCACATTACTTTGCCTTTGCCCATGGTAATGTCATCCGCAGAATATTCACTTGGAATGTGGTTTATGTTGGATACAACAATATCAGGGTTGACAAGTCAAACATGAGAAATTCACATAAATAAAACTCAAACTGATGCATCGTGTTCTACAAGTCGTGCCCTTTAGTGTGGACTCAGGGACACGTGCATGTGTGTTGTTGTTGTTGTGGTGTGAGGGAGAGAGATAGAGACAGAGAGGGAGAGAAAGAGGCAAAATGAGAGTGAATCATTCTCTCACTCTCAATATTCTCTAAAGCAGAGCTCTCTTGCGGCATAGCCAGAATTCAGTGGACACCACTCATGCATACAATGCATGGTGCATGTCTGTGTGTGTGTGTGTGTGTGTGTGTGTGTGTGTGTGTGTGTGTGTGTGTGTGTGTGTGTGTGTGCGTGCGTGTGTGTGTGTGTGTGTGTTTGGGCTGGGGGAGAGAGGTTGATTTGGGCCTGGCCGAGAGGACAAACCACAGAGGAAAAAAGCAAATGAGGTGAGAGAGCAGATGAGACACCTTCTTCACAGGTTGAAGATACAGTAGGTGAGTTGTGAATTTCAATGAGGTTGTCTAATTGAATGAAGCAGGGACTCTCATAAGCATGTCACCTCAGTTCTTGTGCATAAGAGTAATATAAACTTTTAAGCCGGCTGGAAATAAAGACTAGAGGTCTAAATTTCTGCTCGTGGCTTTGAAGGTTTTAAATGGTTATTCCATCCCTATTGACCAGAGAAAAATGTCTGCCAATCTGTTAGATAGATGTGGCCTTATGTTTGTGGTGGCACAATGACAAGCACAAGCAGTGCTTCGAAAGTTTGGTATTTTGCTGAACTTGAAATTGGCTTTGTTTGCCTGTGTGGTATTTTGCCCAACACAGAGCACACGGTGCTCAGGAGGGAGGAGAGGTGTTAAACCGACACATTCTCAACACGTCACATGGTGCCACTCTGTCAGTGACCTTCTGCATCAACGTATGATGTTTTTGGTATTCTTCAGGGTCAGCTGTTTACACTCTGGGATGACATTACCACGATGTCAACAAATGCACACAATGGGATGATGCTGCAAGGTTTTTATGTTTGCCCAACATGAGCACATGGCAACCCACACAGACTGTCAAGATGGTTAGCATTAGGCAACAAAGTCACAGTCAGTTAGATTTAGGTAAAAGAGGCACATGATGAGTTGTAGTAAAAAAATAAAACACAAATCCACATGGGAAATAAACTCTGGACTCCTGCACAAAGTCAATTGTTATATTGTGTTGTTACCAGCAGCATTATTACCTGATGCTGTCCCTCAGCATTTCATGCACACATTACCAGTTCCGCCAGGCTGCGTTCTCAAGAGCTGCCTCCTGTGTGCTTTGCATTCCTGCTGAAAAAAACCCCAAACAGCTAAAATCCAGATTATGCTGGTAGCTGGTTTTAGCTGGTTTTAGCTGGTAGTACAGTAGTCTGATGGTCCTGACCCAGTTCTTTGGTCTTTGATTAGCTGGGTGGGCCACCAGCCGGACATGCTGGTTTGACCAGTCTGTCAAGCTGCACACAATTATCTAACACAGACTAACCTGATTTATGCCCTTTGCTTTTTATACTTCCCCCTCATGACACCGTTATTTTTCCATACTCAAGGACATTGATATGGTTTCAGTTTTACAGGAGCTTCAATGGATAAACCAGCAAGAGTGACTATCACAAGATGGTTTGATCAGCTAAACCATCAAAAATTATGCGAAAACATGCCATAACCATTTCAAACCTGGTTCAGCAGCAGGAATGTGGATGTCCGGCCACCAGCTGGCATATAATATTAATGCTATAGGTTCTGTCTGGGCGTGTTCTCATCTGACGCCATCCAGCCACATTACAGCTGGACACAGAAGGTGGCTTCTGGCGTCATGCTCATACACCAAAAGCACTGACAGAGCGGACGTATTTGATGAGTTTGGAGTGAGAACGGGTTGTGTCGACAGATGGTGGGAGGCGCATTCAGATGAAGCAGTGCAAACTCAGTTGTTGGTATTTTGCTGGAAAATGGGTCTTAGACTTTGCTTTAAGAATAAACATCTCCACGTCTGTTTCTGACCTTAAAAATCTGCGTCTCATTTTGTCAACAAAGCAGACAAAAAAATCTGAACAAATGCACAGCAACAACAGAATAACTTGACTAATGAGTTTTAAAATTGTATAATACCTGGCAGATTTGCTCCCCCTCCCTGTTGATTCCTTGGCTGTGGACATTAGAAATTAAACTTCTGGTTTGACAGTGAAGGTGTGCAGTTGTGGATACCATTGTCTTACTTCATGACAATGCTCTCATTTGTTTTTAGAATACCTTATCATGGCACAAAATTCACCTGGAGAAAGCCTCACAAGCATCTTTTCTATTTCCATGTCAGGGCTAATGGGATGCTTTTCCCTAAAATTTTGATGCTTTGAGGCAGGATGACAAAAGTTTGTTGTATTACTCAATGGAGGTTGCGTTATTAATCCAGCTCTGAATCAGGTTGTTATTTGGCCTCGCCTTTGTGGTGTCAGAGACTGGCTGGCAGATGTGCTCCAAGGATGATAAAAAAAAGTCAAATGCAAGTTTCAGAAGTTTTCAGTTGCCTTGGTTAATTTCTTATATTTTAGTTTCCACACAGTTCTTTCACCTTACCAAGGTACTCAGATGTTTACAGTGAAAATTTCAGTTAAGTCCTGTAATGACACTTTTCCTTCACATTCCATTGCAGTTGACAGTATGACACTGTATGATATAAATACAAAATAATAGTGTTCAGATTTAATTGGAAATTTCATCAAAGTCTCATATGTTATCAGCGGTTTTAGAGAGCAGGGGTTTGTAGGAATCATCAGCTCAGTTTGAATGTGCTCAGACAGATATCAAACAATAATAAACAATAAAGACAATAAATTCAAGACATTGCCACCAAGATGATGAAAATCAAAACAATTATGATGCTTGAAATAAAATTACCTTAATAAAATACATGCGTTTAATTTTGGTCTTGATGTGGAGATTCCCATTTCTTCAAGACATTTTCCCCATGAGAGACAATAAATTAACCTTAACTTAAAACTGAATTGATCATTGCTTTGTCCTGGACTGTTCCAACAGGCCATTTAAGTTTTCCTTTGACCTAGGCTGCCACAAGAGCAATGCTGTTTTTTTGGGGTTTTTTTTTGGGATCAATTTTTTTTATTTAGTTTTGTGCAGAGTAAACATAAATCATATATACATAGCCAATAATAACAATAATATTAAAAGCAACACATAAATAATTATGACGAAAAGATGAATAATTCCGAAGGGGGGGGGGGGCACATATTTTGACACATGGCTCATAAACAAGGGAAAAAAAACGACAATAGAGATTTAATAAATTGTTAAATAAACAGAGAAACTGAGAACAGATTCCCATGGCATTGCAGTGTTAAGTTAGTCCTGTTTACTTTGCGTTTACTACGTACTTCCTTTAGAAAAGGAGACCAAAACTATCGTTTTTTAAGCAAAGTTAAAGCCACGTCTTGTGGTAGCGCTCGTTATATGTACCAGGACGCTCTGGATGTGTGAAGTTAGACAGTTAAAGGCGTTGGCTACAGGATATTGGGGGCAATGAACAGTTCGACATCACGAGAGCGGACTTTGAAGACACACCCTGTTTGTATGTCACCTGTTTATTTCCTCCAAGCAGCGGTGAACCCCGTTTTAATTTGGTTTAACTCGAGTACACACTCCGCCTGTATGGGTTTCGGTGTATGCCGATTTCATTAAAAGCAAACCTTGTGTCGTACCATTCCTGTGTATACATGGGTAATGTAGTATTTTTTTTTGTTTAGCCGCTCTAAAATATTTGTCAAATAAACTACATTACCCATAGTCCCTCGCTTCAAAGCGACTTGTGTTGACATCTGCCGGCAGTCTAGTCACACACGCTTCACGATCCATTCTACAAGGAGCTGTGGAAAAGGTAGGTATAGAAATATTAAGTTTAAATGGCCTGATAAATTGCTTATTTGTCGCGATTCGTTTGATATTAACAGTTCTCAGGGTGCTAATAGTACGGTAAAACGACTGCGGAAGTGGCAGCCAGGCTGGCAAGCTAATATCAGCTAGCAAGACAGACTCGCATACAACATTAGTGTGCATCTTTCATTAAGTTACGTTTAAAGTTAGTAAAAGTGGCACAAAGATATGTATCGTTTGTACAGTAATAAAACCATGACGAGTTGTATTTCCTCTGGTGTGTGCCCCACTTTACTGCCCGGAGAGAATGACGTTAGGTCTTTAAAAACTGGTGACTTCATATCACATATCACATTAGGTAACATTGACGTTAACGTAACTTTTTTTGAAGTCTGAGGGACTGTTGGGCGCTATTGACTTGCTTTTCATTCTTCATGTTTTGTTAATTTGGGCTGTGTTCATGTATGTGGCATAACATTCGGCAAGATTGTGTTTCTTTGTTAATATTTGAATTTATAATAATTTTTAATATTTTCAGCTGAGCTCCTACAATAAGTCTTAGATACTCTGTGTAAACAAAATTGTTACATCCATACCCTCAAGTGTAAAAGATGCACCATTGAAACTCATTTAAACTGCAACTTTTGACCCAGTCATCAAAGCAAAAAAAAAAACAACAACAAAAAAACATGCGTTATATTATTTCTGGGTGTCATGCTGGACTTTTTCCTTGGAATTTGTAATTTTTACTATTTTCCCAGTGGTGACATGATTTTTATCATATTTGGCATATTGAGGAAATACATACTATTACCACCATGTGGACTGTCACAGTAAATGTAGCTGCTAATCATTGACATATCCCAGATCGTGATTGTAAAAAAAATAAAATAAATAAAAATCTTTGCATCAACTTTAATGAAAATAATGTTTTTTTTTTGTGTATCTTTTTCCATTTAAAAACATAGTGGCACCATGACAAAAAACTGGCATTTGAAGGGTAAAGATTCTGAAAATTAATGAATATTTGATATTTGTGATTGATGCTGTTTAAAATAATAAACTCAATGAAAGAAGAATAATGTATAATATTTTTATGCCCACAAAAGTACATTTTGTGGTGAGTATTTGACACTGCGCTAAAAATTATAATGTATAACAATCAATGCTGCTGCTAATCATTGACATATCCTAGGCTGAGATAATAAGAAAATCTACTTAGCATGTAGTGTATCGAAAATAATTTATATTTAAAAAATGATTTTGTTAATCCAAACATAGTGACAAAAAAACTGGCATTAAAATGATGAACATTCTGAAAATCAATGAAGATTTGATATTTATGATTAAGACTGATGTTGGTTAAAAAATAAACTCAATTGTGCGCAGAGTTATACGAGTGTGTATAATATTAACGTGGGCCCTCAGGGTTAAAGATGGTTTCGAGTCTTAGACAGATCACAGTATTTAATTTGGCGTTCACCCAACCATGCCGTTGTTCTTTCCCTAATAATTTGATGTTAATTATAGGTATTCTAGTATCTCTCCAACTAACTCAACATTACTTCCTTGAAGAAAGCATTAAATCACAGATATTACAGTCAAATATCTAATAACTGTTAGGTGTTTTTGGGGGCTCATTGTATGCCGAATACTCTAAAGGATCCCAACAATGTGTTACAGCCACTAATAATATCCTGCTTTATATGAGTTATTCTAGTTTGGAGAGGCAACTTTAATAGACGGGTTCTTCTGTATGGAGTTCAATGTGTATGTCATATGCTGTATTACTGATAGGTTTTGTCATATAGAAACCATGCTGCCATGGAAGTTCAGGCCACTATTTGTCTTTCTGTCTGTCATAGAAACCAGCTGGAGAAGCAGAGTGTGGATGAGAGCATCAGACAACAATGTCGCCTCCACGGCTCACAGGTGCTCTGCGCTCCTTCTCCAATGTCAGCAAGAAGGAGGACTTCACTGAGAAGCTCTATGATCTTAAGGTGAGGACAGCTAGTAGATATTTGGAAATTAGTGTTATTGTCGTAATAGAACATTAAAAGTTTGGTTAATTAGTGTAATAATTATAAAAAAAACAACACAAAAAACGTAATCCATTTCACAGCCCGCTGGATTGGGATGCTAAAATTGAATTTTCTTTTTGCATGAGGAAATCAATGAAGGGATCAAATGTGCATGGAGCTATTTCATTTAACATTATGCAACTTTATTCAAATAGAATGGGATTTTTGATATCAATGATGTCTTTTACAGGGTTCCTATGTATCCTTTAGGGCTGCACCTAACGATTATAATTTTATCGATTAATCTATCAATTATTTTTTCGATTAATTGACTAATCTATCGATTTTTTTTTATTGATGTAACTATTATTATCTTATTACTTGCTTAATATAACAATGAATTTACCGAAAATAACATTTTAAAACTTGTCATACATTGCAGGACATTAAAAAATAGTCCAGTCTTAACTGGTAATCTGTGTTTTACAGTCTTATATAAAGTCTCTCCAAAATAAAATTAATGCAAGAGCTTGTTGCACTCAAGAAAAGGAATGTAGTGCAATCTACATTTAGCAATCCAACAGCAAAATGAATAACACAATGTAAAATACAAGTCACTTAACAAAACAGTTACTCTTTGTTAAAGAAACAAACCTCAAATCAATTTGAATAACACTATAACTTTTCTCTAACAGAAATAGTTATAACTAGTACATTCTTTCTGCATCAAAATAGTCCAGCCATAACTGGGCCTTTAAGGCATATCGCTGCCTGCTGATATGAGTGCTGTATTTTCATATTTATAAGCACATATTCCTTCAATTATGAAGTTATACAAGCTCCTGCACAGCTGACAACCCCATCCTTTTTGTGTGTTTCAAAATAAAATGCATTGTATCAGCAACTGATGGCATTCTGTACAGAGGCACAGTCAGATAGCTCTTGTTTTGAAAGGGTTGAGGTAAAACAGATATCTTTGTTTTTCCTTAGCTCTGTGACAGAGAGACTTTAAACTATGGTATAAAGTGGTATAGACTCAACAAATGCGAGCATCACACGTTAAAAAACGGCGAGCCACCGTTTCTCTAGATGTGCTGCAGCGAGCGAGCAGTGTGCACGCTCTAACTTGATAACGTTAGCGCCGAAACAAAAAACAACAACACGCTCTGCACCGCTCATGCTCTCATGACGCGCGCTGTGTGAAACGGTGCAATGCGTCGAAGCACGTTACGTGAATCTTAGTATTCATGTAATCGATTACTCTGATGCGTCGCCCCAGCCCTAGTATCCTTATAAAGTTTTTAGAGGCTTTGAATTTATTAATCTAAAAAAAGGCCTTCATTTTTCTTAAATTGACTTACATTAATCTTTCAAAAGTCTTAAAAATGCTCAGACATGGGAAGTAGGATTTCATGAAAAGATTTTTTCTGATGTTGCATAGTAAGATCTCAAAATAATTGGTAACATCTCTTTTTTGTTAAATAATTAAATAAATTCTTCTTAAACTCGTCTGGTCTCTCACATGCAGAGTAGGAAAAACAAAAAATTGCCAAGAAAACTGTCCAGAAACGCTAGATGTTTCCCACTTCTGTTGGTAAACCAAATCTTAAAAGGGTTGTTTTTTTCAACATTTAACGTTGATACCTTAAATTTTCACTGGAAAAAAAAGACAATTTTTATGTTACAATAAACATTTGATCAAAATAAAATTACAAATAATTTTCCTAAAATAATTTACCTTTGATACAGCAAATATTGCTGCTGGCAAATGTCAACACAAGTTGCTTGTAGGGGCAGGATTAGCCTCTGGGACTAACCATAGACTGTTTGTGGGACTGCATGACCAAATTCACAAAAGCTAAATTATTAATATCAATCATGAAAAAAAGTCAGATGAATCAAGTCAGCATATTTTCCCACACTAAATATTTAACCAGAGTCAGAGATGTGTGCTGCTTTGACACTCACTGCAGGGTTCTATCTTTGGCAGTTTGTTTTGCTTCCAACTCTGTGAGCAAGCAAGTAATGTGATTTTGCATGTTGGTTTGTATTCCGGAAATTTTATATCTTTGATGACACAGCTTGTGTACTGTATGGCTCTTGTCCAGCTCCCTTTACCCTGCACATGGAAAAATCCAGAGTTCACTGCGAGAGAGTGATGCTTGGCATGTGCAGCTCAGGAGCAGAAGGCATTCAGCCAAAATATTTCAATTATAACTTGATGGAAAACAGTAAAGCATATAGAAGTATATGTGAAATGTGGTCTCACATGTCCTTAAGTTTTTACGTCATCACTGGTTAATAAATTATGTATTTGTTGGCTCTTTAGAGAAGTACATAACGTGGGATTCCTCTGGCTAATGGCAGCTTGTAACATTATTAACTGTAACCCACTAGACACAGTGTAAGCCTTTGCAGGTACTGAGAAACAGCTAGAGTATGCCCCAGACCCTGAAGTCATGCTACATATTTATCACATATTAGTAGAGTTGGTATTAGGGATGATAGCAATTAATTGATGATCGATTAATCGGTCATTAAAAATTTAATCAGACATGTGAAATTTAATCTATTAATTGGTAGACTATGAAATGCTGTCAAAATATATGAGATATACCGCTGTGAGCTTTGACTGAGGATAAAACACATTTGGTATTGTTTGAATTAGCAAAGTTTTTTTTTTTTTAAATAACGATTAATCGATTATGGAAAGTGCTTACTATTTGCAACCTTGGTATGTGTGAAATATCTTTTTTTTGCCACCAAAATATATCGTTAGACATTAAATGTATGCCAGATGTCATTTGCAAAAACTAGATGCCCACAGTGTATATAAAGCTAGACTCATACAAAACTCTGTCAAGACTGGATTTATTATCAGCTGCATGGGATCATGAAACAAAACTCTAATTATATTTTGTGTTTCTAAAGTTATTATTGGCACGACAATGTGATGAATTGCACATCCAAAGCCAACAGTTTGCTACCTTGATCAGCTGTCGCCAAGTCACACACGGAAACTCTGAACACATGTCAAAGCAAAGAAAAGATCATTGAGCTTTATTAACTTTTGAGCTCTTTATTAAATCAGCCATAAACACACAATAACACAGCCAACTGTCTTACCTTACCCTACCTTACCTAACCATACTGTACAGTATCGTACCGTTTCGTACTGTACCGTACCATACCTTACCATACTGTACCGTACCGTACTTTACCTTACCTTACCTTATCATTCTGTACAGTGCAGTACTGTACCTTACCTTACCTTACTTTTTCCAGGTCTTGTAATTTTGTAAAAGTACCATTTAGGACTGGGCGATATGGCTTTAAAATATTTTGGTGACATTTCAAGGCAATATCACAATACACAATATATATTGCAGAATTTTTAAATGTCCTTCAAACTAAGGTTAACTACGAAAATAATTAAAAAAAATATATTGAATGTACTGCAGTTACACTAAAGTTAAATAAAATAGCTAATGTCAAATAATAAAGTTGAATAGACTGCTGTTATAATAACATTTAATAAAATGTAGTTTGCAGCCCTGCTTCCCTCTTGTGAGGTCTTCAGAGGGTGGTTTAAATTACACATCAGAAAGTTGTGATGCACAAACACAGTACTATAGCCCTATGCAAAAAAAAAATAAATAAATAAAATTTAGCGTGGTGAATGTAAGGTAGACGGTGGACATCAAACTTTTTCATATAAAGAGGCTTTAGAGACAGTCTATCTTGCACTTTAGACGCAATGTCCCTTGTGTCCATTGTCCGATGGACACTGTGGGTGGATTTCCACTTGGTTGGATCTTTTATTTTCTCTGGTTTGCTTTCATATGTTTGTACCTGTGTTTCATATCCTTCTTGGCTTTTGTTAGTTTATACCCTTGCCAATAATCATTATCCAATATTTTCAAAATCAAAACATCCTATCTTTCTGCTCCATGTCAGGGATTTGTTTCTGTTCACTTGCCTCATCCCACAACTTGAAATGAGATTGGGAGCCGTGTTCAGCCATTCACTTTTACCTGGCTCACCTCCAGTTAAATCCTCTCAGCAGAAAAAAGTGCTTCTCCAGGGAAAAGATGGCAGAAGTCACTCTGAGATTATCTCTGTGCTTGTGTTAAAATGCTTAGTTTCAGAAGACATGATGATGCAGATTGTAATGAAGTCAGTGTGTTAATGCTTCTCCTGACCTCAGAGCCTCAACTGTCACACCTGCTCAGATTTAATACCTCACTGCTCTGATGACAGAGGCTTAAAAAAAGTTATTCTCATTAACACCGACTTTCTCCAGAACTACTGAGGTATGTCTAACTACATTGTAAGCAAAAGCACATTATCATATACAGCATCATTTTGGTATCATTTTGGTTGTATAGGCATTATTTTTAAAGACTTTCAAATGACACTCAGCCCTTATTATGATTATGCCCCCCGGTGAATTCATTAACTAGGTCATTTGGCACGTTAACATGGAGCCTACTAATCTGATTAGAATATGTTTAACAGCCCAAACAGATTAAATATGATCCATATAAGCACCTCAGTCATCATGAACAGGCCAAAACCGATTCAGATTTCAATCCGTTGCAGAGAAGAAGTTTAAATCTGTTCATAAAGCGATCAAAAGAAAATCTGTGTCATGAAAAATGATGAAGCTGATTCATCTTTTGCTATTGCAACAGATGATAAATATCCATTTTAGCCATTAGTTTAGCCATAAGTAACTCACTCACTCCTGCCCGGGCTCACGAGAGGAGAGGGAGAGAGCACTGTGCTGCTGTCAGACATTATCCGTTATTTATATTTCAGTGCCAGAAAATGCACTTTTGTCGTGAGAGTGTACAAAAAGTGTCAGTTGTGCTTGTCCAATGGTCAGTACCAGAGTTTGCAGCCCTTTCAAGTTACTAGATTCATAATTTTTGTATAATAATTATAATGTCACACAGCTGCTCTACTTATATGCGTAGGAGCATGTAAACAGAAGATCGCATTAGCGGACATCCCATGTAAACAGTTACCTAAATCAGATTGACAAAAAGTGTGCATGTAAACACAGCTAAAGTTGTCTTTTTTTGGGAGGTGAGCTCTAAACCACTCATTATTACTAGAAAATGCCAAAATCCATGATGAGTGAATGAGTATCTGAGTACTTCAGTTCTATTATCACAGTTTTTGCATAAGGGATTGTGCTACATGATTCATTTATCTATGATTGTTTAAATATATGATATAATCCTTGATAGAAGTTTTTCAGTGTTAAATTTCTATTGCTATTCTCTGACTAAGAATTTCTGTGATTTCTGTGGTTCATTGAGAGGTAAACTGAATCATAACTGCAATACAAAACGTTTCTCCTTTGAAGTTTTTATATAAATCAATTAATTAACAAAAATCATATGAGACCCAGCTTCTGTTCCTTGGAGCCCCTAATGGTTCAGTCCCATAAAGGTCTCTCTCACTGGGTTTTGTTGGGATGGGTCCTTCCCAAAGTGAGGTAGCTTGCAGTTTTTTTTAAAGGGGAAAAAATATCTAAAAAATCCTATAGGGATCTATGTTCTCTTTACTTGTCTTGGGAATTACTACTCAGCCCGTAAAACCAGTCCTTCACTGTCTTCAGTGACTCTCGAGGAGCTTTGTTATGTCTGAGAAAATAACTCTGATGATGTTATCATCACAAGGTTACTTTCTATAACAATTTTTTAAAGCTTCTGGGAACCAAAATCACCAAAAACTTTATTAATATGTAATTTTAGGGTCTTACGATAATAAATAGCATCAAAGATGATCAGATATTAGCCTCAACCCAAATTTGAAGTATTGTCATTTTAGTTTTTTCACAGTTTTCCTGAAGCTGTGTTGATTTAGGTGTGGTTATCCCAGATCCATTTCACCTAATATGGAGAAAGACAATCCAAAGTGAGGTGTCAGTTGATACAAATTTAACATGCCAAACTGAAATCCCTGGAGCATTGGTAAATTCGGAGTGCTGTTGGAATGTACCGTTATCCAGAGGATAGCACTCTTGGAGTGTCAGAGCGCACTCTGTCTGCGGGGAAGGAGCAGGGAAGGAGCGGCAAAGAGCCGAACAGAGAAAATGTGTAATGAAGTTAATTTTTGGTTTAATTCATGAAGAAATGGAACACTCTGTGGCTTTGAACAGCAGCTCTCTCATTTTAGTGCAGAGCGTCAGAGGGCTGGAACAGATAGAGCAGTACCACGCCAACTCTGCTTTGCTCCATGGCTGTTGTAGTGGGGACGAGAGACAGTTGACAAAGGTGGGATCCAAGGTGTCAATCAAAACTTGATCTGCCATGCCCACACAGTCTGGAGAAATGCTGTTCTCCTCAAAATGAGCTGTTTTCAACTCAGTTTTCTTTGATAGTTACTATGTGCATTCATACTATTTCAAGCCACATTTCCAGAGGCTTTAACAGAAAGCCACAGAGTTACTCCTGCGTTTGCCAGACTGTTATTGTTTATTCAAAGTTTTCTGGCTGGCTAATCACTTTAAACAGATATCTGCATACGTATGCAGAATCTTTTGGCGATGGGACAAGATTTTGGTATCACAAGTGTTCTAGTTTCTTTTTCTCTTGTTTTTCTTTTTTGTCTGTTTGAAATTTGAGAAGTAATGACCAATCATGTTTGAGCAGCATGTAAACTGTGTTTGCTGACAAGCAGAATGCATTAGCCGAAACGCAATCTCAGAACCCACTGGTTATCATCTGATGCCGTTTTAAATTAGCTTTATATTAGGTTTTTATGAAATATATTTGTATTCATATACAAATTTCTGTTGATAGAGATTCGCTGAAATGACAGAAGATGAGGTCTTGGCCCAAATATCCCCTGGCTACAGCAGATCTCCTAAAATACTGGCCCTTGCCCCTAGAGGCTTTATTGTTGTCAGCAGTAGCCGATGGGTTCAGAGATTGCCAGCTGGCTAACACTAGCTCATTTAGAGAAATGTTGATGTTGATCGAAGTGACAAAAAAGAGTAATTTGGGTTCAAAACATACTGCAGAAAGCAGGCATCGTCTTGATTAATTTAGCTCTGTACTAGGGTTGTAACTAACAACTATTTTTTATTGGTGATTAATAAGTCAATCATTTTCTAGACGAATCAATTAGTTGTTTGGTCCCTAAAATTGTCAAACATAGTTTAAAAATATCTATTGGTGTTTCCAAAAACCCAAGTTAATGTTAACAAATGTCTTGTTTTGTCCACATCTCAAAGATATTCAGTTAATTGTCATACAGGAGTGAAGAATCAAGTAAATATTTACATATCAGAAGTTGGAATAAGAGAATTTTGACTGTTTTCCCTAAAAATGACTTAAACCAGTTAAATAATTATCAAATTAGTTTATGAATATTTAAAAAGTTGACAACCAGTGGACTGATTAATCTGACCATGCTGACTGCACCATGTACTGCTTTGACAAATTATTTACACAGTGCATTGGCAGACTGTTTTTGGTTTTTTATTCAAGGCTATGTGGGCAATTAGAAATACCATTGATAATAAGAGTGCTCAGTGCTCCTGTTCTCCTTCTTGAAATGTAATTGTTTTTTTTCTCCCTGTGGCTCCTGTTAGACCAAACGACTGAAGAGACGGGAGCTGTTTGCCAGAGATGGCCTGACGTGGCAGAAGATTGTCCATTTCTGCTCTGAGCATCAGGACAAAGTTAAACAGCAAGCTGCCAGTCAGGAACTGAAGAGCCTCCTTCTGGCAGCCAAGCAAATTGGTAATTAACTCCTCAGCCTCGAATCCATTTTCATTTCTTTCAATCCATTTTCATGTGAAAAATAACAGAATGCCGTGCTTGTCTAAGTGTGATTATGATACACTTGGCAGTGTTTTGTGTCTTTGTGTCAATTGTGATCAGAAAGCATTGTGATATTAAAGTTTTACTTAAAGGGATTGTTAACCAAATTACACAAATAAAAATTAAAAATAAAAATGAAAACTTAAACTACTTTAGTGGACACAACGATGTACAAACCCCAATTCCAATGAAGTTGGGACGTTGTGTAAAACGTAAATAAAAACAGAATACAATGATTTGCAAATCCTTTTCAACCTATATTCAATTGAATATACTACAAAGACAAGATAGAAAGATATTTCATGTTCAAACTGATAAACCTTATTGTTTTTTGCAAATATTCGCTCATTTTGTATTTGATGACTGCAACACGTTCCAAAAGGGCTGGGACAGGGCCATGTTTACCACTGTGTTACATCACCTTTCCTTTTAACAACACTCAATAAGCGTTTGGGAACTGAGGACACTAATTGTTGAAGCTTTGTTGGTGGAATTCTTTCCCATTCTTCGACTTCAGTTGCTCAACTGTCTGGGGTCTCTGTTGTCGTATTTTGCGTTTCATAATACGCCACACATTTTCATTGTGAGACAGGTCTGGACTGCAGGCAGGCCAGTCTAGTACCTGCACTCTTTTACTACAAAGCCACACTGTTGTAACACGTGCAGAATGTGGCTTGGCATTGTCTTGCTGAAATAAGCAGGGACGTCCCTGAAAAAAAAAGATGTCGCTTGGATGGCAGCATATGTTGCTCCAAAACCTGTATGTACCTTTCAGCATTAATGGTGCATTCAGAGATGTGCAAGTTACCCATGCCATGGGCACTAACACATCCCCATACCATCGAATGGGCATTCGATTCTGTTTTTTTGGCCTTGCCACTTACGTGCAGAGATTTCTCCAGATTCTCTGAGTCTGAGTCTGATGATATTATGGACTGTAGATGATTGAATCCCTGAATTCCTTGCAATTGTACGTTGACAAACGTTGTTCTTTAACTGTTGGCGTATTTGCTCAGGCAGTTGTTCACAAAGTGGTGAACCTCGCCCCATACTTGCTTGTGAACGACTGAGCCTTTCGGGGATGCTCCCTTTATACCCAATCATGACACTCACCTGTTTCTAATTAACCCGTTCACCTGTGGATTGTTCCAATCAGGTGTTTTTTGAGCATTCTTCAACTTTCTCAGTCTTTTGTTGCCCCTGTCCCAGCTTTTTTGGAATGTGTTGCAGGCATCAAATTGAAAATGAGTGAATATTTGAAAAAAAAAACAAAACATAAAGTTCAGTTTAAACATTAAATATTTTGTCTTTGTAGTGTATTCAATTGAATATAGGTTGAAAAGGATTTGCAAATCATTGTATTCTGCTTTTATATATGTTTTACACGTCCCTACTTCATTGGAATTGGGGTTTATTAGTGACCCATAGGAGTGCCATGAAATTGCACTAATGCTGAGTTTTGGGTGGGTCAGACACTTCTGCAACTTACAAAGTGACTGTTGAGTCAATGAAGTTCCTGCAAAACCCTATTAAACCAGAATTGTCATATTATAAAGCACTCAACATTCAGCATTGTTATTGATCTGATACAAAAAAAAATGGATTTGACTTTAGAAAAAGAATAAAGACAAGCTAATGTTACATGTGTACAAACTGCAAATTTACTCTGACATTCATTTTAAATATCTACCCTGACCAACCCAAAACAGAAGTAGCAAATGTCATGATAGCAATAGGAAGCTCATTTGTCCTTTGCCACTGTTGCCATCATCTGTGGTATATCATACTTAAAACTTTGCTGAAGAATAGTGCACGGTGATACGTTCTTTGGAACAACCAGCATGAGTTAGAGTTTTGATGCGTAATTGAAAATCTAGAGCCTCACCACGGATGCTGCCATAAAAAAGGTCTGCTCCACATGTGTACAATAAGTCAATGAATTAATTTCAGAAAAGAGCCTATAGCCAAGCACTGCAACTTTTCCAAGTTGCAGAGCAAATATACACCCACATTCACACTACAAACCTCAGTGCTTAATTTGGAGATTAGTTCATAAGGCATCGTGACATGAAACAGCAATTTCTCTCTTAAAAAAAAAAAGAAAAGATCTATTAACAATGGTAAGCGTAAAAGAAAGGATAGGAGCTACTTTCAAGGCTGTTCTAATGCTGCGTACCATTTACCTCGCAGGTCAGAGGTCAGTGCTGGGTATGTCATCATACCAGGGACGGGCAATATGGCCTAAATTAAAGTCTCAGATTTTTCACACCACACTCATTTTACATTTTTAATCAATGAGTTTGTCCCCTCTTAATAACAAACTATATATATATTTGATTTTAGCAATAAAAATGAAAGGTTAACTCAAAATTTTAGAGGGCTTGAAGTCAGTGATGCATATTGCACAGTTTTGCAGTTGAACAGTGGAGTATTGAAAATGACCAATATTGAAATCAAACAGTTGTTTAACATTAGTTCCATGTCAACAAATAATGTTATTGGTTGTGTTGAAATGACTAGACCATCGTCTGACCACCAGCTGTGGTGGAGTCAGGCGACGTCCCCTCCAGCTCTCTTCACGTGTACAGTTGTACAGATGAGGCAGGGCCGCTGGTAGCGCATACCAGGGGTGGATAGTTTTCAGCATGTGCACGAGTGCACTCCAATTCTATTCATTATATCATCTGCCCCTTCTCAAATGCAAAACAGTAACACTTTTTCAGTTGCTATGTATAGCACAGCACCCATAATGTCTGTTATGTTTGCAAGCTATCATTAAGAGCTTGCTGTGATAGCAGGGACATGGTAACAAACTTGGACTTAAAAGTGGAGTAAATACATAGCTGATCTGGTACAGGAGAATGCATATTTCTGAGTAATCAGAAATGCTAGTTTATACTTTTAATGGAAGACCATACAGTGACTACTGGCACAGATGAGATGTCCATGTAATTTGCTCATAAATGTGTATTTAAGGTCCCACAACAATACAGAGATAATGTTGTGGTCTTTTTGAAGTATCATTTCATATTAAAATGCACCCCAAAAAAACTAGATTTACTCCAGAGAAAGGTGTTTGACAGTGAGCTTTACATGCTCTAATCCTCCCTCTTTGCCACTTCAAGTTTTAGCTGAACTTCATGAGTCAATTGCGGAGCTCTCTTATGAAAGCCTGTGATGATTTTTATTTAGTTTGCTTTTCTCTCCGTTTATGGTGGTATATTTTCTTCTCATTCGCCAGTCAAGAGTAATAGTGTTTGTTGTTGTGATGCCCTACCAATGCTTTATGTGTTGAACCTGCCCTCAAACAATGTGGCTGGATCCACATAAAAAATTGCTCTTACGCACACTCTGGAGAGGATGAAAGCAGCCATTCTGCTCTGCTACGTGCAGCTACGAGTCTGATGCTTTTAGACTATTTTAATTGGTTTAAATCCTTTTCATCTGTTTTCTCTTTCCTCTACCTCTCCAACCTTCTTCACTCTATTCTCCCTCTGTCCCTCTGACATTTTTTCCTCTAATTGGACAATTACTCTGTATTCCTTTTTGTTAAGTGCAGCTCTGGTTAAGCATGAATTGTTTGGAATATTATTTAAATAAGGTGCAGGGACCTCAAACAGTGAGCTCATGCTGTAGTCTTTACTATTCATCTATGAATAGATGAATAGTGCACAGCTCACATTTAATGGCCATACACAACACTGCTATCCAGGTACCACTCATTAGTGTGTGTGTGTGTGTGTGTGTGTGTGTGTGTGTGTGTGTGTGTGTGTGAGTGTGTACGTACGTACATATATACGACATTGTACACACACGCGCACACGCACATATATATATATATATATATATATATATATATATATATATATATATATATATATACTGAGGCCAGTTGAATGTACTGCCAAATTCACAGAATCAGCTTTGAAGACAGGTTGTGGGAGTTAATGAAAGGTAATGATGCTGTTTGATCATTATTTTGTGTACTCAAAAGTGCTCACTAACACAGTTTTTAAGGAATTTGTGACAAAAATTTGAGAGAAATATATTTATCAAGTGCACAAAAGTCTTCGATCTTTAACTAAAACCTGTAAAAAAACAAGTGTTGTGTTTACATTCTTTTTTAAAAACTCTTGTTTAACACTAAGATTTTGGATCAAACCTCAAAGGTATGAATAGATTCAATAATAATAATAATAATAATAATAATAATAATAATAATAATAATAATAATAATAATAATATACCAAATGCCTCCTGCATTAACATTAAAAGTCATGTTTTATTGTAAGAAAAAATATTTTGGCAAAATTCTTCCTAATCTATGGAAACTGATGTCGGTTCACTTTTTCATGCTATATTTTATCTCGTATTTAACTTACCCAGTTTTATTTTTGGAGTCTTATTTTGTTTTTATGTGTGTAATCTTAATTAATCAACATTGTTGGAAGAAGCCTCAGACTTTTATTTATTTTTATATATTTTATAGACTTTTAAGATTTTTATTACCCAAGAATGCTTCTCTGTTATTTGTTGTGCAGCTGATAAAAAAACTAAAACTAAAAATACTGTTAACGTTACAGCCACATACACAGCATTCCATAAAGTTGGAATTTACCTTCTTACAGATGTCACTGTATGCCTGCCTATTTTTGTGGTTGTCCCAGTAGTTCTGTTAGTGCCTATATCTAATTCTCTGTGGATTGTAGATAAATTCGATCCTTAAATGTGTGAGAACTGATACTTTAGAATTAAAATATGACTGATGAAAGATGCTTCTTTTAAAAGGTGGTGTTAAAGGTCAAGCAGCTAATAAACT
Source organism: Plectropomus leopardus (assembly GCF_026936395.1). Taxonomy (NCBI): domain Eukaryota; kingdom Metazoa; phylum Chordata; class Actinopteri; order Perciformes; family Serranidae; genus Plectropomus; species Plectropomus leopardus. Next base: position 2,921,440 of record NC_142186.1, read on the forward strand.
TCTTTTGCAGGATGAATGAAATTAAACAGCAATTTGTTAATTTGTGCATTTGTCTGTCTCCCATCGTGTCAGTTTTTGTTTGAAGGCAAAAGGCAAATAAATCCATTTATTTATTTATTTATCCATTTTTAATTCCATTTTAGTCTCATTTGGGTCATAGCAAATAATAATTAATTTGATTATCATTTTTATTGAAATTTCATTTTGAAATGTAGTGAAGTAAAGGTACAAGTAAAAACAAAAATCTAAATATTGAAGAAAAATACAGTTGTTTTAAGACTGAACTTAACTGCATTAAATTAGTTAATTTACTTGCTGACTTTGTAAGTTATACCAGCATTCTCCATCAGGAAGACGACTTGTGCCTCTGCCTGTTGTGATCACTGCAGTCTCGACATCAGAGTGTAAATATGTTGTTTTCTTTTACAGTGGGGACTGAACATGGACAGGAGGCCATTGACAGTGCTGCTGTCTTTCTGTTTGAGACTTTCCACAACAAAGACCATGTGGGGACAGAGGAGACCCGAGCCATTAAACAGATGTTTGGCCCCTTTCCATCATCTGCAGCCGAGGCCTCCTGTGCCTGCGTGGCCCGGCTGGTGGCTCCGCTCGGAGAATCCCGAGTCGAAAATTTTATCCAGAGCACATGCTCCCGTTACAGCCCCCAACGAGGGTCCACCTTTGGACGCAACATCGCCTTCTCCTATGACTGCTACACATTGGACCCGCTGGAGGACCTGCCCGGCTCTGGCCTTCATGAGGAGAACATGAGTTTAGACTTTATGAATTTCCTCAACAGCCATCAGAGCGGGAGGAAGGTCGCTGGTGAGGAAGAGGTGTCCAGCTCAGGAAGGTCTTTGAGCTCTGGGGATGGAGCCATCCTCAGATCAGAGGTAGAGAAGTATCTGAACGGAGGCAACATGATCTCATCCAGCCCGGAGGAGCTGTGCACCTCCCTGTTTGAAATGCTGGCCTCCCACAGGAGTGACGATGAGCTGCAGAATGAGGTTTGTGTCACAAAATGCAGTGTAATTTATAGATGGTGAATCTGATGAATTGTTCTTGGGAATCCATAGGTTAAACATGCAAAACTTACCGTGGCTCACAACTTGTTTTAGGTATTATGCTAAATCAATTTCTCACAGCACTGACAGGACTTACACAAGGTAATAGGTATGGTAATGATGATTTGACAGATAAATAAACAAATAAATGCAATGCAGTAACCCTACTTAAATACACAAAAGTTCCAGTGATAATGGCTTTTTAGTATATTTGAATTAAGTAAAAGGAAAAAAAAAGATTTTTTTTCTTTTTTAAATCATTGATAGTATGAGTTTTCTGTCATGACTTCCGAAGGATGGAGACACCTGTTGAAGCTTCAATCAGAACACCTTAATATCTCCGATAGATTTTATTGCATACAGTTTACATTTGGATGTCAGTAAGAGTATAATTATTTGCGTGATATGTGTGTATTTAATTTTCCTTAGCCACAATCTAGTTTGGGAAAAGAGTTGCCTGTGAACAAATGCAAGTTATGGGAGCTGCTATTTTGCTAATAAAAACATTATACTGGCTATATTTTCATATGGGGGTGGGGCTTGTGCCATGTGCGATAAATTAAATGACTATATCGCGAACACTGAGTATAAATTGTCACATTGTTTCTATGAGCCACTGGCATTCGGTTCTCTCACTCTCGTCTTTGGCTCTATGCCTGTCACAGACACACACACACAAAGCAGGGCTTTCTGCAGAGCTCCGATTGTGATTATTTAATCACATTTTGCAACCACGGAGCACCAGTGCAACTTGAAAATATTAGTAAAATATGAACTGGGGAGCTGTTAGTGTGTTGTCCGCTCACAGTAAATGAATCCTCATGGTTAAAGGTGACGTGGTATTGGTTTAACTGTCTGCTAACATCCAGCTGTTGACCGGAAGCTTGAAGTCCACACAAAAACATTGACACTTCCTGCCTGAAATGAGCCATGTCCTTCAAGATAAAAGCACTATGGTTCCTGCAATTTTAATATATGACAGTAGCTACTTTATTTAAGTTATTGTAACTTCAGTTCATTCAGTAATTTTGTATTTTAGTAATTAACATTTAACAAGCATTTAAAAGTAGCAAAATATGCTATATGTTGTGATATAGCCTGAAAATATCGTGATATTATTCTAAAGCCATATCGCCCAGCCCTATTTTCATATATTATACAAGTCAATGTAAAAAGAATGACCTTTTCATGTAGTGCTAGCAAGCTAACACTGTCTGCTTATGATCAGCATATTGATTGTATCTGAATAACCATCATTTCTAGCCCTGCTCATTAAACAAAGACCACTGCAAGTAAAGGTGTTCTTTGTTTACATTTTCTGTCAGTGGCTCATAGATTGCTAAGCTAGCAGGCTAACGTTTTCTCAGGATTGTTCCTGGTGGCAGACGGGAATCTACTTGACACAAAACTTTCGTTTTTTCTACCACACATAGATCATAAACCCTTGAATATAAAAATGACTCATTGAAAAATAAGGAATGTAAACGTTTTAATTTTGAAGGGACAGTCATTTTAGACACCCCAAATTAAAAGTACATAGTTTTCCACTTACCTGTAAAGCCGTTAATCAATCTAGACTGTTCAAGTTGCTGAGTGTTGAAGATATAGGCTGCAGAGATGTCTGCCTTCTCTCCAATATGCTGCAACTAGATGGTATTTGGCTTGTGCTCAAAATGCCAAGAAAAAAATAATTTGTAAAACTCGAAGACAATGTCACTTTCGCAAAAATCATGACCTAATTAGTCAAAATAATCCACAGACCTTGTAGGCAGTTTTATGTTGGAACTATTTTCTGTCTACCACACTACACCAAACAACTGTATCAGTGTGCAGAGGCAAGGCAGCCCTAATGCTGCAAAAGAAGTTGAAGGTTCAGATTGAACTTGAACTTAAAAATGAGGAATCAACTCTTAACACGGTATTTCTGTGACATGAAGTTTGACCTGTCCTTATGGTACCTTTAATATCTCGGGGCTCTTATTGATTCTGTAACCTTGACCTTCAGCAGCAGGCCTTTTGGGCTTGATCCAGGTGCTGGATTTATCATTTCCTGGCTGTTAGACTCAGTCATCCTTGGCCTTTACCTCCAGACCTTTTTGGACATTTCCAACTTGGCTTTGACCTTCATAAGTAATAAAGACCCTTTGGAATTATTAGCAACTGAACATGTAGACATAAAGGCAGAGGTCAACCTTTAAGGCAGCAGTTTTACGAAACTTTAGCAATGGAGAGGATAGAAAGATAAGATTAGGAATAGAATCAGACATTAGGAATGGGTGCTTATTCAATATTATTAACCCTATGACACCTGAGCAAAGTGGCTTAAATACCTAATAATAAGCAAGAAAGTAGTAAAAAAAAATTAGGCGACAAGAAAATCACCAGAAAGGAAAGAAAAGAAAAAAGCATGGTAAAACAAACAAACAAAAACGATTAGGAAATCAAATCAAAACCTTAAAATCATAATAATTTTCTAACAAATTTCAAAAACAAAAATAAAAACAATTTTCTGGGTATTTTCCGAAGGTTAGGCCAGAAAGAGGTCCTTGATTGCTTTAAAACAGTACAACTAAGAGAAGCCAAACAGCCCCTTTTGTTTTTATCTGTCTCCACATCCTCATGTGTGATACCAAGACAAGAGACAGAAAGGCAATATAAAATAAAGGTCAGGATCACTGTTTTGTTTCAGCCTGTTGAAACCTCCTCCAGCAGTTATTTGCTATCCTTTACATTTACTTATGAATCAGGAAAGTGCTCCATCATTCTGTCCCCCTGCATTTTCACCCTCTTCCATTCTCAGACTCCCAGAGACACCGAGGCTTTTATATTGTCCATGTTGCTCCTCTGCAGCATCTCGCTCTCACTCCTCTTTCGCTCGCTCTCGCTCTCCCTCTCCCTCTCTCACCACACAGAGACAGAAGTTGTACAGAATTGTACAAGTTCAGCTGCTTACAGTTGGTTCCAATGTTTCTCACGTAGTTGGCATTTGGAAGCGAACTCTCCCACTGACATCTTTAGATGTAGAATGCCCTCTGTGTGTGTGTGTGTGTGTGTGTGTGTGTGTGTGTGTGTGTGTGTGTGTGTGTATGTGTGAGAGAGAGTGAGAGTGCACCTGCAGACTCTCTTTATGCATCTACCTCTGTGTGACTCCAAAGTCAACAGTCAAGTTTAAAGGCTTTGCACTCAGTGCCATTAGAGCTTACAATGGAGAGAACCTGCTTCTTATTATTTCTCATGGCTGCCCCTCCATTGCTGACATTTCGAAGTTGTTGCTGAGCTCAGAGAGGAGGAGGGAGGTGTACGGGCAGGAAATTATGTCACTACAAACTGAATTTGAATCTTTTGTATTTGAATTAGAATTGCTCAACTTAAATAACTTATCATTCAAATAATGTTTTTGTTTTGAAATAGGGGTAGACTGATGTTGTTTTTCCAGGGTCGATACAGATACTGATTATTACTACTTAATGAGACCAATAAATAATATTTGGAACCGATATGCATTTGCAGTAAAAATGTCTGTCAAAATTTAGAATATAAAAAATTCTAACATAAAACTTTTTTTTTTTTTTAAAAAATGCCTTTAGCAAATGTTTAATCAAACTCCTCACTTCTCTTAAACAGTGCAGTGTAGGGTCTGCATATGATCACCAAATTCACACAGTAAAAGCATGTAACAAAAGATGTTTCTAGAAATTGTCTTGCCTAAAAACAAGAAAACTTGCTGTCTTTTGCAGGACATTTTTTGGCTTTTATTTGGGTTTAAAAACTGATGTAACTGTAAAAGTTTCATCTTCTTGTGAATGTGAGCATCTGAAAATTAATTCTTGATATGTTATGATCCAAAGCTGGGTACATTACGAGATTTAAAAAAGAAAGCACAGCTATAATTTTTGTTGTAAAATGAAAACTTATTAGTGTGGATATGGCTGAAGATAAGACAATAGTTTGCACAAAATGCTGCAAAGAGTTGTAATTAAATTTTCAGAACATCAAGTTCATTGTGTTCATTATTTATCATATAGACTCTGCTTGAAAAGATTATCCAAATATAGATTTTTAAACTGTCAGCATAAAATTACACAAATGTTTTTTCTTATTGTTTTCCATTTTAATCTACAGTATTATCTGTACATGTATACATATATTAGTGCCTATATATTTTATTTCACTTTTGCTTTTTGCATATTTAAATCCTTGTATTTTAAGCGTCACTGTATGGCATATCATGACGGTAACTGCAATGATTACTTCACTGCTTTAGATGAATTTAAGATGCTTTTTTTATGGCCTCTGCACTCGTGATAGCAGTAGTTGGAGGCATTTATGTTTTGGGTTGTCCGCCCCTAACTTATGTTCCTACATTAATACTTGCGACCGTACCTAAAGCGACACCTATGACCATACATACAGCAGCACCTACAACCGCAGCTACGTCTGTACCTACGTCCACAAATGTGTTACAATTGTCGACTTGGACTTAACAATGAAATAAGCAAGTGAACAAGATTTTGCACAAACGTCCTCCAAGACTCAACAATGATCTGATTAGAATTTTTTGATCAAAAGTCGCTGACCTTAAAAAACATGTTTTTGGCTGTAATTCAAGAATTCATGCACTAATTAGGACAAAATTGTACACAAATGCCTTATAGGATAAAATAATGAAGTGTTGACATTATAGAGTACATCCAAATTGTCCAAGTTTAACTGTGACATCATAATGTTCTGCAAAAAACCTGTTCTGACCATTACTGTCATACAGAAGGGTCAGATACTGAATTGGTGACAACTTGAAACTGTGCTGACTGTAGAGATTTTTTGTGCTGGTGGGTTGAACATATGTGTGAAGCACAATGTTTTTGCAGACATGGATGTACACTACAAGTGTAACTTGACTGGTGCACAGAGGTATCGACTGCAAGGCAGTACTTCCAGTTTTCAAATAGGGGTTCAGGTTGGATTGGTCTCAGGGGAGATCCAGCCCTTCCCAGTGGTGACTCTGTCCAAATAATGCTTCAGCTGCTCCATTTATCAGCAGAAAAATTGAGCAGGCCAGGCTGAATATTTAATCACTGATAAAGGAGCAGGGGACACAGACATTTACACTCCTTGACCTGTGGCTGTGAGGATGTGGAGTTATTATACACTTAATGCTTTGGAACTGGACTTGCCTGCAGGGTGGCGGACTGTACAGAATCCATCTGCAGGAGAGACTCACAGTCCCAGCAGAAAGCACACCTAATCAGTCAACTCCAAGGACAGAATTCGTGAGAGTTTATAAAAAAATCTAAAAAACATTCCCTTTGAGCAGGTGAAACCCCAACCCACCTCACCAGCTCCCACCCACTGCCGACACACAGCACACTCAACTCTAATAAAACTGAGACATTCACAGGGACCAATGGAAGTTTAGAACAAATATAAAAGAGACCACCGAGGGAAACAAAGATAACCCCAACAAAGACGATGGCTGACCTGACATCAAAGTGCGTCTGTTGTTTTAGTTTCCTGCCGTGCTGACTATTGCCTTCCCAAGGGAGGACAGACTGAAAGAGCAAGCCGTGCCTCCATTCTGAAACCGAACCTGAAAGGAGATGTAGAAGCGGGGGGGGGATTTTTTAACAGATTCAAATTACACCTCCAGGTCCTTCAGGTCTGCTATTTTCCAGTTAGAGAGCACAATCTTCATCATCACTTCCACCTCACAATGATACTGCAGCCCTCTCTCCGCTAAGGTTTTAATTGTGTGCTGCTGTGCGCACGATTTCTTGTTGTTGTTGTTGTTGTTTTTCTGTCACTTGCTAAGTGCCAGGTGGCTATGTTTGGGAGGCTAAGCGGCAGAGCATATTCTGTACCAGGCGGATGGTAATTACCAGGTGCTCAGCCTTGGCAGTAAAAGCGTGTTTGGGGGTATTGGTGAGCCATAGGATGTGTATACGTGCTTGTGTGTGCGTGTGCGTTTGTGTATGTGTGTGCGTGTGTGTGCGCACGTGCTATGCTGCTACTGTAGATGACTGTATTTTTGGCTTGCGGTAACTGCCCCCCCCCCCCACCTCTCTCCCTCCAGCTGTTCGAGCTGCTGGGCCCAGAGGGGCTGGAGATGATCTCCACCCTCCTCCAGCGAAGGGCAGCCATCGTCGACTCCCTCCTCGCCATCCCACCTGACAGCACTGGCTACCCACCAGGTGAGACAGCCCTATGGCAACCAGGTCATCTCCATGGTAACAAAAACTGCACTTGTATTGACTCTATTTGAAATAGTCCTGAATACCAGATATGAATTAATGAATAAATAAGGAAATGAATGAATAAGGAAAAATATCTGAAGGTCTTGAGTAGAGCCTGATTGATACTGGATTATTTCGGGATGATGCCGATACCAATATTGGGGAGTTGAAAATTCAGACATTGCAAAAGTATTCACCACCCTTGGCATTTTTCCGATTTTGTCGCATTACAACCTGTAATTTAAATGTATTTTTATTGGGATTTTTGTAATGTACCTACACAGAATAGTCAATATTGTCGACATGAAATGAAAAATGAAAATTCTAAAAAATAAAACAATGAAAATTTTGCATGCACATGTATTCACCCCCCTTGCTATGACACTCTTCAAAAGTCACATAACTTGTTATATTAAGTCCACCTGTGTGCAATCTAAACATCACATGATCTTAGTTCATATACATCTGGTCTGAAAGGCCCTTGAGTCTGCAGCACTACTGAACGAGGTTTTCCACCAAGTGGCATCATGACTGTGTAGGTCCATTACCAGAAATCACAATAAAAATCCATTTAAATTATAGGTTGTAATGCAACAAAATAGGAAAAATGCCTAGGGGGTGAATATTTTTGCAAGGCACTGTATCGACAGATGTTATGTATATATATTTTATATATATTTAATTATGTAATGCAGTTATCCCTCAGATATGGTTATCAACAACTTGAGACAAAGATAACATAATGAAGGCAGGATAATTTATAGTTTGACAGTAAACTTTTATTGTCAAAAATGAAATCAGAACATTGAAAAGTGAACTTCATTGGGAATTTGATCATTTTAAATTACTCCAGGCATCTTTTTCTTCATCATGTTCTGTTAAAAATAAAACTTCGTGTATTGTGCATTAAAGACAACATATAAGCTGATACTGATACATCTTTGATGGGCCACTATTGGCCAGTAATATTTGCTGACTGATATATCGGTCGAGCTCTAGTCTCGAGGTGTTCTTGAGGTTTTTTTGCCTTGCATTTTTTGTCATACAGAATAAAAAAAAAAACGAGCCTGGAAAAACAAGCTTTGCTGTTTCGGCCCCACTGCTATTAGGCAGATTGTCTTGTTTTGACTGATATCAGACCATATTTCTTTATTTTCAAAGCACGATGATAACAGACAGGTGCCAGTGATGGGTCTGTGTATTTATAGCGGGGAGTCTCCCCTCCTGGTGCAGCAGTGCCTTTGACAGCTGTGATGAATATTACATTGGAGATTACTCACGGGCAGTCCTTTGCTGCTTAATTTCAGTATGTTTAAACGCAGTTTAGAATTGTTGTGCAATGCAGTCAGACCAAACGCCTGATCTGTCATGTGGTATTTACGCCGTCATTATTTATTCATCTGCAATTCATCACCTCAACTCTTTAACAAAAAAGAAAGAAAAAAAACCCAAACACCTCAAGGGAACCTAAAATGTCTTCAGTGATATTGAGGAGATTTTATAGAAATTTCCTCTTTTATCCAGCTTTTCAGTAGATCTTGTCCAGTGATTTATAATAATTGTGGTGGAAGGCTGGGCAAAATGGAGAAAATAAATTATCACAATATTTTTTACCAGATACCCTAATATTGATATTGCAAACATATTGTAGGGTTAAATATTGGTGCTTTTACAAATTTTTTTCAAAAATTTAAGACAGTCCCAATTCCGAGCAACTGTCCTGGATCCTGAACACTGCCCTGTTATAATTGACCCATGTAGTAATAGGTCATATGGAAAAGCTTTAACGAGAGCTGTCTGTGCTGTGAGTCTCGACTTGACTTGAGAATCGAATTTAAATTTTAAAACTGTACAAAATTAAAACAAATGAAGTGTTATTTGGGACATAATATGTATTTGAAAAAATTAGATTACAATATACCACAAATGTTACAAATTATAATAATGATTATATTGTATCATGACTTAAGAGTCATGATAATATCACACTACGCGGTCTTTGGTGATTTCCAAAAGTACTTTTTTCTTGTTATTATTATCTTTGCTATTTTGTTTATTTTGTGAGAAGCCTAAGTCATACTTAGGTGAAAACTAAAAAAACAACAAAAAAATGTTGAAATCAATTAAACGCTGCAAACTTGAATGGAGGTAAAATGTTTCAAGACACAAAGGATCAAACTATGAAAGTGAACGGTTTGCTTTGTTGGGTTGGGATCCTTAAAAAATATAACCACTGATTTACCGACGTCTCTTTCGCCATGTCAGTCTATGGGGAATAGTATTTTGGGGCCACCTGCCATGACATGTTGGTTATTCCCCTTGATGGCTTTTTTGAAAAGCCCAGCACACTTTTTGGGGGCCTTGTGTATCACCATGCTGTTTGAACTTTGTAGCGTTCCTGCACCTTGCAGCCAGGCTCTCTATTTCTGTCCTTTATTTAATACCTCTCATAAATGAGAGAAATGATAGAATAAGAGGCTCTACGTGGAGAAGAACAGGTTGGCACGTGTGAGGTGTTGCTAAGGCCAAAATACTGTAAGCACAGGCTTTTATGGAATAGGCTTACATTGGATTTTACTGTAGTTATCTCGCTTTCCCAGCAGCTTAAAGCTGACCTCATTGATTTTGTACGAGATAACATTTCAGAAGGCTCAATCGTGAGCTGTACTGAATCAGGGCATCTATTGATGTACCTGCCTTCCATGCCTGCTTGGTTTTTTTCTCTTCTTATGCCGTCCTCCATCCTGAGCCAGTGCTGTATCTCAACCCCCTGTTTCCTTTGTCCTGGGGTGGCAGGTTTCCCCTCCTCAGTGTGTAGAGTAGAGCTCTAAGTATTTTAAGATATTGCTGGAAAGATAGGATGGATAATTTTTCATTGCCAGAGCTGTCTTTTGATCCATATGTAAGGTAGACATCAAAGAGTGTCTGAAGATTAGAAGAGAGAGCTCCTGCTTTGTCAGAATAATCCCTGCAACCATTTAAAGTCACACAGACTCATCCTTTAGAGGTTTTTGGAGTAATTTGGAATTCACAGGTCCTAAATATAGATTTTAATGCTGGGTGTGAAACAGTACATGAGCTAATTAATGTAGACTAGTAACTATGTTCATTCATTTAGCAGGTTAAATCATTGATGTATACTGCCAGATTTAATATTAGACAATGAAATAATTAGTGTTGCCCAATGGAGCCAAGTCCATTTAAAACAAAGTTAACCGAACACATTTCAGCCTCAACAAAAGAGCTCAGTCATGATGTAATAAATCATCTTTTTTTTAAATGCTTCCTTGCCAGCTATAGTCATATGAGCATGTTTTTGGGCTGTTTGTTCATTTGTACATCTAAATGTCTGTCCGTCCTATTCTTGTGAATATGATATCTTAGGGAATTTCAAATGTGGTACAAACGTCCACTTGGACTCAGTGATGATTGATTCAGTTTTGTTAGTCATATGTCAAACATAAAGGTCACTGTGAACTCATCTCTCTCATTGTTTTGGATATGATATCTCAGAATACCTTGAGGAAATTTCTTCAAATTTGGCACAAACATTCACTTGGACTCAGAAGTGAGCTAATTAGAATATGGATGGTCAGAAGGTGAAGGGAACTTTGATCCCACAAAACATGTTAGCTAGACATTTGGTCAGATACTGAATTGGTGACACTAATCTTGGTTGTCCACCTTGAAATTTGCTAATTTTATAGCTTGTCTGTGCTGCTGGTGGTAAATGTGTGTGAGACATTAGTGTTTTCACAGATTGATTTAAACTGTAACTGCAACTTGAAGGCATACAAATGCACGCAGCAGTTTTAGTTTTGAGTAATGGATTCAAATCTGAAAAATCAGATTTTAGTTGAAGTATGTATGTTTTCGTGTCAAAATGCTATACAGTGTCATTTCTACATGTACACTCATTTACTGCAGTGTATGCCACATTAGTTTGGTTTAAAAAATTACATTACATACAATTACATTGCTGCCCCCATGCACAATCACAAGACTCCTTCTGACTCCTTCCCTCTGACTGAGGAGCTGTCACTGTTTTTATACAGTACAAACGCAGCATTGTATTGCACTAAATCTCTGTGTGTTTTCACCTGGTTAAATAAAGGTTTAGGCTTGGATGCTGTCACACAGTATTACGATATACAAGGGTATTTCGAAACCCAGAAGATATGTATCCTTTCAATTAAACTCGATGTGTGTAGTGCACTGCACTCACCACCAGAGCTCACCTTGCAACACCTAGTGGTGGAGGGATAAATTACAGGACTGTAAACAGCCAGTGGCCAGCAGGCAGAGAGAGGCCGTAGGGAATAACAGCATTTTTGAATCTAACATGAATTAAGGATTTATGTCTACCAGATCAGAGCTGGTGATTGGTGGTACAGTGGACTTACTAGATTACTAGCAAGAGTAAGAGTAAGGTGGGAAAACCCTGCACACTTAGGTATACTGTCATATACTGATACCCCGGTGAAATTTCAGGAAGGTATAAATGAAGGTATGCAATAGTCCATACAAAAGCCTGATTAATACTGGATTTTTTTTGTTTTTGTTTTTGGGCCAATGCATATACTGATATTGAGAAGTAAGACATGTCTGTATTGATATAACTGCTGGTATTTATGCAATTATGCAATGCAATTATCCCTTACATATGGCTATCAGCTACTTGTGACAAAGGTAACGAAATGAAGGCAAGATATTTCATAGTTTGACAGTAAACTTTTATAGACAAAAATGAAATCAGAGCACTGAAACAGTGAACTACATTGGGAATTTTACCATTCTAAACTATTCTAAGTATCCTTTTCTGTCATTTTCTGTTCAAAATAAACTTTATATATCGTGCGTATTGAACAACATAAAGGCCGATACCGATATATCTATGATGGGCCAATATTGGCTTACCGATATATTAGTCAGGGTTTATCACATACTGTCCAAGCCGATTAAGGTTAAATAATAATAAAATAGCACCATCTTCCACCTCCAAGCTAAAATCGTCCAGGCTAATACTTTCCTCACTCTACCTGCTTCTACTGTTAGGGAATAGCATGTGTGGGGGTAAGGGAGGCGAGGGCATTGGCGCTTTAACACAAGCTTTCTGCTTACGGCTGATTGGGATTTTCCATTTGAAAAACACATGAAAGAATGGAGATGGATTTGCTCTTTAAAATTTAATTGCTAATATTTAATCACTTGGATGCATTCACTTGATATGAGTGTTGGAATTGTGTTCAGGAAATGTAAATGTTCTTGGTGGAAAATAGACATCTGTCTTATACAGATACTAATGAATTTTTTTATTCTCAATGGTAAGTATGTAAAGAGCAGATGTGCTTGGAGCGTCATATCAGATTTTGTTTGAACATTTTATGATGGGAAAAACCATGTTAAAGACAATATTAATCACATCGTAGGAGTATGTTTTACATACTTAAAAAAAAACCAAAACATGTCTGCAGGGGGACTTAAAGCAACTGACCTGCACTGACAGTGTGATGTGCGTGCTAAAAAGTAGCCTTATAGAAACTGAAATGCTCTGCTATATTTAATATGATGCTGTTTGTTGCTAGGGGAAGATTTTGCTTGTTTTGCTCTTGTTGCTTTACCATGCAAGCTAACTAAAGTATGCACTCAAAGAGAAGACCATCATGCTCTTCAAACTGGCAATGGACAACTTCAGTTTTCTAAACTTCTCGCTACTTGATACACTATCCTTACAAAATAAACATTTGACAAACACAGTCATTGAGGCTAACCCAAGCTTGTGATGTTGTTTTCTAAATTGGACTATTTTATGTACAACCCTCTTTAAAAAAAAAACAGCTTGTAATGCTGTATAAAATGCAGAAAACAATGATTTTAAATCCTTTTTGAGCTATATTCAGTTGGAAACAGTCCAAAATCAAGATATTTAATGTTTAAACTGTGAACTTTATTGTTCGTTATAAACATGCATTTATTCTGATTTTGCTCCCTGCAACAGGTTTCAAAAAAGTTGGGACAGTGGCAACAAAAGACTAGGAAAGTTTTGAAATGCTCAAAACACTTTGAACACTCCACAGATAACTGGGTAATTGGTAACAGGTGATAGTATTATGACTGGGTATGAAAGGGACATCCTCAACAGGCCCAATATTCTGAAGCAAGAAAATGTGCAATGTTCAACACTTTGTAAAAAAACTTCATGGGCAAATATTCCAACAGTCTAAGAATGTTTCTCAACACACATTTGCCAAGAATTTAGAGATTTCACCATCTACAATCCATAATATCATCAAAAAATTTAAAGACTTTGCAGAAATCTATGCAATAATGGGTGAGGCTGAAAACCAGTATTTGATGCCTGTTACATGTGATCCCTCAGGCTGCACCTCCTTAAAAACTTACACTATTATATAAGGGTTATTACTAGATGAGCTCGGAAAGAATTTGGAAAACCAAGACTACCATGCAAAGTGAAAGTCAGACATCATTAACATCCAGAAATGCCATCAACTTCTCTGGGCCCAAGCTCATCTGAGATGGACTGACGTAAAGTGGGAAAGTGTGCTGTGGTCTGACAAGTCCACATTTCAAATTGTTTTTGGAAATCATAGGAAGAGGACCATCCATTGATTGTTACCAGCTCATATTTAAAAGTCAGTACGGGGATGTGTTAGTACCCATGGCATCATTGGTAGCTTGCACATCTATGAAGGCTCTGTACATATGCAGAGTGTCTAAATGCGCAAATCCTTGCTACTTTTTTGTTATATTTGTCTATTTTTTCAACACCATGGCCCCTTCTGCTGAAGCATGACTTTTCTACAATAGAGTGGCGCTTATCAGCATCGGGAAAAGTTGTGTGGGGCTTGGACTGAATGAAGTGGACTGCGAAAGGGTCCCCGCGGACGTCATACACCAACTAGCCGGTTGGACCGGAGGGGAGAAACGAAACTTAAAGTGCCGGACGAAAAGAGGGAGAAGAGTCGGTACCACGGTGAGGCTGGCCTGACTCGGAGCGGGAGCTTTTCCTCTACCAAGCCTTCTTCTGTCTCGTGTCTGATCGCAGGAGAGTGATGTGGATGTAATGTGATTGTCGCTCACTGAGCAACGGGAGATCTGGGACTGCTCTGCGCACATTTTCACAGAGACATGGTTAACACCTGACATCGTGGATCAAGCTGTTGCACTGGACGGACTGACCTTGTGGGGGCCATTTGGACACAAGACTCTGATACAATTTTAAAAAATGCACTGCAGGAATTGAACAATGCCATCAGCAGCAACATCACCAAGCAACTGGATGGAATCTTCATAGTAGCTGCAGATTTTAATCAACTCAACCTTCACTTCCAAAGATGTAGCAGGATCAAGGATACTTGTTATTTTCGTTTTTTTAAACTTTATTTAAACTGACCAACAAATCTACCTTCTATCTTCATTCTACCCTCTACATCGTTTTTTAGTGATCCCCCTGCTTATTCCACCAAGACAATGTCAAACGACATGCTGCATGTGTCACAGCGATAAAACTTCATAGTAAAGTGCAGGTACTAGACTGACCTGCCTACCACTGAAAATGTGTGGTGCATAAGATGTACAATGTATGGGAGTGAAAACCCTGGACTGCTGAGCAGCTGAAGTTATGGGTCAAGTAAGAATTTGACTTTCAAAACTTAACCAATTAGTGTCCTCAGTTGCAAAAGCCTACTGAGTGTTGTTATTAAAAAAAGAAGAAGAAACAAAAACAAAAAAGATGTCAAACAGTGGTAAACATGCCCCTGTCCCAGCCTTTTTGGTGCGTGTTGCAGGCATCAAAATTAGAATGAGTTTATATTAACAAAACAAAAAAATAAGTTTAGCAGATTGAACAGTTATTTTTTTGTACTGTAGTCAATTGACCATAGGTCAAAAATGATTTGCAAATCACTGTATTCTTTTTTGTTTGTATTTTATCACAACGTCCCAACCTTTTTTTGGAATTGGGTTTGCATTTCGCTAAGATTGTGTTGCTATCTGGGAGTAATCTATATGTTGGTGGCACCAAATTTCTGAAGGATTTAAATCTTAATCATTTTCAAAATAAACTGTTTTCCAGACTCGGGTTGATGGATTTAAGGACTTCGAAAGCGTGGTAACAAAATGAACCAAATAAGTGCAAATATTTTTGGATTGATGCTCACCTAGCTCTTGAGGTTTCACCTGAAAGGGGAAGTTTTGTTCATGGATGTTAGAAGAGAAACTAGAGCAGTATGCAGTCCATCATGTGTTGGTGAATACACGGGGACTGGAATTAGATCTGACCTACATAAGACTTACCAAAGTCCTCTAATGTGGCAGGATGACAGGTTAGATTAATAAGACGAACCTAAGACAAATCTGTGTCTAAAATATGTTGTGTCTGGGATTCAGCATGGAGTCACGGCTCACCTTTAATTGGACAATGTGTAACTAAACTAACTACATCCAGAAGTAAAGCAAGCTAAACATTTTTCTCTCTTTTTCTCAGAAGAGAACAAGCTGTATTTTATGGTCACACCCATATGCTGCTTCAAGCCTCAGATGATATTATTCCCATTGTGAAGAACTTTTGATCAGCGTTAAAAATTTCACTTGCCAGACAGCTTTTGAGATTAGTGTTGCCTTGACGACTGAGGGTGAAGTCAGGAGGGGTTAAAAAAGGCTGATTAAATTTTCCACTATTTGCATGCCATCAGGAAGAGTGGGATTTAGTGGGAATGCCTGTCTCTTGCTGATTAGCTTTTAAATTGCAGTTTGCAGCTTGGCACTTGCATGTTTATCAAAGAACAGATTCTCTTGGTGGCTCTTTTCCACATTTCAATGGCTGATAGAGGCAGGGATATGTGGAATGGACAATTAAAAAGACAGCATGTCCATATTTCCAAAAAGTTTTAATGGGTGCTGGATAACTCAAGGGCTATTCAAGGCAAAAGTACAGTCACACTGACATATTGAAGTTTGTCATAATATACGGTATATGGCTGCCCCTTAGCTTTGATGCCGTGTGTCTTACTGGATGTCGTAAGCTGAGGTCATTTGCTATTGTGTCACTGTACACAGAGCAACATAGGAAAGTTGTGTAGTGGGCTGCTCACTTTTAAAACCTGCTGTCTTTCAGTAATCTAACTGTAAACTTTCACTTTAGTTAAGGTCAAGAGGAAAGGACCACTTTTATGACAATACACTGAATTTTCTGATTTCGAACTGCAGGTGAACAACACAAGAGAACTGAATACTTTAGCTCTAAAGTTGTGCTTTAGGACATTTTTTATGTTTAGTTTTCACCGTTGTCTGATGTTGTATAGACTAAATGATTAATTGAGAAAACAATAAGCAGATAATTTGATAATTAAATAATTGCAGCCCTTTTAGTAAAGCTGCATACTTAACAGAAACAAAATAATATCAATAGATAAGAATTCAAAAAGGAAGAAAGCTGGAAGCACAAGTGTAACAGACGTGGCTAAGGCACATATGGAGGCTGACACGGGGACTGGTTTCCAGAATTTAATTTGGTCTGCAGAAGACACAAAACACACAATTTGCCCTCTGTTGGTCTGTCTGCACCTCAGCTCCCTCATCAATGCGAAGCAGCATTGTCTGGTCTATTAACGATATATACATATGCAATAAAATTACATATAAATATGTCATCATTGTAACAAACAAATTGCTTATTAAATTATTTGCAAAGCCAGGCCAAATATGACTGAAAACCATGAATTTTCTAATTAATTATTTTAACAAATCACCCAAAAACATTTAAGAGTATATTCATGAAACAAACAGTGACACCTCGTGGACAAGGTAAAAATGCACAGATGAAGGGGGGGACTAAACAGAAACAACGGAAATTACAACATAAATCAAACAAAAACATACCTGCAGAAGACACAAAACACACAATTTGCCCTCTGTTGGTCTGTCTGCACCTCAGCTCCTAAACAACACATTTTTAACAATGAATAAGGTGGAAAATCTCCTGCTCTACATTAGGATGTGACTTCTGGCGGTACACAGTGTTGCAACGGTTACTATAACGGCAATAACGGTTACACGAAAACATCGTGCAAACTGCTAATAAAACTGTTCTGAACAGTACAAATCAGCTGTATATCATTATATTAACAACTGTTAACACCACACACCAAGGGTTACGGATTATATAGCTCATTTTCACATGTAAATAGCAAAATAATGTCGGAGCATTTTCTCACACAACTTACCCTCATCAATGCGAAGCAGCATTGTGAGGGCAGAGAGGAGGAGCTACGGAAGCTCAGGAGGTACAAGAGCCATGAAGGGCAAAAAGGGCCAGTTTCTACAGGAAAATTACAATAACAACAAATAAAAACAACTAATTGAGATAAAATTCACAAACACCCAATAAAATGTTCAAATAAAAATAATTACAAATTGTCAAATATGGATTAAAAATATATATTGAGAATAAAGTGCATATTTAACTTCGTTACACAAGCAAGGAACAAAATAAAATATTTAAAATCTGTTCATTGTTAAAAAAAAATCCCACTCTTGGTTATTATTTTGTATGCACAAAGAAATGCTGTTGGATGAATTAACCTGTTTTAAAACATCCACAGTTTAAAGCATTGCTCCTCAATATTTTTTAAATGAGCAGATAGATTGAACGACTAAGGCTGTGTTTACAGAATCAGATTCTTTTATTCTCAGGTACCACGTGAGGTGAGAGTGAAGTGAGTACAAATTTCAGCTTTTCTTTTTGGTTTTGTTTTTTGTAATTTATCCAAAGTGCATGGATGTGATGTTACTGGTGGTATGTGAGGCGTTGCAAGGCATAGACCGGTTCACACTGATGTCAGATAAGGGTCAGTTCAAACAAAATTGTAAACAGTCTAGGCAGATCATCTGATCTATGGAAATAATCAGAATGAACACTTTTCCTCTTCTAGCTTAACCACTTTTAGCTCATTGATTTAGTTTTATTGCCTTCAAAGTCTGCTCTCATCAACCTATCTGATGAATGTGTTGGAGCACTGACCAGCTAAAAAGCCACAAATCTCCCACATTGTTGGCAAGTTGATACCAATACTCAGCTAAAAGGAGCGTAAATACTCAGCGAATCTTATTATCTGTTATGTGGCCAGAAACACTAATACTGAGTATCAATGTTACTTTGTGTCTAGTGGATGTATAAAAAGGCACTGAAGGCATGCTTTCAGCATAGCAGCTATCCTTTTAATTGTGGTTGAAACTCAACTAAACCATTCCTTCTATATTTTTAGCTGCATTTCTATCGCAAGCTTTGGGTATAATACCTTTGGAACCAAGAGTAACACCTATGAACATGTACCGATACCCACGATCTGTGTATCGTTTCCAGTGCAGACGGTACTCTTACATGTGTGTGGGGTTGTAGACGCTCACTGCTCTGTCTAGCAGCACTTGCTGTATTTCCTTGTTCCTTGTTCCTTGTGATACAGAGTAAAGTCTGCACCCTTTTTATCAACCACAGAACGGGGCTGCACGCTGAAGGACAGATATTAATAAATAGCTGGTTTGTGTTTGTCAGGCAGGAGCAGAGTTTCAGTGCTGCCAGTGCATATCGAAACTATGCTTCACCCAAGATTTTTTCTCAAACGAGGTTTAGATTATGCGTAGTTCACATAATCCGGACCCAATTAATATGCATTTTTTAAATGCTTTCAGGTCCACTCATTACTAAATGTGTGTTTTTTCTAAGAGAGACAATAAAAAACAGATGGAGTGGTCAAAGTTATCATGTTGAAATTTAAGGTGTGTTGCTGGTCTCACATTGTTATCTCATGCACTGAGGCCACATTTAGTCAAGTACAGCTCTACAAAAAAATAGAAGACTTTCCATCGCTTTTTAAAAAAAAAAAAATCTGCATTGATATGATAACATTGTGAAAATGATTCTCGTGTACATGGATCTGCAAAAACAACCAAAAACGCTGTAGTATGCATGCCAGACCAGTAGTTGGTGATGTAACTTTGACAAACCATAGAAGAACGCCACACACATGCGCAAAGTGCAGCTATGACATCGCCTGCCTCACAGGATCCGCGCATTACGCTTTACACAGTGACAGAAGAGGTTGCATTTTTTAAAGATTACACTCTGAAACCCAGTGTCAGACGTTTGTGTTGTCAAGCCTCCAAAACGGCATCACAGTGTGAATGAAAGGCCAAGTCACAACAAAAGTTTAATGTTTCATGCAAGAACTGTTGCCGTGTAAACGGTCCTGGGATAACATTTCAAGTGAATGTTCCAGGTAAACGTTGTCTGCTTAACAGACAGCCCGTGATTTTTTTTTCTCAGTCCAAAGCTGGCTGTGATAACTCTTAAAGGCTGTGAAACATCCTTTCATATAATAGTTATAGTTTACTATTGTGTGAAAAGCTCTTCTCCTCTGACCAGTGTTTCCAGGGGAGAGGGAGAGAACAAAAAGGGGTTCCAAAGGTACTAAAGGTACCATCCACAACTTTTTACAATAGAAACGCAAAAAAATGTGTACCAAACTCTAAGAGCTATCCCAACCTGCTGGTGGAAACACTCAATTTGTTGCTGCAGCCCTTAGAAGAGGTAGGGCCATTGTGCAAATTTTAGTTGTGTTTTCCAGCTTTCTCTAAAGCAGACACACAGAGGTGGAGCATGATGGGATGTTGACAACCACAACCTGGTGGAAGAAGCCTCCCACTGAGTGTTTGTGTTTGTATACAGATGACTTGACTGGGCCATTAAGCACATTTCTGTCTGCGTTCTGCGTGTGCTCCAGTAGGTTTTTAGGAATATGTCTAGAAAACTACACAGAAATCAGTTTCTCAGACTTGATGTACCATGGCAAATGGTCCTGCCATGAATTTAACAAAAAGATGCCCGTGCCTCTCTGACAAGCATTTTGGACAGTTTCCCCAGGCCACGATCAGAACAGAGGCTTTTCTCTGCCGCTCAAGTGCAAACCAGGCTCACAGCTCTGAGTGTGACAACTAACACAGAGAACAAGCAGTCAGTGGATGCAGGGAGTGTTGCATCATCCTCATTGCTCAGCAAGTTTGACAACAAGGCAATCTCTTTGACTACCTGATGTACTTAGTGCACACTTATAGAGCTTAAATGTTAGAGAGAGCTATTTATTGAAATTATTAAAGCACACTGTGAGCAGACAGAATTATAGGGAGGATTATGGAGTGCTTTGTATGACTTTGTGATAGCAGAAATATATTATTAGCACTGGAGCAGTTATTAAGGGGAAGCTGAATGAAGTTTTATGTTTATATAATGGGCAAAATGTTCATATGTATGCATTATTCTGCAATAAAACCCAGGAACTAGATTGCCAGCCAATATCTGACATCCAAAGGCATTTTCTAGTCTCACTGCCATTCTTTAGTCTTGCAGGAATTCATACTATGAGTAATGCTCACAGGGATAATGATTATTAGCTACATAGAGAAGAATATTCAAAATTATCCAATATCAACATTTAGTGGAATCGTGTAGTCAGGATATGATCATAGTATGGTATCATTTTTCAGAATTTGGCATCTTTCATGAGCAAACTCTTTTATGCAACAGTAAACGTTGCCTTTATTTTTGTTTAATTTATTTTTTATTTCCTTGCCTTTATTTGTCTTTAATTAATTTTTTTTTATTAAACTGAGATTATTAAACAACTAGAGATCCATCAACTAAAATGATTAATTAATTGTTCAACTTTTTCATTTAATAACATTGTTTGGTGTACAAATGTTCCCACAACACTGCAAGGGGTTGTGGAAAAGCATTTAGACCATGTTTCTTGGATAACCACCTACATATCTCCCTTGCTTGCTTTGTAATTAGTTGTGTGTGTGTTTGTTTGTAAGCAGGTGATCTCACGTACTACTGGACCGATCAGCCTAATATTTTGTGTGCACATCTATGACTGTATGCTCAAGGACATCTTGTTTGGATTATTCACAATTGTTAAGTAACCTGTTTGGTTGACTGTTTAATATCCTCATTGACTGATGACGTCTCACTCTTCCTAAGGGGCGAGTAGGGATTGCAAATTTAGCAGCAGAGATTAAAGGGCATTTCTGTCAATCAGCTTGGCGTAACGACAAGCCTCAACATGTGTTGCAGGCCGCACTTTGGCCTTCCTTGAGGCTCATACTGACATCTGTACAAAAGTTTTGTCTCATTTTGAACTAGAGTATCTGCAGATTAATTCAATATCAGATATGTTTTGATCCACTTAAGTTAAGCATGATATTTGATGAAGAAAAAAATGTTTTGTTATCTCTGCTGCCACCCTAACTGTAAGGTAACTGGGAGGGACAATTTCACTGGGTGCAGCTGAGCCAGGTGAATTGTCTAGGATGGCTATGATCAGTTCAGAGTTCACTTTTCTTGCAGTTGAAAAGAAATTCATGTGTAGCTTTAGAACTAGAAAACTGTTTCATTGGCTGTGCAATATTTGTAGATATTGATAGCAGCGATGCTGTATGCCACATCCCAAAACAAAAGACAAAAATTTTAATCCAATACTCAGCCAAAAGCTCTTTGCTGTTTAGTCAACATGTTGATTTTCCCTACCTGTCAGTCACTTCACCCTGCTATCAGATGGACTAATCACAGACAGATAGCTATTTCACCTATTTTGGGGTAAAATCATAAAGACTGGATTTGGTATCTTGCATACAAAAAAAAAAAACTTGAGACTGTTCACTTTATCTGAAAGGCACAAACATATTTGCATGGAACATTTCAAATAGGGGTGGGTGATAAATCAGTTATACTCAGTGCATCATGGCTTGTTCCACGTGCAATGTATAAAATTACATATCGTATATTATGAGTATAAATTGTCTTGTGTTTTTAGCCTCCGGCATGAGACTTGCTTTGGCGTTTCATTTTTCCCTATCTCTCCTGCAACTCTCTGCCCCTCACAGACACACACTCAAAGCAGAGCTTTTCGCAAAGCTCCAGACTGTGGCTATTTAGTCGCATTTCATGACCATGGAGCACTACTGCAATTTACAGTTACTATTAATACATGAACCAGAGAGCTGTTAGTTTGTTTTCAGCTTGTAGTGGATGAATCCTCATACCGCAGTTACAATTTAAATGTCTGCTAACGCTAACATCTAACTGTTGACTGGAAGCTGCAAGTCCACAGCAAAAACATCAACACATTTAATTATAACAACACTTTATTTAACTTTACTATAACAGTACTTAATTTAACTTTATACTTTATTTCACATTATAACAATATTTTAGTAAACTTTATTATAACAGTAGTTTATTTTACTTTATTTTATGGCAGCAGTTACTTAATTTGTTCCTGTAGTTAATTAAATCATTTTGTGTTTTAGTAGTTTACAGTGGTTTAGAGGTAATTTTAAAATGTCAGGATATATATCGTGTATCATGATATAGCCTAAACATATCATGATATCATTTTAAAGCCATAACACCCAGCCCTAATTTCAAAGTATAATTTTTCACATTTTTTCCATTTTGTGATACACTGTACCTTAAAGAAACAAAATCAGCAATGTTCACTTACAGATCTGATAATACTGCAGATTAAATTTTGATTTTTTTAAAAATAAAAAACAGGTAAAAAAGTAACCATTATATACATGCTTGTTTGCTAGTATGAAAATGATAACTATTGTTTATCTGAAAAGTTAAAACACAACAAATTATATTGTATATATATGACATTTTCAAATTAATGTTCCTTTGCCTTATCTTATTTACAAAAAATAAATTGGATGATCTTGTTATTGTGTAATTCAGTTACCACTCTATGTTGACTCTAAAAAGACTGATCTTGAAAATCCTATATTGGTGTTAAAGGTGTGAAGAAAACAGTGTGAAAACACTTTGAAACATCTTGCAAGAAACCTAAATGTGTTTTGGTGATGCTCCTTACAATGATTATGGCACCATGATCACTTGTGGAAATGAGAAACCTGGAGATTTGGAGGCAATCACTGCTGGAGACGCACAACAAGGCACAATAGCTCCCCGAGAGAGGGAAAGTAAAGGACGGGGGAATGGTTTAGACAGAGGAATCGGTGCATAGAGGGTGACAGAGTTAAAGGGGTTGGGAGTGGGAAAGGTAATGGGAGGGAGGGTAAGAGTGACAGGAAGAGGGGAGCCGGCAGAACGAGGGGGAGGCTGTGCAGCAGGTAGAGCCACTAGACGAGATAAAGAAGAAATCATTCAGTCAATCAGCCCAGGCCGCGGTGCAATCATCAGATCTCATCTGTTTTCAAGAGCAATTCTGCCTTTTATTGAGCTGTTGTGCCTCAAACAGGGAGGCTGCAATGGGGAAGGTTAACCCGTGCAGTGCCAGATGCACTTGTGTCTGACATCAATGAGCTATCAGGATTACTGCTGAAATATGAGTCTGTTTTTTTTCTGACATTGGCTGACCCGATGTTGCTTTCTAAGTGTGAACAAACGCTTCTGTTGTTCAGCCAGGGATAAATGCTCTTTGCAGGCTCTGATGCACACAGCCTGATAACTCTTAAAATATTACAAATCCTATTATCTGTTCTCAGTCCTTTTAAAGTATGGATAATGGGAAGTCATGGAGAAGATGAAAAAAAAAATGTTTTGACAAATAATAATTTGTGCTCTTCAATTATTTCAAGGGCATGTTTTTTTTTTTATTTGTGTTTGTGCCTTTTTAATGACTTAATCTGTTCTCTCAAAGTACTTGATTTATTATTTGTTTACACAAAAACAGAACAAAATGAGGTCATAATATTCA
The DNA here is from genome assembly GCF_026936395.1 of Plectropomus leopardus. Classification (NCBI taxonomy): domain Eukaryota; kingdom Metazoa; phylum Chordata; class Actinopteri; order Perciformes; family Serranidae; genus Plectropomus; species Plectropomus leopardus. The sequence goes on from NC_142186.1 coordinate 2,945,530, forward strand.
GATTTTAAGATGGTTAAAAGATGTCAAAACATCATTATGTCTCCACATATTTCCACCAAAATCCAAACCACACTGCAATTAACCCAAGCAGAACTTTTAGATTAGATTGTTCATGTTCCAGCAATTGTTAAATTCTTACACAGATGTTATTTTGGTTACTGCTTTGACTTTATATCTTTTTGACGATTATTAGAATTTATTTTTACTGCTGTGTATCTGTGACAATTTTGTTTTTGTCTCTATTGTAGGCCATTATTTATTGTTTCATATGTGCACTTGTAGATCATTGGAGGAATGAGTTATAAAACAAGGAAATGAGTTAGCATTGTAGCGTTAAAGGCTCCCTTTTCTGTAAGTCAGTGGGTTTTTTTGTAAATTGGTTGTTTGGTTGGAAGTCTGAAATTTTCTGCTTTATTGGTGCTCTGAATGAAGCTCAACAGCGCCAACCACAGGCTGCGAAAAGGATCACAGGCTATCAAATCATTGCCAGAAATACAGATACAGAAACATGCTGATGTATTGTAAGAGGTCAAGAAGACGTCTTTATCATTTCAAAGGAAAGATTGAAAAAAAAAAGAGATCTTAAATATTACAGCCAACAAATGCCAACAATGTGCAAATTAATTCAAAGACATTATCAAGTGTCATAGTAAAAGATAAAGCTATTTTAGTGGTAAATATGTATGAGAAACTAGGAGGATTCCTTCATTTCGTACAAACACAAATTGACAAAACATGGCTAGCCAGCTAGCACACCTATGGAGAGTAACGCTTTTGGGCTCCGTGTATTTTCTTATTGATAAATACTTTTCAAAATCTACACTCACTAAGATATAGATATCATTGTTTTGTTTATTGGGAATTTTAAAGTGAAGAAAGATTAATACTAAACTGAATGTCCTGTAATATGATGTGTGGTGAAGACTGTGCTGTTAAACCCTTGTTCTTACTTTAAATTGTATATTTCACTGTCAAGTGTTATCCTCTTCATTGGCTTTCTATGTAGAGAAAGTAAATTAACCTTTAATGTTCTAACATTTAATGTTCTAACATGTTCCCTTTATTTACTGTATGTTTCCTCCAGATATGATCCGAAAAGTCAGCGGCGAAGTGACCAAGCCGGCCTTCGGGTGCCAGGTGACCATCCAGTCAGAGCAGGAGAAACAAATGATGAAGATGTACCGCAGGGAGGAGAAGAAAGAGAGGAAGAGAGGCAAAGGAGTGGATGAGAGCGACTCTTCAGATGCTGTCATGACCTTTGACCCAAGAGAGATGAGAGCCCAGAGGTATATCATCTCTCCGAACTTTCTCTTGGTCCTCTTTCCCTCATTAGGGGTCCAAGCAGCACCATTCGCTGCTGGAGATAGTTTTTGCTCTCACTATTGTTCTTCATCCTCTTTTTCTCTGCTCAAAGAATTCAAGACTAACTGTCACCAAAATTGGCAGATGGCGTGAAAATTCCACCCACTACTCAGGCGCATGAAATGGCACTCATTGACCTCAGGATGACCCTCTGACAATCAAATTTACATTTTTGCAGTTATTTCTACAATGTTTTGGCTTAGAGCCAAAATTCTTTTGCCATTTTAATCTCTCAATTCTTTTGCATTTTTGCACCTATGTGCTTTTATTTTAGAAATGCAATTTCTTTTCACTTCTTTGCCAATTTTCTCTAAATCTTGTTTTCGAGAACTTCATACGGAAATCTGTTTTGTAATGACGCATTTTTAAACCCGAGTCTTTAAATTCAGTATCACATAAATGGTCATGAATTGAAATAGACTTAATTGACTAGACAAATTATTAGATTTTATATCTTGTAATCAGCTTTTTGGTAAGAATTGTTGAAAGTTGGCTTATATTACAGAAAATTGAAATTTCTGGATCCTTCACATTCCTATCTTCATGAAGTCTAAAAATCACCTGAACGTCCTACAGAGCTGAACATTTTCCAGCACATCCACCGAATTTTGCCAAAAGTTTTCCTCATTGCAACCTTTGGTCAATTCAAAATTCTGTCACTCTATAAATATTTTTAAATGTGCTGAATTAATTCACATCTATATCTCCACAAGTCTTCATTCAAATGCTACCAAAGACTTCATTTGGCTACTAGATATAAAGTGTTTCAGATGGTGTTTGGATCAGTCAAATAATGAATCTTCAGTGATATTTAATAGCTTGTTGTAATTTGTATGAGGCATATTTTCTTTCTTCACATCTTTAGCCAAATTTCTCAGAATATTTGACAATACACCTCAAAGCAGCAGAATAATGTGAGATTTTTTCTGAACTTAATCATCAAGGATTTGACTGTTGCAAGACAAATCTCAAATATGCAATATATGTGTTAGATAACACAAAAGGTATATATTCACCTTAAGTAAACAGATGTTCATTCAATTCATAATTCATCCAGTCAAAACCTTCTTGGCATGTCCCTCAGTGTTTTTGATTTTCATGGTTGTAGAAACATGATGATGAGCTGGTTTACTCAGTAGTTGAGTGGTAAGTTGGTTATCTTTTAATGCAAAGGTTAAGAGTTCAAGTAATGCTTTAACCAGCCTGCACATGTTCTAAATCTTTGCAGTTCCATGTTAAGTTTTGACATTTACAAACAAGGTAGGAGGGCACGGACATTCACTTCTACAGGTGCAGGATAAAAAAACATCAAACCATATTAGAGGCAAATAAAAGCGCCGCACTTTTGTTTTTGCGTTTTGACATTTCTCACGTAATAGCACTATTAGTAGACATTAGGGGTCAACAGAATATTGGTTTGGATGATTATTGGGGCTGATATTTGGTATTTTGCCAATTATCTTTATCAGCATTTTGTTTTATTGATAATGAAATGCCAATAAAACTTAATTAAAAACTGTGCATATTACACTTGACTGACACCAGGGAAGACAATCTGTGATACATGCAAAGAAAGTGTCAGCATGGGAGGAACTTTTACTTTGTAAAACCTCAGGGAGCTATTTTTATTTAAATTTTCACTTTACTATTAAAAAAAAAATCATTTTAAAGAAAGTTAAGATTTTTGCTTTCTGTCAAATAAGCATCCAAATGATTGTAAACCTGCTTGAACCACAGTCATAGCCACATGGCACTGTCTAGTTTTGATTTTGTTTTCTGTTTTTTATTTTTTAAATTTTTGGTCTCCACCTATTGTCTCAGGTAGCCACACCAGAACCAACAAGCTTCTGCATTTTTCCTGGCAACTTTTCTTGAGCTTTACCCCCCTCCAAAAAAAAAAAAAAAAAGCACAGCAACACTGCAGCTTGTCGCACCTTTTTTTTCCAGAGGATTTTTCAGAAAGTTTAATTTCAGAGTATGAAAAAAAAGAAAAAAGAGCAGCGATCTGTTTAATTAAAAACTTAGCATGACCAAATCCAGCCCAGTGTGAAGGAAAAGATTAGCAGAGAGGTAAGCCACTTTAGGAAGGAACATAATGCCTCACATCTGTGCCTCTCCTTTTGAATCACTGCACTGTTCATTCTAAAACTAAAAGAAGGATGGATACCAGGGTTTGTGCATGGGACCTATGGAAGCAGATATGACACTGTGCTGCTGTTGCTGTTAAAGGGACATCACTGATTATTCCTTTTACTTTGACAGAAGACTCTTAAGTTGAATTCTTTCTTTCTTCTCAGTTTGAAGTATTTAGTTTTACCCCTTAATGCAGTTTAAAGATACCTTTTTGGGCTTTTCATTGCATATGTCTTGTGTTTGCCTTTACAGGGAGCAGGCCCTGCTGACCGCACGACGTGAACCTATACTGAGCAGAGAGAGAGTGTATGAACGTATTCGATATCCCAACGTCTATGACAGCTACGCAGAGGCCACAAAGATGCCTGCGTTTGTTGGAGGAGCCAGGGTGAGTCTTGAACAACTGTTATCTCTGAATCCACTGTTTCATGCTGCTTATTGTGTAATGCGCCTTTAGCCTTGGATATTAACAAAATGGAGATGTTGAAAAAATAGCAATAGTGGTGTATGATCAGCTTTTATTTATTTATTTTTTTCATTTCTTAAAACTGATCATTATGAAATAAAGGAGCACTGGATTGTCGAACAAAGAACTGACTGTAATCTTTGTTGTGGTACAGTCCAAAATCACAGTTTTCACAGTTTAGTCTGCTCCAACATTACACCCTGGTAACACACATTTTACCTGTATGCTTTTGCTTGTATGTGGCTGTTTGAATATATTTTTAGTAGTCTATTTCTTAAAAATCAAAATCTACTATCCCTTTAGTGTTTGATTGTATAATTATTACATGTTACTTGAGGTGGAAATTAAAAGTTTAAGTTTCATTTTATGATGCTATCAGTGTTACTTAAAACAGTAACAACTCTGCTGTATGTTTTTTTAAGCTCATTGTAATTATATTTTTCTACCAGTCAGTTATTGTGCATGAAATACCAGAGTCATCAAATCAAATCAAATGAGAGTTTTGTCATATTCAGAATGCTTCATTATTGCAGTGACAAAACTAAAGACCAAAGTTGGTGAATTGATCCAAAATTGATTTTAAATTTGAATGTTAATAGTTTCAGCCTTTACAGGGATGTGTAGTGCATTGAGAAAGTATTCAGGCCCTTTCACTTGACGCCTTTTGCTGAAATAGTTAAGTCATTTTTTTCCTCAGAAATCAACATTCAATATCCAGAAATGAGAAGCAAAAATACAGTTCAAAACATCTTTGTAAATTTATAAAAAAAGTTTTCAGAACCTTTGCTTTGGCCCTTTTATTTTAGCTCTGGTGCCCTCCATTTCTCTTGACCATCTTTGAGAGATTTTAACAGCTTGATTGGAGTCAATGCGATACATTCAGTTGGTTGGGGTGAGGTGGAAGGATCTGCCTTCAGAGCTCAGAGACGATTTTAGGATCTGGGGAAGGCTATAACAAAAAATCTGCTGCATGGAATGTTCCAAAGAGCACAGCGGCTCTATAAATCTTTAATTGAAGAGGTTAGTACCAAACAGGACTCTTTGTAGAGCCCTCTACTCAGCCAAACTAAGCAACCCAGGGAAAAGGGCCTTGGTAAGAGAGATAACCAAGTATCCGATGGTCACTCTGGCTGAGTTACTTTCAAAATATAATAAATCAAATAGCTGAATCTTGAAGTGTCTGATAACATCTGGAATGAAGGCTTGCTTATAACTTAAACTTTCTCAATTAACTTGAGGTACAAACAGATTCAAATAAAAGTCATCCATAGGCTCCATTACTCAGCGACAGAGCTAAAAGAAATGTATCTGTCTGTTTCGACATTATTTCACAAATGCAAATGTGCAGAGGCCTCTCTTACAAGCCTCTTTAAGTTTTCTCTGGGATCTACAGATGGGAAATTGCCCCAGACTTAAGTCACATTTAGATGTAAACGGAGATACTAAAAACCGAAAATACTTTCCTCTGCATTTTAAAAAAAGTCTGTGTTCATATGCTAACATTGTAAAAACTATCCTTGTGTACATGCATCCGCAAAAACAACCAAAAACGCTGTAGTTTGCATGCTACGCTAGTACTTAGTGGTGTAACTTGTTATGACACACCACAGTAGAAGACCATATGCATGTGCATAAAGGCCTTCTTCTACAGAGCGGTAAGTATAAACAAACAAGAAGATAATGGTGAAGAACGCATGCATGAGAACCAGCAGCATTGATAAACTCACCACAAACACAGCTCAGCAGTCCGCCATGTTGTAAATGTTGGCCTACTCGTGCATGGCTATTTGTCAGAGAAGTAATTAGCAAGTGTGAAGTGCGGCTCTGACATCACCGTTCTCACAGGATCTGGGCATTGCCAGTTTTCACGTCGACAGAAGGGGTGGCGTTTAAAACAAATTACACTCTGGAACCCAGTTTCAAAACTTTGAGTTTGCAGGCCCCCGAAACGCTGTTGTCATATGAAAGAAAGGCCAAACCACAACAAAAGTTTACGTTTCATTCAAGAAGCATTGCTGTGTAAACGGCCCTTTGGAACTGGAACTTTTTAGATGCTTAAAGTCTCTTTTAAAGTTATTCTAAGAAGATGATTCAAACCAGCTGGAAATCTCCTACATCCCCCTGCTTTCAGAGATGACTCAACAAAATGATCATAATCATATTAAAACTCAGCCGGTCTTGGCTTTATGGCAAAGTGGCCAGACAGAAGCCTCTCCTCTCTGAAAGACATAGGGAAGCACCTAATGGACCCTCAGACTCCAAGAAACAAGACTGTCTGGTCTGATGAAACCAAGATTGAACTGTTTCTTAGTCTGGAAATCACCTTCCCAGCATCATGCAGTGGTAGTGTTTTTTTGTTGTCAGGGTCTGGGGGCTGGTCAGGACTGACTGAAAGCTGAATGAAGCAAATTACAGAGATAAACTCAATTAAAACCTGGTCCAGAGAGCTGAGGATTTCAGACCGAGTCCAAGAATTTCCCTTCCATCAGGAAAAGACCCTTAGCACAGAGCCAAGACAACACCTGAGTGGCCTGGGGACAATACTGTGAACATTCTCGAGTGACCCAGTCGGAGCCTGGACTTGACTCCAGTGGAAGATCTCTGGAGAGACCTGGACATGTCCACCTATATTCCTGATCCAGCCTGACAGGGCTTAAGAGGATCTACAGAGAAGAGCGGCAGAAAATCCTCAAATCCAGATGTGCAAAACTTGTCGCATCAAACCCAAGAAGACTTGGGAGTGAAAAAATTTCCAACTGAATGCTTCAACTAAGCACTCAGCAAAGGCACTGTGAGAGAGTCACTTATTTTCATATTTTGTACTTGGTAAAAATGTTAATGTTGGTGTATAGTAGTAACTAAAATAAAGATATTTTTATATTTACATTACTTATTACTTATTATATTTTTTCTGTTAGAACGCAGGCAAAGTTATGTACCACAGCTATGGTGCTGTAAGGCAGTTTAGTGCTCATGACAAAAGAGGACAGGATGATGTCGTGCTAGAAGACAACGAGAAGTCTGTGTAGGTGTGGATCCACATACGTTTTTGACCATGCTTTAACATGTACCATTTTATGAAATAGGAATATGACATCAAGTCAGAAGTGGACCAGACGAGATCTTATTATGGAAGGACTTTACGTACTGTTTTTTTTAATTTTAATTTTTTTTTTTTTTATTGCAAAATAAACCTTGTTAAAGTTTTTTCTTGCCTTGTGTGAGTACTTGGATTCTACAAAATGGAGCTGGAACGCGAGTCAAAAGCTGAGACACCTTGCAGACTAAGTGGCCTAGAAACTGTGGTATGTTGAACTCCAACCGTAGTCTGAATACTACATCAATGTGGTATTTCAGTTTTTCAGTTTCAATAAAATTGCTATTTTCGCTTTGTCGTTTTTTGGTATTGAGTGAAGATTGATGAGGGAAAAAAATATTTGAAAGGATTTTAGTATGAGGCTACAAAATAACAATATGTGAAAAAATAAAGGGATCTAAATACTTTTGAATGCACTATAGTTTTGGGGGGGGCTTTTGTCTTTCATTTGACATTAAGTGGACAGTGATGAGACATAAAATTAGACGATAGGAAGGATGAGAATAACATTCAAGTGTTCTTGCTGGATTTGATTCAGGAACAATGTGTCTTACTATTCTATGAAACACAAAATTTACCTTTCTCCTTATGTCATGAAGATGAGTTGTGAATCCCAGCTGCCACATATAACCACGAATCACGTTAAAACCTCACTGAGTGGGATGACACAGATTTCAATACAATATAGCTAATTATTGCATTATCTTCTGTCACTGGGCTTTTAAGTACTTCAAATTTATGTTTGAAACAAACACTGATTAGATGTTCAAAGTGTTTTTGATCCGCTCTTTGTTCTCAATGAAGCAGGAAGGATAGCGGTATTACAGCAAATTTTCTGTGAAAATAGAGCTGAATTCTAATAGTGTAGTTTGTGACTTTGGATATCCTTCTGAGTGTGTTTAAAATCCAGTTGGCTCATTCTTGAGGTCATTTGTGAGGTCTGTGTTTTTCTAACTGTTTTTGTGTGTGTGACATTCAGATGCTGCTACCCGAGGGAATCCGCAGAGAGAACACTAAGATGTATGAAGAGGTGGAGATCCCACCCAACGAGCCCATGCCTATCGGCTTTGAAGAGAAGCCAGTCTACATCTCTGAGCTAGATGAGGTAGGAGCTGTGGGGTGCTTGTTGTGTTTTTTATCTGTGTTTTTATACTGTGTGTGGATATGTGTGTGTGTGTGTGTGTGTGTGTGTGTGTTTGCACAGTAGGGTTATAGACCACTGTGCGGTTTCAAAGGCTGACCGTGACATTTCTGAGGTCAGACAAGGTTGGTCAAAATCATGAATATGTCCAGTCAATAGTGACTCTGACAAAGTAAGCTTAGCAGATTTTGTATTATTATCGCTGTGACAAAATATCCGAACATAATGGGAACTTACATAAAACACTTTGCTCTTCTTTTCTTTTTCTGCCTTTCATTCTATTATTACTGAAAAAAAAGTGCACACGTCTGTGGACAGTAATTGCTGCAGCACCAAAACGTCACGGGTCGAGCTGAAGATAGAGAAAAGATACAAGAGACGTGGTGAAAGGTTACCAGGCAACCACTGGTGACTCCAGGGAGTCAAGAAATAATACCTGGTCAAGAATTACTCCCAGCACCTACGTAGCTGTTTGTAAAAACACAAAAAACACAAAAATGTTTGTTATTAATAACACCATTGGCTGTTAGGCTCAAGTGAGCAGCTGAACAGTAGACAAAACAGGGACTTAACATACATAAGACTGAATGTAATCGATCTGCATCATGTGGAAGAAATGCCAGAAAATAAACATCGCTATCTTTAACCCTAGTAAGCACATTTTACACGCTTTTTAGTTTTCATTTTTTGGATGATTTTGGCCGTGTTCATGCATATGGCATACAATTTGGCAAGATTGTGTATTTTTGTCTGATCTTGAAATTTCCAGCTCAGCTCCTATGATAGGTATAAAATACACAGGGCCGTATGCATTTCAATGAGAGTTGCTTCATGGCACATGAAGCCAAAATGGCTCAGTTACATTGCATTAAATTACCTGGACAGTTGGGTGCTGCTTCCACATTGTGTGGCCTATAGAGCAAGCGCAATAGAGACTTACAGCGGCCAAGTGTGGCCGGGCAGCTAACTTCCGCTGGCCAAATAGCTAACGTTGTGTTAAGCGCGCCGCTTACTTGAATGGCGATAAAATCAAAGGGGCTCTTCTTCAAATGTTATCGGACCAGATGGATTAAATTCTAATAGTAAAACAAGTCAGTTCACAGAGGTTGCGTTATACAAGAAAATGTCTCTTTCGCCAAGTAAGTCAATAGGAAAGTGTTTTAAGGACACAAGGTACATTGGCTTCAAAGCTCGGCACACCTACTGGAGCCTGAAAGGAAGTCCACAGAGCAGTGGGTGATATCATGGTAGCTATGTCCCTTATTAAACACAGTCTATGGTTGCTGCTTGGTAGAAACTTTTTTTTGGTGGTTTTGTTTGTTTTTTTGTATGTTGTGTAGTGGGCTTGGACAGTATGTAATATTTCATACCTTCAGATGGGTGGTTTTGGCTCAGAGAAGAGTGGGTTGTCCTTTAATCTAAAGGTCAGCAGTTTGATCCCTGGCTCCTCCAGTCAACATGTTGAAGTATCCTTGGGCAAGATACTGAACCCCAAATTGCTCCTGATGGCTGCTCCATCAGTGAGTGAGTGCATGTGGGTGTACCAGGTGGCACCTTGTACGGTAGCCTCAGTGACCATTTTTTAAATATTTTTGTGAATATGACTCATAGTGTGAAAGCGCTTTGAGTGGTCAAAATGACTAGAAAAGCACTATACATGTGCAGGTCCATTGGTTTACCTTCCTGAAATTTCAAATCCTTAACTCACAAAGTTAGATAAAAGAAACATGCCGCTATTCCTCTCTGCCCGCTGGCGGCCAGCTGTTTACAGTCCGGTAACTTCTCCCTCCACCACTAGCTGTCACAGTGTCTTTCAGGTCAGCTGCCTGTTCCACCAGTAGAGACTGGGGACTGAGCTTTGGTGGTGAGTGCTGTGCAATACATACAATGAGTTTAACAGAAGGAAGAGCTCCTGTATTTAGGATGGTATTGAAAAATATACCTTTGGGTTTTCTCAACACCTTGGTATACCTTAATACTGGGTGGCAGTGGCTCAGAGGTAGAGCGGTTTTCCCTTTAATTGAAAGGTTGGTGGTTTGAAACCTGGTTCCTTCAGTCAACATGTTGAAGTATCCTTAGGCGAGATACTAAACCCCAAATTGCTCCTGATGGCTGTACCATTAGTGTGTGCATGTCTGTGAATTATTAAAAACTGAGTAGCAGGTGGCACCTTGTACAGTTGCCTCAGCCACCGGTGTGTGAATGTGTGTGTGAACATGAGTCGTGTGTGAAAGCAATTTGAGTGGTCAAAAACGAGTAGAAAATTGTTATTCAAGTGCAGGTTACCCAAGCCTATTATGTAGTGTCTCTGCACTATATTTGCACTACTATATTTCAGCAGTATATCTGAACTTAGTTATGTATAACTTGTATTACTTACTCAAATGTTAGAGGCTGAACCTACAAAGATTCATTAAGGGACTTGATAGGCAGATTCCAGGCTATATTTTTGATAGAAAACTGAGCAACCCCAACTCTACTAATGGATTACTTTCTCAACGCTGCATATTAACTTCTCTGCATTTTGAGGTACTTCTGTATGAAGAACAGGACTTGCCTAGGGGTCTGTTCAGCTGCCAGGAGAGTTTGACGATGCCCTGGGTATATATATGGTCCCTGTTATCCTCCATTCCAGTGAACAGGGGGAGACTGTGGCTGTAATGGCCAGTGAGTGATGTTCCTTCTTAATGGAAGTGCTGTAGCTCTCAGCCGGCTGTCAGCCGACACAATGACCCGTCAGTCTGAATGACACTTTGACTGACAAACCCACACTCATATTGGTACAAACATCCCCCCTAGCCTCTAGCAGCCTTTACACAGCCACCGCCGGCCTATATTAGGGGGCAGTAGGCTGGAAAAGCTGGAGTTCAGTCTGCTTCAGCCCCTTTGGGAAAGAGCTATGGCAGGAGGACGGAGGATAGTCCACACACATCATTGTCTTTGAAAGGCTCTGCTCCCATCCTGTCTGCTGAAGAGGACTTTGCAATCCATCATTACTGCATCACGAGTGAAGATGCAGCAGTGCGAAAGGTCAGCACTTCCTCTCTGGATGTGGCCTTTTGTTGATGAAGGCCCTGAGGTACAATATCCGTAAACCTCCGAGGCATTTTGTCACACTACAGGAGGCTAGTGTAACTGCTCACCTCTCTTAACCTTCCTGTCACTCATGCTAATGGACATCATAATAAACAAGATTCAGCTTTAGTGTATGTACGTGTGTGTAATTGACTGTTGGATGGAAGTGCGTGCATGTGTCTTGTGCCATGACAAACTGATAAGCAGACGGTTTAATCACATCTACTCTGTTGCTCTTGATGGTTCCACAGTTTCAGTTATTGGCTCGGCTCAGGTGTGCGTCTGTGTCTGTGTGTGTGTGTGTGTGTGTGTGTGTGTGTGTGTGTGTGTGTGTGTGTGCACTGTGCACTGTGAGTGCCGAGGTCTTTTCAATGCCTGTCAATTTCAATCCTCATCACGGTGATCTTTGAGGAGCTGACCATTAATCCTTTCATTAGACACAGGGATGTTTCCGCAGAGACAAGAGTGTTGAACTGTCTAATTGCATTTTGTGTATATGAATGGCAGTGTTTACGTCCATGGCTGTCATCTTTGTTTCACTGAAAAACATTTTTTTTGTGAAGCTGAGTTTCTTGGAGATCAGTGCCATCACATATTATGCACCTTGAACTATTTGTTTGGAAAAAGGCTAGGCTTGCTTTTTTGTGTAATAGGACATGTTTTCTGGAATATTTACTCATTCAGGGCTTCACTGGTATTGTAGTTAAAGGTCAAAGGAACCAGGGGCCTAATTTTGTCTCAGAACTCAATGAACAAGCAAAACGATGGGTATTTATCTTCAACTTCATACTGCAAGTGATAAATCTCAGTTGTACTTCCATCTGCTTGTGCGTGCACAGGCTCATTAACAGTATGTACAGAAAAGCTGCAAGAATGCCCAATGTGGTCAGTAACATCAAAGTCACTAAAGTCTTAAGGTGGGTTTCCATTACAGATTTGATTAAAACTTAAGCGACATTTTCAAAATGTTGATAAAACACAACTGAAAAATTACTGTGTCCATTGAGTGATGTAATGCGACTTTTCTCACGATGTTCTGCGACTTCTCCTCCGGCTATAACATTCCAAGCAGCATGGTGGTGGATGTTTGAAACATCAGCAGCTTTATTTCTATAGCAGCCACCACACTTGCCACTAGCCAGGGAAACTTTGTCCTGCCTGTCCAATCAATATTGTCTTCCAGTAATTCTAGTTTATGCAAGTCCTGTCCTTCATAGCTGAGAAATCCACTAGAATGGACTAATACATACATGACAGGATTTTAGTTCATGTTATTCTACTCTCACAGTAAAATTCCAGGAAGTATGGTGATGGATGTTCAAAACATTAGCAGCTTTATTTCTATTGCAACCACCACAGTAGCCGTCATTATTTCCAATCAAAGGCGACACAGGCATTTCATGGAGCGACAATGGAAAGGCAAGCCCCTTATACGAGGGGGCATATGACATATGAGGGATTTCTGGGAGATGATAGTCAAAACCACAATTCCTCTGTGGAATTGTGGTTTTGAAACTTCTGGATGATCTGCTCAACTTTTGAAGAGTTATGCGATGCAGTAACATCTCCCAGCAACAACTCTTATAGCACCTGCGGCATCATACCCGAGGGAGCCAGTTCCTACTGACAAGCACATAGCCATAGCATCATGTGACCTGTGTAAGTTTTGCAAAACATGGCTTTTTCGAATGCCCTGAAATACCACCTCATGGGAGCGTAAAACTTTTTGTGAGTTTTTTTGCAGTTGATGTGTTTCTATTACGCATATTTTATATTCACAATTTCAACTTGCACAATTTGGGGGTTAATGGAAACCTGCTTATTGTAATGCAGCATTTACAGTTATTTCCTCAAATGCATTGTATTCAGTCTGGCGATTTCGAACAGATTTATCTGTAAGAATGAGGATGAGGAGTGATGGCAATCCAGGATCACAGGACAGTCCAAGAATCGAAGAAATCTTTGAGATAAATATACAGTTAAACTGGTTTCAGGACCAATTCTGCTGTTTTTGTATTTCTTATTTCTTTTCACTAATTGGGATAATTTAGGACGGATTAACGAGATGCATCTGTTTCTAGGGAGCTCATTTCCTGGAAAAGAACAGAACTATTACTGCATATCACAGGAAGCCGTTTGATTCATTGATTCTGCTCTACATAGATATCAGTTAAGTGTTTTTGTGCTGTCTGTCAGACATTCAGCCGTTACTGAATTCCTGTCCTGGCTTCTCCTGCAAAGACTTCAACTTAAACAATCTGAAAAAGGAGATGAAGAATATTCTCTGAGGCTCCATCTCCGTCTTCTCTCACTTTCTAAAAGGCTTATCTCACTTTTTTTTTCCTCTCCGGGTTTCTCCATAGCTCACCAGCAGTTTTCCCTTCATCTTTGAAAGTCCCTGTGTAACTGATATAGATTGATATGGAACCTCTTCTGCTGAGCGATGTGAATTAGCCTCAGTCAAGCAGCAGCTCTATTCATTAACTTAAGCCTGGGCAACTCTGGAACAAAGTGCCTCACTCCTCTAAAGCGCCGGCACACAATGCCTAATAAGTCTTTACGTGCTATTAGGAAGGCTTTGAAAGGCAGGCTGAAAAGTCTGACGCTCCCCCCTCCTCCTCCCATTTACACTGAGTGCCGATTGTCATTTATTGAAAGCTGTAATGGGAAACAGGGCTGTGCAAGCCTCTGTACGCCTTTAATAGCTCTGTGAAACATTAAAAGTGGGGAATTTATTAGGGTGCTTTTTAACTAATGAATCAGGGGCTAGGCGTCCCACGCTTGCCTCTGTGGTAAAAGCCTTCCTAATTTATCTGAATAAATATGTTACTCAGTGTGTTGTGAGTGAGAGCAAGTGTCACTCTTTAGTAGTACTGATGGACCAAACACACTCAGAAACATACACTACTACTGCTGCTACATTACTGATGTTCCTCATCATACTGAGACAAGAGTGGACACTTGAAGTCAAATATAGACCGGAGCTTTTGACAGCACACAAATCTGAACCACTCATTGGTGGAGATCTACTCAAGCTGCAGACAGATTCTGAGGAATGACACATTCCCACCGGGACATGGTCTATACAGGGAGAAGGATTAAGGAATGCACAAAGCTTCGCTCTTGAGCTGCTACAGGAGAGCCATAATGGACTGGTGGGGTTGAAAGGAAACAGTCATGAATGACTCTTCCTCCCAATTTGTACTGTATATCTTGTAGCTGCTTGACACTCAAAGAAGTACTTCACTGCTAGAAAGATGGCCTTTTAATAATACCTGGCCATGCATGCACTAGAGAGACCCAGATACTTTTGAAATTGGTGCTACATGATGAGAAAACAGAGAAAAAAGGTGCTTTTGCTTAAGAGTTAGAAAACCCACAACTACCAGAATGCACTGTGTCGCACCAGACTAAAAGAGGCTCCCTCAGGTGGGTGAAATAATGCGAGTGTATGTGTGAAACAGTTGCAGCCGACAAGAAACAATCTCGTATTACAGTTAAACAGTAAGCAAAAGCATGTTTCTGAAAACATTTGAGGCAAAAAATGATTAAACTCAGTAACAGAATCTTGTTTTATATTTGATCTGCGCTACTTAGTTGTAGTGTTTGATCCTTTTGGCCTCCGTTTTCATTGTACAGGAAGCAGAATGGCACCTACTTCCTTCACACAAACTCTCACTTATAACAGCTAAACAGGGCACTAAAATGTGTTTCTGGAAAAAAAAGGTTGTGAAACAGGCAGTATAGTAGTAGTAAGCATGATTTTTTTTTCGGTCATCACTGCTTAGTTTTACAGTTTGATCAGATAAAAGTCCTAGATTGAGAAAAAAAATATAGAGGGGCAGGTTTGTCTCTTGGTCCACTTCTTCAATCGTTGTATCCGCGGAGGTGGCATTGGTGAAGGGCAGAACAAAAATGCAGAAGTACAGCCTGTAGTTTTAGAAACAGTCTAGACACTCTGCCAGAGGGCGTGTTTTACTTCAAATTGTGCTATTTGGTTTAGTTTCGCCTGGGGGGAGGAGGGATATCTAGGCATTGGTCAGATGTAGGGAAGTTTACCACAGATTGCCCACATTTTTACAATACAAAGCTGGTTGAAAATTGTCAGTGTCCCTTTAAGGCTCTAATCAAGCAGCAACCGCCAGCTGAAAACAAAGCAGATGCACAGGTGCTCAAAACTGCTGTTCAGAAAATGGCCACTTGAGGCTGGTCCATAACAGAGTCAATCCCTATTAGACCCCTCTAAAAGAAACCCTCGCTGTCTGCAAGATGTCCCTACAGTTTGTGAGTCAGATCCATCCCTTGCTCCTCCACAGCTTCAATCTCTCATCCAAATACAATCACTTCTGGTTCCGTAATTCAAGATGGGAGCAGCCTGAATGCCAAACTCAAGGCTTCAAAATAGTAGTCCACAAACCAGTGGGGACGTCACAGCAGTTACGTCCATTATTTATGCAGTCTGTGGGCACACAGCCCAGTCTATAGATCTGTGACTTTATGATGTAAACTTCTTTCTCACTTATCAACAGAAATAGTGTTGCCA
Source organism: Plectropomus leopardus (assembly GCF_026936395.1). Lineage (NCBI taxonomy): Eukaryota > Metazoa > Chordata > Actinopteri > Perciformes > Serranidae > Plectropomus > Plectropomus leopardus. Next base: position 2,961,347 of record NC_142186.1, read on the forward strand.
TTAACAGATTAACGTCAATTGCCTCTACTTTGCCATTCATTTGGTGGTGTGAAGTTGTCGTCTATGAAACCCAACACCTCTGAAAAAATCTGAAAAACAAGAGATCATGCCCTTTGAGCTACTGGACAGCTTTTAGTGACACTCATGTAGAAAGTGTTGAGAATCACTAACAGTAACTTTATACTAATCGAAACAACAAAAACAAAAAATAGAATCTACTGGAATTAGTTAACAAAATTGTATTTGTGTTAAAGAAGAGAAACTAAGGGCAACAGAATGGTGGTGTACTAATAAAATTAGTGCTGAGTACATTTTTCTGAATTTATCAAGACAACATAATATTGAAATGATAGATTAGAAAAGAGTGAGGCCTGTTCTTATAATATGATTGAACAGTTACAAAACAAAGATAATTAAGAACAAAGGCCTGCTTGAAACTACAATTGCCATTTGTTAACAAAAGTTTGACAAAATATTGTAAGGTGGGCATGGTATTTCCCACACTGTAACGGCTCAGGGGAAATTTAGCATAACGCACATTTCTGCAGCACTAATTTCAGTACAACGGAATCATTTCATATTCACTACTCCGCTGCTCAGTTCCTTTTGTTAACAAAAAATATAAAAACATCTGTGCAGGAAGTGTTGATATTCACTGACAACAGCTTAATACCAATGGGAAAAAAACAAACTAAACAGAAGAGTAGAATGGACTGCAATTTGTGAGTGATACAAGTCTGTTTTATAGCTCTATATCACAAAATCTCCTCAAGGGAATTAGGGAAAAAATGAAAAGAAAAAAAAAATCAGGAAGAATAACTGAGGAGTTATTTCTCTCCTGGAACAACCCCTTTGCTGTTCAGCAGGTCTTGTGTTTACTTATTTACTTGCATAAAAAGTCACCAAAATGCAGGAAATTAAGTGTCTCATAGGAAACCAAACTTCTGTTTTTGTTTTTTTTTTTCTTCCTTTCAAATGCGTGCTCCCTTGTATCATTCGGTGTCCCCTCTCTAAACTGGGAGGTATGTCAGTTAAAACAGCGAGGGCAGAGCTCTCCATGAGTTCTTTTTTTTCCTGAGCAGCAGTTTGTGACTGTCAGGGTGAAGAATTTAACTTGCGATCTGTTCAAAGCTGATCAGATAAGATGAATGGATGACAGGAGCAGTTGTTGTGAGTGACTGCAAACTTTGAGAACCAGCCAAATTAACAGTTAAGTTTCATTTTCCATGCACCTGACGTTCTGCTGCTCCATCTGTGCATAGAGTACTCCCTGCGCTCTGATAGTGTGGTGCAATGCACAACCTAATGGTTTACATAATTCAACAGCACTACAAATGAATGATCCAGCTCCAAAAATAGAAAATCTATGTGTGTGTGTTTTTTTTTATCGTGGCAGGTTGCCACAATTAAATAAATGTGTAGGAATCCCTGTAGTTCTGCTATTAATCCAAAAATAAGGCCACTATTTGAGATAGTTTGGCATGGGAGTGAATGGATTGTTTGGTTTTAGAATAGGGCTGTCAGGGTTAATGCGTTAATTTGGATGTGATTAAGGTCTGTGTTTATTAACGCATTTTTTTTTTTGATTGCATTAATCACTGGCCAACATTCCCTTCCTTAAGAGGCTTTCCTGGGCAGAGTTTTAAAGCTAGCGTGAAGATACTGATATCATATGAAACTAGAGGAGGAAACTAGTGATGCCAACCATGTCATGGTACTTTTTCAGTAAGGGGGCAGAATAGCACTCCAAAGCTTGGCTAAATTTTGGGGATGGAAAAACAGCATGACCATTTAACAGGGGCCCCTTGACCCCTGACCTTCAGATATCTAAATGAAAATAGGTTCTTTTGGTACCCATGAGTCTCCGCTTTATAGACATGCCCACTTTATACTCACCCTATGCTGTCATTTGGTTCCTAATCAAGACAATCTGGTAAGAATTGCTTCACCTTGTCAATATGGAACTTCAAAACTGTTTTGAAATTCAAAATAATAGAATTGAGAACATGTAATTAAATGCAATTAAACGCCATTAATTGCAATTAACTATAGAAATTCTGCGATTAATCATGATTACAAATTTTAAATTGTGACAGCCGTAATTCTAAGCATTTTGCTGACTCTTCTTGCCTTACCTTGATCTTACCCACTACTCAGTGGATAGTCAGTGTGTCCAAATGTGTGGTAAAATGCACTTTGGGTGTTGAATGATGTGTCTGCTTCTTTCTGTCTCGGCTCATGGGAACAGGTGAGCAGGCCTGGTGCTGCTGTCACGCCAGTATGTTTCGCCACCACAGCCCTCACTCAGCATGCTTTGATTCTCAGGGCTGTTGACAGCTTGCCCTCTCCTTTCCAGTGCAGGAAGCAGTCAGTGTATGAACGCAGGCCTGCAAAGATGAGGCAGAACTGAACAGCCCTCCATCCATAATTAATCCACCTTAATTGCATTTCCTAATCCAGTTTTGATGTGGTTCCCCCACAGCACACAACTGTGGCTCTGTGTGTTTGCTTAGACTTGCTAAGCAGAAGCTGCAAGTCTTTAAGGCTTCTTTGAAGAATTCAAGGATTCAAGACTTTTCCGCTCCTGTCTGATGGAGTGAACTCTCAAAAGTCCATCACATTTAAATTAGACGTATTGTGTGTTACTTCATTTGTACATTTTGTTACCTGATCCTAATTTAGTTTTTAGCTTTTAATCTCATTTTAGTCAGTTAATCATTGTTTTTGGTTTAGTCCAAGATAAGAAAAACAACAAATCATATAAATAAATCTTGATTATATGTATTATTACATAACATTTTATGAAGATTAAAATTTTGACAAAGTTTTCTGTTATATGTCAAAATCGTAGTATAAACCTCTATCAGACTCAGTTTCTGTTTGAGGTTTTCCCTGTAAAAACAGCAATATTTTTGTAATATTTATGAAAATTCAATCACATGAAAAAAAATAGAACCAACTAAAACACATCCTCAAGTGTTTGATGACATTGGAAATTATGTTTTCGCCCGCATTCTGCAGAAGTAGGCATGTTTTCTTTCTATCTCCGCTGCCATTCTTTATCTGTAATTCTGCTTTTGGCTTAGTTACAAAGTTCAGATTCAATCAAAAATTTGAGAGGACTAATTTAAGACCCAGTAACCTTTGCTATAATCAGCTGTTGCAGCATACTTTTTAGGATGTCAGACATTTGAAATTCAAATCTATGGCAGCTTTTTAACTCCATTACATGGCAGGGTTGTATAGGATTGTACTTGATTGTAAGAGTTCCCAACTATTTATCTAAATTAATGTATAATATAAAATAATCTGAAACTAAATAATAAACTGTGACATTTGAGCTCCAATACTAGTTGTTTAATCAGATGAGGTACAGGGAACCGTTAACTATAGCCATGCACACCAAAAGAATGTTTTGGGTTTTTTGAAAAGTGAAAAAGAAAAAAAAAAATAAAATAAAATAAAAAATAAAATAAAATATATATATATATATATACACACACACACACACACACACATATATATATATGTGTGTGTGTGTAAACAATTTATGTAATGTAATAAATTTTTATGTAATTTTTTTTTTTTTTTAATTGGGTGCATTAAAATACCCTGAAGGTCCAGAAAATTGCCTCCTGATTAGAAGTTATACTAGTAACAGTACATTTTTAGAATATTGACAAGGACAGCTTTTAATTATGACTAGTAAACTAGTAAATACATAAATCAGTAAAATAAAACAGAATTTAAATGTTATGTATCAGCAAGGCCTGAACAATTTTATTGAAACTGATATGAGAGCAATTTTGATATAAACACTCATGATTTAACCATACATTATAACTATAGATTTAACTTTATAGTATGTAATATATATTATACACATGCTGTCAACATTTGAATCTTTGCCTTGTTAACAAATACTGTCATACCTTTCTGACTTTTTTTGTCCTTTGACTTAGACTTAAATGTCATTCCAATTATACACAACAGTGCACGTGAAATGAAATTTCGATGCAGTTGGCTCAGAAAATAATAAAACAGTATTAACATACAAAGAGTGAAACACTAAATAAAACAAACACTGTATATAAAAATATAATAAATAAATAAAAATTGCATATATGCATAAACATATTGCACAATGGAGTATCGTATTTCACTTTGGTAGTTAAAGTTTATGCAAGTGCTGTCCATTGGAATGGACAAATCTGCTGCACTTTTTAGCTTGTCGACTTCTGAATGAGACCACTGAGATTTAGGGCTGAAGCTGTTTGTCTTGTCACAATGCTTATCAGTTAGATATTAAAATTTTTAATTTACAAATCTGTTCTCACGTAACATAACAAAAATATGTTATGAGTAGACAACTATGTAGGTATAATAAAAAAAAAGATTAATTTGGAATTAAATTTTTAAAAAGTAAATTTAAAAAAAAATTACTTTCATTATCATAGTAAAAAAAACAGTAACGTAAAGTTCATTGCATTTACTCAGTAGAAGTATTATATACACTATATATATATAGGCCTGGAGTTTTTTTCAAAGGAATAATTAATATCACTCTGTATCCTCATGTTAAAATAACAGTAAAGAGCTGGCAGCACAGATGTCAGCAATATACAATAATTTTACAGTATTCATACCATAAAATGACTCATACTGTTATATAGAAATCCGGTATATTTCTATATTTCTACAATATACAGTAAAATACTGGCAGTACAGATATGATATACCATTATTTTACGGTATCCATATTTTTGCAGTCTATTACCATAAAAATTTTAAGACGCATAAAGCCTTAAAAGTTCAGAAATCAGGTTCATACGGACAGAATTTATTTTGCATAACAAAACAATAAATATCTTAGCCTGTGTTAACCACAGACCTTATTCAAAGCATTTTACCGAAAACCCATTAAAAAAACCCAGAGACTTTGAAACGAGGGAACCGGAAGTTCAAAAAAGCTAACAGACTTCAGTGTTTTAGGACTCATTACCTCACCACTCCATTTAAACCGCAGCATACTTTTAAGGGTTTCCTTCCTATTGCTTGAAGTGGAGCAACCCCCAATACATTGCTCAGTGAACCGTTTTAAACAAAAACCGTATTTTACTGTTGGAGTTTGGCTGTATTAACAGTAATTGCTTCCAGTGTTGTGTAATCGAGTGTATAAGCAGATATACAAGGTATATCAACTTCTTTCTTTGCTGTTTACCTAATACCCACCTATCAACCAAAAGCTATTAGAATGTATAGGAGAGTTAATCAACCTGCCCATCCACCTCATTGTACACTCACCTCATCAGCTACCGCTGCACAGCAGGCTGTATGTAAGCTGCAGGGTGGGCTGTACTGTGTTTGTTGGAGGTTTTGGGGTCGCGATGCTTTCAGTGCGTCTTCAGCAGGTGCTTATGGATGAAATGATGGATTACCTCACACTTTGCTTTTGCTATCTCCATCGTACTCCATCCTAACCCCCCCCTCCCCCTCCCGTCTTTGTGCCCTCTCCTCGTCTTCTTCCTGCTGCTGCTGTTCTGTAGGGAAATGAATGGGCCTCCTGTTTGCTGCATCCGCATCTCACTCTGTCAAACTCCACCATGCATCTGGCGCCGAGGGTCGGTGTGCATGCGTGTGCTCAGTGTGCACGTGGATCCATAGGATTGGCTCTGGGATTTACGGTGTGTGTGTGTGTGTGTGTGTGTGTGTGTGTGTGTGTGTGTGTGTGTGTGTGTGTGTGTGTGTGTGTGTGTGTGTGTGTTTGTGTGTTTGTGAGTGTGTTTGTGGGGGTGTGTTTGGCCAGGTCATTTAGTACTCTACATGCAGGCTTGGAGCAGGCTGATAAGCTGTTTGCAAAAACTGGCAATTAAAAGTTGATCAGGCTGTCAATTCAAATGGAATGAAATGGAACCAGAAAGTAATTAAAAGGATGGCATGAAAATGACAACAATTATATCTCTTAGCTTCCCATTACCGATGCACAGAGGAATTTAATTAGTTTAGGAGCTCATATAGTGACTCATACAGTAAACACACAATAACAGAAAGCAGACGCCACAAAAAAAAACACACTGGTGGCTGCTTCCACAGAATGGCCATCTCAGTTTCACTATTAAACCTACAAACAGGGAGGCCAATGGATATGGACAACACTGGTGTTTAGCTGTTGCTGGTGAATCATTAGTGCAATTTATGTGGATCCAATTAGTGTGTTTTAAGTGGCTGGTGGATTGGTGGGATACTCCCAGTCCTCCCAGTTTGCCCATATGGCCGTAGGCTGTGTATCCGCTGTGTTAATGAGCCTGTCAGCTTCCATCCCACTCAGCATTGGCCCAGGAAGGGCATCTTATGCACACAGTATGTAGCGCACACAGCAACTGCTTCCACTTTATCGACAGCAGACAAAGCGAACTCACTCAGTCTGCTGGTTTAGACAGAAACATTCTCTTTCTCCTCTTGTTTACCCACACAGATCGCTCATCGCTTGAGTATCTTCATAGTCCAGAAAGTGTTGTGTGTTAAGTCGTACTGGAGCCAGCTGGGTTTAGAGATTGGTTCTGCCCCAGACTCAAGCAGCTGCTCTCATTAAAAACTTTATTTAAGTCTGCTGCTGAAAGGTTGACCACAGATGCGTATGGTGCTATATTAGCCAGCTGGGCTCTGCAGAGCTTTCGCTCCGCGCTGTAAATGCTGGGGCCTCGCTATAAACTGGGGGAAGCCTTCGTCTGAATGTAGCCAGAAATATTTAGCTGTGGTGATGAGGATTGATTTGCTATAAAGTTGCAAGTTGGTTGTCATAACCGGTCCGTGTGGGTTTTGGTGACAGGCGTCAGAGATCTGATTGTTAGAAAGCTACTGGAGTCCTATCCCTCTGCTGTACCGAGGGAGCAGAGAACAAATGAGCCTGCTGGCTCTGGATTGTTTTCTCTGAATCTCTACTTCATAAAGTATTCTCATCTCTCGTCAGCTTAATTAACTTGGCATTTTGCCAGATAATGTCAGTTTGACTTTCTGGCTCAAAGTCTGCCTCTTCCTGTATGACTGAATGTGATAGTGATGAGGTATAGTCACTGACTAATTGATCAGCTGGATGGAATCACATTGGATTTTCACTACATGAAAATCATGGTCACAAGAGTTAATAATAATTATGTTATTGTGGTATCTATAAAATCTGAAAATGGCAATAATGCTATCAGTCAAATTCCTCTTTAACTTTGTTTATCCTGCATTTTTGTCTCCTTCCTTGGTAAATAAATTACACTCAAAATAGGAGTTGGGATGAGCGATTTATTGAAAATACTCAATGTATCGTGGTTTGTTCCACTTGCGTTATATAAGACCACTATATCGTGAAGATGGAGTAGAAATTATCGTGCATCACTCTTGTGCTCAAATGACGTTAAATAACACCAGCTCGTTTGATATTGCCTAATAAAACCATTAACAAACCAGTCACAGTACAAATGTATCCAGACAGCAACATGCACTAATATCTATAGAGAATGCATATCTAGAGCTTATGTTCCCGGATGCAGCAGGCTTTTTTCCTGCTGCCAGAGGACACTATTCAATAGAATTTAACCTAAACAAAGTAGTAGTATAAAGAAGTTTTGTGCCTATTTTTCACAAGTGTAAATTAAAGACCTGAAACTGCACACAAATACATTTACAAATTTTGGTTGAAAATGTGCAAAAATCCATGTAAGTTAGCACGTCTCATTTTCCATTATCCATGCACCTGGCAGGTTTGGCAAAATTAGGATCCAGATTAAACATTATCATTACTACACAGGTCACTACACTCGAGCTAGCCAAAATTTAAAGACTGAAATGATGAGGTCAAGTTGTGATGGGTTGGGTATGCTAACAGGCTAGGGATGTCAGCTCAGGATCAGTTTTTACTTGAAAAGAAGAGAAAATGGTAAAACTGTGCTGTGGACTAGTCAGAGTCTCTCCAAGTCATTATGAGAAAATATGGTATTTTTATGATCTGATATTCACCTGGTTTTTCCCCTTTTTTCCATTTGATTTACATCAGTTTTAAATTCAAAATTCAAAATACGTACTCATGAACTCCTTATTTTTTATTCTTAGTAAAGACTGAAAATAATGAGCCCCACTTACTCGCATTATGTGGGCAGAGCACCTCGGGGCCACTGAAAAGCCGGACTGAGTCCACACAAGAGATCCTCTGAGTTGTGAAATTCTTGATGAGCAGGATTTCAGCAAAGCGCGGCCGCTCTTTTATGTTAACACCTGCATGATGTCTATTGCAGTACAGTAACTACCTCCCCACAATACTGACATCACACCCTGGAGACAAGTTTTGGCAGGCACAGCTGGATCTCCAATTGGAAGATGTGTGTGCATGCATTAACATAACAATGAAGCCAGAGAGGTTTTAAGGAGAGAATAAAAAAAAGCACTGAAGATTTCCAAAGATCATTAAATGATGGCAACTTTCTATTTACAACATGTATGCTTTACCTCAAGGTGAACACTGGGGCAGGCATACATCTGCATGAATTAGCATGTTTAAGGAGTGTGGGGACACTGGCTTTTCGTTACAAACAGACAAAGTCGATAAATCAAAATGAGGGCCAGCCGCTCAAGTGATTGTTGTGCCTCTGCGGTCACCGGAGAGGCTCAGGAAGGAGTGTGCAGAAGCCTCGCAAAATAGGGTGAAGCTCAGTGGTCCATAATTCAAAACTGAATATTTATAAGTAGGAGCTCAGTGGACTTGGCCTTGGGGGAAATAATTGGGTAGACAGGAGAAGACTGGAATCCCTGTTCAGAGAGAGAGGAAGAAGCCCCACAGTCATTATGAAGAGACCGTGCTTCAGTGACATCCATACTGTACCTTAACTTGTTCAGCTATGGAAGGAGTGCAGCTACTGTACTGGTGGCGGTGTACATGGAGTTTGAGATATTTTGGTATTTTTCAAAACTAGCTCAACTGTTTTCAAGCTGCAAGCAGCTGAAAATCAGGACTCTTGACCAACTTTTTTCCACTCAGAGAGTAAATAAACTTTTAGGAGAGCCGGTCCAAGTTTAGCAACACCATAGCTTGAATCAACAGGCTTAGATTTGGAGCAGCAAAATATGTAACTTTCCTCTCGTCTTAATTTCTTACCCACAGCGATGTATTTGTGCCTTAACCCTTTGAAACCCGGATTGATATCAGTTTATTTGTGCTGTTTTCAAACGGCTTTCACAAGCTGTTTGACCATTTGAAACCTCAGCAAAATGATTTGATTTCTTTAAAAAATACAACAGGAAAAAAAAGCAAGGCAGAAGCAAAAGTATGCACACACATCCGATCCAAACTTGGAGCAGATGCTGAACCAAACATAAACAGTCAATAGTAAAAAGGCAAAAAAATGGCTTGCACGCTGCAGGGCTCCAGTTATCACTTATTTAATGCCCCAAAGTGACGTTTCATCAGACTGAGACAGTCTGATGAAGAGCTGTCTCACTCGAAACATCACTTTGGTGCATTTAATAAATGATATCTGGAGCCCTACATTGTGCAAGCCATTTTTTGCCTTTGAAAAACAGCAATAACCATCTTGGCGAGAAATGTCCCACAAACTGTGAAAAATTAGTAAAAGGTAACAAGAAAATGACCAGAAAATTTGTTTTTACAAAGGGGGAAGGATTTTTAGAAAATTATCAAAAATTAAAATAAAATGAAAAGGAAAACAAGGGTCCAGAAAATGATATTTGTAATTATTTTAACTATATATTAAAAACAAAAAGTTATATGTTATGAAACAAAAAAAGTATACATCTATCTAGGTTCATCATTTTTTTCAGGTCATTTTTTAATTTGTTTTTGTCATTTTGTCAAGTCATTTTCATTTTCTATTGACTAATGTCTTGTTTATTTTTTAACTCGTTGTCTGAATGTTGGGCAAAACATCTCCACTCACAGCTTTTAAGACGATTCATATTAGAATCAAATTCAGAATCAGGAATACTTTATCGACACTTAAGGGGGAAATTGTAGTTTGTTGCAGTCGCTCTGATGCTAACATAGAGAATTATTGAAAGTAGATATAAGTACCAGCCCAGGGTAAATTATATAATACAAAATAGAAAAACATTTAGAACTAGCATTTCAATATTTCAAATTATTAATAAGTATAGTGTGCTGAGTGTGTTTAGTGTGTAAAAACATAAAAGTATTATGCTACGATACAATATATAAAACTAGCATGTAAGATAGAAATAGAACATATGTGTACAACAATAAACAACACACTTTATAGAAAAGCAAGAAGAACAATATGAATATATATACTACATACAATATGTGTAACATGTATTAAATGTAGCCTACATTCAAGAGTTAAAAGAATATTTCACATTGTAATAATTGCACAGGATTGTTGTAGCTGAATTATTCCACCAGGTATTGCAGTTAAGACGGTGTACGAAATATTGCACCATTTTTATTTTGATCTATACACGTCCCAATCATCATTGAGAGACATGTATTGATATGGACTTAAGACTAGGGCTGTGCGATACGGCCAATTGTTTATTTCGTTATTTTTTATTTTTGTTTTATTTGATTTCATTTCTGAGAAAAACATTTCCTGTATAGTTTGTACCCTAAGTGGAACATACAGCCCTTGAAAAAGCAGCAAAGCAGCAAAATGAAACACTCCAGGAAACTAGTATTGCATGGGGAAATTTGAACTCTTTGCACACGTTACTGCTGCAGCTCAAAATGTGAAAATTCACCTGTACAGCACATACAGTTTCCAGTTTTTTCTTTTAGTTAATCATTCCCACAGAGCATTCTATACATTGTCATTTTTCTACATACAGTTACTTTGTGCATTAAACGTTAAGTACACTGCCCTGACTTAGAAGCTACTTTTATGCTACACATTACATTCTCATGGATACATAACTCAAATTAAAGCCTAACATTTGTGAAAAAAAAAACATTTAGCAAAAAAAAAATAAATAAAAATCAATTAATTTAATAAAACAATTAAATTTTTATCACAATGAAACAATCAAATTAGTTGAAATCAGTTACCATAAATGTCAAAACATTATTCCTGTCAAGTTTAAAGGCTGATTTTTGCTCCCTGAGTGAAATAGTGAAAATACTTTAAGACATAATTTCTTAGCCGTTTAAATTTGCATCTTTTCTGGTAAAATTTGGGCAGGACTGGACAGCTCTGAATGGCTGTAATCAAGTTTTTGTCCATTTGCATTTGCCAGTGGAACTGTTGTCGAGGCGTGGATATCAGATGCTCATCACATGCTAATGTTGCCAACTTTATCTGTTGATACACACATCAGTTGAGTTTCAGTGTGCTTTCTGTAGAAATCAACTTGTTGGTTGAGTAACTGGCACAGGCTTTTGCTGGTAATCAGCAGTGTATGTGCAACACAATCCAGCCAAACTATCACACATAAACATCAGTGCTCGTTCACCAGAAGCCCACGGGCCCCTCACAGCACCTAGCTGAAACCACAGGCGCCCTCCACTCCTTCCAGCTTAAGTGGACTCTAATAAAGTTGCTCTTTGATGCATTAATAACCTCCTCCTCCCCACTGGGCTGTGGGGCCAACTTCCGAACAGCACCCCGCATATCCTCGGCTGACATGCACTCTTTAATTATTTCTTTCTATGAGTGTTGGAGCGAAACGAGGGGAAGAGGAAAGTGATGACATACTTCTAATGAATCCTTGAATAAATAATACTGCTGTCTAAGCTTAAGGCATCCTCAACCAGCATTACAGGGAGAGAGGTGCAGAGGATGCAGAGAGAGGAGAAAAAGATGAAGAAAAAAGAAAAAAAATAGATATGGAGGTAGCTAGCACACCTGAAACGACAGTGACCTCTATTGTATGAGATTTCACCGCAGCCTGAATTTTACTGTTGCTCAGCTTCATTCTCAGCTTTGGTCCAGCTTGTTTTCCAGAGTGTGATTCATTTTGGTCAAATGGGATCAAAATATCAAACTACAATAACCAAAATTTAAGAACAAATTTGCAGAAATGTTTATTATAACATTGAAACATGACATTTCTGTATCCAGTGGAAAAAAAACAGCTTTTTGGAGTGGAACATATGGAAGACAATAAACGTATTATATTATAAGAATTTATTTTGTTTATAAACCAAAGTGGGAAATATGTGGCATTTGTTGGCTGGTTTTCTCAGTGGTTTTGTGTTTTTCTCTCTGTATGTAAGATTTCACTGCCTGGATTCCATTATGACAAGTTTAAGAACGGGTTTTTGGTGAATAATTAACAAAACATAGATTTTACAATGCAAAAACAATAAATAATAAAAAATCATAAATTCCTACTTCCCATGTCTGCACATTTGTTAATACTTTTGAAATATTAGTTAAATAAATTAAGGGCTCATTTTTAGATTAATGAATTCAACACCTTTTGTCACCTTTTAAGGGTCAACAGAAACTCTGCCTCCCACCAGTTTAATATTTATTTTCTGTTACTTGCTTGTGTTCTTTAAACTTTGCTTATACCAAACACTACAAAATGTTTTCCTCAATCGAAGCTCCCAGCAACATATTGCATATACTTTGACAGCATTTCATAGCAGTAGTTTATTGATTAAATTTCACATTTCATCATATTCTTAACAACCAAGTAATAGACTGTGGATTCATTGTTATCATCCCCAGTTTAAATCAGTTTAGTATTATACAAAATGGGTTTTGCTCTGTAAAAAGCTGAAAAAGGACAGCCCTTATTATTATTCTCATAACTTATGTTCCCGCATTCTCCATCTGCACCGTGCACAAATATCTGCATAATTTTAGTCAGTGTTTGAATGTCTTTTTTAGACTGTGCACATTATTTACCTGTGCAGCAGCTGCATGTTTGTGCACTGTGTGTGTGTGTGTGTGTGTGTGTGTGTGTGTGTGTGTGTGTGTGTGTGTGTGTGTGTGTGTGTGTGTGTGTGTGTGTGTGTGTGTGTGTGGCACCAGCCGTCCTTCACAGTGGCCATTTCTCCACTTATCAGAGGCAGTGTGAGATTGAGGGCCATCACCCGCACTCTGTTGCCATAGTGAAGGCAGACGGAAGGCAGCTTGAGTGACAGCTGATCCCGCCACACACATTTTCTCCTCCTTCGTGCTTCTTGACACTCCTCTTTCTGTGCAGTCGCTCCTTTCACGGCAGCTCAATCACTGACACAAACTGTAACTGATCACCTGTCGAGATTCCATGTCAGCACACTCGCTAGGAGATTCTGCCGTGTGTCACAGAAAATACTGTCGCTGACTCGCCAACGGGGGCAACTGGGTGTCCGATACTGTGGAGCTACGTCACAGTAAACTGCCCAGTACTGGGGCCCCTCATACCATACAGCACACTGCCACATTTTGTTTAAGAGCCCTAAAATTGTAACATCGCCGCACAGTTTGTTAAACTATACTATTACTCTACTTAATCTGTACCCTATCCCTCTTATGTCCTATTCTTACTAGCTTTTCATGTTTAAATTTATTTACTTGTTCATCTATCTCCTATCTGTTTTTATCATCTTATCTTTATCTTATCCCCACTGATGGGATGTGGTCTTGTTATATTATTTCTTTAATATTTTTATCATCTTTTATTGCATTTATTCTTGTATTTCCTTAAACTTTTTTCATTGAGTACTTTAACTGCCTTTTTGAAATCTTCCTGTTTTATTACTTTTACTCCTTTTATCTGCTTTATTCTTTTTGATCTTTTGTATACGCATTTTTTTCTGACCTTTTTTGTTTGGTTGTTCTAGACCTTTCTCTGTTAGGCATGTGTGTTAATGTTTATTTTTATTATTCCCCGACTTCCTGCCTCTGCTTTTTTACATCAAAGCACTTTGTAAACATCTGTTTTTAAAGGTACTTTATACATAAAGTTATTATTATTTTTAGTTCACAGCACACACATTTTTTTTTGTAATCGATTTAATGTTTTAAGGAACAGATCACATCAAATACAATTTTTCCCATTCTAAAAACAAAAGCAAGGAATTTAAGACATTTTAAAGCCACTTCCCTTGAAGGTGACTTAAAGGAACAGTTCAACCGAAAATCAAAAATGTTTTTTTTTTCCTTCTTAGCTGTGACTCTATCAAGCTAGATTATTTTGGTGTGAAATGTCTGCCTTCTCTCCAGTATAATGGAACTAGATGGCACTTGGCTTATAGTGCTAAAAGCCAAAAAAACAGCAATGTCAATTTCTGCCAGAAAAGCATGACCTGGTTACTCAAGATAATCCTCAGATCTTGTTGTGAGCAGTCATGTAAGGAACTATTTTCTTTCTACCACTGTATCACTGCTCAGAAGGAAGTGTGCAAAGAAAGCAAAAGAACAAAGAAAAGAAAAGAAAAACAACACATTCATATGGCTTTTCATTGTTATCTAAGGCAACCTAATACTAATAATAAATGTCATTAGTTTTTATGAATTAGTGGATGGGTGGGAAAAGGGGAAAAGCTGGGTTGGCAGTTATTTTCTGATCCTTTGAAGGTCACCAAAACAAAAATGTAAATTAAAATGTTTGCTGTCTTGACCTGCAATCTATGTTAAAACATCTAAAAGTCACTTGAAAAAAAAAAATTAAAAATTAAAAAAATAAATATGAAAAATAAATGTATTTAGCATTTCAGTTTTAAAGTATCAAAAGTAAACAAGTGGCTTGTGGACTAAACATATTTAAATCAGTGTTCGATTGAGATATAAGTATGCTACTTGTAGTTTGTGCAAGTTTGGGCAACTGTGAGTGAGGCTGGTTGGCACTAAAAATAACAGTAACAGCTGTGGTCCAGTAGCAGTTGTGGAACTGTATTTTGACAGATAAAAACTATTTTGAAAGATTAAAATGAATGGTTTTATTGTAAATTAATTATTAGTATTTTTAAATGATCAATGGAAAAAGTTATAAGACAGTCCTGTAATACATTATCTAAATAAATTGTTTGGTTTTAAAAAAAATAGACAGATATGGCATGTTTTCTGGTTCTTTTTTTAATTAAATGCCCAAATGGTTTCCACTGGTTCCTCAATTTTTTGTAACCAACCCCATAATATGAGTCAAGGAAGCCTGGGATGGGGCTGGTTGGCTCAAATGAACAAAATTAATTTAATCATAAATCACCTAATTTTAGAAAATAATTGTTTACTATAACATTATTCATTCAGTCCTAAATGCTTCTGCTTAAAATATCCAACACCAATTATACCAGATAAAAAAGCAGAGCATGAAAAGTGTGCCAACCAGTCCCAGTCTCCCCTATTGGACATTCAATTTTGAGAACTTAAATCCATCTTTTTAAAGGAAATACATAAAAAAAGTTTTGTACTTTTTTGTGTACTTTTATTTTAATCTGTCTTGTAAAGCTTAAGAAAAAAAGGGGGGGAAGTCAAAAGGGAAGGGAAGTAAGTAAAGGGAAAACAAAAACTTAAAAGCAAGTTGTATTACTTAAAAAAAAAACGAATTATTGCATGAATCATTTTTATTATTAATTGTAATTATATATAATTAATCTTTTTTGGTGAGTATATTGTAGTGAGGGACCTGTATTCATCCCTTCCATCCCTCACTTTGTTTGCTCAGATTGGGCAGCTGGTGTTCAAGGGGATGAAGCGTCTGAACCGGATCCAGTCCCTGGTGTTTGAGACGGCCTACAACACCAACGAAAACCTTCTCATCTGCGCTCCAACTGGCGCCGGAAAGACCAACATTGCCATGCTGACCGTCCTTCACGAGATCCGCCAGCACCTGCAGCCCGGCGGCGTCATCAAGAAGGATGAATTCAAGGTCTGAGACACACACACACACACACACACACACACACACACACACACACACACAAACCAAAGATCCAGAATAGTGGGTCGCTTATTGCTGCTTTGGTGGATATGATCCTTATTAAATTGTAGGAAGTCCTTTACCTGGACTGACTGTAATTATCCGTCTGGCTGTCACAATCAAAGTCTGAATTATAAAAGAATTCTGTGTAATATCTAGGAGCATCTGCGATGTAATATTTCCAGTGTTCCTCCACCCCAGAGTCTCTCTACATGCCTCATGGAGATTAGGCGTGCTCCTTGCTGAGACTCACACACCCCATGCAGAGATTCAGATCTGATCCTCAGAGCTGTGGATGCTGGGATTTCAGGCAGCCTTTAAATGGGAGCTTTCTGATAGTTTAAAGTCAAGGACAGCTGGATTTACTTGATTATGTTTCCTCCAAGAGGCTTCGTCTGTTTTGCCGATTTGTGCAGCTTTTTGTCATTTAACCTCAATAATGAGCTGTACCAGTATTATTTTTTTTCCTTTCTTGTGTGTTTTCTTGAGTGTTAAAACTGAACTAAACATCATTCTGCACTAAAACACTAGCTTAAAAACACTAAAAACCAAAACCATGAATGTTAAACAGTGTGCTCTAAATGGCTTTGCTTTTTGACAGCTGTACAGCAGCTGCACAAAAGTGTCCTTAAAACATTTAAACAGTAAAGGTTTCCCATCACAAAGAGAAATGCCAGGTTTAGACAGGATAATTTTACCTTTCTACCCACCCATATCTTCCTACCTGAAATGCATACACTGAATTCTTGCCTACAGTTGGGCTGTCCTGAGCTGACTCAAGGATTTGGGATTGATGCCAGTTCAGACATTTTGATGGATCAGTATTGGCTATTAAAAAACTTGATGCATTCGCAATTTATTACAGTTACACCAGGTGTCAAAAATGTCTCTTAAAAACACTGGAATCACTAAAAACTGCTTAACACAAAACCTAAACAATGCAAATATCCCGCTACATAGGTAAACACCAGTTTTGGAGTAGCTGTTTGATTACAGATTAAACACTCCTGTAGGTGGGTTTCCATTGCAGATTTGCAAAAAACTCAAGCATTGTCCAAAAAAACACAATAGCAAGATGACTTCTTTTCCAATGAGTGATGTTCTGCGACTTCTCGCACAATGTTATGCAACTTCTCACTATAACATTCCAAGAAGCATGGCGATGGATGTTCAAAACATTCATAAAGGGGAACAACGGCCTTTAAAAAAGAAAGAAAGTTTTCAGCAGGCTACGTAACATGATGGAAAAAAAAACTACAGCATTGCTCATGATCGCACATATTGCCAAGGCATGCTCGGAAATGACTGGGTGGCATTATCCTCGTGATAAACTGAAGCTGCCTGCCAGGAGAAATGTGAATGGAGTACAGACTTTAAACAGCATTTGCAATATAAGAAATATGCTGTCACTTTTCACACACAGAATTGATTCAATGTTAACGCTAAACACTGAAGACAGGGAAACTTTGTCTTGCCTATCTAACTTCTTTCATCTTCCAGTAAGTATACATTATGCAAGTCTTGTCCTTCATAGCTGAGAAATTCACTGGAATGGATTAATCCAGGACAGGATTTCAGGACATGTCATTTAAACATTAACAGCTTTATTTCTATTGCAGCCACTGCAATAGTCGTCATTATTTCCAATTCAAGGCCACATAGGCGTGTTATGCGAGTGATAATAGAAAGGCGAGCCCCTTATACATGGGAGCGGCCACGAATGAGGGAATTCTGGGGGGCTATAGTCCACAATTTCAGGGAGGAATTGTGGATTCAAAACTTACTGATGATCTGCTAAACTTCTGAAGAGTTATGTGATGCAATAACACCTCTTGTAGCTCCTGCTGCATCATGAGGGAGCCAGTTCGTAGTGACAAGCACAGAGCCATAGCATCATGTGACCTAGAAAAGCCAAAAAGTGTTTCCATTGCAGTTTTACAAAATATGGCTTTGTTGAATCCTCCGAAATACCGTTTCATGCAAGTGTAAAAACTTTTTTGCAAGATGGTCGTTTTCCATCAGACATATTTTATATTTGCAGTTTCAATTTGAGCTGTTTGAGGGTTAATAGAAACCCACCTTATGAACATTTTCTCAATCAATTGTACACTTTATCTCTTTCTTATACAGTTAGCCTGTCATTTCTCTGTCACAGTTGGAACAGTATTTCTTTGTTTCAGGCTTTTCCATGATTTTTTGCTTGTACTATTTCATGTCATGTTATGTAGTGAGAACAAGTTTGCGGGAGTCTGTCGATGTAAAGCTGAATGTGTGTCTACACTCTTAAGAAAATGATTATTATTACATTATACTCTCTTGCTGTGCTTACTCTGGCAAAAAGTAGCTAATATGAATTGAATGTTTTTGCAATATTGAGATATAGGAATGCAAAAGTTTAATGGTATTAGCGGATATTCACCTTCTGCCTAGCTGGTTTTCTGTTGTCACATAAAGCATTAAGTTACATTATAATGCGTTCAAGCTGTATTTAGTAAAAATTAGTTTTTGGTGTAGGCAAATTATAATGTTCTCATGATGTGTGTACATATAATCATGTTATATTTTGTTTTTCTTGAGAAACTTGAGTAAATACAGTTTGAAGGAGACATTTATTGAGTGTAGTTTGTTGAGAAAATAGATATTAGAGAGGGAATCATGATATATTATATATAGTAAAAAGGCTTTTGAATCCCTTTTCAAAAAACATTTTTCCTGAAAAGGAAGTTTATTTTACAAGGTAGTTTCATAAATTTGTATGATTGAATTTGTGTTCATACAAAAGTAGTGTAATATTGGGCTGAATGACTTTAACCCTTTGAAACCTGTATTGAAACCTGTATTTTTCTTGCACTGCATTTATTTGCCTGTTTGACCCTTTGAAACCTGAGCAAATTGATTTGAGTTCTTTTAAAAGCAACAACAAAAAGACATTGGTATGGGCTATCTTACCAAAATGTTAACTGAAACACATGTATCAATATGGCCCACAATTACACAATCACTGCATCCTTATTGAGAATGCATTAGAGCAGACATTATTATCATGGACAGCTAATAGACATCTCATTATGACCAGATACTGACTATAAAGAACTCAAATCGGAGGCCAAAACAAAAAAAAATGTTATTAAGAAAGCAGTACCTACAGTACCCACATTCACCAACCTGTGTTCATGCTCTGGGAATCCCGACTGTGTGTGATTAATGCGTTCTGTAATAGATCATCTTGGTTTTACAGTTAAAGCCCTAAGTTTCTGCTTCCCTTTAATATTTAAGTAAGTAATCCAAGTAATCAAACTGTTAACTGCTGTTCAGGAGGAGAGACAGAAGGTTTTATTGTGTTAGACTGTAACAGGCTGACTATCTACATTCCACATGGCTTTTTCCCTTTTATGCTTTACTTTTTGTTAAATTTCAGGTAATTTTCTTGTGCTTTTTTTTTGTACTTTTTTTTGTTAATTTTTGGATCATTCCTTCTTGAGTTGTCCTTTGCTTTCCTATGTTTTAAACAAAATGAAGCTAGATAAATAAGAGAAAAGGTAATTAATAAATATAAATTAATGCATCAGGTTTCAAAGGGCTAAATTCCAACATCCTAAATTTGATTAATCTGTTAAGTAGGACTGGACTATCTGGGTTTTATCAGATTTGCGTAACAGAGACCATGCAACAAAACTGAACCTTCCCTCAGCTGTCATCTGGTTTTGCTAAACAGGACATGCATGAGGTTACCTTTTTTCCCCCACCAGCTTTCCCCCAGTGAGAAGAGCTAAGACAACCCAGTATAGACAGAAATCTGTAAATAAAATAATATAAACTGTTCTAACACTGGCAGATCACTTTGTGTTCATGTGGGAGCACATCACAAACTGAGTGAGAAACGAGGTTTCGAGGGGCTTTAATGCAGAGCTGTTCAGCTGTCAGAAGTATTTAAAATGCTTTACTGATTTCAAAGTAAACCCACTGTTGGCTGTGAGTGCTCTGTGCAGCTGTATTGTGTAGCGGTAAAAAGATTTAACCCTTTGATACCTGAGCAAATTGGCCTGATTTCTTTCAAAAACACAGTAAGAGGGTGACAAGCAACTTAACTAGAAATGGTCTTAAAAATGACAACAAAATCACTTGAAAAAATAAATAAAACTAAAATAAAATAAAAATAAGAAAAATGACCTTGATAAAGTGCTAAAAATATTTATTAAATTATTTTTTGTTTAACATCGGTTAAATGTATCTAATATTCCCACCCAGCTTATATTCAGATAATTTTCCAGTCAACTTTTAATCTTTTTTTTTGTTGTTTACAGTTTGCAGGACATTCCTTGCCAATTTGCTTGTGATATTTTTTTCCTGTATATTTGAAAGGAATCAAACGTTGTCTCAGGTTTCAGAGGTTTAAATGCTAGTGAAAGGCATCTCAATGCAGCACATGAAAACTGAATTCAGCTGTCAGTCCAGCTGTTAAAAGGGTTGAAGGTCTCAAATCAAAGGCCAGAAAACAAAACAATACATGATTGAGAAAGCCTCACCGAGAATATCCTTCCTTTGTGAAATATTGTGACAGTGGTTTTTACCTTATGTGTGTCTGTCTTTTTATCTAAATCTTAAAAGGGCAGTTTCCGTTGCGAGCGTCATTTCAGGAGTTTATCACGAACACTTGATTTTGAAAAAAATAGAACATGAAAGTGGTCAAAATTAAATACAGCAAGATTTGGAAAATAGAGTCTTAAATATACGCATAAGAAGTCAGCTATTGGCAGCTGAGTCTAAAAATATTGGTTTGTCTTCATAAACCCATTGTGTCAAATCGGAACACACACTCGGATAAATAATTCAGACATCCAAAAGGCTTTGTTCTCTTTCATGAAGGCTTACACACACACACACACACACACATATACACACACACACAAACGGCGTCGAGCAGTGCCAGCCAGTGACGATAGCCACTTTTCATACATCACCATTAAACTTTAGCCATGCAAGTGACTGGCATCATATTTCTCAATAAATAGTGATTTGTGCTGGTTGCCAGGGAACAAATGATCCTGCCTCTGTTTGCTCATTTATCACCACAGTGTCCTTACAGTCCCCCTCCCCTGCCCCCCCCCCCCCACAGCTCCACCCCCATCCTGCACCTTCCCCACTCTGCCCCTATCTCCTCTCCGTCCTCTTCATCTCTCTGTCTGCCTGCCTCTCTCTGCAGATCGTATATGTGGCTCCCATGAAGGCCTTGGCAGCCGAGATGACTAATTACTTCAGTAAGCGGTTGGAGCCACTGGGCATCACCGTTAAAGAACTCACTGGAGACATGCAGCTAACCAAAGGAGAGATCCTGCGAACACAGGTACACACACACACACACACACACACACAAAAAGTTCTATCACATCTCCAAAGAACTGTTCAAACTGTCAGTAGAAAAAGCCGTCCCTCCTCCAGGTTCCCTCTGCTCCACATGTATGTTCTCTAGCACCCCCAAGTGGATTGCACTGTGACATTAATTGGAGGCCATTTCATCATGTTTACCCCCAAAATGCATCACTCACAAGTCTGCCAATTACTCGTCACAATTGTGAAATGCAACTCGATTCCTAATTGAATTGTTAGTAACTGCAGAGCTGTGGATTTATAGTTGCTTTCAAACAGAAAACAAATGATAAAAAGGCCTGTTATTAACACTCAGAGGGCTGCTGTTACTGTTAAGGCTTCAGGAGAGGAAGTTAGGTCAGTTTTATTTCTACTGTCCATTAATAATAATAATAACTTTATTTGTATAGCACTTATCTAAACAAAGTTACAAAGTGCATAAGAATAAAACAAAGAAATACACACTTTCAATAACAATATAATAGTTTTATTTATTGTAATAGTGTGCACTGGGGCAAAATACAACAAAAAGGAAATAAAACACAAATCACAAAATAGTACAATAATAATAACACATTATCAGAAATAAACTGTACAGCATACAACACCTTCTGTCAGAGTAACTAAATGGCAGGAAAGCTTGTTGTTTGAAGGACCTTCATGCACGGAATTTCAATATACTTATGTGTACACGGCCTGTCAGGTTCATACTACTATATAGTGTCTGAAATTCATTTTTCAAAATGAAGGGGAATAGAGTAGCCCAGGGATGAAGTTTTTCAGTAGGGCAGTGTAGAAGTTAGCATTGCCCTGGTTCCATCATCAAAAAGCCTGTGTGATTTTTTGTTTTTATAGGATTCTGAATCATTGCAGAAAATAATCTCTGTGGTCAACAAACGGTCATGAAACTTAAAAGTTTCGTTCAGCAAGATAATCTTTGCCAATGAACATTGCTTTCAGCATTTTTTGAGTCTAAATGCAATAACCAGAAGTAAAAAGCTAATATTAGGCTATAAACAAACTACATTATGGTCGCACAGCTTAACATTGCCACCGCACTGAGGCTGTAAGGCTGTGTTCTGCACAGCTTTATGTTCTGTAGTGTCATTCAGCAACATGTTAGCAACGGCACAATAAAAGCTTCAAAGTTCACAATTGGATGTTCACTTACATATTTTATGTCATCGAACAAAACCTGAAAGTCTCTTCAGCTTGTGTTAACCACAGACTTATTTCTAACCAGAATACGTTAGTGTCCTTCTTTTGGTGGCTCCCTCTTCTCTCCTGTCCGCTTGCTCTTTTCTGTCCCGGCTGTATAACTCCATCTGAGCAGCTGTTGACCATTTGTAACATTGGCTGGTAAAAGACGCTGCACCGTCCATTTTACAAATGAAGCAGCTCATTTTACCGTTGTTTTGTTCGAGAAACAGACTATATTCTGAGCCAGTTGATCTGGAATGTGTCTTTGGGCTGCTGCGTCGACTCAATAACTTTACCGCTCTGTGTTTGAGGATCCTAAAGGTTGAATGTCGATATCACTGGTACCACTGTCTGCACTTTTGGGTTCTGGCATCATACTTGTATCCCTTCACCCTCACATCATTGAAAGCTGTGTGTATTTGTTTTGGAAAGATGCTGCTATAGCAGGGGAGGCTTGTGGCCTTGTAGAAAGAGGGAAAGAGGTGTGTTGTCCAGAGCAGAAGTCCATCAGTCTGATGCAGCGTTCTGGCTCGTCCTGCAGCATTCAGCACTGGTGCAAACATTGACTGCAGTTTATTAGACATCAGTATCAATGTGTTTGGGAATTTCCAGCATTATTTGTGCTGGATGTGTGGGATTCAGTGAAATTTTGTACAATATCAGCAATAACTTAAATTCATGCCCTATTTATATATAGTTCCATTCCTTTGATTGCTTTGTTTGATTTTATTTCCTGCATCTAAAACCTCATGTGTATGGGACATTAGCACTGCACGGGGATCTCTTTTCTCTGTGAGAGATTTTCAGTGAAAAAATTAGTCATGCAATGCAGCTGTTTCTATGATTTCATCATGCGTTTTCTGTTCAAAACGCAGCATTTAATACCAAACATAATAAGCTGCATCCCTGGACACATCATTAGCGAGTTTATTCACTCCTTTCAGATTTTTATGCGTCAGGGATGCAGGATGCAAACCTGTCAGCACCACTGTATACAGTTTGTACAAAGTCTAAAATTTGATTTTCTACATTTTGAAGGTTTTTTTGTTTTCTTCAGTTCAATATTTTGCATAACTACTATCTTAAATTAATTTTACCACATCAGCTTAAGATTATCACTTCCTTCTATTTAATCATTTGCTCTACCCAAAACAACCTGTGATATTAGCTTTGAAAATCTAATCTCACAAATCTTACATTTTTAGAGATATTAGTCGGCAAAATAAATAGATAAAACACAGAAACACAAATTTCTCTAACACTTAACAAAATGCATTAATTCAACCATTACCTTATACATCTGGTTGAACAAATATACGTAAGATATATTTAGTCCTACCACAGAAATCCTTTTTGAAGTGTGCTTATAATGTATAACTGTTATTGGAAAAGGACTTCAGCTTCGATATGCATTTGACACAAGTTCTCAACCAACTGCTTTTTTACAAAGAAATATTCAAAACATACAGAACAGGTCGTCAACAGCAAAGTGCTTTAAATGAGCAACTTGGCAAGAACTGTTCTGAAAATGTATTTATTTTTTTTAAAGATAGGGAAAAATCTGTCCAGAAAACTATATTTATCATAATTTATCATAATTATATATATATATATGTATATATATATATATATATATATATATATATATATATATATATATATATATATATATATATATATATATATATTTCATTTATAAATATATTTTTGTATTTTTAGGTCATTTTCTTTTTTTCTTTTTTATTACCCCAATTTTTAGATAATTTTCTTGTACTATTTACAATTATTTTACTCAATTTGTGACATTTCTTCCTTAGTTGATCAATGCCTTTTCCCCATATTTTTGATAGAAACCAAGTCAATTTGCTCAGCTGCAAAGTGTTAAAGAAACATTTGGATTCCTGATGTTGATTCTGTCACTCTGCGTAGTTCAGTTTTAGGTATAAATATTTAAGAAAATATGCTTCATGTTTCAGTAGCACTGTGCTTTTTTTTAAACTTCACTGATCCAGATGAATTCTCCAGTTCACAAAAGTGATTTGACCCAGAGCAGGCGTATACTGTAGCGTGCCAACACAGTGAGCTTTGCAGTCTGCCATACAGTTCTGAACGTTGGGGGACATCTTGTCGGTTCACGCTGCAGGATGATTTTCTGGAGCACTTCAAAGTGGAACAAAGTGGTTTTTGGGTGAGTCAGGTTTAAAGCACATATCAAACCCAGAAGCAGGGCACAAGCTTCAGGGAAGTGAGTTCATGCAACACCTCCACTCCCTCTGTGAACATGCCAGTGTCTTCCTGTGAATCCTGTTGTCCCTCCTCCTTCTAAATGACAAACACTGCCATGCTGAGGGGCCTCAGGTCCCTCTGAGCTGCCTCCGCTTGTATTTAGTCTAAAGGTACATAACACAGAACACAGTCTCACTGGCACTGTCATGTGCTGCTCCAGTACACCTCTGGGATGGAGCAGTAAGTAGTAAGAGAGTCTTACTCTGCCATAGTTCACAGCCTACACTGATGCCTCACCTTTGTCAGACTACAAACAATCTCGCACTGCAAACAGCACTGCTCGTGACTGTTTGATTTTAAAGCCTCTGGGAACCCAAATCACCAAAAACTTTCTTAATTTGTAATGTAGGGTCTTACATACATAGTGAAAAGTGTCAAAAATGATTAGACATTAGCCCCATTCAAATTTGACATATTGTCATTTTTGTTTTTTCACATTTTCCTGAAGCTGGGTTGATTTGGGCATGGTTATCCCAGATACATATCGTGTAACATGAATAAAGCCCATCAAAAATTCAAGGACAGGTGTCAGTTGATACTAATTTAACATGTTTAATTAATGCTCCTTTCAATAGGGTGCGTTTGGAAACACGCCGAGTGCTCGATCAATACTTTGAAGTCATCTGTATAACATTTCCTTCTCTGTCTGTGATAGTTGTTTCTTTGGCCAAGAAGGACATACATGACTCCTAAATACAACCAAATTCTCTGTTTACCTTGAACAGTATATGTCAACCTCTCCACCCCAAGACATGTCATTAACTCCCTTTTCCAAGTTCCGAGTGATGGCGGTTCTACATTTTTCCAACATCATTATTGCATAGAGAAGTCCAAAAAACGCCATTTTCATTTGGATATTAGGCAGTTTAACGGATTGATATTAGTTCATTCATGCATTCTTGATAAGGATCTTTTAGATTTGGTTGTTATGGAATTGTATCAGTGTACACAGCAAAAGGTAAGAAAACACAAAAACTTGTTGGTCTTTTCTGGTGGAAAAGTTCATCATGGTGACACTGTTTGATGTCAGACACTTTGGGGTGTCTGATTTACATCTTGTTATTTATCAGCAGATATACATGCAGACACATATATCTTTGACAAGCTACTATCGGCCAGGTTGATTTCTGAGTCAGACTCCTACATATTGACATATTAGTTGCAGATCAATTGTTCACTTTCAAAAAAAAAAAAAATATATATATATATATATATATATATATATATATATATATATATATATATATATATATATGATTAATTTAGTTGTTTTAGAGTATCCCACCACTTCTAGATTCCCTGGGACACAAAATGTCATGTGTCATCCTTCAGTTAGATTATTAGCACACACATATGTGATGTGTGATCGTCTGCATAATAATCCTGCAGTAGATGAGAAAAGTAGCCAGATGCCATCATTTTCTCTGAATTCTGTACAATTACTGATTTATTTATCACTTAAGGCTCCCTGTTCAAAGCAACACTTTTGTCTTACGCTTAGTAGTAGTTGCCATGGTTACGGTATAATAAAGACAAAATCAAATAGTCACTTTTGATTAGAAAGCTCTATGGGTGTCTGTTGGGGGCACTTGTATCAGAATGAGAAAGGAAATTACCAGGGATTGAACAGAGGCTGGAGGAACAACTCCTGCTTTTATTTTTTTTTCTCCTTACCATCAAAGGTTTGAAACGTCATTATAAAGGTTCAGTAATGATGCTGATTCAAAGCAATTTTTTAACGTAATCACCTCACTTGATGGCTCCTATCTGTAAGCTCATAATAATTCTCTAGCAATGCACTTTTGTGTTTCAGGTACCTAAGCTAATCCTTTGAAACCTAAAAACGACATCTCTCTTCGTGTGCTGCTTTTCGGTGTCTTTCATGAATCCTTTGAAATCTGAGCAAATTGATGCAATTTCTTCCAAATCATGTGAATAAAGGCAATGAGCAACATGGTAATATATGTTCCACAAAATGCAAGAAAAGAGCAGATTTAGAAAAAAATATATAGTTTTTAAAAATCTAGGAAAAAATATCAAAGGAAAAAGAAAAAAGCTAGGGAAAAATTATATTTCTAATTATCATAATTACATGTTTAGAGATAATGCTACAAAAAACATAAATTTAAAATAGAATTTATCTTTAAGCACTTCTTCCAGGTCATTTCTATGTTGTTTTGTTTTTGTTTGCTCATTGTTACTTATTTTCTTGTTATTTTTTGCTAATTTCTTGCTAATTTTTAGGGTAATTTCTTCTTTTGTTGCTCATTGCCTCATCCCCATGTTTTTGACAGAAATTAAGCCAATCTGCTCAATTTTCAAAGGGTTGGTAGAGATTTACTGAGCCAATCTTTAGGATTGCTGTCTACGCTGATAACAGCATGTTCTAATGGATTGTGTCAGCTGTAGTAAATCCAAACAAATGCAGATCAGTTCTTTACTGTTTTCTTCTGTTCTGTCCACCTTGGCCTGCTAGTGCTGGAAATCTGCACTTATTTCATCTTTGAGTGAACAACAACAGAGTTTTGCAGATGTTAAAATTATTTGGGGTCAGTGTGAGTGACTCTTAAGTTTTTACAACCATATTGAAAAAACACTCAGATTTGCTAAAATGTTACAACTCTGGTACTTCTCCTCTCTTTGTCATCAGCAAAAAGCAGTGTATGTACAATGAATGTATAGTGTAGTGTTTATATCCAAAGCCTGATGCACATTCTTCCTCTGTAACTTAGATCTCCCTTATTGGCAGCAAACTTTCATTTTTTGTTCTTTTAAATGCCTGTGTGCCTCAGAATTTGCAGATTTTTGCAGGTCTGTGAACGTAGCGCCACCTGTGGCGCTCTCCATGTGTTCTTTTTGCCTTAATCAGCTGTGAATGATATACATACCCTCATCACTCTGTAGACAACACTGCAACAATCGCCTCATAAAGCATGAAGGTGCAGCCAGCTTAATAAATGGTCAGGGAAATTCCATAATACATTATTGTCTTAAAATGAGGGATTAATCTATATAAATAACCGAAATACTACATAAATTGCTTTTTATACATGAGCATTTATCTGACAGAAATGATTCCATTATGTTGGCCAATACAGTTTCATACATTTCCTCTTAGTCTCCTAAATAGGAATTTCCAACTACTCTAATAAACCTCAAAATGATGAGAATGATTTTATTCAGTTGTTGAGTTCAATTTGTCAGTCAATGAGATGCTTTATTTCTGTCGAGTGTCAAATAAGTGGATTGTTCATGTTATTAAGTGGTGAGTAGCAGATGAAGTACAGTTTTTCTGTTTTTTTGTGGAGTTTTACTGATGGAAGGTGTGACTTCAGCCCCCGCATGATGGAGTTTCTTTCACTGTTGTAGGAGGAGGATGGATTCTGATGCATTCATGTGATGTCAGAAGGCCGTAGTTTCCGAGTTGGGAAGTCATTCTCCCACTTGTTGTGTTCGTGGACTTTGAGGTGGTAAAGTGGAAACAACATGGAAGCTACAGAGAAGATGGGTTGCATTGTTTTGTTTTGTTTTTATTAGTAAGTACAAAAGGGCATCACAAAAAACACAAAAAACAAAACAGGGTATTGATAGGCAACACACATGGTGGTAGATGGAGACAGAAATTTGGACTTGACAAGAACGGACAAGACAGGACAAACAAACAATAAACAACAGCAAACATACAAATAGATGATCAGGCATGATGGTGTTCTTACTGTTATTAATATGTAAACCTTTTCTTTGCTGTCGCATTTTAATGTTAGGAGAGTAGGAGAGTTTAATGTTAAGAGGTTGATAGCTGTTTCCAGATATGTTTATCATATGTTTTATATACTTTATATATCATAAGTTATATTTCACTATTATATATCACTCTACATGGACAGCAGTTAATATTAATGCCATATTACACTTGATATGTGATCACAAATTGATATTTAATACATTGTTTATTTAAAAAAAGTTTCTTCCCATTGACCAAACATTGACTTTTGCCATCATGTTTATGCCTTTATGACATGAAGTCGGCAACTTGTGTTATAAAATAATGTTATCAGTGTTAGTATACTCACCTTGCATGCTTTATAGTTCAAAGTTTGCTTGCTTGCTACAGCTAATAGATGCAGATACTAATTTAGTATCTGTTTTCCACTTGTAATTACAACTTTGGAGGGCTGTTCATGTGCTTGAAACTCATCAATACAGTAAATACAATATTTCCGAGGAGCACGTGAAGGCAGCATTCATTTGAGGCCAAAGGAAGGAGGATGAAAGCTGCGGGTTGAGCACATACATTCAGTGAGAGAACCTGACTCTCCTGGAGCTCACAGGGAAGCAGAGATTGGTAGATCCATCCTGAAAGACTGAACTATCAGACTGAGAAGGTTTTGGAAAACATGCATATCTGTTAAATCCAAAAGAGTTGGATTTGAGAGATTGCACAGCTTAGAGTTAAAGTTTATAAGCCTTGTGGGACTTATGAGGAGAGAAAGGAAAGGTTTGGGTTTGTGTAGGAGGTGGTGGCAGCGGGGGGTGGGGTTTATTACTATGAAATGAGGCCAATTCCAGCTAATCTGAAGGTGTATTAAAGTTGCATTTCTATCAGGTCATGTGAAAAGATTTCACAAAGAGAATGATTAGTCAGATTCACCGCAGCTCTGCAGCACTCCTCTCTCTCTTTCATTTAACCTTCCTCCCTCTCTCCCTCTCTCATCCCTCCATTTGACTGTTAGTGTGAGTACATTTACACAAAGTGGTTGAGTGAAAGGGGCTGTCCGCATCTAACAGGCCGGAGTGATGCCACGCACTGTAACCTTGGTTGTCTTCCGTCTCTCCTCAAAGTCCTCGCTACTTCTTTCATCATGCCCTTTTGATGTGCGTGGCAGAGTGGGAGCTCTGGCACGACTTCAGCCGCTCGCAGAGTGGATGGGGAAGGGAAGGCCGACATAAAGCATCAAAACTCCACAAGCACTTGTAGGCTTAAGAGCTTGTTTATTGTCAGAGCGACCTGTGGCCTTCAACAGAGTCATTATGCAACACTCTAGTGTGAGAGGAACAATCAAACAAACAATCTCATACACTGATTAAAAGCAGTGAACACAAATGTGCCCATGATTGAGTTTAGTATATGAGAATGTTTAAGACCAATCGGATTTGTGCGCTGGCATAGAGGCAAGAGGTATGCATATTGATTGAAATGATTGACATCATATTTGGTCTACTAATAAGAGAAGTCCATCTATCGGGAAGAACCCATATAATATATTAATTTGCTGTGAAATGCTATAAAGACTTCCTTATGAGTCACATGAAATCATACAAGGTGCAGCTCCAATGCTTTCATCTCCTTCGACTTGTGCAGAGAAGTTTAGTCTTTTGCCTCTTTTTGCGCCAAGGGCTTAAGCAATGCATGTGGACCTTGGTACAAGTGTCTCAGTCCTCACTAAGCGGTTTTCCATTAACCCTCAAATTGCACAAATTGATATTGCGAATACAAAATACGCCTAATGGAAACACATCAATTTTCAAAAAACTCCTGTTTTTACGCTCACATCAGCAGGTATTTCAGGCCATTCGAAAAAAGTCATAAACTGCAATGGAAACACTTATTTCACTTTATAGCTCATATGATGTGTAATATCGGGTGGCGGTAGTGCGACTTTATGAATGCAACCACCATTAAACCCAAAGAAGAAGAAAAAGTTGACATGACACTTTACTAAACATGACTCGGTATGTGTGGATGGAGGAAGAGACATTAACTCTTATACGAAACAAAGAAATTAAGGCGAGATTGGCTTCATTGAGCTGTTGCAATAAAAATAAACCTGCCAATGTTTTGGACATCCATCGCCATGGTTATTGGAATGTTAGCGTGAGAGTGTAACATCACGTAAAAAGTTGCATATGGAAACACACTTATGTTGCAATTGTGTTTTATCAACATTTCGAAAATATTGCTCAGGTTTTGCACAAATTTGTAATGGAGAGCCACCTACTGTCATGCTCAAAGGTTCAATGTCACATACAGAAAGAGTTACTACAAATCCTCACTTTTTTTGCACTCTGACCAGTTTTTGGGTTCATTGCAACCCAAAGTGACAGTACTGTCTTCTTTGTTATTTTTTTTCCTAAAGAAATTTGTATAAACAACATTCACCATTTTGTTGTGTCATTTTGCAGTAATTTAGAAAATGTGCATGTAAGCTGGGAAATATGCAAGTGACCCACTGTGCGATGTTGCTGGCATAACCATTAGTTTACCTGTTCCATTACGAAAACACAGGCATTGCTTTGGCTGTTATTTCGGTAGATATATTCAGTTTGTTGAAGCCAGGAATTTGGAATATGGAATTCTGACTGCTTCCTACAATGCTGTGCAGTGCTGCCAACAAACTCCATTAACCACGTGGCCACTTTCAGTATTAGAATTAAGATGTTCCAGTTTGGTTATCACAAAAGTATATATTTGAAGGGCTTCACTCTACATTAAGCAAAAAATTGAAAATGGCTATGCTTTCTGTTCACATAGCTCGTCCTTATGTTTATACTTAGGGTTTGTACAGAGTTTGGCAAAAGAGCCTTTATGTATGCAGTTCCTTATATGTGAAATCTTCTGCAAAAAGACTTAGACATTTTTTTAATGTCATCTTCTGCATGCCAATGTCAAGGTGTATCTTAACTGCTTTTTTAATTGTCTTGTTTTTATGGTTTACTTAGAGTTTATATTAACATACTATTAGGTCCTTCCTTGTGGTAACTTTATTTTGTGGTCTTTTTTTGTTTTGGAGTTGTATGTTTTGATTTTGTATTTTTGTCCCATGTTGTCTGTAACTTTTGTTGCAGCCTGTCTGCCCTCAAAAGGTTTTTTTCTGGTTAACTAAAGGTTAAATGAAAATAGAAAATTAAGAGGGTTATCCATAACACCTTACTGTGTGTAGACCCAAGAGATCTTTTCTCTGGAGATACTAGGAAGTAAGTAACCTGCAGTAACAAATTTCCATTTTGATTGAAGAAAAACTGAGGAGTTATTTCTGCAAGCCAATTTACAACAACCTGAGCAGCTGTGTTGATATCAGTCACACCTGCCCCTCTTTTTGATGCAGTTGTTTTCTGGCTCTGACACAGGAAGGTGACATCCAGTTCCCAAACCCACCTACAAACCTCAGATTGTTGTTTTTCTAAATGAGGGAATAACAGGCGTAAAGCCAGACAACTTTGGATCATTTAAACACATCAGGGAGTGCAGTGATTCAGAGACCAGGGGCCGCATGCTTAAACGATGTGTATGTACGCACAAACAACATGCATATGGCTTTTCCTACACATGAAATGGTATTTATGAACAAAGACTGTGTGGTGAGCTCACACATTCTTCAGATCATGTGTACACGTGGTTTTAGCTGAGATAGCTGGGGGTAATATCATGAGGAATTTTTACTATAACGATGGTTTGCACAAATGTGATGTACAAATATCCACAGCTGTGCATCATTACAGCTGCACTGGCAGCGTTGGAGAACCTCGCCAATGTGACACAGCCGGTGAAACTGCTCTTTCTATACCTTATCTCGCACGGACAAGTCTAATGTATGGTGAAGGGCTATTAGCCACCCAGTCCAACTGAATGGAGAGCGGTGTTTCACGCTTTAAATGACCATGATTTACTGACTGCAGCGATGACATTGTTGGATAGTGCACAGATCGACATGTAAAAGTTTTAGCTCAGTTTTAGCAGTGCCACAGTAACAAGAAATCAGTCACATCATGCCATCTGAAAAGTTAATCGCGATCTGTAAACCCACGTGTTTCAGGAAATAGCAAACATTATATGTTACTTACCAGTCTAAAAGAAAAGTTGGGAGTTCAGTATCAAACCGCATCTTTTTACTCTGTCTCCAGTGTTGGAAAAGCCACACAGATATTTACTCTGGTTTTGCTTCGTCTTACATCGTTTCTTTGACATCAGAGTAGCTTGTGGGATCCAATGGAGATCGGAGGAGAAAACTCTTTTAAATACGTTTCATGGGTTGAGAAATGGTAAAACCTACTGATACACATAGAAAGTGACCAATATAATTAATTTCTGAAAATAAATAAATAATAATAAGGAAATGTGGAGATGTGACTTGCATCCAACATAAGTCATGAATTTACACTGAGTTTTGTGCATCTGGCCCCTGGAACCAGGGTAACATAAAGCTGCAGTGATTGAGAAAATTCACAAGCCTTGAATCCTGTTATTAATTTAAAAAAAAAAAAAAAAGCTGGGATTTGAAACAAAAAACCTATTGCAAGATTTCACAAAATATGAAAATCTGTCGTCATGACCAGATCACTAATTCTTGGAAAGAGTTTTCTGTTCAAAGAATGTGTTTGAATTGAATCTCGGCAGAAACAGGAGGCTCGTCTGTTAATCAGTAGAGCTCAGGATCGTAATGAATGTGTTCATGTGCCATCAGGCTGCTGTTGGCCTACTCTACCTCTCTGCCAGGACTTCATTTTCCTGTTTTAACTATTTATTATTTCATTTTTCCCCACTCCACAAATATCCTCAACTGAACAGAAGAAAAGAGCAGTTCTCATTGTAATTACATGTTTTCTGGAATTTAGGTAATTGTTAATTGCATTCTCAGGAGGACTGAACATAAGGGCGCCCACACACACACACAGTTGTACATGACAATTGGCATTGAGAAGGTTTTCATTACAGTTTTGCCTTGACAAGCCGTTAGTTTTTCACAAATCGCAATCTAGTAAATGTCTTTCTCTAACGTCCCCACTCCATCTTCCTCCCACCTACCTCTTCCTCCCACAACCTCCGCTCTTCATGGCTGCGATAGTTGCCATGGAAACAGAAAGGGTTTGGAGAGATGCTGCCATGTGGATGCCAGCGTGCGGGTGGGTGGCATCCTGGGACTTCCAGGCCCTCTTCCTTCTCTGTCCAGAGAGGAAATATCAGTTAATGACATCCAAGAAGGAGCTGCCTCACAGCCAGACACTTTCTTGTAAAGGGAGCAGGAGGAGGGTGTGTGTGTGTGTGTGTGTGTGTGTGTGTGTGTGTGTGTGTGTGTGTGTGTGTGTGTGTGTGTGTGTGTGTGTGTGTGTGTGTGTCATATTTCTTAGTAAAGTCAAGTCACATGCGGAGAAATTGAAATAGCTGCTGATGTGTTTCAGGCAAATTTTCCCGCATGATATGGGGTTAAAAAGTAAAAGATGGCAATTGAAAACTTAAGGCAATTGAAAAACAGTTACAATATTGAATTACAATTCATTATCGGAATGTCAGGCTGTATAGAGCCTCAGCTCTTACTGTAAAGATCCTTAATAGTTGACCACTTCTGAGACAGACACGTAGGAACATGAGTAATTAGTAGTTAAGTGCTGGAAGTTTGCGTGGTTAGCTGTGGCCTGTGTTTTGTGAGGGTGCACGCATCCATGTTGACCCTATCACTGAGCAAAAAGCCCATCACTCCCACTACACTCATTAAATTAACATAAAAAGTGTAAACGTGATGGAGAATTTTGCCATCTAGCAATATTTTCACTGTTACTTAATGCCAGCAGATGTGATAAGGAAAGAAAAAGGAAATCGTGCCCTAAAATTACAAATTTATGTTTGGATTACTTCATCTGCGCTCTCAAAATGAATCATTGTTACCAAAATAACCAAACATTACTCATGATATAACATGATGTTTAACGTGATAAGTATCTTAAGTTGTTTCTGTCCAAAGTCAAATCAAACTAGCATACAATCTATTTAGTGTTGCAAAATTTCTTGAATATTCAAGTTTAATACCTTCCATGAGAGTAAGAAGACATTTCTGGGGAATTTATTGAAATGATGTGCCAGAAAAACAAAAACATAATATCCACTGGTCTGTCTACAAATGCATGAAGTTTAACTGTTTCACAGTTGGAGCGAGCTTTTCTGCTTGCATGAATAACAGCAAGGGCTGGGCGGTATGGCCTTGAAATAATATCACAGTATTTCTGGCCATACCACAGTACACGGTATATGTATCACAATATTTTTAAATCCTCAAAAGCGAAATGCTGGACTGGGAAACAAAATCAAATGTCACGATATGGTGAAATATGTAGATGTTGATACTGTGACTAGAGATGACTTTGTACTTGGATAAAATATTAACACAAGATTTTTGATTATCATAAATAGTGTGGATTTAATGTCTTAAGTAGAACGAAAGTATTCAAACAAGTAAAACAGTCTGATAAGTTTAGAAAATGACATTACTTTATTGCAGCCTTTAAATTAAGAAAAGACAACACTTGTTTCATATCATATGATGATATCCAAATTCTCAGCAGTATTTTGTCTCATATCTCGTTAACCGTATGTATTGTGCGTATCGCCCAACCTTAATAACAGCTTAGCATGTAGTCTACTGTGAAACAGACCAACCAGTGACTGAAGAAGTGTAATTGGGGTGGCTGACAGGAAACAATGAACATTGTCATATCAGTTCTTTAAATACAATGTGAAAGCTGTGAAGTAATATTAACTGCAATCAAGGGAATAAATTATGACAAAATTGGAACTTATTAAATATGCCTATGCACATCTCTAAATAATCTGCCTTGATAAATGCCGTACCTCACAATCCAAAAAATATCTAACTAATCACATTGTAACAAGCTTTCCTGTAAATGCTGCAGGAAATGTCACTGGTGTCTCCCGTATGCTGAGCATGTCTCAGCCAGAGAAATGACGAGAGGAAAACATGGACATTCATCTACATACCTGCCAGGCAGAGGCAGTAATGTAAAAAATGTCATAAATGAGACAAAGAAATGTTTTTTTACCACATCAACATATAGTGAAGACTGACGATAAATCATCTGTGTGCAGCTCCAGCCCGAGGCCAATGTTATATTTGAGGAATTTAGCCAACGGAAAAATATATTTGAATATATTAAATATCAGTTAGTTATTGTTATTATTTTATACATAAATGATTTGGTAAAAGAATAAGAAATTAAACAGTTGGTAAAGATATTTTTTATTTTTGGTGCAATGAAGAAATTGTGTTACTTGTGTAAATTTCTCTGTGTATCAATGATATTTGGTCAAGCTGAATCTCAAAGTCCAATCTTACATGTGTGTGCAGTCTCTCACACTTAAAGGCTGATGTCCAAATTTGCAATTTATCAAATCCACATGGACCTCAAGCCCATTTTCTCTAAACATTAGCAGATTTGATTGGGATTTTGCACTGAGACCAAAATCACCAGACTCTGTAAGTCTATAGAAAATCACAATTTAGATAAATATTCCAAATATTTATTTGAAGACATTTTGATTTCTTTTTCATTCATTTTATTATTGTTGTTATTATTATTATTATTATTATTATTATTATTATTATTATTATTATTATTATTATTATTATTATTATTATTATTATTATTATTTATTTATTTATTTATTTATTTATTTATTTATTTTTTAAATTTGCACGTGTGTTTTTGTAGTGAGGTTTATAGGACACCACACATGGGTGACAAAATACAGGTTCATGATCTTGCCGTTGATTTTATTTATAGTAATGACTCAGGTCAGAAAGCCAGTCACGTTTCATTCTCTTGCTGCCCAGACACATAACAGTGCATGTGTGACCAAAATCCAAGAGGGTCTAGTCTGCAAGCTCAGTGGATGGACATTTGACCTCAGCCTAGGCCCGTTTTCACACATACAGACTCAGTGGCATGCTCTCTTTGCTTCTTATGAGCCTGAGGCTTGGAGGCGGTTTGAACATGTTATTTACATACTCAGCTCTGCCTTGGCTGTTGCTGATGTACTGGTGCAAGATAAAGTAGTTCCTTTCTGTTTAGAGCAATGTGCTTCCATGTTGATTTAATTTAGTAAAATCCCAGTAGCTCATTAAAAAAAGAGTCAGGAACTCTTTGACTGCAACCATCAGCTTTCTTTCCAAATTGTTTGAAGTGCTTAAACGCCACAATTCTGTTTCACAAAGGAATCAACGCAAACGCGATAAGTTGCTTGTGCTTATACGAGCATATTTGCATCAAGTTATGCAAAGAACATTTCTAAACTTAACCTCATCACACAGCTGGGTGATGAATTTTAAAGTTGATGGGTTCAAGGTCAATTTGACTTTCAAGGTTTGATAACTGTGAAATAAACTATGAAATATCCCTTTCATGAGAACAGTGTTTGACAATGGTTTTGGCATCAGTTCGATTATATTTGGTCAATGAATGCATCACTCCTAAATTCTTTAAAAGTAAAACCTGACATAAATAAAATTGACCATTTTTATTATTATTTTTATTTATTTATTTATCAATATTTTATTTATTTTATTGTACCCCTCTCTCAACAAAAAAATGAAGTGCGTGCACACAGGTTTATAAACACAGTAAACATACTAAAAATAGGGTACAGACTAATTCTGCATTGCCAGTAGAGCAATGTACACAGCTCTGCAGGAGATGAGTGTGTGTGTGTGTATGTGTGTGTGTGTGCAGACTAAATTGGTGTTTTAGCGCTGCAGGTTATTTATTGGAGGTGTGTGAATGCATCGCAGTCGTTCAGGAGCTGGAATTAGCGGGTGTTGTGTTTCCATCAATACAGAGCCAGAGGTGATAAATACCCCTGACTACTGCAGAGTACACTTCGCAAAGCATTATAAAGCCAGATGTTAGCAGGTGTTAGAGGATTTTTGTGCAGTGGAAATAAGGCTTTAGTCTCAAAAGTAGGAAATTAATCCAAAGTACTGTGTTTCTGGCATGCGTTTAAAAATGCCCACCATCCTGATTCCATAAAACCTTTATTTTTCTTCCTCTTTATTGAAACAGCAAATGTCAGTGGTTAACTATTAAGTGGTTTTAACTGCTAAAAATATTATTGATCAGTTACACATGTCAGTCTATAGGTTGATTTTGCTTCTTTTCAGTTTACTTCATTGTTCACCACGCAGGTAAGGTTGAAGCTAGCTCAAAGTGCTGCTCATTTGGCGCTTCCCACTTGTAGTTCTGTCATAAACCAACAGCATTGCTGCAAAATCATGGTGGTAACCCTTTGGTCTTCCCCTAGGTTGCTCCAGTGAGTAAAAAGCTGTCTTGTCTTTTGGCTGGCATCATCAGTAGTAACAGCGCAAAAACAATATCTGTTTTTAAGGACAGACGGCAGGATGGGATCACGGTTGGCATGGTTAGCGGCATGGTTGTGACGTTTGGATGATGTGCTAAATGTGCAACTTACCATGGGATGTTAAGAAAGTATCTTGCAGCAGTTAATAGCTAACTCACAGAAGGCGAACATTGGCTGAAAATGTCAGCAAATTGGGAAAACAATGAGGTTGAAGAACTCTTCTCACTCTGAGCAGAGGACGAGATTAGCGTCCATAAAACAGAGATAGTTGCCATGTTATGCTGCTACTATTGTTCATAAAGGGCTGCTAATGCATATGTTACATGTCAGGCCTGTCATGCCGGCATGCTGTCTTAAATTACTTGTTTGATTCTGTGTAAAAACAAAAATGCGGCATGAAGATGGCACTTCATGGCAGCGATCACTATAGCACCATCGCTATTTAAGAAGGGCTGATGTCATCACTATTAGCTCTGTTAGCACAATTAACATTGTTAGCTGTGTCAACACAACTGGTGGTGCTAACATTGTTAATAATATGAAAGGGGTTTTAAGGCTTCAAATTAAGTGGCATATTCACCAGGGTGACCAGAAGGTGGTCACAATGTTTCCACAGCAATGACTTTGGGTCAGGATAGCATCACCAGTGCTAATCTCTAAATAAGCGGCGCCACTAGCTAGCTAGCACTAGCAGCAAAGCCTACAGAAACAAAAATACACAGGAAGACATTTGTATCTCAGAATCAAATTTCACCATCTCTAAAAAGATAACATTTTGAAATGACAGCTGGAATAAAGGAATGCTCATGTTGTATTTGATGTCATTTTGCATTTTTTCTTGAAACTTAACCAGTTAGTTAATAGTTTATGTGTGTCAGGCTATCAAAAGTAAAGTTAACTGAAAATGACATCCCTAATTTAAACATATCTGGGTGTCTTCAATGCCTTGTGCTTTGTAGTTTGGCAATGAGTGAATGATGAGAGCAGTTCTTACAGCCTTTTATGTTGTTTTTGCATGCACATTTATGAACCCATTCTCTGTTTAAATTGTCACATTTATGCAACATTAACATTTTCTAGGAACTACTAAGAATCAGTAAACTTAGATGATGGATTTCAGTGCTGTGATCACTGTGATCGACTGATAAACTAGGCTAAATAACCCCATTCCGCCAAACAATGGCGTGTTTTCTCTGCACCTCCTCGTGTGTATTTGTGAGGCAATTAAGAAAGCACTTTGGCCTGTGCTCCATTTGCCAGAGCCTCCATTTAGATTAACCAGTAGCTCCAATTAGGAGCATGCGCTTCCTTTTCTGTGAGCGCGCCAGCCTCTAATGGCTGGATAGATTGATTTAAATGCAAACTAGAGAGGATTTAATGAACTGCTTTTACAGAAAGGGTTTAATAGGAATTTGCACACCCACGGACAGGTTGCCAAACAGTTTACACACCATTATTAATGCATTGTAGTGTTTTCCTTGAAAAGAGGGAATAAAATTGCACTTAAATTATAGGCACTAAACAAACACATATCTGTTGACATTTGATACGGATGAGATGTGTTAATACTGTTGAATATAATAAGAGGGATGTCAAAATAAAAGCACATACACTAGAAAGTATGCCAACTTTTGATTGCATCAAATAAAACACGAAAGAATCAAATTTGACATTTCTTTTGGATATCGTGGATCACAGACTGACACATCTGATAAATCCTGCAGAACTAACCGAGCACACGAGATGTGAGTAATGTTATACGCCTGTTATTATGGTGTTATGATTTAAGGGCCTCCATCTGCATTGTAATGAGCAGAGTTATGGGCAATTGAGCATTGATGAGCCATGCATCGAACAGCATTCTGGAGGGATTTTAGTTGTGTTACTCAGGGCTTTACAGTGTGTGTCATTCAGTTAAGTGAGCAGGGAATTGTGGAGAAAATGTATCTCAGCAATAATTTCCCCTGAAATCTCAATATTTTTAGTGAAAAGAATTCTAGGACTGTATACATATACTTCTGGCAACATCACAGAAAGA
Source organism: Plectropomus leopardus (assembly GCF_026936395.1). Taxonomy (NCBI): domain Eukaryota; kingdom Metazoa; phylum Chordata; class Actinopteri; order Perciformes; family Serranidae; genus Plectropomus; species Plectropomus leopardus. The sequence continues at coordinate 3,001,243 of NC_142186.1, forward strand.
GTAGTGTTGCTAGTGCCAGCCCATTTTTGGACAACCTTTTAAAGGGTATTCAGGGAATTTAATGTTGGACTTCCATAAAGTGAGGAGGCTCACAAGAGACGGATGATTAAAATGTAATCTGAGCAGCTGAGGCCGAGATATCCTAACTTTTAGTCTCTACTTTGGTTTTAAGGAGAGGGTCACTTTTTTCAAACATTTCAAACATAAATACATTATCGGTGTTGTCGTTCATATTTATCCTCTTGTCCTGAAGAAACACCGAAGCCAAAGTGGAAGTGCCAAAAACTGCAGTTCTCTGAATGGCCACTTGAGGCTGAGTAAATCTAAATAGACCCTTATGTTAAAGAGCAACCTTTTTTTTAATATGATATTTTTCAGAAGGCTAAATAACATGAGGGAAATAATACTACAACCGTCTCATGAATGTGTACTTTGCCAGAGAGTGCCTTCGAAAACACTAGGTGGCAGCATGATCACGGTAAACAGAAGCCGCCTGCCAGTGGGGATATGAATGGAGTACAGAATTTAAACAACATTTTCAATATAAATAAACATGCTGTTACTTTCAGGATTGATTTTATGTTAACACTAAACACTTAAAAGACAGGAAACTTTGTCCTACCTATCTATCTTCTTTCATCTTCCAGTTCTTGTAGTTCATGCAAGTCCTTTAGCAATCTCAGTGGTGGGGACGTTCCAGCCAAAATACACGTGCACGGATTGGCTGTCACAGCTATCAATCATGGCGGATAACCCCGCTTTTTTTAACAATGTCTTTATTAATTTCTTACAATACAATCAGCATTATAATTTAAGTCATTATACTGCAGGTTTTGGATAATCCCCTTTTGTATAAGTTAATAACTCATTAAAATTGAACTTCTCATAAAAACAATCACTGGGACAAACATCAGGGTGATGAGAACTACCATCAACCTGAGAAACCATATTTAGGAAAAATTTATTCGGCGCATACTTTGAGTTTTTAGTTTGGCATATGTCCATTCACTAACATAGAGTGGTGGGCATTATGACCTATACTGCAGATCAACACCAGGGGGGTGATCCAGATTAAAAAGCTTCACTTTGGGGGAGCTGTTATATTTAGTTTAAGTTCAGAACAGAGAAATCAGCTGGAACAAAGTGATCCATAAGAGGACTTCAGCACATGTTGTGAAGGTCATCCGGCCTGCCCACTGGACAAGTGCAACTTACTAGATAGCAGCAACAGACAAGTTGGGCACATCAGGTTTTTTATGACTAGCTAGTGAGACAAAAAAAATAATGTTAGCTATGGCTAATTTCATAAATACAGCACTGACGTTCAACCTTTGGTGACCGGCGTGCTTCCAGCTGACTGTTGCCATCCATCACCTTGACCATCTCCAGATGGCAAAGTCAGCTCATATGCTCTGTAACTTTTGATATGATACTTATGAAACATACAAATGTCACTTATATGTGATTTGCAGAAGCATGCAATGCCAATGTGTCCCTCTGGCAACTGAGCTGATATTCTACAACTGTTCTTACAGGTCAGGGGGCACTCCTCATTTCTAGCATTAATAGAATCTAGTGTGTAAATTGGATGTAGTACCTCATTACTCCGTTTTTGTTTTCTGCTTCTGGCTTGATTGTTAATTGATTGTAGGATAAGCCTTATTATGATCCAGATGTAAAGTAGAGAAATATTGATGAGTGTTAGTTGAAGCAGTTTTGGAAAATATTCAAATGAACTGAGAAACGTCTTGAAGTTTTAGTTGCTTAACAACAAAATATTGATTTAACTTGTCTGATGTAACAGGCAAGGTAGTTTGTGAAGAATGTTGTGTACAGATACAGACTTTTCAAGCAGCACAGAAATGCTGTGAGCAGTTGTCATCAGAGTCCATGCTGCAGCACTCTGCCCTTCCTTTGTCCTTCGGACAGGCACATGAAGGGAAAGGCCTTCATACTCATCTTTTTTTCTTGCAAATTTCTTTGCTCAAACTTGGGAAATTTCCTTGCTCCTTGCTTGATATCCTTGGTCAAGTTTGGGAAAGAAGACAGAGTATTTTGTTAAAGACCAAGCTGTAAAATAACTTGTAATCTTCTTAATGAAAAGAAATGTAAATAATTATTTGACTGCTGCAGCTGTAATTTTGGTGTCTTACAAACCCATGAGGGCTGGGCACATTGTGTGCATGACACAAAAATAAATTCGATCAATGCTTGTTTCCAGATGTTGGTGACGACTCCAGAGAAGTGGGATGTTGTGACCAGGAAGAGTGTTGGAGACGTGGCTCTCTCTCAGATCGTGCGTCTCCTGATCCTGGATGAAGTTCACCTCCTGCATGAAGACCGAGGACCAGTGCTGGAGAGCTTGGTGGCCAGGACCATCAGACAGGTTGGTCCAAGTCCCTCTCTGCCTCTGAATGTCTCTGTATGTTCCTCCCCTCATCTCCCTCTGTCCTCTCTTGTTATGGTCTGAATTAGTGTGTAATTGTCAGTTTAGACTGCAAACATTCCTTTAAATTTTCTCTAAAGACAGGAAGACACGTGATGCATACTCGATACAACTGCAGCAGTTAAACGCATGCAATTTAACATACATAATTTAAAAGGATTCAATGCGTAAAGATTGTCTTTAATCATTGTCACGCTGGCAAATTGATCTGACAATATTTTTGCAATCTGTTTTGTGGGAGGGAGAGGGAGAAGGAGCTCCAAATATGGTAGACTTCAACTCTTACGTATCCAAAAAGTATCAATATAACACAAACGTGTGGATATTGAAAAAAAAAGATCCAGGACGAGGACTTTCTTTTCATTCTTCAGTCTGGTCTTCCTTCTGCACAGTGCAGTTGTCAGTTACACTTGGATCTTTGTGTTGACAATGATTAGAACATTCAAGTCATTTGTTCATTGTTGTTTATAGCGTTGGTATTCAATAGGGGGTCCAGGACACTTAAGGGGTCCTCAGAGTTGCTGCAGTTGTTTTTTCCCCAAGAATTGAAATTAGGGCTGTTAAAATAATGCATTAATTTCGACTAATTAATCACAGAAAAAAAAGAAAAAAGTTTAAAAATTTTAACGCTGATTAATCGTGTTCTGTGTTGCGCTTTGACCAGCAGCATCATTAAAGGCCACAGTGGGTTTGCAACATGAGTTTAGTACCGTTGGAGTACTTCTAGCCTGAAATATCACCTCAACGCAAAGCATGGAGCAGTGACGCCCGTGTTAATTAATCATAGGGCATGTAATTAATTAGATAAATGTTTTTAATCTTTTGACAACCCTAATTAAAATACACATTGACACATATTCAGAATATTGTTAGCAAAGATAGATCAACCTATTCATAAAATGAAATCACAGCAGCTTTTACACAGAGATGGTGCTATATGGCAGCACCACAGCAGCATCATTCCACTCCAGTGTGAGTATACACTGCAACCCAGCATCCCGCAATCAAAGGACACATGACAGGCAGGGTGACAAACGAGCGTCTGCCTCTAGCATGACAAAAAAATATGTGTCGGCAGCACTTTCTAAACAATAACAATCTCATTAACGTGTCAATCACAATCATTTACCATCTGTGTTATATGACAGCTGATCTCATCCTTTGCTCAGAGGGTAAGGAGCACTAAATGTCATTGTTTTTACAGTTTGTGGACATTTACATTTCATGTAAAGCGTCTTTGAATACTTAGAAAAATGCTATATAAGTCCTATCTATTATTAAAGGCCACTGTTCTTCTTTGAATTAACTGCTATGCTAACAGCTGCTTTTTTAAGTCTCTCGCGGTGGGTTGCATGCACAAAGATGTTATTAAAACGTCACACTTGTGTCATCCATGGTCATGTCTTTCACACAGACCTTGTTTCAGGGCTGTTCCTACCTCTGTTCTCAGCTCAGAGGTGAATGTGAGCAGGGCATTGAGTCAGCATAACAGCCTGATATTCCCGCCTTGAACAGGCAGTGTAAAAGGTTCTAGTAATTTACACAAATAATAGACCAACTGTTACCCACGAATCCTTGTTCAATCATGTGAGCTAACTCGCACTAAATCACCGTGTGGCACCTGTCCATACCAGCAAGTTGAGCAAGTTAGCTTATATTTATGCACTATTAAAACATATTGGCCAAATAGATGTAATGTAGCTAGTCATGCTACAACTGCTGCAGCTAATGGCAAGCACAAAGGAGAAGGGACTCCGTCTCTTTTTGAGCAAACGGGTCCTTAGCCTGAAAATTTCAGAAGACTCGTGGTTTATACATTTTGGTTTGTGTACAAAGAAGAAAAATGAGATACAGCTTGCATATCCGTGAACCTCCAACATGTTAATTTAAAGGAACCGAATGAGCATACAGCATTGAATCCCGGTGGCTTTGAATGTCTTGGGTAAATTGACATCATTTCTCCCCAGCTCTTTATCACAGAGGTGGGCTGTGTCACTTGGACTCGCTGCTGGGCACTGTTTGAAGTTTGGGGATACTGGTGTACTGATACCAAAAGAATATCTTCCATGGCACAGTTTTTATTTATTCAGCAAAACAAGTCAACTGTCAAAAACACAGCAGTGTTTAATGTTAACACAAGCAGATTTACAAGAACTCTGAGGTATTCAAACTGTGAGGCGCCTGTGTGAGAGACGTGAAGGAGGAGTGTGGGGGAGAAACACGAGACAGGTACAGTGTGAGGAGAAACAGGACAGCTGCATGCTGCTGTTTTAATAACAATGGTAAGTTAGTGTAATTTGGACCTCTGGTTCGGCCTGTTCACCAACATGTCAGCAGTTGCTGCAACAGCAGGACCTGTGACACAGCTTATGGTGGCGGTTAAGGTACTTTAAAACTCCTGGTGCTTCAGTTAGAATTAAAAAACACACTCCTCTGAGTCATAACTCTGTCAAATTAAATTGCACACTCACTTGATACACAATATTTTAAGATTCAGATTAAGATTTAAGATATCTTTATCTCACATAGTGAATAAATGCGAGAAAATCATCTCTGTTCCAGGCCTCGCTTCCACCCTGAGTTTTCAGTCCACTCACAAACAATGCCTCTCTTTATTCTGACTGCTTACACACACTTTTGATAGTAATACACAACTGTTCATTGTGGTCCAGTTGCTCCAAAACCTCTCACAGTAAATAAAAGTCTTGGTCATACATCTGCCAAATTTCGATGGGCTGGCGTGTGGCAATCCTCTGAGGTCCCGTATGCTGCTGCATTTAAATGAATATGATAACTGTAACTTATATATGCGATATAAATAAAGTTACAAAGAGCTTTTAAGTTGAAATTATCATTAGCACCTTCCACGGCTCTCCTAAGCCATCCTCAAATCTGAGTGTCGGACTTAAAAAGCCCCTGATGTTAAGTATAAAATTAAATGCTCAGTTTTGCTACCTACTGTGCTGCTGCTTTCAATTATCTGTAATATAGATACATTTCAATAAGAACTCAGGAAGTATTGCATTTAACCCTTTCAAACCATAGCAAAATGTTTTCTTTTGAAAATATGAAAAGAAGACAGCAAGCAACACAACAATAAAGGACCCCAAAAAATAGCAGAAAATCAAGAAATTAGTAAAAAAACAAAAATTAAAAAAACACTACAAAAAGAAAAGTAAAACAACAAAAAAGGGAAATGAGATGAAAAAGTGCTAAAATAAAAAAATATGTATATAAGTTACAAAATAATTATCTTTTCTGTAACCTACTTTTAGATATATACTTATAATCATTATAAATATGATTTTCTTGCTATTTTTCCATTTGATCATTTTATAATGATTCCCTTTCTCTCTCTTTTTAGCTCATTTTCCTGTCACCTTTTACTATTATTTTAAAAGAACATTTTATGCTGAGTTGCTGTTTTCCTTTTCCAATGTTTTTCAAAAGAAATCAAACCAATTTGCCTCATTTCAAAGGTTTAAATGATTGTGAAAGGCCTCTAAATTGAGAAAACTGATGTCAACCCAGGTTTCATAGGGATAAATACTTTTCACTACTAATGCGCTGAAAATGCTTCTCCTTCCCATCTAGTGTGTTTCTGCCAAGTCGCACTTTTTTATTCACTTTTAGTGTAATAAATAACATTTCATGCATAACAAGCAGACAGAGAAAAAGAGGCTCATGGACCCCACTGTTCTTCTCATCATCATCTCCCCATTGCATTTACTGTACAGGCATTATTCACCAAGTATCCCCATAGCTCTCCTTTAAACACTCCACTGAAGGCTGGGAAATGAGACACAAAGGGAGAGAAGAGACAAGGGAGTCAGAGCTGAACGAGAGGTGTGTGTGTGTGTGTGTGTGTGTGTGTGTGTGTGTGTGTGTGCGCGTGTGTGTGTGTGTGTGTGTGTGTGTGTGTGTGTGTGTGTGTGTGCGTGCGTGTGTGTGTGTGTGTGTGTGCGTGCGTGTGTGTGCGTGCGTGCGTGTGTGCATGCGTGCACGTGTGGGAGGGAGGGAGAGTTTAAGGAGGCAGGAGGGAGTGAGCAATTTGTTAAATTCCCCTTACAGTCACATTTTAAAGTATGTAAAAGATATTCTGCTATGATTAATATTTAGTTTACTACAGTTTTTCCACATAAAAAGTAAACAAGAATAGAAAAACAGGGCCGCAAGCACATTTCCTTTTCTTTTTTTTCCTTAATTGAAAAATTCTGGATCCGGCCTCTGACCTAACCACCAAAGCTGCATGCACTAGTTCTCCCTTCCCGCTTTCTCCGGATCTGGCACTGTGCACGAAGATGGTTCTGTTCTATCGTTATTATTAGTTAGTATATAATTTTTTTTAAAGCAGCTTACTGCTCACTAGTAAAGATGAAGAGGAAACATCCTGCAAAACATACTTTTATTTTAAAGTCATTGTTGAGTAACGTATGTAAACTTGCCACTGTAGAAAAGGTACTTAATCCTCAAAACAAAACACAAGGAGCTGCATGTGCACGATTGCAAGTGCATGTCTGTGCTCGGGTACTCAACAAATAGCAATACAGCCACAATTAAGAGCAAAGTCTTCCTGTAAGTTGGTCAGTATTGCCAAGTTGTTGTTTTTTTTCATATGTGAGTTCTTAGTTTACCAGTAAAGTAACAGCAGCACTCTTTTTCAAATGACATATCATAGACAGCAGGAGTCCTGCCCTCTTGGCACCACGCTGCGGCAGGAAAAAATAATCAGTACTCTCTCTGTGAAGCTGATTTCCCCTGATGATGACTGACAGGTGTCTGTGCAGGAATCAGACAGGACAGTTTAGTTATTGCAGTGATTATGTGAATTCAGACGGGCAAATAAAGAGAATGAGCCTTAGTGTTGCATAATCTTTGAGCTGCTGCCATGTGTCTTTCTGTGGAAAGAAACTCAAAAATGGAGAATACAGAAGAAATATATTTTTGAGAGACAGACTGATAGACAGACACAGATAGACAGATACAAATACATATATATATATATATATATATATATATATATATATTTGGTTGCACAGACCAGCCGAGACTCATCCTGGCACATTGCTCTGTGAATTGCACAGAATGACACACTCCAAACATTTGTGCAGTCTGTGTCTCCATAAGGTCAAGACTAAAATTATGTGTATGCAAAAACACATAAATATGCACTCTATTATCTATATATATACCAAGCAGTTTTGCTTCACCACTCATAAAACAGCCTTAAAACAACAGTAAAGATGAGGTCGCAGGACGTCACTCACATTGGCAATTGGCAAGAGCAACCATATGCAACCATATGCAACCATATGCATATATGCTTGACTCTCTGATGTACAATTATGGTTATTTATAGCAACTCTTAGTTCATGATAGTTGATATTTCATACCTTCATACCTTCCTTTCAGCAAGGTATATGGTGCATGATGGTTTAAGTGCGCACCTCTAACACCCCCCCCCCAACCCCAGTAAGTAGTGCGCTACTTACTTTCACTTTTTCCGACAAATAAATAAACAATAGAAACCCTCATAATGAAAAGAGAAGTAACATTATAAACAGAGAAACACAGCTGCGCACCCTTTGAATTCAACTTTCTCTCGTAAAAGACAGATGAGGCATAATTGTCTCGTTAACTCGTTAAAAAATACACTTCATTCAAACTCGACAGAAACAAAATAAAACCCAAACCATCTTGGTTACTCTTGCTAGAAATCTAGTTAGTAAGTCCACTGTTCCAACAATCACAAGCTACGGTTTGGTCAAAATACCAGATTGAAAGAAATTGCTGTTATTACCCACAGTCTCTCTCTGCCTGCTGGCCACCGGCTGTTTACAGTCCTGTAACTTCTCCCTCCATCACTATGTATCTCGTTGTCTTTCAACTCGGCTGCCTGTTCTACCAGTAGAGATTGGAGGCTGAGCTCTGTTGGTGCATGCTGTGCACAACATACAGTGATATTAATAGAAAGAGGAGCACCTGTATTTATGATAGCATTGAAAAAGGTAAATTTAGGATTTCTAAATACCTTGGTATACCGTAATAACGTGATAATGCCCAAACCAACACCCATTAGGTTCTTATTCCAAGTTGTTGTATACTGCCACTTTGCCAATTGACTGCCATTTCTACATATTGCGAGCTTCATATCCTCCTTTGTCTGTTGTTGACATTCTGGGACACCACAACAGCCATACATCAACACTCATTTAGAGAAAAAAACATCACGTTTTGGCTCTACATTCATTTGGGAAGTGAACAACAATTCACCACCCCTCCTGCCCGACTTAAAGGGACTTACAATGCCTTATATGACATTGTTGCCGGCAGTGTTTCAACCTGATGCCGTCCAGTGGTGTATCATACAGTTGCAACAGCTGCTGTCTGCTTGGTTATGTACTGACGCAGTCCATTCTTGTATCCTACTGCAAGTCATCACATGTTGCTGCTTATTATGCTTCAAGTATACTTCTGCATCTGCTGTTGACACTTGGGATGGCGTTACTGTGATGTCAACAAATACACATGGTGGCACGAGTGGTTAGGATTAGGGGAAGGAAACACATGGTAAGGTGATGAAAAATCAGATTCAGATGGGAAGAGAACAGCGGACTCCCTCATAAAAGTCCAGGGTTGTTTCGTCAATCCACCACATCTTCCGGCCCCCAATAAGCACCCTTGTGCTCCTTATATTATGTCCTTACTGGCAGCATTTCAACCTGATGCTGTCCTGCCTGCCTACCTGTGTGCACACAAAAAGTCCCGACCGCCCTCATTTTCAAGTGACACCACCTATCCACTTGTTCAGACTTAGCAGGTGCTGCCCAGCTGTCCGCCAGCGTATTATAACACCCCAATGGGTTCTGTCCGGCCATGTTCTCACCTGATGCCGTCGAGAGATGTATCATGCGGATGCGAAAGATGGCTTTTGACATCGGCATTTTGTGCCAAAAGCACTGTCAAAGCAGCCATATTTGACGACTTCGGAATGAGAACGGGCTGCATACTGCCACACCAGGTGCCATCTGGCCAACTGGAGGTGTGTCATAACACCACAAAAGGTTCCATCTGGCTGGGTAAACTCATGCTGCCCAGAAGCATATCGTGCTGCTGTGAAAGGTGGTTTTGCTGTTGCTGTATGATGCCGAAATCACTGAAAAAGCTATGTTTATTTCATGACTTTGGATTTACAGATGTGATAAAATAAAATAAAACTTTTGTGGGAAAATCCCACATGATAGTGATTGGAATGTGATGGCCCAACGTAAGCACTCATCACTATGATAAATGTTTAGAATCCATGGCTAGGAGCTGTACGCTAAAGGCCTGAGAGCAGAGTGAGGAGGCAGAGGGAGACAGAGGGATGAGCTGCTGTGCTCTGCAGCAACGGAGACCTCTTTGGCGGGGTTAACTGCAAGGTAATTGAAAACTGGTCCGTACATGTGACCACTGTTTACTCGGTTCACAGCCCATTTATCTGCAGGTTTAGCTGATATTACTGAAGAAGGGCTGACTGGGTGCTTTGTACACCTTAACACCTTTAGAGGTTGTACTGCAGTGCACAAGTTTGAAGCTTCTCCACCGTCTGTCTGTTTGCCAGCAGGCTGCACATGTGGGCAGTGCTTAGAACACAGCTGTAGGATTGGACTGAACCATCAGCATGTCAATAAACTCAAGGGCTTCAGAGCAGGCACAGCTGATACTGCAGCTAGGGGTATAGGGTTAGGGGCTCACAAACTCCATGGTTTGATAGCGGATAATTCCTGAATGACTGCAGCTTGTGCCTCTATATAAGGCAGAATCAACTTACTGACTGAAATGTGGCTATTAAGGAATATTATGGCAGGGCTCAAGCCCTGTAATACACTATTAGGGGTGATGCTGTTGTTAATTGTGTACAATGTTTTCAAGGTCAAACATGTAATACAGCATTTTTTTTTTTCATGGAACCTTCTAGCATCACATTAATACATTGTATTGTTACATTGTAACATATTGTTGTTATTTCCATACATATTGATTTTTTTTTAACAAGGATATGCTAGGGTACACATAAGTCAGAGTCCATTTACAATTTAAGAGTCACAGTTTGGTAGTTTGGTACAGAGGCAACTTTAGGTAACTATTTTCATTATATAAATAAGGAACATTTCAAACACTTGTCTGCTACATAGTAGAAACACTGAAGAAATAGTTTTTCAAGAGGTCTCAACAGGCCTACAACTGTAAAGCAGTCCTGTGCTATGAAACTAAAAAGTAAAACTTGTGCATTAGGAGCAGTGTTATTATTAGTTGTGCCTTGGCCATATGCTGATGAAAAAAAATTTCCTGTTCTGCTTGTGCATCCTAAGGGTGCTTGAAAGTAGTGGGGATGAGGAGTTTGGCTCCAGTTTGTTTAATTCACTCACCTCATACACACACCTTTAATACCCTACTTTAGGTATGGCCATCTATTTTTCTGCAATTTTATCAAAAAGAGGCATCATTGCAATCCTTGTGTAGCATGGCACACAGTTTCTTAAGCTGGTGTACGATGAGTTCTTTACTGGTAGATTAAAAACCAGTAAATCCCATGTTCAGGAAGAATGTATCACTTAGACTTTCCATCGAGTTGCATTGATTAACAAAGCTGTATGTACAAGATACAGTATAGAACAAGGTAAAAGTAACAATAAATACCATCGGTTAACATAAGACCAAATAGAAAAAAAAGTGAATTCAAAGAAGAGATTTAAAAGAATCAGGTACAGCATTTTAAGTATTAAGCTTGGGGAAAATGAAAACACAGGAGCTTATATTTTCCATAATGTATCTCTGCAGCTTCTCTTGGTAGACTCTCCCTGTCTGGTAAAAGCCTTCTTCTAAACTCCACACTCCCAGTTATATAACAGACTTTTGGGCACAAATTTCTGAGAAAATAATAATAATTATCAAGTTATTTCAGGCTTGATGAAGCTCCTCCAAAGCCATAGAAGACATTTTACAACTGTTTACACAGGCTGAGTAACACTCCCCAGGACTACTAAATTTACTTTGTGCATTGCCCTTTAAATGATTGATTTCTTACACTGTAAGCTATTGTTGTCTTTGAAACTAAAAAGATGAGTTGTGCCAGCAATAAATAAGGCGATAGAAAAAGCTCCCTTCATGGCTCCCTCTGGAATGAGTTGGCTCTTTACGGGGGAAACAAGGAGAAACTTTATCCTCAATATGTGTGAAAAACTGAACAACTCTTTGTCAATGTTTATTCCTCGTGGTGCTTATCAGTTATGCACCACCTGTCAAAGTATTCAGACCATCAGCTCCACTTGTCTGCAGCTATTGTTTTTCTTTATACTATTTAAGGGTATGTCCAAGTTGTCTGTCTGTGTTTGGAAGCTCTGACAAAATAAGAAGTAAACTGTCTTCCTCTAAGCTTTTTTTTCAATGAATGCTTTTACTTTTGCTGTAGCCTTGATCTTTGGCACCGATGGGTGATGACAGCAAACACACTGCAGAGGTGTGAGAGGGAGCAACATGTTGAGAAGGGTTGGCTCACTGAATAATGATATCCCCTGCACTGCTTAAAAAATACATTTTTAAAGTTTGATCCTTTTTATTCACAAAAGGTGACCGACAACTTAGTGTCTAAATACTGGTAACACACAGTGAAATGCATTCTCTGAACTACAAGAGAATATTTACCATATGATTCTGTTTTTCTATAAAGATTATAAAACCTTTTTTTTATCATGAGTTGTTGAAGTTGGACCAATAATGTTGCATGTGTGAAATTAACTTTGATGTATTGAAGAAACAAAAGGTAATTAAAGACAAATAGTCAACTGAAAAGAATAATATGAGATGAGATTGAACTTCAAAATGTAGTGTGTATGCAATAATGGTTGTTCTAGCAGCAAAAATAGTATTATAGATTCAGTGCTGTTAGAGATACAGATTAGAGACTACATTTTCTTGGGAAATTGTGTGTGGTTGCTGAGAGCAGAAAGTTATTGCTCGCAAAGTTGTAAACAGCAGCTGAAGGAGAATGAACTGTGGGCAGGCAAGAAGGAGATTCAAGGATAGAGAGACAGAAAAATGGATGATGAACAGAAAGGGAAGGAAGGATGGGGGAGGTACAGGAGCATGAAACGGGAGGGGGCAAGACGAAAAGATAGAAACAGAAAATAGTAAAGGAAAGAATAGAAGAGTAAAGAAACCAAAGAAAGTAGTAAGGAAGGATGGAAAGAAAGAAGGAATAGAATTGTAAGTGGTACATGTAATATAAAAAAGATAAAGAGAAACAAATACTAAAGAAAAATTTAGCATTGTTAACTCTAGAAGCACCACTAGCCATGCTGTCCACAGTGTTAACGTCGCTTACAGTCATAACATATGTAACAATGCACACTTTAATACACTTTTTCCACAATAACAATGTTAGGACAGGGTGGTGTTACTTTCTATTCAAGGTCAAAGGTCCGGAAAGATCGGTAAATTGACTTTGCACATTTGGATAGTAACATCCTCACCATCCTCTACATTCTTATGTAGACTGACAGAAGATGCCAAAGTCTTGCTTTCTAATAACCACAGGACAGAAAGCGATTGCCCGTTAGCTGTTAACTAACTTGCTAAATTTGAACATGCCTGTTATCCAGCAAACTCTGACATGTGATGACTTAAACGTCATACACTCACTAACTGTCAACGTTGCCATGACAACAATGTCAAACAGGGAAACAATTATATAAAGGCTTAATCTCAGGCCAGATCTCCAAGTAGTATTTGTCAATAGATATAAAACTTCTCAGGGTTTTTTTTCACAGTAGCAAATGTTCACTTAATTACATAGTATTATTGCTTTTCTAATACGAGTGGGCTGGGTCCGGATTGACTCGCTGTCTGGACTTTGAGAACGCCTACTACAGACCAACTTAATTGGTCAAAAATATTCTCAATGGTTAAGTGATGAAAGGTTAACCATTGACATTCCTGTAATGAAAGAACATGTAAGCCAGCATAACAGTGTGGCATTTGATCTTGGTCTTTTTAGTAGTTTTTGTACAGCAGTGGAGCTCTATAGTAAAGAGGAAGAAGAAAAATCAGGATTTGGATACACACACAATACTTGTTAGTAGATACATTCATTGATGGTTCTGCCGCATGGGATGGTGACAAGAAGATACATTTAGAAAATCATTAGCCTTTTACTCTAATGAGCACTGCCAACATCCTGAACATGTTAGCTTCCACTGTGAAAGCAGAGATGGGGAAAATGGAACACTAAATTGCTTTTCTTTTTTTTAATTTAAACAATAACAAGCTTGTACAAGAAATAGATAAGTAATACAGCAAATTTAAACCTGAAAATATTGTTATTTCTGCTGCAGAGGATATTGTCATTTTACTTGAGTCGAACATGTAGGACTATTATTTCTGCTCCTAATTATATCTAAATGTGACTGGCACAGTAGCAGCATGTTTCTGTTTGTCTTTGTTTGAGAATTTGTAAACAGCTCATAGTCCACCCTCCAACCACAGAAGCTGGATGCCAGCAGCATGCCTGGCAGACCCTTCCCCCACCTCCTCCATCTCTCTCTCTCTCCCATTATTGCCACACCTGACAGACTGCTATAATTGATTGTGCTGAAGGAATTACGGCGGCTGCTTCTGATGCGCTAGGTGCTTAAGTTCACGTCTTCAGACACATTAATATGGAAATCCCTGTAAACTGAATGATATTTGTCCCCCTTTTTATGCAAATGTTTTAGAACCAAGCCAGTTCTGACTTTGATGTTTTACTTGGAAGAGCTTTGGTTTGGACTACATTTTCTTGGCCGGGTGTGCTGCTACCAATTACACACTGCATTCAAGATAAAGTCCCTCTAACCTTTATTACAAAGGCCTTTAATGTTGCTGTGTTGTCGGGTTTCTTCGTTATTTGGTATTTTAAAAGCAGTTTTGCACCTAAGCTTACATAAGGCATGCCTTTTATAGCTGGGTGCTCGACTGTGATCTTTAATGCCCACAAAATGACTATAATATGCAGTGTTTACAGGGTTGTTGATGACTGTTAGTGGACCACTCCTAAGCCCCTAGATATGCCTTTAAGCAACACTAGTCATATTTTTACGTAAACAGTGAATTAATTCACCAGCTCTCCTGCTTTATATTAGCTATATATTGTATAAAATGATGGATGTAGCCATCGAAACATCACCCATTCATTTGTTGACTCGTGTTTTGAAGCCCCCAGTTTGGCATCTTGCTTATAGCCATTTCAGATTTTTGGAGCCAGATGTGACAAATGGGTGGACGTTAGTTGCTAACTTGGTTAACATGGTGCATTCACAGCTATGGTTAACTATGATAATGCTGATGCTAATTTTTGCTAGCAAAAGAAAAAAAAAAGGTTAAAACCGTTCTTACTGGAAAAACTGGGGTCTATGGGGATTGACTCGCTCTTGGAGCTAGCCCCAAGTGGCCATGGGTGAAACTGCAGCTTTTGGAACCTCTGCATTGGCCTAATTTTATTTTAGCACTGGAGGTTGTTGCTTGGTGTTGGCAGTTGTTTTGTTCAAATAATCAAAAATATGGGTTGTAGGCACAATTGACAGTCAGTGTTATGTTATTATATGTAGTATTATTGGATTATTATTACTGATGAATTAACATGTAGGCAGCATTTTGATGTTTACTTGGCGGAGGTGGAGCTAATTTCAGAATATCATTTTTTTTTTTTAGAATCCAACCGATACTGGAGTTATTTGATTATGATCATTTGGGCTGGTACCGATACCAATATTGGGGAGTAAAACATTTTAATATTGATATATCAGCAGATATTATGTTTATATGCAATTATGCAATGCAGATATCCCTGAGACATGGTTATCCACTACTTGTTACAAAGATAATGTAATGAAGGCAGGATATTTTATACTTTGACAAAAAACTATTATTGTCAAAAATGATATCACTGCAATGAAACAGTACACTTCATTTGGAATATTCTCATTCTAAATTACTGTGAGCATCTTTTTCTGCATCATGTTCTGTTAAAAATAAATTTTTCATATTGTGCATATCGAACAACATATAAGCTGATACAGATATATCTGTGATGGGCCAATATCGGCCGATAATATCAGCTGACCGACATATTTTTAAATTCTTCATGTGGTAAATAAGAAGTAAGTGTAGCTATCAAATACATTTTGATAAATTAAAAGTAAAAATGTATTGCTAACTGTGAAGTAGAAGTGGTATAAAATGGAAATTATCCAGCTAAGTACCTGAGATTTATACATTCTTTCAAACTGTTTTTGTAACAGGCTTTGTGTTATAAATTTGTAGTCTCCAGGGATCCATAGGAACATCATCAGGGGTATTTTCTCAGACTGATTCAACAGGCTGAGTCATATTCTTCAGGACTAGTGAACAATTATATCCTCACTGTGTAACAATAGGTATAGTGCCTTTTTAGCAAAAACAGTGAAAAGTTATTGATGGGATATCCATAATATAATAGACAGAAGATAGACAGAGAAACAGTGCTTTGTTTATACCATGGGAAATTATGTTGATACAGCAGCCATGTCTCATCGCTCATAAAGTACACCACATAAGGACACTTAAATAGTAAGACAAGTAGTACATTAAAATATTAGCTGAATCTTTAAGTAGAAGCTAAACTATAAACTAGGGGTATACTCTAACTCTAAACATATGTAGTACAATATGTCTGATAATATGCAGTACACGAGTAGTACAAGTCTGGTACACTAGAATAGTGTCTAATTTTAATATTGTAACCTACCTTTATTCAGCTCATTACCCATTGGGATGATTGTAAATTTAGCTGTTAATCTCAATTACCTTATGTTGCTATAAAATTTAATGATGCCACAAACTTAAGTGAAACATGGACTCTTCATCTCTTGTAGAGAGGAGCAGTCAAACTCAGAGTTGCATAAAGTGAAAGAAAAAAAACAAAACCTTCCAGACTGTTTGACACTCTGTAGGTGAACACGATGCACATCTGCAGTATGGAGGTTCAGCAGCAGTGGTGTGAATGTGCAGTACAGGCCCAGACCGCTGGCAGGGATTGGTTAGGTCTTATCTTGATGGGATGGTTTGACAGGTACTGCATCACATTAAAGGCCTTACCAATCTTCCCTGTCACATCCAGCATGAGGCTCATAGATAGGGCCACCCCCCATCCCACCCCCATTCCCTTTTCTCTCCTCTCACCCACATTGATACACAACATATTGAATTTTCTTCAGGTTTCAAAGACAAAATACATACAGTGTATGCGCAAGATCATTTACTTTGCCTCATAAGTCAATGTCATGGACCCTAAAGACAGCTGCTCACGTTGTACAAAGTGCTTCTGTGTTCTAAATTTCGGACTTTCTTCAGTGTCCTTGAGTAGAAGAGACTGGTTTGTCTTCTAGACCAGAGTAGAAATTTTGAGGGTCCAAGAGAGGTGTTCGGAGATGTGGACCCTAGAAAAGCTTAACCTTCACCCTGTCAATACAGACCAAACCAATAACAGCTCAAAAAGAGTACATAATTCATGACTTAAAACACTTAATAAAGATAGGTCTTCATCTGTGACACAAAGCCCTGAAGAGAGGTTGCTGAACTGACCCACGGGGGGAGACTGTTCCACAGCATGGTGTTTTCAGTCTTGAGCAGGTACATCCAACAGGCCCTGTTCAGAGGACCTGGGGGGCCTAGCAGGAGTATACAGCATTAGTAGTTCACATATATTCAGAGGAGGATCTTGGCTTGAATTCTAAATTTGATGTGCAGGCAATTAAGTGACATCTGAGCTGGGGTGATGCAATATGAGGTCTTGCAGCAGAGTTTTGACTAACTGTAATGATGTAACAGTGTCATGGCTTACGCAGAGATAGAGAGCATTACGGTAGTGTAAACAGGAGGACACAAAAACATGGCTTACTGTTTCTGCCTTCTGAAAAGATAACAGTAGTTGTATTTTGCAATATTTCTGAGGTGAAAGTAGCAGGACATGTTTATCTAATGTCAGCTGATAATCAAAAGTGACTCTGAGGCTTTTCACAAAAGAACTTGTATTTGTGACCCATGAACTGAGGTGTTTATATGATCTTAAGAGAGAACTGATCTCGGACAAAAAACAGAACTTGATTATTACTGTGATTTAATTGAAGAAACAACATCCAGTCACTGATCTTGGTCAGACACTTGTGCAGAATAGGTAGATGCGAGAGGTTGATGGGCTGAACTGAAAGGTAAAGTCATGTGTCATACTAATGATAAAACACACAATCAAATTGGCTGATTAAGTGCCTTAAGGGGAGCACAAAAAGTTAAAATAAAATTGGTCCAAGGATTGACCCCTGAGGCACTCCACAAGTTAAAGGAGCACAGGACCTAGCACCCAGTCCTGTGGGAGCCAGAGCTAAAGGTAAAGATTGTAGTTATTTAACCTATCAGTTGGAGTCTGTTCGTTAGGAGATCCAGTATCCAGTTGCAGAGATATATGTTGAAGCCAAGGTCACCTAGGGTGGTGAGCATTTTTTAAAAGACGATATTTGAATGCTGAAGTTAAGTCGGTGAAATGCATTCTCACAGAGGTGTGTTGCTGTTATCCAGGTGGGAGAGAACGAAAGGTAGCGGCATGAAATCCTCTGTACACCTGTTCTAGCAGTAGGCAAAATGGAGAGGGTCCAGTGTGGGTTGTAGGCAGGTTTCAAGATGAGCCAGGACCAGCCCCTCGAAGGACTTCATGATGGTGCAAGTGAGTCAGCAAGGCGGATATTGTTGGGGCTCGCTGCAGTGGAGTTTTTGGCACCACCATGATGGAAATGGTTTTAAAGCACAGGCCCTGAGCACAGATCCAAGGATGTCATTAGGGCCAACAGCCTTATGTGCATTAATCTTCTGTTGAGAAGAGTGTGAGGTGCTGGTGGTCTGCTGGGAGCACAGTGTTAATGGTTGCCTCCTGGGTATCTGTGTCCCATAGGAGTTTACAGCAGAGTATCAGCAGACTGAGCTGAGTGGTAGTTGGCTGGAGTTTGGAAAATCTTCTGTCCAATGTGTGCGGGGGGTGAAACGCTGCAGAGCTTAATCTATTTTATATTACATTTTAGATTTGTAATTGAAAATGTCATATAAAGCAATGTAAAATACCTTTTTTTTATCAGTAGTGGATCACCACAGTGGTATTGCTAAAGATAATTGACATGGGCATCACATAAAATTACATTCATATCAGATTCTATTTAGGCCTACATGATACTGGGTAGATGCTCAACTCCAGATATGCCATTTTTATGTCTGGTACATAGACTGTATATAAAGACACATATAAAGCTCTTATGATACTCACTTAGTCTCTTGTGATAGTCTCTTTTTATTTCGTCAGCTTCAGTTGAAAGAGGAGCTTTTGTGATCAAAAGGCGCTATGTGAGAAGGGTTGGGATTCCTAAATGTGACAAATACCCAGTTTTTTTGTGTATAAAATACTTCTGTTATTTCTTCCTTTTTACCATGTTACTGAGTTTCAGTTCAAGTATGAATTTTGTTGTGACCATCATGTGACCAAGGCATTATGTGAGGCCACTGAGAAGGGTTGGAACTCTTAATGCAAGAAATCAGTATTTCTTTTAATTTAATGACACACGCCTCATGAAGCTATATAAATCATATATGAATGTGAGTATTGATGACATGTTTTATTAAATTCAATCATTTAGTATATCGTTAATCCTAGGGACAAAACTCAACACCAATTTTGCATTATATCCTTCACACCTTTGCCAGTATGGCCTTGAAGTTGGCATTAAATTTCATTCAAGGTGGTATCATAAAGGTCTTTAAAAGTCTTAAATTTAACTTTTAGAACCCTGGGGGTACACTGCTAACTGTGACACTGTGTTATTATCTGATGGTCAGGTGGAATCCACACAGAGTATGATCAGGATCCTGGGCCTATCAGCCACCCTGCCCAACTATCTGGATGTGGCCGCCTTCCTACATGTCAACCCCTACATCGGCCTCTTCTTTTTCGACAGTCGCTTCAGACCGGTCCCCCTCGGACAGACCTTTGTTGGCATCAAAACCACTAACAAGGTAAACAAACAAACATAATTTGAATGTATTAACCAATCTATGCCACTTCTACATACACATAGTGTAGTTCTTTCAGGTAATACATGCATAGAGTATATATGTCCAGCCATGGAAAAACCAGGAACAAGTCGCCATAGGGACATTTTGAGTTATTTACAGATTTACAGAAGTGTAGTTTCTAAGCTTTCCAACATTGTCTAAGACATGAAAATCTGAAAATATTTAAAGAAGATGTGGCCATTTGAATGTAGGCACTCCTCAAACTAATTTTGTGAGAAATCCAGCCTCAAGGTTTCTGAAAGATTCTCACCTACCTGGAGAGCCAGGTAACAGAGGCTGCTTATTTGCATCACAATTACTTAATTCAACCCCCTCACAGTCTAGCTGTCAGTAGACATCTGTAAGCCCACAGGACAGTCAATACTTTAATCATGTACCCATGGATGTGTCATTCTTGCACCCAAAGGTGTTATTCACCCATGGGTGTGTTATTTACACATTATTTGAGCACATTATCAGGTTGGTGTGTAATTCAAATTAATAGCAGATGCTCACAGTTTCGATGTGCGTAACATTGCATTTTCAAACGACAATACTGAGCTAGCTAGCTAGATAACTTGGACATTAGTGAAACTCACAGTGGATAATTAAAAGATAGCTTCTAGCATGAAAATAGTTTGTAATCCCTGTATGTGACTTCGACTGAACACTAACGTAACATAGATATCATGGACGTTAATGCAAACTCATCCCATAAGGAACTGAAAAGTATTCCTACAGATTTCATTGCCTCCGATCAGATAACAAGTTCAGGGGTGCTTTCTTTTCATCGCTGGCTTCTTGGTGGATGTAGTCATCTCAGAAGTAACTACTGTACGCCTGTTCCCCTCAAGGTGTCCAATTATTCTCATGTCCTGCCGCTCTCTTTTGGCCGCTAAAGAATCC
Source organism: Plectropomus leopardus (assembly GCF_026936395.1). NCBI lineage: Eukaryota > Metazoa > Chordata > Actinopteri > Perciformes > Serranidae > Plectropomus > Plectropomus leopardus. Next base: position 3,021,743 of record NC_142186.1, read on the forward strand.
ATCCGTATGTTGTACGTAAGCTCTGGAAAAAGTTTGCGGCTACACGACTGTGTCCCGAGGAGAGAATTCTCCTTTCTTCTCGACTTCTTCAGTTTCATCTTGTAGTTCGGGTTCAGAATCAGAAGTGAGATCGGTGTCGGCATGACCAGAAGCATCTGGCTTCTTGAAGAAGTACTGCCAAAGATTTGCGCTGTAACAGCCCCGATTTAGTTCTTCTGCAATGCGTTTTTTCTGCTCCATCTTCATTCAGTGATGAAAACACACATAGCTTCCAGGAGTAGCAGTAACAGTTATGAGCCTACTTTAAATGCAGGAGCAGCTGCTCAAGTAGCCATGTGGTTCGTCTTTAACGTGCAGCTGATTGGCCGAAAAAACAAACAGCAAACGCAGGTGAGTAGCCAAAGAAAGCCAGTATGCTAATTTACTGCAGAATCACCACACCCCCAACTAAGAACCGACTTTTCCTCTAAAACAACCCAAATTCAAATACAAAGTTTATGGTTTTAAGGCCCCCAGTACTGTTATCTGAAGCATGAAGTGGCTTCTTCATTATTTTGACCTGATATTCTACAAAAAAAACGAAAAATCATTTATTAAAAACAAAAATCGTTTTTTCTTTGTTTACACGACTTGTGCTGGGCCGACTTGTTGCTGGTTTTCTGGTGGCAGGTCACATATTTGTAACCATTGTCAGAGGGTAATTTGTACTGAAGAACTATATTTTAGAAGACAGAACTGAAGTTTTAACTGTAAATTGAATGATCTAACCATGACTGTTCCATGGTAATTCTTCAGGTTGGACCTTGGGATTCTAAGATGTTTTTTCTACGATAACCAAGTCAAATTTTGTATTTTATAGCATGAAGAACATGTTGAGACCTGCAATAAAACAAAAAGATTGCAAATTCACGCATTTTTTTTACTAGTTTTATCCAGATATCAACCACAATGAGGTGGAAAGATTTCAAGTAATATTGCTGAAATTCTCACTGTAGTTAAAGCTAACAAAACAGTTGCACTGCATGCAGAAAAATGAAAAAGCCATGTATCTTGCATGATGGGGTGGAGGGAATATGTCTGACAGAAAAGGTTTTGAAAGAAAATGTATGAAACAGTTTTCTAAAAGAAAATGAAAACTCACCAGAATTTGAATTTCTCCTCTTAAAATGTAATTTCCTCTTGCGATGCCACTTATACTAACAGTGTTTTATGCTGGTGCTGGAATACATCAAGGCAATGTTTAGATAAGGTTTATTTTGTTACTTCACATGAATGTGAGAAATGCTCAGAACAAACATGAGAAACACAACTATAGTTTAACAGAAAACAATTAAAAATACACAAATTGCAATTTTATTATTTTATCTTCTTCTTAAAAATAAGCAAGCTATTGTGTGGATTTTAATTAATGTTTTTAGTTTTATTTTGCCTTGTTTTGAACCAAAAGTCAAATTTTCATGGAATGACTGCTACAACACAGAACTTGTTTGGTTAATATAGAATCATGATCACAATAACCAAATCAAACCAAAAACCACATAAGTAATTAGCATATAACATACACAACATGGTACTGTTTTCTTTCTTTTATAATAAAACCACCTTTGTTCAGTCAAAAGGAAGTTTCAGTGTTCTCATTATTCCTAGCAGAGGTTTCATTGCAGAGGACAAGTCAGAGTGGGACAGGAGAATACTCAGTCTGTAGGTTTCAGCTATATGTGCCTGCAGTTCATTAGTTACATTAGAGTTGACATGTTGCAGTAATCATTTAATTTAAAAATGTTTTATTTTGTGTTCTGTTCAGATACAGCAGCTTCATGACATGGAGGAGGTTTGTTACAACAAAGTTCTGGAGCAGGTCAAAGCTGGTCATCAGGTAAGGCGTCTTCTGCATGTTTGAAACCTACTAAAATCTACCCATGTTTAATGTCACGGTTTCTTTGCCAAAAGGGTTTGGAGAAGTTAATCTGACAACTGTGAGTTTTATCAACTGAAATTACCACAGTTGGTCAGACAGTCCCAAAAACTATATAGACGGTTAGTTGTCATACAAATAATTGGGATTACCAACTGATTTTTTTCTTTTCTGTTAATTTTGTGCTACACAGCTGTGCAGTTTTCAGTTTTGCAATAAATCTTTGTTAATTTTAATGACTCACCAAAATGATGCAAAGAAATGTCTGCTAATCTTCAAATAGTTGTTCAATGACAAATATATATTTTTGTCCATCTCCAGCATAACTTTCCCAAGCTGACAAACACAATGCTGCACCCAGAGGGCACACCCCCCCCAGTAAATAAAGAGACCTGTAACTGGCACCACTTTGTCATCATCTGGCTTTGGAGAGCAAAAAATACAGTCTCATATAGCTGAAACACAAGAATCTGTCCAACAGCAGTAAGATCTACAGTAGTTCTTTATCCTTTTTTTCCTGACGTTGGAACCTTGTGCTCAGGTCTTTATGTTCCTCAACCCCAGCTGATGGAAGCACACCATAGGATCCAAAACTTGGTATAGAGTGTAAGCACACACTGCATGTGTGAGCAGTGTGTGATGGTAACCATACCAAACTGCTGCAGCTCGCACACCTGTAATGTTCACATTGACAGCATTGTTGCTGCAGTGCTGCTGCAGAGCTGCTGCTGCTGTAACTGCTGTATAGCCACAATTAGAAGCCAGATACTCCACGCAGTGTATGCAGAAACATTGTCAAAAACACAGTCCTGCAAATATTTCACTCCAAAAAACCTTTTATTTTGAAACAGAAACAGGAAAGGTTGAGTAAGACACATACACAGTATTGTATGTATTTTGTATTTTGTCATGTCAGTGACAGATGAAGACACTGAAACTGTAGTGGAAGGTGGTATAATGACCATTTTCACTGTCTATTTTTACTAAAAGCCACGGGCATTGTGGGGGAAAAACGGCGACCATTCCAGTCTCTAGATATTACACAGCTGAGCAGCGCTGCTCACGCAGGCAGTGTGGCTGGTCTCACCTGTTAACACAGGCTGAGAGAAAAAAAAAAAAAAAAACAGGTTCCATGTACGCTGCTTACGTAGGCAGTAAATTCCAGGCGTAACCCACAAGCAACATGTGTTTGTTGTGCTATATAAGCTGGCCATACTGCTGCCCCTGATTGTGAAATCTAACAATTATGCACATATATAATAATAGAAAAAATATTAATGAAAATAATAATAAACTTTTAAAACACAGTTACAAAGTGCTTTACAATAAAAACAAAAAAAACATAGAGAGACAAAATGAACAGAACACCGCCAAAAACCACGTACACAGTAGAAATGGGTAAAATATGAATTAAATATTTGATATTCGGATCAAATGTGTTTTGAGTTAATGTGTGCTTGTGGCATACAGACTTAATCTGTGAGTCCAAAAAATGACAGCAGGGCAGATTACCCTGACTACAGTCACACCCACTGAACAATTCTCCTTTCCCTTTCAAATAAGTGTATCTGCCTGATTGCATCTGCTCAATGAAACCAGCATTTCTCAGGTACTCTTTGGTATTATAACCTTGCCTTATTCGGACGGGGCATGAATTTCCTTCATTCATGTCCTTCATACTGTTGATGATACTACTGTTGACTAAGACTGTCACTGTCAAATGTATGGACAAAAAAAAAATCTAGAGAGTCAGACAAGAAGGGTTTCCATCACTGCTTTGCGCAAAACTGAGATGACTGTGTTTTCACTGAGCGATGTTCTGCGACTTCTCTGGCGATAACATTCCAAGAAGCATGGTGATGGATGTTCAAAACATTAGCAGCTTTAGTTCATTAGCAGCCACCACACTAGCCATTGTTATTTTCAATCGGAGGCAATGTAGACGTGTTATGCGAGCGATCATGGAAAGGTGAGCCTCTCTGTGTGGGAGGTATTGATTCAAATCTTCTGAATGATCTGCTCAACTTTTGAAGAGTTATGTGATGCAATAACACCTCTTATAGCTCCTGCTGCATCATGAGGGAGCCAGTATAGCCATATTGGGTAGATAGCCATAGCATCATGTGACCCAAACCAAAACCCAAAAAAATGTTTACATTGCAATTTTGCGCAGTATAGCTTCTTTGAATAGCCTGAAATACCACCTCATGCCAGCCTAGAAACTTTTTTGCATTAAATGGGAGTTTTTAAAAACTTGACATGTTTCCATTAGGCGTATCTTATATTTGCAATTTCAATTTGCCCAATTTGTGTGTTAATGTAAACCCCCCTAATGTTATAGTGAAATGTTTGGAGAAAAATAACTCAGAGAGTCACACAGTAATGCTGCAGTACAACTGTTTCCTTTGAAAATGCTCCGCTGAACGTTTTCCTGAACAGGACATCCTGCAGTAAATATTTTTTGTGCACCTTTTGGAATGAACACCTGCTATCTAAAGTCTCAGAAGGCCCTATCTCTCTCAGTGTTACCCTCCCCTCCCTCCATCCACCAGCCTCCACCCTCCACTCACCCTGCTTCACTCTGCAGCCTCACAAGGCCTGTTGGGAAGATGAGAGTTGTGAATTCAGGCTTTACCATTTAGCTTCCATCTGCTACAGGAGTTGAACTCCCTATTGAGCACGGCTGTTATCCTGTCTGCATCACTTTATTGCAAGTGTCCACACACATACACGCGCACACACACACACACACACACACACACACACATACACACTCCTTTTCTTGCTTTTTTTTCCCTTCTCTCTTGCCCATTATCTCCTCAGAGACACACTTAATATGAGTCTTGCTAGAGCCCTTGAGAGCTTGTAAACCAACTTAATTCTACTGCACCACAGACAACTTTTTTTATCTCTGTTTAAAACTGTACAATGGTCCGGTCCGGCGTGTAGGTTGAGGCCACTGAGGCCACCGCTCAGCTGGGGAGGCCTCTTCTCCGCTCATTATTAAATTGTCAAGATGTGGCTGTGACATATTAATTTCATCTGGGAGGATCTGATGGATGAAATTTCCTTTATGATTTTCCTACCATCCTCCTGGTGGAAAACCTGCTGCCAGAGAGAGGTTTAATAAGCTGGGAAGCCGGCGGTTACTGCCGACAATGCCTCCGCACAGCTCAGCGGTGCAGATAAAACACCTTCAATAAATAACATTTGCTGCAGTGGTCTCTTCGGACCCTCTGTGTTTGGAGCGTACACGCAGCTGGTTTCTGAATGCATGTGCAGTCATGCAATATAGTTTGGTCCCATTTCCATGCTAAAAAGTTACAAAAAAGCATAAAACAATCAACAGCGTCTTTTTATGGCTATTAAAGGGTAGCTGTTACACCACAGTAGGGGCTTTTTTACAGCCCAGTCACTAGAAGAAAATACCGGCTTTGTACGTCTCTGCAAAAGACAGAAATAGTACAACAAAGTCACATGACATTCTACAAAACATGGCACAAACATTAGAGTGGCATTAGAAAGTGGCCGCAATAGAAATTAACCTAGCAATGTTTTAAACATCCATTGCTTCTTGGAATATTATCGTGAGCGGAAGGTTGCGTAACATCACTAGAGAAGTATAGAGAGATAATATCAGTCAATGGCAACGCAGTCATCTCACAATTGTGATTTATCGAAATTTTGAAAATATCACTTGTGTTTTTAGCTAATCTGTAATGGAAACCCGCCTAATGTTTCAAACAGCTTTTTTGCCACCAAACTTGGTTTTTTTTTACAGAGACACGACTGCATTTCCACTGAGGATAGTGCCACAAAAAGCAAATGTGTTTTACAGAGACACAACTGCATTTCCAGCCAGGATAGTGCCAACATAGATCAGTTGTTTTCTTTACCAAGACATCGCTGCATTTCTTGCCAAGATAGTGCCATGAAAATAGGTTGTTTTTTACTGAGATATCACTGCTTTTCCAGTCATATTATTCATTAATTCACGTATTCATTTTCTGGAACAGCTTATCATGTGAAGGGCTACGGGGAGGCTGGAGCTTATCTGAGCTGACATTGGGTGAGAGGCGGGTACTCTGGACAGGTTACCAGAATATCATAGGGCTGACACATCAAGAGATGACCATTTGCGCTCACATTCTCACCTATGGCCTCTGCGTTTCTAGTTGAAGAGTGCCACAAAAAGCATTTGTTTTTTCCAAGATATCACTGTGTTTCTAGCCAGAGTAGTGCCAGGAAAAGTGGTTGTTTTTATCAAGACATCAATACATTTTCAGCTTGAATGGTGCCATAAAAGGCAAAAATTGCCTCTCGAGCTAGGATAGTGCCTTTTTACTCAGACGTCTCTGCGTTTCCAGCATAGAGTCACCAGAACTGGGTATTTTTTAGCCAAAATATGATATTTTTCTAACCATTAAGATATATTTTTTTGTATTTAAATCCAACCACACATTAACAACAATTAGGTTAAAACATGACGTTGAAATCTATCCGCTTTATAATAACGTACAATCTAACATATCCATGGTTCGCATGTACATTGTTAGCATCTATTCTGGTGATTGGATTGGATTTACTTATTTTGTTAGTGTGCGCAATGGGTTCATAACAAATATATGGAATCATTATTGATTGTTGTTACACCATTTTCTATGTTTTCAACATTCTTAGTATCTTTAAATAAAGAATCAACAAACTAGTGTATGGCTGGACCCCCATCACTTCCACTGGATGCATGTCAGGAAGGGATCTTTTAATGGCCTGTATGAATGGGAGGAAGCAAAAGCTGTTACAATGTTCATATTGGCACCTGACTGTTGTTTTAATATAGACTTTAAAAAATGTGAACTTATCCTTTAAGGCAGTCAGCCTACCCAGACATAAATATAGATGTGATGAGCATATAAAGGGCCATATACAGATGCATCACAAATAAAATGAAAAAACCTGAATAACCGAGTAAAGAACCATGACGAATGCTGACGTTTTGTGTCACCAGGCTCACTGCACGGTTTGATGTGTACAAAAATACCATCGTCAAAACACTAAATGAGAAAATGTGTTTTGGAAAATGCTGTTCATCTCCTCAGTCGATTTTCACACACTCAAATAATCTGACAAGGTTCACTGACACTGTTCTGTAGGCTTTATGTTAGGTTTTACTTTTGATTTGTCACCCATCTGTATATCTGGTGAAATATATCTGAAAGGTTTTCTGGACAAATAATCCAAGCACCAAAAGCACAACAACAAAATAGGATGTGGACTAAATAAAGAGAGACGCTTGACCCAACTTCATGGTGTCAATTGCAAGGGGTCTGGGAAGTCAATACCTGTCCCATATTTTAGCCAGTAACTGTTTAACCCTTGAAAGCAAGGCAAATTGGTTTGATTTCCCTCAGAATCATGGGGAGAAGGCAACAATCCTAAAAGCAAGAAATTAGTAAAAAAAAAAGTTGTAAAAAAATTCCCTGAAAATAAGTTAAAAAAAAAACAACAAGAAAATGACCTAAAAACGTATTAAAATGAAATAATATTTGAAAAAACAATGTTTTTTTTCTGTAACATATTTATAAATATAAAATTAATATGATGATAAATATGGGACTCTGAACCCTTTTCTTTTTTCCTTGGATAACTTTGCTAATCTTCCCCTGTTTTTTAAAACAAAAGGGGTCAAGTAGCTTGTGAAACGAGTCTGAACAGAGCATAAAAGTTTCAAAGGGTTAAACAGTTGACTTTAAACGGAAACTCCACAGATTATATATTGCAGTACCATCTGAACAGAACTAGCTGGAATCATGTTTTTTATTGATGTTAGGAACGTCTTCATCTTTTGTCTTTGTGTGTCTTAGGTGATGGTGTTTGTCCACGCTCGTAATGCCACAGTGAGGACGGCCATGGGGCTGATCGAGATGGCAAAGAACCACGGAGAGACATGCTTCTTTCAACCAGAGCAGGGTCCAGACTATGGCCAGTGTGAGAAACAGGTACAAAAGTTTCAGCCTTCATCTCTTTAAAACAGGAAAGTCATCAATATATTAGTTCAGTTTCTAAACAGAGTTTAACAAAATTGTTTTTTCTATACTCATTTTGCAGATTAGCATATTACGGAGCCCCTTAAGGGACAATTTTGCGAGATCTCGCAAAATTATTGCGATCTCGCAAAAGTTCGTCCTTATTTTTTTTTTCACCCATCAATTTTTTTTCTCCCCCATGTCACTTAAGGGGCTCCGTACCATATTGATAAATTCCTTATTCTGTCACTGATATTAAGATAGTCAGTTTGAACCACATATCTGCATTTATATTATTAACCCTTAGGGACTGTTTTGCGCATTTTACACGGTTAGTATTCTTCATTTTTTGGTCATTTTGGCTGTGTTCATGCATATCGCATACATTTTGGCAAGATTGTGTGTTTTTGTTAAATCTTGGAATTTCCAGCTCAGCTCCAACAATAAGTCTAAAATATACCGTGGAAACTAAATTCTATAACAGTGTGGCATCATGATAAAAACCTGGTATTAAAAAGGTTAAAATTCTGAAAATTCATGAATATTTGATATTTATGATTAGGACTGTTGTTTGTTAAAAAATAAACTCAATGAAAGTAGAAAATCATATTAATGAAAATAAATATATGTAGTCTAATTTTGAAAAGCATAATTTGTGTTCAGAGTGGTCTGAGTGTGAGTATCTGACACTGCCCAAAAAAGTAATAGCATAAAAATCAGCATTGCTTCAAATCATTGACTTATCTTAGGCTGTGATAAAAACAAAAACAAAACAAAAAAACGACTTAGTTGTAATATATTGCAGTATATTTTTTGTGTGCTTTTTTTATCCTATAAAAACTTGTTGGCATCATGACAAAACCCTGGCATTTAAAGGGTTAAAATTATTAAATTAATGAACATTTGATATTCATGATTAGAACTGATGTCGGTTAAAAATTAACTCATTGAAAGTGAAAAATAATATCAATGTGTAATATTTTTTAAAGCTTGATTTTTAAAAGTGCATTTTATGTAAAGAGCAGTGCAAGTGTGCGGCATATGAAAGGGTTAACAACAACACTGTTGGTGCTGTCAGGCTCTCTGACAATATTTTCGGTTTCCTAAATAGTCATCTCTCCAAGCCCAAAAGTTATTAGAGGTTATGATATTGACTGCCAAGCTATGATTAGAGGTGATGCTTCCTCACTTTTATTTATTTATCTATTTATTTCCCAAGACAAAAAGTTTGTCTGTACATACAAGCAAGTAAAGCCAACCAAAATCAGCAACAAAAAAACAAAATAAAGCCATTAAGTTAACATGAAAGGTTCAGTCACATCACTATTTCTATTTTCGGTGACATTTGAGTGCCATCTGTTTGTTTAAATGGAGCTGCCCTGTCAAGTAAATCTGACCAATTTACTCATTGGATCCATAACATTAGTGAATTTTGACATGCAAATTTGTGCAGCTATTAGAAAAATATCTTTGTCAACTCTTCCAAATCCACTTTTATATAACCCTCCTGTGTTGCCGTGGTAACTTGTCCACAAAATGATGTATAGCTAATAAGACACTTACCTGCATCTCTTGAATAAACTTTGTTGTCTGTTTAGACTCCAGACTAGCTGGCATGTCTCCAGCTAGCAAGTAATTTTGCTTGATTCTGAACCAATTTAACTTTCAGTCAAAATGCTCTAGTTTACAGTTAGGTATTAAAAGTGAGCTTATACAAAGTCTTCCCCTTCAATTCAACATTATTCATTAAAGTTAATAAAAACTAGTAAATCAAAAAGAGGAACAAAAAACAATAAAAAAAGAAAACTAAAACACACTAACTAGATGATTAAAAAACACATGTTGCAACAAAGAAAGAGAAAAGAAATTAAAAAGAAAAAAAAATAGACAGAATTTTGAATAATTTAAATGTGCAAGAGTTGCAATACATATAGATAATTCTGATTCGATAAAATATATTAATATATTTTTTAAATGTGGTCTTACACCCAAAGTTCCTCCTGTGACAAAACAACAAAACCAGAAGAGAATTTACAGAGCAAAACAATTTAATTTAAATTTAAAAATCTGTGGGGCTGATATACAACTTATACAAATAGTTTTCAAGAGAAAATCCCTTTTTTTGTGATGTATTTAATGAGTTTCTCGGACTAACCCACTACACATTATCTGGTTATAAGAACTGAAGCTGCAAAGCCAAAAGAGAACAGATATGACAAAAGAATGGAGAACACTGGGTATCTTGACTTACAGCTCATTATTGCTGTCACTCCATACAGCCGTGCTGCTGGTTTGCATGTGTGGACAGACATGAGAGCAGAACAGCCATTGTGCATGTGTGTGCGTGTGTAATTAATGGTCCCTGTGCTGCGAGCGCACACAGAGGTGGAGCCATGTTCTCCCTCTGAGGATGGTCACTCAGACTCCCACCTCCCATATTCAAATGTGCTGCAACAGAAGGCAGAGTGATAAATTTAGTAACCTTTTCCTTCATTCCCTGGGGCTGAGCCAAGATTGATGCGCCTCTAATCTCTCCTCTTTTTTTAATGGGATATGTATACAAATCAGATCACTTTTCATGCTTTCTAAAACTGGAAATAGAGACAAGAGATTACGTCGGGGGACTAAAAATGGTGCATCGTGGCCTGGTTAGTCTTTGAAACAGTACTTTAAAAGCATTTGTGCAGCCGTTCCTACAGTGCATTGTACATGAATGGATCGTGTTGTATGTGCACTAACTGTACATTAATTTACTTCCAGCCCTTCTGCCTGTGTCCCAACATAATGAGTATTATCCACTCCATTAGTCCGTCTTTGAGTGTTTGTCGGCCCGGGCCTGCTCTGGCGAAGGAAGCGGCATCAGGCTGATTCCACTCTAAGCCCACACAGAGATAATGCACTGCTTATTTGCACTCTGGAAATTGCCCCCCATTAATATTTATAGGTGTTTTTTAATCTCCAATATGCATATGCAGTGAAATAAAGCACCTCTAAGGTCAGTCATATAATTTAGAGTTTATTTATCAAGCTTTGAAAGTCAGAAGCGATTCGGCTGTATTTTTCTCTCTCCTAATGTTATTTAATTGGCTTAATCTCGGGGGCTTGGAGAGGCTGCCAGTCAAGCTTAGATATCTTAATGCACCCACTCTAATCAATTCTTGTTAAATACAGTTTTTTGGTGAGCCAATGATTATAAGTGCTGTTGAGTAAAATAATGAAAACATTCTCCAAAAGGGCATTTTACTCAACAGCCCTGCCTTTTGATCATATGTGTACTTAGTGTTAAAATGGTGTGCGACAAAGAAAGCTGTGTGTGGGTGGAACTGGGAAACTTTGAAAAGGATGCTTTAAAAGTGCCCCTAATTCTTGGGCTGTAATAGCGGTGTCATATACAGTTAGCATCGGAGCATTGAGGGAATACTGCTGAGAGTATTGCTGATGATGAATTACATGTGCTTATGGTCAGCAAAATGTTGTGGTCAGCACAAACCCAGAGCTGGTCCCAGCCCTGTGGCCTTATTAAGGTTGAAATAACTCTGTGGGACAAAACAGACACTGTTAGTTTAACACTCACACAGAATTGCTTTCTCATTGTGGACAACGACACCATGTTATAATTTTTTTTTTTTAGTACATCAGGGACCTGCTAATTCAACTGGGTGCAGTGCGTGTCCAGCTACTTAGCATTGGCAAATGAGTTTGGTAAGAAACAAAACGCCCCCCAGATTTTGTTTTTTAAAAAACAAAATGAATAAATTCTGTTCAAATTCCAATGTAACTATGTAACTATAACAAAATTATAGTTATAGTCATATTAGTATGATTACTGAAAATTAGCACTTAGTGTGTGGTGGCATACAATATAAAAATAATGGTTGTAGCCACCATGACAACACCCTTTGGTGTGTGGAATCCAGATTTAAAGCCTTGAGTTCGGCATTTTGGCTGTCACCATCCTGTGTTTTTGAAGCCAGAGCTGACAATATAAGGATGCAGGACAAGGTACTATTGAAAGGTCTCTGTAGGTGGGTGCGGTTGGGGTGGGGGTGGGGTGGTTCTGCATCTTTATCATAAAATCATCATTATATCTGATGTTCTTGTATGTTTCCATTGTTTCCTTTTTCCTCTGCAGCAGGTTGTCACTTGCATTTCTTGTTTGTTTTGTTTTTTTTCTACATCGTTGATCAATCATGAAATCATATCTAACGTTTGTGTGGGTCTGTGAACACAGCGCAGCAGGCAGAGTTTCTATGACTTCCTTTTTTTGTCCCTCTGCAGCAGTTTCTCACTCACGTTTTTTTTAATTTCTTTCTACTTCATTACCATAAAACCATAGCTGACCTTCTTGCAGGTCCATGAACACAGCGCAGCAGGCAGAGTTGCCATTGCTTCTTTTTTGTTACTCTGCAGCTGTTTGTCACTCATGTTTTTGTTTGGTTTTCTTCCTAAATCATTATCATAAAATTATATCAGACATTCTTGTCAGTCTGTGAACGCAAGTTTCCAATATTTCTTTTTTTTCCCTCTGCAACAGTTTATCACTAGCAGTTTTGTTTGTCTTTTTTTTTCTACATCATTTTCATAAAATCATATCTGATGTTTTTGTGGGTCCATGAGTTTTCCTTCACTTCTTTTTTTTAGCTGCAGCAGTTTGTCACTGGATAATTTATCTGTCGATCTGTTCACAGCTGATCAGATCACATCAATGGATGAGAGGGTGGTAGCAGATGTTAGTCAATAGCGCTCCTAATAACCAGCCCAGCTCAAAAAATCTATTGGCGTATGATTTATTTGTGGCAGCACGACACAATTAATTTAAATGTTAATTATCTGCATCATGCTTGATTACTTGAAAGCTTCAGAAGCTGCAACTTACCATTCTTTATCGATAAACCTACCGAATATTTGCTCCATTAATCATCTGGTCAATAAAACACCGTAAACTGGGAAAAGATAGATAGATCACAATTTCCAAAACTCCAAGGTGATGTATTCCAATTAAACATTTTCCAACCAACAGTCACCCCAAGCGATATGAGTTTAGTTTAACACAAAACAAAGAAAATCAGGAAAGCATCATAACTGAGAAACTGGAAATACTTTTTTTGGTATGTCAGATTTTTAAAATAGTTGACAGTTTTCTGTCTGATCAGTCAAAGCGTGTCATTGATCCCTGTGACTGTTTTATTGTGTAATCCCAGTATGTAAAAGTAATCTGGGTGTGAAGCTACTTTAACCCTTTGTAATTTGTTTGATTTCATTCAAAAAATAGAAAGAAATAAAAGTTAAAAACAAAAAAGGAAATAACCTGGGGAAAAGAGCACAAAATTCAAATAAAAATAATAATAAAATAAGATATATAGTCTCTCTGTAACACAACTTTGAAACATATATAAATATTATGATTAGAACTCTATTTTTCTAGACATTTTCCCCTTTTTCATGTTTTTTTAATATATTTTTTAAATAATTTTTAATAATTCTCTTTTAGCTCTCTTTTTTTTTTTAACCTTTTACAGATTCAGCTCGTTGCATAGATTTGTGTACCTAATCCAGTATTGGAGGCATACTGGGATAGGTAACAAGACAACTCTAGTTTTTGTATCATTTATTTTGGGCATTGTCCATTGAATTGTTTTTAAGAGCCAGATGTGGGCCTTAAGTTATAAAAGGTTAAGAACTCCTGGTGAGGTAGACAGGGTTGTACAAAGTTTTGTCTCTCAGGGTTTTTTTTTTTTTGTTGTTTTTTTTCTGTCTATTGGGTTTGAAATTCAGCTTCTGTTAAAATTAAACATGTATTAAAAACAGCTAAAAGCTGATGTTTATGATCCCTTAGATTTAAATGCAATGAAGTAGAAAAATGACAGTGTAGGTGTAAAGCATTTCATATCACCTGAACCTATGTGCAGGGAGCCTCTGCGTTAAGCTCTCCCCAGCGAATATTGTATTCGTGAGCCCGTTTGACTTTCATTTGCTCCAACTCTGACAATCCAGCCTCCACCTCCCCCCGTCTGCCTCGTTTTTTTAGATGAATTCAGAGATGAAACCATGTGACTGGTTCCAGAGGAGAAAGGAGCTCTGCTGTGGAGGTGAAGAGACACCTTGTGGTCCCACGAGTCCATTACATAGATGATGTTACGGACCTATTGTAGGTTAGTGAGGGCTGTGAAGTGACACCTCTACAACTTAGCCATGGTTTCAGTGGTGGTGCGACAGATTTGTCTCTTAAAGTCTGGATGCATATTGCAGAAGGTGTTTAATTATCAATGTTGTACTTTAAAGGTAGAGATAGACAGTATAGATGTACTGCCACACCTTCACTTTCCTTGTGCGGCATCTCTCTCTTTAAACTCTGCATCTCTGTGATCTTCAGATGTGCGGCTTTCGTGTCATTTTGTTTGACAAGAGACACGGCTGCTGACACACTGATGCCTGCGAGCAGCGAGCCTCCAGGGACTCCACAGCAACACCAGAGTAGGCTCATTAATGTCTGCGTTTGCTTTCATTGGTGCTATTTTTACAAGTCTAGTCCACCACCGGTCCTTTCATTGTGTCAGATCTGTGACAGCCTGTCATCATGCCAAACCAGCTCCCCACTACAGTGATCAACAACAATGAGCCGCCTCAAAGGCGGCTGGAAAATAGGGATGACACAGCCGAGTGACAAACACACACACATCGTAAAAATGGCTGCTTTAAATAGAAACACGCTTTTTGTAAAGTAGTGGAACAGTGTGAAGAAGACTAGACAGTACCTCTCTATCCACTCTGACTGTTGTGCTGTTACAGCACATGTGCAGCCTTGAAGGCCTGCACAATATAAAACAATATCACAATACTTTTGGGCTATATCGTGATACCAGTGTCAAGCCCCATAGACCCCCATGTTAAAATGCCCAACTTTACAGCGAAATAAACAAAAGCTACGTCTAAAAAAATTACAATAAAGTTACCTTGTACCTTGTACCTTGTTTACAGCTTGGTAAAAAACACAGTTTTGGTCTTTGGTCATATCTAATTTTAATATTAATTTCAAATAATACAGGGGGCCTCAGAAGAAACAGCCTCAGAGAAAACGGACTCATTTATTTATTTATTTAATCAATTCAGTTGTGAGACGTCTGAAAGATGTGGCGGCCTCAGAGGGGAAAATATGAAACGTCATCAAGATGCAACCATAACAGCCCTGGCATGGCTTGATACAACCATGGGGTCGGGCCCTCGTTGATTCATTCCTATGAGAGCTGCTCAGTGGGCACATGAAGCCAAAAAAGCTCTCTTTCCAGGTTTAGAAATGTGTAAAATACCTGGATCTACTGGCCCATAGAGCACGTGTACAGCACCCAAGCATGGAGCGGGTAACTTCCACCAGAAGAGCGACTGACTTCAGGATTAGTGCCTCGCTAGCTTGAATGGGGGTCTAAAAAATGTAATCTTGCATCCCGTTTAGACTTACCAAATGTTATCAAAGTGCATAGCTTAAATCTAGAAAGTGGAATGAGTCTTTTAATGGGGGGTTTGACACTGACAAAAAATTATTTACTGATTCGCAGACATCTCTTTCCCAATGTAGGTCAATGGAGAAAAGTCTTTCTGGGCCCGTGGGCATCACGACTGACTCAAAAGATGTAATTCCACTTTTGGCCACCATGTAAAATTTGCATCAGTGCCTGGCGCACTTCCTGGGAGTTGTTCTGAGGCCGTGATGACGTTTCATGACTGAATTAAATAAATAAATAAATGAGGCCTATTCATCTGACACCTGACAGAGTTTTTCCTTTGACCTGCCTGCAAGAAGGGTTTCTTGCAGAGGCAACATAACCATCAGAGCCAAATAGTTCTTTTCTTGATATTGTAGGATTCTGTATTTGTTATTGTAACCCATTTTGAGGTGAGATTCTCTTTAAGCATCCAAGGTTTTTTGTATCTTACCTTCACAATCTGCTGTTTTGTTTTAATTTTGCAAAAATGAAATAAAATAAAAAATAATATGAATAACAATAATGTCGAACTAAGGTCAGACAAAATTTGAAATAGAAATAAACAAAGATCTGAGGCAAAACAGATGAGCGGGAAGGCTGATAATGATATTGATAATAATAATGATAATAGATTTTAACAACTCATACCAATAAGGGTAAAAACAATTAAAAGAATATAAGCAGTAAACATGAAATAATCACAATATAAAAGACAGAATAGAAGAATAAATCAAAAGACAAACTAAAATTATTTGATTATAATTTTATTTGATATTTAATTATTATTTGATTAATTAAAGTAGATGACATCAGTGATAAAATCTATAAAAATGGGGTTTTAGAAGTTATTTTAAAAGAAGTCACTGATTCCCCAGGTGTGTATTTCACCACTTCTAGATAGCAACATTTAGAATGCACATTTGCAGCAGCAAATGACAATTATTTTGGGTTAGATATGCAGCAAATGTGGCACATAAAATACAAACCAGATGAACTAAAATTAAGCTCATCAAGAAAATGACCTCATTAAATTGTAAAACTAAAATGGTATGGGATTTTGACAATGTTTTACAGTAGGTTTGGTAGATATTCATCTGATATGCAGCTGAAGCAGAATGGAATATTGAGAGACGGAGGCAGATCGTGATAGCAAAGTGGAGCAGAGAGGCTGTGAGTGGAAACTCATCCTCCTACTCTCTGCTGTCTGTCCAGCATTTTAACAGCCAGCCTCTCTGAGCACCAAACATTATGACTATCAAGGGCTACTAAATGAAACCAACAATTAGCCACCCTGCTGCCTAAATTTCACAAAGTAAATGGATAGTTTTGGTCCTCGTGACACAGTCAGTGTTGGTCGGAATGCCGTGAGACACCACAGACCACATTTGCAACCTTTTTAGTGGGCTGTTACACTCTGAAATCTCAGCTTTGAAGCTTTAATAATCTGCATCACAATTCTGATCCATGTTTCTAAAAAAAAAAATGTTTTTGTGTCCCCTGAACACTTTTACTCAAAGGACCAGGGATCCATGAGTGCTCAAATGAAATTGTCAGAAATGTAAAAGCAGTTAGTTACACCTACCACTATTTAGTGGCCCTCAGAGGAGCTTTGACAACCTCTTGAATCGTTGATTTGGGCTCCGGTGTTGGCTGCTGTTCTTTACATAGTTGCAGCAGTGACAGACAGTAAGTGGAGCTGGCAGCTGGCTGTCTGTGGACAGAGTGAGCTCTGCGGCAGGAGCAGCAGCGAGCAGCAGGGCCTAATGGGACCTGATCAGGAGCTTAGGTCACTGCCATCTCAAATACAGCCATGGCACAGCAGACATCAGCGCTAACTCACCTTAGATTAGAGGCTGGAAGCATGGCTGTAACGCACTCTGACACCTCAAAGCAAAGCCTCATCCATGGCATTTCAATTACCTGCCTTCCCTGGCTCATGTGGATCTCAACAGTGCACAGTGCACAACCAGGCCCCGAGGACTCCCACCAGGTGCCAGTTTGCCCTGGTTTCAGGTTGTAGGTGGATACAGACAGTGCAGTAGGATTGTTTTTTTTGCTCTATTTTGTCATTTTTGCGTGGTTGTCCTCTGAATACATCACAAAAAGCATAGAACTGGCAGCAGTGGAAGGGTACCAGCAGAGCAAATGCAATGCCACATCAGTAGCTGGGTGAATATGCTTGTGCACCAAAGGATCCACATGTGTGAACTGTTAAAGGTTGTATGTCGTGTTGTCTGACCACTACTACCACCAAAAGTATTTTTACAGACCTGTTGTGAATGTCCACTCTCAAAGGCAAGGCAGCTTTATTTGTATGGCATATTTCAAACAATAGGGCAGTTCAAAGTGCTTTCCAGCTTATTTCCCCCAGAAATTGGCCGGCTCCGATCCGCCACTGCAGACAAGCAAATAGATTACACTCTAGTCTATGTGTTAACTTCCACTGACTCTGCTGCAATGTGAAGCAACTCCATGTCAGCTCCAGCAGTCCGGACTCTTGTGGATCAGATACGCAAGGCTCCATTTTTTGCCAGACGCTGGAGCACTTTGCATAAATTCAGATGAATTAAGCAGAGAGCAGACTGGAAGTGAGACAGCGACAAATCATTAAAATATCCTATTAATTTTCAGAATAAAACACGCCGTGTTGACGTCCGATCGTTTTTTACATAACTACATAAACAAAACATCACAATGGATGGATCCAGGCCTGGAGTCAACAGGTCAGAGGTTTTCAGAGGTCACTACCTACACCATGGGTGAGGAGAAGCCAATTATGGAGGTGGAAAACCACAAAAGTATTAATGGCAACCATAGAAAGGAAATGACGTGGAACAACATATCAGGAGTTATGGGAGTGGATGGTGCGCTATTATTAATCAGCTTCTGTACTGATATAATGTGATTCTGTAATTGCCGCAGGAACTCCTCGGTCTTGCCACTCCAGCTGATCTGGCAATGCTGCACCGTGCCGGACTCAAACCACAACCGGTGGGAGTTGACGGATGACAGAGCACAGCGCAAAACAGCAGCTGAGCCCTTCTGTAACACACATGAAAGTGGTAGAAATCCAGGGTCACAGAGCTATAAAATATAAACACATAATTAAGGACGCAGAGTAAGAGGTAAAATATATCAAGGTTAAATTCAAATTTTGATTAAATGAATTTAATCACCATTAAAAATATGTGCAGATAAAAGGGTGCAAAGACAAAAAGGTAGGACAGATAGCAGGGCCTTTATACAGAGGGAAGAGATGACATGAGTCATGCATACAGTCATAAGCCACATTTCAACCAAAAACTGTTGTACCTTTGAAACCAAAAGTACAGGGATGTAACTAGACCCTAAATCGGTTCAGCATTTTCACCCGCTGCTCCATACAGCTTTCGCTGTGTTTGCTTGTTCACCGGTGATACAGAGAAACGTCTGCACCTTGTTTGTCCGCAGATTGGGGCTGCATGCCAACACTTGTAGAACAAACTAAAAAAAGGCTGGAGTGAGAGTGATGGGATGTTTAAAAGTAGTAGGTTTTTGCATTGGCTCCTTTTCAGGTAACTGCAGAGGTTTAGTACAGCTGGAGCGCACAGCAATGACACTCTATCACGTATTGAAGATTCACTAATTTCTAAAAATTTGTGTTATCCAAGAAAGACAATAAAAACAGATGAAGTGGTCAGTTAAGGTTTTTTGATGGATTCACATCTTCAACTAATGAAGGGTTCCATTGATACCATCCACAACTTTTCAAAATGGAAACACAAAAAATGCAAACTAAACTGAACTGAACTGAACTGACGTGAACTGAACTGAAGCTATACCTTCTTAAAGGCATTCAGTCATTCAGATTTCCCGAATTGAGCCTAAACTAAAGCTGCAGGTGGTAATACTTGTTAGTACCATTTAGTCATAATTCTTCTACCCTTGTCCTATTAAACAAAGGCAGTATTGATCTTCACTGGGAAGCCAGTGAGGGATCATGTCCTTGAATCAGCACTAGCCTCAGCCATCACCAGTCACACAGAGACATACATCAGAGACTGCAGGTGAAGAGAGGGTTGTGTTAAACGGAGCAAAGAGGAGCTGATGAGTAAGTACAGCGTTAGAGAGAGAAGGTTCCTACTGCAGTGTATTGTTCTTTATTTATTTATGAATATAGTTTTTGGCCGGAGCGCAACAGCACAGCCAGCCCTATTAACACAAATGTCTGACACTGAGAGTGATTCCTATACGCCTAATCCAGATATATAAAAAAAACTCCCATGAGATTTTGTGTTTCAAGTGATTATTTTAACCCAAACCTTCAGTTGTCCCAACAATAACCAAGTGTCTTGTCACACCGTTAAATAGCGGGACAAGAATATTTTGGAAGCGGCTCAAGAGAGTTTTGCAAATCTCAGTTGAAGTTACACCATTGGGGCAGCTGTGGCTCAAAGGTAGAGCGGGTTGTCCTCCCATTGCAAGGTTGGTGGTTTGATCCCCAATTCCTCTAGTCAACATGTTGAAGTATCCTTGGGCAAGATACTGAAACCCAAATTGCTCCCTAAGCTGCACCATCAGAGTGCGAGTGTGTATGAATGGTTACTGAGTAGCAGGTGACACCTTGTAAGGTAGCCTCTGCCGCCAATGTGTGGATGTGACATATAGTGTGAAAGCGCTTAGAGTGGTTGGAACACTAGAAAAGCGCTATGCAAGTGTAGTCCATTTACTATTAGTGGTCAGAAAGCCCCTTCCTGTATCTGTTTCAAATTAAAAGTCATCTAGCACTTCATACATGATCCAGCCACATACTTGGTTTTGTTTTTTTTTTTGTTTTTTTTAATTTTATGTTTTATGAATTAAGTGTTTTGAGTATGTTGAAAATTACTCCATTCTAAAGTATGTTGTTACAAATGACATTTGAATGGTTCCAGCCCTTTTAAAGTCAAAATATAAAATACTGAAAAGTCATTAAAATACACATTTCTGATACAAATAACACAAATGCTGCCCATTGGCTGAATAATCTGCCAGTGGCGTATTCCTGCTCCAAAATCATTATATCCGCCTTTAGAATTCTAGTCAACCTCTGATTCAGACAATATGGCCTATAGCATTTCAGAAATTTTATGTATTATTTTTTATGTATCAAGGTAGTTTTTTAGCTATTAGTCATTGCAACATGAAATTGATCATCTCCAGTATGTTTCATTTTTGTGTCCTTTAGAAGCTAATGACTGACACTGAAGTAACCAACAGGTAGATATAATATCTTATAAAGGCTAAAGCTAAACTTTTTTTTACATTAAATAAGCCAATTTATTGTCAAATTAAAAAATTATGTATTGTCATTGTTAAAAAAAACAACTAAAAAGCACAGCATCTCCCAGTTACGCTTTTTTTTTTTTTAAGGGAAGAGTTGCATACGTGCGTGCCATCCATCATCTCACATTGTCTCCACATTATGGAAGAAAATCTTTCCCTCTGTGGCATTTTCCCTCATCTTCAGTCAGACACTCGACCTACTGCACAGTCGGTTTCTTTAAGTCTCAGCCCTCCACGTTCATCCACAACGTTTGCATACAAATCCAGACAGCGCAGCGCAAACACTCTGTGTGTGTGTGTGTGTGTGTGTGTGTGTGTGTGTGTGTGTGTGTGTGTGTGTGTGTGTGTGTGTGTGAGGCAGACAGCTGCTGGCAGTAATGGGCTTTCTCTTTGCAGTGCAGAGGAGTGCTGGGCACTGACCTCTATTTAGATGGCCAGAGAGAGAGATAAAGTCCTGTGATGAGGACTCCCCTCAAGCCCAGCGAGGTCACAGCTGCTGTCACTCACCAGCACACATCTCAATCTCACCGACTGTGTGTGTGTGTGTGTGTGTGTGTGTGTGTGTGTGTGTGTGTGTGTGTGTGTGTGTGTGTGTGTGTGTGTGGGGTCTCTTAGCTGCACATGTTCTTTTACAGTGCGTCAACACCTGTGCATTTTATTTCAATTAACCTTAACAGCCTGGTAATACCTTTGTGAAGCTGATCTGTGTCAGGTGCACTTTGTCGTTTTTAAGCTAGAGTCAGTGCTGGATGTCTAGATTACACTAACTCATCATTCTCACAGTCAAAATTATTCAAATTTACAGATCTTGTAGAATTTCAAGTAGCACAGGAAATGTTTAAGGCTGAAAATAACCTACTACCAGGGAATATTTAAAAGTTGTACAGTGAGCAAGAGGGGGGGTTATGATTTAACGGGAAAATTTTATTTCAAAACTTAGTCTTTGTACCACCAGGAGAAGTTTTTGTACATCAGTCTGTGGAGTGAAGCCATGGAGCAGTTTCAGTGTGGATCTAAAACAAACATAAACCAGTTTAACCCTTTAGGGCCTGTTGTAATATGACACACACTCATATCGCTCTGTGCACAAAATGCGCTTCTCAGAATCAAACTTTAAAAAATGTTATATATTAATATTATTTTGTAATTTCATTCAACGTCAGTCCTAATCATAAATATCAAATATTCATAACTATACAGATTTTTAACCCTTTAAATACCAGGTTTTTGTTATGATGCCATTATCCT
The DNA here is from genome assembly GCF_026936395.1 of Plectropomus leopardus. Taxonomy (NCBI): domain Eukaryota; kingdom Metazoa; phylum Chordata; class Actinopteri; order Perciformes; family Serranidae; genus Plectropomus; species Plectropomus leopardus. The sequence goes on from NC_142186.1 coordinate 3,043,717, forward strand.
TATAGAACAAAAAATGTGAGTATACTACATGTAAAGTAGATTTATTATTATTATTATTATTATTATTATTATTATTATTATTATCATCACAGCCTAGGATATGACAATGATTCACAACAACATCAATTTCTATACTTTTTTTTTGTGCGGTGTCAAATACTCATGCTCATACTGCTCTGCACACAAAATGAGCTGTTCAAAATCAGGCTGTAAAGAATATTATACATTAATATGTTTTTCTACTTTTATTCAGTTTGTTTTTTTATCAGTCCCATCATAAATATCAAATATGTATTAATTTTTTAGAAGTTTAACCCCTCAAATCCCAGTTTGTATGTTTTTCATGATGCCACTATGTTTTCAGATTTTAAAAAAATAACAACACAAAAAGAACAGTTTTTAATATACTACATGCTTAATAGATTATTAATGTTTTGATGATCACAACTTCGGATATGCCAATGATTAGCTGCAACATTGATGGTGAAAAATCGTAAAAATGACACCCAGATATAATACAATGCATGTCTTTATGCTTTGATGGCTGTGGGATCAAAAGTCGCAGTTTGAATGGGTTTCAGTGGAACATTGTTTGCACTTAACAGTATGGATATAACAATTTAGTTTCCACAGTGTATTTTAGACTTATTGTAGGAGCTGAGCTGAAAATACCAATATTAAACAAAAGTACACAGCCCTGCCAGAATGTATGCCATATGCTTGAACACAGCCAAAATGATAAAAAACTGAAGAAAGAAAAGGGCGTAAAATGCACCGAACAGCCTCTAAGGTTTGAAATAATAAATGAAAACATGATTTTCACAAGGCACAGGGATGAAGAGGGGGTTTGACAATCAACAGCTGTTTACAAGGTTTACTGTTTATTTATTTGGTTACTTAATATTTATTTTTTCCTAGTTCATCTTCCATTTTTTTGTAAATAATAATGTAAGTTTGTAGATATTTGATTTTGGGTATGTGGGTGTATGCATATGTTGAATTAGCGTATAGGTTTAGGTGGGATTAAATTCATTCTTCTGACTCCTTTTCAAATAAGTAAACCAAGTCATCATGTGTTTGACAATTTCTTTTGATTTTATGTTTATAAAAAAGGATTCTGTCTATCCATTTGCTTGAATGATTTTTTTTCTTTTTTTGCATGTTCTAAATAAATGTTCAAATCAAATGTGTTAGAAAAATAACAGCAATAATGATGACTTTGGTCTTTTTTTTCAGTCTTCTTGATATTTGATTTGTGCTTCTGTTTGACTCTGAACACCCAAACCCCCCCATTGCTTGTCGCTTTCCTTGACCTTTCATTCAAGCACTTTTTTTTTTAGATAAAAAACTGTCAAACCTTCTCTTTCAGATCCAGCGCTCCAGAAACAAGCAGATGAAGGAGATGTTCCCAGAAGGCTTTGGGATCCACCACGCTGGCATGCTGCGCTCTGACCGCAGCCTGATGGAGAGCATGTTCTCCAAAGGCCACCTCAAGGTGCTGGTGTGCACTGCGACCCTGGCCTGGGGAGTCAACCTGCCGGCTCACGCAGTCATTATCAAGGTTCTGTTTCTTTGTTTTTGCTTCCTCTCTGGCTTTTTAGACGTCATGCTTTGTCTCCTGCTGTCTTCTTTCTTGCTTGTATTTTCTGTAAGCACACCTTGAAGCATCCGGGTAAAGTAAGTCACCACCCTGAGGTGATAGACCCACAGGTACCCCAGAGGCTCCAATTACTAAGTAATTGGTAATTTCATGTATTGCAGTTTTGTTAATTGAATTGAAACAAAACACACTGACTTTAAGTCAGTGCCCTTAAAGTGGCTCGTAACATTTTACACACTATCAAACCCCGATTGTGCTCTTTTTTGCTGAAAATATAAATCTTTTAACTGTCTCACAGATATATATTGTTTAATTTTGGCTTAATTTTTGGCTTCAACCCTTTGAAACCTAGGTCAACATCACTTTTCTTGTGCTACTTTCAGATGCCTTTTTATTTATTATTTATTTATTCAAACCTCTGGACTATGAGCAAATACTGTAGGTTCAATTTTGCATTTATTGAAGGTTTTCAAGCAATTTTTTTTTTAATTTTCTTTTTTTTTTGAAAATGTATTATTATTTCCTTTAAAAAATGTGTACATACATATATATATATATGTGTATATATATATATATTCCCATTAAATGACACAAGTTTTCGGTCATTTACCTTCTCATATTTCTAAAAGAAATCAAGCTAATTTGCTGAAGTCCCAAAGGCTTTCACAAATTTCTGTTTATTAAAGATTTATGTTAATATTGGAATTAAATTTAATTAGATCAAATTAAAAATCAAATCGTTGAGAACTGTTAAAAAAATGTAATCTGCTGTTGCTAAATCAGCTTTAACAATATTGGCATTAAATGTGATCAAGCCCCATCCCGATTATTAAATGCACAATCTTACCATTAATGGTAGCCTCATTCAAAGGTGCAGTAGCATTAGTTTGTGTTATAGTTTCTGACATTAAGATAGCTATTTGTTGTGCAGATGCACATACATTAACTTGAAGAGAAATTTTCATTTTAATTTTAAATTTCCATATGAATTGGCACTCACCATAATCCATTTTTTACATTATTAAAAAGGTTCTTCTCTTATTGTTGCACTGCAGGTGAAACACTTATAGTTATTTCATTCTGAGCATATTTTAAATGAGCAGCCTTTTATTCATATGTAACAAGATATTTACATAAATACACATTGTGCGTATGTTTCAAACCCTCTGAAGTCTCATGTGTCTTGTGTCTCAAACAGGGAACTCAAATCTATGATGCCAAGCGCGGTTCCCTGGTGGATCTGGGCATCCTGGACGTCATGCAGATTTTTGGGCGTGCAGGTCGTCCCCAGTTTGACAAGTACGGCGAGGGCACAATCATCACCACACACGAGAAGCTGAGCCACTACCTGACCCTGCTCACCCAGCAGAACCCCATAGAGAGTCAGTTCCTGAGCAACCTGGCCGACAACCTCAACGCTGAGGTCAGACTCCCAACGTCCTGTTTGGACATGATTCACATTCATGTTTTCTCCGTTCTCTCAGTCTAAATATAAAATTATTATTTTTTTCTTTCTGAAAAAATCAAATCAGATGTGGAGAGGGGGGTTTGAATGTATTTCTGGTGGAAATTTAAAGTGGAAAGGGACAAAAATGTAGTAAAATCTTGACAGATTTTAGTTTCATCATCTTGTAAAATGTTGGGGGAAGCTTCTTCGTATGAGTCCGCCTGTAACACAGAGCTATGTGATGACCAAATATTCACCATTCTCTGTGTAATTTTTTATTACTGCTAATTAGGCAATCTCATTTGAAATTTTTGGAATTAACGTGTTTTTAACGCCTGCTGTAATTATGTGCTCCATTTCAACACCTCACCATGTTCTAACACAGGGTTCGTATGCATTACGGAAACATATGGGTTATGATTTGAGTCATTTCCAGGTCAGGATAAGTATGGAAAAAGAAAAATATTTTTGTTTCCAGACAATAGAGTGGTGAAGGGATGACGTATTTTTGTAGGCCAACCAGTAAGTTAGCATCACACTGGTTCCCTCATCTTAATCCTTATGGGATTTTTGACTATCACCAAAAATAAGCTCTGTGATAAACACAAGTTTACGATACTTACAAGTTTTGTTCAGCATGACTCACAGATTAACTTTTGTGTGTTTTGAAGCGTAAATGAAATCACCAGAAGCGAAAAGCTATTGTTAGGCTATAAACCAACTACATCAAGGTCGCAGGACTTAAACTGCTCCAAATAGTTTCGACCTCTGATTTGATGCACTTAATTTTCGACAAAACTCTCCTGCTAGCGTGACCACAATCGAAAAATATAAACAGATAAATGTACAAGTTGGAGAGCTGCTGTTGCTGTAAAGCTGTAAAGCTGTAAAGGCGGCGAGTGGGTTTAATGAGTTTCTGTGTCCGCTGTGATGACGTCTAACACCCCCCGATAAACACTGTAGTCACATGTAGCTGCTTGTTAGGTTTGACAAGTAAAACCTTAAAAGTTCAAAAATTGGGCTTGTGCAGATGTATTTTCATGTTGCAGAACAAAATTTCTAAATAGAGTTAATCACAGACCTTATTTAAGTCGTTTTACCAAAAACCCATTCAAGACGAGGGAACCGAAAGTGCTAAAAGGCTAACGGACCTCTGCGTTTTAGGACTCATCACTTCATCACTCTATTGCCCTCATATGTTTTTCTAAAAGATCAAATCCAGAATTTGTAAAGATAAGAGTTACAGAGTGGTTTGTTTTTTTAATGGTATTTGGAGCAGGCAGCCATTGCATCCAAATGGTTTACCACTGTATGTGCAGGCCAGAGCGAGCTCGGTGTCATCAAAAGCAATGCAACAAGTATGGCGTGCGGCTGAAAGCACACTCATGCACAGAGCAGCCTGTAAAAAGCTCTGCACCAAGTGACTTCAAAACTGTAGCAAATGTAGACATCTGGGAACAAATTATTATGAGAGAAAATGTGGCAATATCTCTGAACTGCTTGTGTGCATAATATCCCAAATAACCAAATGTTAAGCTTGTCTGAGCATTTATGGATTCATTAGCACTGATGGAGTTTTCAGAAAAGTAAACACACTATGTTCCCTGCCTGAGGAAACCTTTATGGCTGCATTCATTCTCAGTGAAAAGTAGGAGTTACCTAATGTCTTGATAATTATTGCTGTTTTTATTTAGTACTAATGGACTGAAATCTGCTGATGCACTTCAAGCACAAAGCCTTTATCAGATTATATAGGACATCAATGATTTTTCTTTTAACAGAGCACATCATTCAAATCCACAATCAGCAGAAAAACAATGTACCAAAGTAGTAAAAAGTAAGAGTGAGTGACAAATAAAAAATGAAAAAGGCAAGAAAATGGAAGGAAAAGGAAGAATGGGTGCTGTTTTTTGTTTTCTGCTAAATGCTTTTTGAAGAAGTGCATCAGCAGATTTGTCAGTGAATTAGTGAAAATCCCCAAAAATAATGCTTATTTTGTTTTGATAACACATTGATTTTGTTGTTCCCTTTCATATCTATATGAAGTCAAAAGGTCTGAACTGTGCATTTTGAACAAAAGCATGTTGCAGTGTGAAGAAGTCTGACAGTGTTCGAGCATAGAGACTGCAGTGTCCAGGAGTGTCCACTAGGTGGTGACAGAGACCACTGATGTTATTGTCTGTGTGTAAGGACTCTTCTTCTCTCTCCTGGATTTAGATTGCTCTGGGGACAGTCACCAACGTGGAGGAGGCAGTGAAGTGGCTCAGTTATACTTACCTGTACGTCCGCATGAGGGCCAACCCACTGGTGTACGGCATCAACCACAAGGCTTATCAGGTCAGTTATCAGAATGGGATTCATTTTATTCTGCCTGTCTGTCCCTCAGAGATCACATCATACCAAGGCTTAATTTAACATCAATCTAAACTTGATTGCGACTGATTGAGCCACTCGTGTCAAATATTTCCAGAATTCTGATTATCAAAAGTTTTATTCTGCAAGAAACTAAACATAAAACAGCTTGGCAGAGAATGTAAATAACCTAAATATTTCAGTCCCATTACTAGAAATCTTCAGTGAATTTCAAAAGTAAGTATTTACATTTTTATTTTTTTTCCAGATGGATCCCTCGTTGGAGCTGTACAGGAAGGAGCTTGTGGTGGAGGCAGGCAGGAAGCTGGATAAGGCCAGGATGATCCGCTTTGAGGAGCGCACCGGATACTACGCCTCCACTGACATGGGGAGGACTGCCAGCCACTTCTACATTAGATACAACACCATAGAGGTACGCAGCGGTGTTTCTAGAATTTGAGGACATTGGGGTCTTAGCCCAGAGTATGGGGTTCGAGGGGGATCCTTCTGTGGGAATATTTTTAATGAGCTAGCTCTATTTTTATGCACATGGCATCTTTTTTACCCTTAAAGATGTGTTTGTTTGTTGTTGTTTTTTTGCTTTTTAGATTAGTTATGAACTGTGGTAAGAAAAAATATTGCAACACTTACTATAAACACCACGTCTGTAATGCATTATGAAGGCAGTCATAGTGAATTATAATGCATTCATAATGTTTTATGGCTACACTCATATACCCACATAATGCTTACTGATGCATTACATCAACAGTCCTAAAACATTATAGATGTCTTTTGGATCATCAAGGGTCTTTTGGATGTTTTTGACTAGTTATACACTAGAGGTTGAATGCTGGGGCTTATAATGCATTTTAAATATCTATATTCACCTATACACACATCAACAATTACCTGTTGTAAGGACTCAGTGTGATATAACAGCCCATGTTGTATCATACATTATCATTGTATGTGTTAAGTAACGTGAGGTGCAATGAAATGCATTTATAATAATTTATGCTCCATCATAATGTTTCATTGTGGGTGTTAAGTTAAGTGTAATCATTTTCATGAATTTACAAGAGTCTGTGCTGTATCATAGCATGATTAATGCGTACCATACACTACAGTACTTTGAAAATACATTTAAAAGACTGAAGTCTGATGCCCTCTCACAACTAAACACAAAGTATCAGAAAAGTTTTTGTCACTTAATCAGATTTTTCAAAGATGGGAACTTACAGGGTCACTATTTGCTAGATTATTAACTTCAAAAAGGAAAAAAAAAGACAGAAACTGTTGCAGCCCTTGAAATCCAGTGAGTATGCTATATGCTGAAGCTAGCTAGCTAGCTAACTACTGACAGACTATTAGCAAGCTAAGTTAGCTACTGGAATACAACTAGTCAAGAGCATCCCTAAGACCCTTGCCACTTATAATTCATTGTCAATCACATCTACAGTGTTCTATGACTGTTGATATAGTGCATCAGTAAGCATTATGTGTGTAGTTATAAAGCGGTATGAATACATTATAATTCATTTGTATAACTATAGGTGTGGTCTTCACTGACAGTGTCACCAAGAGTATTAATAGTTGGTAGTATCTATTATTGAGTAGGCTGCAGAAACAACTACGATCATTAAAATGTTTATTAACTAGATTTGGAAAATAGTTACGTGTATATATTTATGATAACGGTATGTCAGATAGAATGACTTATCCTGATCGCAACTCTATTAACCCTTTCTCTTCTTTTTCTCTCCTTTTCTGAAGACTTTCAATGAGCTTTTCAACTCTCAGCGAACAGAGGCAGACATCCTCAGTATCGTGTCCAAGTCTGAAGAGTTTGAACAGCTTAAGGTGAGAGGTCATCATGTGTAAACTACAAGAAAATTTTAGTTAAACACTGACATCTCACTAACAAATCCAAAATAAAAGTTGTAATTATTAACCTGTAGTCACCCACCAAGCAAAGGGATTTTCTTTTTTTTTCTAAAACATGGAAAGAAGGCAATGGGCAACTTGAGATAAAAATTGCCCAAAAAAATAGCTAGAAATTAGAAAAAATACAAGAAAATTACCTGGAAAAATAAAAGAATGACTTGAAAAAAGTGCTTAAAATAATAATAATTATTATTATGTAACATAATTTTGAATATATAATAATTTTTATCATAAATATCTGGACTTTTTTTCCCCATCTTATTTTTAAATTTTTTTTCTTAATCTACTTATTTCTTGAAATTATTATTATTTTTTTTTTTTATTTAAATTTCAAGTTTTTTTTTTCAAGTTGCTCACTGCCTTTTCCCCATGTTTAGGGGAGAAATCAAAACAGTTTACTGAAGTTTCAAAGGGTTAAGTCTACATTATAGCCAGGTGTACCCACAGTCTGAGTTCACATGTGCTTCGTGAGAATAAACTACATGATAAAATGTGAGTGCATCATGGTGCTGATGTGTGCCCGCAGGTCCGTGAGGAGGAGATGGAGGAGCTGGAGCAGTTGCTGTATAACTACTGCGAGCTGCCGGCTACAGGCGGCGTGGAGAACGGCTACGGCAAGATCAATGTCCTGCTTCAGACATACATTAGCCGAGGAGAGGTGGACAGCTTTTCCCTCATCTCAGACCTGTCCTATGTGGCTCAGGTGAGGGAAAATGAACAACACACAACTATACTACAAGATCAAACATTAAATCAGTAAATAAACCCTCAAAATCTCAATGTTCTGCTGACATGGTGGCCCAACAGTCACCTATCTGCATATAAATTCAAACTTCTTATTCTCTTTTTTTTGCTGCAGCTTTGCTCAGTGTTCTCCTTCTTGTCACAGCATTTGTTTCATAATAATAATAATAGTCATAATAATAATGTTAATACCTTTGTTTATATAGCACCTTTAAAAACAGACTTTACAGAGTGCTTTGATGAACAAAGCAGAGCAGAAATGAAATACACAGACGGCAATACTATGACAAAAAGCCAAACAGACCAACTGAACACAAGTGAGATGAGAGAACGAGAGTTAGGATCATATAAAAACCAGAGGGCAAATAATGCAAGATGCAGGACGCACACTGTCAGTGTAAAATAATACGAAAAAAAAAACTAAAAACAATAAAACAATCAAAAGGAAGTAAAAAAGATAAGACATAAATGAAAAAGATGAAAGAAATAAAGTGATAAAACTCAGATTAGTGGTTTAATATGATCATGCTTTTAATGTGCTGAAAACTACAGTGAAACTGAGACTTACACTGTGTTTTTCCAAATCTTTATATACCTCCAATTATGGTCTACACCGTGAGAAAGATGATCATTTTAGGAGAAACCTGAAGCTCACTGAAACACTGCACCCAATCTGGGAGAGAGTATTTTAAAAGACAGCATTGAAATGATTTTGGGTGGATGCCCTTTTTTAGTTTGAGCTCATACTGTACTGTATTGCAATAGTCCTGCAACAATTAGTCGATTAATCAATTCATTGATCAAAAGAAAATCACTTGCCTATTTTGATAATTGTGGGTAACTATTTTGATAATTGATTAACCTTTTTAGTCATTTTTAAAGCAACGAAGAAAAACCTTTGCTAATTCAAGCTTCTACAAAATTTGCAGATTTTATTTGTTATACGTGATAGTTAATAAAAAATAATTTGAGTTTGGGACTGTCGGTTTGACAGACGAAGCAAATTGAAGTTGTCACTTTTATCTCTGGGAAATTATGATGAACGCTTTTTTTTTTTTTTTTACAAATTTTCAACATCTTGTAGACTAAAAGTGATTAAAATGAAAAAGACACTGAACATCAGCACATCTGAGATTACTCATTCATCTATCAGAAAGGACTTAATTCATTCCATTAATTTGGAGTTATTTAAGAAAAGTTGGTTAACATAAAAACAAGAACTGAAACACGTATATATATATATATATATATATATATATATATATATATAAGAATATAAATAAATGTAATTAAAAAACAAAATAATAATAAAAGAATACATAAATGCATAAAGAATAAAAATAATAAACAATAAATTAATTAATAAAAGATAAAATAAAATAAAAGAAATAGATAAATTATGAAATATATTCATGTGAAAACAAAAACTTAAATGAAAGCCAGAAAGTAAATAGAAAACTTTTGTAGACACAAATTGCAGTTTGTGGCTGACCAAAAATCTCCAACACCCAATGTCATAAAGTGGTAGCACTTTATGACATTTCTCCACTTTAAATGTTCTCCACCAGCTGCAGCTGAATATTTATATGTCTTAAGGCTGTGTTCAGACAATTTTTCTTCATTTCATATTAAGATGAAAAGTGGAAGGATTAATTTGTAGTAGTACACTGGCAGTAGTTACTGCAGTGTGAGACAGTATTTTTAATACGGAGCAGAAGAGTATTAACAAAGATTAGCAATATCCTTTTTTTGGTGCATCTGTTCTCCCCAAACATCAGGTCTTATTGTGTCCGGCCAGACCTTCAGTCTCACCCAGCTATCAAACAGATTTCAATAATCCCCCTCCAGAGTGCATTCAGACCTCACCACACAATCACATCACATTAACACCTGACCAGATCAATCAGCGCCCGAGCGGACTTGAGCAGTCTATCAGCGAGCAGCAGTGCCACCTGACCTCCCCTCCACAACCGACATGAGCAATCCATCAGCGCACAGCTGTGGCCAACCTGGACGTCTGCAGCAGGCCAGACCTCCCTCTGATCACACATGATTAATCACCAGTTTACTGCGTGATGGAGCGTCCAGCTGCTGCCACTGACTCCCGCTCACTCGTTGTTTTTCAGCTTTAAAGTTCAAACTGTTGCGGTCTATGATTGCAGCAGTAACAGGTACACGTCTGGGACTGATGTTGATTCAGCTCTTTTCCCTCTGTCACAGAACGCTGCTCGGATCGTCAGGGCTTTGTTTGAGATCGCTCTGAGGAAACGCTGGCCGACAGTGACCTACCGGCTGCTCACCCTCTGTAAGGTGATCGACAGGCGGCTGTGGGGTTTTGCTCACCCGCTCCGCCAGTTTCCCAACCTCAGCTACATTGTGCTGAACCGCCTGGAGGAGAAGAAGCTCACTGTGGACAAACTGAAGGAAATGAGGAAGGATGAGATCGGTAAAAACACTGCATTCAGACTGTATGAGTTATTCTAAATGACATAAATTGGCTGGATTAATTTTTTTTTTAAAAAAAACATGGGAAGAAGGCAATGATCAAAATAAAATGACACCAAAATTACCAGGAAATTGGTAAAAAAAAAAAAAAAAGATAATTAACCAAAAAAAAAACGACAAAGTACAAAAAAAGACAGAAATGACCTGAAAAAAATAATTCTGTAAAATATTTTTAAATATATAATTATAGATATTATTTTAGACATTCTTCCCTAGATTTAATTTTTTTTTTTTTCTTAATTTATTTCTGGCAATTTGCGGGGTATTTCTTCCCAAGTTGCTCATTGCCTTTTTCCCATATTTTCTAAAGAAATCAAAACAATTTGTTCAATGGTATAAATTTATGTAAAAGGTGTCTGAAAGCAGCGCAAGAAAAGTGAAGTTGACCCAGGTTTCAAAGGGTTAAAATAGAGGTATAAAGCACCTAGAATTCAGGTTTAAATTTGCTATCAAGTTTCAAATGGTGATGGCCTTTATTTATTTACCTCTAGGGAGGTACAAATAGACTGTGGTCTCCTCTTTTGAAGCCTGAAGTTTGGCATTTTGGTGGTCAGCCTTCAGATGTGGATCATAGAAATAAAAGATGCTCACTGAGAGTTTTGGCTCTAAATTAAGTGAGTTTTAAAAGGCCACTGCCAGAAGACTTGAGGGTTCTATAAGGCTCATTAGACAAAAGCAATTCTGATAGATAGTTAGGACCAAAATCATTAAGAGCTTTAAAAACTAATAGGATCTTAAAGCCATCATCAGTCGTCTCACACCATGCTGCTGCTGTGAGACTTGCAGTCATTCACTCCAGTTTGTTCTGTTTTGCCTTTATTTAGGTCTGTGTTAAGATACCGTCAGCTGACCCAGTATGTCTATATCTGATGTTTCACATTAAAAGCCTTCCAGGACCTCAGAGGATATGATCCCTCTTTGCACCTTTTACTGTGAAACAGCCAAAGGAAGTTTTGATTTTCATTGAAGTGATCGAAACAAAGGCTGAGGTTGAAGTTCATTCATTTTTGTTAAAAAGACAAACATAGAGCAGCAGAGTGATGTGTACGACACTACTGTGTTGCTGTATTGATACACTAAGCTAAAATGAGCGGCCCAGCTGTTTTTTTCTATATTTGCTTTTATTTGGGGAATTACTGTCATCTGCATGAACTACATCATGTTTACTCATAATTATGACATGAAAAGCATGTTAATGCCAGGTGTGTTGTTTCCCAGGTCACATTCTGCACCACGTCAACGTTGGGTTATCAGTCAAACAGTGTGTCCACCAGATCCCCTCCATCACTATGGAAGCCAGCATTCAGCCAATCACACGCACCGTGCTGCGTGTTCGCCTCATCGTCACGCCTGACTTCCGCTGGAACGATCAGGTAAACATGGATGACATATGTTGCAACATACGATCATACTGCTGTTGTCGGCTTCTCTTTATATGAAATAGTTTGAAATGGCAAAATGGAATTGAAAGTACACATCATAGTCATGTTGAACTCGTCACAAAGATACATAAGATTGCTAAAACACAAAAAAACACGTATTTTCCCCAAATATTTTCTTTTTATTCAAAATATTTCTGCAAAATATACCTATCACTGAGTAATTTATGTCTGATAATGCTTTTTTCTTCAAATTTGGTAGTTGTATAATTGATTTGAAGTTTAATTCCTAGTAGGACTGAAAAAGTCTCCTTAAAAGTGTCAAATCTAATTTTCCTTAAAGTCTCTGGAAACTCAAATCACCAAAAACTTTCTTAATATATAATTTAGGGTCTTAAATGCATCATAAAAAGCATAAAAAATGATCAGACATTAACCTCAATCCAAATTTGAAATATTGTCATTTTAGTTTTTCCAGTTTCCTGAAGCTGGGTTGATTTGGGTGTGGTTATCCCCGATCCATATCACCTAATATGGATGAAGACAATCTAATATTCAAAGTTCAGCTCTCAGTTGAGATTAATTTAACAAGACAAACTGAAATCCCTCAATGCTCCTTTCAATAGAGTGCGTTCAGAAACATCAGCCGGAGCACTCTGGCATAAACTGGAGCGTTGGAATGTACCGTTCGGTTATGCAGAGCAATGCACTCTGGGACCGTCTCTGGGAGATGTACCACTCCAAGTCAGCTTTGCTCCATGGCTGTCGTCATGGAGACGAGAGACAGATGACAAAGTTGGGATCCAAGGAGGTGTCAATCAAAACATGATCTGCGACGCCAACAAAGTCTGGAGAAATGCTGTTTTCCTCAAAATGAGCTGCTTTCAACTCACTTTTCTAATAGCTGGGAACATTTATTTTCACTCAGATTTTTGAAGATTAATAAGACACTCGCCTTTGATAAAATATTTGCATTCATACTATGCATCATATATGCACCAATATCCAAGGTGCATGGAGAATGAAAAAAGTCAAGTTTAAGCTTGTGGCCTCGTGGATGACCCTGAGTTTTTCGTTAAACTACAAGTGTTGCTGGAGCTCTTTGATCTCATCTTCTTACTATTTCATACCATGTTGCTAGAGACTTTAAGCTGTAGGAGCTCTGTAGATAAATACTACTTCACTTATTGGTTTTCCATTACAGATTAGCACAAACTTAAGCGATATTTTTTAAATTTCGATGAAACACAATTGCAAGATAACTGCGTTGTCATTGAGTAATATTATGTTATTTCTCTAGTGATATTACCATGGCAATGGATGTCCTAAACATCAGCAGGTTTATGTATATTACAGCCGCTTGATAAAGTCAGTCTTTTATGCTGTAATTTCTTTGTCTCGCACAAGAGTTAAGAGGATCTCAGTCTCTTTCTCCATATTTTGTAGAAAGTGATGTGACTGCTCCTTATTATGATTATTTGACTTTAATGGCGTTTGGAGTCCATACAGTTGCATTACTGTCACTCGGTGTTGAACATCATATGATCTATAAAAGCTAAAAAGTGTTTCCATTGAAGTTTTTCAAATCGCCTGAAATACCACCTCATCTGAGTGTAGAAACTTTTTTGCGATAAACAGGAGTTTTTTCCATCAGGCGTATTTTATATTCGCAATTGCAATTTGTGCAATTTAAAGGTTAATGGAGACAAGCCTACTGTTGCATTGTGGCCTCTAAAGCTCAAACGCAATTTACATACAGATCTACAGTGCAGCGGTGAGTTATGCTGTGAATCCAGGCTGACTAGAGCTGCTATTCTTCATGATGGAACAAGCTACAAACTTCTCAAGCCTGCAGTGTGTGAGAAATGGATACAAAATATATTTTCAGTAAATGGTTCGACTTTTACCCTGAAACCTCTCTGTAGAACTGCAAGTCTGTCTGTCCAGGGAAGGTTGGATCTTTAAATTCAGCATTATTCTCATCCTTCTGTCTCTTGAGCAGCAGCAGCACACAAACACACACACACACACACACACACACACACACACACACACACACACACACACCCACCCACCCACCATACTACTTCCTGACAGTCAGTGTAGTCATAGTTGCATTTTCTCAGTGGAGCAAAAAAGAGCTGCTCCTCCTACCTTGTTATTCTTACAGCCATGGAATCTCCATCTGTCCTTGAGAGCCCGAATGCCTCCGGGCCTCGCCAGCATGTCCCACCTCAGTGGGCAGACGGGCCAGAGGGGATCATGGGAAGCTTAGTCCGGAGTTTGTCGTGGAATCTGAGTGGAATAGGAAGCTCATTGTAGCGAGGCTGAATATGAAGATGAATGTTTATGTCCGATTAGCGATGCATGCTCCAATCATGGGAGAGTGGTAATGGAAGACCGGCTGGCTTAGCCCTGATCCGGCTGCAGAGCCACGACACATGTACCGACACATGAGCCTCCTTCCTGATGGCACCCAGGAAACACCACACTGACACATTATGATGAATACTGCCATTACCAGCAGACTATTGTTTATTGTTCTTTTATAAGAATAATATAAGATATTTATTTCAAAGAAACTGGCAATGGATTGTTAAGACTGATATTTCAGAATCAGTAGCAGCTTTATTGCATGCACATACAAGGATACTGACTCCGCTCTTATGTTGCTTTCAGTAAACATACTGTACACCAGGAAGGCACAATATTGGGATTTTTTTTGACGATATCTGAAATTATTGTACATAACAAGTCATTTAGCTGATACCCAAATTCACTTATTTCCCCACCTAATTTTAGTGACCATCAAGCCTCTTCTGTAGTGGAATTTACATCATATTCTGCATATTCTATCATGATTACCAATCAGCAGATGGAGACATGAAATACAATGCTTTCAGTGTAATATTCATTCATTGTGCAAAATAAGAAAAATACTTCAACTCAGGCTCAATGTCCTGTACATGTTCACTTTGTGTTTATATACCTGTATATATATTTATATATCTATGCTTTTGATTTCGGCAGATATTACAATGTTTGCAATTCAGATATTTCATTTTAAAGCCAAAATCTGCGTGGAGTTTGTGTATTTTAATGGGTTTTATTCAGTTTGTTCATTTTACCCCCATTGTGACTTCCTGTTAAAAAGAATAGGTCTAATATTTTTTCCCCTCAATGATGCAGGTGCACGGGTCAGTGGGTGAGCCCTGGTGGCTGTGGGTGGAGGATCCCATCAATGATCACATCTACCACTCTGAGTACTTCCTCCTGCAGAAGAAACAGGTTTTTAATTATCATTATTATTATTATTATTATTATTGGACCTGGGTAACATTAGAACAGTGTTCCTCAAAGACTATGTCACCACTGATGTGTGTCAATTATGTTAATGTGTGTGTGTTTTTCTCTCCAGGTGGTAACAGGAGAGCCTCAGCACATCGTGTTCACCATCCCCATCTTCGAGCCGTTGCCCTCTCAGTACTATATCAAGGCGGTGTCTGACCGCTGGCTCGGAGCCGAGGCTGTCTGCATCATTAACTTCCAGAACCTCATCCTACCTGAGAGACACCCTCCACACACTGGTAAACACACACACACACACACACACACACGCGCACACACACACATACATTTATGATGTGACAAGAAGGAGTTGACTTAACTTGGCCTGAATTTAAAATAGTGATGCTTAGTCTCTTAGTCTGTTACAGTCCAGCAACAGTTGGTGGACTATTGGACTCTTGAATATTTCCAGCTGTTAGATTCCAGTTGCTTCAGTTCCTTGTTAAGAGCCAGACAGAATACTGCCCACTTGAATCCAGTCAGTGGTGGAAGAAGAACTCAGACCGTCGTTTCTTTAGGTATACATAGCAGTATATCGCAATGCGTAAATGCTCAATTATAAGTAAAAGCCCAGGCACAGTGATTTCAGGGATTTCAGTTTGTCTTGTGGATAAAGCAGGTGCCCCATAAATGAAGGCAATGTCCTTGCCGCATCGGCCGCGGGTTTGATTCCGGCTCGCGGCCCTTTGCTGCATGTCATCCCCTCTCTCTCCCCCTTTCATGCAACTAATCTTCTGTCCTGTCTAATAAAGGCAAAAATGCCAAAAAAATAATCTTTTTTGTTAAAAAAGGTATGAAGTTGCACACGCATTTTTATAATTTGCACATGCATTTTGTGAAACAGGTGGACGATTTAGTAATTAGCATACACATTTTATTTCTATCTCGCAATCCTGTTTTATAGTTTGCAGGTGGGTTTTAGTAACTTGCACATGCATCTTTACATAAACAAAATGCGCATGCGAGTTACTCACGCACGCTTTCTAAAAAAAGACGCATGTCAAAGTTACTAAAACGGACGTGCAGTTTATAAAACGGGTGCAGGAAATAGAAAGCACACATGCATTTTTAAAAATAAGACCATATTAATGTCACCTCCCGTTCCCTGTAGAAAAGAGAGAGAAAGCTGTCAGGTAAATATGATGTAGTAAAAATTGCAGTACTTCTCTCTAAAAAATGTAATGGAGTAGACATAAAGCAAAGAAATGTAAATACTCAAGTACAGTATAGTACCAGTACCACTAAGTCAAGTCTTTCAATTCTCTCTGTTTTCCATTTATTTACAATAGAGCTGTTTGGTCCACCTCAATCGCACTGAGCTGAAAACATTTGTTTGTATTGACTTTTGCAGCAGGTGACAGATATATTGGCAGATATTACTGTAGCTTACTGCTAATAAATTGGTTTTTGTGTACATACTGTCCTATAATTAATAAGACATTTCAATACCAAAAATGGCAAAGTAGGACTGAGGTCATTTACAGACCCACTAACAAGTTTTTATGCCTCCACGCTGGCGATAGATGAGGTGGGTTGTACAGCCATAACTTGGCACAAACGTCCATTTGGACTCATCGATGAACCAAGAAGATTTTGCTTGTCATTGGTCTAAGGTCAAGGTGTATGTGACCTCATGTGTGTCAGTCTTGTTAATGTGGTATCCCAAGAACACCCTTAAAGGATTTTTTTGTCCACTTGGACTCAAGAATGAAATGGATTTTGGGCCATAACTCAAGAATCTATAAGCTAATTGCAGCACAATTTCACACAAATGTCTAATAGCATAAAATCATGATGTGATGACATTTCATATCGAAAAGGTCAAAAAGTCAACTTCGCTGTGACATCATAATATTCTGCATAAACACTTTTCTAACTATTATTTGAAGACATAACTCAAGAACAGAAGGGAAGAACGGATACTGAATTGGAGACACAGATCTTGGCTGTCCATCTTAAAAATCACTATAGAAACACAAAATGTTAATAAAAGTGATATTCTCATAGCCATTGTCTGTATTAAACAGAGAAAGACAACTGTAAACCTTTTGAATTTAACTTTCCATCAGTCACAGAAGTCTGATGAGGCTTAATTTGCCCGTTAACACATCATAAAACACACTTCTTTCAGACTTAGACAAATAAAAGTCACCCAAATCATCTTGGTATGCTAGTAATCTAGTTGGTAAGTCCACTGCTCTAACAATCACCAGCTCCAGTTAGGTCGAAATAAATCCTTTATGAACAAAGTTAGTTGTAAAAAAACATGCTGTTGTCCCCTACGGTCTCTCTCTGTCTGCTGGCCACTGGCTGTTTACAGTCCTGTTACTTCTCCCTCCACCACAACGTGTCGCTCTCAGCTCAGCTGCCTGTTCCACCAGCAGAGACCAGAGACTGAGCTCTGGTGGTGCGCGCTGTGCACTATATACAATGAGTTATATAGAAAGAGGAGTGCCTGTATTTATGACGGTGTTGAAACCGCCCAAACCTAGTGTGACGCATGCATGTTTTCACAGACATTGAGGTTAACAGTAAGTGCAACTTGACTTATTTGGGGAGGCGTACAACCGCAATGCAGTAATTTTTGTTTTTTTCCTAAATAAGCCATAAATTGTTGAACTAAACAAGCACATACATCTAGTATGCTCTCCATAGAATGATGGAGGGGGCATCTTTTCTACAGTGAAAGAAACCTGAGCTTTTACTAAAATCTAATACTAACATAAGCAAAAGGATACTTTGTCTAAAAACACCAACTCTAGCTTTCAGTCAGCTTAAAACAGCGGCTCACCACCACAACATGGCTCAGCTGTTCTGGAGCTGCACGGAGACATCAAAACCCTATGTAGACCGGAGAACAAAAGCATCTAATCCTCCCTCACTCCGCTCATTCACTCCTCCAGACTGTAAGAAAGGAACCAGCGTATTAGTTCTGACCACATTTCCCCCTCAGTAAGAACGCACACAAAAACCCCACAGCACAGAGCAGATCATATCACAGGCTGGCGGAAGGACACTGTTTAACCAGCGGCTCCGGTCTTTCATTAATAAAAGGGTCTCTTATATAAAAGTCTCTGTTTGTCATCTTCTATTACACATATGTAACAAAATAAATCTGAGGAATCTTTTACAAAGACAAATCAAGAATGTGGATCAGATCAGAACATATAATGCTTTGGCAAGTTCATCACAATGAATGCATCAGATATAAACAGTGGGTTGTTGTTAACATTAGAGCCCAGACATTTAGAATAGGCTCATCCAGGCAGTTTGACTGCACAGTAAATAGGAAGGTTCCATTGTTCTACTGCATTTCTGTGGGTGTTGATAGAGGAAATAAAGAAAAATCAGCACTAATGAATGCCTTCATATAAACAGCGGTTTCAATAACTATATAAAATAAAAGGAGATGTTCCTGCTGATTAAGTCAGAGCATTATGCATCATTCATGTAACAGCTGAGTTACTGTAATTACCACTTTCTGCCTTGTAAAATCGTGTCAGCATAAATAACCAGGAAACTCAGCTGTTTGTGAAAACTCAGATATACCCGACTTGTAACCCTTTAAATCCTGGAGCCACATCACTTTAACAGTATTTTGACCTGTGAGCACTGAGCAAATTGGTATTTCTTTCAAAAACATAGGGGAAAGGCAATGAGCAACTTGGTAAGAAATGTTCTACAAATTGCTAGAAATTAGTAGATATAGATTTTTTTTTTTTTTTAAAGCTAGGGTACCAAGCTGAGGACTGGATTGATGTTATTCATGATATTCATGTGATATTTATGACTTGCATTTATTGTAAGACCTGAACAGGATAAGTTTTAAAGCTGGTCATTTATCCACATTTGGACTTCACCTAATCTATGAAGATATTATTATAACTTCACCTCCCTGAAGTTTACGGTGAACTACTCAAGTGTTGACTGTTCATAGTTTATTTGTGATTCTGCTGTTTCGTTTCTTTAGAAGTACATGTATCAGCCACACCTGCAGTCAAATTATTTTTGTTTTTTGTTTACTTGTTTGTTGGTTTTTTGTTTAATTAGTTTAGTTTTAGTTTTAGTTTTGTTTGATTGTTTCATTTTTTAAAAAAAAACATTATTAGTGTCACTGTTGCCCATATTAATAATTTTACAACATATACTTCTGCCTCTGTTTTTTTAAATATCTTTCCCATTTTAATGTTAAAAACAGAAAATTAAATTGTGTTTTGCTGTATAAGGTACACCAAGTAAGTAAATTTTAAAAAGCAAAGGAAAATTGTATAGGGAAAAAAAAAATCTAGAGGAACAGTATGTTTAAAATTATCATAATTCAATTTTTAAAGTTATGCTACAAAAATATATTGCGATTTTAAGCACATTTTAGGCAATGTTTCATTTTGTTTATTAATGCTTATTGGTTGTTTGTTTTTTGTTTCTTGGGGTTTTTTTTTTCTTGTTTTTGTTGTTTTTCTTCTACTTATTACTTATTTCTTGTACATTTTTGGATCATTTCCTTTTTTGCTACTTATTGCCTTCTTCCAATGATTTGAAAGAAATCAATTTGCTCAGGTTTCAAAGGGTTAATACCAAGTGACAACCTCTCAACCTTCAGGGTTGAAAACTGGAGCCAAAGCTAAAATGCCAAAAAGTGCAGTTCTTTGAACAGCCACTCAGGCCAATAGGTGATGTCAATGGCCATGTCCATAATTTAATGCAGTCTATATTGAAAACAACAGTGCATGAAAACCAAACAAACGTACAAACGTGCAAACGTCATCTTGGCTGTCATTAAATATGAAAGACACATTTAATGCCTGGTAGAACACTTTTAATACAGTGTTTTTAGCCTTCACAGGAACAGCTCTGCAGCCATGCAGCTGTTGTCTGATGTTGTCCAATGACTTCTTGCATACCATTTACAAGAAAATCATCTCTACCATCCATCTCATTAGACATGAGTGCAGTATTATCACCCAACCCTGACTTTTAGCTCAGCAGGAAGCTGTTTTCAGTGAGACTCTGATAAATCCACTGCCTCTGCAAGTTAGACACCAGCTGGTGAACATAGTGGAGCATTTAGCAACGAAAGATGCAGATGTTCTTTCTGAGGAGTTAGAGAACGCAAAAGGACTCACATTAATCAAGTGAAGAGAAATATGACTCCATGAATGCCAGTGCTGCTCTGTGTTTTACTAGTTTTCACTTTGATAAAAAAAAGTTCTCCGTATTGAAGTTCAGGGAGCTGAAGGAGGTTCAAGAATTTTCTTCTAAAGCTTCTTTTCTTTGTTACATAAGCACTGGTTGACACCTGAACAAATGTGTGCCATTATCATGTCTTTATATTCAGCATCACACTTTAATTGCATGAAAGTGATAAATGAGTAATCATGCAACATTTTCTCAGACACTGATTAGTTTAATTTCAGCTGCTATGCTGTAGTCAGTGTATTTCCTGGACGTTGTTCAACACATTTTCTCAGTAGTTGTTTATACACTCATCTTTGTCATTTATGGTATGTTGTGGTGGTTAGTGCTTTAAGGAGCTCTGTGACATGTATCTATGACTGAATCTGATTCATGTTGTCTACACAGTCAGTGGGTTTTCATTAGAGATTTGTGCAAAACTTAAGCAATATTTTCTAAATGTTGATGAAACAATTGCGAGATGACTGCATTTCCACTGATTGATATGATGCGACTTTCCCTGCGATGTTACGCGACTTTTCTCTTGCAGTAACATTCCATCAAGCATGACGATGGATGTCCAAAACATTAGCAGGTTTATTTCTATTACAGCCACTCGATAAAGCCAATCTAATATCGCCATAATTTCTTTGTCTCGTATAAGAGTTAAGAAGATCTCAGTACCTTCCTCCATCCACACATACTGCATCATGTTTTGTAGAATGTCATGCGACTTTGTTGTACTTCTTCTTCTTCCTCTTCTTTGGGTTTAACGGCGATTGGCACTGATAAAGTGGTATTGCCACTACCTGGTGTTGCACATTATATGACCTATAAAAGCCAAAAAAGAGTTTCCATTGCAGTTTTGCCAAATATGGCTTTTTCGAATCACCTGTAATACCCCCTCATGCAAGCTTAAAAAAAATGTTTTTTGTTTTTTTCAAAACTGACATGTTTCCATTAGGCCTATTTTGCATTTGCTGTTTCAATTTGCGCATTTTGAGGGTTAATGGAAACCCGCCTAGTTATAACATGGAGGTAGCTGAGCAGGCGGCTAGCAGATAATGGTGCTATCAGAGCGAATAGTGCTTACAGTGCTAATAGCGCTAACACCATCCTGATATCAATGGTAACAAGCCAAGCCCCCAGGAACCAGGGCTTAGATTGGGCCCAAAAAATCAGGCCAGAACCTGTATGAGCCTGCACCTTTTCTGTCCAAGCCCAACCAGAGCCCGACACAGTAGCAGTTTTGGGCTCGAGTCTGATTAAAAACATGAATTTGTACTGAATTTGTGCTGACATTTTCTATATTATAAAAAACTTTTTTTTTTTAATTTTAAAACATGTATTACAAGGTAAGGGCTGGAGTGTTTCCACGCACCACTTCTCCTTCTTCTCTTAGTCTGTCATCCCCTGCATGACAGGTTCGGCAAAGTAGAAAACGTCCCTCGGTACATGTAGTACACACAGCAACGGCGATGCAGCGTGTAGATAATAATCACCACTCTCTGCTGCATGTCATTTACATCACTAACACTGCTGAGGAGAGAGAAGCACAAACTGCCTTGCAGCCCTCCTTACTTTCTCTCTGGTTTTCTGTTTCTCTCTTGCCTGCGCTCTCTCTCCCCCATCTCCATTTTCCATCACTTTTGCTCTCCCTTCACCCTCTTTCTCTCTTTTTCCCTCAAACTGCCACATACACTTGAGACTGTTCACATCAGCTTCATAAAAAAATTTTTTAAAAAATATGTTGATTTGGCAAGAGCCTGAAACGATTCATGTCCCAGGGAACAGTGAGAAATTACAGCCTGGCCGAGACCCAAATCTGGCGAACCTGGGTAGGCCCATTCAGGTTCAGGCAGAGAATATTATTTTTGTAATCATAAATATCAAATATTAATTATTTTTCAGGATTTTAACCCTTTAAATGTCAGCCACTATGTTTTAGATGAAGACATACACACACACAAAATTATTTAATATACAAAGTGATGCAAAGTACATCTTTTTTTTAATGATGACAGCCTGGGATATGTTAAGTAGCGACATGGTTTGTGACAGTGCAAATAGTGGAAATAGCATGTATTTTCTCCATATGCCAAATATGGTAAAAAAATAAAAAAAAAAAAACATCACATACAAAATGGTAAAAATGACAAATTCCAAGGAAAAGCCCAGAATGACACCCAGGAATAATACAATTCATGTTTTTATGTTTTGATGGCTGTTGGATCAAAAATGTTAATTTGAATGGGTTTCAGTGGAGCATTTTTTGCACTTCACACTCTCACTTTAACAATTTTGTGCCCATAGTGTATTTTAGACTTATTGTAGGAGCTGAGCTGGAAATTCACAGATTAAACAAAAGAACACAATCTTGCTAAAAATTATGCCAAATGCATGAACACAGCCAAAATTACCAAAAACTTAAGATGAAAAACACATTAAAATGCTCCAAACAGTCCCTAAAGGTTAATAAATGTTTGGGATGACCATTATTTAAACTTTTTTTAAACATTTACTTACTGTATGTTACTGTATTTATACATTTACGATGTGCCCTACACCTTGCTGCCAGAATAAGAAGAAAAGAATCCAGTTTAATCTTGTCCCATTACTTTTGTCCTCTCAGAGTTGCTGGACCTGCAGCCGTTGCCGGTGACAGCTCTGGGGAACCGGGAGTTTGAGAGCCTCTACAAGTTCACTCACTTCAACCCCATCCAGACTCAGATCTTCCACACTCTGTATCACACCGACACTAATGTCCTGCTGGGGGCGCCAACGGGCTCTGGAAAAACCATCGCAGCAGAGATGGCAATGTTCAGGGTCTTCAGCAAGTACCCGTCCTCTAAGGTTTGAACCGTTGGCTCTGTCTGTGTCACTGCTGAATTCGTTTTTGCACAGGAAAGTATTGACTTGCTGCTGTCTTTTCTATTGGTCAAGATAAGTACCAAGTTTTATTTACATAAGAAACCACAGCAGAGGAGACTGTCTGTGAGTCTGTTCAAAACTTAAAAAGACTAAAAAGAGCATCATCAGGACACTGCAACTGTAGAAAGAACTCCAAAGCAAACACAGACTGCGTCCTCATAGGGTTCCACAGGTTGTTTCCATGGGAGCACTGCTGATGATCTCTTGTATATTGTTAGTAACTTATGTTGCAAAGGTTGTTGTCAGCTGATTATTCTTTTTCTAATTGGCATCTCATCCATTTACACTGAAGTTTCTGATGGAGTTTCACAAAGTCATTTAAAGTCTGTTGTTTAACTGCTGTTTGGAAACACTAATAATTTGTGTCATACAGCTAAATTAGCAGTGTTTTGCCACAAAAAGGAAAATCAAACACTGCTGTGGGAAAAGTCTAAACATGTATCAGTCGGGAAAGAAACGGAAAAACAAAGCAAACCAATATGTTATGGTGAGGCTCTGCTAGGGCCGTGTGATATGGCTTTAAAATAATATTGTGATATTTTAAGGCTATATCGTGATACACAATATATATTTTGATATTTTTATATGTCCTCTAAACCTTTGAACCCTGAGTAAATTTTAGTGATGTTTTTTAAAAACATGGAAAAACAGGCAATGAGCAACTTAGTAAGAAATGTTTCACAAATTGCATTAATAAGTGGATTTGAAACATTATTTTTAAAAAGCTAAAGAAGCTCTAGAAAAACTATATTTTTGATTATCATCACATATTTAAAATTATTGTACAGAATTATTATCATTTTAAGTGCTTTTTTAATTTTTACTTTATTTTTTATTTTTATTTAAAAAAATGTTATTGTCTCATACATTTTGCATTTTATTGTGGAATTGGCCTTGTGCACACAGTTTAGGATAAATCAACACATTTTATGATTTTTGGAATATATTTGAACATTTTTTTAACCTCATGATAGCAATATACTTTGTTGTCTGTGTTATCTAGAAAATTAAAAAAAAAACACAAGTTAGATTAAGGCAGCCTCTGCTCTATGTTTAGAACACAGTCAGTTATTTAACTCATTGTTGCCTGAGAGCAGCTGCCACCTGAAGAGATGCTCCAACATGAGAAGCACTGTTTCTTTTATTTGTGAGTGACTGTGCGTTTGCGTCTGTGTGTTCAGGTGGTGTATATCGCCCCCCTGAAAGCTCTGGTCAGAGAGAGGATTGAGGACTGGAAGATCAGGATAGAGGAAAAACTGGGGAAGAAGTAAGTGGAAGCAGATACATTACCATCAGCACACAGAGGCTGATTGCTTTCTGGATGGGGTTTTCAGCTGGTAGCTGGCATATTTTATCCCTGCTGAATCTCAATAAAGAAAAATCTTGGGAAATGTTTTGTTTTCCAGGTCTTGCTGTGTATGGTAACCTGGCTAATGATATAATCAAATATTATTTTAATTTTTGATTTAACTAAATAAAAATAAACAAATAAATAAAACATTGTGTAAGTTGTAAATGTACTGGCTAAAGTATTTCCTTGTTCTTGTCTGTGTTTAGAGTGGTGGAACTGACAGGTGACGTGACTCCAGACATGAGAGCGATTGCACAGGCTGACCTCATCGTCACCACACCAGAGAAGTGGGACGGAGTGAGCAGGAGCTGGCAGAACAGAAGCTACGTTCAGAAAGTAGCCATTCTCATCATTGACGAGATCCATCTGCTGGGTAAGAGGCCACAACAAACCTCCAGGAGTCTGTATGAACTGGTTATATTTTCTAGGATATACGTCAGTCTTCTCTGAGGTTTAATATTCAGCATTGTCCATTGGGCTAAAGGCAGGGTTCACCCTGGACAGGTCGCCAATCAATCACAGGGCTGACACATCGGGACAGACAACTATTTAAGCTCACATCTACAGGCAGTTTACGCTCCAAGGGGGTTCTACCTGGTTCTACTCAGGAACATTTGTTTTTAAAGAAATTTGTTTTCGAAAGAACCCTCAGATTATCTCCATTTCTAAATTTTCCATGTTGGAAAACTCACACTAATGTGAAGGCACTAAGATGCAACTACTGTTTCTATCTTGTGTTTGGACTGTATCACTGCATCTTTTTTCAGGTGAGGACCGAGGTCCAGTGTTGGAGGTCATCGTGTCCAGGACCAACTTCATCTCATCTCACACCTCCAAAAGTGTCCGAGTGGTGGGTCTGTCCACAGCTCTGGCCAACGCTCGAGACCTCGCTGACTGGCTGGGAATCGGACAGGTCAGATACGCATCATGGCACCAAAACACGCAGCAGTATGAGTTTTCTGCCAGAAACATCAGAATATGGCTTAAGACTACTTTGTCAGTGTATTGTTGTTCCCCTCTGACTGCTTGTTCTCTGGTTAGATGGAGGGATCGTGTTCATAAGCCGCCTTGTTTGAGGAATAGCGAGATCAGCTTTGTGTACCAAGAACACGGCTGCAGTGAAGCCAGCCAGAAACCACAGTCTTTGTCTAACTCTGTATTTTTACGGTTCATTTGTTGCCTGCCTCTTCATATCTGATTGAATGTATATAATAATAGCAATTAAGCTAAACAGATACTTTTGGCCTGGAGTTAATGTTGTAGTTTATCTCAATAATCGTCTGCAGTCAGCGTCTGGATGCCATGCTTTGGTTGTAATCATGAGGAATGACTGCAGAGAGGCGGATGGATGAGCCGTCCTGTCAGCCCGAAGCAGAGAGGACTTATTGAAATGATTTGACTGATGTGTTTTTATACTGAAGGCCAGCACTGATAGTTTACACACCTCCATGGAGGCTCATGTAGCAGCAGTCTGTTTGCCAAAGTGAAAATATGCATCAAACCAGATTATCGTTACATTCTTTTCCATTGTTCATTCTTAGTAGCATATGATAGTAGTTGCTCTCTGATTCCAAAAGCACTCTTTATTTATGCTCTGAACAGTATCTTGGAACTAACAGTCTTTCATTATTCAGCATTTAATGTCTGACCATTTCAAACACATCCAAATAGATTATCAAAATCGGTTAAAGATGCATTATTTTCATCACAATTATTAAATTAAACATTTTTTTCCCATTTTGTCAGCACTGTTAGGGAGTAGCCTCCCATAGAAAAGCCCAGGAAAGTGATTGTCTGCTGCTCTTTTTCAGAGCTCCATTAACTGATAAGACTCCTCTGTTGTAAAACGGTAACAAACGGTTTGAAAACTTCAGAC
The DNA here is from genome assembly GCF_026936395.1 of Plectropomus leopardus. Taxonomy (NCBI): domain Eukaryota; kingdom Metazoa; phylum Chordata; class Actinopteri; order Perciformes; family Serranidae; genus Plectropomus; species Plectropomus leopardus. The sequence continues at coordinate 3,070,369 of NC_142186.1, forward strand.
ACAATTCAAATCAAGCATGAATCTTACCTTTTTTGTGGTTTGTCCAAGTAAGTTTGTGAGTGTGACATCTTCTTTGCCTCTCAATGGTATGACAAGTTGGAGTGAGTTTACTATTCTGTGTGACAGATGAGATGAGGTACGATAAAGCACAATACTTTGAGATATGACAATAAGGTATGATATGATACAGTATATGATATGATGCGATGATACCATAAGATTCAGTATGATACAATAAGATAAGGTAAAATACAATACGATAAGGTACTGTGTGTGTGACACCAAACTACAATAAGATTTGATACAATAACATATCAAATTAATCTAAAATAAATAGTTATCTGGGGAAAACACAGTTTCATTATCTTGCAATCTTGAGAAAATTATCCCTTTATCTTGGGAAAACAGGAAGAAATGTATGAATGTGTGGCCACTTAGGGCTTCGGTACTTTTAAAATCCAATTTATTCACCCTAATTAATTGTTGAAAACATGTAAAAAGACTAATTTCTACATATTACTGAATTTTACAGTTAGACCGCTAAACTTTTTCCATACTTTTAACTATTTGAAGTTGTTTTTGGGCATGCATAAATGGGAGGCTCCATGAGGCACAAGAGCCCCACTTACATAACTCCTCCCCCTCACACTGTAGCATTATAAAAACTACCAGCATCACTAGCATCATTGGTTCTGGAGTCGGTACGCCGTCACTGTCATCATCTCTTCGCTAGCTAGCTATGCCTTCAACTTGCAAGCGTATCTTTCCCTATTGCTTGAATTTGCAGACCAGCTCGGTCGCCTTATACAAGTTAATCTGTAGTCTCTGCTATCTGAAGAATATCATGAAAAAAGATAGGAATAAATATCAATCGAGCCAAAACTGAGAACATGCTTTATCTTTAAGCACACTCACGCTAGCATCCTGAGAAACATATCACCCTTAACCAGAGCTGAGCCTCAGAGGTCTGTTTGTGCTCAGATGACATTTGACACATTTAGATGAGGTAGAGTGAACAAAAAGCATTTTATATTTTACTGTCCTTATCATGATTTTTGAAGAATCATGCTGCACATCCCAGTCTTGGATTCATTTAGATTACAGTACGTTTACACAACCAGATGTCAGTTTTTGTGAAATGCTCACCATCAACTTGCAGTGTGGGAGCATTGTATATTTAATTTGTAAAGTTTATATCTGATACAGTATCAAGTGTTTGAAATCTTCCCAAAAGGCTGCTATCATTCTAATCTTTATTTGTTCCTCTTTTTAGCCATTGATTTTGATCATTATATCATGAAATTCTAGGAATGTCTGGAGGGATTCATCATCACAGATACATTTGATAAAACTGGAGCTCGACTTTTGCTCTGCTGCCAGAGCTGTACACAGACAGTTTTAGTGAGCGGATTGGCTGCCTGCCATCCATATATCTGACAGACTGGCTGCTGTTTGGTCTGAAGTGCTGCCCACTCCATTAACCCTCCAGGCCCACTTTAATATTACACACACTGGTATCGCACTGTGCACAAAATGTGCTTTTCAAAATCAAGCTTAAAAAATATGATATAGTAATATTATTTTCTAGTTTCAAATAGTTAATTTTTTAAATAACATCAGTCCTAATCATAAATGTATAATCATCGATTCATTCAGAGTTTAAACCCTTAATATACTAGGTTTTTGTCATGATGCCATATTTTTTTAGATGATGGAAACAACAATTATTTTCAATATACCATATGTTAAGTAGTTTATTGTTCTTTTAGATTGTCACAGCCTTGAATATGTAAATTATTAGCAGCAACATTGATTTTTTTTTTTTTGTGCCGTGTGAAATACTCACACTCATACCCTTCTGCACACAAAGTGCACTTTTCAAAATCAGGTTATAAAAGTAGTATACATTAATATGATTTACTACTTTAATTGAGTTCATTCATTCATGCATTCATTTATTTTCTATTGCTTATCTGGGGTCGGGTTGCGGGGGCAGCAGCTTAAGCAGGGAAGCCCAGACTTCCCTCTCCCCAGCCACTTCGTCCAGCTCTTACCGGGTGATCCTGAGGCGTTCCTCGGCCAGTTGAGAGACATAGTCTCTCCAGCATGTCCTGGGTCTTCCCAGGGGCCTCCTACCGGTGGGACGTGCCCTGAACACCTCACCAGGGAGGCGTCTGGGAGGCATTCTAATTAGATGCCCGAGCCACCTCATCTGGCTCTTCTCAACGCAGAGGAGCAGTGGCTCTACTCTGAGCTCCTTTCAGATGACCAAGCTTCTTACCCTATCTCTAAGGGAGAGCCCAGCCACCCTACAGAGGAAGCTCATTTTGGCCTCTGTTCTTGTTCTTTCGGTCACTACCCAAAGCTCATGACCATAGGTGTGGGTAGGAACGAAGCTCGACCGGTATATCGAGAGCTTTGCCTTTCGGCTCAGCTCCCTCTTCACCATGAAAGATCGGTGCAGAGTCCAAGACCCCAAGGTACTTAAACTCCTCCATTTGGGGCAGGATCTCTTCCCCGATCTGGAGAGGGCACTCCACCCTTGTCCGGCCGAGAACCATGGCCTTGGATTTGGAGGTGCTGATTCTCATCCCGTCTGCTTCACACTTGGCTGTGAACTGATTTAGTGAGAGCTGAAGGTCATCGCCTGATGAAGCCAGCAGGACCACATCATCTGCAAAAAGCAGCAACCCAATCGTGAGGTCACCAAACCGGACCCCTTCAACACCCTGGCTGTGCCTAGAAATTCTGTCCGTAAAAGTTATGAACAAAATTGGTGAAAAGGGGCAGCCCTGGCAATGTATCCAACCCTCACTGGAAATATGTCCGACTTACTCTCGGGAATGCGGACCAAGCTCTGGCACCAGTGTACAGGGAACGGACGACCCATGTCAGGGGGTCCGATACCCCATACTCCCGGAGAACCCCCCACAGCACTCCATGAGGGACACGGTCGAATGCCTTCTCCAAGTCCACAAAGCACATGTGGACTGGTTGGGCAAACTCCCATGCACCCTCAAGGATCCTGCCAAGGGTCGAGAGCTGGTCCACAGTTCCACGACCAGGACGAAAACCGCATTGCTCCTCCTGAATCCGAGGTTCGACTATTCGGCGGACCCTCCTCTCCAGTACCCCTGAATAGACCTTACCAGGGAGGCTGAGGAGTGTGATCCCCCTATAGTTGGAACACATCCTCCTGTCCCCCTTCTTAAAAAGAGGGACCACCACTCTGGTCTGCCAGTCCAGAGGCACTGTCCCTGATGTCCACGCAATGTTTCAGAGTCTTGTCAACCACGACAGCCCCACAACATCCAGGGCCTTAAGGAACTCTGGGCAGATCTCATCCACCACCGGGGCCCTGCCACTGAGGAGCTTTTTGACCACCTCAGTAACCTCAGCCCCAGAGATGGGAGAGCCCGCTCCCGAGGCCTGCTTCCTCACCGGAGGGCGTGTTGGTGGGATTGAGGAGGTCTTCGAAGTATTCCTTCCACCGATCCACAATGTCCCAAGTCGAGGTCAGCAGCGCACCATCCCCACCATACACAGTGTTGACAGAGCACTGCTTACCCCTCCTGAGATGCCGGATGGTGGTACAGAACCTCTTCAAAGCCGTCTTGAAGTCTCCATGGTCTCACCGAACTCCTCCCACCGACTGCCGTAGCTGCACTCCACTTGGCCTGTCAGTACCTGTCTGCTGCCTCCGGAGTCCCACAGGCCAAGAAGGCCTGATAGGATAGGATACGGCATCCCTCACCGCTGCTGTCCACCAACGGGTTCGGGTGTTACCGCCAACAGGCACCGACCACCTTACGGCCACAGCACCGATTGGTTGCCTCAACAACGGAGGCATTTAACATGGCCCATTTGGACTCAATGTCCCCCGCCTCCCCCAGGACATGGTCGAAGCTCCCCCTGAGGTGGAAGTTGAAGCTCCTTCTGACAGGAGACTCTGCCAGACGTTCCAAGCAGACCCCCACAATGCATTTGGGTCTGCCAGGTCTGACCGGCGTCCTCCCTCACCATTGGCGCCAACTCACCACCAGGTGATGATCGGTTGACAGCTACGCCCCTCTCTTCACCCAAGTGACCAAGACATGTGGCTACAAGTCCAACAACATGACTACAAAGTCGATCATCGAACTGTGGCCTAGGGTGTCCTGATGCCAAGAGCACATATGGACACCCTTAAGCCTGAATATGGTGTTCGTTATTGACAATCATGCAAGCACAGAAGTGGGTGGTGAGCCCACGGGAAGGAGGTCCCACGTTACCTCTTCGGGCTGTGCCCGGCCGGGCACCATGGATAAAGGCCCGGCCACCGGACGCTCGCCATCGAGCCCCACCCCAGGCCTGGCTCCGGGGGAGGGGCCCAGTGACCCGCGTCCAGCGAGGGAACTATATTTTTAGATAAAGAAAAAAAAAAATGAATTATTTCAATAAACTACATGCAAAGTAGATAGATTTTTTTTATTCTCACAGCCTGGGTTATATCAATGATTTGCAGCAACATTGACTGTGACAGTGCAACTACTGGAAGTAGCATGTATTTTATCCATATGCCAAATGTGATAAAATTATGTCATCAGGTAGAAAATAGTAAAAATGACAAATTCCAAGGCAAAAGCCCCGAGTGACACCCAGAAATTGATGGCTGTGGGATCAAAAACTGCATTCAAATGGGTTTCAATGGCGCATTTTTTTGCAAAATTACCAAAAAATGAAGAATGAAAAGTGGCTAAAATGCACCAAACAGTCCCTAAAGGTAAACAAGGATTTTAAGATGTCTGGAGACTCGCAGCAGCCCTCAGCACAATACACGCCAAACACTGCAGCATACAACATCCTGTAACAGGCTCCGAGTCGACTTGTGTTCACACTCTGCAGCGTATCACCTCATCACACAAATCATCATCGCCGCAGACACATCAAAGGTTAAAGAGCGCAGCAGCAGAGTCCAGCAGCGGCCTGAGGCTCGGGGCCTCAGTGACAGTGACAGACAGTTTACATTACTGCCAGATGGAGCTTCATGTTGCCAGCTGCTCACATTAAATCTCCTCTCTTTTTCTCCTCTCCCCTCCCCCTCCCCTCTGCTCTGTGTAACAGGTGGGTTTGTTTAACTTCCGTCCGTCTGTTCGCCCCGTCCCACTGGAAGTTCACATCCATGGTTTCCCCGGACAACACTACTGCCCCCGCATGGCCAGCATGAACAAGCCTACCTTCCAAGGTACAGCTGCCCATCTAAACATGATTTACACATGCTTTATACACATTTATACACATTTATACACATGTACTATTTGATTTGTTGGTGGCTTTTCATGCAGTGGGTTGTAGATAAAGTTACCAGTGCAACATTACAATGCTATGCAGAAAAAAATGAACTTTCTGAGAGCTACTTAAGATTTTGTTTTTATTTTTTCAATGTAATAATAACACAGACAGTAATTCCACATGTATTTCAGATAAATTAAGGGAAGCAAGACCTGGAATCCAAATGTATCCAGTGTTGAACTTAAAAGTTCTGTTTTTCTGAATTTGAGTCCATTCTACATTATAATCTATTTTAAGCTTTCATTGACAATGGAAAAACAAGAAACTAATGAGGGTTTGTGGCTGAGAACCACAATCTGGGAAATTTCAGAGACGTTTTTGGTTTAAGTCATTTTGCAGGATTTATTGACAGACAGAAAAATATATGATATACAGATACAGCACCAACCTCGTCCTATAAAGAAAAGGCCCTTTGAAACACTTGCACAGGGATGACAACAATTAACCGACGGTTATGCATGTCAGACTATAGATTTATTTTGCTGCTTTTATTTTAGTGTGCTACACACCTCCTGGTTCTTGCGGGGGACATGCTGACTTTACATGCTCCTCAGAAATATCCTTTTTACCATATGGCAGAAAGCATGGCAACAGTGTCAACAATTGATGGTAACCAGTTATATATTTCGTTATCTTGTTCCTAGTTGCTATCATTTACTTTTAGGAGATGCACATTTTAATGTATGCATCTATTAGCTGTAGCAAGCAAGCAAACTTAAAGCATGCCAGGCAAGTATACTAACATTGATAACAACATTATTTTATAACCCAAGATCACATGTAAAGTGTAATATGGTATTAATGTAAACTGCTTTCCGTGTAGAGTGACCTAGATTAAATCTAAAAATATATAAGAATATATAGATTAGCATTAAAATGCAACCCATCACCTCAAAGCTCATGAATACAACAAAGTCGGGAGAATGACTTCCCAATTCAGAAACACTGACCTTCTGACGTCACATGGATGCAGCTATAACTAGTAGTGCTGCTCTTGCACCATTAGCAGTGTCAGCATGGCCTGTAGTGTTAATATTGTTAACACTGTGGCTCAAAATGAAGCCACTTACTCATTATGGCAACCTGTGAGGAGACCACAAGGTTGATACCATGTTTCCATAGCAACGCCATCTTGGTGGTGGGATGGCGTTACCAGCTGTAAGGTAATGTTAACTCCCGCCGGTCACAGGTGGTCACAGTGCAGCGCGGTCAGGGTTCCCATGGTCATGAAAAACCTGAAATAGTCAATAATTGTAGAAATTTTACAATCACATTTTCCAGGCCTGGAAAAGTCATGAAGTTACTAAAATCATTGAAAGTTTTGAAAAACACTTGTATTTTGTGTGTGTGTGTGTGTGTATGTGTGTGTGATTATTGTTTTTCATGTAAAAATGAGCATTTTAGAGCAAAGTAAGCATGTCACACATTGCAAGTGGTCAATAATTTTGTTTTTGGGTCCTTGATAAGTCATGGAAAAGTTTTGAAATTTTGTCCGTGAAAATGTGTGTGAACCCTGATCAGTGGAGACCGGAGAATGGGAAGTTCAGATCATGTTTCCACATAAATATGTTTACATGTCTATGAACAAAGCCAGCAGAATATGAAACTTGTTGATAATTTGAAATGATCTCCACAGCGATACGCAGCCACTCTCCAGCCAAGCCGGTGCTGATTTTTGTCTCGTCCCGACGGCAAACCCGGCTGACCGCCCTGGACCTCATTGCCTACCTGGCCACAGAGGACAACCCCAAACAGTGGCTACACCAGGATGAGAGAGAGGTACGACCACACTGTGTGCACACAGGAGGCAGAGAGCAAGCAGCATGGTAGCAGAGCGGCACATTCAGTCTGTCTGCCTCTGCACGCTGCGTTCAGGCACAGCGTGGACAGCAGGTCACCCAGAACACAACACGCACTCAGTGTAGTTACTCAAGTAAAGCAGAAGACATTAGAGTTGAAAGGTGATGAATCAGAAGTATCCAGAGGGTCAGCAGTGAGCGCTCGACATTCCACATTTAGCTCATGTAGGCGGGTATTAACTCTTTGAAACCCAGGTCGACATCAGTTTTATTGTGCTGCGTTCAGACACCTTTTATAATGCAGTTTGACTTCTTTAAAAAACATGGTAGAAAAAAGGCAATGAGCAACTTGGCATTAAATGTCCCACATATTGCACAATATTAGCAGATTAAGACAAATATATAAACATCAGAGGAAAAAGTCTATAAAACGATATTTGTAATAAACATAACGTAAAACTTTAAATAAAACACTAGTCCCAATTAAACAGCCAGTCCTTTTTACTGGCCAGGTATGGTGACACATTTTGACAAATAAAGTTCTGACTCAATTAGAGGCTCGGCCTGGTTGCCATGCAGTTCATTTTTATAGAAGTTCTTTGGATGTATAAAACCGTGTTGCCAGCTACCTGCTGGAGAAAACCTTAGTTTGATGCTTGTATATGTATATATACTGTATGTATATATGTTTAAACTTATGTCAATATAGAAATGCTACACAAAAGGTCTTAAAATGTTTCCTAAGTAGTTAGACTGTTTATCATCTTTGCTGAGCAAGCTTTGCATCAAAGGAATTAAAGTGCGTCCCATATAGACGCCTGTCCCAAGTATAAGCCAGGTGAGTTTGGTGATTTAAGCAAATAATAGCCCATAATTACATCTAAGTATTATGTTATATTTGTATTATATTTTCAGAATTATATTAATTTTTCAGGTCACTTCTTTTTGTTTTTTGTTTTTACTTTCCCTTTTGTTTGTGTGTTTGTCGCCCCCCTATGCTTTTGAAGGAAATCAAGCGATTTTGCCTCAGTTTCAAAGGGTTAAGCTCTGCTGTAAACAACATCAGACTTGGGGGCTTTGCTGTAGCCAGAGAACTGACAAACTGGGTGCAAATATTAGCAGATGAGTCTGTTATTGTTCTGCATTTCCTTCACTTGTAATATGTATTTCCATGGATGCCCTTTTCTTTTGCTCTCCCTCCTCCTCCTGCTGAATTGTGCTGATGCTCCATTTTTCTGTGTAAGTGCTGGTTTAAGTGTAATTACAGATGGAATTCAACCCTAGTTGTGCCGGAAAAGCCTGTGTCATCCTCCATTATATTGTCTGTGCATACCTTAGGATCAGTTCAAGATGGGAGCAAATGACTCCTCTGGGTTCACATTTGAAAAGTATGCTAATATTATTACAACACTCGGATATCCAGGCCTGTAATTACCTCAACGTGCATGTGGAACAGTGCTACATAGAGAGGGAGAGCGAGAGAGAGAACTTTCAAATGGTTTTACAATCACTTGGTTTTGCAAAGTTGTTTATTTATCAAAAACTCAAGCAGGATTTATAGCCTCATCTCTGTCAGACACACAGTCATTAGTGATGAAGCACCATTTCAAACAGCTACTTCTTCACTGTATAGTAAAGTCTACATAAATGTTTATTTATGCGCCATGTTGTTGTATTTGCTCAGTTAGCAGCAGCACCTAAACTCCCTGTTCACACATACACAATCTTAGACTGGCGGAGTGACAGGGTGCCAGTTATTGTAAACGAGTACACGTACTGGCAGCAGCTGGCAACACTCAGGCCACGTTTAGACAAGAACAGTCTTACCAAAACAATCTTTAAAAACAGTAGTCCGCCATTGTTGTTATTGTTGTCCTTGTGTTATATGAGTGATAATGGAAAGGCGAGCCCCTTATACATGAGAGCAACATTTGAAGAGTTTGGTGATGCAATAACAGCTCTTGTAGCTTCTGCTGCATCATGAGGGAGCCAGTTCCTACTGACAAGCACATAGTCATAGCATCATGTGACCTAGGAAAGCCAAAAAAGTGTTTCCATCACTGTTTTGTGTAATATGTTTTTTTCTTAATCGCCTTAAATACCACCTCATGCGAGCACAAAAATGTTAATGATAAATTGGAGTTTTTTTCTCAATTTAGATTCCGTTTAGTTTCCAGTAGACGTATTTTATATTTGCAGTTTCAGTTTGAGCAGTTTGGGGGTTAATGGAAAGCTGCCTACTGATTTTTATCGTGTGCCATGTGGTTGTAAATCTGGTGTTTTGCTGTGTGGCACAAAGATCCATTGTTTGATAGCTCCATACAGGTAGTGGGAGTGATCTTCTGGAGGAAATGATGCCTAATCTTTGCTATAATTTGGCAGAAATAGCAAAAAGTTTGTGGAAAAATCCCTTCCTGACAATCATTTCAATCATCACCTTCTCTGTTTACACTAAGTATAAATGGAGGAGTATTCTTCATTCAGCTGTGGTATGTTCAGGTTTTAAAATGATACATATGGAGCCGTTACAGCCTCCTGAATTTGCTTTCCCGCACCCTGCAGATAAACCGTCTCAGTGCAAATATGTGCCGTCTTGTAACATCGGCCCAGGTTCTCTGTGTGTGTGTGTGTGTGTGTGTGTGTGTGTGTGTGTGTGTGTGTGTGTGTGTGTGTGTGTGTGTGTGTGTGTGTGTGTGCGCGCGCGCGTCCCCAGCCTCTGTGTGTGTTCCGCTGACATATGCTGCCGCCTGCTGCTTCTCTGCGCTGGCCCGTGTAGCAGCTCAGCTCCCTGCTGTTTGACTGACAGGCCTCTGGCGATAACTGCTTAACTCTCACCGGGGGTCACCCACTGCCCCAAATCCCCCTCTCCGACCTGACAGCTCTTTCTTCCTCTGCTGCCGCCACAAACCCCCGGCTCTCCTCTCTCAGGGCTGCGTTCTCACTCTCTCCTGTCACTTTCCAACTTATCACCTCATACTGTAATACTGTTTTCTTTTGATCAGCTGGAATGTTTGACAGATGCATCGTAGTCCAGTTGAATAGTTGGTTCCAATGAGAATCTTTTTTGTCACCCCTCTGAAACCTGGGTTGACATCAGTTTTTTTGTGTTGCAGTCCTATATCATATCTTATATTCATTAGGAAAAAACATGTCTTTTACAAGCTATTTGACCCTTTGAAAACTGAGGAAATTGGTTTGATTTCTTTTGAAAACATGGCTTAAAAAAAAGGCAATGACCAACTTGGCAAGCAATGTCCCACAAATAGCAACAAAATGTACCTAAAAGTTTGTTTTAATAAAGATGGGAGAATTATTGGGTGAAAAAATTAAAAAGGGAAAAATTATTTATTTTTAGCAAGTTTCTAGGTCATTTTCTTGTTTGTTTTTTGTTTGTTTGTTTTCCTCCTTATTTTTATATAATTTCTTTGTGACTTTTAACTGATTTTTTGCCCAATGTTTGGACCATGTCTTGTTAAGTAGCTTGTTTCCTTCCTCCCTTATTTTTGAAAGAAATCAAAACAGTTTAAGTTTCAAAGGGTTAACATGGATGCTCTTTTTGAGATACGCTAAGCTGAATGACCATATATTTTTTAAATAAAATAAAACTGAATTAGATTTAATACATGTTATTGATCATTTTAGTGTCTATGGTACAGTCTAATAATAATTGATATTATCAGATGCATTTTTATTTTTTGTTTGACTTGTCCAAAGGGTATTTTTTACAGAAAATGTCCTTTAATTAATTGTTTGTTTTTTCAGTCTTTATTTTCATTTTTTTTGTTTTTCAAACTACAAAGAACACAAATATGAGGACAGAAGCCAACTGTTGTGTCCGTCTCTGTTTACTCGTGCCGCTCTGCTCCTCTGGCTCTGGCTTTGTTTACTCTGGCAAAGCACAGGTCACACTTTTTTCCCTTCAAGCCACAAACTGTTTGTGTTGGCTGGAAGACATTAGATCTGTACAATACAGGACAGGATGCCCCAATCCTACTGGAACCAGATGAGAGACATGCACATGAGCCACATGTCTGAATAACTGTGACTGTGGAGGCGTCCCTGATTCTTTATATTCTACATCTACAGTCTGTCTAAAGGTGTCAGATCACAACATGAAATATATAGATAACTTTGTTGTCTCCAGTTTTAAAGCCTTGAGTTTGGCATTTTGAGCCAAAAGTGAACATAATTCAATTGGTTGAGCTAAAGCTAGCTTCTAGCTCAGTTAGCATTGTGCATTTACAGCTATGGTTAACTGTGATGATGCCACTGCTAATTTCTGATAGCAATAAAACGACGGGCCTAAACCTTTCAAACACAATGTCCTTATCCGAAAAACTGAACATCCGACTCCTTAGAAGGTATTTTTGGACAATCAAACGCTGAACAAGACTTTTTTTAGTTGACCAAAATGTTACAGATAACTTTCATGAACTGCCTTACCAATGTTGTTGACTTGGCAGCAACTTTTGAATGGACAGTGCCCACCTGTCACTTTTAGCGCTCACACTCATAATTATTTTCTAAGCCTTATAACATTTAAATGTGTTATATGAAACTTATATGAAAAATCACCCCCATGAATTGGGAAATTAGCTATAGAAACAAAAACCTTTTTTTTTTTGTACCAGGCTGTGAACATGTTTATTTCTGTTGTTAAATTAAGCATTTTAACATAGAGGTCTATAGGGGTCTGACTCACTTTTGGAGCTAGCCTTAAGTGGACAATAGAGGAACTGCAGCTTTTGGCTCTTTTGCATTGGCTTCATTGCCTCTTGAGTCATTGGGTCATTGTATATGATACTTCTCCATCAGTTTGTAACTGGATTCGCATGGATGTTTCTGATCTACCTTTGTCTGTGCTGTGGTTTGTCTGCAGATAGAGGATATCATCGCCACAGTAAGGGATTCCAACCTGAAGCTGACGCTGGCCTTTGGGATCGGCATGCATCACGCAGGCCTGCATGAGAGAGACAGAAAGACTGTGGAAGAGCTGTTCGTTAACTGCAAGATCCAGGTACGACCTCACGCTGTCCACTGCATGCTCAACTGACTGCTGGACTTATCTCGAACAACACCAGTCACCATTGTCACAAGTTTTGTGCAATTTGATTAATGGCAGTTAATAGCAGAAATGATCAGTGCTGTATTTATTGTCCTTTTAATCATCCTGTCCTTGTTTTAAAAAGAAAACCACAAAACACGTGACTTCTGTCATATCTGCTTAAAATATTTGCACTTCCTTTAAGAGGGGGATGATAAGGCCTTTTTGAGATCGTAACATACACACTATGCTTCATGATGATGTGTTATTCAATGATAATTGAACTGTTATGGATGCGATGGATTCATTGCATGTGCATTCCCATTTTACCCATATTACCTATGTTTTCCTCAACTCTTTTACTTTTCCTACTATTTTTTTTACTTGTTTCTTTCTGTGTAAATTTCACGTGTTCTTTTTTTTGTTTCCATCTGTGTCTTATATTCCAATAAGTTCTCGTGTCGGTCCTCAGGTTCTGATCGCCACCAGTACTCTGGCATGGGGGGTTAACTTCCCCGCTCACCTGGTGGTTGTTAAGGGAACTGAATACTACGATGGCAAATCCAGGCGCTACGTTGACTATCCCATTACAGGTACATACTCCACATTACAGCATACTCACGGGACAAAGTGGGCTGTGTATATATGTATATATATATGTGTGTGTGTTCACTGTAGCTCTTAAACTCAGCCTCTTAAAGAAGGGAATGTCGGCAGGCGATTAACATGATTAAAAAACATGACATCATAATTACGGATTTTAATGGCATCCTGATTAACGTGTTAATGTGTGACTGTGTTAACATTGATAGCCTTAATATCTCTATCTTGCTACGGATGGCAAGACAGACAGACAGACAGATGGATGGATGGGTGGATGGATTGTTATGATAGATTTGTATGAATTTGCACTCCTCCCGCTACTGCACAGCAGATTGTCTTGGGATGAATAAAGTTTTATCTCATTTCATCTGAGTCAATGAGGTATTTTCTCATTTGCACATACAGTACAGTTTGTTTGAATGTACTAAAACAGAATATATGTTTACATTGTAATTGTGTTGTATAAGTAATGTCATGAATTATCCCTCAAAGTGGAAATAAACACAGGTTTTGCTTTGCCTTGAATCATTATCAAGTAAATGTTGATAGCACACTATAATGGCGATAGAATAATGACACTATCTGCATTAAGATTGGTTCCCTATAGAGAGGAGAAGTCGCTCCCCTTCCTGTGTCCCCATTATAATGCCTTGATAGTGCTGTATAATTATAGTTATAAGCACTCATGGTTGTCTATGCTTTATAAAGATAATCATAACTCATTATGATGCCAATACCAATATGCACACATTGGCATCATAATGAGGTATGATTATTTTTATAAAGCATTATAAATAACTATGAGTGCTTATAACTATGATTATACAGCACTATAGAGGCATTATAATGTATGTTCATAATATGTTATGAATTATAGACATGGGCTTCATAGAAAGTGTTACCGAAAGAGGGAGGACTTTAAAAGTTGTCCTTTTTTTGCTAAAATAAATCTTCAAGGAACAATCCCTATTATTGCCATCATAACAATTGTGTGTCACATGGATATTACATTGACATGACTTCATATCATGTTAACAGTCACGTTTATTTAAACTTTGATGATTGCAATAAAGTTTTGGAGACTTCCATCTTAAGTCCAGGAATAAACAGCAAAGTGAAGAGTCACTTTTCATTGCAGCTTAATTTGAGGACAGTGAAACGTGGTGGAAACATTGTTTTGTAATGTGTGTGCTGTGTGTGTGCAGATGTTCTGCAGATGATGGGGCGAGCAGGAAGGCCTCAGTTTGATGACCAGGGCAAAGCGGTGATCCTGGTCCACGACATCAAGAAGGATTTCTACAAGAAGTTCCTCTATGAGCCTTTCCCTGTTGAGTCCAGGTAACACTCACATGGCTGCTGGCCTGGTTATGAACGTTTCTCCCATCAATTGTTTTTTGTTTTTTACGATATAGTAAACAGACAGTAAAAAACACCAAGTTTTCTTCTTCTTCATTTATTTATTGGCCTTTTTCCCCTAAATTTAACAAATAATTGATAATCACAATCAAATTAGAGAGCTGAAGATGTGCTGTCAAACAACTAATCAATTAACCCTTTGAAACCCAGAGCAATGTATCTTTCCCTTGCTGCTTTTAGGTGCCTTTTACAAGTATTTAAATCTTTAAACACAGAGCAAATTGGTGTGATTTCTTTCAAAAACATAGAGAAAAAAAGACAATAAAAACTTTGGTAATAAATGTTTCACAAACTGTAAGAAATTGGTAGAATGAGAAAATTATTTTTAAAAAGCTTGGGAAAATATCTGGGCGGAAAAAAGATAAAATAGGGAAAATCTGTATTTATAATTATCATAATTGCATATTTGAAATTATTGCCATCTTCCTGTGTTTTAGAAAGAAATTAAGCCAATTTTCTCAGGTTTCAAAGGGTTAATCAGCTAATCTACTTGGTGGTACAAACTTATTTATGTTGTACAAAAATTAATATAACTATTTTAGTTATTATAAAATGTTCTAATCATTAATTAGGCCACTCATCTCAAATGCCTTAAAAACAAGACTGTAAGTGTGTGTCATTTTGTCTGTGGTTGTGTGTTTGTTATTGGCAGCCTCCTCAGTGTGCTGTCAGACCATCTGAACGCTGAGATCGCTGCAGGAACCATCTCCTCCAAACAGGACGCCATGGACTACATCACCTGGACGTACTTCTTCAGGCGGCTGGTGATGAACCCCAGGTTAGAAAACACCTGCTCGCACCACATATCATCAGCGAGCGCCGCCAATCACGCGGTTCAAAACTAAAGCAAATACACATGCACACATTCTTGGCCTGCTTTCTCAACCTGGTTAGAGCGATGCCATGTTCTTCAGTCAAACATCTGCTGCGTAGATGGAGACCATTCCAGAACATTCCAGCCTGTTGGTATTTGCACGGCTGTCATCCCACATTTACCATTCAGGCCCTGACTGAGGCCTCGCAGCAGGACCGCACCAGAACAGGTCTGTGAAACCTGACACTCTGCGCTTTGGATTCAGGCTGGGGCTTTCAATGTCTGAAATTTTTAAGCAAAACAATGACAAGGATTTAGTGTTCCTCTAGGATTGATGAACAAACCTCAAGACAGCATTTATGGTCATCTTGTGGCTGGTATGGGCCGTGTAGATACAACATTCTGGTTTCAAATAGGGACATTTGATATCATGTCCAGTCTGTAGCTCTCCAAACTTTACTGTTTCTTGCCACAAGTTGAAATAACAAAAAGCCTTAAAAATACTTTGAAACTCACAAGTTTCACAGAGCTAGACTTAACTTGTGCTGTATGCACAGTTTAGTCAAGCTATGGTTATAGCTCGATTTAGCCATTTAATTGGACAGCTGTCCTTGTCCTAGTATACAAGCACCAGGGTAGAACTATTTTATCGACAGAAGTATATCTGACTCCTCTACAACAGGTGGAGATATTCCCTCTTTCAGTTAGTTGCTATAGACCTATATTATTTTTACAGTCTATGCTATTGACTGAATCAAAGTCACAACTTTTTATTTAAAATAAATCCAAGGTGACAAAAACACAGCATCAGGTACATGTAATCAAACAGCACTAATGATGAATCTTTTTTTAACCAGGTTAGTCCCACTGAGATTAAGAATCTCTTTTTCAAGGGAGACCTTGCCCAGACAGACAGCAGAGAGAACACAGAGTTGCAGACAGAGACACAAAGAGAGACAAAATTCACAAGAACTTAAGTTAGCATTAAAGCAAACTATCTATGACTCAAAACAGAGTCATTATATCAAAAACACCAGAATCCATTTTGTGTGAATGGGTGTGTGTGACATGTAGTGTAAAAGCACTTTGAGTGGTCAAAAGACTAGAAAAGTGCTAAACAAAGCAGTCCATTTAGTAAATATATCCTTCCATCACAAGCTAAATTCCTTGCTGCTGCCTGCTTTTGAAGCTGTACTGCCTGACGCCCAGAATTCTAATAAACACAAGGCCGGTTTCCATTAACCCTCAAATTACACAAATTGAAAATTTTGAATATAAAATGAATGAAGAAAAGATGTCAATTTTTGAAAAAATTCTCATTCATCACAAAAACAAGTTGTTTAGGTGAGTTTAGGTTGAGGTGGTATTTCAGGTGATTCGAAAAAGCCATATTGACTATCACCTCCCAGAAATCCCTCATACATGGCCGCTCCCTCGTATAAATGGCTCCATAACACTCCTGCGTGGCCTTGGATCGGAAATAATGATGGCTGGTATGGTGGCTGCAACAGAAATAAAGCTGCTAATGTTTTGAACATCCATCACTATGCTTCTTGCAATAGTATAGTCGAGGAGAAGTCGTATGACATCACTCAATGGAAACACAGTCATCTAGCAATTGTGTTTTATCCACATTTCGAAAATATTGCTCAAGTGTTGCCCAGATCTGTAATGGAAACCCACCTAGTGTGACACCTGGCTAAACGGGTAAAAAAACAAACATTTATTTTCTTTTTTCCTTTTTTTTGTTAAGCTTGTCTTACCAAGCAACAATAATTTAAGAGGGCAGATTTCACCCCCCCATAGTAACTCCTATCAGTGAACAGTGGTTTAAACATATTCTACAGATTCTTCAATAATTGACCTGAAACTTGAACTTACAGCAAAGAAAGAAAAAAAAATCTCCGCATGGGTATAGCACCCTTCACATCAGAGGGTGCACACCTGCACCTCCAGTTGGCACTAAGGTAGCCCCAGAGGCCTTCCATTAAATCAAAACTGAATTTTGTTCCAGTATGACACACATATTTAGCCTTTATTGCATGCTCTTTAATCAGCAGTTGTATATTAGCAGCCTCAAACTCAGCTTCATGTTATCATCAAATGATATTTAGTGTCTTAAATTGTGTCTCTGAACATGCAAATCCCCTGACAGTGTTATCTCTATGCAGCTGGGTTTTATATGTGAACAGCTAATCTATCACCTCTGCTTTCAGACTTTGATTCCCACAAAACACACACACACACACACACACACACACACACACACACACACACACAGTCCCATGGGTGTCATAAACGTCTGCAGGCGGACTCCCTGCACCATCAGGAGCCTAATGGTGATGATGCTAATGGCCATGATTTAATCAGACAGGCCCTGCCACCACTAAAGACCTGTGAAATGTGTTCAGTAATAAACACATTCGGCGCTCAGATCTGCGTGCTGTTAACATGTGGAGCGATGTGAATGAAAGAAATACTTAACATTAAACACACATTAAATCTGACTGTCACCCATCTCAACTGCTGCTTCCAGCCCGCAGCTGAGGCGGCGATTCCTGCTCGCTGCTCCCCACTGCACGATGAATGCTTCTCTGTGATGATCACAGAGATATCATTTGTTTTAATGTAGGAGGAGAAGTGGGTGATTTTTTCAGGTTTGCATGCATTATGCAGACAACTGTAAAATTACCTTAATCTAATGGATCTCCTCCACCTGGAAACTGACTTATTGGTAGTCAGTTTCAACAATATTGCTTTTTTTGCCCCTATCTCTGTTTATGACCAAAGGTGGTTGATCGCCCTGTTTTGGTTTTTTTTTTGTTTTGTTTTTTTTAACCAACAAACAAAATATGTCATGGAACCAACAAGGGATCTCAGTTTTGGTTCATTTTGCTATTTTTCAAAAGGCCGGCACTCATTTACTGGTTTATATATATATATATATATATATATATATATATATATATATATATATATATATATACACACACATGCATATATACATAATGTTAATGTTTTGTGATATAAATGGTGGTCTTATCATTCATTCTCTTAGCAATAGAGTGTGAATACACAGCTGCCAGATGACTGTGTTTCCACTGAGTGATGTTCTGTGACTTCTCCTCTCAAGATAACATTCCAAGAAGGTGATGGATGTTCAAAACATACATTATAGCAGCCATGTATGAGGGATTTCTGGGAGGTGATGGTCCACGATTTCACAAGGAAATTGTGGATTCAAAACTACCGGATGATCCCCTCAACTTTTGAAGAGTTATGTGATGCAATAACACCTCTTGTAGCTCCTGCTGCATCATGAGGGAGCCAGTTCCTACTGACAAGCACATAGCCATATAATCATTCGACCTAGAAAAGCTAAAAAACAAAATATGGCTTTTTCAAATCGCCTGAAATACCACTACATGTGAGCGGAAAAACTATTTTTGTGATAAATGGGATAAACACCGGCAGCCTTTCATTCCCCAAAGCCCACATCTGTACAAGTCTTTTCAAAGTCTGAATCACTGGCAGTTATGGATGTGGTTTAAAGACTTGCATATGTCTCTAATAGCAGATTTGTATTTCATCTTAGCATGCATCATTCTGAAACAAACAAAAGGAAGGTCTCACAACAATACAGCTTCCACAGTCATTTGTAAAGGACCACTTATTATCTTCATTAACTGACAGTAGAGAACAACCAGATGGCACAAATAACCACCAGTGGTGTTCTGTAAACAACTTTCCAACTTATTACTTATAAACTTGCACATTTTTTTTCACCTTTGCAAACACACCTTTGGGATCTGTTTGTACCAGCTTTGTTAAGACCATGCCTGGTTTCATTCACTCTTTTCTCTGACTTGCATATACCATGCACAAATACAGTATTGGCATTATTAGCTGATGGAGAATGTCTTTGATTCCATTTCTGCTGAGCCTCATGTGGTAACTGTTACGTAGCAGTGCAGAGCATGGAACCCATTTTGGCTGGCCGCTGCTTGTCTCATTTCAGGTAATAACAGACTAACCTGGAAATCATTTGCTGGCAGGAGCGGACCAGTGTTCTTACAGCTGTGGCTTTTCTTCACAACACAACAGTGTGTGCAAGAACAATGTGTAGATACAGTAGTGATGAGCCATTTTACCATTGAGTGTTACATCACTGAGGAGAGAGAACCCCAGTCAAGTTTGTTTTGAGTCCTTATCCTGTATCATGTACAAATGTTCTCTTTTTTTTGCTCATATCCAGGATTTGTTCTTATTTTGTTAGTGACCATTGGTTTTTGGGATTCACCGATGTTTTCTTATTTTGCCTTTGTCTTGGACCAGAGAAAATTTTACAAGTGGTTCAAGAGCACTCGTACCATGATGAGAGAAAAACATGTCCTTTTCACGGACCAGAAATTAACGTCCAGTACAAGGAAAAATAAGTTTTAGATTTGAGGATCATTTAGAAAATGCATGAGTCATATAATCAAATTTATATGAAGTTATAGAGTAATTATAATGATTGTATTGTTAAATTTGAGGGCTAAGGAAAAACTACTACATGTAGTCCATTGATTCCAAATACTGTAAATCAGTTACTGCGCATCCATCTGCTGACCATGTGGTGGAATTTAACTATGTAAATATACTCAAGTACTGTTCTGAAGTGCAAATTCGGAAAATTTTCACTTTGTCACCTTGAGTATTTTAATCTAATGCCACTCTCCGCTTCTACTCCACTACACTTCAGAGGGAAATATTGTACTTTTTAGTCCACTACTATTATTGAAAAAAACATTTTTACAGACAAACCATATGAGAATATATAAGTGCATCTAAAATAAAATAAAAGTCGATTAATTCGAAAATTAATTGGCAACTGTCTTTATAATTGTCATTTTTATGCAGAAAACATGTCATGGTTCCAGCTTCTCATACACAAAACCTGTTCTTATATGGTGTTTAGGGGGCGTCGCCTGTGCTAACAGGTGACTTGTGATCGAAAAGTTTAGCGTGCAAGTACCATTGCCATCTGAAATGTGCAAAACAACACAAGTTCAGAACAAACAGCTTTTCTTCTGTCTTTTTACATGATGTCATTGATGGTTATGTTATCACTCTCCTATGTCCTGTGTTATTTAGTTATTACAACCTGGAAGACATCAGCCACGAGTCCATCAACAAATACCTGTCCAACCTGGTGGAGAGAAGCCTGCGGGACCTGGAGTGCTCCTACTGCATAGAGATACAAGAGGTGTGTTTAGCTGTTTAGGAGCATTTGTGCTCTGTAAAAAGACACTCTTTAGTTTAACATGGTTGTGGTTATTTCTATTTCGATTTTCTCCACATATATTTCACCAAAGAAAAAATAAATAAATAAAATACATTAAACAGGACAAAGACCCTTAACAAAGATCTTTAATGACAAAACAAAACCCATAACAACAAAACAAAAACCATAAACGTATACAAAAAAACACATATGACAGCTACAACTACTCATACTCATACCCCGTACCAAACAAAGACGCTCAGCTCAACCTCATACCCAGTATATATACATTATATAGAATAGCCAAAAAAGAAAAAAAATCTTTCATTTGAATCAAATACCAATTCAGATTTTCTTTTCTATACCATCCTCATCCATTTCCCACCACAAAAAAAGAAAATAATAACAATTAAAAAAATATATTCCTTAAGATTCTGACCACACAACAAACTTATGGTAGCCAAGGAAAAACAGTGTAAAACACATGAAAACCAAAACTCTCAAGCCAAGCGCTGGTTCAACTTTTAGGTCAAATTTTTATGTACTCAAAGCCAATAATGCATCTATCCATATAATTTCAAACTGAGTAACTTTGTTCTATTAATTAGCTATTGTTTTTTCCATGTTCAAATAATAACACATTTCTAATTTATAGTGTAATACTGTTGGAGGATATGTGGATGTCCAGTATGTATTAGTATTAGTGGGATAGAGTTTTTCTTTCTCACATTGTTGTGTCCATTTCTACTCCAGGATGATCGTGCCATTGAGCCGCAGACTTACGGCCGCATCGCCTCTTATTACTACCTGAGGCATCAGACCATGCGCACGTTTAAAGAGCGACTGAGAGCTGAGCTGCCCATCCAGGAGCTGCTCTCCATTCTGACAGTGAGTCTCACGCTGTGAACACACACCTGCTGCTGTTCTGTCGCCGCTTCTGTGTTCAAGTTTAAAGTTACTGTGGTGAGAATCAGACTCAGTCAGAATCCACAAACTCAAACAGGAAAAGTCATTGCAACATCAAGCAAGTCACAGGTCAAATCATATGAAATTCAGATGATGAATCCCAGGTTCCACGTATAAATCAGTGGGGTGAAAGCTTTTACACACCTGTAGATCAACAGGTGAGCAGGGACCAAGGGCCGCCGAAAACAGAACAAAAACTCCCGCAATCAAGAGTGAACTTTAATAACAACGTTTTGGTACAAAGACCTTCACCAGGTTATATAGATGGAGGTCTTTGTATTGAAACGTTGATATTAAGTTCACTCTTGAAGTGAGGTGAACAGTGTGCCAGAGTTTTTGTCCTGCATCAGTTAAAAAACAATGGTCATGACAAGTTTAGTTTTATTTTCAACATTTAAAAAACATGTTGCAGCCTGTTTGTGTTAACTTTAATGTACTATGTACATATTATTTTTAATTTGAATTATTTTTTAAACTGATAGTGACCCTGTTGGGTTGAAACGTTTCTGTTGTAGTCAGCTTAAAATTAGGAGCTGTACTCCATTGTGTGGATATTAATTCTTTATTGTGTTATATTTAAAACATTTAACCAGCTAACAAGCTAGCTAATAAGTAATAAGTAGCTAAAAAGTGTGAAAGGGGAGAAGAGAGAGAGGGCGATATGCAGCAAAGGGCCATCAACAGTATCAACTCCTCCTTTCGGCTGCTATCTGTATTCTGTCCAAAGAGATAAAAATTAATACACTGTACATGAAAGAGAAAATAGATAATAATGAAGAACAGCACTGTATTTTTAACAAAAACACAGATAAAACCTTGATCAGAGGGTAACTGCTCTGTTTTTCATTTTAAAGTATATTGATTTATTTTTGGGTTGGACCGCTATAACAGGGCCAGTGCTGTAAGCTAAAGTCAAGACAGCAGTCTTGCTCAGCAAGTCTGCTCCTTCCTAAAGTCAGAGTTTTCAGAGTGTTGTGTTGTTGGAGCTGTAATTACATGGATTTCTCTCTTGCCGTGGTTTAAACTTCTGCTCAGTAAAATGCAAAAAAAAAAACATGCACGATTCTAGATTCAAACTTTAAAGGCTGACAGCAAAGTCAAGACTCTGTTGTGTTGTCATTTCAGTGATAGGAATGTTTTAGGGGTGCACAATAATAATTCAGTAACAGAATGCCGACATTATATTCTTTTTTTGGCATTTGCCAATACAGGATACATGACAGACTGATAGTGCTCACACACACACACACACACACACACACACACACACACACCCACACCCACCCCTTACTCCTTCCTATCAAATTAGCACCTTTGTCTGAGCTTCATTAACTCTCCTCATTCTGGGGCTTCAGAGTGAGATGTTGCCCTCTGTCTTTTACTCAGTGACCTTTGGATGCCAGAAGACTTGATGCTTTCACACCTTTCATTGGGGGGTGGGGGGGTAGTCGATATACTGCCTTTTACAAGTGCCTCTAATGGCCTTAGAGATCTGCTTAGGATGATTCAAAGAGTGCATTTTACATCTTCATCCGGTTTTTGAATTCCAAAATCAGTTTTTATAAGAGTAACAAGTAAAGGAAGAATCATTTAACTTTGGTAAAAGTGCTTTTGTCTTGTGTGAGGACACTGTCAATAATTAGGCCAAACAATAATGTTGAACTTGGGCCAGACAAGAATTAAGGTAAAATTCAACTGGAGATTATAGGCAGAAACATGTTAGAAAAAAATGGCAGGAAACACTGAATATTGTTAATAATGATAATAATAGAAAGACGTCACTGATTCTGCGAGCCACACGTTTTTGGGCAAGTTGTTCCAAAGTCAAGGGCCCGGATGGCAAAGGCACAGTCACATTTAGATTTAAGCCTCGACTTTAAAAAGGCCGTCAGGACCACAACTGAGGATCTGAGGCTGTGAACTGGCTCCTAAAAGTGATCAGTAAAATGTTAAAATCAGTTCTACAATAAACAGTGTGCTAGTGGAGAGAGGACAGCATTGCAATGATGTGATGTCGTCTGTTAAAGCCAGCGTGAACTAGTCGGATGCCTGAGAGAAGGGAATTACAGCAGTCAGACCTGGAGAAGATGAATGTGTTAATTACTTTTTTTTCCAGGTCAGAGTGTGACAGCTTGAGTTTATTTACTTGTTAGTGATATGTATGGTGGTTTGGGTCTGCACGTGGCTGATAGGCGGATTAAAATGTGTGTTTTTGTGGAAATATAAAGACAGCAGTGGGTTTTATCTAACTCCAAAACATGAGTCACTAAACTGATTTGGCAAAAGAGCGTTTTATCGATGTTGTGCCCAAAAACCACATTTTTACAGTTTCACACTAGACATTGATTAATGACTTTGTGTTTTTTTTAGCTCTTAATTAGCTTTTTATTCTTGGATCATATGTATTTTCACCATCCAGCTGGGAGTCCATTCAGTGGTTGAACCTGACTTCAATAATGATGCTAACATATGGAGGGGAGGACTACTGCGAGACACTTAACATCACTCTCTCTGCACACATGTAGCTGGAAGCAGACCAAAGCATGGCATGCCTCGCTGCCTCCCTCCCCAACAAGCTGCGATACAATAGGCCAGTCACCCCGCCGCCCCGTCCACTCCCCCTCTGTTAGCTACAAAGCACTGGCATGCTCCTCCAGTTCCCCCTAATTGCTGCAGTGTGGCCACTAATGAGCAACACCCACACATCGCTGCACCGCCGCCACCCCCCACTTTTTCTCTCCAAGCACTCCGCTATCACTCAGTCAGTCTTTGTTTTCTCTCCTGCTGGATTCGCCTGTGCTTCCTGTTGTCATAAAACATCAAGATTGTCAAACGAGCATATTCCAGAAATTTAGGAGAGTTAGCTTATCCTAAATTTTAAAGTTAACGAGAACAAAATACTCACATTTCACTTCTTTAATGGGCTGACAGTACATGCTGAGATGTTTGAGCACAACGCCTTCATCAGGGTGTGGACATCAGTCTGATATACGATGAGGTAATTACATCGGTATCACAATCCAATACTCATTGCATCAAAAACCAATGAATGTTTCACATATTTGCTTGATGATGAACTAAATGATTAATGGATTATCGAAATTCCTGTTTAGGCAGTCTTCTGCCTTCTGGCAAAAGACACCAAAGCCTCTGTGCAGGCTCTGCTAGACAGCTTCATAACAGCTTCATAATAATAATGAAAGGGCCCTCGCACCCCCACGTATGTCACAGTACTGGTGGGACTAAAGCGGTCGTTCATTTCTGTGAAAGTCAGATAGTGCACGCAGAGAGTTTAGACCCTAGAGTGAGATATTTCACATAGTGTAGTACTTCCAGCGGCCACAGGGTGACACTGGAGAGCACATAAATTCCACGCCATTTTGGTGTACATCATTTGTAGACCAAACCATGAAAATTTCATTAAATGATAATTGTCTTGCAAGGCTTACTTCATGTTGCCAGTAGGTTGAGCATTGAGTGACAGGCAATTGACATGCTGATGTCATACTGCGTCGCCATGGCAACTGTGTTCAAGGAAAACCTATATAGCACTTTTCTTAACAAGGTTACAAAGTGCTTTTCAGGCAAGTAACAGACTAAAAACAAGTCAGCAATAAAACAACAAAATAAAGTGCAAACAACACAGTGATCATTAATTTATACAACATACACCAGACTGTAGTGACTATCCCTCCAATTACAATGAAGGCTAAATCCACATTACTCCATTTTTACATTAAAGACAGAGTCTTCAAACAAAAACGATGCCTGTCTTTTCAGTGTTTTAACACCGTTGCAGGTATAATCTCCATCCATTCTAACACACCCTAAAATGCATATCACATGACCATTCAGGGACAATGTGCATGCATGAGCCAGACTAAATTGTCACAGATTGCTCTAGTAATAGCTTACCCCCTGCGCATGTAAGCAGTAGGAGCATGATAAAGTGCAGAATTTAACTGCACAGCAGCTGCTAGCAGAGACAACAAGGTCAGCAACACCTGTAATTTGTTACCGAATTTGATCTTTTTTTGTATGTTTTGGAGGTTACCTCTGTTCTCTCTTAACCTCAAATTAATACGATGTTGAACATAAGTAATGTAGACTGATGATGGATTTTAATATAAAGTATTTTGATATAAAGATAAATTTTAATTTTAAGAATCTTGATATGTTTTTTAATCAAAAGAAATATGTTTTATGTTTTGTAATTTTAGCTTTGATATCACTGATCTCTCCAAATGTACTTCTTTGTATTTTCTATGTAATTTATTGAATTGTTGATTGTCAGTTGTTTTACCACCCTGAGTGGTTTCGATACGATACGATACGATACGATACGATACGATACGATACGATACGATACGATACGATACGATACGATACGATAGGCTTTATTGTCCCCTTTGGGAAATTTGTTGTAGACTCGAAGTTCTGCACATATTTATCAGGCTCCACAAGAAATGTGTGCAGATGATTAACCACACCTGCAACAATAGAGCCTGTCAGCCTGTTGGTGTGCATCATGTATAAATATTGGTGTGGTTTCATCTTTTCAAACATTTTGACTTGATGAAGATGAACTTGTTGAAGAGCCATTTCACATCGAATCTTTGTCTTAAATAAATTTGTGCAGCATGGAGTAAGTGTGCAGGAATTACCTTTTTCTGCCTTTTTCAAAAACATACCATTTTATAAAATACCTTTTTGAAGCAGTTGCATTGTTGACCCCACCCCAGAGGCCTCAGCTGTGTATACCTCCCTTTTTTTTGTTTGCCTAGTGCCACTCTTTGTGGTTTCTCTCTGCAGTTAGTGCTCAAAGCTCTGGTCTCCACCATGACTTCCTCCCTGGTCTCTGTGTAAATGCTTGTTGGTTATGATGTCTGCTTAAAGATCTATAGTCTTTCTCTCCAGCACATCCATATGCAGACACAATGGCACTGAGCAATAAATCATTCAGAGATGATTCCTATTCCTATCCCTCATCCCAGCCCCCACCCTGCTCAGGTCCTTTTTCAAGTCCTAGTGTTTGAAACACTGGCTGCAGTCAGTGATGAATGGAGCCCTAACAGTCCAGGCTGGGAGGGGGGGGGCGTGACAAATGCCTCCAGCACAGCCTGTTGATGGGACTTCATTAGCACAAGTTTAACTGAAGTGAATTAGAGGAGGGGAGCCACGCGTGCCCGCGCATCTCTCTGTGTAACAACTACAAACAAGGTGCGACACACAGCCTCCGCACAACCAGGAGACTGATGGAGCGTCATCATCACTTTACTCATCCAGTTCCCCAGAGCATTCCACTGTGTCTTTATCATTCATGTAGCATTCTCAGATATTTAAATCAAAGAATGTAGATAGAATAGATGTTTAAACCTTTGAAACCTGGCCAAACATGGTAAGAAGGCAATGAGCCACAAAAGAAGAAATGACCCAAAAATTAGCAATTAGAAACTTGTAAAAAAAAGAAACAAAAAAAAAGACATAAAAATTACCTGGAAATCAATTTAAAACATCAAAAAAATAAAATAAATAAAAAGGGAAATAACTTGGAAGAAGTGCTTAAAAATTATAACAATTCTGTAACAGAATTTCAAATGTGTAATTATGATCATTAGCTATATAGTTTTTTTCCTTAGCTTTTCATATTTTCCCTAGATATTTTCTCTTAACTTCTTCTAAATCTACTGATTTCTTGCAATTTGTGGAACATTTCTTACCAGGTTGTTTATTGCCCATTTCCTTTTGTGTTTTTTTTTTTAAATAAATCACACCAGTTTGCACTGGGTTCAGAGGTTTAAATACTTAAAGTAATTTCACTCCAGGTTTCAAAGGGTTAAAGCAGGTGTGCTGGATTTTTCGGTCATCAGGTCTAGTGAAGGGACTCCCCTGCAGTCTTTGTAGAGAGGGGAAACAGCCGGTTTTGAGAACCAGAGGAGAGGGGAGGTAAATGCAGCTGTTAGACTACAGATGCTGGGATTAAAAAGGTCTGACCACAACACGCTTTCGACTTCCTGTCTGACCTTTGATGTTTATCTCGCAGGATGCAGAGGAGTACGCCGAGCTGCCCGTCAGACACAATGAGGACCAGCTGAACAGCCAGCTGGCTCAGCAGCTCCCCCTGCAGGTCAACCCCCACTCCTACGACAGTGCCCACACCAAAACCCACCTGCTGCTGCAGGCCCACTTCAGCCACGCCCAGCTACCCTGCAGCGACTACAACACCGACACCAAGACAGTGCTAGACAACGCCATCCGAATCTGTCAGGTAGGACTCAAACAAATGGCTAATGGGATAATACAGCACATTCTCATCTCAAGTCACATATTTTCGCTTTGCAGTGGACTTCGGTGTCTACATATTATGCTCTAGCTATCCTTCTGTGTCTGCTATTTACTTTCTGGGATGGCACAGCTGTGATGTCAGCACAAGCACATGGTGGGATAACGCTGCACATAGTTATGTTAAGACAACAAAGGCACATGGCAACCAAGGCAAGGACATCAGCAAACGCACATGCTGGCACAGATGGTTAGGTTTAGGTGACATGGCACAAATAAAACATCACATTCAGACAGAAAGCAAACACTGGACTCCTGCATGAAAGTCTGGGGTTTGTTGGACCCTCCTGCCTGCCCTATAAGGACCTTTGTGCTCCCTATATTACGTTGTTACCCACATAATTTCAACCTGATGCCATCCAGCCAGGTGTCATGCAGACATGATAACTGACACTGGCCCTCTGAAACCAGAGCAGATTGGTTTGATTTTTTTTTTTTTTTTAAAACATGGGGGATAAAAGGCAATGACCAACTTGCCGAGAAATGTCCCGCAAATTACAAGAAATATGTAAAGTGAAAAAAAACTTTGAAATTAGTTTTTAAAAAGAGGGGAGGATGATGAGAAAATGATCAAAAAAATGTCCAGAAAACCATAATTATAAATATAATAAAGTTATATTTAAAATTATGCTATAGAAAAACATATATAATTAAACATATAAAACAAGTACATTCTGTATATATTTATATATTTTTTATTTTTGCATTTTCTAGTAGGTCATTTTATTGTTTGTTTTTTAGTTGTTTGTGCTAATTATTAGGTTATTTTCCTGGAACGTTTTTTTACTTTTTTTGTCTTAAGTTGCTTGTTGCCTCCCATGTTTTTGAGAGAAATCAAACCAATTTCCCAAGGTTTCAAAGGGTTAAACTGCTTGAAACACTGAATAAAGCTGTTTGACATTACAGATCAGTGAAAATCTGGCGCTGCATATTGCAGTTAGACTTCTAACCACGGTGGATGATGCAAAAATGCAAATTTGTCCACACGGGTTGCTGTAGAAACATGGTGGTGCAACGTGGCGATCTCCATAAACTAGGACCTGCTCCTTACATAGATATAAACAGCTTATTCTAAGGTAACAAAAATTCTTATTTCCAGGTGATAATACACAAGAAAACATGCTAAATATATTATATTACTGTATATCCCCCTAAATACAACATACTGGACCTTTAAGAATTTTAACAAAATAGTAATAACAGGTTTAGAAGCATAAACACTAGCTTAACTTTCAATCGGATAACAGCTGAGTCATGTAATGATAGCAGCATGCTGTAAAAAGGTTAAAGAGGACGGCACAACTAACAGATTTGCAGATTTCATGTGTTGCACATGAAAAGAGAGCACATGTTGGGAAGCGGTGCTGCGCTGTCGATGAAGCAGAGAATAAGGGGAGTGTTAAACATTAGTAGGTGATTTGTAGCTGAACTTGCTGATCCATCTCATAAATAACATGATGCTCAGAGGTTAGATCTAACACCCCACACTCTCATTGTCTGGTATCCACAAGGTGTTTGTTTGAAAGAGAAGCTGGAGAAGGAATCAATCAAACAAATTTTATTTCTGTAGCACCTCTCAAACAAAATTGAATGCAATTCAAAGTGCTTTAAAGTTTGAAAGTTTGTTGAAAGAACGACATAAAAAATAAGCAAAAATGGATCTTAAAAAATAGAATAGACGTACACCATGAAATGTTTGATAAAAGACACCACATAATGCAAGACTGAAAAGACAGGCTTTTAGTTTAAAAGGATCAATATTTGCAGCTCCTCTCAGATCCTCCGATAGGCTGGTTTGGAGCGTAATGAATAAAAGCAGAATCACCAACTGTTTTAGTTCAACTCTGGAACAGCTAAAAATAAAGACTCAGGGGGATCTGAGGGGCCTTCCTGCTTCATAAACCAAAAGCATCTCCGAAGTTTGCAATTTTTAGTTCTAAAAACATTCTTAGAATGATGCAATGCAACGTTTTTAGTGGCAAGTTTTCTTTTAGTTTCCAGAATGTTCTTCTTAAAGTTAGGGCAACATTCTCTATAAAAATAAAAAAAGATTAAAAATGTTTAATTGTTAACATATCAAATTACATCACATTTTATTTAAAAAAAAAAAAAAAAAAAAAACGCTGTGTAATCCCAGTCCTCAATAACATTTTCTGAATGTTGCTTTGAAAATGCTCTTTGTTCTCATGTGAGATTGTGGGAACATTTTATAAAAGAACATTCTATAATCTGTCACCTCAAAACATCACCAAAACATCCTCAGAATCTTGCAGTTGTAGCATTATGTCTTTAGCCTCATTCCCACTGCACAAAACCCCGCTTACATCTGGCTTTTAAGCACGATGGGAATGTGTACAATCCGCATTCACACCCGGGTAAAATTACTCTGCAGTAGACACGGGTTTTTATCGCCTCCGGCTCTGATCGGCATTGATTGGACCACAACACCCGGGTGAACGCAGTAATTTCAGCTCCTTAACCAGTGAGATGCAATGACGCGCTGTCACTAATTACTGTCCATCTCCTCCTAAGTGGCTAAAACAAAAATAAAATAACCAGAGAAAGAAACCACTGAAAAGTTTTCAAAGATCTCTGTTTCTGCTGCTGTCCACTGTTTACCTGTTCTCCTACCAGTCTGTGACATCACACGGACACACCACTAAGACAACACACACACACACACACACACACACACTCCAGCTGACAGAAAGGCCGATATGCTTTCCAGCGGTGAGTTCAGTGGTAGTGGGAATATAGCCAATCACTCATATTTAGCAGGTTTACCCATGTTGTAAAAAACAAACAAACAAGTGCACACACTAATTTTGGTGGGAAAGGGGTATTAGTCAGCATTTAACCTTACAGGGACACTATTTGATAAACATTCTTAAAATGTTTTTCGAACATTAGATGAAATTGTCTTCTTTAAAACATTATTGCAACTTGTAGGTAACATTAGCCAATGTTGTGGGACTGTTCCCTGCCAGTTGGGTCTTCGCTACACAGTATAAACTAATTAAAGAATTTTAAAGTCAGTGTGAAAACTAACAGGCAGACAGTGTAAAGTTTTTAAAACAGGCATGATTTGGGCTCTCCTTCTGGTCTGAATTCTGAATTAGTTGCAGCTGAGTGGACTACTCAGTGGTCAAGTTATTAGTAACATTGATAACAAACCTATGATTTTATCACTTAAAGATTGTCTGTGTGGGTTATTTAGTGTCGAAGGTGTGATGTCCCAGCTTGTGTTTTTTATTTTCTCTGTGTGTCCTTTTTGAAGTTAGGGGCATGTCTTAGCGTCTGTAAGCCATTGTCCACAGCTTAGGATGTGTCTGTGTATGTGTACATGTGCTTGTGATTTTCCATGCCAAGCAGTTACTTACTTACTTACTTACTCTGCTGCAACCGTTTACTCAAATGGCTCTGGCCCTTGCTTTCTTTATGGTTGTTTTTACTGAACAAATGTTAGCTTTTATTGGTACTTAACGTTATACATAAAGTCAATGCAACTGTCTGACAAACTTGTCACTACGTCACCGCGCTCAGGTTCATTTCACCCATGACTGTCAGCTCGTCTCACATTGGATACACTCTGTCTCTGTGGCGTTGCGTGTCTAATTAGAACACATGACACACATGAATTCAGATGGGTGTCACAGCTGGAGAGTGAAAGAGCAAAATTTATTGATACATTAGAAAAAAGAAGAAAAAAGTCCAACCCAGCTTTATGCAAACTAATGGCCTGGGCAGAACTCTTCTCTGTTGAAATGCTGCTTGGTCAAAAATTAAAAAAAAAAAAAATGATTGGCTTCACACTATGACTTCAACAATCATGCTGCATGTAAAGGGGAATGGCAAACTAGTGTCACAAATTCAGTTAACCCTTTGAAACCTGAATAAATGTGCTTGATTTCTTTCAGAAACATAGGAAAGAGGGTAATGAGCAACTTCACAAGAAATGATCAAAGAATGTACAAGAAATTTAAAAAATTAAAAAATAAAAATGATTCAAAAGGCAAGGCACAAAAACAAAATGTGCTAAAATATTTTAAAAACATTTTTAAAATCATTATAATATTTTTTGTAGCCTAACTGTAAATATGTAATTACAAATGTAGATTTCTTGATATTTCTCCTTTTTATTATTTATGATTTTGTATTGAATTGTTCTCTTCTTTCAGGTCATTTTTTTGTCTCCTTTTACAGATGTGTTTTCATGCAAAGTAGCAGGCCTTCCCGGCCCTCAATACTACTAAATGATGATTTTTACATTTTTTTTTATTTCTCACCTTCACTCCTTGGTGTGTCTGAAATAAAGTTTGAATTGAATTATTATTATTACATATTTTTTGGTGTTTCCTCTTTTCAGGCCATGTTGGATGTAGCTGCTAATGAAGGCTGGCTCGTGACAGCCATCAGTATCTGCAACCTGGTGCAGATGATCGTTCAGGGCCGCTGGCTGCACGACTCCTCACTGCTGACGCTGCCACATGTGGAGCAGCAAGACCTCTATCTGTTCAGGTAAACAGCACGTCAACACAGGCACACCTATACAAAACACCTGGACAATGATTTGTAACTAGCTTCAGTTCAAAATACACTCTGGCACAATATGAACCGCTCATAAAGTCCAAGTACTGATGGAACGTACTGTTTGGTTATCCAGAGCGCTGCACTCTGGGCACTCTGTCCAGGGAGAGGGAGCAGCAAAGTGCCAAACAGAGCGAATGTGTGATGAATTTAATCATTCGTTAATTCATGAGAAAACAGAATGCTCTGTGGCTTTGAACAGCTGCTCTCTCATTTTAGTGCAGAGCGTCAGATTGAGCTGTACCACGCCCACTCTGCTCTGCTCCATGGCTGTCGTCATGGAGAAATATTTGTAGTACAGCCAGTAGGGACGCCCTCTCTCTGAAATGACTTCTGCCATGTGCCAGATTTTCTAAAAACCTGAAAACAGCCAAGAGGAGGTGCAGAAGGCAAGTGTTCTCTCAGACCACCTGCATAACAATACGCTCAGATTTTATTGTAGGAATTTTGCCTGATAAAAATGAAACAGCCTCAGGGTCAGGCTCAAGGTCTGGCATCCATTTCATTTTGTGTAAACACAATAAAAATGGTAGGGAGGGATGAGAAAGGAAGAGCTGCAGTCCCTGTGGTGAGAGACAGGGGGGGACATGGGGTGGGATTTATTGTGATGACTAACAATCTCTCCCCTCCCTCTTTGACTCTGCAGGAAATGGGCAAACAGGAAGGGGAGGAGCAACGCAGGCTTCAACGGGCCAATCGAAGGACTTCCTGAGTTGATTGCTGCCTGCGATGGAAAGGAAAGTGTCTTTGCTGCCATCCTCGGCCAAGAGTTCCAATCAAGTCAGATCACCCAGGTAAGACACCAAGAACACTGAGAATAAAGAGGTCCATCATAATCAGGAGAGCAGGGATACTGATCCTGCTTTGCTTTGGGGCCACTTTTGCAACATGACAGGAGGTCCGAGGCCAGTCACAGCAGCTCCATACATGTTTCTAGGGTTTTGGGACATTTCTATGATTTAAGGGCATTTCTCACATTTTTGGACATTTCTTAGAATTAAGGACATTTTTATGATTTTAGGTTGTTTCTTGTTTCTATGATTTTAAGGTGTTTCTGGGATTATAGGACATTTCTAGGATTTTATGACATTTCTGTGACATTTGTAGGATTTTAGAGGGTTTTTTTTAGGATTTTAGGATGTTTCTTGTTTCAAGTATTATAAGATTTGTCTGGGATTTTAGGTTATTTCTGGGATTTTAGGATGATTCTAGGATTTTAAGACTCTAAGATTTTAGGACATTTCTACACTTTTAGAGTGTTTCTAGGATTTTAGGACGTTTCTAAGATTTTTGGGCATTTTTAGGGTTTTAAGACGTCTCTAGGATTTTAGGACATTTCTAGGATTGTAGGACATTAGGGTCTTAGCTAGGACCTCTGTTGGGGGGTGTGGGGGATCCTCCACTGGCACTTTTTTGATAGCTCTATTTGATGCTGTTTTATTAGGTTTTGCAATTTATTGACACCTAACTTACAAAAAGCAATTCCCTGTGGGATTCGCTTTATTTTTGTTGTGAATTAGAAAATGGTTTTAGGGGCTGCCTGACACCCTATCTGGGGCCAGATTTGGCCCCGCTTGCCTTAAGTTGAGTATCACTGCAGTAAGTGTGTACTTTGGAGAATGCTGATTTACTAAAGAAATAACAGAAAACAATAAAAAAAAACAGATTGCATTGCTCTTCAGAATGAACCTATTCCCACATTTAGTGCATGCAGACCACACACCATCTCACGCACACACACCGTTATCAGTGACGTGCCATGAGCAGTCTTGCCACTGTGCTCCCAGATACCTCCAGGATCCCCAATTACAGCTCCACTGATAGGGTTTACAGCTCCAATTTAAGTGCTAATTGCAGCAGTAATGAGAGTGTCCGGGCACGACGGCAGGCCCTGTGGCTTCACCCAATCAGTGTCCCCGCTTCCCTCCTTCTCCACCTGTACTCCCCTTCCACCCCCACCCCCCCGCAGTGTGGCGGCCTCTCTAATTAAATAATTAGATGTGCAGCAGCGTTCCTGTCTGACTTGCCCAGGGAGAGTAATCCTCACATAAATAGCTTTTGCCGGGTGAATCAGAGAGGCTTTTCTCCTCGCAGACCTCAATACACTGCCACTCACACACACACACACACACACACACACACACACACGCACGCACGCACACACACACACACACACACACACACACACACAAACACACTCACCCTCTTCCACCAGTGTATTTTTCCTGTCACTCTCTCTGTGCTTTTATCTTTCGTATGTCTTATGTCTTCTGCAAGGTGGGCCTTTTGGGTTGAGCCAAATTTTAAATTCTCCATAAAAACACTTAAGACCAGAGAGCAGTGTCTGTTAGAAAGAACCGAGATTTTAGCAAACAGCAGACTGACGGGACAGAAGCTGACGGATGTGTCCATCAGACACAGACCTCTCTTTAAAGCTCTCATTTCCTCAGAATTTTGTACTGCCTTTGTGAGCACAACTTTCATTTAAAAAGTTAAAGAAACAGGCTGGTTTTCATTTCTATAGCTTTCAGTTATTCATGTGCGGAGTTGGAAATCAACTTTTTGAATTTAGCATCATATTTTGTGAATTTTAAACTCTACCAGCCAGTGAAATTATGTACTTTTTAAAAAATTATTGGTGCATAATAATGTGGAATATGACCATCTCGGACACATCTTCATTTCTGGACACAGTCACACCATCTGTTATTCTTATACAATTTTTAAAAATTCCATAACAGACAGACAAGCAAGAAGTAAATAAAACTAAACAATATTGACAATAAGAGCCCCACTTTCCCATGAGTGTGGACAACAACACACCAACAATAACAAGAACATACCTGGTCAATACCTCATAATAGTAACAAAATTAGATAAGGGAGAAGATAGAAATCATTCACTGTGTAAAGCATAACAATATATATTGTAAAACTTCAATTAATACCCCGGGCTGATTTTTGGTAAAACCACTGAACTCAACAGGTGTATATTTGGGACAGGCTGATATGAACTTTTAATTCCTTTCACATAAAAATGTGACTCAGCAAAGACGAAAATTCAATAAAAAAAATTGCATCTTTTGTTTACTCTGCTGGTATTACGTTGTCTTTGGTGCTTCATTATTTCAGTAAAATGAAGCGAAATGATGCATTGTAGAGAATCTTACCAAGCTAACCATGTGTGTAGCATGTCCAAATTAACAAAAGTTTAAACATTTATAGAGTGGTGAAGTATTGAGTCCTAAAACATGGAGGTCCGTTTTGCACTTCTGATTCCCTTGTCTCAGGGTCTCTGAGTTTTTTGAATGGGTTTTTGGTAAAATGCCTCAAATAAAGTCTGTGATTAACACAGGCTAAAGATAATTAGATGTTTTGTTCTGCAACATAAAATATGTCTGCATAAACCCAATTTTTGAACTTTTAAGGTTTTACGCGTCTTATAAAAGATGCTAACAAGTGGCTAAACTGGACTACAGTGTTTGTCAGGGATGTTAGACGTCATCACGCCGGACAAAGAAACTACTGGTGAGACTAGCATGACATAGCCATGATCATTAGTTAGATCAGGTCACGCTAACAGGAGATAGTTTTGTAGAAAATTAAACGTAAATCAAATGAGAAATTGAACGATTCATGGTGGTGACGTTTAAGTCTTGCGACCACGATGTAGTTCGTGTATAGCCTAAAAGTAGCTTTTTGCTTTTGGCGATTTCATTTGCGCTTCAAAACACACAAAAGTGGTGTTCATCTGTGAAAATTATCATACTGAACAAAACGTTTAAGTATCATAAACTTGTGTTCATCGCAGAGCATATTTTTGCTATAATCGAAAATCCCATTCAAAAATCCCATAGGACGAGGGAACCAGTGCGATGCTAGCCTTTCTGGTTGGCCTACAAAAATACATCATTCCTTCACCACTCTATATTTGTATGCATTATCTAAGCAGCTAACTAACATTATTTCCAGCAGGTAGCCAACAATTCGTTTTATACATCCAAAGAACTGGTATTAAAATTAACTAAATGGCAACCGGGCCTCTAATTGAGACAGGGCTTTGTTTGTCAAAATGTGTAGCTGGGCTAATAAAAGGGACTAAGATTTTATTTGACGATTAACGGTCCCTCTTCAGGCATGGTCCTTCCTGAGTCACCTCCCAGTGCTGGAGGTGGAGATGAACGTGAAGGGCTGGTGGGAGGGGAGCCAGGAGCAGACGGAGCGTCCCCTGCCAGCAGCTGGAGCCAACCTGAAGGATGAGAGCAGCTGGCTGGATGTCCACGCCGACCAGGAGTACGTCCTGCAGGTGTCACTGAGACGCATCAACCTGGGACAGCAGAGGGTCAGTATGCCCAGTAGTACCAGGTATCGGCTTTGTGGCAGCAGCAAACAGCCGACACACAGTCAGGGACGAGCTGGTGAACACAGTGGAGCATTTAGCAATTAAGGATGCAGATATTTCCATCCGCAGTTGGTGGAGACCAAAAACGAGCTTTAAGCAAGTGAATGGACTTAAACACAAACAGGACTCCAATTATATAATGTTACTTCCTCCCTATGTAAATAAGCAACTGTTTGACAACAAGTAAGAGAGTAACAGGATAGTGAATATTAGACTAACATTCATCAGGGGTCTGTGTACTTTGCAGCTAAAGGATTTTCGTTTTGACACAAGCTGTTTCCCATTTAGAAGTAGGAAGAAAAAAAACAGAAAACAAAACATTTTAAAGAAGAAAATGTGCTTCTGGCTCTTTAATCTGTTAGTTTAACTGAACAATTATGAACAGGGGTGTATCAAAAAACAACCTAATCCCTCCACATAAAGGCCCCTCAGCTGAGATCTCATGATTAGTTCAGCCTGATATGTGAGTGTGTAAAAGCATCTGTGGAGCAGTGCTGATGTACAGTATGTGTGTGTGTGTGTGTGTGTGTGTGTGTGTGTGTGTGTGTGTGTGTGTGTGTGTGTGTGTGTGTGTTTGTGTGTGTGTGTGTTTGTGTTCTCAGAGGAAGCAGGACAGTAAGGCCCAGGCTCCCAGGTTCCCCAAGATGAAGGATGAGGGCTGGTTCCTGGTGGTGGGAGAGGTGGATCGCAGGGAGCTGCTGGCTGTCAAACGGGTCGGATATGTGCGCCACCACTCGGCTGTGTCTGTGGCTTTCTACACACCAGAGAAGACGGGAAAGTAAGCAGCCATACATAAACACAAGCTTTACCCACACACTCTGTGCAGGTACAGTCATGACAGGAGACGCCTCAGTTTGTCTGTTTCAGGTCAGACAAGATGAAGTGCTCCAACAAACACTCTCATGCGCACACTAGTCCAACATTTTCACATATACAGGGTTCCTGCAGGTAAAGGTGAGGCAGATGTAAGACTTTTTAAGACTTTTTTTAATGCCACTAAGACTAAGTTTAAGACCAGTTTTCTAATAAACAAAATTGAAGGACAATTGCCCGGATGTTTACTGTAACATAAAACATGTTTTTTTGTCTAGTGAAAACTTTAGATTATCTACATCAAATGTTGAAAAAAGTGTGAAACTCTGCATGTGAGATTCCACTGCTTGGATTCCCATCATGATGAGTTTAAGCAGAGGAATTTATGAAATGATTTAATATAAAAATATAGAAATATAAAATATATAAACAATTATTTTGAGATTTCACTGTGCAACGTGATAAAAAAAAAACATAATTCCCACCTCCCATGTCTGGGCATTTTTAAGACTTTTGAAAGAAAATTTATAATTTAAGTCATTTTAATACCAATTAAGACATTATTTTTAGATTAATGAATTCATTGCCTTTTAAGACTTCTTAATGATTCGTAGGAACACCGATATATTTAACAATCTGAAAGCAGGCTGCAAGCTTGGAGCTACTCCCCACAGGTCAAGGATCTCATAGTGTGTCAGTAATTGTGATCAATTCTCAGGGGAAAGTGAGCGCTTTGGTTGGCAATATAAATCAGTCACTTCACTAGAATATGGAAGATTGTTTCTTCCAGCTAGTTTCAGATGCCCTGCCTCATAATAATGGACACTATACTGTGGGAAGTGATCAGACCCCTTCTAAAGACCAAGACGCTGGAGAAACAATATACGAATTTTCTCTTATTTTTGCTCGTATACAGGATTTGTTCTTATTTTGTCAGTATCAATCAAGTATTGGGATTCACCGATGTTTTCTCATTTTTGCTTTTCTCTTAGATAAGAGAGTTTTATAAAATTTGTGTGCTTATTTCAAAAAAATTCTGAGATTAGATCTTTTCTTGCCTCCCTTGGATTTATACATGGGTCATACATGTTTTAATTTTCTCTCGCCTGGACTGTTATGCTCTTACCCGTCAGAGCTTCCTTCACCCACTTCAACTGGTGCAGAACGCTGCTGCCTGAATCTTAACCAGCACTGAAAAAATGAACACATTACTCCTGTGCTAACAAATTTACTCACCACATCGATTCTAAAGGTTTAATAATCATTTTAAAGCATTACATGGCCTTTCTGTCGCTGTGCTTGTTGTTGCTTATTCTCTGCTTGTAACGAAAGGCAATGTCTTTGCTTTTGGAGCTGCCAAACTGTGGAACACTTTGCCCACTGAGATCAGACTCTCTGCATCATTAGCATCTTCTAATCCCTTCTCAAAACTTTCAGTTATAGAAAAGCATTTAAAAAGGTTCATATGTTGCTCGGTTTTATCATCCCTCTGCAGCCATTGCAAGTTAGTACTTTTTATACTTTTTTTATTCCCCAGTATTTATACGTATATGTATGATCACTGTGTTGTTTGCATTGTTTGTTGTTGTTTATTGCTGCCTTCTTTTGATCTGCTGCTTTTCTTTAAAGCGCTTTGTGACCTTGCTAAGAAAAGTGCTACATAAATAAATTTTTTTAAATTATTTTATTAATTTATTATATATTTGTTATTTTTTTGTATCTTGCTTGAAATATGTTACGCTGCCTTTACAATTTCTGGTGATATTGCTTTATTTTGTCCGTGTCCATAAGCTCTCAGGAAACGTGCACAAATACGGACAAAATTACGGGCAGCAGGCTCCATACCTTTCCATATACATAACATTGAGCATAAATCAGCCTTTAGGATTTGCAGCAACAGTGTGAGACTGAGTCAAATTGGATTTATTTACATTAAGAAAAATACAGATACATCACCGGAGTTATTCTTTAACCAAACAGAAAGGAAAAACAGTTTATACTGAGAGGAAAACTGAAACTGTAGAAATTACCATAGCAACAACAAACCCTGTGAATCCATGTGTTTGTTCTGTCTGCTCATCCCTGTACCTCCTGGTTCCAGGTGTATCTACACTCTGTACCTGATGAGTGACAGCTACCTGGGTCTGGACCAGCAGTACGACATCCACCTGAACGTCACAGCTGCCAGCATCGCTGCTCAGGTCAACACCGAGGTGTCGGACTCGGTGAGCCAGCTGTCCCTCAGCTGAGAGCACTGACAGGAAAACACACCCGAGGGGTGACTGAGCTGACTGGGTTCAGGGTTTTTCTATTCTATCACTGATCTCTGCTGATCGCTGCATTCCTCTGATTGTTTCACAGTTTACTATTCTGCTTTGGCAACTTTGTATGAGCTTTCCTTATCTACTTCTGCTTCAGGCATTTTTCACACTGGCAGTGACCTTCAACTCTTTCTTAACAGTCATATTGCAACTGCAGTGCATGCTGGTTAATTGAAGCCACTGTTGGTGCAGAAAAACATGACACTTGTGCCTCCACGATGGATTTCTTTGATTACTTCATATCAGGGTAAAATGGGCCGTCTAGAAGAATATCTTGTGATTCTTTCAAAAAGAAAAGTTTTAGTTTGAAGATATTTAATGTTTTCATTTTATTGATTGAAGCTAATTTCAAACTGAATTACAAAAGGAACTTTCTGGCCAAACCCTCAGCCAGTGATGTCACAGCAGGTGTTTCCTCCAATTTTCACAAGATGTGTCCTTCAAAGTCTGTACTTCTAGACCAGATACATTTGGCAACAACACTTCCACATGTTGCTGTGAAATAAATCTTTCTTTTGTCAAAACTTCTTCCTCAAAGTCTGATAATTCTATGATAATATGATATAGGCCTCGGTAGGCTTCTAATGAGTTAAGCTGCACAACGAGTCATTCGACCACATCTAAAGAAAAAGAAACGTTCATAGTGGCTGTTTCTGTAATGTTTTTATTTCTTCAACATTCATAACAACATCAATATGGTTAAATGTAAACACTCCACATTAATGTGTGTTTACAGAAAAGTTGTAAAAAAAACTTTTGTGCATCCAGAGGGAGCTGCATGAGGTATGATAAATGACTTCACGTAATATCACTTGTGGAGATAGAAATAAGTGAGCTCACCAGACCTCTGTAGCCTGCTCCTCCTCTCTGCCTGGGGCTCCGGCCTACATCAGCCAGTCCTAGCATAACACACCTGAAGAACTGACCAAACTGTAGACAGTCAAGTTGGATTGTGGGTTATGTAGGTGCCAGATTTTGACAAGGAAGAAGAATGCAAAGAATAAAAAAGAAAAAAAAAGATTCTGGTTCTTATGCATCAATTTTAATCATTTTCCCACCTAGCCAGAGGTATTAGGTTTTCAGATCTGTCTCTCCGTCTATACATCCCATTTTTGCGAATGCGTTTTCTCAACGTTGAGGTAATTTCTATAAATTTGGCACAAGCATCCACTTAAACTTGAGAATGAACTGATTCATTTCCAGTGGTCAAGGATCATCATCACTATGCATTATCTATCTTAAGATCTCAAGAACACCATCAGGTAATTTCTCAAAATTTGGCACAAACAAGGATGAAACTGATTACATTTTGGTGGTCAAAGGTCAAGGTCACTATGACCATGTGGTCATCCCATTCTTGTGAACTTTGTATCTCAAGAACAGATTATGAATTCCTTCAAATTTGGCACAAATGTCATCTTGGAATCAAGGATGAACTGATTAGATTTTGGTTTTAAAGGGTCAAGGTCAGCTTTTGCATCCATCTCATTCCTGTGAACACAGGGTCTCGAGAAGAGGAAATTTCCTTGAATTAGGCACAAACAT
The DNA here is from genome assembly GCF_026936395.1 of Plectropomus leopardus. Lineage (NCBI taxonomy): Eukaryota > Metazoa > Chordata > Actinopteri > Perciformes > Serranidae > Plectropomus > Plectropomus leopardus. Next base: position 3,111,617 of record NC_142186.1, read on the forward strand.
TCACTTGGACTCAGTGGTGAACTGATTACATTTTGGTGGTCAAAGGTCAAGGTCACTGTGACCTCACAAAACACAACAACTCAAGACTGATAATAATGAAAATGGCATCCCTGTTATACTGGGTACTGGTTGTAAACCTTGATTAAGTTAAGGTGACTGAAACTCTTGGTTAGAATTGGGGAGAGATCATGGTTATGGTTGAAAATAAAAGTTATTTAAGGCCTGAGAAAAATCTAAACTTCAGTCTCTGGCAGGAGAGTCAGATGTGCTACACGTCTGTATCAGCCCAGCCTTTACAAACTTACATCTGCCTCATACATAATGGCCACACCGCTTCATGTGCAGGCCTTTTTTCAGCGCAGACTTTTTTTCTGGTCATAGTAGGAAAAGCACAGGTGTTACTAACAACATTACTGATGGTTTGCTTCTATTCAAGTGTCCCAGTAAGCCATAACAGTAAGTGTGACAGTGAGCCAGCATGCACAGTACCAGGAGCCTGAAACTGGAGCAGCCAAATGGAATTCAGTCATCATTCATTAGATTTTACACCTGTGCCTCTGCTACTGTGTCGTGTCAACAAGTCTGCTGTGAAAAGGGCCCTCTGGCACTGAACATTGTCACTGGCATGTTCCCTGGTGGGCACAGAATCTGTAATATAAACTAAATGTCACTGGGATATGCAAAGTCCCTCGCCTTTTAGTGTCTACCATGGGACCTCATTTTGGAAAACATGGACTGACGTTAACAGCAAGAGACTAATAATCTGTTTATCTTGTTTGAATTGCAGCATTAATGCATATGGACATTTTTGCACATTTAACACACAATTCTAAAGTTTAAGTCTAAATTTTGCTAAGACTATGTTCTTTTATTTGATCTTGGAATTTCCTGCTCAGCTCCTACAATAAGTTTAAAATACACTGTGGACATAAAATTGCTACATTCGTGCACATTGAAACCCATTCAAACTGCAGTGTTTGATCCCACAGCCATCAAAACATAAAAACATGCATATATAAAATATCTGAATGAAAATGGCTTCTGTGGGTACCCATAAGTTTCACCAAAACTTGAGAAAGCTTGTTCCCAGTAAATGTTTGGTTCTTTATATGATCAATGTACTCCTTCAACTCACAGCTGTTTACTTGTCCCAATCTGGTCACCCCTTTGAATATTTTCTGGGAACGCCACCGCCATGGTGGTTCACTGAAATGGGAGGGACTTTGCTCCTGAGTGGGATTATAGTTAGTATATAACAAGCTAATGTTACAATGCCAGAAACATCGAGAAATGCTTCTGCAGCCATGACTCTGTGATACAGTATCAATTCTATTGTCCCTCTGGGATCAACTCAAAAATAGAATCTGTATTTCTGAGAATTAACTGCCATGACACAAGTAAAGTTTGAAGTCAATTTGAATTCAAATAAAAAAAATAAAAAATAAAAAAATTACCTAGAATCTCAAAGTTTTGATAATCAAACAGAAGCCAACCACTGTCTGGCTCATATATGGGGGTGGGGGGGTGGGGGGGGGGGGGGAATAAGGGCTTGGAGTAACTGAAAAATTCCAAAAATCCATCCAAGTCAGGTTAGCAGCAAATAGCGACAATTAGGAAACAGAGGTCACGTCCCCTGCTATACTTCTGGGAATTTTGGAGGTTTATTGACCCGTGAAGGAGTTAATACAAACTGTGACATTAGAATGAAAGGATTGTGTATTTTCACCACAGTCACTCGAAACAGCATGTTGAAGGGCCGGCCACCCCGTTTCTATTTATTCCTGTCGCTTGCATTGAAAGAAGGGAACAGCATGTGGGAGATAACATTTACAAAATCATTAAAAGTTAGAGACATTAATAAACGCTGATATTGGTGGGGTGGGGGTTGAATCTTTGAAAGTATTTTATCTGTGTTTGGTCAAAGATTTCTCCTTGGGTCAAGTTGCACTCGGGTAGAATTTCAATTTATGACCTCAATATTTTTTTTAAAAAATCCAGGCTCTGCCATTAAGCAGCAGAATTTTAATTCCTAACAGATCTGTTTCCTTGAATTACCCAAACAAATCCGAAAATGCCCAGATCCCTTGCAAATGCTATTTTTACTAGAAAGCATCAACCCTATAATTTCTCTCTCTGTGCAGTTTGTACAGTTTTTCCATGCTGGATACATAACCACGGGTTCACTTTCTGGCAAATTGATTAAACACAAATTAGTTCAGGAATATATACATAAAAGCACAAAACTGAAACAATGAAGGTTTTGAATTTTTCACATGGACCCTCATCAGGACAAGGCTTCAGGTCAAGTAATAAAACAAAACCCACCTAATGTCAGCTGATGTGTTTTATTGATGCATGTTTCCACATAAATGTTCAGTCAGCACCAACATGTTACATACAGAAAGAGTTGAGCTTTAGGGGCCTCTTGCAGGGGAACTGCCTTTGGGCCCTATAGGCCCTGAGGCAATAGAAGCAATTTCAAAAATTGCCCTGTTTTTATAGGCCTTATGTCAAATTTAAAATCTTCTTTGTTTTATTTAGTAGGCTGTCATGCTGCATGTTTTTCAAAAAATGAGTGTTTAAACCAGAGGGCTGCAAAGAAAAAGGGGCAGCATAATAATTTGACATCACGAAAAATTATTTTGTCCAATCAAAAGCCAGAAATATTTAACGTCTGAAACCTAAGCAACCTGGCCTCATTTCTGTCAAAAACATGGGATGGTGTTATGAGTTATTATTATTATTATTATTATTATTATTATTATTATTATTATTATTATTATTATTATTATTATTATTATTATTATAGTAATCATATCTCCAATTTGATTCCCTTTTAATTATTATTATTCCCTATTTTTTAATTACACTTCCCCCCTTCTCTTTCCTATGTCATTACTGTAATGTAATTGTTATTTACGACATCTATTGCATGAGAGGGATCCCTCCTCAGTAGTCTTCCTGAGGTTTCTACCATTTTTCCCCTGTTAAAGTGTTTTTGGGGAGTTTTTCCTTGGTCGATGTGAGGGTCTAAGGACAGAGGGATGTCGTATGCTGTAAAGCCCTCTGAGGCAAACTGTGATTTGTAATAATGGGCTTTATAAATAAAATTGACTTGGCTTGACACCTATTTCTAGTTTCACGCAATTTGCGGGACATCGCTTGCCAAGTTGTTCATTGTCTTTTTAGCCATGTACTGAAAAAGAAATCAAACCAAACTGCTCAATTTTTAAGGCTGAAATGCACGCGAGAGGCGTCTGAATGCAGCAAAAGAAAACTGATATCGTTCCGGATATAGGGGCTCTGCTATCAGGAAAAGCAGCAAATTCCCAAAATCTGGAAACCTGCAACAATAAAACAATGCATAAAAATAATTAGTATATCTGTTACATTTTCTGATGAGGAAAATTCAAGCATGTCATTTTTTAAGTTATGTTAATGTGACAGTTCAAAGGGAACTTTCTGGATACGAACCTATTTAATTTAAAAATAGGCTAATTTAATCCTCTTATACTTGAGTTAGAATGTGTTCACTGTGCTTCCTTATTATTAAGACAATTTTTGTTTGTTAGATTTTTTTAATTTATCTTTTGCTATCATGGTGTTTCAGCAGTATGATCTTATTGTGATTTCTGGGCTATGAAGTCCTTCCCCATTTTCGAGCGTCATATTTTCCACAGTCGCAGTCTAATTAGTATACAGTTGAAGCGGAGGTTAAAGCAGCGTCAACCATTCCGTGCGCAAACAGCACCCCGGATCATTTCCTCCCCGCAGGCTGGATCCCATTATACCGAGCCACCGACACCGAGGAGCGGCTGCAACCGGAGAGAGAGAGAGAGAGAGAGAGAGAGAGAGAGAGAGAGAGAGAGAGAGAGGGGACGGTGTGTGCGCGCATCATCATCACCATTCTCCTCCTGTCCTACACGGGTTGGAAAAGGACAGCAGCCGGAGAATATAAGCTTCCCAACAGCACAAAAACTCTATTTAACACTGCCAATGATATGGTGAATTATGATGACGCTGGAAATTATAATGCCTCCAAGGTCACGTTTTTAAAATAGGCCTGTATGAAAGCCTTCCGTGATAAATTAACCATATCCATAGAGACATATCTAGTTGTTGTTCAGGTGGCCCAAAGTGACAAGTTGAGGCTTAATCAGACCGTAGGGCTTCTCTAAACACTACCTGCCATGTGTTCTTAATTTAATGCACTTTCACTGATATCCAGCAGCCCATAGCCATGAATTCAGGGCATTGCTGTAAAAGAGCTTGATGCTCAGTTAATTTTGCCTGAGTAAACAATGGGTTGATGATGATGATGGTGATGGTACCTGTTGGCCGTGCTGCTAAATAATCGGTTAAAATTTAGACCTGTTGGCTATGTGTTTTTATAATGGACAGGACATCCTATGGGACAGAGGCTATTCTATGTGGCCTGTTATAGGCCTGATGTTTTATAATTGTTAGGCTATTTAAAAAATTAAAAACACAACTTTGGTTTAGGCTGCTCCTGTGTACAGAACACCATGAAAAATCCATGCTTTAATCTCACAATTTTCCATCCCGATTTGGTGAACATTATCGTAGACAAAATCTATTTTAATTCACATTTTAAAAACGATTCCCACGTTATTTTAAGATGTAGAGGACGTAGCCTATAGTGTACATACATCGAATTTAGGCCCCATGTGTCCTTTAGGTCATGGAAATAAAACTAACAACAGCAGCACTGCTGAACAGCGCATGCTGGAATATGTTCATATTTTGTACTCTGCGCAAGTTTATTAAAGAGGCCTCTGCCTCCTCAGGTTTGGCCCACAATTTAGCCATAATAAATGCCAAACTGTATTGAAAAATGTGATATGATGCAGTAAATATCGCCACATTATGTTAGATAAAATAGATTTGGTAAGTTAGATAAGTCAATATGTATAGGCGATTGCAAGAGAATTCCACAAATTGTTAAATGGCCGTAAAACAATCATTGCTTGATATTTATTTTTGTTGATAAACCATAAATACTTTAAACAAACCATTTTTAAGGAGATCTGCATACAGTTTTCTCTCAGAGGAGAGTGAACAAACTGGAGGATTTTTCAATACACTTTGTGCCAGAGGTGAACATTTTCACCAGCCAATTCCCGTTCCTCGTGGTACGCGTCATTATGAAGAGTAACCAATAGATACGCGAGAAGAGTACCCAATGGTCCAATAGGATCAGAGTTGCCTGCAGTGGGCGGGTCTTCGAGCCCGCAGCGCTGAGGAGGCTCGAGGATACGCTACTATCCATAACATCACATAGGATGGAAGATATGCGAGGCTTTATGGAGATTCTGCCCGAACACTTTCAAGCCCAACAGGCGTCAATTTAGCAAACTGCCTGCTGTGTCTGCTCTGAGGTAAGCCAACAAGCAGGTGTGCACGTGTAGATGAGTGTGAATTTAAAAAATAAAGCCACTACATTTCTGGAGAAAGATTCAAACAAGTGTCATTTTAGTTTGACGGTAGCTAGCAACTCAGTGTGCAGTTTATAGACGGACACAAGTGATGCTAAACCCAAATGGCGGTTCCAATTAAGTCTGTCTTACACATGTTTTATCTTTTAGGGTCTAATGTCCCCAGCGGGTCCACACTGCCTTTGAACACCAGGTAACGTTATGATGGAGCCCAGTGTGCGGTGAGCCCTCTAATGGGCTGACCAAATCACTGCTAGAAAGCTCAGAAATCCAGGAATTAGCCGCTTCTTGCTCGCCGCCAATCACCGGAACACCTGGAAATATGGGAATGTGCTCGCGCGCCAGCAGCTGTGGATTTTAGGCCGCGCGGAGGGACAAGTCTACTTTCATGTGTGGGGACGTCGCAGCTCCGCTCCTGTGCTATGAGACACCTGGACACTGAGTGACCGCAGCGGGACACACAGCGGAAGAGTAGTCGGTGAAACAGAGACGACAACATGAAGGAGAAATCTAAAAATGCCGCCCGGACTCGACGGGAAAAGGAAAATAGTGAATTTTATGAACTGGCTAAACTCTTGCCACTGCCGTCCGCCATCACCTCCCAGCTGGATAAAGCCTCAATCATCCGGCTCACAACAAGCTACCTGAAAATGAGAATAGTCTTCCCCGAAGGTAAGAGAGCTGCGTTTTAATAATGCGAATGAAATAATGTTAAAAAGAAAAAGAAAACCCATTCAAATAGGATTAAAATGTACTGTCAAAAAATTATAGTATAACACTATAATTAACTAAATAACAATTATAACAATTATACAATTATATATATAATTTAAGATCTAATTATATATAGGACAAAATATATTTAAGAAAAATGATCCAATGTTATTTTATGAGGTTAATGCTATTGCTATTATTTCTTCAGTAGACTAGCTGGTAATATTAGGCCGAAGAATAGTAGGGTACTAGTAATATTTTATTTTATGGCTGCTGTAGCTTAGGCTAAATAATTTTTAAATTGTGTTATTTATTTATTTACTTTGGCCTATTTGACTTTATTTCTGTAGTTTCTTGCAATTCAATTATACTGAATAAGTATTTCTTCCTATTTTTTTTGTTGTTCTTAAATGTAATTTGCAGGTTGTTTATGTGTAACTGAACAGCTTTTTTGATTATTTGAACAGTAATGAAAAATCTTTTTTTTCCCTTTTTTAAATAAAAAAGTAATATTAATAAGTAGTAGTAGTAGTCGTCATAGGCCCACAAATTCTCTTTACAAAAATGACACGTTTTTTGATTGTTTTATCCGTCCATGTCGCTCTTGTTTATTGTTTAAGCGCTTCAAAATAAAGGCGGCTAACAATGGACGAAAAAAGAATTAGACGCACGTTTTTATTAATGGATTTTCTACGGCTTTTGGTTTTATACATCTGTTCCGATTGCTCATTGTTAAACTCTCTGTCCCTGGAGTTTCAGTAGGATCTGTCTTATCGCGGTGACAGTGAAACAGAATAAAGTATTCTGATATAGCTATTATTCTCCGCAGTGTATCCTCTCTGAGTAATTGAGTATATTGAGTCAGCAGCACAAGTCTCCCGTGTCTCTCACTCCGTCTGTCCCCAGCCGGCAAGGCTGTGGTTTCTCTCCGGGGCCCCTGGTGGCCCCTGCCAGCAGATTAGCTTGTGATGAGGCTCCATCCTGCGTGACTGCTGCAGAGCCGCGGATATTAGTATGATGTGCACGTGTGATCCCTCAACATATGGAGCTGCTTGTAACAGTAAAGCAGGCTGTGGTGTGGGGAAGGTGGAGTGACAGAGGAAGCACAAAGGAAACACGGACACTGCTAAGATGTGTGTTTTTACACTCAGAGCCAAGCTATTAAATCCTACTGTGACATAGCCTTGGGCTAAATAAAATCCATCGTAATCAGAGCTAAAGGGTGTATTTTATAATACTGCACAATCGCTGTCAAAATAGAGAGAGAGAAAAAAAGGAAAGAAGCATAACAGGTATTTTTTTTAACAAAATGTTTATTCCAACTTGAGCAATACATTGCTATTTTCTTAGAAAAAAAGTACTGGTCACAGTTTGGCAAACAAGCATACAAATTATAAATCGTGGTGGCAATATGTGCTTCCACATAGGAGTTTTAAGAAAGAAAATAGTACAATAATATAAAAATACATCTAAAGAAATTGTTATATCAGTTTTGACCAGATTCACCAAGAAATCAGTTAAGCACCTTATCACTTTGGTAATCTGAAATAGGTCAGCCCACAGAATCAAAAATCTGTTCACCCCTACATGGAGTTTAGCTGTTACCCCCCCCCCTCAATTGAGAACACCTTTATTAATTAACCTGTCATGCCATTGAGGGAGGCTGGGGGGAATTTTTTTTGCCACCAATAAAATGACATGCAGCAAACAAATCTTTCTGTTTTGCATAGGTCCATCTGGGATATCAGGATTGATATTCAGAGTCATAGATGATTTACATTCATGTTAGGGCACACTGTGGCCCTCAAGATAAAATTCATGCAAACAATCCAGGTCATAACCTTGTTCAGGTAACGCTGGTGGCCTGTAAATGTTGTAGATGAAATCATTTTTTCAAATCAGCTTGAAATCAATAGTTGTATTATTATTTAGGCCTACATGGCTTCATCATATAAGGGTTCGAGTAAAAATGAGTGACAAATACTGCAGATAATTTTTCTGCATAAAGCAAACTGTGGGGTTGTTGAAAGAAACCTAGTATTGTTGACCCACAGTATTCCAGAAAACAGCAATGTGAGCTTATTTAGTGCAGAATCAGGATTAAGTGGAATGATAAAACATCTTCTTCCCTCTAAAATCTAATATATTGCAAAAGGATACCAACACTGAGGAAAGTGCAGAGCTATACTATTTTGTGTGAAAAAACAAACAAAACAAAAACAGTGATAAATAGTGCTGTGTGTGCCGCCATTCTCAGTAACACTAGTTGCCCTCATTCTGCATTGCTTGCATGGCTGGAAGATGTCTGTCTGTCACACTGTGCTGTTTCACATGTGTGGCAACATAAGCATGCTCGGGAGGCTCTCTGAATAATTTAAGGGCCAATCTCTCTCCTGCAGGCTGCAGGGTTTTGCTCGGCTGTCCTTTACAGGCTGTGTTGTGTTTTCCCCATTAAATCACCTTCGCTGTTTTAAAGGCCGGACCTCTTCACTCAGGCTTCTCACATCTTTTTACCCCCCCCCCCACCAGCCACATGTGATGTGTTAGACATGAAGAAGCCCATATGAGAGGGCTGGAGGGGTTTTTACATAAGTGGGGAGAAGAAAAGCTAAAAGAGTCCTTAATTTGGAGTGTACCAAAGGATTACTTTTTTTTCTTTGGGGGAGGAGGGGATTATTTATGACACTCAGAGTGGTCACTAAGTGACCTTTGACCTAAGCCACCTTGTCCATCCTGGGTTAAATTACATGAGACCCCACACCACAGATATCTTGATCCTCAAAAGAGATTTAATCAGAAAGGGGAAATGACTTAAAGGAAAAAAAAACATATTTGCGAAATGAAATGGCCTTTTATTTACATCATTTGACTGTAACTTACATAGGTTGTATAGCTCCAAGGTTATTATAGCTTATTTAAATGCTGCAGTAGCTGCAAAATAAATTTCAAACACAAATCGTAACAAAATACAAGCAATGTTGTTAGGATAAAGACAACGGTGTGTAATTTTGCTGGAAAAGGTTTCAAACGCATCTCATGGTGTTGCTCCGGAGATGGACTTGTCTGGTTAGTTTAAAGTCGGTTTTTTTGTCTTGGAATATGTGACACTTTGTGTAAATTCTAAATGAGTTACCGACATGGCTCAAATGAGGTAGTTTATCAATCCAGGCGGAGCTTTTTTTTTTTTTTTTTTGTCTCAGCGTACGCAACACTTTAAACCCTCCAATGTTACTGAGACTCTTAAAAGACTTGAATGCGCTGATGCTGATGTGCCTTGCAAAATTGTTTTATTATTATTATTATTATGCTGCTATTATTAGGCTATTATTATTATTATTATTATTATTATTGCTGTTCAATTATGTGTCATAGTATGCTTACTAAAGACTGCGATATTGTAATTGTTGAGGTTAGTTGAAGGATTACGATCCTGCTGCGCTGCTATAAGAACCAACTGACCTGTCCAGACCTGCTACTGCGCAATACAGTGTTGAATTATAGCCTACAACTTATGTGCAACACCAGATCATGTATGCTTTTAATGTGTGATCGGTTTACCAAATATATGTATGCATTTATCTTTTTACTAAGGCTATTTTAAAAATGCTTCGATTTAGATTCAGTTTAAAAAAGAAAATAAAACAAGAGCACAAGATCATAAAGAAAAAATGAGGAATATTTACAAAAAATAATTACACAAAGTTCTGTTCATGTTTTACCTTTGACTTATTGTTTTGGTTGTTTGTTTGTTTGTTTGTTTGTTTTTTGCATTTTTCTGCTTGTGAAACATTGGATACTTTCAGGCCTCTAAATCCGTCAGATTAATTACAGCTCGCGTTTATGCGTGATCACGACTAGACATCCGTTTTTTTTAGGGGGCAAACATGTCTGGGAACCACTGCTCTAATAATGAATACTACTACAACTTATAATAATAATAATGATAATAATAATAATAATAATAATAATAATAATAATAATAATAATAATAACAATAATGTATCAAATTGGAGTTTGTCTCCTTGGTAAAAAATAGGCCTACTAAGTCCCGCTTGAGCTGAAAGATATAATAGAAAAATAATTACGGAATAACATTTTATGTTTTTATATAACAAAGCAATACGTTGGATGAAAACAAAACGGCCGCTCACTCCAGGAGCTTTCATTAACTTAGTGTCTTCAAACAAACTTTAAAATGAAAGTCTAGTACTGAGCTTTGTAGTGAGTTCCGGTTCGCAGGTGAGCGCCTCGTGACCTGCAGCAGCACCAGTCTGTCTCATAGAAAAGCCTCGTATGCCCTGCAGCCCCCAGCCAAACTCTGAGGCCTATCTTTTATACTGGGCCCCTATAATAACCCCGTGTGTGGACAGAATATCAGCACACAGTTGTAAAGCTCAGGCCTCAGAAGCCTCAGTAGCTCTTTATAAACACCCGTGCAGCACGTGTTTGCCTCACCGTGCTCCAAATGCACATTTCTGTTGCGTTAATTGCAGCTTTCTCTACAAAATTCATGTAATTTTCTTTAGTTTTAGGATGTTTTAACCAATCATATAGACAAACAAGAACCTCGATTTTAAAGTGATTTAACAAGTTTTTCTCTGAATTGTGAAATTGATTGACCATTGTTTTCCTCGTTCCATCAAAAGCACAGCACTTTTACAGTTTTAACTAATAATGGTAATTATTATTATTGTTATTATTATTCTTATAGAGGGTCTGCAGAATTCCTGAGAACTAATTGAATTGTATGATAGTAACAACATTGATAGACGCCTAATGATAAAATCCCTGTTGTAACTAAGGAGCCATTATTAACTGCGTGTTCTCACAGCGGCGTCTTTATCTTTTCCTTTGGTGAAGTGGAAGCCAGGGATGTTTTTTCCCGCTTGTGTGTGTTTTGGGGGTGATGTGATTGTGTCTTGTGACGCGGACGTGCATCAGTCTGTGTGAGCTCGGTGTGAGTCGGGAGGCGGCGGGCCGCTGTGATCCCCGCACGCCGCCTGTTTATTCTGCAGAGCGGGATTTGCATCTGAATGAAGATCGCTGCTGCACGGACTCCTGTTTGCTCTGTCCGCTGCAGCTCTGTGCCGCACACCACCTGACATGTTGATTTTACCACTGTGGAGGAGACTTTATCAATATATTGTGATGCTATGGTCGATTGCAATGATTTGATAAAAATCCGACTCTTTGGATTTTTGGTGTATCTTTAGAGTCGTAGGCTGCAGACCCCAAACTCAACACACTGTTCTGATTTTAGACTAGTGATAGTCAATGCTGCAGTTAAACGAGCCGTTGCAGTTATAATTGTAACCAAAAGGCCCATCAAATTAACCACATTTCCCCCTGCAGACACTATTATACCCACACTGTGAAAAGCAGTTTATTTAGGATCAGAATTAACTTTATTGGCCAAGTATGTGAACACATAGAGAATCCGAATCTGTTTTTTCTTTTATATTCTTTCCTTTTCTTTTTTAAAATGCATTGCTCAGTTATGCAAAAATACATACAACAGCTAAGAATAAGGATAACAAAGCTGGACAAACACATATGGCTATTATGTGAAGAAAAAAATGTGTGTGATGTGTTTTTTGTAAACCATACAACAGTGCAATTAAATGTAACCAAAATAAATAATCCCATTATATATCTTTATACAGTATTTACAGCATTTAGCATCTATATTGTCTTTAAGTAAAGGCTCGCGTTAATCTCTTCAGTCTTGCTATTGTCTTTGCGATAGTTGTCTTTTTTCCCCTGATCATTTGATGCAGTTAAACATGTGCACAGTCTGAATATTGACAGTATATACAGTGATTGTGCACTGAATGATAGATGAATAAATTACCAGTACTCTATTAGTCTGTAAAATGTAGACGTTATTGTTACCATTATTTGTTGTTGGCTTTTTTTTTTTTTTGCTGTAACTGAAACCTCATCAGTGGTAGAGATAATGCCTCTACAATAAATTATGTCTGTAGATTAATTATGAATCCACAATGAACTTGTGTTATTCATAAAAGACATTTAAACTAATCAGTGAAATTAGATCCTCTCTGGTTTTACAAGGTTTTCAGTATTTTTACCCCCCTGTTTTCATTGTTAAATATGACATTTTGTTTCTAGTAATTATATTTTTCATGTGTGTGTGTGTGTTATTTGTTTCCCAGGCCTGGGGGAGTCCTGGGGACACGTGAGCCGCAGCACTTCTTTGGACGGGGTCAGCCAGGAGCTGGGCTCCCATCTCTTACAGGTACTCACTGTATTACAGTGCTTATGTGTTCTCACATTTTAAAGGCCACTGAAAGAAAGGTGGGCTTTTCAAGTGACTGAGATGCCACGAGGTCTCTTAAAGGCCATTAAAATGTTCATTAGCATGAAGATACTGTAAAAATGGGCAGTTTAGTTTTTTGTGGAAAATTGTTATTATCATTATTATTACTGTTCAGCCATAGGTAGATTGTGTGTGTGTGTGTGTGTGTGTGTGTGTGTGTGTGTGTGTGTGTGTGTGTGTGTGTGTGTGTAAGTGTGTGGTTTAGTGCTGTCTGCCTCCTGCTGCCTTCATTCTTGGGCTTTAAGAGTGAAATGAGCTGAACACATTCGTAGTCACGCACAGAGCCTCAGTGTGTCCTGCAGCCCCTCTCACATCAGCAGCGACACAATGGAGCACGGCTGCAGAGCTGCAGGACTACAGGCTGGCTACAGAGAACCTTAGGCTGGCTTGCTCTGGTCAAGAACAACTGATGCAATTATAGGCAATAATAATAATAATAATACTAATACTACTACTACTACTACTACTACTAATAATAATAATAATAACAATGCCTATATAGCACTTTTCAAGCTGAAGCACAAAGTGCTTCCTAGAATAAAATATATACAGAATGAAAAATAACATATATAAAAATATCAGTGACCCTCCTCTGCCACAGATCAGAGTGCATGTACAAAAATACAATTTCATAAATGTAGATGAGAGAATTAAACTCATATAAGCAGATAAAATTAAGTGTAAAAGAAATAACCATATTTCTAAGCAGATATAATGCAAATAAAGGAGAAGAATGCCAATAAAAGAACAAACTCTTTCATTTAAAACAGGTAAAAGTGCGAAGTATATGGATGTGCATAAAATAGCCACATGGGGAAACCAAAACAAGACCACTAATCCAATGACAAAAGGTTAAAAATATAACAACATCAAATAATAACATTAAGGTTGGGCTTTCTTGTAAAAACAATGTAATACGGGGACTGTATGCGCTCAGAGTAGATAATTACGACAGGTTACACATTAAAAGGGCATATCCTAGGCTATTACTAAGGCTGTAGGTTTTGTTTCAACATAATATTACTGTACAAATACATTTTTCTTAAACCATTCTCATTTTTTAATTAACATTTCTTGGTGCAAGCTACTTTTCAAAACAATTTTTCAAAATTGTGCTTTTAAAAAGTGATGGGGACTAATTCAGCAATTTCAAAAAAGCAGAAACATAAATTACAACTTCTATAATGACCACATTTCTTTTTTCAGTAGAAAATTGAACAGCTTGGATTTATTGCAGGTCCTTGAAATATGAATAGACACGAATTGTCTTGCATTCAGTTTTTGAAATATTAGGCCTTAAAGTCATTAAATAGTCTTAAATTTGAATATGTGGGATCTAATTGCAAAAAAACCCTTTTTATTCAATTTCATCTATATAACTTTTAATTTCTTTGTGTCAAGATGAGTGGAAGTCTTCAGTGTAAAAAGCCACCGTTCTGATGTTACAAATCTGTAGACCTACCACTCAAACAAATACTGTCTTTTTACTTCATATTTGTGCTCATGTTTGACATATGTAAATTAACATGATTTATTCCTATAACCATAATCCTACATGAAACCCAACTCCGCATGGGACCACATACATACTACTTGCCTTTATACTTACCTGCAATGATTGGATTAAAAAAATGATTCGTCCAAAAAAATCTGTATTCAATTTGATTAAAAATTATGTTGAAATGTCTTAAAAAGCATTCAATTCAAGTGGTTTTATTTTTATTTTTAGATTTTATTTATTTAACCAGGATTTGATTAGAAAATCAAAATCTCTGGCCAAGGAAGTCCTGGCCGAGACATCATACCTGTAGATCCACTGTTATTGGAGGGCTGTTATATTTATTAGAAGGCATTTGTATGATCTGGTAACTCAGTGTTTAATTCATTTGTTCCATTAATGGTACATATCATATGTTTACTTCATATCTATCTTCAGTGTATTATTTTGTCATAATGTTGCTTGAGCAATGCTGTGATGGCAGCTTTGCTGAGTTATTACAGTACAGCTGAATAATAAACAGTCATAATAATAAGACAATAGTGTATTCACATTCAGTGTAAACTGACTCAAGACAGTAACAATGATTTTGATAAAAGACAAATTATTTTTGTTGATATATAATATAATAACGTTGTTTTTGTTGTTTCTTTCAGACATTAGACGGCTTCATTTTTGTGGTTGCTCCAGATGGGAAAATAATGTACATATCAGAAACAGCATCAGTGCACTTGGGCCTGTCGCAGGTTAGTTTGACACTTCATGTGAGCTCCTCTGGCATGTTGGCCCTGATGTGTTATGTGTCTGAGATGAATGCTCATTTCAACAGGTAGAGTTGACGGGAAACAGCATTTATGAATACATCCATCCAGCAGACCATGATGAAATGACAGCTGTCCTCACAGCACACCAGCCTTACCATTCACACTTTGTTCACGGTAATGGACAGCCCAAGCATGTTGTACTATATAAGACCTGGACTCATCCTACAGCATAAATAGCTTCTTTTTTTTTTTTAATTCTCTGCAGAATATGAGATGGAGCGTTCCTTTTTTCTGAGAATGAAATGTGTCCTTGCTAAAAGAAATGCTGGGCTTACCTGTGGAGGCTACAAGGTAAGGCTGTGCTGCAAAACTGGCCTAAACACAACTGTCTTTATTTTATATATTTGCTTTGTAATTGACATTTGAAGACAAGTAATGACATGCTGTGGTCAATGTCAAGTCATATCAATAAATTACAAATAAATCCGACAAACATTTCTATAAGTCAATCCAAAACCTTTAAGTATATTTTTAGGGGCTTAGGACTGGAACATAACAGTTAAACAGCTCCCAAATGTGAGATTGGTCTCCCAAATAGATGACTGGTGATTATCACAAATGTTTGCATTCTATTTAAGGATAACAAAAACGTAAAGTCTGAAGCTCCACTAGTGACTGCTAGAAGGTGCAAGGCTCATGATACCCTACAATTTATTCAGTGATCCATGGAATAAACAACACCATTTCTCTGTTCTAAGTACCTTAGCTGTACTAATAGTTAAAAACGGTGAAGTTGGTTTAGAAGAAAAGGCAGCGGGATCATCAAAATCAAAAAGGCTCATGATTCTGCTCAGCAAAGTTAATGACAATTTGCTTATTGGATTACATGCTATCTTGTTGGAAAAGTGCAGATTTTATTCTTAAGGAGGTTGTAGTGGAGTGTCCAGAATAGGGAGGGATCATCCTCTTGGGAGCATGAATGTCACAGTATATTTTAAGGTTGTTGGATTTTCTAACAACAGTCACTTCTTGCCAGTCAACTGTCAATAGAGAAATATGTTAAATCAGCAAACTTGTTTATTTCTGGTCCAGTCTATGGACATTTCTGCTGTGCCTATTTTATGTACTGTGTTGCTTTGCCAGCGTCTTCAGTAAACCAAATCATCCGCCATGGAAGCTCAGCAATGTACTGCTGTGGATGAGGCTGCAGCAAAATGTATTTTAGTCACTTTAAAGAATCGTGTGCACATTATATGTGGCTTGAAGTTAACAGCCTCAGCTCCCCATTAAAAGGGCTATCTGTTGGCAAGGTAAAATTGTGAAAATTTTCTAAATATAACATACACATAAACTGATATTGATTTCTAAGTTGCCTTTTTTTGATGCATAAAAATGCATCGATGCATCATCAAACTCATTCAAACTGCTATTTTTGATCCCACAGTCATCAAAGCATGAAAGTGTCTTAACCACACTTAGCATATGGAGAAAATACATGGTATTTCTACGAGGTGCACTGCCACAATCACTGTTGCTGCAAATATTCCAGACTGTGATAATCAAAATATTTTTTATTGCATGTAGTTTATTGAAAATAATTCATTTTTCGTTGTTTTTTTCATCTAAAAACACAGTGGCATCATGACAAAAACCTGGCATTTAAGGCGTTAAAATAAAAAAAAATTCATGAATATTTAATATTTATGATTAGGACTGATGCTGGTTAAAAAATTAATTAATGAAAGTAGAATATGACATTAATGTATAATATTTTTTAAAGCTCAATTTTGAAAGGACCATTTTGCACGTAGGGCAACACAAGTGTTGTTAAAGCGGGCCTTAAAGGCTAATAATGCCCAGACCAGATGTCCTTGCTGCACCACTCCTGACCCTGTGACCTTGAACAGGACTAAAGGGCAACTGGAACATGTATGGATTAATGATCATATGGTATGTATCCATCTGTGAACTGTCCCAGGTTATCCACTGTAGCGGCTACCTGAAGATCCGTCAGTACAGCCTGGACATGTCTCCATTTGATGGCTGTTATCAGAATGTGGGGCTGGTGGCTGTCGGTCACTCGTTGCCACCCAGCGCTGTCACCGAGATCAAACTGCACAGCAACATGTTCATGTTCAGAGCCAGCCTGGACATGAAGCTCATCTTCCTCGACTCACGGTATGATCTGTGACACACTGTTCTGTATCCACCTGCGCTCAATGGATACGTGTGTGTATGCATGGACAGTATGTAACTGTGTGGATGGGAATTTTTGCATATTTGCATGTTAGAAATCTTGTGTGTGTGTGTGGTTTGTACGTGAGTGTGTGTAAAAGTGGGAATGCTTAATGCAGTAAATGTTTATGTGTCTGTTTTACTCAGGGTTGCAGAGCTGACAGGCTACGAGCCTCAGGATCTAATCGAGAAGACTCTCTATCATCATGTCCACAGCTGTGACTCCTTCCACCTGCGATGTGCTCATCACTTGTGTGAGTTAGGTTTGTTTTACCCTCCTACAAAATCTCTCTACACACACACTCACTAGTACACACACATACACTGTTTCAGAACAGACAGTGCACCTTGCAATACATTACAGGCTATTATGTTCTAATATGTAAAGCTGCTGTGTTATACCTCATGTTGTTGTGTTTTATCATGTGATGTTATATGTTATGTCACCTGACCTTATGCGATGTTTTTTTTTACATTAGGCTGTAAAAATTCCATAAATTCCTATAAAATGGCTCATTTATACCTATTCACAATATCATAAGATAAAATCATACAAACTTACCGTAGTTTTCCAAATTCATATTTGTGTGATTTTAATCACCTTTCACCTTTTGCTGCAGTTTGTGACTGTATTTTTATGTATTTAAGTACTTGAAGGGATACTCAGACCAAACTTAGATCAAACAGTGAAACCAGTCAGCACTTATCAAAATAAACCAAGATTCTGTTACTGCATCGCCTCTTTCTCACCTTAAATGTTTTTAAAAACAGAGCTTAGCTTACCGTTTAACTGTAAAACAACATTGTTTGTCGCCATATTGATTTCAAACAGGCAACTCACATTGTATCACCCACCAGCAGGAGCATTTATTGGTCTCGTGCAGTGCACTGCACTCTGGTAGTTGTAGGTTGTCTACCTTTGAAGCAACAGTAAATGCCACTGTACCTTTTCTCTGGTTTCTCTGGTCATGGAACATCAATTTCAAAAGTATTTGTGTCTTTCTACTGCAGAGACAGCCCAGATATATGAAAAGACCACATTTCCAGTGGTGAAATACTTCTTTGTTTGTAGTTAAGTTTATGCTATAATTTGTATTTTTTCCCCACAGTAATTATTTGCTGTAATGTCTTTCCCATCTCTTGGCCTTGCAGTGCTGGTGAAAGGTCAGGTCACCACTAAGTACTACCGTTTCTTGGCCAAGCATGGAGGCTGGGTGTGGGTTCAGAGTTATGCAACCATTGTACACAACAGCCGCTCATCCCGACCGCACTGCATCGTCAGTGTCAACTATGTTCTCACGTGAGTGTCTGTTTTTGTTCTTAAATACCTTTATGAGGTCACATTGCTGATCAGTCTGACAGGAATCCACAAGGTCTACCTGAGACAAACGGTGTTGTTATGTTCATGTTTTTTCACTGTGTTGTAAGTGAACTTCATCTCTGAAAGGTGATGTGTGAATCACACAGTGAGTCCTGGACTGACTTTTTGTTCCTTTGAGGAAAACATTCAGTGAATGTAGGATAGGATAGCCAGAGTAGTTAGAAGTATCTATGCCATTCTTCTGATTGTTGACCATCAATCTATGATAAAAGATCTAAATTGGGGACTCAAAATGGTGCCTATTCAGTCAACTGACGGCCAAGGCTTATTTTTGCCTGCTGTAATCAACTAAAGGATAACCCAGAATAGCAGCAAAACCAAAGAAACAAAATAAATGAAGTAATAAAAAAACAACTAAAACAAAACCCTTTGTACTTTAAACCGTAATCCTCTGTTATTTCACTCTCTAATCAATCCTGAATTGTTTTACACTATAATCATTTTACATTATAATTTGTAATCATTTTACATATTAAGACTTTTTAAAAACTCCATGGAGAGCAACACAATTTCTACTCCTCACTGAGTCCATTCCATAATATGACTCCCAAAACTGAAATACATCCATATTTTACATTTGTTCTCACTTTACATGTTCAAAAATGAACAACCCTCTTAAATTATAATTTCCCTCTCAAAATTTCAAAACATTTTGAATACAGACTGGAAGGCTTTGGTTTACAACTTAAAAAAGTATTTCTGTACTCAATGTCTACAAATTTTAGGGTTGAAGGAGCTTTTTAAAAAATACTTGTAGCTGCCAGCTTTATGTTTTATCCTAAGTGCTCTTTTCTAAAGTTTAATTATAGGTTCTAGATTTGTTTTTTTATGCATTATCCCAAATTTGAGCACAGTAAGACATATATGACATTACAAGTGAGCTTTACACATACAGACATATGTTGCTCAACAGTTCCCTTTTATAAAGAATAGCAATAGATTTAAATAATTTCCATTTAATATATTCTATGTGTGGCTCCCAACAAAGTTTATGATCTATAATCACTCCCAAAAATGTTGTTTCATATACTCTTTCAATTTCAACACCATTCAAATTTAATTTTACTTCACAATTGTGATGCTGTATGAGATTTTGAAGTCTCTTTTCTCTGCTTTAGAGAATTTTACAAACATAAAACCTCTATATAGTGCCAGCCCTAACTCTGTCTTATTTGGCTGTATAGTGAAGGCAGCACGTAAGCAGCAGCTGACATGGATATCTGTTCCATCAGATGGAAAAACATATCTGAAACATGTCTGGGTGTGACCCCATGTTTTATATAATTAGAGATGACTGATGTACCCTGAGCGGATCAGGGAATTGATGGATGGACGTGAGAAACTCCCACTGCTGATGATCCAGCCAAAGTAAAAACTCTGTGAGACAAACTCCTTGTTGGCTGAATCTGTATTGTATATTACTTACTGATACAGAATAGCGAAACAGAACACATATTTATGAAAATTTTACGGAGTTGTAATGGTATATATGGACCCGATCAGTCAGATGAGTGTTTTTGTGAAATGACAGAAGTGTGTGTCAGCTCCAGGGCAGAGTGTTGGCTCAGATCTCTGTTGTACTGTCATCTTCTGCTTTGATAAGATAATGAGTGTTGGTACTAGAGATTTACGCAAACAGTTGGTGTGAAGCAATTAACTGGAGGTTAATTGGAAATATGACACGTTTGTTGAAGCCTGGTTTGCAGAATCTGGCAATGAAGAAAATTTGTGAGGTCATATCCTGTTTTTATAGTCTTTGTTGCTGTGGGCTGAGTTAGAAACAAAGGGAAAGTTTTGATGATTTCTTTAGAGGAGAACCAGAACTTTTCAGCTCTTTCTATCTTTGATGGTCATCAGCATTCCTCCACATCATCATCTTTTATTCACACGTCAAAGAAATAGTGATACAGAATAAAATACAACCGTAAAGCTATACAGAAACATATTAATAGCCTATATTTACCATAATGCTTAGTGCTGGACTGAGTGGTTTTTAGTTTGCAGATAATTTTGCTGTTCTATGTTCATACACACAAGTGTGACTTTTTGTCAGTGTTTATAATGTGTCTGTTCAGAATACGGTGTTTTATGTTTTTGTCATTTGTGTTAGTTTTTAGTTTCATTTGCTCTGTTTTGACTCCTCTATGAAGACAAATTGATGTTTATTGATGTTGCTCTATAAAGTAGTGATTAAGTCATAGCGCACCAAAACTTTAAGTGATGAGAAAAGTGTGCTGTCATGCAGATTTGAGCACATTCTAAATGTATTGTGCACTGATCAGATGACTTGTTAGGAACTATTTATATGATGGACATTTCATAACAAAACATTTTAGCAGTAAACAGCATTATTCACATGTTTGTAATGAGTGGCTCTTTCAGTTCTTTTTGAAGATGGAAATAGAATAAGATGTTTTTATGTTGTCATCTTGCTTATTCCATATCTAAGGTCCTTGACACAGGGTACTGAAGCCGGTGCATTTTAGCCTGCACTTTTTTCCTGTTATCAGGCATTTTGTCCTAATGTTAGTCCTCTTCTATCACTGTGTCTGCTCTCTTGTGTGCCAGTTATGTCAGACTGTCTGGGCACTGAGTTAGTAAGTTTGCTAAGTGTGCTCGTGTGTTGGCTGTTACCTGGAGCGGCTTCTTTGTGGTGGCGTCAGTCACCTGGTAGGGTTAATCTAAGGCTGGCAGCTTTGCCTGTAGAATGTATAAACAGGCGCTGAAGCATATCTCACTCACTGGGGTTGTGTTTACTGGGCCTTTATCCTGCACAAACAGACCAACAGCACCATGTCGCCACTAAAAACCTTCGCTACATGCTGCTATTTCTCACTTCCTTCCAATAGAATCAAACTGTAATCATTGCTGAGCATGAGCCACACTCTTATTAGTAAGTGAGGGATACCATTTTCATGCCTATTATCCCATTATTTTATGATCCCTGATGTGCGTATCTCACAGATGTACAAGTGAACGCGTGAATGAATAAGGCCCATAAAAGGCTCCATTAAGCAGCTCGGCCGGCTGCCTTCAGAGGCAGAGAACAGCTTGACACACATTTCCTCGACCTCCTACATCAAATCCATAACAGCTTTGTGTTTATAGCCTTTTAATTGATGGGCTGTAAACTTGATGAGCGTTTATGGGCTCCAGCTTGCTGTGAAAGGGAACAAAGCCTTGTTTCCCTCCATGTTGTGCTTTTGTAAATCTTTTTGAGGAACTGTAAGGATTGAGCCACGCAGCGATGGCAGAAATGAGGCACTAACGCTTCCTTCTCAGTTGGATGTGGGCAGGAGGTATACTTTGTGGATTGTGTCGTCAGGAGCAGAGTTAGTTTGCCCAGTAGCTGTAGTGTATACAGCCATGGATAACACAGCTGATAAGGCCACTTCACCTGTATATGAACTCCCACTGTGTGTTCAGCTCTGATAACCTCTGCACCTCCTGTCCTGAGCCCGCGGAGCCGCCGCTGCTACCACAGCCTGACAGTGATTTAGCAATGGTTTGAATAAAGGCATGTCCGCAGCAAAAGCACGTAACCACATGTTTTACTTGTCTGACTCGCACAACAGTTATGCTGTCTGTTTAATCAGTGCTGTCTCGTTCTAGTCTGATTTAGCGCAAACTTGTTACTCTGCTATCTTACACACAAACTCTGACCTTCTTTTCAGCAAGACTGTGTATTTTTGTTTAATCTGTGCATTTCCAGCTCAGCTCCAACAATAAGTCTAAAATACACTAACAAAATTGTTACATCCAAACTGTTAAGTACAAAAAATGCACAATTGAAACCCATTCAAATTGGAATTTGTATTTTTTAAAACTATTTTCCACCTGATGACATCTTTTTTAATTATTTATTTTTACCATATTTGGCGTATAGAGAAAGTACATGCTATTTCAACTATGCGCACTGTCAAAATCAATGTTGCTGCAAATAATTAACATATCCCAGCCTGTGATCATCAAACACACTTACACCAAAACATTTTGGGCTCTGTCTTCCTTCATGTGTTTGTTCACTAGGTGCTTGAAATCAATAAACATATTGACCAGTGGTCAATAACCAGTGGTGTATGTTGGCAAGAGCTGAAACAGTTAGTTGACTGCCAAAAAAGTAATCAGATATTTTGGATATTTTAAATTGTCATTTTTCAAGAAGATGGGCATAAAATTGTCTGACTCCAGCTTCTGTGCTGCAAAGATTTTCTTTTGTTCTTTATCCTATTATATGGTGAGCTGTAAATGTTTGGGTAATGGACCTAGGGCTCTGGGAAACTGTAACGACAGCTTTCACTAAAGGGTAACTTTAGTATTTTTAAATACAAATTAGTGACTAATGGCAACAATAATTTTTGAGATTGTTCCAGTATTGAGGAAAGTGCGGTGAAAAAGTCTGCAGTCTAACTGTCAATTTACTTCCACTAAAAGTGCTTGCTTTGCCACTGACAGTCTCAGATTGTTATTCTAACATCTGACAATTTATGGAAATGAGGTTGACTGAGGTTGACCTTTTTGTTCGAGTTTTTTTTAACTAGAAACAGCCGCGACTTTCTAATAACCAGTCTCACCAGACTCTATCTAAATAAACAGCAATCGTAGCTTGATTGGAGACAGAGTATGTTCACATCTAACTGTTTGAATTAAGGGTTTATTTCAGCCAAACGAGACTTGGTGAACGTTGGAACAGAACTTTGAATGGAGCGTGTTTTATAATGATGAAATGACTGTTCGCTTAAATAGAGTCAGGTGGGTTTGGCAGTGGAGATAAGGGGACTGTTTCTGGCTAAACGAAAAAGATCTTAGTCTCAAATCAAAGGGCTATCTCTGTCGGGATCATTTCCATAATGTTGTTAGACACTAACAATCTGAGTCTTAATTGATGGCACATAAAGGCTCTGAGTGGATACACTGCAGCCTGTTTCTCTGCTGCTAGCTACAGCCCTATTCCTTGATAGTTGACCAAATTCAAAAACTGTTGTCTCCGTCAGTCACTTAGACACATAAATGTGGGGAAAAGGGCTCAGGTTGAAAAGTGCTAACTTTACCCTCAGCCTTTGTTTTCTCTTCCATATAAATTCAAGTAATCAATTAATTTGTTTAAAACTTTTTTGATTGTCTGACTGCCTATGTTTTTACCCTGTCAGTTGCTGATATTAGGAGTAAACGTTATGAGCACTATAATTCATATTGTTGATAGCTGGGGTGTCCTGGGGGCCAAGAGGTTAGGAGACCAAAAGAGTCGTTCTGCAGATGAACCAGCAGGGAAAATAATCTTTGGGTGGTAGCCTGCAGTATGTCACACTTACCATTACTTTGTCCTCTTGTTCAAGTGTACATTTGAGAGGCCACTTGATTAAGAATTAGGTATAGTTCCACCATGAATCTCCAGAACAGCTTCAGCTCTTCTTGTCGAAGACTCTCATTTTGTTTGGAACTCTATCGGAACGATGAACAGCATTTTACCTCAACATATTCCCTCGTGATGTTTTGATGATGAAGACTGTGGTGGAAAGCGTTTGATACGTCACTCCAAAATCTCCCATAGGTGTTCAGTTGGGTTAAGATCTGGTAATTGAAGGCCATGAGCATATGATACATAAAATGTCATACTCATCAAACCATACAGTGAGCCTCTGGTCTGTATGGAGACATTTTGATTTGTTGTGTCCACACACATGTATTCCTCTTTAAATTGTAAAAGTGTTTTTCCTTATAGCAACCAAAGGCTCAAATGGCCAAGACAATTCATGAACTGCCAGCATCATAGTTAGAGTAGCAGTACTTAGAGGATGATATTTTTTGACTCCCTCCACACGAAAGTGATGCAAATCCTATGAAGTGTGTCTGTATGTATGTGTGAATTTGTGTTTGTGTGGAGAGAGATTGAGACAGAGGGGAGATGTGCGTGGATGATGGATCACTGTTTGTCTCAAGTAAACCCTGTCCAGGTTTTCTGTTCCCAAACCCAATTCATCATCCACGGCAAGAGATCTGTAGAACACTTTAGCGAGAAATCAATTCCCTTTTCCCAGTAGTGAGACATCCAAGCTTCTCCTATGGGCCTGATTTAGCCAGACATAGCCTTTAATCTCCTGGTGTATTTGATTGGACAGCTTTCCCTCTGTAGAGTGTTTGTTGAAGGCCTTGCTGCAATCCTTCTGGTAAAACAAGCATCCCAACAGCCGTTCCAGCCCTCTTAGCACACCCCCACCCGATACACACACGCACACGCACACACACACACACACACACACACACACACACACACACACACACACACACACACACACAGAAACACAAACACACATCTCTCCGTATGCGTGTTGCTCTCAGCACCATGATGAGGCTCTAATTGCTAAACAGATGTTAATGGGTTTTTGCACCTAGAGAAAAACCAAACACGCAGGTACACACAGGCTGTTTGTGTTCTTTAATAAACAGCCTCTCTGCAGAACCAGAATCTCTCCTTGTGTAATTATAGACCATATTAAATCTGTGACATGCAAATGGAAAACATAAACAATATTACTGTGAATGCACCACATGAAATTTCTGCTTTTGTCTTCAGGGAGACAGAGTACAAAGGCCTCCAGCTTTCTCTGGACCAGGCCACGTCCAAGACCTCTTTCCCCTACAGCAGCAGCACAGCCAGCAGCCTTACAGAGAACTGCAGAACCCCCAAGAGCAGAGTATCCCGGCCCAAGACCAAAGCTAGACTCTCACCATACACACAGGTGAGGATGTGATTTCTTACTGAACTGTCATTTAGCTTCAAGTTACACACAGGATGTGATGCTGTGTACTCACACTTTATATTTAGGTAGCTTTTTCTAGGAGAAGGATGAAAACTTTGTGTAGTTGAACTTGCTCATTCAAACGTTTTTGGCTAATTTGAAGAGGACATAAAGAGGTCTATTTGGTGAGGTACCATCATGTATTATTTCAAGGAGACTTTCACCCCTTTTCCACCAAAACTAGCGTTTTTTTGGGGAGTGCTGGAGTCTACACCCTATTTTTAGTGGGTTTACACTAAAAATAGGCTATAGACTCCTTTCCCATTGCTAGTAGAGCAGAGTTGTGTATATAACTTTGCAGCAGACAAGTATACCTTTCTTTCTCTGTGTGTGTGTGTGTGTGTCACATTTGACATCATGGGCAGGCTGGCCAACGGGTTAACAAACAATAGAAAGCAGAATGGATAGAAGTCCGTGAAAACATTACGGTTGTTGCTTGTTTCCACATGTCTTACACATGAAATTTCTGTTTCAAACCCTGTGCAGACATATTTGGACTGGTGTTTGAGCGCTGCTTAGGTGGAGATGGATGGTAATTAGTGATGACCGGTCGTTGCATCTTGCCAGTAAAGGGGCTAAAATGAGCATGTTCGTCCATGTGTTGTGTGTTCCCATTACTTTAAGAAGCCAGATATTAGTGGGTGTTAGTGGGTTATTTGTGCTGTGGAAAAGCGGCTTTTGTAAGGCACCTCGGTATCTCATAGTGACACACATGGCATCCTTTAGCGCCTCGATGTGACACACAACTGAAACACAATGTAACACGTTGCTAAAGTTGTATTACAGTTATGCTTAGTTTTAGACAACAAAACTACCAAGTTATACTTAGAAACAAGATCATGTTTTGGGTTAAAATAAGTGCGTTTGTTACCATTAAAATAACGTTATGTAATTACATCAGAAGCGTGACATCAGTGCACCAAGACTGTAAGTAGATTACATAATGTTATGTTAAAACAATGTTGATTTTTGGCTTCACACAGGATAACGAACTGTGATCTGAAAGTCTGGTTTTGTTTGACTCATCCACCTCCCCTCACTTCCATCCTATGCAGACTCTCACTCTTTAATTAATCAGTTGCTCCTTAAGCGTTAAGTATTGTCATGGAGGGTTAACATTGGAGTTAGCTGAAAGCCCTGCGTGTCTCTTAAAGACACTAAAGGGTGCCTTTGAGGTTGATATCACACGCCTAGGGCCATGAGATAATAACATTGTGCTCACCAAAGAAATTGCTGAGATCTGGAAACAGGCAATAAAGTCCAAGCAAAGCAGGGCACCCAAGCAGTCATTTACACAGGTTGTGAACAAGCACACAGTTTAGCCCAAATATAAAGCACTAATAACTGAAAGAATGAAATCACAGATACATGCAGCCAAAATTAGTTTCCATAGCAAGGGGGCTGTGGTCATCATCTGGGGGCACATCCAAAAGGAACTAAATGTAGATCTGTTGCCTCTTTTACAGTGAAATGAGTCAGTAGAGGAGGTTAGGGTATCTGATCTCTTGGAGGGTTTATTTATCTCATTAAGCCCATAAACAGGGAAGAGGGATGTGTGGGTACTTTACTGAGCATGTTGCCACCACAACTTTGTATCTGTATCTGATAAGCTACAGAAGAGAGAGGGGGGCACAGATTTGAAATGAGCTTGTTTTGGAGCCTGTGGTAGCTGCATTGTCCTACACAGCTACTTGGTTTACTTATACCTAAGCTTAATAAAACATCCATGTAAAATATTTAGACATATTATCAGCCTTTTACAGTAGCTGTTTAGCTGAGCATTCAAATGTGGCTCTGAGAGGTTGTACCTCATTTGAAGGCTTTCTGTAATGTCTCTTGTCTCCTTCCCAACATGGCCCACTGCAGTATCCTAGTTTCCAGACGGAGCGCTCAGAGTCTGACCAGGACAGTCCCTGGGGTAGCAGCCCCCTCACAGACTCAGCCTCCCCACAGCTGCTGGAGCAGAGTGAAGGCCTGGATGCCTCCTGTGTGTACAGACAGTTCACCACTGATCCCCGCACAGTCTGCTACAGCTTGACTGAAGAGCACCATCACACCACCAGTGACGGCTACCCACACCTCCACGCACATGGTCAAGGTCAGAGTTGTGAGCGAGGTCGATGTGAAGCTGGGCGATATTTTCTAGGAGCGCCTCCGCCTGGCAGAGATGCGTGGTGGAGCGCCGCTCGCTCTGTCCTTCCACTGAGTAAGAGCTCCTTGGAGAACCGTGAGGGATGCGACAGCAGTGTGCCGCACATCACAGCCATCCACAGCTACCATGGTGAGTGAACACTAAGACCTGGGCTATGTCCACTGTGGGGAGTGAACTGTAGGGGCAGACCCTCTGTCGTAGTGATACTCAACTTCTGACCTCCGGGTCAAATCTGGCCCCTCGGTACTAGGTGGCCCCCCAACCATTCACACTATTGCTGGGAATTGTTTTTGTACATTTAGTAAACATGAGATACCAGAGTGCATAAACACGCATCCAAGTAGAGCTTGTTTATCAAAAAATGCCAGTGGAGGATCCCCCACACCCCCACAACAGGGGTCCTAGCAAAGAACCTAATATCCTAAAGTCCTACAAATGTCTTAAAATCCAGAAACAATACTAAAGTCCTGGAAACATCCTAAAATCCAAGAAAGAGAGTAGAAAAGTCCTAAAAGAGTAGAAATGTCCTAAAATCCTAAACAAATTCTGAAGTCCTTGAAACATCCTAAAATCCAAGAAAAAATTCTAAAAACATCTTAAAATCAGAAATGTCCTAAACTCATGGAAACATACAAAAACCCTAAAAATGTTCTAAAATCCTAGAAACTTCTGCAACTCGCCCCTGGCCTCCTGTCAGTTTGCATAAGTGACCCCCAAGCAAAACGAGTTTAGTATCCCTGCTCTTTGGCTTTAGACTGAATCTGCCACCAGCCAGTTTCCTGTGCTGATATTCTTCCACCTACACAGTATCCACAATGCCCGAGAGAGAGAGTGAGAGAGAGAGATTACAGAAGAGCTGTTGAGTGGTGTGTTGTCTTAATCCATGACGTTCAATACAGTAAACACTCTTTAAAGGATACTTTTCAGAGGTGCAATACTTCTTTACTTCATCATGTGCTGCTGCTGTTCCATGTAACCAGCATGACAGAGAGCCCTCCAGAATTACAAGGAACCTATAGAAGCTAAGAGCACCCATGGTTGCTAACACTGATATTAATTTGTGTTAATGTGTACCAGCCATGTGTATGTTAAAGATGGCACCGACCTGTGGTGACATTTGTGTGAGTGTGTGTGTGTGTGTGTGGCAAAAGGGAAAGAGTAAAGGGTATAAATAGATTAAGCAAAATAAAGTAAGAGAGAAAAGAGAGAAAATGAATATATATATATATATATATATATATATATATATATATATATATATATATTTTTTTTTTTTTTTTTAATTTATGATAGTTGTGGTCGGAGGCATAATGCCTCCGACCACAACCACAACTTGTTATGTCTGTCCATATGTATGTCCATCTGTCCCATTCTCGTGAATGCAATATATCAAGAACACCTTGAGGAAGTTCAGATTTGGCACAAACGTCCACTTGGACTAAACAATGAACTGATGACACTTTGGCGGTCATAGG
Source organism: Plectropomus leopardus (assembly GCF_026936395.1). NCBI lineage: Eukaryota > Metazoa > Chordata > Actinopteri > Perciformes > Serranidae > Plectropomus > Plectropomus leopardus. Next base: position 3,140,429 of record NC_142186.1, read on the forward strand.
TCAAAGTTCAAGGTCGCTGTGACCTTAAAACATTGTTGCACAAAAATTCATACATTAATTATGGCTAAGTTTCACATAAAAGTTGCATGGAATAAATTATGATATTTTATATCCACAAGGTCAAGGTCGATGTCACAGTGATATCATTATGTTCTGCAAAAGCTGTTTTCTGGCCATTACACAGAGACATATCTAAGTAACAGAAGGGGAGACATTTGGGCAGATACTGAACTGGTGACGATGATCTTGACACTGTGCTGATTGTAGAGATCTTCTGTGCTGCCGGGGGGGAATGTATGCAAAGTGTCCATGTTTTCACAGAAATGAATGTAAACTGTAACTGCAACATGACTGGTTCATGGATGCATACTACAGCGGTAATTGTAGGTGGTCCACGATGGTTACTGTATTGAGGAGACTGAGGAGGGGTTCTTGTTTTTGTGTAGTGTGAGCTCACAAAGCCAAATTCCTATCCACTATGTTGAAATGGCAAAAAGTATTGATCCCATTTCCTCTGCGCTGACTGTTGTCATGCTGTCCTTCTGTAGGCCGGGGCCACTGGGACGAGGACAGCGTGGTCAGCTCTCCAGATGGAGGCTCAGCCAGCGACTCAGGGGATCGATACCAAACTGACCACTACCGCTGCAGCCCGCAGGAACCCAGCAAGATCGAGACGCTGATCCGAGCCACACAGCAGATGATCAAAGAAGAAGAAAATCGACTTCAGCTGCGGAAGGGCCCTCCTGATGTCCCACTGGGGCCAGCCAATGGGCTGCCCAAGGGTGCCGGTCCATGCTTTACTCCTGAGTTTCCTCAAGGGACCCTGCCACTACAGACTGTGGTGTGTCGAGGTTTGAGTCATGTGATCAGCCCTGCGCCTAGTCCTGCCCCCCTGTCCAGACTCAGCAGTCCAGGTCCTGATCGCCTCCACAAGCCCAAAGACTACCTCCAAACAGACCTGTCCCCCCTGTCTTTGCCACTGCACCACCCGTTCGGTCGGCCGGGTCCGTGCTCGGCTTCCCCCACCTCGGCCCCAGCCCTCTACCCTTCCCACAGCCACTCGCGGCCATACTCAGAAAAGCATAAAGCCTACTCCCTGACAGGCTACGCTCTGGAACACCTCTATGACCCTGAGAGCCTCCGGGGCTACTGCACCTCTGCCAGCACGGGCCCCACCCACTACGATATGACCCCTCACCTCCGCATACCGGCAGAGCAGACCCCCGGACATAAAGGGACCTCTGTCATTATCAGCAATGGCAGCTAACAGTCGTCCAACACACACAGGGGGACTGCAGTCACACAGCCACATGAAGCCATCGTTACTCTGAGTCCTGTTAGCCTGTTTTCCATCTTACTGATCCATTTCTTCCAATCACTGCTTCATTAGAGAACTTAAATGAAACTTTTCCCCCCAAATGTTGCTCAAACTTCAGTTTCTGAATTTCTTCTCAAGAGAGAACAACAAAATCACATAATCATGTCAGTGCCTGTAATAATAATTTTAAATAATGCTAATTGATTGCAGTTTTTTTAGATTTAAGATTGACTTCAGTTAATTTGATGTATTTATTTTCTTCCTCTAGCCCACAGTCCAGTAAAAATTTAAGACTCAGTGCATGGATGACTTCATTTTCAAAAAAATGAGACCGAGTCAAAACGGACCTAAGAGATGGTCAGATCTTATCCTAACAGAGCTGGGGAAAATTTGACCTGCCCCAAATAAGAGCTGTGCATCTTCACTGGTCGATTCAATAACATTCCACACCAATTAGCATGGCAATGATCGATCCAATTCCACGATGCATTATGATATATTACGTCATCAATTTTCTATATTAATGCACATGGCTACTTTTTCATCAATACATACAAACAGTCAGCTAGTTCCGTTCTCCCACAGTTCAATGCAATGTTGTTACCATTCGGCACTGGTTGCTACCAGGAAGTTCTTTTGAACTGTAGAACTTTATTGTTCAGCCATGGCCAGAAAATCAACGAGCAATATTACGTGTTTATAGTCGATTTTGTGCTGTCACAGCATCGATGCAGAATCATCCACGTCTGCATCACAATGCATCCTTGAAATGATTATTTCAACACCCCTGCTCACAGTCATGGCTGACCCCTAACAGTCCCAAATAGAGAGAGAACACCAACACTTGCAGCAGTGTGATACTCCTAAAGTTAATGAGCAATAATGATCAGGAATAGCATGAGGGGTTTTCTGACAGTAACTCTTTTTAGATCCACTCAGTGTTAGACGTATTTACACAGAGTAATAATAATAATAATAATAATAATAATAATAATAATCTTGATATCTTGGGGCCAGTTACTGAGTGGGCACATTGGGACCTCTATTATGCTGTTATTTGAATTCTTTATACTTTGGTCTCTCTGGCAGAGCAGAGACATGTCAGGGTGGTCAACTGCTAGATTCACTGTAGATTCATAAGATTTCACTGCAGCATGATCCAATGAAAATATTCTGGTTCTTAGATATGATTTAGACCAAATTTCTATAGTTTTTAACAACAGTTGAGATAACTGTGGAGGAAGTCAAACTTATGATCAGAATAGTCACTTGCATGACTCCTACTCACATTTGTTCACTTCTTTATTTAATTAAATTGAATAAATAAAATATCCCCAATTTTTCTGGCTACCCCCTACACCTCTCTGAAGGAGTCATGGTTGAGAACTGTTGTTCCTGTGGAAAGAAAATATGAAAAAGAAGCATGTCCTGCGATGTGATCAAGGTTCAGATTTCATTAGCCTTATTTTATCTTCTCTTCATTGATCTACCGATTTGATTGTCCGTGTCCTCTAAAATGACAGAGGTTACAGTTTTTTGATCTGACGCCCCTATCATCAGGAAATAATGCCTGTGCCAACCAAAAGGGGTTGCAAAATAAATCTGCTTTATGATGTGACGACACATAGTCAAGGTTTGGTGAGGTTTCAGCACAGAAACCATTTGGTTAGTTAGGGCAAGATCATGGTCTGGATTAAAGTGCCTCATTAAGTTTGGACCTTCATCGTCATGTTTGCAATACAGTAATAACCACATGATTAAGATACGTAATTAATTAGGTCAACCTAGTCTCACAGAAATACTTAGGTTGTGGTGTTGTGGTGGATACATAAATACCCTGGTGCAACAACAAGGTACAAGGTAGATTTATTGGTCATTTCTTTCTAAACTACATTTAGAGAGCCGTCCAGGAGACAGCTGTTCCTGTCTCAAGTCAGAGTAAAAGCTGACTTCTTTTAACATTATGTATTTATATCCTTCATGGAGTTACATCAATTCACATGAAGTACATGTACAACGAAGAACCTACATCCAGGGTTCCCTCGGTCAAGTCATGGAATTTTAGTGTGTAATGAAATGTTGCAGTAATCTCCCATGGATAACAATCCGAATAATATAACATGACAGCAGATTTATTTTCTGTAGCTTTCAATGTAATGTAGCTCTAATGTGCATTGATGTGTGACGTTTTGTTTACCGCCACGCACGTTTTTCTCATTTTCTCCCTGCATTTTGTCTCTTCCTCCATGTATGCCAGATAGCTAGCATTACATTTGAATCTGTTATGTTTAAAAAAGTGTGGCAAGAAAAAAAGGATTTATTTTCTGAAAAGTCAGAAAGGTTTTGAAATTTTGACCATTAAAATAAGACAAGCCCCTTACATGTGAGAGCAGCCATGTATGAGGGATTTCTGGGAGGTGATAGTCCATGATTACACAGAGGAATTGTGGATTCAAAACTTCTAGATGATCCGCTCAACTTTTGAATAGTTATGTGATGCAATAACACCTCTTGTAGCTCCTGCTGCATCATGAGGGAGCCAGTTCATACTACCACACATAGCCATAGCATCATGTGACCTAGAAAAGACAAAAAATGGTTTCCATGGCAGTTTTGTGATATGGCTTGGGTCAGTATGATGGAAACAGGACTGTGTAGGAGACGGCTAGAGTTGTGCATTAACATCCGTCCCAGTGTGTGTAACCTTTTGCACTATAAGAGATGGAGTTTTTGTGAAGAGGTCTCCTTGTTTTTCAGAGCATTTGGAGGAGAGGTGACAGGGTTGGGTATGGTGCACTTTGCAGTGATGTGGATTAAAACTCACAGAACAGGTCGGCCCTGAAATAAAACACATCTTTTTAAAGTTCACAGACGAATATGCAAAGCCATTCTCTCCAGGTTTCTTTTCTCTCAACTCTGGTGTCTCGCAGGGAAGTAAATGCAGTAAAGAAAAGATATTTGATGACTCTCATGGGTATATGATTGTACACTGAGAGAGATGTTTTGGATATATTTCAATGGATAACACATCTGCTGTTTGGATATTTGATAGTGTTTGTTTGGCAAGACAATAAAATGATTTCTTTATCAGAAACTTTCGTATCATCCAAGAAAATGACACAAGATATGGAAAATATTGTATGTATGTAATTTCCATCCTGATATGTGTGGTACTGATTTCAGTGACTAGGTAGACTGACAGACCATAATATGCAATTAGACCCGTTGGAATGCCAGGTAAGGCAGCTTGATAGAGTTCATTATGACGGATCCCTGAAGCAACCGTTAATTCCTGTTCTGTGGGCATGTTTGTATAACAGGGTTCAAGCTTTCTCCTGGATGATTTTTTTTCTCCTTCATGTCCTCCTCAGACCTTAGATTAAACTATATTTATACAAGTTTGGATTTTTTTTCTTTTCATTTTTTTAAAGCCTGAAATGTGCTCCATCTCCTAAAGTTATTTATGGTGAACTGTAAATATGCTCAGAAAAGAAAAAAAAAAACCCCACAACATTTAAGCACATAGGCAAAAACTGTATTTATTGACTAAATGTTTGTTTATGATTTTGAAATATAGCTGCAATCAAATCCAGTCTAACTGCTTGTATAATGAGTGTGTTTTTGACTGAAGCAAATTCTAAAAGAGGACAAAATAAAATCATTTTGCAGAAATGGGTCTTTTTTTTTTACACTTGATGTTTTCTAATAGAACAGTAAAACATGATGCTCATAAACAAAAAATCCCCATGTCCATTAGGTTTATCACATTTAAAAAAGCATTTGAAATGTAATGAAATCACATACATGCACATATTTGCATTTTGGATATTGTCTCCTAGAAATTATGTTTATATACAAGTAGTTTGAAACAGCAAATATGTTTTGAGGGAATTGTGATTCTGAGCAAAATATGTTTTCTATGACCATAACGAGGAAATGTTGCTAGTTAATGTACCTGGCAAGTCACAAAAATGTTGATTCAGAGTAGGGACGGGCGCGAGTAATTGAGTACTCGTTTGGATGTCAGTATTTGTTTAATCACCCCTCCCACATGTGAGCATGACCTTTAAAGTTTTTCTATTTAAAATTTGTAAAATTTTATTGAAAAGCTGTGCTGTTATAATTGACTATGAAACACTTTTTATCTATATATTTCATTAACTATATAGATGATTTTAAGGACTACGTGTATGTATTTATGGGGACTTTTGTCTAATGCCTCCTTTACTTCCAAACCCTTTTCTTTGCGTCTGTTTAAAAACTATGAAACACTTTGTAAAATTTGAGTGTGTAGCAATCCCTCAGTATTTGGTACCTGCTGTCCTTTTTTTTTGGTTCATTGTAGCTGAATGTTCCTGATTGAAGTCCGTTTGAATCCCTGATTGGAAGCTAATTTAGATCACTTGTTGTGCAGGTGTTGAGACTGACTGCTGATTAAGAATGGACAGCAGCTTGATGCATTTCTGCTCTGGGCCAATCAGGGAATGACGACGCCCTTTATTAGGGCTTAAGAGAGGTGAGGACATGTGCACTCAGGACACTCTGATCTGTCCACAATCTATTGCAGACCTCATGATAGAAGACGCAGTGTGCATTTACATGCATAAAACAGTGCGGTTTTTTCCCTTATTCTGAAAAAGACCATATTGATTCGAAGATGTTACATGCTAATGAAAATGACTATTCCACTAATAATCCCCACTTACATGCAGCCATGCACATTCTCATGAACATGCACTAACATGATGCTTATCACATCAAATAGGGAAAAGAGAACAGCTGGAGCCGCTTGTCATTTTGCTTTTTTTGCATCAAAACAGGATTTGTTTGTCAGTTTCCCACTGGTGGTGGACTTGTTGAGCTCTCTCTTTCCTTCCTTCCCCTTCCTGAAAAGGTGCTGCCATGCTTGCGCATATTCAAAAACCTGTTGATATTTCAGTCTTTCATAAAGGTTAAAAGTAGGCGTGTCTCTTTTTCCAACTAGAAATAAGAGTTTTTTTCTGTATGCATCTCTAGGCCAGCCTTGCAAACTGTTGTTGAGTTGGTTTATGTATCCATGACAACGCACAGAGCCGACCATAAAAAGACAGTAGACCGTGTGTCGCAAACTACAGTAAGAACCCCAGTTGAGACTCATTTCCAAATTAGCTGAATACATACCTAAATAATGCTCCTAAAACCTGAAAAAATGCTGACATATCCTCACATATCATGTCTTAATTGGAAAATGCAAAATTGAGGAAAGAGGCATATTCAGAATATTTAAATGGAATATACTGTTTAAATGACCCATATCAATTTAAGAATATTTTCATATTCAATATAGTAGGGGAAAATCTGTGTGCACACTGCCATTGTCAGCAAGAAACTCTCGTCTCTCTGCCTTTTTGAGATTTTAAAGCTTTGTTGTCCTGTTTCAGGATGATTTTATGCTTTCTAAAGCTGAAGTGCCCAGAATAGTAAAGAACTCCTTAACACTAGGTCACCTGTATCAGTGCTGCTCAAGCACATCCTCATCCCAAGTTGTAGTACTTGTAGTACAAGTTGTCATACTGCCACAACAGGGCGTATGATAACACTGTCAACAGTTCTGTTTGACCACTTTACTGATTGACGACACCCGCCGGTGTATCACACATTCACGAAAGGTGGCTTTTGGTGTCAGTATCTTATGCCAAAATCACTGAAAAAGCATCAGTATTTGAAGACGGAATGAGAACAGGCTGGCAGTTCTTAATGTTTTCATGCAAGAGCCCACAGGCTTTTGTTTGGCCTTTCATTCACACGACAACAGTGTTTTGGGGGTCTGAAAATACACATGTTTGAAACCGGGTCCGAGAGTCTAATCTTTTTAAAATGCCACCTCTTCTGTCGGCATGTAGACTTGCATGCATGCGCTGATCCTGTGAGAACTGTGATGCCACAGCAGCACTTTGCACGTGCGCCTGATTCAAGTCAAGTCAAATCAAGTCAATTTTATTTATAGAGCCCATTATCACAAAACATGGTTTGCCTCAGAGGGCTTTACAGTGTACATCATCCCTCTGCCCTTAGACCCTCACATCACCCAAGAAAAAACTCCCAAAAAAGAACCCCTGTAATGGGGAAAAAAAAGGAAGAAACCTCAGGAAGAGCGGTAGAGGATGATGAGGGTTCCTTCTTCCAGGATGGACAGACGTGCAATAGATGTCGTAAATAACAAATGAAATACAATCATGGCAAAAATGAAAGAAAAAGAGAGAGGGGGGGGGGGCAAAGTAATAACAGAAACAGACGCATGTCATGCGTATTACAATAACTATAGGTGTGAAATTATTAATTGCACTCTATGATGATGTTGAGGGTGATGATAAGAGTCTCATGCATATGTTGAAAGGGAGGTGTCCAAAGGCAAGATCACGGCATCGGCACAACTAGGACCAGACCACGATCAGGGCGAGCAGGGGGTACAGTATCAGTGCAGCCACAGCTGGAGCACAACCAAAGGCAGGATCACAGCATCAGCACAGTTATCACCACCGTCAGGCACAGTCAAGGTTACGGCCAGGATCCGCGAAAACTAGGAAACAAGGGAGCAGGAATGCTCCAGAGAGGCAACGGGATTAGCGTAGTGCAGTTCAACAGACCGAGGCTCCGTAATTGCGAGCCCCAGGTAGTGACAGTACCACATGGCTATCACAGATACAAGGCTAAGCTAAACTACTGAGGCTAAGCTAAGCTTACAAACTGCTTTCACAGATTCAAGGCTAAGCTTAGCAGTAAGGGTAATGCAGTAAACGGACATGCATGATTTTCAGGTGGCGGGAGTAAGAGAAGGAAAAGGAGCTCAGCATATCATAAGAAGTCCCCTGGCAGATTTAAACCTATGTCAGCCTAACTGTGGGCTGGTCCAAGGAACCAGAACCAGCCCTAATTATAAGCTTTATCAAAGAGGAAGGTCTTAAGTCTTAAGTCTACCCTTAAAAGTATCTCAAATAGTTATAATTTTATCATTAAAGAAAGTCATAAAGCCGTCACTGCTTAGGGCCGAAGGAATACAAGGTTCTATGGAGCTGTGACTCTGAGTCAGCCTGGCTACAGTGTTGAAAAGAAACCTGGGATTGTTTTTGTTTTCCTCAATTAATGATGAGTAATAGTTTGCTCTGGCATGGCGAAGGGCCTTCTTAGACATTTTAAGACTATCTAGCCAGACTAAATGGGACTCTTCCAGGTTAGCTGAATGCCAGTTTCTTTCAAATTTTCGCAATGTTTGTTTCAATTTGCGGATCTGGAGGTTAAACCATGGGGCTAATTTTCTTTGTTTCATTATTTTCTTCTTGAAGGGTGCAACAGAGTTGAGAGCTTATCGCAGAGAGCCAGTAGCATTATCAACGAGACTGTCAATTTGAGTATGACTTAAGTTAGTAGGAGTATTCTCAGTCACTGTGAGACATGGTAATGAGGTCAATGCAGAAGGAATCAATTTCTTAAATTTAGCCACTGCTGAATCAGATAGACATCTAGAATAGTAACTCTTACTGAGAGGCTTGTAGTCGAGTAATAAAAAAGTGAAAGTTCTTAAATAATGGTCTGACAGAGTAGGAATCTCAGGAAAGACTAATAAATCTTCAATATCGATGCTGTGTGCAAAGATCTAGGGTGGGTTTATGTACACACTGACTGAAGCCAATTGAATCCAAAAGTGTGGAAATTCAGAGTATGGGCCGGGGCGCGGTACGCTATAACAAATAGAATTGGCTGTAGAGTTTTCCAGGATGCATGAGAAAGACTAAGAAAAAAGCTTTCAAATGAACTATAGTTTAGCCTAGCCTTAGTTAGCCTTTGTTCTTCTATGTGTCATTACAAAGTTACACCACCAACTACTGGCCTGGTATGCACACTACAGGGTTTTTGGTTGTTTTTACGGATCCTTGTACCCAAGGACTATTCCCACAATGTTATCATATGAATGCATATTATTTTCAAAAACGCAAAAGAAAGACTTCTCTGTTTTTAATAGTCTAAATGTTGCCTTTGTTTTGTGGTGTATATCTATTTGTTTTATGGTGAGACTCAATTTAACCCCCCACACATTTGGTTATGATTAAAGATACAAGTTTTTGTGATGGAATGTATCAATTGTTAACCAAAATGTTGAACATGTTTATCATGTGGAAGAGAATTTCACATATGAAGTTTACATATTTGCATGATTTTGTTTTTTTTTTTTGGACAGTTCACAAATCACATAGCACCTTTTTTTCACTTTTTATGTACAGGATAGCTGTATAAATTTGCATTACATCAGCAGGGTTGTGATTCACTTTGATGAATTTTAGATATCCTTTTCATTTTTTTAGCTGTGAGCACACCAAAATTTGCACAGGTTACCTGTGGCTGCACTGGCAAATAAAAAGTGCTGATGGAAAAACGATACGGCAGAATCTTCAATTAAGCCCGTAGATTTGCGGCTGTGTGGAGGTCAGAGATGAGGGCCAGGCTTCTCTCAGGCCTGATGGACGTTCACTGTTTGCTTTAGTCCTCTCAGTCCGCTCTGCTGCTGGACTTTCCCAAGCCTCTGCCTCGCCTATTACCTCCACACTAAAAGCCTCTCATCCTGGTACTTATTCCACACTTACACTCCTCTCCTCAGCTGCTGTGCTCTCAAACAGCTTTTTCACCCATGTAACATCATGTAACTCTGCCTATTAGGTACTGAGACCTAGAAGCAAAGAAAAATAAGCCAGCAAGGAAGTAAGAAGCAATGTCAACAGAAAGGCATGCGGCATTCTCCACCTGAAAACACAAATATGCATTTATTGTTTAGGTAAAAGTACAGTGACACAGTTGAGTGTAGTCTAGAATTTTGATTCAAGTTTTATCAACAGACTACCCCATGAGTCAAACCAAGTACGACAGTGTACAAGTCACATTTGCACTGGGCTTGGGCAGTATCATCGTACACCAGGGGATTTTTTGTATTTTTCAATACTGTCATAAATACAGGCACTTCTCTCTCTATTAAACTCATTGTATGTAGCACCACCAGGGCTCAGTCTCCGGTCTCTATTGGTGGAACAAAGATGCCACAACAGCTAGTGGTGGAGGGAGAAGTTACAGGACTGTAAATAGCCGGCAGCCATCAATGGCACAGACAAACAGTTGGGAGTAATGGCATGCTTATACCATCATATATATAAATATATATTCATAAATATACACACACACACACACACACACACGCACATATATATATATATATATATATATATATATATATATATATATATATATATATATACTTTGTAGCCTGGTGAAATTTCTGGAAAGTAGATGGATATGAAATATAACATACCACCCAAGCCTAATCTATACTACTAGAAGCTGAAGTGCTTCTCAACCACCCAAGGCTAGATTACTGATCCAGTAAAGCGGGCAACTGCACCAGGCCTCAGACCAGTCCACATTCACTGAATGCCAATTGGTTTTGTCAACTTAACATATGTACCAAACATACAATAGTAGGTTGCTGGAGTATTTCAGTGTTTCTCAGTTCTGGTTGTGAATACACATGTTCTCATCCCAACTTGTCACATGATGCCACTCTGACTGACCTTTCGCTTCTGTTTTAGGTCTCCTTCTGCATCAACTGTTGACACTCTGGGATGCCGTTACCATGATATCAACAAATGTACATGGTGGGATGATGCAGCACATCGTTATGTTTACTCAACATAAGCACATGGCAACCAGTGTGGACCATCATGATGGTTAGGATTAGGCAACAAAGTCATTGATGGTTAGGGTTTAGGTATAAGAAGCACATAAAAAAAACCCCACAATGCAGGGCATCCAGTGGCTTAGTTGGTGGAGCGGGCTCCCCATGTGCAGAGGTTGTGTCCTCGCTGCAGTGACTGCTGGTTCGAGTCCGCCCTCTGCCTTTTGCTGCATGTCATCCCCTCTCTCTCTCTCCGTCATGCTACGTCTGTCCTATCAAATAAAGGCAATAAAAGCCCTAAAAAATATCTTTAAAAAAAAGCTTAGTCTGCACCGAGTTTATAAGAGAGAGTGTCAATAAGTAATATGTATATAAAAAGATGTAACCACAATAGCATTGTCACTGGCCTCCATGCTGCTTTCTGCTGTTTATTTACCTGTTTTCTGCCCTGTCTGTGACATCGCATGTGATACACCAGAAAAAAAACCCTGAAAGGCATACTCATCTGCTGCAGAGCCGTGTACACAGCTCTGCTCTAGTAGCAATAAGTGTCTATCACCCTCTGCAAGTTTTCACATGTTAATAAAACCTATAGAAATGCAATAATTTTGGTCGCCACACACTTCAAGTCAGTAATAAGTGATGAGCGAGACGTATGAGTCCATACATTTAGTTTTTATAACAGAAAATCTTGCACAGTATCTTTAAAGACTGCACAACTTTAAAGACTTTGCAAAACCCTTTTAAAACAGATGTTGACATCTTGTAGGGCCTTCAGTAACACAATAATCACATGATCTCTGATTCTGTTCATAACAGAAACACTTGAGCCCGAGGGCTGCTGCTCACTTTCAGTCTGCATTTATAACAATGTTTGGCAACTACAATTGGTTGTTCTAATTGGATTAACTTGTCTGAGTGGTTTGCTGATGGAAGTCCCCCCCAACACCACCACCACCCCACCGCCCCTCCCTGGAGCCTCTCAGCAGTCGGAGGTAGCAGTGCATGTCTAATGGTGGCTCCATGAGGTTAACTTCTGCACTCATTTGTTTTGCGAGCCTTTCTCCGAGGCTCCTCCTTCACGTCCGTACATCCAATACATCTCTCTGACAAATCATTTACAGATGCTGCTCCGCTCAGCACACCCACCTAACAGGCATGGAACAGCAGCCCGGGCGCAGGAAACTTTCTGAAATTATGTTTAAAATGCAAACACTCTGTGAAATAGGTTTCCCCAGCAGGACTGGATTAGACCGAGTCAGCCAGGAGTCTGACTTCCAAATAACACGGTGGAAAGTGAGAGTGTGGAGGTCTGGAGGTCTGGAGGGGGTGATGGACGGATACTTCTGCCTTGAACTCCAGTGACCCGAGTTCAACCCCCAACTCAAAGCCCAGACTTTGGGAAATCGTTTTCAGCAAACATTTTTTCCATTCCACCATGACCAAAAAAAATTCAACAAATGTTGAAACCTAAACTCAAAAGTAAGTACAATACTTTATATAATAATATATAACAATACTTATATCTAAATATGTCTAAAAATAAATTTTATAAAGTTATCATTCTGTGTCACTGTTAATTTTTTTTCTTTTATCTGTATTTATAATAATAATATAATAATCATAAAGTTTTTTTAAATAGCATTTATCCAAACCAATGTTACAAAGTGCTGTACACAAAAACACATAGAAAAAATTGTTACAAAAAAGAAATACAGCACAGAAGAACATTTAGAATCAGTGGTTGAGAAACAAAGTCAAAACAATGCAATGCAAGAATCAGGTACCATATATTAATAAATCAATCTATTATAAAGAGATTATAAGAATGGCTTTCGATAAAAAATATGTTTTCATTAGTGATTTGAAGGAAGATAGGGATGTAGCAAGACAGAGATCCTCAGGCAGATCATTCCACAGCGGAGGAGCCCTAACTGCAAACGCTCGGTTGCCTTTGGTCTTTAAGCGAGAGGTGGGAACAGTCAGCAGGTTTCTGCCTGAGGTTGCGGGCTGGTTGGTATGGGGACAGTACCTCAGATATATATTCAGGGGCAAGGCCATGAAAGGCTTTAAAAGTAATGAGTAAATCTTAATATCAATCCTAAAACAAATGGGCAGCCAGTGTACGTTCGTTAAAATTGGGGTAATGTGTTCCCTTTTGTTGATTAAAAAGAAGACCATTGCAGTAATCCAATCTGGAGGAAATAAAAGCATAAAGGATGGTTTGGGTGTCATTGAAGCTCAAGACAGATCGAATTCTGGCAATTTCTATTAACCCTTTGAAACCTGGAGCGACATCACTTTTCTTGTGCTGCTTTCAAATTCCTTTCAAGTATTTAAACCTTTAAACCCTGAATAAGTTAGTGTTGTTCTGTTCCATTGTCAGCCAGAAACTCTCTTTCAAAAACTTCAAAAAAAGGAAATGAACACCAACTGAAGAAATGACCAAAAAAATAGCTAGAAAATTTGTAAAAAAAAAAAAAAAAAAAAGCACAAGAAAGTGACCAAACAAACACAAAACAAGGAAATGGCCTGTGAAAACAGTGTAAAAAAACAATAAAATAACATTTGGCATATGTAGAAAATACATGCTATTTCCACTAGGTGCACTGTCACAATCAATGTTGCTGCAAATCACTGACATATCACAGACTGTGAGAATCCACAAAATCCCCAAAACAACCGTACTTTGCATGTAGTATATTGAAAATAATTAATATTTTTGTGTTCTTTTTTCCAATCTAAAAACACAGTGGCATCATGACAAAAACCTGACATTTAAAGGGTTAAAATCCTGAAAATGAATAAATATTTGATATTTATGATTAGGACTGATTTTGGTTAAAATAGACCCATGAAATTAGAAAATAATATTAATGTACTGTATAATATTTTTTAGAGCTTGATTTTGAAAAGCACATTTTGTGCTCAGTGCGACACATGTGTATTATTAAAGCGTTGTTTTTTTTTTTGTAGCTGTTTTCCTTTTTTTTCTAGGGCATCTTCCCCTTGCATTTTTTTTTTAAAGAATAACTTTCTAAATCTACTAATTTCTTGCAATTTATGGAACATTCTAAGTCACTTGTTGCTTTTTTTTCAACCATGTTTTTGAAAGCAATCACACCAATTTATTTAGGGGGTTCAAAGGTTAAAACACTTAAAAAAGTTACCTGAAAGCAGAACAAGGAAAGGGATTTCTCTCCAGGTTTCAGAGAGTTGAGTTTATTTTATTTTTCTCCTCCTGTGCCGCCGTTCCCTCCCTGCACACTTTGCAGTGCATCAGCCTCGTTAGTCCTTCTTGCTCCTCAGTCTCTCCCAGCCAGTCAGCTCCCTGCCTGCTCTGCTGCCTCATCACCTGATCCCCCTCACCTGAGCCTTTCTGTCCACCTGTACTTCATCTCCTCATCACTCTAGCTTGTATTTAAGTCCTGCTTTTTAGTTGGATCCCTGTTTTGGATGTGTGATGTTTAGTTTACTACACTTCGTCCTGCAGTAAAGTGTTATCTGTTTGAGTGTCTGTCGTCTCCTGCGTTTTGGTCCACGTGCTCTGTGTTACATGACGCCCACTTACTGCTAATGTGCTGTTGGTAAAGCTACTGCCTTCATCAGAAACAACCTGATAACTGCTGAGTAGTTAGTTGTTTATTAATAACACTCAAACATTGTAGTAAATAATGAGTGACTGGAGAACAGACTTCAAGATACCATTAAAATAATTCTTTCAGTTTCAAAAACAGATTCACAAGAAAGCAAAATAAAAATACAGTCTGAAACAGCGCTGATAATCAGCACAGAGTTGACAAGTAAAATCAAAGCAGGGCAGAAACACACATATAGAGGGTATGCGTCACTCCTCAGTTGGACTGAATGGCAAAACATCCGTCAACCTAGCGGAGTTTAGCAGTGGAAACAGCCAAACCAGGTGTAAAACAAATGACTGTCTGCTCAAATTAAGAGCAGCTGGACACGACAATGATGCTTATGACATACTGAAGAAAAAGTGGTTCATGGACATTAGCATGTGGCCAGAAATCATTTATTCTGACATTTATATTTACCTGATTTTGACGCCAAGAAAACACACAACGCAAGGCCTGAAGGCATACAAAAGCAATACAAAAAAAAAAAAAATTCATTTAACCAGCAATCAGATTTCAAAACAAAGCAAAACTGATAATCAGAAAAATGCTAAATATCAAATCAGATAATCAGCTGATAATAAGTCAATTTACAGTATACAGTGTATTGACACGTAAATATATATATAATTTACTTTTACTTGTACTTTTAATACATTTATCAACATTTATTGCCAGAAAATTACTTTTGATACTTAAGGACATTTAATCTGTAATGGGAAATGCAAATCCATGTTTCGGTGCCTGGATGCCAGTTGCTCTTTTGCAAATGGCAGTGATCAATTTGCTTCTCTTTTTTCTTCTGTTTTTGGCACTCTGTAAAAAAAAAACAAAAAAAAAAAAGAAACTGCTTGTTGAACCTATTTGTACAATTAATCAAACAACAGCCCTTCCCCATTTAGATGTGTTTTTTATGTTTTTGCGGCATTCAAGCTAATGCTGCCTCTCGTGTTTCTGCCACTCAGTGGTCGTAACCGCAGTGACTTCTGCGTGCTGTGAAATCACATGCATGTAATAAATGATATGATACATTCTAACAAAAAAGCCTATCTGAATAAAAAGGTTTTCAGCTGCTTCCTAAAGTTATCATTGTTGTACAGTTAAGACAGTGTATGAAGAACTACTGTACCAGTTTTAGTACTTAAATCAGTGTCTGCAGTGCACATGCCACTTCCTGTCAGACGAGGAAGTCTGCCCATTATCCTCAGCAGAAGCAAAGAATTTGTGTTTCATGCTGTGATTTTAGAACGCCAGGATCTCTCCATTGGTAGTGTAAGGTCAACTCATACAGCCACGATTGATCACCATTTTTATTCAGCCGAGGCCATTTTTATATTTCCCACTTAAACATGTCACAGTGAATCAATGAAGGGAGTTTTAACAGAGGCTGGCTGTAGATTTTAAACAAATATAAAATTGCATTTTCTGTATAAGGATGCAGAAGCAGAGAATGTGGGATTATGTGTGTGTGTGTTTGTGTGCGTACATCCTACCAGAACATTCTTCTAACCCACAGCGAGGCCGCTCACCTGTCTGAGCTCGGCTACAATGACGAGCTCGGGTTTCCTCAGTGGGCATGCTCCAAATGGCAGTCGTTAACAGTACAGGATTAGCCAACCTGCGTGTGTGTGCGCTTCCTGTTGTTTTTGCAGGATAGGACGCCAAAAAGATGTCCAACTTGTTTTTGCTGTTTATGTTGCTCTTAGCAGCTGGAGAATCTCAAGATGACAAAAGGCAGAATATAGTCCAGTGATATTGTTACCGAATGTACCAAATAAAAATACATTCGTGAGAAGTGAACTCATCGGTTGTTACAAACTCTGAGTCATGAAGAGAAAACAAATTGTGACATACAGAGTATTGTCAGGTGTAGAAATTGCTTGTTGCCAAGTGCCAATTTGACCAGGTGATTTGATGCATAACGATGAACACAGTGCACAAATAGACATGATATGGCATAATACAAAATAAAATCAAGACAATGTACAATAGAAATTGAAGTAATGTGAAGCCATGTTTAGACGGGAATGGTCGTACAAAAAACAGAAAAGTCTTTCCTTTTTTTAAAAAAACCTGTGTTTTATTGTAACATTGTGAGAACGATCCTTGAGTACATGGATCCACAAAAACAAACAAAGGCTGTAGTATGCATGTCTTCACTGAGTCCAAGTGAGTGTTTGTGCCAAATGTTAAGAAATTCCATCAGGGTGTTTGCCCGTTATTGTGTTTACAAGACTGAGATGGATGCAATATCAGAATGACCTTAACCTTTGACCACTAAAATGAAATCAATTCATCACTGCATCCAAAAGAAAGTTTGTGCCAAATTTGAAAAAATGTTGAAAAGATGTTCATGAGATATCACATTCACACAAATGAGAAAGATGGGGTCACAGTGACCTTGACCTTTGACCAAAATCTAATCAGTTTATCACTGAGTCCAAGTGGACGTTTGTGCCAAATTTGAAGAAATAACCTCAAGGTATTATTGAGATATCGAGTTCACAAGAATTGTACAGATGGACAGCCCTGAAAACATAATGCCTCCCATCACAGTTATTATGTCACAGAGGCATAATAACACTTAACATCACGGGAAAAGTAGAAAATATAACAAGGGAAATGTAAACATGTACCCTTAAAACCAGAAGTCTGCTTAGTCCACAGAGGATGTTACAGGAAGATATGCATGAGCAGCCAGATTCTGAGTTAGATTTTTGCGTTGCCATTCTGTCGACATTTAAACCCTCTTTGTGTGTATACCTGGAGCTCAGCTGTGGAAAGAGCAGCGTGTCTGCGGTATTGATCCCTGAAAAGCAGACAACAGACTTCAGTGTTAGTTTCTGGGATTATCTTGATTCTCGTTCCACACTAAGTATTCCCATCCCATTCGAGATGTGTGTCCATATGTTCAAATGTCACAAAATGTCACCGCAATCAACACAGAAGCGCCTCATGTGCCTGCTGAAAAAAAAGGTTAAACAACACAAACAGTGTGTTGTTGATCAAACTGCAATACCTCTGAGGATGCAGAACATGCACTGTATCTGCAGCTACAGTATGATAGTGCAGGGAATATTAAGAGTACTGTGTTTATCATGTATTTTTAATCATCAGTCCTCAGTTCTTTATCAAATATTTACCCAAAGATTAAACATTCCTTGTTTATCCTTTATATCATTTGTTTTTGTTTTTCTAAATGTTGCCAACATTTTATTCATTATCTGCCTCCTGGACGCACTTCAAAACAACATATAAAGCCAAATAAATTATTTTTGTTGCAACTGAAAGATATGACCACCATCTTTGGTGCTGCTCTGCTTATTATTATGCTGCTCTGTTATTTATTTATTTTATTTATTTATTTTCATATATATATATATATATTCTCCATGGATTTGCCCTGGGTTCACAAGTAGGAACTCCAACTTTGACTGCCGTTCTATTGTCCCTTTTCTAGTAGGAGGTTGGAATATCTCGACTTCTTCTTCTTCTGAGTTGTCTGGAACCTAGCATAAGGTCTGTGATTAACACAAGCTTAAGAGACTTTCACATTTTATTCTAAGACTTCAAATACATGACTAAATACTTCACTCCTGAACTCGGAACCTTTCATGTGTCTTTAAAAAGTCAGTTGCTAAAAAGTGGTTAAATGAGACTACAGAATGTCATCATGCCAAATTGTGCCAAACACGGTTTTACAGCCTTAGGGTGGTAGCGATGTTTGGTCATGTGACCATAGTGGAGTTCAGAATCAGAAAACGAGCAGGAGCGATCGCAACAGGCTGCATGCACGGCTGGCGCATGCGCACTAATTATCATAGTTATTTATAGACTTACATTAGCTTTTTACTTCTGGTGACTGCATTTAGGCTTCAAAAATCCCCAAAGTGGTGTTAATTTGTGAATATTATCTTTCTGAAAAAAACTTGTAAGTTCATGAATGTTTGTTTACCACAGAGCTTATTTTCTGCAATAATCAAAAATCTAACTGCTTTGCCATGAGACAATGACTTAACTTTAGCATTTCACATTTGACAACTTTTAAATGGCTTTACAGAAAAACACCCGCGCTTTACTCAGTTTCTTCTTTTTGTTTAAAAATCTGGAAAAATATAGAATTTCAAAACCTTTTACCAGAGGCTATTTTCTACCAGACACTAATCACAACACCAACTGTAAAGGCTTTAATGAACTGGTTAGAGGTTGTTTGACTGTTGTCACTTCTTTAAACAGGGTTATTATATGTTTCTCATGAGCGTCATTATGGAGAAAGAGGAGACGGTCTTTATCCATCTCACTCACAAACACACACGCACACAGCAGCAGAGACCTTGTGGAGCAGTGTGTCGTCCCACACTCAGACAAACCTTTGTGAAGTGGTTTGTGGGGGTGAGGTTGGGCTTTAATGCTCTCTTTACAGTCCCATTAATCCCTCTGTTCACGATTTCATGCACAGCTTGGGCCTTGGTGTTATTTTCACAACCTTTCACCACTAATTCCTGTGAATCCTGAAACAGAACACCTTCCCTTCTCCTCCTCCTCCCTGCTGCATGTGTGTCTCTGTTTTCTCCCGGCAAAGACAGCTTTATCTCTGACTCCCCTCATCAAAGCCAGGCTAAAGGCAGAAGGAGGTATGAAAAACCCCTCCAGGACTGTTGGGCTGCATCTTTACGAGGCCGGAGGCGAGCCCGGCCGTATGCTCAGGACGTGCTAACGTCTGGCTGCACTTTGTTTTGGTGGTCAGCAGAGCCAGAGTCAGTGTGTTTACACTGGAGGACAGAGGACCAGTAGATCTCTGTCAGAATGACATACAGCATTTAGCCACGAGAACAACATGCAAACTTCAAGTCATTGCCGCAGATGAGCCAACAGCCAATCATATCACCTGCTGCTACCTGAATAACATCACTAATTTACACTATAGGAATGATTCAGGCTATAGCAAAAGATGTCATGCAGCCAACACTTACAGGATAATAATGGGTAAGTACACCTTTTATCTCTCAGTGTATTCTTATAGAACAAACTTAAGTGATATTTTTGAAATTTTGATAAAACACAATTGCGAGTTGACTGTGTTGAGAGATGTTCTGTGACTCCTCCTCTGGTGATAACATTCCAAGAAGCATGGCGATGGATGTTCATTTAGCAGCTTTAGTTCATTAGCAGCTTCATTTCTATTGCAGCCACCGCACCAGCTGCCATTATTTCTAATCTGAGGTTATATAGGTGTGTTATGTGAGCGATAATGGAAAGACAAGCTCCTTATATGTGGGAGTGGCCATATATGAGGGATTTCTGGGAGGTCCACAATTTCACAGAGGAATTGTGGATTCAAAATTTCTGGATGAGCTACTCAACTTTTGAAGAGTTATGTGATGCAATAACACCTCTTGTAGCGCCTGCTGCATCATGAGGGAACCAGTTCATACTGACAAGCACATAGCCATAGCATCATGTGACCTAGAAAAGCCAAAAAAGTGTTTCCATTGCAGTTTTCCAAATTATCGCTTTTTCACATTGCCTAAAATACTACATTATGCAAGTGTAAAAACTTTTTTTGCAATAAATGTTTTTTTTTTCAAATTTCCTTCAGGCGCATTTTATGTTCACAATTTGATGGTTAATGCAAACCTGCCTCATGGTATGATCCTATAAAAAAATGCATGCACAACAATTCATACAATGTCATGCAAATTAGCTACAAATGATGTTATGTCCTTACAGTCACATAATTAAGGTACAGTTAGGAAGATTAGGTTTAGGCAATGAAAGTTAGGTTACGAAAAGAAACATGGTGAGGAATTACCAAAAAATGACTCGAAATTCACTCAAAGTTTACATGGTTCCGAACATGCATCACCTGGGGCAAGTCTGGATTTTTGTGATCCATCCACCACCCCAACCTGCCTCCTTGTGACAGTTTGGAACTGCCTTCTTGTTTACTCCCATCAGTACATTGGTCATGTTATCACAGACTTTCAAAATATTTGGGATAAATAGGAAGTTGGGTGCATTACTTTTCTTAGAAAACATATGAACAGTTTGTGAAAACAGCCTGAACGTCAGTGAACAGATTTATCTGTAGGCGACGGGACAAGATTATAATATTGAAGTGCTGGTTTCTGTTTGTTGTCAGTTTGTAGTCCAAGCAGTGCTGACCAATCCCATTTGAAAGGCAGGTACACAGCAGATGTGGAGAGGGGGTTGCATTGGCTCTCTGTCTTTCTTTTTCCTTTATGTCATTCTATTGAATTTTAATTGTTTTTAATGACATCTAATGTACGTCTGTCCATCCTGGAAGAGGGATCCTTCCTCAGTTGCTCTTCCTGAGGTTTTGACCATTTCTTTTCCCCATTACATACATTTTTTTTGGGGGGGAGTTTGTCCTTAGTTGCCGTGAGGGTCTAAGGTCAGAGGGATGTCGTATGCTGTAAAGCCCTCTGAGGCAAATTGTGATTTGTGATCATGGGTTTTATAACTAAAATTGACTTTACTTGACACTGAAAGAAAATGAATGAGCACATTTCCCCAAATACTTAATTATTATTCCATGATATAGCTCCACTGCTATTTAAAAACATGTTATAATGACATCATTAGAGCAGCAAAGTGACATCTTGATGCACTAATATTTTGTGTAATTACAGAGGTTCAATGAACCTTTTGTACACATCATTTAATCAAATAATTATTTTTTTCAATCACAGTCAACTTGGGCAATTATGAGAACAAATATGTATCACAATCACAGCCTGTACACAAATGTGTGAGCACACTACTGCCTTGTTTCTCACTAATAAATCTGCGTTTTGAGTATAAGCTGCTGTTTGCTGCTTTATTTTACCTGCCTGATATACATGAAATGTGTAATAAATTTGATTAGATTTGTTGATCTGACTCGACTGCTTTAGAATATCAGACATCTTACAGCCCTACATTAGAGTTTAAATGGCTGAAACACAGTTAAGAAAAGAGATACAACCTCTCCATCTGTGTTTCACTGGAGGCATCTGCTAATCATACGAAGAAACAAGAAACACCACAATATTTGTGTGTCTGCTGAGCTCCATGCATATGTCTCTGTTGTGGGGCGCTCCTGTTTGACACCAGCAAGTCTTAACGGCGATAAATCAGGCGCATACTGCTCGAAAATTGCCGGGCAATTACTGGGAAACAAGACTTTCCACAGCTCATCTGGTGTCAAGACGGCTGCTGTGATTGTTTTCTGTCGGCTAAGTGGCTCACTGACCGGAGTCCATGCATGCTGATGTCAGGGTGGCTGCACTGCTTTGTGTTCTCCACCAAAGAACAAAAGCTTTTTTCACTTACAATCATAAAAATACCATCATAAATCATAAAATACCCTATACTTTGTATATTGGGTATATTGCCATAGGGGACTGATTTGTCTGAACAGCGGACGCAGTGGTGCAGGTTGGCTGCAATTACAGACTGCAGGATCGTGTTAAGATATTAGAAAACAAAAACGAAAGGCGAAATTGCCAAATTAGACAATTTTGAACATTTAATTTTTAAGCTGAACAACAGGCAGGAACTATTTTTGAAAATATGGGGCCCCTACTTGAATATTATATTGAATAACTAGGGGGGAACTGACAGAATAGTGTTTGTTGAAAATATGCTTTCCCTGTGTGTATGTATTTTTTTGGTTTGTTCGTTTTTGTTTATTTTTTAATTTTATTTAGGGTTTTTGGGGTTTGTTTTTTCGCTTGTCTTGTCTTTGTGATACTATTATTGTTTCTGTTTATGATAATATTTGTTGAAAATAAGTAAAATACAAAAAGAAAATCATACAAATAAATGATAAACTACTCACGCACATACATACGTATGTACATACACATTCATATACAGCATTAGGGCTGCATCTAATGATTATTGTTATTTCACTTAAAGGTCTGTAGTGTGTTGGATCAGGGGTATATGGTTGATTGATTTGTCTATTTACGTGTCATGCACTCAATTGTGCCCAGCCCACAAGACACTGACAATAACAGTATGTTGGCTGAAATGGTATATAAGATCCATATGTTTTCAGTATGTTTTCAGTTATCAGTTTAAAATTACTTTAAAATAATGATTTAAAAAAGATGTGTTTGTTTTATCTTAGAATAAACCATTTATATCAAGAGGAGCAGGTCCTCCTCCACAGAGATGATGGCTGATGCTGCGGTCCTGCCCGACACATACTACTAGTGCCAGTCATACATCCATTATTATCATACATATCATTCACATACATAAACTGTCATAAATGCATGGAACATGTATACTATCATAAACTACTTTTAGCAATATTCATACTTCTATTTGCTGTGAGGGTTTAAGGACAGAGGGATGTCTTATGCTGTAAAGACCCTGAGACAAATTATGATTTATGATAATTTTATTTAAAAATGACATTGACTTGACTTTAGTCCACCATGTTGATTTTGTATCAACCACCATAATTCTCCTCCAGGTTTTGCACAGTTTCAGTTCTGCAACTTTGTCACTGCACACACCTAAATCCTACACACTTGACGTTTGATCTGCTGGTTGGTTATAAATTGTCAGAAAACTAAAACAAAAATATATTCACTTTGCTATAACACAAGACAAAAAAACCTAGTCTTTTTCTTAACTCAACATAAAACCATTTTTATTCACCAGCTACTTAGAATTCAAACAGAAGTGCGGATCAAAACGCACCACTGCTTATTCTGAGGCTAAATGCAGAATTTGTTCAAAATGACACTTTGTTTTACAAATAAGCAACAAATCTGGTGATTAACATGGCGTATATTATGCTGTAGCACTTTTCAGAGATAAAGGACAGTTTGAACCACAGTGAGGACTCTGGGCCATCTGTCTGCTTGTTGGGACCACCATGGCAGAGTGTGTGACCGCAGTGTACCACAACAAGCTGTGTGTTTAAGGAGATAATGGGGAACAAAGGAGAGACCATCATGCCTCATGCCTTACTCTGACCTCTGAGCTCTACATGTACTCATCCCACACTTTGAGCCTCTTCCCTGCTCTGTCTGCCCCGGTCGCTCTATCAAAAACCTCCAAAAAAAGGGCCTTCAACCCCTTTCTGTGTCCCACCACATGGCACGCCATCAAAACTCCACCATTCAGCTGGCGGCAGATGCTGTTGAAGGAGACCTCATACATCCCGACCTTAATGTCCAACTACAACTGGCCCTTTCTGCCTCCTACATCCTTCTTTAACATACAAATTGGCTGTTTTGTGCAACTGAATTGGAGATTAATTGCACACACCATTTGGCGGTGCTTGTTCAAAAAGACTGTGGCCTTTTTTTTTTCTCCTGTGTCGTGGTGATTAAGGTTAGAGATTAGGCACTGGAGATTACTCCACACTGCTTTCTTTGTGAGGCGGTGGAGAGGCAGGCTGGATTACACTTTAACATCGTCTGAAGCAGGTGGTTCTCATGGGGACGAGCCAAGCAGCCACTCTGTGCTTTCACTCCAGCACACATACAGCTCTCACAAGGAGCAGATACTCGCAGGAACATCTGTGAGCAACAAGTCTTAGTTATGTGTCGGTAATCCATACTCTCTCCTATAGGGCCTAACACCTAATCAGCATGCTGGAATTTCTCTTTTCTTTCCCCTTCACTTCTTGATGATTTGATTAAAAAAAAGGCAAAAGAAATGCTTGCTGTGTATCTTACATATAATCCAGCTAACAAAACCTCAGTATTTGCTGTATTTCAGACTTTGACTGATCAGAACATTGAAAAACTCACTGAAATAAATGCCAAAAATATTGAAAAAATTACTTTACATTACACAATGAAAACCTATTACTCATAAACTGCTGTATTCATGCTGCATTCCAGACAACTTGAAAATTGAGATATTCGGACTTACTAGAAAAAGTACAATAGAACACCACTCAAAGTCAGAGTTCCTACTTGTGCACTCAGGGCAAATCCATGTACCTCGACTTCAGCGCCACACAAAAATGGCAGCATCCATGGAGGCCACGTGGGTACACTCTGTAAATGGTAAGAAATCAACCAGAAGGCAATAAAAGGTATATTTGCATTAACTAAAATAATACATTTACTATCATAGCATAAAACCTGTTCTGTATGTAAATTACTGTCAAAATATATGTCTTATGTTATATGTGTATAAAAATGTAATAAAATAAAATGCATAATGGGGTCGGTAACTGTATGTGTACTTTTTCCTTTGTTTTGCTCAGGTGTGCATGGAGGCGGCCACGCTGATATTACAGTTTATGCAGTAGATTTTATTAGATATTGAACGTATCGTTCGGTATGTTAGGTGCATTGTGAACACTAATCTGCATGGCCGTAATCCCCAGCTTTGTAGCCTTTCGTATCTGCTCCTCCATCATCTAATCAGTGGCAAAAGAGCAATAAACTTTGAATTTATAGCGTGGAACATCTTCTTCATCATCAGCAGAGCCAGTTAATAATCAAGCTTGGGCCAAATCCAGTCAGAAAAACATCATAAATGCATTTTACTCTGCGAGTGCTTCCTCTTGTTCTTGTTGAATTGTTATTGCTATTGACTCTATTTCTGCAATAACTTCACTTATCACTGTGTGTGCCCTGCTGACGTAACAGATAGCATTTGTTGCTTCATGACCAGCCTTTACTGTTTTGCAAGCAGAGGCCTGCATTTTACATCATCGACAAGTCAAAGTCAAAAATGTCAACAGTCAATGTCAAAAGTTCTTCTTTGTCATTGTTATAAAACAACAAAAAAGCACAACATCTCTCAGATAGGTAAGACACTAATTAAGAGGTATAAATAAATAGAGAGTATTATTTATAATAATAGTAATAATAATAATTAAAGGCACATCAGATAAATGATAAATAATAAAAGGCAAGGTTCTGAAACTAAAATGTAGTTCCTGATATGCTGCTTATGCTGTCAACTACAGTGCAGATCCCTGAACGGTGAAGATTGGCCCCAATTGGATTTTAATGTCTGGAAAGTGTTTTAAAAAGATGTTATTGATTTTTCTTTCAATGGTAGCTGTTGAAAAGTGAAACCACTCTCAGGTAGTCTGGTAGGTGGCTCTGTCCAAGTAACAAAATCTGACCACCAGGACTTCAAAAAGCTAATTAACATGTGCTTTCCCTCTTTAGTTGAATCCACTAAGTGTACCATGACAAATTTGTTAATCAGTGAGCTTAAAAGGAGCTGTTTTGTTTTTCTTTTACTTTTTTCACTATAAATGTCAAACCAAGACAGAAAAAATACAAGAATGCACACACAAACACACAAGTCATTCCCCTGAGGCCTGGTGGTAACTAAATGATGGAAACACTCATTAAAGCTCAGCGTAGCAATGACACACAGGCAGTTAAATGTTAAACTGCGCCCACAAGCCACCACTCAACACCGTCATTAGTAGATGTCTGAGCGGTCAGTTAAGCATTTTCGTCACAGGAATTGTGTTTATAGGTTTAAAAATACACTTTGAATGTTTGTCTCAGTAATTAGTCTGCACATTATTCTGTCAAACATTTATTCTCAGCACTGATGTAATTCTCTAATTTAAACTGGCTGACTATATTACACGTTTTACTGAGCTGTAAAGGTATGGGCTGGGTACTGGGTTATATTCTTCCAAGTATGAAGCAGTTTTTATTCAGTCACTTTATTGGATTTGTTGTCTCACATTTTGTATGCTATGTGCAGTGTATAATTTTACACATGAAACACCAGCTTCATTCATTACTCCACACAGCTGAAACTGACCGTCCTCTACTAGTAAACTCCTTCAGGCACTTTTCAAGTTCAGATCATTTGAGCTGTAGCAAACACCTTCGGGTGAATCCCAAGCTCTGTTGAAGATCTTCAGACATGCTTTTACTTAATGTTACAAGGTATGAGGTACAAAAAATACCTTAATTTTACCAAAAAAAGGGAAAGAAAAAAGTAAAAAAAAATAATAATAAATACATAAAATAAACAGGTTTCGAAAAAACATATAAACATATAGATAATATAGTTACCAATAATTAAATTTTTCATATTGGGGATTTAAGGCAGTTTAAAAGTGATTTTTAATTTAACTGCATATATAAACTACAAGTATTTTAACAGCATTAAAATGACAATTTTATTATATTTTGAAATCTCATCTAATCTATAATCTAATGTAGAATACAGTCCCACAGTACACTTATTTACATTAGTGTTGACTGCAAGTCATCATCCTCAGATTCTTCTACATGCTGTGTCATGTTAAAGCTGAATGAATATATATTGCAAAAGTAATTTTTTAAATCCCTTTTTAAATAGTTCTTAAGTAGGTCCTTAAGAAAACTCACAAACTTCAGATCAGGAACGTGTTCTTCACCTGCAGATTGTTTGCACCTGTTCTCAGACTGATGAATGCCAATCTCCGTGAAAACTGAAAGTTCATGCCAGGTATCTGTAATAAGCAAATGCCCTTAAAAGGGCTTGAGACTGAAGGGCCGTGTGCAGACACATTTTTAATATCCAAATATCTGACCTGTCTGCTTAGACTGCAAATTAATTTGCAGATAACATATCTGATTTATTTCCACAAATGAATGAGGCCTGAAACCCAACTGAGAATATATTTCATGTGCTCTTTTCCTGCTTACATACTCATGATACATATCCAATCTGTGCTACATGAGAGGAAAAAATTGGAATTGGGTCACTTTGAACCATGTAGATTACCTGTGTTTCACCTGCGTCTGACTGTCACACCAGTGTCTTGTTAAGTTACCCTCCTCTATCTATATAAGCTGGATGTTCCCTTCTTTCTGTGCCAGTTCATCTTTGTCTCACGTAGCAACTGTTCCAGCAGTATTTCCTCATGTCAGCCTTCGTGTGCCTGTTTGTGTTTGTTTTTTGATTCAACCGTTTTGGATTTGTTTTGCCTTGCTGACTGATTGCTCCTGTGTCAGACATGTTTTTTTGTGATATTAGACCTTGATAATCACTTCCCTGAAATACCTCCTAGTTGTGCAAGTGAATCTGTTTCCTCTGAGCCTGATAAACTGATAGTTTCAGTGTATCTGTTACATAATTATGTATGCTTTGTTTGCAGAAACAAAATGCCAACATTTTACCTTACCTGCTGAACTCAAACTGGATCGTGACTGTAATCCTTTTACATTCAAACTTAGACAGTTTTTGAAGAATCACTCATGTAATCATAAATGATACGATGATTTGTTTTGTATTATAGTTTGAGTTTTAAATTGTGTCAAATGTAGTTTGTTAAGTATTCTGTGTAGTTGTTGAGTCTTATGTATTTTTAAAGGCCCATCAAGGGATGGGCATTGCAAATTAGCTTAGGTTATAAATGCTGTGGTATGTGGCATCAGTTTTATGCTATATACATGTCCCTATACAAATAAATATGATATACATTTTTTTTTCTGCAGCTTGGCTTGTCATCCATTAGGAAAATTCAGGTCCGAGGTGACTGAATAAAACTTGACAGTGTGGACTTATTGACTCATTCTATTTCAGGCTCTTTCAGCGTTGCTGCAGTTCTTGCTCTGCTCTGAGTTGACTGAGACTCTGATCTGCTGTCCTTGTCCCATCTGTCAGATCCAACATGTTCTCATCCCAAGTTATCACATGTTGCAGCTTTACAGTGGACTTCCATCTACATGTTGCATCTTAAATATCCTTCTGTGTCTGTTCATTATGTTCCCACCATGTACTGTGATGTCAGTACAAGCACATAGTGGAATGATGCTCGGCAACTAAAGCACACAGCAACCAACACCGGGACGTCAACACATGCTGCAATGAATGGTTAGGATTAGAGGAGGAAGGCACATGTCAGGTGTAGGAAAAAACAACTCATTCACATGGAAAATGAACTCTGGACTTCAACATCAAAGTCCAGGTTTTGTTCAACCCATCCACCTCATCTCCCTCCCCGCTCGCCCTCACACGTATTACATCGTTACCAGCAGTGTTTCAACTTGAAGCTGTCCAGCCACGTTTCATGTGCCGACAGCTGGTTCGGTCCTCGCATTCTCACCTGACAGCATCTAGCAGCATTTCATGTGTATGCGAAAGGTGCCTTTTGGCGTCACGATCTTACATCAAAAGCAAAGAGAAAGACAAAAATGGCTTCATTTTATGATTCAGAATGAAATAAGGAAAAATATCTGGTACAAAGGACATAAATTAGGGGAAAACTATACAATAATTATAATGACATATTTAAAGTTTTGTTTCTTATTTTAATTTAATTTAATTTGGTTTTTAAATTAAATCTAATTACATTTTAATGTAATTTCCTAAAGCACTTTTAATATTATTATTATTATTATTATTATTATTATTAATTTTATTTAAAAAAAATAAATTTCAGGGTTTTTTTTTTACTTTTTACAAATTTCATGCTTACGTTTGGGTTTTTTTTTTCTCATTTCCAATTTTTTCAAGACAATTTTTCTCAGGTTTTTAAAGAGGTAAAAGAAAAGGTCATGTCATACAGTATCAAACATGCTCCTGTTCCAATATGGTGTGGGCATTAGATTCAGAATGTTTGTGTACAAACTCACAAACTTTAGTTTGTGAGTTTGTACATTAAATATTGTGTCTTTGTGCTGTATCTAGTTGAAACTAAGTCAAAAAGGATTTGAAAATCATTGCATTCTGTTTTTATTTATATTTCATGCAACGTTCAAACTTTCTTATGGGATAAGGGTTGTATTAGAACTACACTATAGTGGCACAGTAAATAAAGGAGGGCGGATATTCCTTGTAATTTGTCAAATAAGTAACAGATTAATCAGAGGTTCACACAAACAGTTTAACCTGAGTCCGACCCGGGACTCACTGTGGTCAGTGGCTGCACTGTTCTGTGGCAGTAAACATGTCTGTCCTGGCTGAGGTGCAGGTTACACATGGACTCCCAGCAGTGGCAGATTTATGTGTGCTCTGACAGCAGGGGCTTCCACCTGCACAAACACTGTCCCTGACTGCTGCTCATTGTGCTAACAAGACCTGCAGCAGCTCCCTGGACACAGCCTCTCCACGACCTGCGAGACTCTAAAACCACACAACACAGGGAGCAGGTCACCCACCCACACACACACACACACACACACACACACACACACACACACACACACACACACACACTGCTGTTGCACGAGCACAGGTTGGAACAAAAAAGTCTTGAAACGTCTTTTTCTTTTACCTTGAAGACCATAGCATTTTTGAGGTTCATGCAGAAGCAGTTCAGTGGAAGGTGAAGCCATCTACACTCAGACCACAGTGCAAATGTTGCATGTTCATAGAAACCACAGAAACCAGTAAAACAGATGTTTTTTTTCTGTTGTAAACCATCAGAGTCAGAGAGTCTGCAGGTTTGCTCTCTAGCTGAAGGGAAATATAAAGGTGTTGCTGCTGGCTTTGGTTTCGACCGCTGTCTAAGAGCTACAAACCAGGTTACAAACTGTACCTGGGTAGTTCTTGTGCAGGTATTCTGCAGTCATTGTCTTCTTCCTCATGGTTAAGAATTTACCAAACAATTTTATGTTGTCAGTCAATGACTCTGTGAGTCCTTGCTGAATTATGACTTCAGATGATAGTGGTTTTAGTTGCATCATAATTCTAGCTTCATAAAAAATCTACGCAAGGTAACTCTGGTATGGTTACAGTCACAGAAAGTTAGGTCAACCAACGTTATGGTTTGGTTCGGGTTAGGTAACTAAAACATTTGCTTGTGTTTCATAGGGTGTAGGAGGTGAACTCAAGTGCAGGCTCAGATTAAGGACTGGAGTAGGGTCAATAAGATTTTTATTGAAAGGCATGTAGAAGAACTAGATATACCACCATGTGGTTGTATGCCTCTGTGCACCAATCAAGCTGCTCTTACAGTTTACATCCATGTCTGTGAAAACATGAATGCTTCACACACATCTTTTTCCCGGCAGCACAGATCTGTTCAATGACAATGTCAAGTTGGGCACCCAAGGTTCTTGAGTTATGGCCCAAAATGGGCTTTATGAGGTCAGCCTGACCTTGACCTTTGACCTTCAACCATCAGATTCTAATAACTCATTCTTGAGTCCAAGTGAATGTTTGTGTCAAATTCTTGTGTTACTGAGATATTGTTTTCACAAGAATGAGACAAATGCAAGATCAGCGTGACCCTGACCTTTGATCACCAAAATGTAATCAGTTCATCCTTGAGTTCAAGTGAATATTTGTGTCAAATTTGAAGAAATTCCCTCGCTGCATTCTTGAGATATCATGTTCACAAGAATGTGCCAGATGGACAACTCAGAAAACATGATGCCTCCTGCCTCGGCTGTTACCAGCATGGAGACATAAAAAGTGCTACCCAGCAACGTACCCTCTTACAATGGTCTGTATGATATCTTTCAAATTAGAACCCCTACAGTTAGGTTATGTTAGGTTTGGAAAGGAATCGTGGTTGGGCTTTGTCATGTCACATACTTATTGTAAAGTTATGTACTTAATGTAAAATTATGTAGGTTAGGTTAAGGAAAAGAAACATAGTTGGGCGCCGTCTTGTTATGTACATTCTTAACGTAACATGATGGTTTGACAATGAGCCTTAAAACAAGTCAAAGTTTATTTTGTTTCATGCGAGACACAAACACTGGCTTCCTGAGGGAAAGTCCTGTGTTTGTTTGATCAAGCCAACACCCCTAACCTTACTTTCACTGACTTTCACTCTTTATACTACTTCCTTGATTGTGAGGCATTACTTTTTTTAGTTATACATATGAGCAGTGCATAAGAAAAGCCAGGCAGGGTAGGCAGGTCCAGAGTGGGAACTGAGGTAGCTGAGCAAAGCAGGGGTCCAGGTCAGGAATGCAGGACTGACATGACAAGGGACAGGAGACAGGGACAGAGTCAGAGCAGGTGGAACTGCATGGGTGAGGGGAAAAGTGTTTGACTAAAGAAAACAGACAACTACAGGAAAATTAGATACATGGTGGAAAAAAGGCTGGAAGCATTAACTAACTGTGTGTGTGGAAGTGAAAGCAGCAGGTGCTGAGTATTTGAAGTCATGATTATGGAACTGCTTGCAGCTGCTCTAACAATTATCAATAAACTAAATATTAACAAATCAAAGACATCTGTAAACGATAAATAATAATGGATATGTCATTAATCTTTTGTCATTTATTTTTCAGTTTTTCAAAAAGTCACTGTCTTAGTGTCTGCTGTACTCATTCCCTTTCTCCCTTTTTCCCTTTATTTTAATTGGCTCGTATTTTTACAAGTTAAAGTGAGTTGAGCTCTTTTGACAACTATATCTTTAAATGGAAATCTAACTACATAGATGGCATAGAGTGCTTGGGACACATACCATATGGCTGCAATGTTCTGGGTCCAGTTCAGGTTGGGTGCTAAAGAATTATGATGAAATAATAGTAAATATGATTTGGAAATACTATATAAAATGCAGATTTAACTTAATTTGTAATGGTAAGTGTAAACTGTTTCTTGTATCCATCATTAACAATTTTATTAGGACTCAACAATTTATTAGTTTATGATTACAGATATATTTGCTATGTAAAAGGCCTACTGGAGTTCCTTCCCTCTTTTTTCACCTAAACAAGATGTCAACTGTCAACACAGACTTATCCCAACTCATAAAATACTGCCATTTTTTTCAGTAAACCTGCGTGTCTAAATATGATGTAACTTGCAGACGTTCAGGGATGGCATTTTAGTTTATGCCTGTTATATGCACTGTGTCTTTTAAACTAATAAACTTACAAAAAAGGTAAAACAATTCATATTCAAGGTCATAAATCAGACACACAGAATACTGCAGATTTTTTTAAAAAGAGACAAAGAAATCGATTGGCATTGGACATGCTGCAGACTAGATATCTCGTTAAAACAAGCACTGCTAGGGCTCAGTTATCTTTTTTTTCTATTTCCCTGTGTGTGTGTGTGTGTGTGTGTGTGTGTGTGTGTGTGGGTGGGTGTTTAGAGCTGGGAGGAGTCATGGAGTTTGGCATGCTGATTGCCTCACACCTGTAGTTCATCACTCACCTGCTGCTGATCATATAATCAAGCCTCCTCCTCTGCTGGAGGATAAAAGGAGCAGCTCATTCTCTTACTCTTCTCCAGATTGTCTGTTACAACCAGAGATCCCTGAAATCCTGTCACCAGCTCACCTCCAGCCTCACCTATTTGCCCTCAGATCTGTCCAGCTCCTCGTGTCTCTGGTTCCGCGACCCTCCGATTTCCTTGAAACCTGCAAAAACCTCCAGAAACCCTAGAACCACTTACCAGGATTTCCCCCTCCTCTTGCAATGAACTCTCAGCACCATTCCTGCTCACCTGAGCGCTGTTCTTAAAATCTGTTGCCTCACAAGGAAACCCTGCAACACAGAAACCCCTGCTGCAAAGACTCTGGACTTCTCCTGCACCCACCCAAGCCCCTGTCCCCCTCCAGAAACTCAGAGACTAAGTCAATAAATAACTTCTTGTTGCTATTTACCTGTTGTCTGCTCTGTGGTCCAGCTGCAAAACTAACTCTTTCTAACAAGCAGAGGTTACTTAATTAGAGCTCAAATGGCTAATCTCTTGCGAAAACAGGCCTTTCTGCACAAGTCTATACCCAAATCCAGAAGAAAGAGCAGTGTAGCACTACTGAAGTGAATGAGCTGGGTCATGTGTGACTGTTAGTGCTTTTCAAATCAGGGATGAGGTGGCAGGATTGGATAGGTTGGAGGTAGATTTTCTGGCTAAATCAGTCATCTTAAAGAGTTGATTCTTTAATCAGATGTCACTGCACAGAAGAAATGGCTTCATAATGCTATAAGAAGAATAAAATGGGATTACACAGACGATTCAGTTTATGGATGGCTGAAAATCCGCCAGTGCTTGTAATGTCCATGGTATGCTGATTGAAGCTGAGGTTATTGTCCAGTCTAATCCTGAAGTATGTCATTAATGCTGGGCAGAGCGGAAAAATCAATAGATTAATAATAACAGACTGCCCCTACTAATTCCAGCATATCTGACTTTACAATAATGCCAGTGACTTATATCACAATATACACATGCGACAGATACAGATATGTACACACATTTCATGCATTATGTACATTTTCTTAATTTCATGGCATTTTGGCTGGTAATTACAGTGACTAAAGCGACATCCCTGAGACTACTCCCGTCACTTGCTCAAGCGGATCACGCAGCTGTAAAAAGTGACTTTTGGCTGGAGGCTTGCAAGGGTCCTGGAGGTGTTAAAAAGGTCATGGTGGAGAACTGGCCCCCTGACACGGGACACAGGGTCGCCTTCAGAGTGCCTGTCTGCATTACTGGAACAGTGGAAGGGCTGACCCACACACACACGCATATGTACACTTATACACCTGTTGTATTTTAAAATAACAAACATATCCACGTATGCATACATGCATATGTGGTAACACTGGACAAGCATGGCAAGCATGCAGATGGTGTGTGAAAGAAATATTTAAACCACAATAACTTTCACAGGAACTCAAAGTGAATGTGGGCCAGGGCTGTAAAGTCAGGGACAAATATAGAGTTCTGATTCGGCCCAAAAAAATAATGCCCAACCCTACATGAACCCGCCAGTTTTTGTCCAAGCCCCACCCGAGCACAAATCAAAACCCGAATTTCAACTGTAAAAAAAAATATTTTTAATTTTTTAAAAATATTATAACAGTTATTTCAAGCTAAGGGCTGATGTGTTTCATTGCACCACTTCTCCTTCTTGTCTTCCCTATGTCAACAGTCTGTCATCTCTTGCACGACATATCTGGCAGAATGGGCTGCGGCCCTCGGTTCATCTAGTGCGCATGGCAGTCCATGGCGACGTGCCACGCAGATTATGAACACCGTTCTTCGCAGCATGTTAAGCAAATCTCTCCTATTTTTGGGGAGGCAGAAGGAAACACTGCCAGCCAATCAAGATACCTTGCAGAAAACCTTGTGTGAAATTTGAGTGTAGAAATTCTTGAGTTATAGCCAAAAACATGTTTTATGAGATCACCGTAACCTCTGACCTTCAAATACCAGATTCTAATCAGTTCATTCTTGAGTCAAAGTGGACGTTTGTGCCAAATTTGAGGACACTCGCTCAAGGCCGTCTTCAGATATTGTGTGTGAGAATGAGAGGGATGCAAGCTGACAGTGACCCTGACCTTTGAACACCAAATTCTTATCAGCTCATTGTTAAGTCTACTTTAAGGTTTGTGCCAAATTTGAAGAAATTCCCTCAAGGTGTTCTTGAGATATCCCTTTCACAAGAATCAAACGCATGCAAGGTCACTGTGCACTTTTATCTTTGACCAGCAAATTATAATCTGCTTATCCTGGAGTCTACTCAAACGTTTGTGTCAAATTTGAAGATAGTCTCACAAAGTGTTCTTGAGATATTGCATTTACAAGAATGTGACAGACAAGGTCACAATGACCTTCACCTTTGACCTTTGACTTACCAAAATTTAATCACATCATCCTTGAATCCAAGTGAACAATTTCAAGATCACAGTGACCCTGACATTTGAACTTTTAATTTTATGCCTCCGCTATCACTGGTGAGGAGGCATAAAATCACAGCTAAACTAACGAGAACCCAACCTGATTCAAGCCCTGGAAATAATGAGAAATTACAATGTGGCCAAGCCATAACCCAGCGGGTTGGGTCCAAACAGTTTCGGGTAGGTAATCAGAGATCTAACCCAATGGCCTCCTTCCTACTTCCTACTACCCTACTTCTAGCCCCCTTGCTCTGACCGCACCCACTGTTGAACTTGTCCTTCATTTTGATCTCAACTACACATCTGTAAAGTTTTGTCACTGCACTATCAGGGTTACAAAATCTGTTGACAGACGTATAATCACCTGGCAAAGTCTTAAAAACAGCTTCTGTGGTAGTTCCTGCTATGATGGCTGTCACCAGGACCACATTTGGCCGTGGTGACACAGGGTGAAACACCTTGTGAAACAGCCCCTCTGTTGCTGCTGGTAATAAAGAAAATCACATTCACACACTCCATTAATCTTTGCCCTCGCAGCTAGCCTGGCATGTATGACCACACAGCTGCCTGAGTGTGTGTGTGTGTGTGTGTGTGTGTGTGTGTGTGTGTGTGTGTGTGTGGAGACTGACATTGAAATGACAGGCCCCGCTTGCTCCTCCATGTTCCTTTTTTTTGGGTGACGAACTTGACAAATTGTTGGCTGTAGATAGAGACATCACTCTGTGAGTGGTAGATAAGTGAGGTGTCAATGACAAAGTATCCCAACAGGCTACCACGCCATCATCCGCCCTTCAACAATCAACAACAGCTCCCACACTCATAACTGCCTCTCCTCAGCTCCTTGACATTGCTTACTGTCCCTGTCAGTTTCTGTCTATGTCTGTTTGGCACTCAGGGTGTCGGGCGCTAATGTCTTACTGGGTGTTAAAGTCAGCGATATGGGGGAACATAAAGCAGAAGTGCCTCTTTCCTACTTTCACAAATCAACATTTAGCTTTATATAATGGAGACTCTGATCCATTGGCCATGAACCATGCTAAAGGTTTCTATTTAGGTAATGGTTGAGATGTTTTGCTGGAAGATTTGATGAATATCCACAGTTCGACTAAGTGTGAGCACACGTGTCATTTTATGTTAAGCATGTGAAATAAAATGGATCATTTATGAAGACAATATTGCAATTGTGATGCCAAGTTAACCTTTAACATGCCGGATCAAGATGGCGTACTGGATGGGCGGACCTTCTTCAGAGCCAACAGGACACAAATTGAAAAAATGAGATGCAGGAAGTGTATGCTGCCATCAGCAGCAACATGCCCAGGCAACCTGATGGAATTTTCTTAGTTTATTCAACTCCTCCAAAGATATAGCGGGATCAAGGTTAATTGTAATTTCACTTTTTAAACTATGTTTAAAGATATGACTAATGCATCTACCCTGTACCTTGTATCTAATTTACACACATTTATGGTAATTCTCATCATGTGTTAGCATTGAGCTATTGGGCTAAGTGCTGGCTATTTGTCACATGATTGAGGCAGTTTGAATTAAAATATATTTTTGCCAGGTAGATTTTCACTTACAAGGAAAATAAAATTGAAGTCAAAGTACTAAAGGTTTATGTTTTGTTGTTTTTTTAGGGGAGTTGTGAGGCAAATTCTGATTTGTGATCATAGGCTTTATGAATTGAACTGAATTTCTTGTTAACTCTGTATTAGGATTGAAACAGGACAGGACTTTTTTATTAGAGTAGGATGGTGCATGAGTGAAAAGCCACTCCCATGTCACCCTCTAAAGCTCATTTACATGTAGGTGTAAAAAAGAAGTCAAACATTCGCTGGGTCAACAAAATCAGCCTCCCATTCGCTTTCTACATGACAGCATTACAAGTTTAGGACTCCTTTCTCTGGTTTCTGGCTCAGAGAGAGAGTAGCTCATGTTCACAAACTCTTGATGTAGGTGTTGTTTCCCTTTAAGTCATGTGGAGTCCTTTTACTTCCACTGTATCTACAGTATAGGCCATTACATTAAGCACACGCTCCATTCAAATTGCAAAACGTTCAGTATGTTCAGTAACACCATATTCAAGGTCAGTGTGATAGTGGTGTGTTTTATCATTTTAAAAGTCTGCCATTTACTTTGTTATGCAAGACATGTTTAAATGTTAAATAAGATTCATAAAAGTAACCAAATCCAGCCAGTAGCACCATTGCAAATTCAGAGGCACTCGAGCTGCCTCATTATAAGAGCATCTGCACTCAAGACATAACAGATATTTTGAAGTCATCTCTACACATAACTTTTCCTCTTTGCCATTTGTCCCTGTAGACCCAGACCCATAAGTCTAATTTAGGCTCTGGTTCAACTGTATCGATCACGCTGCTCCACCGGTTGCACACGTTATTCCTTTCACCATTTCTCAACTTCAGCCTGCTTTAGTTTTCTCAAACGAAACTGAAGCTCCACTTTGAGCTTCAGTTTCTGATTGATTGGCACTCTGGTGAGACGAATACATGTCTAGTTTTCATATTTGCCCTGTTGGAACGGGGAAGTGTAAGTTGATATTTCAGCTCATGGGGTGGTTATTTCTCCGCGGCCTCAGGTTACCAGAGGGCAGGAGATGCCGCAGGGTGAGGGGATTGACGCGTGTGGTGTGTGGACGGTCAGGTGGAGAAAGGAGGCACTAATTTAGTGCTGCTGGGTGTCTATTCTAGGCCTGTTGAGATTGCATGTCTCCTACACTGTCAGACTCTCAGCCATCTGTCATTGTATCAATGTTTACTTGCACAGACTATTCTCCTCTTAACACAACTTGTTTTGGATAAACTCATGAGAGACCTCACCATGTTGCCTGGCTTTCTTCCAAATGATTGCTGTGACATAGGAAGCATGGCATGCTTACATTTTGGATTTTGATCTGCGATAAATACCATTGCGTGAAGGTATGATTACATTTTGTCCACATGCAGACGACTTGTTTTGGTTGACTAATAATGCTACAAGCAACTACTACTGGATTCTACTAACATTTCTTTCTAGATTTTCTTATGACATTGGTTTTTAATGACATTATGCACCAACAATGTTGCTTTGCCGAAAACAGAATGAATGGAAACCAATGGCTACCTGAAAGGGAGGAAAAACTTAATCTCTTAAATAACTGCATACTTTAAAGCTGGTTTACAGACATCTCTTTTAAATGGTGGCCTGATTTGGAAAAATGCTTTTTTAGGAGAACTTATTCCTGCAATACCGTGAGTGGCCGCTGAGAAAAAATTTACTGCAAGGGTGAGCTGCTTTCCTCAGGGTTTGGTTCAACAGCCGCAACTGACACTGACTCAGGTGACATTACTTGAGGACATTAATCAGATTCCATGCTTCTGGAGCTACAACTACAGCCTACAATGTTCTTAAGTACAGTCTCACTCCAACCTCTTCAAATATGTCCGCTCTGTCAGTGCTTTCAGCGTAGGAGCATAACACCTACAGCCACCTCCCATGTCCATCTGCAACATGGCTGGATGGCGTCAGATGAGAGCGTGCTTGGAAAGAGCTGGTATCGTTGTTATTATACTCCAGCGGACAGTGGGACGGCACCGGGTGTGTACACATGCAACACCCACAGGTGGCATCACCGCGAGAACGCGGACGGATGGAAGAAGTCATGAAACAAGTCATAATAACGCTGCCAGTAAGAACATAATAAAAGGTTCACAAATGTGCTTATGGGGCAGATGGGTGGGGAGGTGGATGGGTGCCAAAAACTTTTGTGTGGGAGTGCAAAGTTTTGTTTTCTACACCTCACCATGCGCCTAAATCTAACCATCTGTCACTTTGTTGCCTAATTCTAACCATTGTGATGGTTGGACCATTTTAGTTGTGTAACCATAAGGACCATGCTGTGTCATCCCACCATTTGCATTTGTTGACATCACAACAACGGCATCCTGGAGGGTAAACAGCTGACAGAAGGATTCTTAAAACGTCATAAGTAGACATGGAAGGTCACTGACAGAGCGGCACCAAATGACAAGCAGTGATGAGACCTTGCCGCAGTACTTACCACCAACTGTAAGCAAAAACTGATAGACTGACAGTTCCCCTTTAATTTAAAAAGTATTAATTAAGACACTTAGCACTTAAGTAAGTGTTGTTTCAAAGTTCCAAACTCAGTTTTTAAGTTGAGACAAGGCTGGGAGGAACAGTCCAGCAGGAAACAAAACAAGCTAATGTTTCTCAGTCAAACAAGGCGATAATATTCTGTAAATGATTTATTCATGGAAACAACAAGACAGTTGCAGGAAAACAGATTGACATGAATAAGACCTTAAGCAGGGTCTGACCCACAGCCAGCCTCTCAAGTTGTCACCAGAAACTTGGCAATGACAGCATTGTCCAATCGGGCTCCCACTGCCACCGTGATCGGTCCATGTACTGTTGTGCTTGTTGCTGGTAAACCAAGCTGTGTTGTTTCAGGCACACTATGGCTGCACAGATGTGAAGTTTAAAGCCTGGAGATATTAAAATCATAGGCCTCATTAAACTCAGTTATTTATGTTCATCTAAACCCCCACACAGTAACCCAGCCAGTCAGATCAAATGTCCCTGGCGGTGCGGTGGTCGTGAATTGTCGTCTAAATAACAGCAGCTGTGAGAGCCTGTCGAGTCGGGCTGACTGATGTCTTGGCTAAGGATGCTCCTGGATCACAATAAAACTGTCACAGACATTTTATCATCTGCATTCCCCGCTCAGGACATTTCCACACATCTTAAATTTCCATGAGACGAGCAGCAAGACGGACACATTCTCATCTTGCCAACTTGCATGCTGAACATCCCCTCACACATATTTCACTCCTCACTGGGCTTTCATTATCTCTATTAATGGCAAGAATTCTAGTCTTAAATGAAATCCTGTCCAGCGTGGTTGGACACTTTGTGCAGTCACATCAACAGAGCCTAACGACAGTAAGATCAGTCTGTCTGCATCCCACTACAATGTCTTGACAAACTGGCTGGACTACTATGACATTTGGTATGGATTTTCACTTTCCTCAGCATGACTCTCAAAGGCTAATTCCTTTTTTATTGGTGCAAGGGGCAGTGCATAAACAAAAACAGATGAAGTGACATAAAATGCATAGGAATAAACGGACAGGAGTAAAGATAAAATGAAACAAACAACCAAAAAAGCATTTGTATGTGTAAATGTGTGTTTATATTTATAAATGATAAAGAAAAGACATAAGAGAAAGGAACCCTGAGCTAAAAATAAAGGATACAAAATAAAAAAAAAAACAAGAGGATATTTCAGACAATAATTCTTAATGATTTTCAACCTCTATGTAGTGCCACCATTGCGTCAGAACTTTGACTTAAATAAAACTTTGAGTGTGTCCTCTAAAGAAAATGACAGCAATTTTTGTTCGGGGCCTAAGCACAAGGATCTTGATGTTGCTATTGGTATCACAAAACATCCTGACCAAGGGGCAGATGGATGTGTCAGCAAGGTATGCGACCTAGCAGGCTGTTCTCAAGCTCTGCTTGTATGTATACCTACAAAAGTAATACACCAGAATTCATATATAACCCTTATAATCATGCACCAGTAATTTGTATTTAACCCATGTAATAGTGAAGGCTGTAATCACATGACCAGTGTGCTGACAAGAGTAAAGAATTAAGTTGTAAGAGTGAAAGTCTGCAAAGGAGGTAGTTGGGTTGGTGGATGGGTCATACAAACACAGGACTTTCCCCAGGAAACCAGTGTTTGTGTCCCTCAAGAAACCAAATGAACTTTTGAATTTCAAGGTACATTTTCATATAAGGTTAAATACATAACTTTATGATGAGTACATAAAGTGACAATGCCCAACAATGTTTCTTTTTCTAAACATAACCTGCAGCACTTTTCTAAGCCTGACCTACAAAACTTTACTTTTCTTCACTTTACCAATGAGACTTTAGTGTTAATAAAATAGACTACAAAACTTGACTTTTAGTGTTAGAAACTTAAGCTACGAAATTTAATCCACAAAACTTGACTTTTCTAAACCTAACCTACGAAACTTTACCGTTACAAACCTAGACTACAAAGCATAGCTTTTCTAAACCTAACCTACAAAACTTTGCTTTTCTAAACCTAACCCATGAAACTTCACTTCGCTAAACCAAATCTAAGTGACTTTAAGTTAAGTATGCAACTTAATATCAAGTCTGTAACATGACAAAGCCGTGGTGCACTTATGAGTTAGATATCATAAGAGCAGTTTGTATGACCATGTGTTGGACTTGGATATTGCGGATTCCACGCCTCGCACTCTACATCTAATGCCTACGTTGTGTGATTCTGCAAAAGCCTGGGTTATGTTCAATTACAAGGATTTAAAATGATCAACACCTTCCTCCAATTATCAACTCCAGACATTGGTAAGGTTTTAGAAGTTACCGGCAGACAGTCTCCAGAGGATTAATTCTATTAATTTGATGACTCTCTGACTGTCACATCTGCCTCAGCCCTGCTTTTTTCCTTCAGTCACCTCTTTCTTGACCCATGCCCATGTATTTCCTTGCCATCATTGCCATTCTCCTTTCACACACTCGGTGCCCTCTAACTTTTCTGCTTGTCCCAGTTGCTATTTTGCAAATGTTAGGATAGCCAAGAAATGACCCACCTTACTCTCTCTGATTGATGGTTAGTGGTCTGATGATTGGTTAGTACTCATTGCCTTCGATGGTTAGATTAGTTCACTTTAGACAACAGGAGTGGGATTGATTAGGAATAGAATAACAATGTCAGGGTGTGCCAATCTGAGGATGTGTAAGGTGGGCCATTCCTTTGCTGTCCTAGGTTATTCTCACTCTCTCTGAGACCTGGAACCTGAAACTTATATGGTTTTGAACCTCTGCCTGATCCTCTGTAACTTGCAGATTTGTCTGGTTCCCAGGCAGCTAAACTTTAGGTCACCATTCCAGTGTACATCTTAATCACTTTTAAGGCTACACGTATCTCACAGTTAATAAATAGTTTGTTTTTTTCAACACTTATGATGAAATGAACATTGGTAGCTTTGACATGTACTCTTTTTTATGCCTTTGGACTGTCATCTCCTTTTATTACTGTCTGAACCACAAAGGGAAACTACCTCTTGTAACATGACACAGGGAACATGGACCGTCTGAGGGTGATCCAACACATGGACAGGGGTGGTGTGTAAATACCCTTAATGTGGATGTTTCCCAAGTCTGCAGGCCATCACGCAGTGGATGCTGCCACTGATACGACAGCTCCGTACAGTCTGCAGCCATCCTGGGTGGGCGAGGCCGGCCATGGCTTAACACGGTAATCTCCGCGACAGGCTCAGCCCTTTGTTCCTCTTCAAAGGATCTTTGAAAGGGAAATATCCACCTCAGGTTTTACAACCAGAGTTAACCCCTCAGACAGAGCAGACAAGTCCCCTCACCAGAGACCACTATCCACAGTCCATTAAAGACACTCAGTGACCGGAGGTTTCACTATTTTTTTCTGTCCTCTCGTGCCTTTGATGTCTTAGCATAACTTGGATGGTTATGTGGCTTCATTTGTATGAATGTAAACTCACACACACATACACATGCATGTGCATAAGGGGTGGTTTCACCCTGTGCCCATATCTGAACACAGCACATTGGAGGTCAGACAGTCCAAGGCCGTGACAATACAACTAGACAAACACGGACCTATCCTTTTAACCTTTGACCCTGCCCCCATCCTCCAACCCTGACCACTGACTGCAGCAGAAAAAGTAGGATGGAAGGAGGACAGCAGGAATTAGGGATGGGAATTGATTAGAGCTGCTGAAGTTAAAAGACTGAGATTTAAAACAAATTAATTATGGCTGACATACATGCGACACCAGCCGTTTCTCATTCTGAAGTTGTCAAATACTGCTGCTTCTGCAGTGATTTCATTGTAATATTCTCACGCCAAAGCCACCTTTGGCATCCGTATGATTCACTGTGGATGTCATCAAGGGAAGACGCGGCCTGACACAGTGGTTCACAGTGTTATTATATGCAGCCTGATGGCACCTGCCGCTGCTGGAGGTAACCTGCAGCATGCACATGGAACATTGCTGTAACAACATAATTTAAGGAACAGAAAAGTCCCTTTAGAGTGGGTGGGAGAGGTGGTGGTGGTGGTGGATGGATCCAACAAACCCCTTGGCTTGATGGTATTCTGTAGTCTCATTTAGCCACTTAGTAGCAACCACCTTTTTTAAGACACATAAAAGCTTCAAAGTTTACAGCAGGCTGATGTATTTTATGTCAAAGAACAAAATGTGAAAGTCTCTCAGGCTTATATCAACCACTTATTTCAGGCCTGTTACCAAAATCCCACTGACTTTGAGACAGGTTTTCCAGGTTTTTCTATATCTAACTGCATGACCATACTCATTATACACACAGTAAACTATAAAAGACAGAGTCTGTGTAGCAGGTTAACCCCCCCCCCCACATGGTGGTAAGGTGCCCAGTGTATTTTGACAGTAAGTGTTTATGATGAATTTTCATGGTAATGAGGTCAAATGGGGCTAATTAACATAGTGAGGCAAAAACATTACTGATGGTGGGAACAAAAGACAACTACTATTTCTGAAAAGTTAAGTAACTTCTCATTAACCTCTTTAACCTTTGTGAGATGAGAAAGTAATTACTTTGTAATGCAACATGGGTAGGGTAAAAAAATATAAAAAATTAATAATATTAATAAAATAAATAACATAGTATTTATTTATTTGACATATTTAATTTCTGCATTCATTTAATTTCATATTTAATTATCTCCCAATTCATTCCTATCTATTTGAATCTATTTTTCATTTTAAAACAGTACTTAAATAAGTACTGTTTTATTCATTACCCTTTTTATTTGTTTATTTATTCTTTGATTTATTTCTGTACTTCAACGACCATAATTTGATATCTTTATGTGTCACTTAACAGCCATTAATAAATCAAAAGAAGAGTTCACGGATAGATTGCGCTTGTCTCGTGCCCCGGCATTTATTTATTTATTTATTTGTTTGTTTGTTTCTGTGCATAATAATTTATTTT
Organism: Plectropomus leopardus; assembly: GCF_026936395.1. Lineage (NCBI taxonomy): Eukaryota > Metazoa > Chordata > Actinopteri > Perciformes > Serranidae > Plectropomus > Plectropomus leopardus. Next base: position 3,184,721 of record NC_142186.1, read on the forward strand.
AAAAATAAACATTTATGTTTTTATATAAATGAGACATTTCTTAATTTAATTTTTTTATTATTTAAGGTTATTTATTTATTTAGATTTATTTTTTCTGTTATGGCAGACATGGTCCTCCACACTAATCATTTTTTTTTGTGGGTCATAGGTCGTAATATATGAAAAGGCAGCTTATGTCCATTCCTCTTTGGGACCCTGAGTAAAAAGAGAAAAAACCAGCATATCCTATTCTGTTGTTTGCTCCAAAAATAAATAATCAATTAAAATAAATTTAATTTAAAATTAAATAAAATGTACTTTACAATTTTAATATGAAACAATTATTATAATTTCTTTTCAGTCCTTATTATCAACCAACTGTATTCCAAACAAACTGGATGAAGCCCATTAAACACACACATAAAAATGTAATTACACACACTAGACCTTTGGCCCCTGCATCCTCACACATCCACCAACATTATCTTTCCATTCTTGAGTCGTAAATTCCCCCCCGTGGATGTGTGCTGTACATGTGCTATATACGTTGACATACATACTGCATGAACACAATCCCCCTGGCCAGCCGGGCAGAAGCAGGGCTACATGTCACTATGACACGCAGACTAATGCAGGAACAAGCAGGACATGGATTAAGCTAAAATCCTGCGTGGGATTCCATTATATTGCTGCGGTCATGATGGAGACCAGGCAGGTGTGCTGCAACAATGAGCTCTTTCAAACCTGGAAGTGTTAGCTGTGTGTGTGTTTCTGTGTGGGGGGTACATGTGTGTATGTAGAGCATGTGCATATGTTGGTATGTGTGTGTAGGGATGACCACATAATTTTTTGTATAGCTGTATTAAAAATGTCTATTTGTCTACTTGAATGCAGCACTACACGCTACAAACAAAACAGACTTATTATTTATTTATATAGTTGATATGATGAATACATTAGCAAAATCGTGGCTATTAACACACCCAGTTGAGTTGTATCTTTGGACACTTGACAAATCTAATTCAATCGTTTCCCTTTCTTTCAGGGAGAGTGATAATTTTTTAGTTTTGGCAAGTTTCTCCCCCAGAAATTTTTCATAGGGCTGGCCAGATAAGGCCACTGAAAATCTTGGTGTGGCACACCAAAACCAAAAGCCATAATTGAATTTTAGGTATTCTGTTATGCTTTTTTAATATATAGACTAGTTGAAAACTGTGTCAATATGAAAGGAGAGCTATAAATCCATCAGGGTGGCTATAGCCAGAAGTGACCATGTTTGGGCAGGGCTGTCCCTGTGGCAGGCGAGGGGCGGATCTGACTGAGAGGCCGAGGACACCGTCGGCAGACAGCGTGTCACTTAAAGCTGCCTGTCCCTACTTATGCCTTACTTTAAGCCTTAATGAAATGCAAAGGGGTACTGTGGCAGGAGATGTTTTAATTGTGGCAGGCTGTAAGCATGTTTATTTCTACTGTAAAGTTTTCACATGGGGATCAATTGGGATTTACTGCTTTTTGGAGACAGCCTCAAGTGGCCATTAGTGGAACAGCAGTTTTTGGCACTTTGTGTTGGCTTCATTTTTCACGCTTTGAGGTTGCCTTTTGGAGGAATCAGTTTGCCTCTATGAGTGACTTCATTCACATTACACATAACTAATGATCCACTGTCAATATGAAAATATAGATTAAAATGAGTGCCTTCCGCAAAAACTGTGCTGAAAAAACATTTTTGTAAGACATGATTTTTTTGTGTAAAGGTAGAAATTATTGTTATCTTGACACAACACATGGTGCTAATATTTAGTTTTTATGGAAAGATAAGTAATAAATTATAACAAGGGTGTTAGTTGTGATGATAACATAAAGCTCCTTTTCCATTGCACAAAAAACATGCTAACACCCACCAACATCTGGCTTTTTAATTTAACAGGGAAGGTTACATTCACACACATTGTGACTTCTCAACTGACTTTGCAGTAGTCATCCGCTCCAGCTCTGATTGACACTGATGGAAACACAACACCCAGGTGAACGCACTATTTTTAGCCCACTACCTGCAAGATGCAATGATGTGCCATTACACATTGCCATCTGTCTCAGTCCAAGCAGTGCTTGAAAATTGATACAAATTAGTCCACACCAAGTTTTCAAGAGGGACTGAACAGTAAGAGATATATAAAAAGAAGTAACCACCATAAAGTTTTCACAGGCATCCATGTATGCTGCTTTCTACTGTTTACTTATCTTTGTTGGCCTGGCATGGCATCCAACATGATACACGCACGGACACACACAAAAAAAGAATAGAAAAGAAAAAAAAAAAAAAAACACACACAGAAAGGCGTACCACTCTGCTGCAGAGCCATGTGCATCTACTGGCAATGGGAAAAGAGTTCATTGGCCATTTTTAGCAGGTTTAACCAAAAACCTACATATATGTGCTAATTTGGGTGAAAAAGAAGTATAAGTGTATTATTAACTTAAACTAGGCTAAGAGGATAACACATTTTTATACTTCATGGACTGTCAAAGTGTGTTTCATGATGAATGTATTCCTCTTGTACTATTACCTGCAGGAGAAAAAGAAGAAGAAAGAAGGCCCTCAAAAGCCAAAAAAAAAAAAAAAAATTAATAACGTAGTGAAGTTGTAAAAATTAGATAATGGTTTGACATCTAGACACAAGATAATTAGATATTTCCAAATATAGACATGACATAATTTGTTTTAATGCATAAAAAATATATGAAAAGGGTCTCCAGTTTATGTGCCTGCAAAGATTCTTCATAGCCATGTTCTGGGCTTCCAGAGATACTGCTATTCACCGTCAGATACCCATAACAGTCAAACCCAGTCATAAATTACAACCAGGCAAGGCAGACCACACAAATGAAGAGGTGATGAGAGCAGCTACCTGCGGAGAGAAAGTCACAGAGGAAGGATAAAGATTTTAGAAGGGTGCATGTTAGGTTGTTGTTTCTTTAGGAGGGGGGGTGGATTCTGTATGCTTTGACCTCCTGCTCCGCTACATCTTTATTTCATGGCTGACAAAATGAATGCCAACGCGGCGTAAGGAATTCTGCCTCCACATCTGATTTACGGTCCTCAGCTGCTGTCAGCCACCAGCTGGCCTTTAGATGGGCCTCAGAGGGAAGCAGACAGACAGACAGATGGAGAGAAGGAGGCACACAAGTTGGATAAGAGAGGTGCAATATGAAAAAGACAGGAGGAGTGAAAATGAAAAGGGGATGAGGTATGTTGGTGGGTGACTTACATCAGCTACATATCTATAAATGTTCCTATGCAGTCTAGTCACAAATAAGATCTTGAGATGGAATGCAATCATCAGTCCTATAGTGCTGTTGGACAGGATGGACAGTTCACTTTCCCACAAATGATCAAAACTGATGCACCAGAACCTGATCAGACTTCACACAGCTCCCTTTGGAGACCAAGACTCTATTCAACTTTTTTTTTTACCTTTGCAGTCAGCTACTACTCCCCAACACATTCTGATGTGTGAAGTGCTATTTTGTTGGCAACTGGGCTTGTTTCAGTTCCTTGAAGATGTTTCGCCTCTCATCCAAGAGGCTTCCTCAGTCAGATATCCCTCTGCATCTGCTGTTGATGTCTGATGTTGTAGACGCCGGGACATCAAGGAAAGCACATATTTAGGATTAGGTGAGAAAGGCATGTAAATGTTGCTTTTGCAGTGATTTTTCATTCCTGTTTTTTTCCTGTTTTATTTTGTAGTTTCCCTACTAATGTATCATCTCTGGATTCACTTCCTGTCTTTGTGTTTTCCTGCCTTAGTAATTGTTCTTTCCCGCCCAGATTGGTTTCAGCTGTTCCTCACGAGTTTGCAGGTACCTCACCTCCTGCTCAGCTGTTTGCACTTCCAGTCAGTCACTCCCTACATATACCAGCCCACTTCTTCAGTACTTTGTTACTTCTTGTCTGTGTTTCTTTAGTGAGGAGTGCGTCTTAGTCCAAGTTTGTTTCCAAGAGTTTTGTGTTCTGTTTCATCTTTTTTGAGAAAGTTACTTAGGGCCATTAGAAAATATTATTTTTAACAAGGATTTTCTGAAAATTGCAGAACCTTTAAAAAGACAGATTTTGAAAATTTGCGGAACTGATGCAGCTGATATCCTTGTTATTCTAGTAGGAGTCAAGCTCCAAAACCACTACACCCACACAGGCGAATCCTACACTTCCCATAATCCCTGGTAAACGTCTCTCAAACTCAGTGACCCCAGTTTGTAAATCAGGCTTTCTCTTATAATGCGTCATTTCAAAACATATCCAAACTAACTTGATGAGGTCATTAGAGTGTTGATGTCAGCAAACATCCTTCAGTCACAAGAAGTATGAAGTTTGTTTTTCAAAGACTGAGTCGTACTCCATGTGTAAAAACTGATTTGCATGGAACACAAACTGGGTGAATGAATCTATAGCAAACACTGCTAACCCAACTAACAGGGAACATTCCCACAACACTGGCTAAAGTTACCTACAAGTTGTAATAATGTTTTAAAGAAAATGTTTTAAGGATGTTTATCATTTCAAATAATATTCCTGTAAGATTAAATGCTGGCTAAGACATCGTTGCAAAAATTCTGAGGATGTTTTGGTGATGTTTATGAGAGGTGACAGATCATAGAATGTTCTTTTTATAAAATGTTCCAACAATGTTACATGAGAACAAAGGAAGAACATTTAACAACAAGTGACATTTAGAAAATGATTTTATGATGTAATTAAGGCCAACAATACAAAATTTTTTATGAAACGTTCCTGAAATGTAATATTTACCAAAAAACAAAAAACAAACAAACAAAAAACACAGTTGACATTTGACATTTTTGCAATTTTTCAACCAGCTTTATGTTATTATGTGTAGATGAGCTGTGAAAAAAACTTTCCTCCATCTAACCAGTGCCAAAAGCCTGGTACACGCTTTGTAATATCTTTGGACGTGGATCTAAAAATGGTGGTCCCATGTCGCACAGTGAGAGAGGTTCAATGTTTGTGAAGTAAATCAAGCCAATTTGCTCAGGTTTTAAAGGGTTAACCTTAGTGACAAACATGGAGGACAGTAATCTATATCCATAAATGATTTTTCACAGAGTGTCTGCCATGTGAAAACGTTTTGTGAGACCTATGACATTCTTATCCCCCACTCTCTCTCGGCTATCAAGTGGAAACGCCCCCAAAACTAATCTTTGAAAAATGAATAAAAAAAGACACGAGGGAGAGGCGCAGGAGACGGAGAGAGGGGGGAAACTCAGCCGAGCTTGTTAAGAAAGTCATCTGAATTCAGGCCTCATTCCGTCCATTGATCCGACTGTTAAGAAGGAAACAAAAATGTTTGGCTTATTTTAGCCAATTAAGCTGTGAGAGAGCCAATTGTGGATGTGCTATTGAGCGTCTCTTTGCTCAAAGTGCTTATTGTCGGGCTGCTTGCAGAAGGATCAATTGGAGGCTCTGTGATCGGATTAGCCAGGTAATCAATGCCGGTCGCTAATATATTAACAATGTAATTATAGCGCTGTGGAAGAGGCGGCCCCGTGGCAACAAATGCAACACACCATCATTCTTAGATATTACAGGCTTGAGTGGGAATATCCAAAGATACCCCCCTCACACTCCAAAGCTTCCACATAATTGTCTCTTTTCTGTCTTACACACAAAACACACAAAACACACACACTCTCACACAAAGCGCTGCCCCCTACTGCCCCTGTGGAGAAGGTGTTAATCACATTACTAATGATAACACTTCACACTGCTGCCATAAAGTCGTGCAACAGCAGGGCCGGACTCTTAAATTTCCCTGCAGCTCACAGCAATTATTCTTACACATAAACAGCAATGTCTGATGCTGGCTTAGCCTCTGTGTGTGTGTGTGTGTGTGTGTGTGTGTGTGTGTGTGTCTACATTAGACATACACACATTTTATACACAATCAACAGTAGAACAGTCGTGATTTAAAGTGACAGTTCACCTGAAAATCAAAAACCACATATTTTTCCTTTAACTTGTCATCCTGTTTATCAGCCTACATTATATTGGTGTGAGTTGCTGAGTTTTGGAGATATCAGCCGTAGAGATTTCTGCCTTTTCTCCAGTATAATGGAACCAAATGGCACTCAGCTTGTGGTGCTTAAAGCGCCAAACAAAAAAATATATATATATACATTTGAGTAAACTCAACCGCAATGTCTCTTTCCAGAAATCATGGCTCAGTTACTCAAGATAATCCACAGACCTTTCTATGAGCAGTTTCATGTAGGAACTATTATCCTATACGGAACTACACCTGCGAAAGTGTGCATCTACAGCTAGCTCACTTAGCACCACTGTGGTAGCTTACTTTACAGCTCAACAGAGGAGGACACCATTAATGTTCACATGTCACACTGCCAGGAGCCTATTTGTCATTGCAACTTGTTAAATATGTGTCGCCTCAGGTGTCTGTTTCTGTTGCTGACTCTCTGGGAATCAATTAATGCCTGTTACATGCAATATCTCTTTTCAAAATGCACTTCCGTTTTTCTCGTTAGATGAATAGTCTTCTTTAAAATATACTTATGTTTGTAAACCGCGTGCTCTCACTCTGAACTCATCAAATGCGTCTGCTCTGTCAATGCTTTGGGTGTAGGAGTGTGACGCCAAAAGCCACCTTTTTGCATCCAACCAGAATGCAGCTGGATGGCGTCATCTGAGTACACCAGATGGAGCCAGTGGTGTTGTTATTATTATTCAGGTGGGCAGCTGGATGGCACCAGGTGCATCCATATGCAACATGCACAGGCAGCGTCACATGAGAATGGCCGTGAGCTCATGAAACAATGAAGGACAGCATTAGGTTAAAACGCTGTAAGATAATACAAGGAGCATGAATGCGCTTACAGGGCCGGCGGGGGAGGAGGTGGATGGGTTCCACAAACAACCAACCTTCATCCATGAGTCCAGAATTCGCTTTTGGGTTTTAGTTTTTTTTCTTTTTTTCTACACCTTACCATGTGCCTCTTATGGCTCAACCTAACTGTCTGACTGACTTGCATAAATCCCAAACATCTTGACAGCACACACTGGTTGGCATGTGCTGCTGTGTGCTGTTTCATCCCACCATGTGCATGTGTTGACATCCCTGAGTATAAACACCTGATGCAGAAGGATACCTAAAATGGCAAAGTAGATGGAGAAGGTCACTGACAGAGTGACACCATGTGACGAGTTGGGATGAGAACATGTTGTAGTAAAACACCTCATATTTGCTTTTTTTGGGACAATAAAAATAAAATAAAATTTAAAAAACTTTATTTGTTCCATCAGTTTATGTTTGTCATACTTTATTATTTAGATTAATTTCCTGATCATTTAGGGTTAGTAAATACATCCTGTATTATGTCAACCTGAATTTTGAGTGAAGTTTATACTGAATAAAAAATGAATATATTGGATATCTATTGTTTCTTAAACTTTAATAACCCCAACACGGTCATGACTATTAGAAATCATAGTGCTCATCTACCAAGAAATTCAGCAAAAAAAAAAATTAAGTATGGGCTTTTTTGGAAAATGCATTAAAATGTACAAAGTTGCACATTAATATACACATATTGATATATGAATGGTATATGTACAGGCGAGCAAAACAGCATTGATGAGAAATGAATAGAAGAAGTATGCAAGACAACAAATCAGAGACAAGACTACTAATTAGAAACAAAGAGAGAGAGGCTGCTGGAGAAGAGAGGAGAATCAAACTAAGCTCACACGGCCGCCAGTTCATCTTGTCCGTTTTCCCTTTTGACGGTAGTGAGCAGTGTGGGAGATCTTCAAGGGTTTAGTGGTGCAAAGTATTCTCAAACACTGTCACGTTTAAAAGTGCTCACTGCTGTTAACTGTTTAAAGGCCCAGCGCTGCTTTGAAGAGCTGTCTCTTTGTCTGGCGGATGGGGACGGGGGGCTTAGCGGAGCTGCTTGGTATTCCCCCCAAGGCTTTGTGCCTTTGGCCGCCATATGGGAGAGAGAAAACAGCCATATAAGTACTTAAGCAAAGTTTATATTTACCCAGGAATTTTCTCAGCTTTGCTTTACTTTAGTGGAAAAACAATAACCAGGCTGAATCCACGCTACCATTATAAGCACTTATGCAAAGTTCATATTAGCAATGGAAATTTCAACCTTGGCAGGAATGGAGCAGTACATAATGCTTCTGCTGCTGCACAAATCTGCTTCTCTAGTCAAAGAGTATGTGAGAAAACCGCGACCGTAATTACTGTTTGGCTTCATCCAGAATGCTTCTTCTTCTTCTTCTTCTTCTTCTTCTTTTTGACTCTCAGTTAAGATCGCTTTCCTCAATTTAAGTGAAGAAATCAAACATTCAACTTTTCAGTTTTTCCCCTAACATTTTTGGAAAAGCTGTCTCCCATTGAGCATTTTAATGTGTTATTGTGAAGAAGAAGAATTACCACTTTTGCTCACACCCTCTCAGTCTTCATGTTTTGACAGTTTAAAAGATGCAAATTTTATTTATAATGGTCTCAAAGTTTGGCAATAAGCAAGAAGCTTGTTAAAATTACAAGAACTTTATTTACAGAGAAGCTGTTTAACAAAAAGTCTCTGGTTGCCTTTGGTTGTAAATCTTATCCCTCCCTTTGAGGGCAATCTTTTGTGACTCAGATTTCCAAAAACTGTGACATAGATCCTGATCAGTCTTACTGCAGTCTCACAGTTCACCTAAACCGCAAACAAATATTCCTTCTTTTTCAACTACTCCATGCGGGCAGCTTTGTATTTTTTTTTTTCATTGAAACACATTCAACAGTCTTTTGCAGTGTCATTGTAAAGGCCATTACACACAAAGTTTTCATCTGTTGTACATTTAACACATTTAAATAAGACCTCATCTTAAAATGATTTTTTTCTTTTTTAAATTGTATCTTTATTGGCAAGTTATGAAGACATAAACCACACATAAAACAGAACAACACAAAACAAAACAAAACAAAAGTAAAGAATACACCAACAACTAAACAGTTCATCATAACCATGTGTTTTACAAGCTCATAACAGTTCCTATTGCCCACAGAAACCATGGCTGTTATAGACAACCTAAAAACAAAAATACAAAAATAAAGGATCAAAGTAAAAAATGAAAAAATAAAACAACATTTTCTGAACTTTCAAAAGCCTTTAGAGTGATTTTTGACTGAATCAGTTAAGAATATGTGTCTCACACACACACACACACACACACACACACACACACACACACACACAGCCAGGCTGCCATCATCTCATTCTGCTGCATTCCTTTCAAGCATAAAATTCCCATTAAAGTAAACATTACTATATATTTAAGTTATATTTAAGTATTATGTATTATTAGAAATAGACTGAATGAAGATATTGTTCATAGAACTTGAGAGAAAGAAGTTGTTGGCTCCACTTGTTGGCTGAGTTTTTCATGTATTTGTCTGGATTGCAACATAGCAGAACATATGAGAGCTGTTTACCAAATAACTCCCAGCAAAGCTGTCCATCTGGATAACTGAGCATCAGCCCAGTGCATGCTGGGAGATTAGACTGAGCCTGCTTGGCTAAATATTTACCGAGGAGGCTGCTGTCAACACTTCTCTGTTACTGTTAGCCTCCATGTGTGGAGGTCTGTCTGAGGAGGGTTTTTTTGCTTGAAATTATATTTATTTTCTGTGTAAATTTAAAACGGCTCAGTTCTTTTGTGTTGATTTTTTTTTTCATCTTGACTCCACAGTTGAGTTTAAAAATGCTTTTTTTCTGTAGCTATGAAAACACCACGTTAGTAAAGTATTTAAACTTGAAGTTGTGTGTGTGTGTGTGTGTGTGTGTGTGTGTGTGTGTGTGTTAGGGGTGGGGAGCAGTGAAATGGGGGTGTAATTGATGACACATGATAACTGGCAACTGGTTACTGGCCTTTCATACTTGACTGTGTTTCTGCATCCCAAAAGAGTGCAAAAATATGTGCGAGTACACCTCATTAGTGTTGGAGAGTTTTGGAACAGATCACTCACACACCTGAAAATCATCATTCTTTCACATTCATACACACAGAGGGAGAAGGGCTCCTCAGGGGTGCCTTGTTTGTGGAGTGGCAAACAACAGAGGGAAATCACAATTAAGGAGCCAATGAAGTTCTAGCACAGCAATCCTCTCACCAGGAGTGATATCTATCGTCCGTTCAGCGCAGTATTTGCTGTTGTTTTTATATTAAGAATTTGAATTAAAAATGAATTCTCCGCTGTAGTCCTCTGCTGCACGGAAGTCGCCAATTTCTGGAAGTGGAGAAACGTACGTCTTTACGTGAGGACGGAGCATGGGCAGAAAGATGCAGCCAGAGATTAATCAACTTTACATGATACAAATTTTCTTTTTGATCTCTTTAGGAAAAGGTTTAAACTACCCCACTGAAACTGAATGACATTTGAAACAGTTTAGGCCTGAATAAGCTAACTGAGGTCTTTACATGGATCACTTGTTATCTCTTTGGGCTTTTATATTCTAATCCAACTAGTAGGCTCCATATAAACATGTCTATTGATGGCGGTGAAGGTGTGGATGGAAATTCTGTAAGAGCTGGATGGATGTGTTGTGGAGCGGGGCTTCTGGTGATGGAAGATACTCTGGGCGCAGGACGTGATGAGAACTGAAGGTGATTTGGGTGGAAGAAAGTTGTTATGATTTCAAACTGAAAGAGAAACACAGAAGAACAGTAGTCACAGTTTTACTAGGGAACATCATATCACTCAGCTTGATTCTTTTATTCCCACTGACAGCCCTTCCAAAGCTGACAATACAATCAGCAGCTTGGATCACTTGACTTTTGGATTTTGGGTCACTTTTTTTTTTTTTTTTTTTTGAAGGTTATTTTTTTGGCATTTTAGCCTTTATTAGATAGGACAGATCAGTAGCATGAAAGGGGGAGAGAGAGTGGGGACGACATGCAGCAAAGGACCTTGAGCAGGTCGAATCCGAGGCCGCTGTGGCAAGGACACTGCCTTTATTCATGGGGCGCCTGCTTTATCCACTCAGCCACCAACGCGCACTTGGGTCACTTTTTAAAGCATTTGACAAATACAGCCTTGTGTTTTGTGTCCAACTTTAACAACAAAGCATTTTGATTTCCGCCTCTGACTAGTTTCTTCCCCATGGCAACGGTGACAAAGGTTAATAGATACGGTAGTATTTAGAGTTATCTGCTGTGCCAAGGGAAAACAGGATTTGTCAGATACAAAGTTAAAATACTGTTAAAATAGTAGTATTGTCATGCAGGAGACTCACTTAGGAAAAAAGAGTATGTCATTGTGTGTGTGTAGGCCACCAGTGTTCTTTTTCTCTGCACCCTTGGATTGTATTTATCTCCAAATATTGATCTTTGGTTTGATGCACGTCCAGCACCACCCAGAAGTTGTTATTCTGGCTTTTGGTAAAATGTCAGTTAATGGATAGATTGTAATAGAATGCAGTTTCAAAATCCACAGTTTCAAATTAACTGACATGACAGGCACAAGAAAGAGGAAGTCTATGCCCGGATGTCCGCATCACTGCATAGTATCTGAATTACTTCCCTTATCGAACTTACTTTATGGCAATTATGGCGTCTGAATTATCTTCAGACTAAGTACTAATTAAAAAATATTAGCATATTAACATGCGCTGATTACTAAAGGTTAGCATGCTAGCTTAGATGGTGAATCATAGATGTATACAGAAAACGGGATACAGGATTGGAAGTGGGGCCCCATTCATTCTTAAGAAAGTTTCATGACCTTTCATGCTCCCTGAGTTCATCTTTGTCATCCCTGTGCTTCCTGTTTTATTTTGGTAATCATTGTCTCATATCATGTCAGATCCGGGTTCCTGTCAAGTTTCCCTCCTGTGATTACATACCCCGCCCTAACGTTTTTCACCTGTGTCTGAATGTGTTTCACCTCTGTCTCATTGTCTCCCTTGTAGTATTGAAGTCCTTGTCTTCCCCTCCTTTGTTGCCAGATTGTCTATACCTTCAAGTTCCAGGATTTTCTTAGTGTTTCCCGTGAATTTGTGCTAGACCGTTTTTGTCTTTTGACCACCATTTTCACCTGTCGTTTTGGATACTTTTGCCTGTGTGACTGATCACCTGTGTACTGACCTGAGCCTGATTAAAGACCCTAAACTTTTATCCAAGTCTTTAAGTCTGCTTTGTGAGTCCATCTCCAGTCTATGCTTGACAGCATCCATTTATTTATTACTAGCAGGCAGGTAGTGATGGTGTTTATAGCTGCAGCATTGTTTGGTTCAGCAGAGATGCACAATTGTGTGTCATCTGCATAACTATGAATACAAACATTGTGCTGTCTAATGATGTCACCAAGTGACAGCATTTATAGTGAGAACAGAAGTGGTCCGAGGCAGCTTCCTTGTGCAACTCCAAAATGGATGTCATGTTTCACAGATACACAATCTCCGAGACTGATGTAAAACTTTCTCCCTTTGATGTATGTTTTGAACCAGTTTGAGGATGTGGAATCAACACATTGAAAAATCCATATCGTAGCAGGTTGTATATAAAATTATGGACGGTGGCTATTTAGAACATGAATGTACTGTATATATAGAGGTAGGAATAAATAAATGTGTACTTTTTACTGCTCCTTTCCAAACATGAGGGTTAAGCAGTTTGAGTATTTGATTATTGAGATTGACATGGAGGTTTTGTAAAGGCCCTCTTTTTTATCTTTTTGTTTTTGTTCATTGCATTTGTCCGTAAGGCTAGTTTGCTTATATTTGTGTGTTTGCTTTGTTTTTTTTGTTTTTTTTACACGTTTGAAGTAAAGATTCATTCATAAATTAATTGAACAAATCAACAGATATGTTGCTTATTGTCATTAACATCACAAATCAGAATCCAAACAGTAAAAACTGGAGCCCAAGTTTGATTGTTTTCTGTTTCAGCTTTATTATAGTGACAATTAATTATTGATTGATAAAGTCGAGAGTATATTAACAATCGACTGATGACACACAGTAATGATAAATGCATGACACACAACTCAAACTCTTTCACATTTAATAAAAAAATCATATCATCATCTGATTTCAAATCAAACGTCAGTTCAATAAATCAATCAATTTAATAAAACTCAGTCACATGATCACACAATATGAACAATATATACACACACATCTGCATACTGTCGGGTCAAAGGTCAACTTCTGTTCTGAGAAACTTTGACTCTTAGCGCTCTTATTTTTCTCTCTGTCTCCTTGTTAACAGTTTTCTCAGAGGAATGCACATAAAAAAGAATAAAAAACATCAAGGCATGAAATTCAAAGGAAAATAAAAAAGTCTAGGCCGAAAAGGTTTCAGACTGAAGTTTCAGCTGATTGTAGCTCCTCTTTTTACTGAACACATTCTCACGAGGAACTCATTTTCTACTAAATATAACTAATGCAAAAGAAACAACAAAAGATATAAAAACAAAAAGAATTAACAGAAAAAAACACTAATAAAATTCTGAGACATTTCATACTAATTGATAATCATATCCCAGTTGTGTATTTAATTATCACCATATTTTTAAACTTTTTATTTTTTTTTTTAGAGTAAGCAAAAACTAAAATGAAAATCAGCTGCATCTCAACATTTTAAAGCATGTCGGGTTATAAACGGAGCGTCTGTTGGTTCATGATCATTTGATTGATTTCTGATTCTTGGAGCTCTTTTCTGTAGCATGAAAACTGGAGACGTGTTGAGCCTCCACACAGTCGTGTGGAACGATGAGAGCACAACACAGAACAGACTTCTGCCTCAACATGTGTTTGGTTTTATGAAACATCCCAGCACACTGTTTGGTTTTGACTTTGTTTATGTGGCTTCCATCAGAATTAATGATCAGTGATTACAAATTGATTTTCATGCACTCGTTCTATTTCAGCATCGTTTAACATCATTTTTACTTAGTTACTGATTTGCCAAATATGATGTCTCATTGTCCCCAAAAACTCAGCTCCATAATGCTTGTTTGTATCTAAAGCCAAGTTTGAGCCACAGGACAGCCAGGTTGTCAGTTGTTCCTTGTCATTGCAGATTCCATGTTGCTCCAGGTGGCACAGAGGAATGTTCTCCTCCATACACTTTACTACAGACGATGACAGTGCTGTTCTTGCCATGTGTGGGCTGTCGGTCCTCACTCCTCTCGGTACGGGCCGGAGTCTGAGTGGGTCAGGTTGTGGATGTTATAAGAAGAAATACTGTGTGTGCTGATGACTGAGAATCCTTGTTTCAGATCTTCAGGTGCTGTTGAGTTGTGGGACCAGAGGTCAGAGGTGTTCCACAGGACAAGCTTCTCCCCACCAACAAACCTAGAGATCAGGCAGGAGTCAGCCTCCTCGGGAAGCTTGAAGGTGTAAGTGATGCTGATGAGTTCTTGTGTATGAATGTTGTGGATGAGAGCAAACAGCAGGAAGCAGAGCTCTGTGACTGCAGCCATTCTGGTCCGAGGTCTCTGTCTGAGAGTCCTACAAACATTGACACCCTAATGAGCTCTGTGTCAGTTCTCATCAGCAGCTTCTCTCTGCGTCTGAATATCGTGACATCTTCATCTCACCATCGTTTTCATAAAATTTGCAGCATTTGGCTTTCAATCAAGAGATCTGTGTTCTTTGGAAGTCTCTAAACCACTGAGGGTGTAGTGTCTTCAGGTCACTGAGAGATATGGACAAAGCAGCTGTGAGACATGACACCAACACATCATGTGTGTTCATATCTGTGATGAGAGAGAGAGGAGCAGCAAACATGACGGTCGTCCTGATGTTTTATTGCAGTGTGTCACAGACATGTCTGTTTATCATGCTCTGTAGCTGGCAATAGCTGCTGTTTGTATCCACATCACAGACGTGGATACAAACACACGATGTGTCCTCTGTCACATCTCACTGCTGCAGTTTTCTTCTTCTTATTATTATTATTATTGTTATTATTATTGTTATTTTAAGTTATATTTGCAATAACAAGGAGTTTTGAATATATGTCACTGAATTGTATGAGATGGGTTTTTTTTTTAGCTGAGTGTAGTTTCAGTGTTACAGGTTATATTTAAAGATTCAATCTCTGTGAGATACTGAGCTGATTTTGTTTTGAATATTTTCTGAATATTTATAAATGCTTATAATTATATGCACACTATAACACATTATAAGTATGTTCATAATTCATTAAGAAACTGGCTTTATAATGTGTTATGATTATTTGTATGAAGCATTATAAATAACCATGAGTGCTTATAACACAGCACTATACAGGCATTATAATACATTATAAGTATGTTCATCATGCATTATAGACATGGGCCTCATAGACAGTTTTATTGAAGTATCAACTGATTTTCTCTTTGCCATTGTAAGTCTATGGGAAAAGGTCTTTTTGGGCCCCATCACGTCTTGGCCAGGGAAAGTTCCGGTTACATGGTTTGACTACCATGTCAAATTGGCTTTAAAGTCTTATGCACCTCTTGGTGACATGTGGTGAACATGGTAACCATTATACCGTCTTCCAGTCAGCATGTTAGCATTGTCATTGTAAGCATGTTAACATGATGACATTTGCATTTATCTTAAAGTACCGCCTGACGCTGTCCTTCAACGTTTCATGCGCATGTGACCAGTTCAGTTCGGCTGTATTCTTAAGTGATGCTGCCCATGCGCATTGCATGTGGACAAGCCCAGTGCGGTCCAGCTGTCAACTGACGTATAATAACAATGTCACCGGCTCTGTCAAAGTGACTTCTCATCTGATGCCATCCAGCTGCATTCCGGTTGGACACAGAAGGTGACTTTTAATGTCACACTCATACGCCGAAAGCAGTGACAGAGCAGACTTATATGACAAGTTCAGAGTGAGACCAGGCTGCAACTACAGAAGTACTTCTTCCTGGGGTAGCGCCTAAATGTATTCCTGGATGAGGATCACTGGTTTAGATAATCGGGGTAAACTTTTGGGCAAACTGATGGGCTATCATCTAACAATACAAATATAAAAGCCAGATAAGACAACATCCAATTTCTGCTGTTTTCCCAGATCTGAGCAAGTACTTTTGCGAATACAGTGTTGTTATCATCAAAAAGGAACAATCCGCAAAACTGCAAAATGAAAACAAAGTTGTGATAAATCAGCATTTTCCTTTATCAGTACCTCAAAATATTCAATAATGCTGAATATAAAACTTTTCTGTGAAAGTGTACTGGTCTAAAAACTGGCAAGGAGCTGGCATCTTTGTGTGTACATGCACTGGATAAGTTCGTCTGTACTTACAAAGAAAATGTCTTATTTACAGAATCTCCTGCTTCCTCTGGTTTATTTATTAGGATGTTTGTGTTGTGAACCATCTGTCTGGCAACAGAGTAGAGAGGAGAAGAAGAAGGGAGAAAGGGAACAGACAGAGGAGTACACAAGAAAAGACACAGAGAGGAGACAGTGAGGGATGGAGGGGGGGACGTTCACGGCCAGCTCACTCTCTATTCATGGATCTTAACCAGCCGTGAGATTGGCCTGGAATACCAAACACGGATACCTCCCCCTTAACTCCTCCTCATGGGTTCCCCCCACCTCTCCATCCCAGCCCTTCTCATCTCCACGGGAGCAGGTTTCCAAGGCAACACCACAGGAGGTCAGAGGTCAGGTGTGGTGTCGGGTGGGGCGGGTGGGACGGGTGTGTCTGAACGTGGGTCCATCTGGATGAGTGACATGAAATAATCAGATATCAATCCTGCACTACAAGTGGGGTGAGAGGCAGAGCGAGAGAATGCTAAGCTGATTAGTAAAGCATGGGTTTACTATTGATGTGTATTTGTGTGTGGTGAGGGGGGGTCGGTGTGTGTGTGTGTGTTGGAGGGTAACTTAAATCATCTGTCAACCCTCCTTGATATTGACATTTACAGCATTGAACATAATGGAGAAAAGGCGAGACGGTGGAGCCAGGGGGATGTTTGATGATGAAGATTAAGTCTTTCTGTGGAAGATGCCAGATGGTTCGTTTGGCGTGTTGGCGCTCTGCCACATCGGAGCACCGTGTCCAGACCAGCCCTAAATACTCAGTCACAGGTGCCAATCAACCAGCATGCCTCCATTAGTACCAATCCCAAGCAGGTACTTTTCAAGATACAAGGTAGATTTATTAGTTGCTTTTTAGACAAGGTTTAAAAAATGAAATTAAAATTTGTCCTTGATCCTACTACATCTTTTGAGTTTAAGGATGAGTTGATTAAAATCACCAGCTTCTATGAAAATTCTATACAGTTGCTTGGGCATATTGCTGCTGATGGCATCATTACAGAGGAGGATTAGGGCCAAGGAGAAATAATTTTTAGAGGAACATTACACATCAAGGAAAAAGCTGAAATGTGTCACATGCGCTGTTTGTAAGTTTCAGAGGGTTGACTTTAGTCTCAAAATTTTATTTAAACTTTATTCTCGAAATGTCAACTTTTTTCGAAACATTTCAACATTTTTTTCTCAACAGTGTAGACCTATTTCAAATTTATTTATTAAATTTTGACATTTTTCTCAACATTTCGACATGTTTCTCAACATTCTTTCTCAACATAATGCTGAAAAAACAATTCAAAATGTTGAGAATTGTGTTTCAACATTATTTTCAAAATTTTGACTTTAATCTCATCATATAGACATTTTTCTCGATATGGCTAATGAATAAAAAACAAACAAAAACTTCCTCCACGAAAAATTATTTCTCTTTTTTGGCCCTACTCCTCTTCCGTACATCATACAATTCCTGCAGTGTATTTTCTGAGTCTTGTGTCCTGCCGGCTCTGAACAAGGTCTTCAAAAAACTAGCAAGGATTTAAGGAGCTACTGGCTGCTGCATCTACATACGCTGACATCAACATAGCAAAAACTGGTTTTAATTTGGGATTAAAACTGGCTGTATGCTCCCTTAGTTGAGGAGTGGATAGACATAGTTCATCAAATATATACCACAGAGTAATTGACATATTACCTCAAATTACAGCAAGATAAATTCACCAATACATGGTCATGATGGATTGACAAGACTTAACGTGAGTATTATGTGAATATTAAAATTATAAAAATATTATATATTAAAAAGACTGAAAAAAAAAACTGTGCGTAAACCAACACGGGGATGTCTCAAGAAGTCCAATGTTAAGTCAACAACCATCTTTTGTGGTATAGCAGCTGTCAAAATGAGGAGTGGCTTGTTGTTGAATAAATGCAAGAAAAAACACAAATGTGTTATAGCCTCAACCACCTCACGCTATTGCTCTCTTAATTCTTGTGTTAAATTAGAAACATTTTTTGTTTTTCAAAAGTTCTTAAAAACTATAGTTGGAGTTGATCTCTGTTTTTGGTAATTCCATCTTGCTGCGTCCCTGTTAGAAGGCTGTGGACCTCCGAGGTGATGATGTTTTAATGTTTTGTGCACACACTTTTATCAAGGGATGATAGTCTCGACTCAGCCAACATATGCACTTCCACAAGTGCAGGCTGGTCTCATTTGCCTCCCTCTGAAGAGATGCTTTAAGCCACGTCATCCAATTTGCTGACCTCTGGGGCCATGTTTGTGCTGTGATTATGAGACTCCCCATAGCTCAGTGCAGGAAAGCTCACACAGGACAGACACATTCTCTAAGCTGCCAACATAACCAGAGTGGTTGGAGATTTAAGATGTGAATTGTCTAATTGTAATGCACGTTAACAGATGACCTCTTGAGAGCAGAAAGATAAGGATCAAAGGCCTAGTACACCATCTGACTTTGGAGAAAATTGGTTATTCTTCAAGTGGGTGTGCTTGGACATTTATGCTAGGCCTACATGGCAACTTTTTTTTATGTAAAAAAATAGACACCATTGATATTGCAGTCTTGTAATACTGACCCCATATTATATATTGTTGACTTTTTTGTTGAATTTCTTCCTTTTTTAAATTATTTTTATTTAAATTTTATTCACCTATTAAGTATTTATTGCTTTGTCTTGCCCTCTTCAATTTAGTTTTATTTTATTTTATTTTGTGTCGACTCTCAGTTGATTCTAACTGATTGCTGAACGGTATAGTGGAGATGAGGATCTGCTGGAGCAAAATGATGGGGGTACTGTATTTTTGCATATCTACGATTCACTGTATTTGTATCACTATATTGGACATACATTTTCTAAGCTGCCAACATAAATCAGTGTGGATGGAGACTTTACATGTGGGTTGTCAATTCTATTGAATGTTAACAGTTAACCTCTTGAGAGCAGAAAAACAATGTATTTGTATTTGACAAGTGCCATTTTACAGTTTTACAAATAATATCTCTTTTTTCTCTAAGGAAAGGTGAATCTTATGATTTTCTAATGAGGCTTTTTTCATTTGTTGTTTAGTCAAATGCCTTAAAACAATTTATATTAATATTTTTACAGTGCTGTTGTACGGAAGAGATCAGAGTTGGATAGATGAGATCAACAAAGTGTGTGACTTGAACAATATTAATTTTTTCATTTAACAACAGTCAGCATGGTTTCTTTCAACCATGACTTTACAAAACCTTAACTAAAAAGTGTTTGTTGCCTATGTAGATCTGAAAACGGCCACAGGAATCACATTGGTCTTTTGGAAAGGTAATGACTGTTCAATTTGTTACATACCACTAAGAGTTAACCCTTTAAAACCTGAGCAAATTATTATTATTTGAAAAATATTGAGAGAAGGCATTGAGCAACTTAACCAGAACTTTTTCAAAATTACCAAGAAATTTGTAACAAAATAAATAAAGAAAGAAAGAAAAAAGAAAACAAGATGAAGAATGGTGCAAAAACCAGATATAATACAAGAATCAAATATAAAGGACTGACTTTTAAAAAGTGCCAAAATACAAATGTGTTCATATTTCATTGACTGATTTTAAATGCGAAAATTTCACCCTTCTTAAAAAAACCCACTTCTTACAATTTTGGCTCTTCATTAAAAAAAAACCAAAAAAAATATATACAAACAACAGCTCATTCTCTTCTCTTGTCATCTTTTCCTAATTTCTTGCAGTTTTCAGGGCACTTTATGCCTTTGATGACTTTTCTCTAAAAGTTTCTTCTAAAAATAAAGCAAACTTTTTTCAGGTTTCAGAGGATTAAATAAAAACTGATGTCCAGGTGTTTAAGGGTTAAGGTGGATAGTTGGGCTTACAATGTGTTTGATTTTGACACCCGAGACAGCACCTCACGTCGATGACAGTCAGTGTTTATTTCTTTGAACCGCGACAATTATCTTTGTCTTGCCTTTAAAGAGCTGAATGTGAAATTCAGAGCATATCTATTAGCTACTTTAACACTGTCTGTTCAAGGAATATCGCACTGTTATGCTGCCTCTCTGCACTGTGTTAAAGGTGTGATCGTGGAATGAGGGAACAGAGTTGTCTCGCCTTTGAGCCGGCAACAGAGGTGTTTACAGCATCTAATGGAAAGGGCCATCTGGCAGGTCAGGTGTAACTTTTGATACTGTGTCGTGCGAGGGACCCACAGTGTTTATATATATATATATATAAACATAACATACATACATATACAAAAAATATACACACGGGCAACTAAATAAATATAGCAGAGTATGCAGAATAGGCTTTACACGATCACTGATCAGTGAGTTTAAATAAACCGATAACCGATCACCGATCCGATCACGTTCGGAGTTTAAAGTTTGAGTCAATCCACTGGGCCGTTAAACTCAGTAGTGACATTGGGCTGACGTCTGAGGACCAAATGTCTGTAGTGAAACTGATAGAAGGATTGCCTTCCATCAGAAGGCTCTCTACACGTGAATGGACATCCTGGTGTAGCTCACTCAGACCTGTCTCACCGCAATACGTGTGCCCTGGGAGGCGGTAGCGTGGATCAAAGTAAGTTAGCAGCCGTTGAAATGCAGGATTCTCCACAATATTAAACGGCAGGTCAGACAGCACAATAAACTCCATCAGCCTCCTTGTGCCACCCCTTGCCTTCTCACTGTCCCGACTATATGGACGAGCAGCACTGTCCAAAGTTGTTTGCTTTAGCATCCGTTTCGGAGTTTGCTTTTCTTTTTCTTTCTCCGCGCTGCGTTTCTTGAACTCGACATGCTCCTCCGGATGTATCTTTTCCAAGTGCCTGATTAAATTTGTCGTGTTGAAAGTTTTTGCCGATGTTCCCCCGCGAGGTACTGTAGCGTTGCATATATTGCAGATAGCTTGTGCTATGTCTGTTTCTCTCACTTTGAAAAACTTCCACACCTCCGACATCTTTGTTTGTGTCGCAAACAAAGATGTTGCTGTCGTGAAGATTCAAAGAAACTTTATTGTCCGTCACATAGCGACAGTAGTCAAAACAGGAAGAGGCACGAAGACGAAAATGAAGTTTTTTTAATCATGAATCATTAGCTCTCGGATACAAACAAATAAACATGTCGATGCTGTGAAACTAGTTTGGAGTAAATGAGACAGATTAAAAAAATTTCAACACGACCATGATGTCATTGATCGGATCGGTGATTTATGACATGACGCCCGATCCCGATCATTTCAAAAAATGCCAAATATCGGCCGATCCGATATAGCCGATATGATCTGTGTAAAGCCTAATGCAGAATATGCATCGGGTCCTTAAAAGCTAAGGCATATTCTTATGAGGAATATGAACTTTTACCATCACACAGACATTTTAGGGCTGTTAGTTTTATTCTGTACTTTCACTCCTCATGTGTGTTTCTGGTTTTACCTCCTGTCTTTGTGATTCCCTGATTACTTTCACCTGTTGTTCGAGTCTTCCCTGCACACCTGTTCTGTTTTAGCCTGGTTTGCTCCACCCTTGTGTTCCCTGCCACACCTTAATCTGTCAGCCAGTCCCTGTGTTTCCCTCCTTCTCTCTGTGTCCACCTAAACCAGCTATGTGTCATTGTCCTAATTAGCTCCCTGTGCATATATACTTGTGTGTTTCCCTTTGTTCCCTGTCAGTTCGTCTGTTAGCCCTGCTGTGATCCTACTGTTCCCCTTGCTGTGATTCTACCCAGTGCTCTTGCCCTGCAATTTTCCCACTGTGATCCTGCTCGGTTGTGCCGAGTCCTGTTGTTTCCATTGTCATTGCTGCTGTCTTCTCCCAAGTTCTTCAGTATTATCCTGTTTTTTTTTTAGTTTTTGATTCCTGATTCATTTGTACTTTGTATTTTGGATGCCTGCTTGTTTTTTGGAGCATTGAAGCTCACCTTTTGTTTGTACCTCTGGCTACTTCTTTTTGTTCTGCCTTTGGGTCACATCAAACCTCACCTTTGTGACAATTACCATACTTTAAAATGTTTTGGTGACATCTGAAGTGAACTTGGTGATATCAGCCCTCGGAGGGCTGAGGGAGCGAGTGAACGTCCATGATCACTCCAGTGCCCCGTATTACCCACAATGCATTGCAAGAAAATACATTCATGGTTAGGGGGCAGTAACGTCTATAAAACTTCCTTACCAATGAAGAAGATGATATAGTGTAAGTGTCAGTACCAGAGGTCATTAGTTTTAATCCTTAATTTCAAATCAGTTTAGTGTCTGTCATTTCCAGAGTGGATTTGTTAATTTCATTTCAGTTATATAGATTAAAAGTGTAATGTAGCATTTTATTTTTTTCCCTACATTAGTTTTATTTATTTCTACAGTCCAAATATGGAGCTATTTATCAGGGGCGTATTTGTCAAAGATGTATGTCAAAGAAATGTACAATACAAAGACAAAACTTTGTGAAGGTAATTAACTCAGTCATGTGGACATCCCAGTCTAAATACAAAAACCCCAAAATATAACAATACAACAACATTTACTGTATACTTTTTTTCAGTAATTTCTGTAAGTATGTCATATTAATTCATTTAGTCTCCTTTTTTTTCTTAAATTTAGTAAATACTATAATTTGCTAACTACATCGACTGATTTGCCATGCCTGTGTTGATATAGTGTGGTTTGTTGGAACATTTTTAATAGCTGCAATTGGTGTCATATTTTAATAGGGTCTGAAGTGGAGACGGAGCTTCTCATCAAGTTGAGAAGCAGCACTTAGGTTTTCTTTACTGGAAAGAGCAATACCTCCAAACTGGCCTTGGAGTGAGTTTTTATTTTTATCACTGTATTGGTTTTGTGAAAGTATTTTAAGATGATTCTAAAGATGCGTCTTCATTGTTATGCTAATTCCATCTGTTGTATAGGGTGTTTTAATGTGGGTTCCACTTTGCAGGCATGACATGAAATGTCTTATTTTGCATATAAGAAAAATTGAACAGAAGACGTGGCTGCAGGAGAAGCTCACAGGGGGCACAGGTAGCCAAAAAAAAAAAAAATGGGAGAACCTCATAAAGAAATACAAGGTCAGTAATTTGTCCAAATGCCTTTTGTTTTAGTATTAGTATGCAACATTATTGACAAAACAAATGTAGGCTATTCATATTTCTCAAAGATAAAGATTTGAGCATTTTTGTGTAACTGCTGTGTTTTCCCCCCTAAAGGACCTGAAGAACCCCCCTACTGGAACAGGGACGGATCAGGGTAAAATGACAGCGGACAGCTGGAAGAGGCCATTGGGTCACAGCCATCTAATTGTCCAACAGTCCTCATCGCCTCATGCTCAGGCGATGATCAACCATCTCCCAGCACAGCCTCTGGTCTGCCAGCCCTCACTGAAATCTCCTGTGAGGAAGATATCCCATTTCCACCACCAACACCAACACAAGACACTTCAACCCAGCAGCCTCAAATGGAAAGGTCACAAAGGCCCACTCCAGACATGCACAGTCCATCTGCAAAGCATAGCCGCAGAGATCCTTTAGTGAAAGCTTTGCTACAGGAAGGAGAGAAAGACAAGGCAACATTCGGGCACCTTGAAGCACAACAGAGACTAGTTGGACTTTGTGAAAAAAATGATTGAGAAAATGTTGGCCTAAAATGGTAATTGCATTCATATTTTAATTGTGGCCATTTTTTTTTCCATGGATTGTCATGGATGTTGTCCCTCAATGCCTCCCGCTTGGGCTCTTTGATGTCCCCAACTCCCAAGCATACATTATGGAGAGCAGCGCAGCAGGTAATAATGGCAGGGACAAATGTAGGGTCGACCTTGAGGACCTTAAAGAAGATGTTGTGCCACCTGGTTTTCATCATTCCAAATGCCCTTTCTATAATGGCACAAGCTTTGCCATGATACGGCGCTCCTGGACCCTGGAGTGAAGTGGCTCTCTGTAGGTTGTCAAGATGGTTATGGGCATTTCAATGCAGGGATACCCTCCGTCTCCTACAATGAAGTGACTGGTAGGTGGGTACGGGCGGTTTGTATATAGTGGACTGTTCATGAGTACTCTTGTATCATGCACAGATCTGTGGTAACCACTGAAAGTGTCCAAAAACTTACCATGACTCTCACATACAGCTTGGAGCTGGATAGAGTGAAACAACTTCCTATTTACATAATCACAGGGAGGCAGGACCAGCGGGTGCCTTAATTCTAATGTGGCACCCATCGATAAAGAGCCACACATCTTCTAAAGGCCTAATTTTGAGCAAGAGCAGCAAAGCCTTCTCCTACTGCCTCCAGCTCATGAGGCTTTGATAAATGTATATATGTATAAGCGCTTTCTCTTCTCCACTAATTTTGCTGCAATCTCGTGTACGGCCCTGAAGATGCTTGTTTTGGGCACATCAAAAGCACTGGACACCACAATGCTGTACGACGCCCCATGAGCCAGCCAGTACACAAAGATTAAAATCTCAAGCTGAGGTTCCCAGCCACGAACGCAGCATTACACATCACAGCATAACGAACGTGTGTCTGGAGGAATAAAATCAAAACAATGAGAATTATATAGGACATGCTAACCAGCACAGACATGCTTTACTCTCATTTAAAAATGAAGCCTTAACCTTAGCCTACTCCAATTTAAAGACATGACTTAAGTATCTGAAATGCTTTTCAGTGCTTATATATCTTACAAGGTAGGAAGGCTTACATGTGTATGGTTTAACAACTTATCAGATAGGCTATTCTGTTGAGAAAATGTTATTGATAGCAGATATTCTGATGATAAATCTTATCCAGGTAAATGCATTTAATAGGGTGATTTCCTTTCCCCGAAATTATTTATGATGCATGGTTATATTACTGTTTATTTAGACGTCAGAAATCTGTTGCAATATAATGATATTCATGATACAGATCACACAGCATGCATAATTTTCTATATCACAAAAGGATAATTAATTACCAAGTTCCAACATATTGCAAGTACCCACAGAAAACATCTTTGTCTCACTGAAACGATTGCGGTTATTGGTGATGATTTGTATGATGCATAGTAGCACTAATCCTGCTACTGCTGGTCAATCCATGGTAGTTCCAGCCAAAATTGAAGAAGGACAAGTGTGTTTCATTTCAATCCTCCACTGCTCCCCCAACCACTTTTCCTCCACTGGAACTGTTTTTTTTTTTTTGTATACTAAAAGTACAAAAACAATTCCCAGTGTGAATCACTTTCTTTTTGCTGTGAATTAGAAAATAGTTTGGGGGGCCAGATTTGACTCACTGGCTGTAAGTTGTGTATTACTTCTTTTGGGTATGGAGTACTGAGACTCCACTTACACAGAGGTAGTGTGACTCCTTGCTCAGGATGCCATTACTTCACCCTATCTTTACATGGCAAATAATTGCTTGTGTCTATATTAATGCTTAAAATGTCATAAACAACACCCTCACCAACTAGTTTTAGTTGCTAACATTTACTAACCATCTCCATTTGGGTGGCAGTTCGGAAAACGCTCATGCAAATAGTTAACTGATCACAAAAACACAAAGTACAGCTGAGGCGTTTGGTCATAAACGAAAATAGTGGAGAAAGTGAAGGCGTGACTGAATGATGACTGTCTGTGGTTCCCAACTGTTTCATTCATAGGGTCCAGATTTCTCTAATGTCATTAGGTCAAGGTCCACACATTATAAATAAACACATATTTCATCTAATTTCACAATATATACACATTGGCATAGAACACAAAGAAATCAATCATATTGCAAGAATTAATAGAATTTTTTTTTCGTTTTGTTTTTTATAAACTTGACATCATCATTTGGGAACCACTGGTTTATATATTTTTGCATGCATTGAAGATCTTTATTATTAATATTTCAAAAATGTTTGGTGCCAACTGAGTTGGAGAAAAAAAACAACATTGATCTATAGCAGCCTTTGCTGTGATGTTTGCGCCCTACATTTCCCATAGATCACTTGTCACGCTACCCACCCACTTCTATTTATTCCAGACAAACCAGATGTGTAAATTGAATGTGTGGGCTGGAGAGGTTTTTCCCTGAAACAACCACCGAATGCGTATTTGTACAGTTTTCCTTAAAGGCTTCTGTCCACTATGCTTGCGTAATGTGTTATATTGACTGACATACAATACAGTAAACATCTCAGATTCATGGAATCCTAGAAATAAAATCACACGAAAACTATCCGCATCTCTTGTAGCTTGTGGATGGGGGAGGAAGTGAGAGTCGAGCAGATGGAAATGTATAGCACGTGGGTGTTTTCAAGTGAAATAAACTCTAATTATGCTGTAAAACACAGCCAGAGGCAGTGGAGAACAATGCAGGACCTAGGAAGAGAGACAGTGTGACTTAAACACTATCAGCTGTGCTCACACTGTCAGCGCATTCAACCACTGTTTACACCCCCAATCTGGCCTCTCTCTCTCTTTCTTTAAGTCATTATCACTCTCTCTTTGGCCCTCTTTATCTCGCTCAGTGATAGTGAAGTGTGGGAGAGTACATATTTGCCTTTGAGAGGTGAGAAATTTCACCATCACTTGTTGGTAAACACAGGCCTTGTTGTAATCACAAAAACTGTGGTATGAGGTGTTTTTAACAAAGGGGCCCGAAATAAAGAAGTGAGCTACAGCTGGAGAAAAAGATTGGAATTATTCAGTATTTCAGCAGAGCTATTCCTCTCGCCACAGTTACATGTAAACTATTGTGATTAATGGCTTTTTCTTTGCACTTTTTGAACATATGTCAATACAAAGTGGTGTTTGGAACCGTGTGGAACCAAGTTAACTTTGAGTAATTCTAAGGTATGTTGTCACCATGTTTATTTTCCTAAACCTAACAAAAGTAACTTTACTTGCCTAAACTTAACTTTCTCTTACTAGTTTTTGTCAAGTGCATAACTTATAGTTAGGGCCGTAACTTAATTTAAGGGCTGCTAATTCCTTAGATATGAACAATCATGAGTGTATCTTTGTAAATGCAAATTCATAAATAATTGTAGAACATGCTGGTTAAATCAGCATATAAACAGACTGAGTAAGGGGTTACCCTAGGGGGACCACAGCCCAGGTAACTTTTAGGATACAATATTTTTTCTATAAAAGCCTGAATTATATCTCAAAACCTGTACTTGAAACAAGCCAAAATATCCCCAACTTCCAATGTCTGCTGAGACGCAATGTGAGATATACCTTTCAAATGCATTGTTTATCAATGACGTCATGTTGTGTCTGCAGCCCAAGTCAGTATGGTAGCTGCTGCATTTATGTGTTGGATGTCAACATATTCACGCTGTGGTATTATGCTGCATGTGTTTATGTTTAGAAAACATAAGCAAATACCAAAGTTGCAACATCAACAAACGCACATGCTGGCACAGATGGTTAGGATTAGGGGTAGGAGGCACACAGTAAGTCATAGAAAAAAAACATCATATTCAGACAGAAAGCAAACACCAGACCCCTGCATCCCTCTGGTTCCGAATATTACCTTGGCACCGGCAGTGTTTCAACCTGACGCTGTCCTGCTGCATTTAATGTGGACATGACGGGTTGCATCCAACTGCCTTCCTGACTGACATTGCCCATCTGCGTATTGTGATGTTGGGGAAGGTGTTGTCCAGCCATCCTGCAGTGTATAATAACACCATGACCGGTTCTGTCCGTCCACCTTCACACCTGACTTTGTCCAGCGGCATTTCATGCGCACGTGAAATGTGCCTTACGCCTGAAGCACTGTCAAAGCAGCTTCTTTAAAGGTTCGCAAGCTGGAATTTCAAAACTCTGCATGTTCATCATGCATAGAGATTAGGCAGTGTAGGGTGTGGGGACGTAAAAAACTCTCTCTAATACAAAATCCTCATGAAAACTTTTCTTTTGTGTGAAACTTTAGCCAAATTTCCATGAAGCAGAGCTATTCAGTGTGAAAGTCGACTTTGCCAGTAGTAGACCTTAACCTGCTCCAGCGGTGATTAGTCTGTCTGACCTGACCTCCCAGAGCTGCATGTGATATCATTAGCACCCAGTGAGCAGTAATTAATGAACCCTGTTCTGCTTTATTAGGGCTGTCAGCGACAAGGCACGGATCAATTAGTACGAGTATGCTACTTCCGTTAATTACCACGAGTGCAGAACATTTAAGAAGCTATCAAAGGTCAGACTCATTAGAGAGGACAGTATTCAGTGTCAGCTTCGTCTGCTGATTATTGTTGGTCCTCGAGCTGAATGAACTCAGTCAGGACAAACACTGGTATTAAACTATCTATAATAAAGACTGGACCGGACAGGGTGCCTGTGATAAAGACACAAGGTCAAAGACAGCCGTAAGTGTCAATATGTGGGTCCAAGAACTTTATTTTGACACATATATGGATTCAACAAGTTTTAAAGTACAATTTCACCTGAACAAGAGAATATAAACACCAAGGTCCCCAAGCTGTTTTTCAAACTTCTTGTTTTAGGAACAAATAACTAAACCAAACCACTGAAGCTATGCAGCAGTGTGCATTCATGGTAATGTAGAAACATGTGAACAGTGCAACAGCAGCCCACTGATGTTTAATAGTTTAACCCTTTGACACCTGAGAAAACTGGCCTGATTTCTTTCAAAAAAAAGGGGAAAGGGCAATGAGTAGCTTAAGAAGAAATGACCCAAAATTTTGAAAATAAAAAAAGAAATTGTAAAAAGTAGAAGATGAAAAAAGTACAAAATAAAAATGAGGAAACAAAAGAATAAAAAAAAAAGCAAAACAAACAATCACAAAAAAAATGATCTGAAAAAGTTAAAAAATATTGTGTAAATAATAATAAATAATTATTATAACTATAAATACTTTTTTGCACGTTTCCTTGCTTTTATTTCAAATTCCAAATATACTAATTTCTTACAATTTGCACAACAGTTCTTGCCAAGTTGTTCGTTGCCGTATTTCCATCTTTTATTAAAAGAATGCAGACCAGTTTGCTCAAGATTTTGAAGGTTTAAATACTTGTGAAGGCGTCTGATTGCAGCAAAGGAAAGTCATGTCAATCCAGGTTTCAAAGGGTTAAAAGTAGGCCTTTATCAGGGTGTGTAAAAAATATTGATATAGCAATGTTAATGACACCTAAAATTCTAAGGCACGTGTTTTTATTCAGAAATGAAAACTGTCATGTCTGCATGTTTTCTACTCATCTGTCCACCTTAAATACAAACAAATCACTAACTTTAATGGAATCTGTGACCACATGATTATTCCCTGTGGATTGTGTGAAGTGGGTAAGATTATCTAGGCTCAGTTTTTACTTTTTTTTTCAGCACCAAATGGCTGCCATAGCTTCAACTGGATTATGGTTTGCAGGTTTACAGTATACATATGGATTAAAGCTGCATTACTATATGCAAAAGACATAAATTAAATGTTTCTCCTCATTTCTTTGCAATTAAAATCGTGTGTAACATATTTTTTGTATGTTATCTAAATAAATTAACAATGGTTACCCGTTGGGGTCTCCATCTGGGCCAGAATGTTACATTGTAGCTTTAAAAACAGGCAGCATGAGGAACACTTGGGTCCTTCCAAAAACAACCCATTAGACCTTAATGTCCATCTGTTTCCTCCTCTACGTGTTCAAGTCTTATTGCCAATGTCTTCTCATAAACATTCACACCCAATGGACTGTTGATGGTGTTGACACGCTGCCATGTGGCTGTATTTGTGCTGTACTGGCCTGTGTTTCCTTCATTGGGTCATTTGACCAGACAGCTTAGTGATGCCACAGCACATGGAGTTTCCATGGCAACTCATGAGGCTGAGGTGGGTGGATCAACAAATGGCTTTGGCAACCATTTTATTCAGTGTGCAGCACACTTGTCGCCATCACTCTGACACTGTCAATAATATTTGCCAAACACATCAGTTTTTTACAGTTTGTGTGCACAACTTGTTAAATTCATCTGTCATGTCAAAGTTTTGATCAATTCAAGAGCCAAGATATATTTATCTATAGCCTACTGGACATCATGGCAGGCTATTAATCTGAAATTATAACCATGGAAGATGATTTGGAATAATATATACGATTCTGAATAAACTGTCCTTTAGGGAACTTTGGCCTACAACCAAAGTGATGGATTGAAAAATGCCCAAAAAATCAATATGTAGACATTAGAGTTTGGGTTTGGAATATTTGATATAATCATTTTAGCTCTAAAAGACGCTAAAATAATACATGATAAAATCAATGTTTTTATAAAGGAAATATGAGATGATTAGACCTTATTTTTAACTGCAATTTATCACTTTTAATAAAGATAGAATGAATTCTGGTGCAGCCTGGAGTGTGTCCACTGCAAGCATTTGATTTTGTAATCTTTGTAAGAATATCATATGTCAGGTGTTGTGTTTTAAATTTGCCCGCTGCCCCCAAGTGCACAAAAAATAAAAAATAATCAATGCTAGCTTTTTTGTAGTCAGTCAAAGTTGATACGGCTGACATGATGGTGAATATTTGCCTGTTTATACAACCAGCGAACACAGAGCATCATTGGCATTTTTTAGGGCCCGACCACAAAAGTGCCAGGGGCCTAAGGGTCTGAAAGTTTTTCGCCTGATAGGAAAGTCAGACATTTTGGTTTTTGTGTGTTCATCTTCATTTTACAAACACATGCATTAAGACACCAGGAAAAACAAAAATTCTCAAAAAACTGGCATCCATGTTCATACTATTAATTATTTCAATCTGATGTTGCAAACTGGCAATGGGCGCGACACATCTGCACTTTAGTGCCCCCAGTTACTTTTTGCCTCTGCATTTTTCCACCCTTGTTATGTTCAAAAACCCTCAAAACTTGGTACACACATCAAAAGCTGTGGACTGCTAGAATATACAATGGTTGGGTTTGAGGACTCCATAGTTGGTATGGACGTTGCTTCTTATCATTAGTTCTGCCCTCGTGGAAGTTGACCATTTTGTTCTTTTCTTTCATGTATTTTATGCAAGCATTTTCAAACTCCTGTATCTTTGTGCATTATTTCAGATTTGGTGGATAAATCCCTCCAGCTAATATGACACTACATTTTGAAGAAATTGTTGAAATGATCAAAACTACTTCTAGAGGATTAAACATATCCATCTCAAATTAGGTCAGCAGAATTTACAGTGCAACATGATGCCAGCTTCCAAAGCTTTTTGTGTTTTTCCTGAAACAGCATTGCTTTGCATGTTTTGCCACGATACAGGAAGCTGGTGTAACATGACTTTATGTTGTCCAATTTGTTCCAGCCTGAAGACTTCCACAAGCCCAGATTGACTCAAGGTCATAGCACCACCCATTGATAAAAGGACATCAGACGTATAACATGAAATAATCACGGTGTACACATAAATAAAAAGTACAGTAACATGATGTATTATGAGTGTGTGTTTTCTAGTACCACATAGTGGAAACAAGAAGTGGTACAAAATGTGTAGTAGATAATTTCCAGCACCACACACATGCAGAAGGCAGCACCTTAAGAAGGCACTGGTGATCGAATATAGGGTGGCATTGTGGTGTCATGGTTAGCACTGTTGCCTCCTCCCTGGTTCGATCCCGGGCTGGAACGGGGTTCGGTCTGTGGACGGAGGCCCTTTTGTTTGGAGTTTGCATGTTGTCTGCGTGGGTTCTCTCTGGGGTCTCCGGCTTCCTCCCGCATACCAAAGACATGCAGCTCAGGTGGATTGGCCCTTAGGTGTGACTGTGAGTGTGAAAGGTTGTGTGTCTATATGTGTCAGCCCTGCAATAGTCCGCCCCTCCGCGACCCTGGCGAGGACAAGCGGTTATGGACAATGAATGAATGAATGGTGTTTGAATAGTATCCCTGGCATGCTGGAAAGTGTGACGGCCCAGCTTTAATTTTGGTTTCGTTGGTGTCAACCTGATGAATGTAAATCCAATATTCAATTTGGCTTCAGCTCTATTTTTGCTCTATTCCACCTGTGCAGAAAACTCACTAACTATTTAGCATACAAACAGCCAGATATGCCCCTGTGTTTACCAGCTTAACATTGTCCCTTTGCTTTTTTATACTCATGTGTACAGTGGGTTTATGGCAAAATCACCAGCCCAAAAAACTAATTGATTAGCTGTAGAACTGAGGGCGTTTATAGTCGATAATTCTCTGTTTGCTCATCACTATGAGTGAACCCTATTCTGCCTCCACACTTGGTGAATTGGTGCCCCTGCTGGGCCTTTTATTTTTCCTTTAGTTTGACATGCAATTTGACCCAGAACAAGAAGCCAATTTTTGGTTTTAGTATTCAGCCACATTTCTGCTGTATGGTCTCTGTATCAAGCCCCCAGGAGGTGCGTTATTGGGCATTTTTCTGATTAGGCGATGATGAGGCGTTTTTTTTTTTTTTAGTGATCGCCGATTAAATTAATTAATTACTAAAGTGCAGAATAAGCATGAGAGGAACCTCTACATTGTAAAACCCAATTACATCCTAAATTCTCAACATAATACCTTTTTGTGAGAGGTGAGATCTCTGAACAAGCTTCCCAGCTTCTTTCTGGCCGTCCTGCTGACCCCTCACCTTTGACCCCAGCTCAGGGACTCATCATTGAACCAATCGATTCTCCCCAAATGTTTGAAGTGATTCTGCTCAACCCGATTGGCTGTGTCTAACTCAGATCCATGTTCATAGCAGGTCAGCAACCAATAAATCACTCAGACAACTCTGAGAAGTCTAACTTTATTCACTGTGAAACGTAATTTATCAAACTCATCTCAGCAGAATTTTTTAAAGCCTGAAATTATCTAAATAAACCCATTAACCCTTAGGGGCTGCTTGGTGCAATTTTCGTTCTTTATTTTTTGATACTTTTGCTATGTTCATGCATATTGCATAAATTTTGGCAAGACTGTGTAGTTTTGTTTAATCTTGAAATTTCCAGCTCAGCTCTTACAATAAATTTAAAATACCCTTTGGACAGAAAATTCTTACAATCAGACTGTTAAATGAAAAAAATGATGCAACATTGAAACCTGCAATTTTGATCCCACAGCCATCAAAGCATGAAACATGCATTGTATTACTTCTGGGTGTCATTATGGGCTGTCATTTTTACTATTTTCCACCTGATGACGTCCTTTTTACCATATTTGGCATATAGAGAGAATACATTCTATTTCCACTAGGTGCACTGTCACAGTCCATGTTGCTGCTAGTCATTAACATTTCCCAAGCTGTGACAATAAAAACTAAAAATAAATTAAAATAAATAAATATCTACTATGCATGTAATATATTTATTTATATTTATTTTTTGTGTTGTTGTTTTTTTTCTAAAAACATGGTGGTATCATGACAAAAACCTTGAATTGAAAGGGTTACAATTTTGACAACTAATGACTATCTGATATTTTTGATTAGGACTTATGTTGGTTAAAAAAATAAATGATGAAAATAGAAAATCATATTAATGTATAATATCTTTTAAAGCTTGATTTTAAAAAGCACATTTTGTATGTAAAATGGTATGAGTGTGAGCAATATTCAAGCTAAGTGATATGACTTTAGGCCGATGTTGTTAAGTGCTGCTTTATCCATATGTGCATCTGTGAAACACAGATAATTTCGGTCATTGCAGCAGTTCAGCTTGTAGTTTAGCAATGGTGTGGAATGTGTAATCTCTGGTGTCATCAGTCAAACTGCAACCTAAGGCCAAGAATGTGTCCGCTCCTGTCTCCCGAGACTCTGTGATGTCAATACAACCTAACTGTTGTGGGATCCCTCGTTCTTCACGGTTGGTCAGTGGGAAGGGGAGGAAATAGCCCTGTGAGTGTGCAGGCTATATGAGCGACCCTGTAGAGAAACTCTCAGCAGGACAAAACCAACAGAGAGCCCATGAAACCTGTGGGGCAGCAGAGCCTGCCTGTCAAAGCTGGCTTCTGTTTCAGAATAATGTTCTCAGGGTGAGAAGTTTAGTGCCAGCTGACACTGCGAAAACATCCTGAGGGGAAAGTGTTTGGCTGTAGCTCTTCTACATTTACTAAAGCCCAAAAATGACAAAATTATGCAATTAAGTCTACTTCTTAAAACACAACAAAACTATTACTTATTGCCTCTGACATGGTTTCCTATATTGTATAATGTATCCTCTTATTTAAATTTGAAATTGATCAGTTATCAGTCAGTTATGTCCTCTGAAGTGATATTTATGTGACTGCTTTTCTTATTTACAGTTTTTTTTCTGTTTCTTTTTAATCTGTTTCCTTCATTTTTTTATTTCTCTCAAGACTCTATACACTCTCAAGAACAGAGGTACAAGACAAAGCCAGTTCTGTACCTACAGCTAAACTGTTAAAGGATGTTCCCTCTGAAGTACAGTTTTGGTATTTAAAAGGTCAGAGGTTTAACTTTTGAACAACAAAAAAGGTACACAGTGATTTAAGACAAAAGAAAAAACATATACTGTATATTCAATTTCGATCTCAAGGGTATCGTGGCATTGATCAATGTGCATGGCATTCCTTTTTATTCATTCATTTATTTTTTAATAATTGCTTCCTGACTACACAAATGTTTCTCAAAAGGGTAAACGGGTATCCGCCAGTGACAATCATTTGTTCCCTTTTAGGTAGACACTGGTACTTTCATTTTTGAGTCTGTATAATCTGTACATCCAATATTACTGTTACAAATTTTAAATAAAAAAAAAAACAATGTGACGATGTGTGTACAAGTTAAACAATAAGAGAAAAAACATTATATATACAAATATAAAAGCCTCAAATAGCCATACATGAACATAACAAGACTATAATGATATATTTTAATGTGATACAAAAACATTAACAGATTCTGCAGCTTTTAAAATAAACCAGGAACAGACTAATCTGACCCAGGTTAGTTTCATAACAGCCGATGAATCCCAATTATCACATCTTTTTAAAATAAATTGGAAACTGTTTACTCAAAGAATCAGTGAATGCAGGTCATAGTTCTCAAAGCTTATGGGGATCATACACTTCAGAAATGTAGAATCACCTTCCTATTTAGTTGTTAAATGCTCCACTATTTTTAAACCAGGTACAGACTTACTCTTTCTTTTTGTTGAGCAGGTACTTGGAAACCAAAACTATGAGCTGAAAAATGCTAGCTTATGTAAAAAAGAGGAAACTGCAGAATGATGATGATTATGATTATTTCTGTAGTTTAATACTTCAACTTTTTACACAGAAAACGGCCATGGGTAGAGAACTCTGGACTTTCGCACAAAAGTCAATTGTTTGTGGGATCCATCCACTAAAAGTGCGCTTGAACACCTTGTATTATATTGTAACCAGCAGCGTTATAACTTGATGCTGTCCATCAGCATTTCATGCACTGGTTCTGTCCAGCCCAATTTCGAGTGACGCCACAAGCTACATATCAATATTAGTTTTACAGTTTCTAAACTGTACCTGGAAGTGTTTCATTCAGGATAAGTATACACTTTTTACCTGCCTACCATGCACAATACTGCTCTTCAGACTGCCCACCTCTTTAAACAAGATTATTTGAAGCCAAGTGACCTGCATAACAAAGGCATATTTGATATAATCTAACCCCTCAAAGTGAAAAAACAACAAAAACTTCAGTTTATTCTCAATCAGATTCAGCCACACTTAATGCTATGACCCTAAAATTGGAATTATTCCCCTCAATTCTTAGTTAACTTCTTTAACACTAATAGAAATAATCTTACTTGAAATTAAATACATCATGTTTGTAGGGCATTAGCAGGCTTTTAAAGCTATTGAAAAGTCAGTTATATCATATGAATCTGGAGATTGTAATGAATCTGTTGAAATATGTTAAGCTAGCTCACTGGGAAATTAGCTAAATATCGCTCCAAAGTTGACTGACTTTACCGCAAGGTAATATTTATAAATATAAAGTCATATGAAATGATGCTGAGTAATTCACTTATAATTTTACTGTAAATTTTGAAATTTTGAAAGAAAGTTGGTAAAAGCTATTTTACCCCAGATTGCTTCCTTTGTTTCTTTTTTCTTTATTTCCTTTTTTCAATACCCTGACGTTTTTTGTGGGGGAGCCATGGTGCTGCAACCTGCAACATCACTCACTCTCAGGCTTGACTGATCAATCAAGGGCGCAGGGCGGACTAAACCATTTTGTGCATTTAGCAGGGGTGAGAGGGGCCTCTGAGAGAGACTCCACATTTTTTCCGAAAAGGAATTCTGAATGTTTCTTTATTTATTAAGACAATTTTAGTTAACTTATTGTGAAAAAAAATGAAGCAGTAGTCAGTCCCACTTTTCCCCCACTACAACGCCCCTGACTGCCAATGGTGGTGAATGAACATGAACTTTCCAAGACAGGCTTCTCTCTTTCTCACTAACAATCCGCAGTTGTTGACCTCAGGGCCCTGGTGGTGTACAGGTCATGGAGAGATGGCAGGTGGCAGCCGATCAGCCTCTCTGCAGCATGGATAAAACCTGTTCTTGTCCCTCACCGTGGCTGCAGTGTACCAGACTGTGATGGAGGAGGTGAGGATGGGCTCAGTGATGGCGGTGTAGAAGTGACTTTCTTCAGCTGCCACAGGAAGTACATCCTCTGCTGTGCTTTCTTGATGAGGGAGCCGATGTTCAGCTCCCACTTGAGGTCGTGGATGATGATGGTCCCGAGGAGGCGGAATGACTCCACAGTGGAAACTGGGGAGTCACAGAGGGTCACGGGGGTGGGGGCGGCAGTGGTCCTTCTGAAATCCACTACCATCTCCACTGCCTTCACAGCATTGAGCTCTAGGTTGTTCAGAAAGTGGAAACGCTTCGCGTATATGTGTGTCATGGTATAGCTGATAACTAAGCAAAAACATCTACCTGTAGCAGACTGTGTAGGAAAAACACCTGCTGCAGTGCATCAATTAAGGTAAGGTAAGGGATGGTAGACTTATTGGTCATTTTTTAAACAAAGTTTAAAAAGCAAAATTTCATTTGTCCTTGATCCTGCTACATCTTTGAGTTGAAAGTTGAGTTGATTAGAATTACAGCACAAGAATAAACAGAGTATTGACAACAGAAGTTCAATATGCTCGGACGTCACGTGACTCATAGAGGCTTTGAATAGTTCCCAAAAGTCTCTGGCGGGCCATTTGGATACATTATACCGAGAGAAACAACTCCAATTTTAACTAAATAACAGTCAATAACTGCATTGATTTACAATGTACACGGAGCGCACCGGAGATTCACACATTTCAGCAGCTCAAGAGCCAAAGGCAATAGAAAAAAGTGATTGAGTGCTAAATAGAGCGGTGAAGTAATGAGTCCTAAAACGCGGAAGTCTGTTAGCCTTTTAGCACTTATGGTTCCCTCATCTAAAGGTCTAT
Source organism: Plectropomus leopardus (assembly GCF_026936395.1). Taxonomy (NCBI): domain Eukaryota; kingdom Metazoa; phylum Chordata; class Actinopteri; order Perciformes; family Serranidae; genus Plectropomus; species Plectropomus leopardus. Next base: position 3,222,420 of record NC_142186.1, read on the forward strand.
GGATTTTTTGAGTGGGTTTTCGGTAAAATGCCCTGAATAAGGTCTGTAGTTAACACACACTTAACATATTTAGACGTTTTGTTCTGCAACATAAAAATAAGAATATAAAATACGTCCGATACGTACGATTTGAGGATGAGGAAAGGATGCACCATGATTAAACAGTAATACATGCCCAACAATATGAGGAATTATTTATCCATATTGGTCAGCTAATTTCAGCACAATGTCTAACTTACTTACTGGGTAGAAAGAGCAGCACTAAGCAGCAAGCAGCAATGAACTAGCTATATAAGTTACTGGTTTGACATTCAGATGATTCAGAAACATTCTTCAATTCTTAGCAGCTATCCTATCCTCCTCTATCGTTGATGATAAACAACAGAGGCGCTGAGTTTATGATTATTTCTCTCTGTATTTGTTCATTTGTTATTTTCAAGGCACAACATGAGAAAAGCACACTAAGGGGCACAGCAAATTATCATCGTTTTTATTTTTTGTTATTGTTTTTTTTTTGTGCGACCAGCAGCGCCCCTCCAGTGTGTGGCGCTCTAGGCGACCGTCTATATCACCAATGCCAGCCCTGCAAACACCAACCAACTTACCCACCTTCTATATGACTCTAATTTAGACTTTCTCTGTCTAACTGAAACGTGGCTGAAAAAGACAACTCCAGCGAGTGTATTTATGGTACCTGGATATCAATGTGAAAGACAATATAAAATGTGAATGTTGGGTTTTCAAAGCGGGTAACACATTAGAACACATTAGAATAAAAATAACCTCGTCCCAACTAATGTCATTTAACTTATTAGGTGTGTATAGACCTCCCTCTGCAGACGACACTTTCTACGATGAGCTTGCTGAAGTTTTGAAAGAGTGCTATACCAATAAAGATTAATTCTCATGGGCGATTTTAATGTGAATTGGGAGGATAAATCTAGGAGGAAAAAAATAAAAATGATCACAGATACATTTCACCTATATCAATTAATTAAAGGCCCGAAAAGGATAGTGAAACACTCAAGCGCACAAATTGACCTGATATTTACCAACAAGCCAGAGGGAATTATCAAAACTCTTAATGTAATTTAATCACTGGTCTCTCAGATCATAACTTTACCTTGTTTGCAAGAAAATTAACAAAAAAATGATTTAGGAACACAACTAAGACGAGGACCCTTCAGTGCATCCCAAGAGCCAAACAGGCAGAATATCAGTGAAATTAACAAATTGAACTGGGATAATGCCCTGTCCTCTGATGAGCTAGACTATGGCTGTAACACCTTTGCTTGTAGAATCAACTCTGTGAAGGAAAAATTTAACATGAATGTCTAGTTAAAATCAAAAAACAAAAATAATTTACCCTGGTTCAATGTAAACTTATGGAATTTGATGAAGAGCAGACAGACATGCTTATCTACAAAGGTTTTAGGAATAAAGTTATCCATGAGTTAAGATTAGCTAAATCCCAGTTCTATCTTAATATATTAAGTAATGCAAAGGGAAACGGTAAATTGATCTGTAAAATCATTGATAATCTCACAGGAAGGGACCAAAAATGTATTTAAAACTTAAAGTACAGAGAGTGTTCATTAAAGATCATCATGCTGTTGCTTCTGTCTTTAATAACTGTTTTCTTGAGTCTGTACATGAACTAGTAAAAAAAAATCACAAAAAGGGATCTGGATATTGCTTCTGTAGAAACTACAAGTGAAGTATTTGAGCTGTTAGACACTAATGAAACTAGAGTGAGTACAACTATTAGCTCTTTAAAAAGCTCATAAAGTAAAGATGCTTTTACTCTTGACACCATGTTTGTAAAACCTCACAGACATTTAATTCCTCCCATTACTCATGTAATTAATTTGTCTTCAAAACAAAGTTTCTTCCCTGATGACTGGAAACGTGATGCTGTGACACCTATTTTTAAATATGGAGACCGCCTTGACGCCAGTAACTACAGGCCAATAAGTGTCCTGCCAGTTCTCTCCAAAGTTGTGGAAAAAGTTGTGATTGATTTATACAGATGGTGGGCCATTCTGGTAGATATTTGTCGCTGACAAAATGACCAACTCTGCATTTAACTCTATTTATACTGGTGGGCCATTCTGCTAGACGTTTGTACCTATCTCAGTGATCTACTCTGTATTTAACTCAATTTATACAAACCGTCTGTGATTCTACAAGACAATTGTACCTATCAGAATGACCTACTCTGTATTTAACTGTATTATACAGATGGTGGGCAATTCTGATAGACATTTGTACCTATCAGAATGACCTACTGCACATATAACTCTATTTACACAGGTGGTAGGCCATTCTGCTGGACATTTGTACTTATCAGAATGACCTACTCTGTATTTAACTTGATATATACAGATGGTGGGCAATTCTGATAGACATTTGTACCTAACAGATTGACCTACTCTGCATTTAACTCTATTTTTTACAGGTTTTAGGCCATTCTGATAGATATTTGTCCCTGTCAAAATGACCAAATCATCACTAAACCCTGTTTAGAGAGGTGGTACGCCATTCTGATAGACATTTGTACCTATCAGAATAACCTACTAGATATATAACTCTATTTATACAGGTCTCAGGCCATTCTGATAGATATTTATCCCTGAAAATATGACCTACTCTGCATTTAACTCTATTTATACAGGTGGTAGGTCATTCTGATAGACATTTGTACCTATCAGAATGACCTAGTCTGCATTTTACTTTATTTTTACAGGTGGTTGACCATTCAGGTAGATATTTGTCGCTGGCAAAATGACCAACTCATCATTTAACTCTATTTATACAGGTCACAGGCCATTCCGATTGATACTTGTCCTTGACAATATTACATACTCTGCATTTAACTGTATTTATACAGGTGGTAAGCCATTCTGATAGACATGGATAGACATGGGCGTGGCTTCCGGGTGCTGGAGCTTGGTGCACTCTTCCTCACCTGTGCCTCATTGTCAATCACCTCCCCTACAGCTTATAAGCTCCTGCTTCACTCTTCACAGGCGCCAGACTGTTACATACCTTACCAGGGGTAGACTGGCCGTCTCTTTGGAGATCTTTTCTAGTGTTTCATGCTTTATTGGATTGTGATTTTTTTGTGCTCTCCTCAGTGCCTACCCTCGTCAAGCTCCAGTGCCTCGCCGCCCAGCCCTTCGCCTCAAGCTCAGCCATTCGACAACCAAACCACCACGGATCAACTCCACTCTGTGCGCACGCTTCTCCTTGCCTCACCTCTGCCATCAGCCACACCAGCCTCACCTGCCTGCACGCTCCCCGGCTCCCATCCCCCAACTCCACTCCCAACCTCCCTCCACTCATTTCATCATTAAATCACATCTTAGATGTTCAGCTCCTTGCAGGTTGACTTGACTGATTTCTAAACTGGGCAAAAAAGTCCTTTAAGAAGTTAATTATGCTTAAAGTTGAAGATTCTGAGTTTTTGTCGAATGGCATTCTCATGGTGGCGTGGCGAATGTCGATGTGTTGACATGACATCAAAAACTGTTTTAACATTACCCCAGAAAGTCAGATATTAATAAAATTTCACACATTTGATGAAAGTCCTGAAGAAAGGCCTGAAGGTTTCTGCAGTACAATTTTGAATCATAGTTATAGCGCCAAATACTGTTCACATGAAGTTAATTTTTTAAACTTTGATTTTTTTCCTGGTTAATCCAATTGAACTCAGATTTACTAAGTATAGTCTTAAGACTTTGATGAATCTTAGAAATTAAGCTTTTGAGTTTTCATTAAATGCTGCTGCCACTTTATTCACCATAAAACAGAAGCTCTTTTCAAGGGACAAAAGATGCACAAAAACTCACAAAACTTGGCACATACATCAGCAGTCCTAAAATGTTATATCTGATATGATTTTTTTTTTTTTTTTGCTTTGATGTGCCAAGGCTCTGTAGCACCCCCTAGAAAATTCCAAAGAAGTAGCCCCTGCAGCATGTTTCACCTAGAGATACGAAACATGTGTAACAAAACTGCTAAATTGCGAAGCATTTTAAATTTCATCGAACGGTGTAGCTGTAGTGGCAAATTTTGATATTTCAAAATCACACAGGAAGCTGATCTTATTTGACTTTGCATTGTCCAATCTGCCTCAAACTTTAAATGCTGCATGAGTGTTCAGGCCTGATGACCTGTACATGTCAGTATTTGATTATACTTATAGCACTATCAACTGACAACAGGAAAATGGCCTAAAATTAATCAAGACCAGATTGAGTATGCGTAAAGACAAAACGTATACTCTGATCAAAGAATATCCTATCCCATTATCATTTTATTAACATCAGCCACACAAATCTGTTAAATGATATGGGAAGAAGGAAAAGAAAACATCAAGCTGCTGTCAATTCTCACACAGCTCACAAGCAGCCCAGCAAGTCATGCAGGATGGCTCCTCCCCTTTTTGACACTTCTGTCACACATACACCACCTGAAGAAAAGCAACTTGACACATCTACAGCGCCACCATCACAGGAAATACTATTTTATTTTATTCATATACTATTTTACTGCTGCATGCAGTGTTTCCCTTTCACAGAAACACACTGCATCAGCCACTGTCCCTCCAGCACACCTGACGTGTGTGGAGGTGCGAGGGCCATTCATTGCTGCTTGCAGCATTAATTAGGACGCGAGAACGGACTGCAGGTCAGTCAGCGAAGGCCCTCTTGAAACTGATGGAATTATCATTATTTTTATTTTTATTTTTTTCTCTCAAATGAATCGGCTTTTTGGGGACTTTGTCATACTCAAAAACCCATTAAACTTTGTAGACTTATCAGGTCTGGTGAAAAATTTGATACTATAATGGTCTCGTGCACACGTGGGAGGAAATGTTTCAATTGTGTACTCCCTACTAACTGTCAACGAAGCAGCCCCCGCAGCACGTTTTACCTAGAGCTGTGAAACTTTGGAGGCATATGTAACACTCTAAGACCTACAAAAAAGTCTCCTGGAACCATAGCGTAAAGCCATCAGGAAGTCAGTCATTTTTAATTGAATGTGAAATTTTAGTTCATTTTTGGCCATTCCTGGGGTTCTTCTTTTTTGAGCTCCTCCTAGAGATTTCATTCGATTGACTTCAAATTTTATGGTTACCATCACAAGACCTTGACACCAAAAGTTATCAGGACAATTATCCTTTGTTTTTCATTACATTTACATGGTTTGGTCTAGAGATGATGTACACCAAGATGAAGCTGAAATTCGGTGTCCTCCTGCCCCACCTAGTGGCCACAGGAAGTACTACACCACATCAAATAGCTCACTCTCAGGTTCAAACTCTCTGCATGCATTAACTAATTTTCACTGAAGTGAATGACCATGTCAGTCAGAGTTGTACCAGTACCCCTGATATGCATGGAGGTGCGAGGGCCCGTGCATCGCTGCTGGCAGCTTTACTTATCTCATGTATTTTGAAATGCTGGAATCATGAAGCAAGGAAGTGTTGAGATGGTAGATGAGTCACAAATATGTCGACTTTTTCCCGGAGGCCGTATGAAACCGTGTAAACTTTGAGCGAACTCTGAGTCATTTTGTCCTCATTATGTTTCTTTTACCTAAACCTGACCATAGTAACTTTACTTGCCTAAACCTAACTGCCATAATTTTACCTTAATTATGCAAATGTACATTCCTGGATTTATACAGATTATAAAATATGATAAAAAATGGGGGTGAAATGTCCATAAAACTATGTTTATATTCATTTGTTTTAGGTTTTTTACTACTATTTTTTGATATTTTTGAGCAATGCTAATTTTCTTGTAGCCCTTATGTTATTTCTTTTAAAGAAATCAAGGCAATTTGCTCAGGTATCAAAGAGTTAAATTGTTTCAGCAATATATGAGTTTGGTATTTAATAACAGACTAGATTTCTCTCTTTTTTTCTTCTTTTTTTACAGTGTTGCACGCTGCAAAACCTGCAGTACACTTCACTATCCATCCCCTTTTTATTGCCTAACAGCTACAGAGTGAAGGGGAAATTGGCGGTTTTATAGTGTTAACCAGGTAGATAGTGTAAACTGACATAGTTTATACAAAGAGAGGGCTTGCAAGGGGGGAAAAAAGAAGATGCATGACTGCTTACGCACAATGCTTTAGACAAGATAATGATGACAATTAGTGGCTGAAGTCTTTCCAGGCAAACACAAGTATAAATGATTAAACATCTTGTGTAGATTCACACTTAACACTCTATCCTCTCATTTCCACTCTGCTGAGTCTTGTGGAGGATCACCCCCACCCCCAGCCCCAGTGCTCCGGTGGCCCCATAGGGCAGGCTGGTGGTCCTCGGCCGGTGTTTGTGAAAGGGCCCCAAGCTGCCCCGCACCGTGGCAAATGAGGCGCGTGACTCATCAGACCAAACACGGGATTAGCTGGTAATGATCTGGCAAATGGTTTTGAAATAATAATTATCTGTCCCTCTGCTGGCTGGGATGGAGTGACAAAGGGGTGGAGTGACAAAATGGACAGAGAAAAAGAGGTAGAACACAAGAAAATGATGGCGGTGGAATACAGTGTCACAGAAACTAACAAACATGACACTTTTTGATGCACTCATCCCGTCACTGGCAGAGCATTTAGTTCCAATGCTTCTTTGTTGTTTTGTTTTTTTTTTAAAAAAAGACTTCACATGGTAAAAAGGAGCATGCTTTAAACTGCATTTGAAAGACTTTTCAAAGGACACGACACAAAAAGCAATGTACGAAAAAACAGCACACATTAGTGTCCTTTATAAATAACTATTTTTTGTCTTTATGATGTGTATGTCTTTTTGGGCCACTTAGTTGTATCGTTTAGACTTATTGATATCTTGAACTGGATGTGTGCTGCAGCTTTATATGACCCTATTTGTCCTACTGGGACACTTTGTACAATTCTTCATAGTTTTTCTGGTTTTGGTGAATCTGTACTGCATTCCAGTTCTATCTTCTCTATAGTGTCCAACAGCATACACATCAGGAGTGTGAATCCTAAAAACACCTTTGTAGTTTGATGTTAGATGTGTCTTAGTGGGAATCTAAGTCTAAGAGAGAAACCATTCTTTTGTCTCTTTATATATTATGTGTGTATGTTTTTGGCCACTATGTGGTGCCGTTAAGGCTGTAATTTGATATCTTGTACTAAATGCACTTTTTAGCTTTATACCAATGGATTTGTTTACTCTATAGGGATACATTCCATGTAGGAGTTAAGGCAGAGCATGATTCCTCCATTCCTATTTTCCTATATTCCTATCTGCAGTGACCAAAAACATACACATCAGAGGTTTTCAAATATGACCTTGCTTTAGTATTTATTTGAATTTAATGTATGGTCTATGTGGTTGCACCCCCCACCTTGCCCAGAAGTAAAAGCATCTAAAAAGGACATTAATGTGTGCTGACAGTCTTTTTTTTTTTTTTTAAAAAAAAAAAAAAGACTTAAAATGTACTCTTCTATGTGTCTGCAGTGTCTTACAGTAAAGGGACATAACTCTGAGTCTGCTCATTTGTCCTCATGGAATAAAACTAAAACAATGAAAAGTCGCAACACCTAAAACATGTTCAGGACTGTTGAAGCAATATCGTTGATCTTTGCTGCCATCTGAAGGAGGCTGCTGAGAACAACATGTTGAACTGCATGCTGCTGTTAACCCTTTAAAATCCAAGCAACTGGTTGTCTCCCAAAAACACTGGAATAGGGTGATCAGTAACTTGACAAGAAAGAAACCAAAAATAAGCAAAAAATCGCCTTTTTCCCATGTTTTTGAAAGAAAAGTTTAAATACTTCTGAAAGGTATTTGATTGCAGCACAAAAAAGTGATGTTGATCCAGGTTTCAAGAGGTAAATGTAAACCTTATTATTTTGTCAGGACTGTGTGTGATGATAGCAGCATAGAACTGATATTATTTCAGCTTTATTTCTGCCAGGTCAACTCAAAACTGCTGTCAGAAAAGGGTCCAATAGAACCATTCAGCCTATCAGAACTACACAACAGCTCTGCTGAATCGTCACTAGCTGCACATGGACTTTTATTTTGAAGTCCTTGAATCCTCTTAGCAGATAAGCCTTTCAAAAGCAAACGCTGTAGTTGCCCTGATGAAAGTCTGAGGAATACTGTATAAGGATAGGCTGCAGATAAATATAACACACAAGCAGCGGGAGATATTATGTTTTCACAATGTCAGATGGAAATCAGAGAGATTCAGAAGAGGATGACGATGATGACAGTGAAAGTGGGTCAAGCAGAGGAGGAAATGGTTCATTTTTCACCAATATATTCAATAATTTGATTTCAGGTGGGTTGTTGGCCTTTCTTATATCAATTTAAATTGAAATCACCGGAGCAATTAATACTGTTTATTAGGACTATGTTCCATTGAGGCCAGAGCATGCAAAATCATCCACTGGAGCCTGCTTACACACTGGAAAATGGGCCCAATGCATTCATTATTAATGTTAATATACCCGTGTTACTCCTGCTGTGCATGTCAAAATATCTGTGTTATTCAAAAAAACCCCAAACATTTCCCTCAAGAAACTCACATTACTGTGTTGTTTCCGAGGCATTTTTAAATGCTGGCTTCGTTTGCAATCTGTAATAAGAACAGTAGAGGGCAAAAGAGGACCGTCGCAATATGATGACGCAATTTGTTGACGTCGTTACTGAATTTCTGCGACAATTGATGTAGTCTTTACGTGGTAGGGGAACTAAGAAGGAAGGAGTCAGCTCGCAATTTATTACTACAGCGAGCAACGAATGAATATGCTTGTTATTTATTTTATAAGCACGGCAAATATCACCATTAACCGACGATATGTTGCTTGTTATAATTAGCTCGTAAGGCAGTCAGCGCGTAATGTCTTCTTAGTCTAGCCCAGCGTAGCTTAGCTTAGCCTGTTAGCTAAGCAGCATTGCTTAACTCTGTTTCAAACGAGATGCGTGACAAGAAAGGAGGAACTTGTAAAGCTAACATCTGACAGCAGGGCGTTACTGTCATTCATGTGCCGTTGTGGTCAATTTAACTAGGTTTTCTTCGAAACTGGGGCTGTTTCCGAAGCGTTCACAACATGCTGAACATTCCGACCCAGTCCTTCCCGGCGCCCTGCTCCCAGCAGCGGGTCACCCCGTCCGGCAGGAACAAGGTAAGACATCACTCCAACCACTACAGGTAAAAAAAACAACAACAAAAAAAACAACAAAAAACACTTCACTTCTCTAGAAACAACAGACCAAATGCTTTTCCAAAAGCTAACAGTTTAAAGTTTATTTATAAATCCTTCACAGGCACAATTTAACATAATATTTCATTACTTAACATTGTATATATTATATATATTCTTATTGTTATTCTTGCTAATTTATACCTCTGTTTTTCATTGTAGCATTGTACATCCAATATTTTAATTAACATACTAGATTTAGTCATTGCATATTAGCATATTATTTGTGTGTAATGTTTTACACACATATTACACATTATCCATATTCATATATAATATTTATATCTACCTACCTATCTATCTATCTATCTATCTATATATATATATATATATATATATCCTTATCCATATTATAAAAACATATTCAATATTATATATTCACATATTAGTGCTAATTGTCTACTTCTGTACTCTTACATTTATATTTTTACACACTTACATAATCAGCATATTAGTCATACTTTATTTTTAAATATTTACATCACTGCATTATATTTTTATATTTATATTGTTTTATACTTGAATTTATTTCTACTTGCGACAATTCTCTATGCTGGCATCAGAGCGAATTGTGACAAACCACAATTTCCCACCAGTATCAGTTATGATTTAGTTTTTATCAGTTAGTATTTTTTATTATGATAATCATACACGTTATCAACAGTATAGCATTCATTTCAAATAATAGCAACAATAATAGTAATTTTACTTTTTCCTCAATTGCTTCTTGATTAATTTATTGAAGCAATACCATCTCTAAACTTTAGGTGCATTTGTCAAAACAGATAATATGGTAGCACAAACCATAGCTCACCTGCAAAAGGTTGTACTCACCCAAAACATTTAACATATTAAACAAAGTTATTATCTAATACAAAGTCAGTACCCCAAAAATAAAAGATAAAAATTCTTTAGCATTTTGTAAACAATGGTTTTAAAATGTTCAGCCTGGGGCAATGGACCCTGGAAAAGTATTTTATATCCACATTTCTAACTTGTCGTTTTTTTTTTCATTGGCACTGAACGTTTTCTGCACTAGAATGTTGTTTTTGCCTAGCAAACCAAATGCTAATGTGTGCCAATTTCAGCAGTAAGTTTTGCATTTCATGTTGTGCTTATACTTCCATTGAAATTGCCACTGTATTTTATTGAGGCAAAGTAACTGACTGAAAGAAATATACTTATAATATGATAATTTTATTATTAATTTTTAATTTAAAAATAATGAGAATTTTCAGCACATTTTTGGCCATTTTCTTGTTGTTTTTTTTCCACATTTAAGTATTATTATTATTATTATTTATTTTGCTTGTTTTGTGGTAATATTCTTATAACTTTCAAAAAAGAATTCTTGCTTACTTTGGGCCATGTCCTGTGAAGTTGCTCATTACCTTCTCCCCATGTTTTTGAAATAAATCAACAGCATTTGCCCAGGTTTCAAAGGGTTACGCAAACTTGAAACAGTTTTTATTCAAAAGTGTATGTGTAAAACCTATCCCTTTTGAATATAACTAATATAGAGGCAAAATTCTCTGTCAAGTTATGTCCAATATTGCTGCAACCCTACCTACACCACAATAAACAGACAGCTTATACAGGACAATAAAATACAAAAAAATAATTTATGTGTAATACTGTAACACAGTAAAGCTAAAATGCTACCGTGAGGACTACACCTCACTGGACGTCCTGTCCACAAATTTTTACAACATCACACCTTATAAATTTTTCCTTTGTGATGCAATGGGGGTAAAATCCCCTTGCATGTCTTCCTGCAATGTTCAGCTGTGATGTCATCGCAAACAGCACCCATTGCAGCAAGCAGAGATATGTTGTCACGAGACAATTGATCACACCCTCATCCTCCATGCAGAAAAACATCTATTGAATTCAGGTGTCAAGAACACCATCAACATTAGATGACTGCAAACTATTCTCTGATGATATATGCAGGGTGAAACGTTCCATCCCCCCCACAGTCACTGCAGTTGGACTTCCCTGAACTGTCATTCTCAGGGCTCTCTGTAGAGGGTGTCCACGAGTTTTTGGTGGTTGATTTGGCCAGTAGTGAGTAAATGTGTACCCACACCATACTCTTTCATTGCAGCATACATAGTGATATGGCACATCCACTGTGGTGCGGTGGCCTATTAGATTTTGGCCACCACTTCTTCCTTTGGCTAGATTGAAACCAGCCTCATCCACAAACACAAGGGTGTGAGGGATTACACTTCCTGCTAGCTCCATTGTCCTTTTATTTCTTTTAAGTTTACCTTTTTTAAATTAATTTAATTTAATTTATTTAATTATTTTTTACATTTATTTTATTTCCTTGTATTTGTGGTTTAATTGCTTCTGTTGTTGTTGTTTTTGGTCTATATCTCCAGCAGGGGCTGGCTCAATTTGCGGCAGCGGCACCTAACTGCGGCACCTCGTGTGGCACCCCCAGATGCCGCAGCTAGGTGCCGCTAGCAGTCGCAGCAGATGCCACTGGTTGCCGAGACGTGCCGGGAGGTGCCAGGAGGTGCCGGGAGGTGCCAGTGCTTGTGCTGCGGTTTGGCGGAGGTGCCAGGAGGTGCCAGTGCTTGTGCCACTGCTTGCCAGGAGGTGCCGCGAGGTGCCAGTGCGTGTGCCGCGGTTTGGCGGTTTTTAATATAGCCTACTCACAAAATTAATATATTACAAGGTGACAAAATTATCTGCAGCAGCGGAAAAATCCGCCGAAAAGGGGACATGAGGATGATATCAGCTTCCTCTCATCTCACTGTCTCTCCGCTGTGTGTGTATTCACAGGCTGTCAGCGCGCGCACACACACACACACGCGTTGTCAGATTTCAGCACGGCCACGAGCGGTAAGCAGCTGCGTTTTCTCAGTCACAACGAGCACAGAAGTGAGTCCACGTCCCCTGTATGTGACAGCCTGAAGACAAGTGACCGGTGTTTGACAGACCCTACGTAAAGCCCCGCACCAGGCTGTAGTTCTGCACTACTTTGTTTCATTTAATCACATTTTTTACAAAGGCAGCTTTCTTATTTTCCACTATAGCTTCCTGCAGCTGACAAAGAGAAAGTTAATGCTGTGTAATGCATCTGTATTTCAGAGCTTTTAAAAAGTCTAGTGCTGCCCTGCCTGTGAGAGTTTTTGCAAACGGAAATAGGAGACTGTTGTTGTAGAGTAGAGTGGAGAGGAGTGAGAGAAATGAGAGGAGCGGAGGTGCTAAACACAGGAGCTGACTGGTGCCGCAAGACACAGTTTGAGGGGGCACTAAAACTTCCTGCTGTCCTTTCCATGGATGAAGAGGAGAAAAAGGAACTGCTTGCGGCACCTCGTGGCAATCAGTGGCACAAGCACTGGCACCTCCCGGCACCTCCTGGCACCTCCCGGCACCTCTCGGCAACCAGTGGCATCTGCTGCGACTGCTGCGACTGCTAGCGGCACCTAGCTGCGGCATCTGGGAGTGCCACAAGAGGTGCCACAGTTAGGTGCCGCTGCCGCAAATTGAGCTTGCAGTCTCTCCTATATCTATCTATTATTTCATATGGGCATTTTATGTCCTGCTTCTTGCATTATTTGTCCTCTGGTTTTAATTTTATCCTAACTACCCTAGTTTTGTCTTGCTTGTGTTCACTATAATAATAATAATAATAATAATAATAATACTTATTATTATTATTATTATTATTATTATTATTATTATTATTATTATTATTATTATTATTATTATTATATCAAATCAGTTTTACTGTAGAATCATATTGGTCTGGTGTTTTTCTCCACGAGTGGTGGGAAAAAAATTGATACAGCATCATGATATTTTGCATGGCGATATTTTATCGATACATTAACACCAAGTATTTATTTTTGTTACATATATTAATTTTGCAGATACAAATTAAATGTCTGGCAGCGTATTAGATTAATAAAATCATTTGTTTTTTCAGTCATCTAGATACATGATGCTGCAATAAAAGCTTAATCCAACAACATAAAAAAACAGATGTTCACAAAGTTTTTGTTTAATTTACAGTTGAAATAGGTAGTAAATCCCAATATCATAATAAGTAGCTCATTGCAAAACATTTAAAATCGCAATAATATTGTATCATGACCTAAGTTTTGTGATAATATCATATTGGGGGGGGGTCTGGTGAATAAGGCCATAATGAAGGAAAACCTGTAACACTGTAAACACAGTACAGCAAGCATAAACCTAGCTTAGTACTGTGTCACCACACAGACTCAACATGACATTGCAGTATCTTTAATTTGGTCTGATGTGCCTTCACACATCTCAGGAAGAGAAAAAATAATAACACGGTTCTCCTCTGTTCCATGACTCTCCTTTGTCTATTCAAGGTGGCCTTGAAGCCCGGCCACAGTCTAATGGACTGGATTCGGTTTGCCAAGAGCGGCAAAGACCTGACAGGGCTCAGAGGACGACTGATTGAAGTTACCCAGGAAGAGCTGCAGAAACACAACAAAAGAGATGACTGCTGGACGTGCATACGGGGTGAGCCTGCGTGGTGGTCTGACATGGATCTGGGGGCTACTTCATAGTTAAGGGAAACACAGGAATAAAGTCATTTGCATGTTAGTTGTAGTATTAAGCAAGTTAGAGAATTCTTGCAGTAATGGTCTATGTAATGGTCTGCTTTACTAGCACTGACACTGTTTACGGGGCTCAGTGATCTTTAGATACAGATGTCACACCCTAAATTGACAGTTATGTGGGTTTTTCAACTTTTATGTGATTGGCGCAAACCCCCCCTCCAATAAAAAAACATTTCATTTCTATGTATTTTTTATTTCATCATTATTCATCATATTAGTGTGTGTGCTGTTATTACTTTCTGTCAGCAGAGGACACTGGCATAGGATGTTATATAGCTCTGTGTGTTTTCAGGTATGGTTTACAATGTGACCCCCTACATGGACTACCACCCTGGTGGAGAGGACGAGCTGATGAAGGCAGCTGGGATCGATGGCACTGACCTGTTTGACCAGGTATGGAAGGGGATGGAGCCAGTGGAGTTCTGTCATTTTCGTGTAATTTTTTTAACCTCAAGGGATAAATGGTAATGATGCAGTTCTGCATTTTAGAATCTTCTGGTTTCATGTTGACCTTTTACAAAATACATTTTATACAGAATTTGCTACTGTTGAAAGACTGATTCCTGCTTGCTCTTTGTAACCTTTTGAGGCCAAACTAAAGGAGCAGTGAATGTAACTTGTCCTGAAAAAGCTCAGCAGTTGTAAAAACAAGCCTAAAGACCTTGGGACTTGAAAAGACTTGAAAATAATTTGTATTGGCAGCCTTGTGAGTGCTGCAGGGTTATGGGTGACTTCCTGGGTTTACATGTGTTCCCATGATGACATGCATGTGTTTGTGCACAGGTCCATCGCTGGGTGAACTATGAGTCCATGCTAAAAGAGTGCCTGGTGGGCAGGATGGCCACTAAGGCCACCACAGCTATTAAAGGTAAAACTCTCAGTGCCCCATTCTCATTGATGAAGTTACTGTAGGCTCTCTTTCTTTAATTAAACAAATGGGGCAAGTTTAATATCAATATATTGCAATATTTTCAGTGTGATGTATGTATAGTGATGTATTGTGGCTCATCTGACAGTTGCAGTCGGAGGTACTGTACACATCAAAGGCAACAAAAATCTCACTTATGTATACACCACACTGTAGCTGCATGATATAGGTAACTAACTTGCCTATATATAAAAAATATGCCAAATTTAGGGATGTATGATATTGGATTTGTTGCCGATAACCTATGCGCAAATATATAAACGACTCATTTTGCCAATAACAGATACCGATATCAGCTCATCCACTTTTTAATTTTGGTGATCAAGTCTCCTCTATGGAAGAATCAACATCATATTCTGCATAGTCTTATTATGATGACCCACCAGCAGATGGTGACATATAATACAGTGCTTTTTAATGCATGTAATATCAATTCATTGTGCAAAACAAGAAAAATGTGTCACGTGTTCATGTAAACAAAGTCCCTCTTGTCCCAAAAGTAGAACTGATCAGTGTCACTCTGAGAGCTTGTAACAAGTTTGTTTCCTTCTCTCAGACACTCGATAAGTATTAGCTCTGATGCTGCTCTGACATGCTGTACACGTAAATATGAGTAATGAAGGGTGAAAAGGGACTTTAAAAAACACACAACTAACTGTTGTGTTTTTGGCAGTTGTTTAATGTGAAGTATTAACAGGAGTGAAACCCAGTGGTTGCATGGAAATCTATCTGAAGATTTATAATATGTAACAGAAGTGGTTTGCATATAGTTCTGTTTTATTTTTTTCAGCTATCATCCCACCTTCACCACCAACTAGCCTCGCCCCGCCTACATCAGTGGCTCCTCCCCCAGACAAAGATGCTCGACCACGGTATGAAAGAACATAACACATCTTAAAAACATATATAAGACAGGTCTCGAAGTTAAACACATTTGTACAAACTCAGTGACATTATTATTGTCTGCTGTCTGTTGTTTGTGTAGATTCGACTGGTTCCAAACCGATGGGACTGTTCATCTGGTCATTTATGCTAAAAGAAAGGTAACAATTCGTCAACCATACACACTTCCACAAGGCATCATATAAGTCACTAAGCTCTGTTAGCATACTGTGCAAACTGCAGTGGAAAATGCAAGTAGGCAGTAATGCCCCCCTTTTAACTTCACCTTTGGCCACAAACCATGTGAGAGTTTGGAGAGCTTAGGGGACAATGATTGAGCTGCCGTCTCATCATCGCACAGAGTTTCAGTCAGAATTTCTAAAGAAAGCTTTGAGTCTGTAACCACTACTCAGCAGTCTATTTTAATAAATGTTTGAACACTGAAGTTGTCGCCTGGCCAAAGAGTTGCCTGGATCAGTGTTTGAAGATGAAATATAGATGCAGATTATTTCTTCTGTCAGATCGCCAGCTCAGGCTGCACCGTCGTTGACCTGAAGGCGGGTGTATTACGGCTGGAAGTGCTGCTGGGGAAAATGTCCTACATGATACATTTAAGTGAGTACAGACATGACTTTGTATGTTTAAATATTTAAATATGCTGTCTTCTGCTAAAAAATTTAATCCTTTGAACTTGAGCAAAATGCCTTGATTTCTTTCCAAAATTCAGGGAAGACGTCAAAAGTTTCATGTTACAAGAAAATTGCCCTGAAATTTAGCAAAAAAAAAAAAAGACCAGAAAAAATGAAAGAAAAAAACAAACAAACAGCCCAACAATAAAAAAAATGATAAATAAATGTATAGACAAAATAGTTAAGAATGATATTTTAATAATAACAATTAGAAATATGGTTTTCTGGACATTTCTAACACCCCCCCCCCCCTTAAAAAATGTTTTAAGTCTTTTTCTTTTCCTTATTTCCTGCAATTTACAGAACGTCTCTTGCCAAGTTGCTCATTGCCTTTTTCGGCATGTTTTCAAATGAAATCAAATTTGCTCATGTTTTTAGAGGTTTAAATGCACATGAGAAATTGAGAAAGACTCTTTGTTTCAGTGTCTGTTTTCCTGAAATACAGATGCTGAACCCAGAGATGAGCTGAACTTTCTTAGAATGTTGCATTATGTATAGTACGCTATTAGACAAGATGCTGACACCAAAGTACCAACCATGATTTGCATGCAAGATTAGACATGGATACACTGTATACAGTATCGTGCTGATTTGCTCATGACTGTGGTTATAAAATCAGTTGCATTTCCATTCTCTTTCAGGTCTCGCTGATGAAGTTGAGGAACACGTTGCTGGTAAGACAACAGCTTGATTCAATAACAGAAGAAAAGGTGTAGATACATTTGTAAAGTGTGTGTTACTGCCACGTTCTTATTTTTAAACGGTCATTTCTTCAACAGTCCACACTGCCTTCTCAGTGGGAAAGATCCAGGTCAGCATACGCAAACAGGCTAAAGGAAAATGGACCAGTCTTGGTCAACCACTGGAATTTCACAACACATTTCTACGCAAAAAAGACAGAGGTGAGATCCCCTTTCCCACTGGACAAAAATACACTAACACCCTCTAAAATCTGGCTTTGTTTTTAGTGGGAGAAGATACAGTTGGCATCCTTTTATGGGACAAATCCTAGTACTCACAGGTATTTATCGGCTCTAGCTCTGATCAGGAGTGATAAAAGGTTCCTGTGGTCATGGAAAACCTGGAAAAGTCATGGAATTTGACAATCTCATTTTCCTTAATCATTAGAAGTTTTTGAAAAGTCAGGTGGTTTTTTATTGTGTAATGAACATAATTGTAACTGTAATCTTCCAGAGATAACCTTCCACATAATGTAACTTCTGCTAATTTATTTTATGTAATTAGGTATTGACATAATGTAGCTCTGAGACACGTCGACTTGGGTTGCTTTGAAAGATGTGTGATGTCAAGTAAGCAAATTAAAGCCATAAACATAACCTAACCTCCGCCTTCATGACATCAAGTGTGACACACCAGTAAAAACATAAAAAAAAACAGACAGGCAGATGCACCTACTGCAAAGCCATGCACACGCCACTGGTTCACTGGCAATGGGAATGGAGTCTATCACCTATTCTTAGTGGGTTTTTCAGTGTTAAAAAAGCGTTAAAGGTGCGAGAAATTAAGTTGCAGAATCACACAAAAAATAAACAGTGGTGGTTGCTGCATTTGCAGTGAATACAAGCACATTTAGCTCATCAGGAATGCAAGAAAAGGTTAAAGCTCACAATGAGTCTACAGTGTTCTCCTTTGTCCAGCTCTCTACTATAGGGATTGTGTGTTGGTGTCAAAGACTGAAGTGAACCACAACACCCAAGTGTTCAGACTGCAGCTTCCACGTGGGTCTGTCATGCACGTGCCTGTCGGAAAACATGTCTACCTCAAAACCCTCATTCAAGGTAAGGAACCACGTAGATGCACTAAACTGTACAGAACACGCCGAGTGTCTTCTGTGTCTGCTACACTCAAAAACAGCTGTTTTTCAAACAAACTGGAATAAACTCGTGGTCACGAGGCACGAGCTGAAAGCACTTGTCCACCAAGGCGCTCAAGTAAATATTTTATAAAAATGAAAGGATTCTAAAATGTACTTAATTGTAGTTGTAGTTGATCCTTTTATTTAAAAATATATATTTTATGCAGTGATTAACACGTTGGCTTTAACACAAATATGATGAAATGATCTATGTACATTAGTTAGTTACGGTTCAGAAGTCGAGAATGTCCTGCCATACATAATATAAGCCATTTCACTGACTTATTTTTGTCCATATCCAGACACAGAGGTAGTGAGGCCATACACTCCAGTAGATCAGAACCTGGCAGCTGCCTCTGACCACTCCTCACAGGAATCAGACCTCTACCTCATGATCAAAGTTTACCCTGACGGAGTGTTCACGCCACACTTCAACAGCCTCCACATCGGTAAGTGACAGCCAGTGTGTCATGTGAGGACAGGGAGGAGGGTAATGTGACAGAGAGACTCTGAGTCAGATGTACATACATGAGCACTACGTCTCCCTAAGGGACTGTTTATTTTTTTTGGTCATTTTGGCTGTGTTCATGCAAATGGAATACATTTTGCCAAGACAGTGTGTTTTTGTTCAATTTCTTGATTTCCAGCTCAGCTCCTACAATAAGGCTAAAATACACTGTGGAAAATAAATTGTTACATTCAGACTGTTAAGTGCAAAAAATGCATCATTGAAACCCATTCAAACTGACATTTTTGATCTTACAGCCATCAAAGCATAAAAACATGTGTTGTATTATTTCTGGGTGTAATTCTGGGCTTTCGCCTTGGAATGTGTTATTTTTACCATTTTCTACCTGATGACACAATTTTTATCATATTGGGCATATGGAGAAAATGCTGTTTCAACAAAGTGCACTGTCACAATCAATGTTGCAGCTAATCACTGACATATCCCAGCCTGTGATAATTCAAAAAAAAAAAAAAACACTGCATGCAGTATTTTGAAAATATATATATTTTTTTTAATCTAAGAACATGATGGCATCATGACAAAAGCCTGGCATTAAAGGATTTAAAGGGTTAAAATTCTGAAAATAAATAAATATTTAAAATATTTCATAAGGACTGATGGTGGTTAAAAAAATGAACTCAGTAAAAGTAGAAAATAATATTAATGGATAATATTTTTATAGCTTGATTTTTAAAAGTGTATTTGTGTGCAGAGAGGTATGAGTTAAAAAAAGGATAAAAATCAATGTTGCTGCTAATCATTAACATATCCCAGGACATAATAAAAAAACAGAAAATCTACTTAGCATGTAGTATATTAAATATAATTATTTTTTGTTTGTGGTTTTTAATTTAAAAACATAGGTAACATGACAAAAACCTGGCATTTAAAGGGTTAAAATTTTGAAAATTAATGGATATTTAATATTTATTAGTAAGACTGATGTTTGTTCAAAAAGTCAACTCAGTGAAAGTAAAAAAAATATTAATGTATCATATTTTTTAAAGCTTAATTTTAAAAGCGTATTTTGTGCGCAGAGCAATATCAGTGTTTGTAATGTTAAAGCGGGCCCTAAGAATTAAATGTACGTTACATTTACGCTGTCATGAAGTGACAATTGTTAATGTCATGATATGAAGAGAAGTCCCTCCACCTCACTTAGCCAGGACACTGCTGGCTGGGAGGAGATGGTGCACTGGCTCCGCTACGCTGAAACAGATGAAATATTTGTAAAATGATCTGTCTCTTTCTGCCATTCATCCTGGCTGAATTGTCCCTCAGTCCACCCTTTCTTAAACAGTCCTATTATGCTGCTGTCCTCAAGCTTTTTTAAATACCGCCACAATAACGGCTCTAATGGTATTTATTTTACATTACCACTCTCCTGGAGATGTTATGTAATGCTCGTCTCCTGCTCCTGCTGTACCTTCATATGCTCTCTATCAGGAACTGTGGTGGTTATTTTTTTTACATTCAAGAGATAATGCAATTTTTTTCTGTGAGGTTATGATAAAACTTCAAAAGTCTGGATCACTCCTAGAGCGACTTCATGAAGGATAGAAATACTACATAGATCGTAACATCTAATCTGGGCCCAAAAATGTCTGTTTGCTATTGAAAAAGATGTACAAGGCTGTGAACTGTTTTACTGTTTGTTTTCTTTGTGTTTTTATTCTTGTGAATTTAGTCATTAATAATTCATCAGTCTCTGACTATAGCATATTCTGGCCAGTAGATGGTGTTGTCGAGTGCTATCAGGAGAAGAAGATGAAAGACACAAGTCCATAGTGTTGATTAAAAACATCGCCTTAATAGGATGATTTATAGGCTACATAATTAATTCCTGAATTTAAAGTGTTCAATTCAGGTGTCATCAGCACATTTCAGGGACATTTTTCTACAAAATAAAAGTGCTTACAATATTGCCTTCTTAATTGCAGCTTTTATCTCTCTTATTGAGGTTTTGCTATAACCTTTAACATGGTATATTCACTTGATCAAGGCTGTTAAAGGCCATGTGATTTATTATTGGGCTGAAAATGACACAAAAAAAGTCATTTTTCCCTGAGACATGCAGCTAAACGCTCTCTGGCACCGATGGGGTCTCTGAAGGTGGTTTTGTTTTTACTGATGTCCTCTCTTACCATTGCCACAATGTCTGCAAACTGATGATGACTTATACCAAAGTATGAATGAAACTTGTCTTCAAAAGACGACAGTTGTCTCAATAAAGTGTTCCTCCCGTGTGGCGTGTGGTCTGAGCTGCTGTTTACAGTTCGTTATTGTTCATCAGTGTGGATGCTCACATTGTTATCGTTATAGTTATGTTTGTAGATATAGTGCTTGTTGTGGACTGCTCTTAAACTTTATATATTGTCACTTTACACACGTAAAATGATCACTCCACCCTTCCGTGTGATGTTTTCACTGTCCAGATCTTTTTCTCTTGCAGCACTGTGTGATCCGTGATTATGCTTTTGTTCACTTCTCTCTTGTTCCTCTCCAGGTGACAGTATATCCGTTAGTGGTCCAGAGGGTACCTTCAGTGTCCGGCCCCTCCGTGATGTCACAGACCTCTACCTGTTAGCAGCAGGCACCGGGTTCACGCCCATGGCTCGCCTCATCCAGCTGGCGCTACACAACAGCGACACCATCAGGTAAGAACTATCACAACACTTACCCTTTTTCCATTTACACTTTTGGCGGCGGCAAGTCAAACAAGTGGTGCCACGCCAATTTGTTTTTCCATGATCAGCTAAGATGCGGAAAGCCTTCTGGAGTAGGACCAAAAGTAAACCTGACTGCCACCATTAAAAATAGTGGTGAAGTTATTACCAACTGCAGCTAGCCGCACTCACCTCTGTCTGTGCAGGAGAGCAGAGGGAGCGACGTTTTTAAAGTCTCTGTGTGTTCAGCTCTCAGTGCTTTTGTAGCTCCTAACTGCCTCTCTGTGCTTTGGACTTTGGGCTCTCTTCTGCATCCCGTTTCACTTTAGATATCTGCTTTATTCAGCATCCTGGCATGAAATGTCTCAGAAATTAAATTTAAAAAATTGTGAAAGGTGATGAGACGGTGACCCGAAAATTAGCTTTAAAAAAACAGAGAAAAGGGAAAAACATTAAGAAAACTATAATCATTGTAAATATATATATTTACAATTAGATTAAAGCTTAATAAAAATATTATAATTATTACTATTTATATTTTATTTTTTCAGTTCATTTCCTGTGTTTGGTCTCTTCTTTTTTGTGCTAATTTAAGGCAACTTTCTGTAGATTTTTACTATTTTCTTGCCAATTTTTGGGTCATTTGTTGTAAAGTGACCCCTGCCTTTTTCCATGTTTTTGTGAGAAATCAGGCCAATTTGCTCAGGTTTCAAAGGGTTAAATAACAAAATAACAGGGGATTTTTATCATAAAGAATGTATAGGAAATAAAATGTGTTCAATAACAAATTTACAGAACGTCATTAGCAAGCCCAGTCAACCTACGTGTGTGGAAAAAGGGTATTTATTGTCTGAGTGTGTGGCCAGAGATGTCCAAAGAAATGCAGTTTCATTCATTTTTCTGCAATTCTCTTTCACTATATTGCCTATAGACACGTAACCATCAGTGTTAATCTGA
Source organism: Plectropomus leopardus (assembly GCF_026936395.1). NCBI lineage: Eukaryota > Metazoa > Chordata > Actinopteri > Perciformes > Serranidae > Plectropomus > Plectropomus leopardus. The sequence goes on from NC_142186.1 coordinate 3,244,794, forward strand.
TGGTAATTTAACACTTCTACATAAAAGTAACAATGGCAATTTTTGGAGATCGGATAAACTTAAAGACCACAACAGCACAGGATTAAACATGCAGATGATCTAAATGTATTTTTCTTAATATTACATTTTATAATATTACACTGGATTTAAATGACAAGTTTTCGAACTGTCGAAAGTGTTGTGAGGTGAAATATTTCTGTTGTGAAATTTAAAGTAGTTTAATAACATTTAATGACAATAACAAGAAACATAAAAAAGTGTATTTCCTGCATTGAGAATCTGTTCTTTAGTTGGAAAAAAAGATTCCTTGTCCCTGTCGTCATCAACAACTTTTTCAATGCAAAGTAGGATATTCAGAAACAGGCCGAGTGTGTTCTATTCTTCTGTTTGTCCCACTGACCCGCTTGTAAATCAAAATCCTGTTTGTGTGTCCTCAGGAAAACCAAGCTGCTCTTTTTTAACCGGCGAGAGGAGGACATTCTGTGGCGCTGTGAGCTGGATGAGCTGGCTGCTAACAGTGAGAGGTACGGTCGCTGAGTGTTTGTTTTTAAACAAAGACACTGTTGCACACTGTTCCTGTCACACCCAGGCCTGCAAATGTTATTTGTTAGAAATTAAATTTGTAGAGCATGTAAGGGAGCGGTGTGAGGTCAGCTCAGTGTGTCCTTTTGAAGAAGAGATTTTTGAGACGTTCGCTGAAGAGAAGCCCATTCATAGGCACAGAGGGCAAGAGAAATGATGAGTGGTAAACAGTCTACCCTTTATTAATTCAAATTTTGTAGTGGTAACACTTAGTATGAAGACCACATCTATAGTGCATGATGAAGGCAGTCATAGTGAATTATAATGCATTTATAATATTTTATGGTTACAGTCATATACACACATAATGCTTACTGCACTATATCAATAGGCATAAAGCATTATAGATGTGATTTTTAAGTATCAAGGGTCTTATGGATGCTTTTGACTAGTTATGCACTAAAGGCTGAATTATGGGGCTTATAATACATGATAAACATCTATACACACATCAACAATTAACTGTAGTGATGACTCAGTGTGCTGTAACAGTCTATGTAGTGTTATAAGTTATCATTGTGTGTGTTGAGTAAAGTGAGGTACATATGGATGCATTCATAACAATTTATGCTTAATCATAATGTATCATTGTTGGTGTTAAGTAAAGTGTTATCATTTTCATGCATTTATAAGAATCTATGCGGCGTCATGAGTGGCAAACTGTTGCACCCTTGAAATCCACACTGAGTATGCTGTATGCTGTAGCTAGCTAGCTAACTACTGACCCCATCCCAAACAGACTATTAGCAAGCTAAGTTAGCCTCTGGAATGTTTGCCATTAGCTAACAAGCTAACTGTATGTTTTAGTTGAAGATTGCTTGGTTCAAATATACATAATGATGTGATATACAATATAATATAATAATAATTTTAAAGCTAGCAATCTTCAGTTTATCCATACAGTTAGCTTGCAGGTTAACAGCAAGCAATCCAGTAGCTAATGTTAGCTTGCAGGTAGACCCTACAGTGGTTAGCTGCACCATGTTGTGATGATGCAGCATCAGGACCGAGTTGGGGTTCAGTATCATGCCCAAGGATACTTCGACATGTTCGACATGAGCTGGGGATTGAGCTGCCGATGATCGGATTAGTGGAAAATCCACTGTACCTCTGAGCCACAGCAGCCCTGAAACACACACTGGTGTGTACATGTGTGTACACCATTACACATGTTGCAACAAAATTTAATAGGAAGGAGAGATAAATAATTGTGCATTTAATGGAAATATTTTCAGCTTAACAAGTTTTTTCTGCTATATCTAGACCTCAACGTCTCTGTACATCTTAACACTGTGTGTGTGTGTGTCTGTGTGTGTCTGTGTGTGTCAGGTTTCAAGTGGAGTACGTCCTCTCTGATCCGTGTGAAAGCTGGACAGGTCTGAAGGGTCGGGTGGATGAGTCCATGCTCAAGGATTTCCTCAACAGGCCAGAGGGCTCCAAATGCTATGTGTGTGTGTGCGGCCCCACTGCCTTCACAGAGCTCACAATAGGGTGTGTAATATCACCTTTACATAACCTTTACCTCACTGTCCCGGTGCTCTGAGAAAAGAGTGCATCTTAATGAGTTATTTCCATTTTACTACAATTTAAGTCTTATTTCTGAAGATTAAGCAACAATCTCTATTAGTCCTCATTGTCCTCCAAAGTAAGTAAGGGAGCTCTTTTGTGTTTACAACCTGATCAGACAAGTTGTAAACAAACTAAACAGCAACCTCCAAGACTGAAAATATATGAATATGCATAATTTAATACTCTGTAGCAGTGATATTCTTAGTGAGAATGTACTAAGTCACTTTCTTTCACTCAGCATTTTTTCGCCTTGTTGTCCTCACCTGCTTGTTTGTTTCTCAGGTTGTTGAAGCAGCAGGGCTTCAGTGAGGAGGAGCTCCACGCCTTCCAGGGCTGATGAGCTCTGCCTCGATCCAACTGCCCCCCGCAGAGACTGTGTGCCTGTGACTGTGTGAGTGAGCGAGAGTCAAAAGTCGATTTAATTTATGAACTCATGATTGTGAGAAATGAATGCAACACTGTATTTCTATGCACCAAGGAGCTGATGATGGTGACGGCAGGCAACACACCTCAGGCTTTGATGGACTCTAAAGAAAATCAGTGCAGTAAAATCCCTCTGAATCTGGACAGTTTGGTCAGTACCTGCAACAAAAAACAGAGTTTAGAAAAAGCTTTTTTTTAAGGTGTGTAGAATAAATGCTGTACAATGAGATGCACAGAAGTGATTGAGATATTGTGAAATGATGGTGTTTATGCAATAATAAAATAGAATGAACTTGAGCTGCAGAGGACCTTCTGATTACACAATATTTATGAGTCTTTATGTTGAGTTACATGGATGCAGTTTCAGGAGTTAAAACCACTGCAGTGTAAAAAAAAGCATCATGGTGACATGTTTAAAGGTAACTCCCTGGCAATATATTTAACACTTTCTCCTTAATTTAATAGTTTATGTGCCAACTTTTTATGAACAATTAATCAAATAATTAATTAGCTACTTCCTGGTATGTTTTGCATACAAATTTTTAAAAAGTTGGGAAAAAAACACCCTCAACATTTGTTATTACTTAACAGTATGTTTTGATAGCTTAAAAACAAATCTAATCTTTGAATGAACAACGATCTATTTACATTTAGCAACAAAACATTGAATTCCTGCTTTTATACTGTGATCTTCACAGTGGTGCACCGACATTGTTAATATCCTAGAGAGTCATGGTGAGTGGAGTGGATAATTTATCTGGTGCAATGACCCAAATTGGTGAAACAGCCTCAAAACCTGACAATAATAAAAAAAAATAAGAAACAATATTTCACACCTTTACAGTGGGTACGGAAAGTATTCAGACCCCCTTAAATTTTTCACTCTTTGTTATATTGCAGCCATTTGCTAAAATCATTCAAGTTCATTTTTTTCCTCATTAATGTACACACAGCACCCCATATTGACAGAAAAAACACAGAATTGTTGACATTTTTGCAGATTTATTAAAAAAGAAACATCACATGGTCATAAGTATTCAGAGCCACTGTACATTAATGATAATCTGTAAAAAGAAAAAAAAGTTTATCTGTAAGTGATTATTGCTTATTTTGTACCCTTATCTGGGTAATGTGTCCATCAGGATACAGATATTGAATGCCTAATTATCAGAGTTGTGATAATGCAAAATTATTACCCCCCACCCCAAAAAAATTATAAAAATAAAACAACAAGACGTACCTCATGGCCACGACTTTGTTTTTGTAGGATTACATGTTGAATTTTGGTATCAGTAATGCAGATGTATTCCTAAAAATACAGAGGGATAGACTTCAGAATAGACCACGGGTTGTAGTGAAGAAAATTTCATCACAATTTTGTGGATGTGTTGAAAAGATTTCAGCTCTGTAGGACATACAGGTGATTTATCATGATTTATTACATTTGGAATGAGATATCTCTACCAATGTATATTTGTTGTGATGAATCACACCCACTTAAAGCAATCGTTACCACATTTTGTGCATCAGCTGAGTCATGACTCTAGATGATACATATAGAGGTGGTATGAATCCTGTAGCTCATTATGAGATATTAACTTCTTTATATTTGTGGAACCCTTTAGAGGCAGAATATTTTCAAGACTGTTCAGCAAAGCTCGAAAAAAACATCCGCAGACATACCAAATTTGGTTACAAGTGCCTACACCATTTTTGATTTATGAGTATTTACATAAAATTGAACCTAAAGACGAATGTTTGAAAATGAAAAAACTTAAAAGTAGATTGATGTTACAAAATTCATTTGATAATTTGAGATCAGCGATGTCTAAAGATGATCTGTCAAGGTTCTGGGACAAAATGGCATAAGTTTGATGTAGCAAAAACTGTGGAAAATACTTTTTTTTAATCAGAGGACCATTGCAGCAAAGAGCGCGTGAACTGAGAAATTAATATAATGAAAGAATGTTGAATCTAAGCAAAGCCACTTTTGAGATAATAATTGACATCTGAAGTTGTAATAGTACGGAGATAATAGTACTTAAGTGCTATTAAGAGTAGTGGGCGGAATTAGCAACCCATCTGCCAATTTTGGTGAGTTTTTATCATATGGTTTTGGCTGCACAAACACTTTTAGTGGAGAAAAAAACAGCTGAATGAAAGAAAAAAAGGAAAGAAAAAGAAAAATGTGAGCAAAAACAATAAGGCTCCAGCAACACATGCTGCTGCTTGGAGTCATAGTATAGCTTGTCATTAGAATTATCATGAAAAAGTCATGATATAGTATCTCATCAAAGACATAATAAAAAATCATAGTATACTTCGTCATCAAAATGATGACAAAAAAGTCAAAGTATATTATGTCACTGTATAAAACATCATCAGAAATATAAAAAAGCAAGTACTATGTCATTAAAGTTATGAAAAAGTTGTATATCATCAAAATGTCATAAAAAATCATAGTATAGTATGTCATTACAAATATCATGAACAAGTCATAGTATGTCATCATATTTATCCTAAAAGAATCACAGTATAATACAAAACACACAATAGTGTGTCATCAATAACTTTAAACACTCAGTGTATCATGAAAAATATTATGAAATAATCATAGGGAAGGATGTCATCAAAATAATCCTAAAAAATCAACCCATAGTTTGTAATCAAAATTATGACAAAAAAGTCAAAGAATAGAATAGCATCAAAAATATTGTGAAAATAGGAATTGTATAGAGAGATAGATTATCACCATTATCTGATTATCACTCTTTAATTAAGTCATACCAATGTCCCAGTGTAATGTTCGATTTCCAGTTTGAATTGTTGGAACCGTGTTTTTTTTTTTTTCAGTCCATTTGGATTTATGTATGTGGTACTTCCCAAGTAATATGACGAGGCTTAACAAAAATGTCTCTTTGCATCCAACACTTACTTACATTCCATACTTTTTTTAAAAAATTCTGTATAAGACAGTAAACATCCATCTTTGCCCAGCCATCAAAGTATATGGATTTTTTCTTGGAGTTGTGTTTGTATGCTATCATCCATGCTAAAAAATACTTGTTTATGAAAACTAGATAACTGGATGGGAATTTTGTTTACATCAAAATCACATTTCAACAAAAATTTCATAAGTAACCTCAGGAAGAGCAGGCAGAGGATGACTAGGGATCCCTCTTCCAGGATTGACAGATGTGCAATAGATGTCGTAAATAACAAATGAAATACAATTGTGGCAAAAAGGAAAGAGAAAGAGAGAGGGAAGGAGAGAAGGCGAGAGGCACAGCAATAACAATATACGCATGTCATATTACAATAACGATAGGTGTGAAATTATTAAATGCACTCTATGATGATATTGTGGGTGTTGATAAGAGTCTCATGCGTATATTGATAGGGAGGGGTTCATAGGCATGATCACAGCATCAGTGCAACCAGGACAGTGGGTACAGTATCAGTGCAGCCACAGCTGGAGCACAACCAAAGGCAGGGTCACAGCATCAGCACAGTTATCACCACGGTCAGGCACAGTCAAGGTTACGGCCAGGATCCGCGAAAACTAGGAAACAAGGGAGCAGGAATGCTCCCGAGAGGCAACGGGATTAGCGTAGTGCAGTTCAACAGACCCAGGCTCCGTAATTGCGAGCCCCAGGTAGTGACAGTACCACATGGCTGTCACAGATGTTAGGCTAAGCTAAACTACTGAGGCTAAGCTAAGCTAACAAACGGCTGTCACAGATATTAGGCTAAGCTTAGCAGTAAGTAAAGCAATAAACAGTCATGCATGATTTTCCCATGGTGGCATTAAGAGAAGGAAAAGGAGCTCAGCGTATCAGATGAAGTCCCCCGACAGGTTAAACCTATGTCAGCCTAACTATGGGCTGCTCCAGGGAACCTGAGCCAGCCATAATTATAAGCTTTATCAAAGACGAAGGTCTTAAGTCTACCCTTAAAAGTTGAAATGGTGTCTGCCTCCTTTACCGAAACTGGAAGATGGTTCCATAGGAGAGGAGCATGGTAGCTGAAGGCTCTGGTTCCTATCCTGCATTTGGAAACTTTGGGAACCACAAGTAACCCTGCATTTTCAGAGCGCAGTGATCTTGAGGGTTGGTAAGGAACTATGAGCTGCGACAGATAGGATAGAGCCTGACCATATAGAGCTTTGTAAGTAAGGAGGAGGATTTTAAATTCAATCCTGGATTTCACAAGGAGCCAGTGCAGAGAAGCTAAAACAGGAGAAATATGGTCCCTTTTCTTGGTTCCCGTTAAAACACGAGCAGCAGCGTTCTGCACCAGTTGGAGAGATTTATTAGGGCAACCGAATAATAGGGAGTTACAGTAATCCAGTCTAGAGGTGACAAATGCATGTACTAATTTTTCAGCATCTGTTTGGGACAGGACATGTCTAACTTATACTATATTTCATATATTCCCATTGCCCACCATAGGAATTCAGACTTTTAGCTTTGTTCCAACAGCCCTTAATAATCAGCTAAAATTAGCTTTGCATTAGGAAATGTATTTATTAAACTGGATATCTCCTCTTCAAACTCCCGAAAAAGTATTCTGTTCTGTGAACTGTTATTTGTAGCACAAATGTGCCCCTTTTCTCTAGCACTAAAATTAACCATCTTCCAGTCATGTGCTCTGCTTTTCAAACATTACCACTAAAATGTCCTCTCAAAATTGCAACACCTGTGGATGCATTGGTTCCGTATGACATCCATATGTTATCACCCCATTGACTCTTCCAGAAATTATAGCCAGATTTTAATGCATGTTTCTTGTATAAAGTAAAAATCAGCCTTAAATCTTTTACAGAACAAAAAAATGCTTTTCTTTTTAATATATCTCTGATACCCTGAACATTGATTGAGCACACTGATAAAGACACTTTCCTTCAAATGAAGAATTAATTAACAAAAATTTTCTGCCTCAGAACTAAGAAAAAACATGGACCATAAAGACATATACATATATAGGCCTACCTGTCCAAAATACAACCAAAATACTGCTGAGCCAGGTCCTGCATTGCTGGGCCTTGCATGACGCCGACCTGCATACCTTCTACACCCACAGCTCTCTCCCATCAATTAAGACTTTGGTTCCGACAAAGAAGGCTTTCTTTCCTTCTTTGCGTGTTGCTTCAATCTGAGGCCAAAATCTGTTTCGAGTCTCCTTGTCCTTAGTTGTCAAGTCTTCTCCAAATCTCAGCTTCCTGAACGCTTGGTATTCTGATCCCTTTGCATTCTTCCAGATGAATTCTTTGACTGATCTAGATGTAAACCTGATGATCCATGGATGTATCCTCTCTCCGTGCGATCATGTGAGTGTGATTTTTCATGTCAATCACCCCCCGTCCGGGCATGCATAGTAGTGCATGTTAGCGGCAGTGGTAATCACCTCCAAGCCTTTTCCGGTGCCGAAGGAAATCCCTCTGGTCAAGAGAGTGTTCTTCGTGAGGGATTTGTTTGTTCATCACCTTTTTCCCTTTTTCTTTGTCCTTCCTTCTTTCAGCCATGGTGGTAGCAGCACGGCCTCCAGACGGACCTGGCATTTCAGTTGTCCCAGCTGCAGGTGCACGGTAATTCAGTGCCTGTGCAGCGGTACTTCAGTTACTTGTTGAGCTGGTTGCTGTTTTCAGGCGTAAATTGAGGTCTGTCAACCTCAGTGGTGTCAGCAGCACATGTCGTGGTCGCCATCTTGGTGTCGTTTTCTCTGCGTCATGCACCACTGAGCAGCTCTCATAGGAATGAACGAGACCCCGCCCCCACGGCTGTATCCATATTTATAATAGATCCATGACACACACAAACAAAACTTGTTCTTAACTCTATTTAACTTGCGTTTCATTTGCGTTTTAACGATCGGGCTATTTTGTGTGTAATTCTCACCTCTTAGGTGGATATGGCTCCTGCCTATCCCAGCTCTGCTGCACGTGCTCCAACTGTGACCAACGCTCGTCGCGCAGCTCAGTCCACCACCACGAAGAACTGCCAGATGCTGCAGGAGGCCGTCGACAGACACTCAGGGGGTCCTCCCTGGGGTGAGCCCCTTCGCCCCTGTGCGCCAGGGCAGACTCCACTTCGGCTGCTTGCACCTCTGCCCCACATACAGCCAGTTCCTCTGGGTCCAGCCCTCGGGGATCTCCTCCTTCCAGCGGGACCTCCACCTGGCCAGGCCTCACCGCTACCACCACAGGAGAGTCGCAGCCAAACCAGAGGCCTCGGCTGCCTCCACAACACTGCGGCCCTGGTCTGGGTTCTCAGCCTGGTCCCACTACCCTCATCATTGACATAGCTGCTGAGATCCGTGGCGCACTGAAGGCACACCCCTTGGTGAACACGATGGTGGTTCACGTGGGCACCAACGATATTCATCAGCAACAGTCGGAGATCTTGAAACAAGATTTTGCCCATTGTTTTAACATCCTGAAACAATCCAGAGTGAGAGCCTTCATCTCCAGACCCGTCATGCTATACTATGATGTGTCTCGGTATGTTTTGTAATGTGATTTTCAAAACATGACATATTTTGATATTTCTCGACATACTATACTATACTATATCACATCCCATGGTCATTTTTCTGTCAAATATCGTGGAGTGGTCTTATGGAAAGAAAATGTTGATTTACTGGATTCTTCTGTGTCATTGTCCGTTCACAGAAAAAGACTTCAAAAAGCTCTGCTGTCAAAATATCTTGCTTGATTCAAGAATGATCCCTCTTTGACTGTTCACATGTTCACAGTGATTATGCATAGTTTTATTTGTTAACCCTTTACTTATACTATGACACTTTCTATTTTTAGAAACTAAATTTATTGATGTTTTGACTATTTATATTTTATCATTCATATGTTTTTTGGGTGTCGTTTTTAAATAAGCCAATATAGGTTTTATCCTCATTGTTGCTTTCTATTATGTTAAACAAATAAACTGTATGAACAAATATGTCTTTTTCTGTTGTTTTTTCACCTTTTTTTCAACATTGTATACTATGCAGTGTGCTCAAAAATAGATTATCATTGACAGCAGTGCAAAAAGTGCAGTGCATAAACAGGCGGTTGCTTGATCATCCCTGAGCTGTCAAAATAATATTAAATTATAAACAATAAGTAACTACAAAATATGAAATATGAAACAATTCAAAGGCTAAATGTTGACAGCTTTTACAACATACTGTTGCGTATCCTTAATTTAAACCTTACGTGTGACGCATGCGTTTGTCAGCAGAAATAGACAGTGAATATGATGGTTCTGATGATTATATTGACTCTATACCACTTTTTACTGCAGTTTTAAAGTCTCTCTCTGTCACAGAGATGAGGAAATACAATGACTTCGAAAAAAACTTCTTCTCTGTCTCCGCCATGCCTCTTCGAACACCGGCTTCTCCAGTCTGCATGTGACGTAAACAATCTCGCAACACAGTGAACTGATAATTTTATTCGTTGACAACACATTTAATGATTGATTTTAATCAATTTTATCTATTTGTTGTTGCAGCCCTACACTGTATACTATGATGTGCTGTGAAAGCTGCAATATGACGTTTTCAGCCATTTTTTTCGACATACTATACTATGGCATTTTGGCCATTTTTTTGACACACTAAATTATGACATTTATGGCCTTTTTTTTCAACATTGTATACTATGACATGTCTCTACAAGACATGTTTTCAGACATTTTTTAGACATGTCAAATTTGACATTTTTCTGCACAATATATCATAGTGTTTCGACATATGACGTATTGTTTGGTTTTTTTTGACATGCTATAGTATGACGTGTTTTTGCAAGCTACAATATGAAGTTTTCAGCCATTTTTTCACCATGTCAAAAATTTCCACATGCTAATTCACCATGTTTTTGGCCTTTTTTTGCCATTATATACTATAATGTCTCTACAAGCCATGACATGCTGTTTTCAATCATGACATGTTAAAATTTGACGTTTTTGGTATTTTTGGCCATTTTATTCTACATGCTAAATTATGACGTTTTTGGCCTTATTTTTGACATGCTAAAAAATGACGTTTTGAGCCATTTTTTCGACAGACTAAAGCATGATGTTCTGGGCCATTTTTTCAACATTGTATACTTTGACGTGTCTCTACAAGACATAATGTTTGTCTCAGCCATTTTTTCGAAATGCTAAATTATGACATTTTTGGCCTTTTCGACATTGTATACTATGACCTGTCTCTATAAGCCACAATATATCATTTTCAGCCAGTTTTTAGTCATGGAAAAATTTGACATTTTTCGACATACTATATACCATGGCGTTTTCTGACATTTTTTGACGTGCTAAATTATGACTTTTGGGGGCTTTTTTCGATATGCTAAATTTTGACATTTTTTCGACATTGTATACAATGACATATCTCTACAATCTGTTATTTGACAATTGAAAATGTGATGTTTTTCCACATATTATATTATAGTGTTTTTGGCCATTTTTTCCACCTGCTAAATTATGACGGTTTGGTTCGGTTTTTCCACATACCACTATGTTGAGGTAGGTCGTTTTTTGACATGCTGTATTATGATGTTTTTGGCTGTTTTTTTTTACTTGCTATAGTACGATGTATATCAACATGCTATACTATGTGGTTTTCAGCTGTGTTTTGGACATGTCATATATTGACATTTTTTGACATCCGATACTATGTCGTTTTTGGCTGTTTTTCCGACATGATATACTATGACGTATTTCGACATGCTATACTATGTGGTTTTCAGCCGTTTTTTCGACATGTCATATTTTGAAATTTTTGTCACAATGTCACAATTTGATGTTTTTTGACATACTTTTCTATGGCGTTTTCTGCCATTCTAATGGACATGCTAAATTATGACATTTTTGGCCTTTTTTTTTTTTTTACTATGACGTATCTCCACAAGCCATAGTATTTTGTTTTAAGCTATTTTTTAGCCATCTCAAAATTATACTTTTTTTGACATGCTAAATTATGATGTTTTGGGCCTTTTTTTCAACATTGTTAACTATGACAGTATAACATGTAAAAAAAATAAGTCATAGTATAGCATATTGTGAAGACTGGACAAAATGTCATAGCATAGCATTTTAAACAAAAAAGTCATAGTAAAGCATATCAAAACAAATTTAGATAGCATCCTTAAAGTGCACTAACAGTGTTTGTTTATGACACTGACTGCCCAGATTGTTATTCTAAGTGTGTTTAAGTTTATGGAAACTAGATCTTTGTGCTTAACCAGAGACAGCACCGAAATGTCCATCACCAAGCCAACTGAACATTAAAATAAACAGTCATTGGCAAAAACAAGCACAGTGTGAACGTGTCCAGAGTGGTGACATTACAGCCTGAATGGCAGCTGCTGTCTGCAGCTCTCACTCCATACTGGATCGATTTAAAATGTTGTTCTCATTATTCACTTACACAGAAAACCTGGGAGAAATACCAACTTACCCTTTAACACCAAGCTTTTTCTCAGACCTCATCATTTGTGATCCTAAATTAAGAGTTTTTTGCGTTTTCTCTTTTCCTAGGTGGATGATTCAATGGGTCCTATTTAGACAGTCTATGGTGTAAAGCGCATGGCGCAAATGCGTTTAGGGCGTGCCCAAGTCCATTAAATCTGGGAGCCAGGTGCGGCGCAAGGCGCAGAGGGGTTGTATTTAGACTCTGAATTAGTCATGCGTGTGCTTTGGGAGGGAACATGAATTAACCTAACCGTGCGTCAGCTCCCATTCCCTTTAAAAAAACAGGTGCGCCAGGAATTGGCGGATTGCAATCTAAATGACGGATTTGGCGAATTACAGATGTGAGAAGTTGCTCAAGAAACCGATCTGCTTGTGCGCGAGGTGAAGGCGCGCGAGCAGATAATTTGCGGTAGCAGCAGATATCCCCCAAAAGCAGCAGAGGTAAAGCAGGGATGAGAGGACGTGGCGGTGCAGGTTCCTTCATTTTTTGGAACCCCCTGAACCGCCTTACAATGCAGATAAGTATACAGTGATGTGAGGAGGAGGGGTAAACAAAACTCACCGCTCAGCCTATAAATCTAGCAGAAACAGGAGGAGCCAGCTGAGCTCTCAGTACGCGTGTTGCTGCTGGCATATTAGGGTTAACTGGCATCGGCACGCGCAGTTCAGCCTCACGCCTTCCTACGTCCTGTAATGTGTCCACATTTATGCCCAAGAGACATCCATGAGGCATATTAATGTTGTGCAACACACAACATGCTACAAGGAATGCTCCGACGGTGAGGGCTGTATTGTGATGTCCCACCTGATTTATTCAAACATCTGAACTTCGTGCAGGCGCATCTGCTATCTGAATATTCCACTCTTTAAATATCAGGAAAAATACTGCACTTTTGACTTCAGAGCAGCTTTTATTTGGCCAATAGTTACATTCACTTTCTGTTGCCTCAAAATAGCAATCCGCCAACAATGCGTCTGACCACACCTCACTTTAAGACCAACACGCCCAGGGGCGCACAGATGGGCGCAAGTACTTTTGTTTTTAAACGATGTGGGCGCCGGGCGTGAAAATGACAACTGCGCCGGTCTGACACTAGCAATGACACTTGTGCTCCGCTGTGCGCCGCTTTGCGCCTGGCAAAAAAAATAGAGCCCATTGTGTTATTGCCCGCGGCTAATCAAAGAACAACAACAAAACAATCAAGAACCACAAGAACAGGTGATTGAATGTCATTATCATTATCTATTAAGGCCAGATTTGTTTGCACTTTTCCTCTAAAATTCACAGACAGAAAAGACAGATTACTAGTCAGTGTCAAATCCTTTGTGGAATCAGTTGTGAAAATGATTTTTAAAAAATTAGATTGCACATTAAAATGAGGGTGAAGGTCGAGTATAAGCCCTGTGAGATCTGTCAGCAAAATGTTCAGACTATTGCTACAAACAGAGATGATGAGGAGAGTCCTCACTGCTCACGCCTCCGCACACTGCAGAGAACGACTACACGACTCTGTAGCGCCGCTGTGTGCTGGGACAGGGTATTACAGGACTCAGCTAATCTCTGTGTGGCCATCAGGTTTACAGACACAGTATCACACAGTTAGTCATGACTGTGTTACGGTGGATCCCAAAACTCCAATGTTCACTCAATTCTTCCTCCAGTGGTTCCAGATAGAATTATTGGTTCTTTACAATAACTTGTGTCCATTTAATATTGTAGTGGATATGTTTGAGGATTTCTAGGCAAATTAATAATTTTCTGATAGCTTTCAATGTTATTGTTTACTAGTAATGTTCTACATGTAGCATTGAGTTTGATTTTATGTCTAAGGTGCAGAGTAAGTCGTATACTGAACCCAGCCCAAGTCCGTGTTTGATAGGAAAGAGGTGGTTGTGAGGAAGTGGAGAAAGAAGTGGATTTGGGATTCAGCATCTAACTCTCAACGGGCACTGACCTGAAAAATCAACTGCACTTAATTTTTACTGGTTGGAGAAAGAGAAAAAAAATGCACACATCTATTTGGATGGGTGGATACCACCAATATATACCATATTCTTTATCTCAAATATTCATTACGTGGCTCATGAAATTTCTATTATGGCATGTGTAGAGGAGCATTCCAAAAGGTGATGGATTTTCTTTTTCGGATAAAATCCAGCTTTATTTTTCCTTACCTTTCCTCCACTACCATGTGCATCTACCTAGAGGTAACCTAATGAGATAAAGAGGAATGGAATGGCGATAAAAAAGGGTAGGAAAAACTGGAGTCTATATGGGACACTTCATTTCTAATTTCAGCTAAGTTGCCACAAAAAACATGTTGGCAATGTACATTTCTGCTTACCACAAATACATTACATTTGCACTTTTCAAATGTATCAGATCAACATTTCTAAAGTGACATAGTATATGAGCTGACTTTGTCACTAGTGTATGGCATGTCACCTAGGAGAGAGGGGATAGTGGAAAGTGAGTCACCTTGAGGGAGTGGCGGTTGGCGTGTCAATCAGGTGAGAGGTGATGGTCGATAGCAAGTCACCAAGAGAGTGGATGGAGGTGGGCATGTCATCTCGGAGAGAAGGGTTGGTGGATAGAGTGTCAACTAGGAGAGAGGCGTTAGTGGATAGCGAGTCACCTAGGTGAGTGGGGATGGTGGATAGTGTGTCACCTAGGAGAGAGGGGATGGTAGTTGGCATTTCAACAAGGTGAGAGGGGATGGTGGATAGTGTCACCTTGGAGTAAAGGGGTGGTGGATAGTGTGTCACCTAAGTGAGAGGGGATGGTGGATAGCTTGTCATCTAGAAGAGAGAGGATAGTGGATGTAAATGACAACAACCTTCCCTTCTCTCTGAGGTGAGAAGGGAAGGTTGTTGGCATTTCACCTAGGAGAGAAGGGATGGCAGATCGTGTGTCACCTAAGAGAGAAGGAATGATGGATAGCGAATCACCTAGGCGAGAAGGGATGGTGGGTAGTGTGTCACCTAAGTGAGGCACCTGCGAAACTACAGACTACTGTTTGAGACCAACAAATGAAAAAAAAAAACAGTTGTGATTTAGTGAGTCATTGCTGTGTTTCCAGCAGCTTTTTGGTAGTTTTTTAGTGATGTTGCTATTTTTCCAGTTGGGATAGTGCCACAAAAAGTGGTTGCCTTACACAGAGATAATGCTGCATTACTGGCCAGAATTGTGTCCCCAAAATCAGGTGCTTTAGGTTAAAACATAATCTTTTCTTAACCATAATTAAGTGTGTCAAAACCTAGCTACAGGTTAACAAGAGCGCTGTTGAAACAAAGTTTTAAATGTATCAGCTACATGATGATGTGCAAATGGAACATATCTGTGGTTTGTCAGAATGTACAATGTCAATACTTTTGCTGGCAATTGTGTTGCTCATTTACCAACATTTTGAATGAGAACGTCATCATGCCCTCATTAAGAACCTCCACACAAAGCCGGTGTTCCACAGGACAGCTTTAAAATTGCTGTTAATGTTACACTGAAGCAGCTCATTCGTTTTTCCAGCATAGAAATACTGTTCAAGGTGGTGGGATGAGCCCTGTGTAATGGAAAAAGAGTTGGTTGTGGAGAAAATGATTCCATTGCAGCTTTGGGATCCACTCTGTGATTTCACCGACGAGTTCATGTTCTCTGCTGGATGATGAGCTTGTCTATGAAATCATCTGTGGAAGTTTTTCACTGGATTAAAAGTCTGTACACTCTGGCTCCTCCAAAGTAGAGGTCTTCAGGCAAACCTGAGCCCATGAAAGCTTTAACTAACATTGGATCAGTGTCAGGTCCCTCATTCCACTGTCCCTCAGTCCTTGGCCAACTTTTTTGGTGTTGGGTCTGTATGCTGCAAGGACCTGAGATCAGTCGGCTCTCGTTTAGTTGACCAATCACCAGCCAAGCCAGTCAACGACTTCCAGCATGATGATAACCAAAGATACTTCTCCCATAACTGATTTTCACCAGACATTCAAAGGAACAAATGGTCACTAGGGGACCAAAAGTTTGTTGTTGGTACAAATGTTGTAGTCAGGGATCAGTGCACTCAATCTAGTTCACCTGGTGTGTTCAAAACAGCAAAATCTGCAATTCCAACTGGTGTGTTCTCAGACAAATATGACAGGAGAAATGTTTCAGATGTTCCTCAGTAATGAGGCTCAGTGATTATCACGGTCAATACTCTTTTTAACATGTACAGTAAGTAGTAAGCAAAATTAAACAATTCAAACACTGCAAGGAAACTGTGGGATTACATTTAAGTGCCCTCTGTGGAGTTTATCTGTGTGTGTGCAAAAAATTACATACATTCATCAAAACTGTGCAAATCCTTGTGATTGAGACAAGATGAATATATTTTTCTTCTAATGCCAGCACTGTTTACATTAATGTTTACTGCATTTGCTGGTGCATTGCTGCCTATGTTTGCATGTTACTGCCACCGGTAGATCAGCAGAATGGTGTGACATAACTGGCAGGACTGTCTGTGTGTAGATGTACATTGTTGTGCACTTTCACGAGAGAGACAAAACATGGAAAAAATGCTGCACTGCACTACTACAGGTCAAAAACTCCACAGGGAACCTTTAAATGAGGAAATATGGAAAACTTTAAAGTAATTATTAGTATTATTATTTGAAAATAAAACAAATGACATGAGAAATTTGGATTTAAAGTATACCTTGTTTTCATTTTTCATTAACATATTTTTACCACAATCTGCTCTATGTGCTCCATCTCTATGACATTGTTGGATGTATAGTAACTCGCACTGCTCACCTGTTTCAAAGAGTCCGGACTGTGATAAGCACTAGACCTACAAACTGAGTGAGGAATCAGCTGAAATACTTGTATTTAATACTCTACTGCATTATAGAAATATTCAAAACGCTATTTTTTAAATACTCTAAGTGTGAACCAGTTCCATCATATTTGTTGCAACTGACATATGATCAAATGTTATAATCAATTCTCACAGCCTTTACTAAAGATTACATCACAGACTATGCAAACAAAAGAGGTTCCATGAAGTAGCACAAATCACACTGGAGAGAAAAAAAAAATTCTGGTTGATGTGAAAACATCTTGGTATGAGATCCTGTTTGCATTATAAAATTATGTTTTCTTCATGTTTTAAAATTATATTTCTTGTTATTACTACACACTGTGTTATTCCTTTTTAGGAACAAGCTTTTCTTGTTAAAACAACATGTCATTTTATCTCATGTCACAAATATCTTCTGTTATTACAAAAAATCAATAAAACTACTTAAAACAAGAACAGTTTCACCCTTTGATATGATAAGTTGTGAGAAATGTCCTTACATTACTATGTTATTATAACAAGAAAAGTGTCTTGTTACAATGTGAAAAAGTCTAGTTTAAACTAGAAAATGTTTACATTCTATTACGATCATGAGAAAATATGTTTGTCGTAGTGGCTGCAACACTCTACTACAGGTTCAGGTTGGTACATTAAGGATCCTTTTAATATTAGGGGCAGATTTTAATACCTGAAGACCTCTACTCCCTGGTATATGATTAGAAAGCACTGTTGATGTTGTGTGTGTGTGTGTGTGTTTGACAATATTCACAGTTGATTGGCACCTTTTGTGCAGCAGCGTCAGTTCTGAAAATGTCCGAGCTGCTGATGCAGACAGATATTTCTGCCGCTGTCCTGTCTCTGGCTTTTTTCTCCTGGACTGGTAGAATGGCAGTTGTGGTGAGATGGTCCCGCAAGTCCGTCCACTTGGTCCAGCTGGCTCTGGTGACAGTCTGGACTCCTTTGTCCTGCCCTGCTGCTGCCGGGCGTCAAAACAACAAGGCACTGGTAGACACTGATGCTGAAGGAGGAGGGGAGGGACAGAGTAAAAGGGGGAGGGATAATCCCACCGCCCCTCCACCCTGCCCCCACCTCCAGGACCATGTCCACCACCTCCTTCAGTGTCCTGGTGTACAATCAGCTGACATGTGCTGTCCAATAGTCACTCAGGAAGAAGAGCCCTAGCCTGCCGTTACGCCCCCACGTGGCTTTGCATGTCAGGGCTGGAGAGAGATGTGAGGTGGACATCAGTCCGTCCACTCTGAGACTGAGCGTGGATGTGCAACTCAAACATAAACACAAAAGTCTGTATCCCTGAAGATTGCTTAAATGAGATTTGGCACACAGTGGTACTACATTATTGGGTGGGGTGTGGTGGGGTTAAACTGATCACAGTGTCCAGCAGTCTCCCTGGATCCACATGTCTTTTCGTAGATCCTTCACATTGTTGAGTACCTGTCAGCACACAACCAACAGACAATAACCCTTAACAACTGTTTGGCGCAATTTACGCATTTTTCATGTTTTTGGCTGTGTTTATGCATATGGGTGTAATTTTGGCCAGCTTGTATATTGTTGTTTAATCTTGGAATTTCCAGCTCAGCTCCTACAATAAGTCTAAAATACACTGTGTTGACAAAATTGTTACATTTATACTGTTAAGTGCAAAAAATGCACCATTGAAATGCATTAAAACTGCAACTATTGAAAAACATGAAGCGTGAAAACATGCATTGTACTATTTCTGGGTGTCATTCTGATCTTTTGCCTTTTTGTAATTTTTACAATTTTCCACCTGATGATGCCATTTTTATTTGGTATATGAAGAAAAAATACATGCTATTTCCACAAGGTGCACTGTCACAATCAGTGTTGCTGGAAATCACTGACATATCCCAGACTGTGATAATAAAAAGACAAAAAAACAAAAAAACAACTTTGCAAAATGGAAATTATTCTTTCTTTTAATCTAAAAACATAGCGGCATCATGACAAAAACCTCAGTATTAAAGGGTTAAAATTCTGAAAATGAATGGACATTTGATATTTATGATTAGGACTGATGTTGATTAAAAAATGACTTAATAAAAGTAGAAAATAATATCAATGTATAAAAAGGTTGATTTCAAAAAGTGCATTTTTTTGTACACATAGTGAGACGAGTGTGTGCAATATTAAAGCAGACTCTAAGGGTTAAACTATAATAATTATTTTAAAAAATAAAATAAACGAGTAGAAAATATAATTTCATCACCATCATCACACTGGGATGTTTGGAAACATTTTACCTGTGCAAAAAAGGTTTAATCTGATGGATGCTCCGGACAGGATCTGTTAACTTCAAACCACTCATCGATACAGCTGGAAAAAGAAAGCAAGGAAGAAGAGATGAGTAAAACCGGAGTGTGAAAACAGTACACAGTTAAGCGTTAAAGTGATCATCAAATCCTAAAAACGCTTTGGTGGATCTGGTGACATCTAAGTGGGGAAAGGAGGTCACTTTAAATGTATGTCAATTAACTTTTGCTGTGTTTTTAGTCTGTTCGTTCTTTTGTGTGACTTTGCGTCACAGATAGCAGGGCATCAGTCAAAAGACTGCTCATCTGTCTGGTGTTTTAATAGAAACAGTAACTGAAGTGACATCTGCATTTAAACCTTGGGAAAGACATCAGTGTATAGGGGCAGTAATTGTTGTTGCACATTTAATGATTGTGATGCTCATGTATTAGTGGTTTATGTATGCAAACCAGTTAAGTTGTATTTCCATCCTTGCCTGTCCAGACTTATATGTAGCCATGACAGCTGGAGATGCTTCAAATATGGATATTGCTGCAAAGAAGCTACAAATTTGGCCCAGCAGCACTAAAGATCTATACAGTCAACACAGTTGCAAGGTGGACACCCAAGATTAATTTCACCAATTCATTATCTGACCAAATGTCTCCCTTTCTTTTCCTGAGTTACAATGTTGAGTCATGGCCAGAAGAATATTTTTGCAGAACATTATGTTGTGTGTGTCTTTTTGTTGACCTTCTGGATGTAAAATGTTATCATTTCATCATTTTTTATCCTATTAGACACTTAGACACAATTTTTTTTCATAATTAGCATAGAGTTATTGACCAAAAACATGTTCTGTGAGGTCACACTGACCTTTAACCACCAAATTCTAATCAGTTCGTCTTTGAGTCCAAGCGAACGTTTGTGCCAAATTTAAGGAAATTAACACAAGGCGGCTGCGGTCAGAGGTAGGGTGGGTCGTCCTCTTATCAGAAGGTCGTGAGTTCGAACCCCGGCTCTTCCAGTCAACATGTGGAAGTATCCTTGGGAAAAATACTGAACCCCAAATTGCTTCCAATGCTGCATCACTGAAGTGTGAGTATATGATTAGTTACTGAGTGGCAGGTGGCGCCTTGTACAGTAGCCTTGGCCACTGGTGTGTAAAATGTGTGTGTGAACGGGTGAATGTGTAGTGTAAAAGCGCTTTGAGTGGTCAAAAGACTAGAAAAGTGCTAAACAAGCGCAGTCCATTTTTCATTTTCCTTTTTGATATATTACATTTAAGAGAATGAGACAGGAGAGCTAACAGTGACCTTTGACCATCAAAAAATAATCAGTTTATCATTCAGATCAGCAGATGTTTGTGCCAAATTTGATAAAATTCCTCCTCATGAGAATGGTAGCAATGTGAGGTCACAATGACTTTGACCTTTGATTGCCAAAATCTAATCAGCTCGTTGTTGAGTCCAAGTGGACGTTTGTACCGAATTTGAAGGAATTCCCTCAAGGTGCTCTTCAGATATCATGCTCACCAGAAAAAGATGGATGGCCTGACGAGAATGAGGCGGCTGGAGGGACAGACGAACAATACGGACAACCTGAAAACATAATGCCTCCAGCCACGGCTGTCACTGGCATGGATGCATAACAAACAGTAGAACAACTCTTCCTCAGGTGACTGAGAATGTCAGTGCGGGACGTGATCAGACTGTGTCAGCAGAAAAGTCCCTCGGCAGTTACATAGAGAGGGATATTAACAGCACAGCTGCAGAGCATAACCCCCTCATTACAAAGATGACTACACATTTGAGAGTTCAGTGGCGCAAAGACCATAGGCACAGCTCTACAGAGACGTGGAAAGAAGTGATATGATCAAATGAGTCATCCCTCACTGTATTCACGATAAGAAGGTGCGTGCATATGCGGCGTACACCAAGAGAACGGTACAGAGCTGAATGCTTGACCCATACAATCTCAGCAAATTGATGAAGCGATGGACTTCATAACTTGTTTTTAATTAGACAAGCATTCACAAGTGATGCTCTACTGTGTGTCACATTTTATTGTCTTTTGCAAGTGATTTGTTTTTTGTGTAGTTTCCTGTTATTGTCTGTCTTGTGTTTTCATTGTATCACTTTATATCATTTGTTTTTGTGTGTATTATTTGTTGTGTGTGTGTCTTTTTTTTCTTGTATATTATCATATTATTGTGTTGTGTATTTGCTCTGACTTGCTGAGGGACTGCAGATGCAAATTAGCTCTAAGTTAAAATCTGGTATGGTGCATCAAACATTAACATTTATGTTTTAAACTGTACATGGACCCTTTTAAATAAAAAAACACAAATAGCATCATAGTGTGTCTTGGTGGTCACTGAATGTAGCACATGATACACACATGATAATACCAGGTATAAGCAGGCTCTAAATGCTTTAAAGAGTAGGGGAATGATATGAATCATATGGCCATAAAAGTCACCAAATCTCAATCTGTTGAACACCTATGGGAGATTTTGGACTGACATGTTTGACAGCACTCTCCACCTGAGTCATCAAAACACCAAATAAGAAACTTTATTTAGAAAGTTAGAAAGAAAGAAAGAAGCTGTTCTGGTGGTCCAACATCTCATGTTGGGATAAGTGCAGTCAAATCATGGAGGGAAAGTAATGCAAAAAAGACTAAGGCTGTGTTCGAAATCATCCACTCATTCACTCACTCCCTATCCACTACATCGTGTATATGATGTAGTGAACTACATCATATATATCCCATCCATGTATCCCATCCATGCAGAGCCGCATTTCTTCGGCCGGAGAACAGCTGGTTGTGCTTAACACGAAGCTTAATAAGCTTCTCAACATCTTCATCAGTCCCTTGGAACAAGAAACAGAAAAGCATTTATTTTTCTAACACACTGCCAATTGGGAAAAGAGAACAAAACGCTATGATCAGATGTGAGCGGGTGTGCGGGTGTCTGCTCCTAGCTAGAGCTGCAACTACCGGCAAGCCCTAGCATTAGCCTTAGCGTTAGCGTTAGCTCGCAGATACAAATAACAAACCGGATGCTTCTCCACCAACAAATCCGCTCGTTATGACAATTCGCAACCCTTAAAAGGCCTAAAACCACGCCACTAAAGTATTACACGCATCAAATGTGTATATTGTAATGTTACTTAAATTTATATGCAAAAGCGGCGGTTGGTGCGGCGGCCATCGTCTCCTTCTTCTCCTCTTCCAAAACACGACCGCATTGCATTGTGGGATACGGAGCACAAAGTAGTGTACATTGCTTGTTCACTCAATTTTGCGGTGCATTGTGGGTGTTTTCTCGTCCACTACATAGTGGATAAAATTAATCGCGGAGAATTCGAACAACACTACAAAATGGCGAACACACTATATAGTGCACTACATCCGTGATAGGGGGTGATTTCGAACACAGCCTAAGGCTGTGTTCGAAATGACCCCCTATCAATGCACCGCAAAATTGAGTGAACAAGCAATGTACACTACTTTGTGCTCCGTATCCCACAATGCAATGCGGTCGTGTTTTGGAAGAGGAGAAGAAGGAGACGATGGCCGCCGCACCAACCGCCGCTTTTGCATATAAATTTAAGTAACATTACAATATTCACATTTGATGCGTGTAATACTTTAGTGGCGTGGTTTTAGGCCTTTTAAGGGTTGCGAATTGTCATAACGAGCGGATTTGTTGGTGGAGAAGCATCCGGTTTGTTATTTGTATCTGCGAGCTAACGCTAACGCTAAGGCTAATGCTAGGGCTTGCCGGTAGTTGCAGCTCTAGCTAGGAGCAGACACCCGCACACCCGCTCACATCTGATCATAGCGTTTTGTTCTCTTTTCCCAATTGGCGGTGTGTTAGAAAAATAAATGCTTTTCTGTTTTTTTTTCAATGTATGCTTTTCTGTTTCTTGTTCCAAGGGACTGATGAAGATGTTGAGAAGCTTCGTGTTAAGCACAACCAGCTGTTCTCCGGCCGAAGAAATGCGGCTCTGCATGGATGGGATATATTCTAGTGGTGCATATTCATCAATAAAAGAAATTTCAGAATTCATATTTGTCATTCCTGATTGAACATTACATTTGTATTTTTTAGTGTTTGAGGGTACAGAAATTAGGGCTGCAACAGGTATTTATAGTTGAATAACCATGGCGCATCTGCTGACGCAACCACGTTCAGGAAATTACGTGTAGTGTCCGAATTCTCCTCCCGTCGTTCCCTATATCGTGTATATGATGTAGTTCACTACATCATATACACGATGTAGTGGATAGGGAGTGAGTGAATGAGTGGATGATTTCGAACACAGCCCATGACTTAGAATATACCCACTTGATTTGTCTTACTCAGAATGCTAATTGCCATACAGTAGAATAACTAAAGCAAGTAAAACCTGTTTTAATGTACATAAGGGTGCAGTCAGAAAATAGTGAATCTATCATCTAAGAGACGAATACCCATGTTCGAATTGAATCTTGCAGCTAAAGTCAGCAACACTAGAGACAGTCAAGGCTTCCACTAACGCCACTAAAGTGGTCTTTGAGATTGTTGGATTATCTGTTGTTATAAATATTATGAACTATAGTCATTTTAAATTGCATGTGGAACAGGCTGTGATACATTGACCCACCCCTAATTGGAGGAATAACACTCAAGTTTCTTTCTCATATGAAGGGAAAGAAATACATAAGCTACATAATTTTCCTAAACAGAGCTTCATACCCTTTATGGTAGATGCAGAGGCAGGGCAGGCGAGCAATGGTGTCTCCCTGTAGCAGCTCCTCCAGGCAGATTGCACATTCTCCTGCATCCTTGGGCAGGACGTCCTCTGTAAGACAACAGACACATCACAGACATCAATAAAGATTATAGGGCCCTTTCATAACAAAACATTTTTTGTCATGTTAAATTGTTATACTGTATTTTTTTACTTGGCCAATAAATCAATGATCAGATTGTCATTACTTGTAAATACTGATATTCATGGTATCTTTCATGAACATCTCTCATTGTGTGTGTGTGTGTACACACACACACACACACACACACACACAATTATATAATGGTATATAAGCACAATATATCAAAATAATGTAAAAATAATATAATGCTTATGAGTGGTCATAATATAGTATTGTTACATAGTGGTATAAATGATATAAAGCAATGTGTCACCAGACCAGTAGTAATAGTAAATACAGTATACATAATATTGCAGGCATATTGTTGTAACAGAAGATCATATCAAGATCACAAGATCAAAATCCTACGTCTCCACCATGATCTTCATATTGTTTATGCATGCTGAAGATGTGACTGTGGTGTTTCAGAAATATCCCTGAAGGCAGCATTCATCTGTTAGCTCACATTTAAGTCTATTCCTATCAGTGTTAATACACTCAGTCTGGGCTGAACGGCCACCAGGAAAACTCAGCCCCTGTTTACCATCTGTGTGTGTGTGTGTGTGTGTGTGTACACTCAGCTCATTCATCTTTCCCTGTTGTGCATAACATTGGTCTGGGTCTAAAGTGGAAGTCAGTGTGCGCACCATTAAACCCATCACCTGCAGCAAAACACACAGTCATTAGAACTGGCCTTATGTAACACTGGATTAACCCACATAGGCCTGGAAAAGCTAGTTATTATGGACTACAGCACATGGCATCCAGCTCAGCTGAGGGGAAAACATCCCCTGACGGGGCCAGTCAGTCGTTCACACAGTCAGAGACAGACAGAGACATGATAATAATACTGACGCATGGTGCACATATTGGCATTGTTCTAAATGTTTGTTTTTGGAGCTGAGCATTATTGTCCTCCACACCCTGTCAATACATGCAACGGAAGACACAGTGAGAAAGGAAGTGTCTCAAATCCAACAGACTACTGCTGGTCCACATGATGCAAAATAGTACAAGAAGATTTCTTCTTATTCCCACTTATTGCTAAAAGGAACTGCTGTAAAACTATAAATACATTTGTTTGAGAGTCACACACACTCCAAATTGAGTCTGTGTATTATCAAAAGCTGAATCATCTTTTCCAATAAAATCTGGAAAGTCTACTTTTTTGTTTGTTTTTGCATGCTACTTATGTGTACAGGGAGGCAGCAAGAGGTCAGCTGGAAAAAAAAAAGCCTCTAACACACGTGATCAACTGCTTTTATCAGAAAAACTTGAGCGTACAGTATGTGCCCTGTAAGCAAATATTCTGATGCCCAGGAGTTAGGATGTGGTTAGCATAGCCTAGCTTAGCACAAAGACTGAATGATGATAGATGTTTTTATTGCTGTCATTTCCCCCCGTTTCCAGTCTTTATGATAAGCTAGGCTAATCATTTGTGGAGTATTTATAATCTGTAAATCAATAAATTATTTTATGTGAGCATCAAACCCCCATGAAACGACTCATTTCACTATCTAGATTTAAGCAATCCAGTTCGATAACATTTGGAAAGTCTAAAAGAGCTGCAAGATTACATATTTTAGACTGCAATTAAAGCTATTGATGCGCTAAACCGGAAGTCAGTCCCTCCGCCATTGGAAGTTTCCTGCTTGGGTACAACAAGGCCCTGTATCCGACACTGTATCCAGATTCTTGAAACATCCATAGCTATTAAAGAACAAAAACTGATTTAAAATATGTTTATGGAAACATTTTAGGTGTGAAATCAGCAATATGGTAACAGAACTGAAATATATATATTCGATCAGCACTGCCTAGTTTTGACTTGTGATCATAGTTAGGTCTGAGTTTCAGAGAAAGAAGGAGGTTGATAGAGGGAGGTTCAGACAAGTTCACACATACTACCCACACTGGTATAATAAAAAGCTGATTGAAAACTGGTGAAGTATTCCTTTAAGACTGCCTGCTCTGTAGACTATAATCAGATGTAGGTACAAAAACTTGTATCTGGTGCTTATGGAAAACAGGAACCAGAAGGATAAACAGGAGGGAAATGCAGGCACTCCAAAAGTGTGAAAAACATGAAAAATACAAGGAAGAATTACATGAAGGAACCTCAATAGTTTTTATTTTAATCATTAAAAAAAAAACATGTTTAAACCACTTCTAATTTTCATCAGGGCTTTAAAAACATGAAAACATGACTGTTTTCAAAGCTCTGACAAAGACCAGAGTGGTTGAAACATGTTGGATTTTTAAATGATTAAGCCACTACAACAAAGACTTTTTTTTTGTAATTCAGCTTTTTTTCATGTTTTTCTCACTTTTCGAGTGCCTGAATTTTATTCCTGTTTATCCTATTCCTTTCAGATGTTTTATTGGAATTTTAACTTCAATATAACATCTTATTTGATATTGGTCACACATACCACTTAACAATGCTGTAAAGGTATCTGCATTCAGCCCAAAAATATAAAAATATATCCTTTATGAAAAATATTTTGACAACCCTAATAAAAAGCCAGACAAGAGTCAAAAAGTGCCTCGCTGACCTTTGACCTCTGTAATGACCCCGGCAGGAAAGATCAGGGATCAGCAGCGTGCAGCTTTTACTGCAGCGCGTTGACCTCTGAGCTGCAGTTTCTCTGTTGAGGGTGTTGACTGGAATCAACAACTTGGCTGTGACAGAGTCATCAGTCTGTTTCACAGCAGGTTGTAAATCTTAAACAAGGTCATGAAAAATCTCAGGCGCTACAATGACGTCCTGCAGACACACACACAGACACACACAGACACACACACACACACAGGGAGCTGTGATGTATCATGAACCAGCAGCAGATATATTTAGGGAACACAGGTTTGTGTGTGTGTGTGAAAATAAACTGTGTTTCAAGGCCAAACCACAAGTCGTATCGACGTGAGGTGAGGGGAATTTTCACTGATATCTTTTCCTGTTTCTGCTGCGCTGGTTTCCAGCAGTATCAGTCTGACTGGCTGTGTCGATCATCATCAGACAATGTCAGTGGCAGATGGCCCCATATATGCATGTGGTCTTGGGCGGCAAATATGCATGCTTATATCCTGTATTTGATCTGATTAATTAAAATGACGCAGGTAACACTTTACTAACATATCCGATTAGACAAAGAAACATTACGCAATTTGACTTTGCAAAAAAAGACTACACCGTTGATATATTGCACAAGCAGCTGAGTGTGTGTGTGTGCGCGTGCGTGTGTGTGTGTTAGTGTGGAGGGGAGGGGAGGGTTATAGTGGAGGGCAGTCCTTGGATGGCTAAAGGCAAACAACTGAGAGAAACATAAACACGCTGATTACGGATCTTCAGGGTCATATGAGTCAGTGAATGTGTGTGTGTGTGTGTGTGTGTGTGTTAAGCATGCAGGCAGACAGTAGGAAGCGATTATCTTATTAGAATGGCCACAAACACCACAGATCAGCGGTAATCGCTGGGCCAAGTGACCATTATGTGGACACACTCAAATTCTCTCTGGTAAACAAGTTAGCATGAACTGTCTTGTCTTTACACCATGTCCACCTATTTAAAGACAGTTTACAGGACTCAGTGTCATCAGAGGACATGTTTATAGTATTAGCAAAAGACATGTAGGACACACAGATCAAATGCCAAATGCTACCACATCTCTGTTTAGCATCTTAGCATGACAGCATATCTGTTCTGACTAATTACAATGACGCATAAGAAGCCTTTCAAGTAAACACTATTAGCATGCTAGCTAACATTTGCCAATGACATATACTCATGTGATGTGAGGGGCTAAGGGCAGAGGGATGTCGTACACTGTAAAGCCCTCTGAGGCAAACCATGTTTTGTGATAATGGGCTATATAAATAAAACTGACTTGACTTGACTTGACTTGACATGTTTATAGCATTAACAAAAGACATGCTGGACATGGGTCATATGCTAGATGATACCACATCAGTTAAGCATGATAGCATGATAGCTAACACTGTATAGATGCATGTTCATAGCATTAGCAAAAGACATGCTGGACACATAGGTCAAAATGCTATGTTACCACATCTTTCTTTAGCATGCTAGCATGATGGCATTGCTAACATTGTATCTGTTCTAACTACAATGACACAGAAGCATCACTACAATCACTACTGATGCACAATAATGATTATTGATCATCAAAATTATTGAAATGATTATAACCAAATATAACTGACATCACTACAGATAACACAATAAAAACAAGAACAGTTTTGACTTTAAAATGGACATTTTGTTTTCAAATGAAATGCTCTGACAATCTGAAAATCAGAGTAAGTTTAAATTGTATCACTCAAAAAAATATAAAAGGTTTTATACAACCAAAAGCCTACAGCTGCCTAGTCTGTAGATAAAACACTGCCGAATACAGATAGATTGACAGATAGATAGATAGACTGTTGTGACCTCTGGAATATTTTGTGTTTTGAAGATAGAAACAATGAATACATCAAGATACAGAACAGATCTTCAGCTTTCATACACACAAAAACATTTAATTCTAGCTTCTTCCGTTCCTTTTTTATCATCTGAATTTGTGCATTTTCATAAAAAAACGACATTTCAGACAAAAAGCTGAGACAATAGCATTAGAGCAAAATCAATTTCATTTTTAGATTTTTTGTGTTTTTTTCCCTCTTATTTTCTTGACAACTTGAACTGTACAAAAAAATGCTGAAAATAATATTCTGTGCGGAACATTCCCCAAAATGTCAGGACTCCTTGGCTCTGTGGCTCCCTCCTTCAGAGTGGGCTATTTATTGGCTCTTGTGGCCCCTCAGGTGGAGAGTGCCCTTAATTGGCCCTTGTGGCCAATTGAAGATGCTGGTTGGTAATGAAAGGGTCCACACAAGTGGGCCATTGATTGGCCATTGTGGCCCGTCAGGTGGAGGAAGCTCTTATTTGGCACTGGTGGCGACTTAGAGATGCAAGTAAGTAATTAATGGCCATCAATTGGCCCTTGTGACCCTGTGTGCAAGTATGGCCACCCCGCCCCCCCCGCCCACCTCCTGACGTACATTAGTGGCACCTCAGCAGCAGACATCCTTCAAAATTTCTGCTGAAATTTTCTAGTTAAACATCCTATTACAGTTTTAGCAGTAACATTGAGGGTAGCATTGTGAAATTGTAAGGTCAGCAGACAAATGTAATGGAGGCCAGTGCTCAAGGACTTCAGAAGCTAAAGTACAATGAGAGAAAAGGAAGTTGAGAAATTGGGAAGTTTAGAGAAAATAACAGATTCAACAGTTCATTGAACAGTTCACTCAGAAAGTGCTACAGCTGTAAGACAGCTTTTGTTGTGATGGCTCTGCACTCAGAACTTTGATTTTAAATCCACCATGACTGAGTTTCACATTTTTATTTGAAGTTGTTAACATCCAAATCACATGAGTAACTTACAAGTTAACATTTTTAGGTAGTTGGATAGCTTACAACTAATTGTGATGTACTTTCATCTTCAGTCTGGTCTTCAGCGAGTAAATCAGCTTCTCTGTTGGATTGATTGGATTGGCTGCTTGTGCTCTATTGTTTGTTAAATCGTTGTTGTAGAAAATGGCAGACTGTGGAAAATGGCCTTTCAGTAATACATTGTTCACCCAGTACAAATGAGAAAACCCAGAAAACTTTTTGTGTTTATAATCAACACTTAAACCTCATCATAGTTTCCAATGAAACACATGTCACAATGCTTTCTTAATTTCAATATTAAAGTTCCAGTGTGTAGATTTTACAGGGACATATTGGTAAAAATGGTATATAATATTCACAAGTATGTTTTTCTTTGTTTATAATAAACTGAAATAAGAACCTTTGTGTTTTTGTTACCTGAGAAAGAGCTGTTTATATATACATACTAAGTGGGTCCTCCTCTATGGTAGCCCAGAGTAGACATCAAATACTGACTCTAGATAGGGTTTTTGTGTCTGTCACTTTAGTTCTCCTACAGTCACAAACAATCAATCAATCAATCAATTCTGAAAATAGAAATTGAAGTAGAGTGACAACCAGAAGAAATTATAGAGATGTCAGTGAATTATGTTTAAGAGTCACCGATTAAAACTCACTACCTGAGTCAGTTTGATTAAAAAAAACCCCAAAAAAAACCCCCTCTTTTTTTCTAGCCTACTGTGATCAACATTTGTAAGCTATAGATGCAAGGCACTTCTATGTGTTGGCAAATTTATAAACACATGAGCAAAAAAAAAAAAATAGCTTGAAATTAATACAATCAATACAACAAAGAAAAGGCATAAAAACATTTATTGGTGGGTGAAACCTGTGCATTGGCCATCGTATAACTTTGTGTTATGACCTGAGCAGTACCTTTCTAAAATGGGTTTAGAAGATGGTGTGAACTGAGAAAAGCCCATTACAGTAGTACAATCCCCTACAAGTAAAATATGTTTTAGCTGTAGTGAAAAGCTGATTGTCATTGTCTTAATTCAGGTCAGAAAACATGATTTTGGATTTGAGTTTCTGTTTTCAGCTACAAGAATCCTGAAGGATTAATTGCCAGATGACAACCTGGGAATGACTGTTGGTTTAAATGCATGTCACATTGATTTGCTCCATACTAATTACATATTTATTACATTAAATTATGCACAAATGTAGTGACGTATATTGAATTGTAAAGCACACCTGTGTATTTAATGTGTTATGTAACATTCACTCAAGATGGAAACTCCAGTTAACTTCTACTTGAGTTCACTTGAAGAACAGGTTCGGATTGAGTTTTGTGATGAAGTGAAACTTACACAAAGTTCCACCGAGGGGAAACTCCACCTGGTTATCCAGGAGGATGCTCTCGCCAACTTTCTTGATCTGCTCCAAGAAAAGAGGGGGAACACTGACTGGACCCAGGGAAGACAGAACCTTCAGAAGGAGATAAGTGGCCTTAAAGCCCAGCTACGTTTAGCTCAGGCTGAACTAAGCAGCTCTCCAGTCAGCGACCTTAAGGCACAACTGGATAAGACCTCCATGCTGCTCAGAGACACCAAAAAAGATCTTGAGCAGCACACCAAAATCAACGAGGACCTGCGTGCTGAACCCGAGCAGGTGAAGGCAGCTTACAAAGGCCTTCATAATGAGCTCAGTGCAGTAACGCAGGTGGAGTGCAAGACGGCTCAAGCTCAAGAGCAGCAGAAGCTTTTGACAGCCATCAGCAACCTTCACATCCAGTTAGAGCACATGAAGGGCGAGAAAAAGGCTCTTGATAGGGAACTGGATGAAAAGAGGTCGTATCTCCGGACTAATACCAAGCTTCTTGCTGAGGCTAAAACAAACATGGATTTGGTAAACCAACTGAAGTTTGGGCAGGTTGAAGCTCGGCAATGCCTTGAGCACCAGGCCAACATTATAAGGCACATGCAGTTCAGATTGGGGCAGGCTGAAGAAGAGAAACAGGCCTTTCACAGAGAGTTGGCGGCAGTGAGGTTTGAGCTCTCTCGTAACAAGGAGCTTCTTTCATTGGCTGGAACCAACGCAGAGTTGGAGCTGGAAAGGGCCCAGACTCAAGAACGTCACGAGTTGGCGATGTCCACCATCAGATTCCTAGAGGACCAACTAGAGAAGGTCATGGAAGAGAAAGAGGCCCTACAGAGCAAGATTGAAGAAATGAAGTGCGAGACCGCAGAAGTTACATTGATGTTTAATCACAAGAAAGACATCATAGAAGTACTTGAAAACGATCTAGCGTTTGAGAGGACTCTACTTAAAAACCTGCGGCAGGAAGTAAGTAGGGATGACAAAGCTCTGTGGAAAGAAAGGGAGGAGGCCAAAAAGGTTGCTGCAGCCTTAAAAAAGGCTCAGGATGAACTTGAGATGGACCGCCTCTCCTTCCAGCAGGAGACAGAAAAGATCAGAGCTTCCTGTCAAACTCAAGTGGACAGAGCAGAAGAAGAGAAGATCAAACTGATGGCTGCTGTGAAAGAGGCTGAGCAGGAGCTGAACAGTAAACTGCTCCAGTGGCACCAAGAGAAGTCTGCTCTCACTGCACACATGGAAAAACTGCGGGAAACTCATTTTGCTGAACTGCGGACACAAGAGAATAACAACAACATCCTTGTGTCTACTCTGAAGGCAAAATTTGGAGACAAGCTGCAGAGTGACTACCTCCAATGGCAGCAGGAGAAAATGTCCCTGCTGCAGGAGACACAGAGAGCCAAAGCCACCTATGAGGCTCAGCTGGGAGACCACGAGCAGGGGAACAACACCCTCAAGGCCGCTCTGACCAAAGCAGAGCAAGAGTTGCTGAGTCATCGCAACATGTGGCAGGAGGAGAAGAATTCCCTTCTCCAGGCCACCAAAAGCCTGAAAGAGACTCTGCAGGAGAAGGAGCAGGCCGAGGGCTCCCTGACCTCCCAGCTGGCAGAACTGCAGAGCTAGATTGACAAGAAGAAGCGAAAGAAGTGGTTCAAGTGTTTCTAATTCTTCTTCTAATGCGCATTAGTTCTTGTGCAGATTAATCACAGTCATGACTCTTAAGCCCCAGAAAGTGAGTTTTTGGGGGTTAAGACTCGACTTAACACCAGAGAGTGACTTTCTGGTGTAAGATTGGGCCACACAATAACTAATACGCACACACACACCTGCCGCCGCCCCCACCTTTGTGTGCATTAGTTTTTCATTACTCGTGAGGACCACTCTTAACCCCCAGAATGTGACTTTTTGGGGATCTTGACATTTGGTCCTCACAATTAAAAAATTACTAATGCACATACCCAGCCATCCGAGGAGAGGGGATCTCTCTTTGAATTGCCTTTCCTGAGGTTTCTTCCAATGTCCATTAGCTTGTTCTGATGGCCATTGGGAGTTTTTCCTCATCTTCTTAGAGAGCACGGGCTGGGCACCTGTTGCTGATCTGGGTCTATCAGGCCCAGCAAAACACCTTCAGCAACACAAGTGTTTTTATTTCTTCACAATTTTTCTTTTTCCTCTTTAAAAAAATTAAAAACAAAAAAAATTATGTCATATTTGTATGTCCGTTGTTGAAAAGCTTCACTACAGTCATATTTTATATTGACTGCCTTTGTTGGTAAATAATCTGTGTATGTTTTTGGTCAAATACTGCTATTCTGTCTAGGGTTATATGTTGGTTATCCAAATAAAATTAATCTGTCTGAAGAAGGTAAAGATCTTAAGGAAAGGCAGCTTTATCCAGAGTCTTTCGAACATAGTTGCAATTTCTTCAATTGCAAAAGTTTTATGGCAAAGAAATGAGTCACAGTATTTTGAAAACACAATAAAGAGAAAAATATTAATTAGAAAAAAATACAATCAAAATGATGACCTGACCTCGATTAACCTCTTGTTTCTTAGTTTCAGGTAATGGTGGGCAATGCAACAAATCAAATAACGTTAACGATAAATAATGATATCAATTGTGAAATAACTTTTCCAAGATTGAAATACGAGAAGTAGTTGATAGAATGTCGATACAACGCATTCCAGCCATGTTTTGAC
Source organism: Plectropomus leopardus (assembly GCF_026936395.1). Taxonomy (NCBI): domain Eukaryota; kingdom Metazoa; phylum Chordata; class Actinopteri; order Perciformes; family Serranidae; genus Plectropomus; species Plectropomus leopardus. The sequence goes on from NC_142186.1 coordinate 3,278,384, forward strand.
AAACAACACGAACAGTCGATGATAATAAGAATAGCTCTGTGGCGAACCAAATGCAGTGAAAAACTTTGACTACAGAATACAGCTGAGTGTTTGACAACCAAGTCCTATGTGCTTCCACAGTGTTTCATTATCACGGAGCAAACAGCTGATGGTTTGACAGCAGTGCAGTGAGACAGACAAACGTGCCTTCTTTAGACATCTACAGACTACTTTGTGATAGTTTCAGGTTTAATCAGTTTTTTAAAACAACAGGACACATTGCTCTGTGTCTCATCCAGCTGCTTGTGCTGAGCTCTCATTGTTATTACGAGGGGCAGATGTAATGTTTTGGGGACCTGGAACCACATGCTTATTACCTTGTTTTCATCCTTTCTCTAACTGGGAATGTTAGCAAACTGTTGGCAGCTTTAGGAGAAATAGGGCTACTCAAATATTTTTCTTTTTTCCTGAGTAACACGATTAATAGCAAGGTTTCACTGAAGATTGACAAAAGTAATAGTCCTGAAGTCAGGAGAGGTTGGCCTATTTTCAGCACAATGTGCTTAAATTTACCCAAAGTTTGTTTAAGATGGAGCTTTTATTTTTTATATAAAGCTGGAAAGTCAGTGAATTATGAGGGCAAAAAACAAACTACAAAAAACCCCAAAAAAAGCAGAAAGCAAAAAAAAAACAAAAAAAAAAACTGATTAATTGTAAGCGTAGTAAAATGATCAATTAATCGTGATATAGATTCTAAGTATGAGGTTTGGACTTTATTTTGGAGGAAATTTTAGTAACTGGACCTGTGAATTTTAGTTGAATAGGTCAGCCAGTTGGTGATGCCTATAGGATAGAGCTCAATGTGGGTATGTATAAACCCACATTACATACATTTGAAGAGGAAAAAAACATTCTGTGTATCATCAGCATATTATGATAAGTCAGTCTCTTGTTATGCATAAGGTTGCCTCATATATGTGGCTGTTAAATTAAAACCAGTTGAGCAATGGGCAACCACGCATGTGATTTTAGTTCTATTTTAACATTTACTACAGTGACAACATTTACATTCACACAAATATTCCACTTTTCTTTTGGTTACACATTCAAATTTTGATATGGATTTTGTTGTCAGCATATTCTGGTTTCCAGAGCATTGTATGGACATGAATACACTGCATTTGGCAAACATGTCTAGTTTAGAATTTGTAAACCAACTAGCCAACAATTTGCAAGGCCTGGGTAGAGATGCATTCACACAGTAAAGCCAACTTATCTGGAAGGAGGGAGAAACATACCTACTTTTAAACATTGTGAAAGACTTTGATATCAACAGGTTTTTGGACATGTGCAAAATATTGAAACATCAACACACAACACACAACACAAGAAGGTGGTTGAAGTAATGAAAGAGCCATTTATAGCCATTCATTAGCCATTTAACAGTTAAGTTAGAATAGGAATTTAACAGTTAAGTCGGAATATTGGAATTATTTTTTTTTTTTACATATACTACTACTGTATAAGTAAAGCACTATTACCATTCTCCTACTGATTCCTCATACCTGACAAAACATCTGGTCAAGCAGGTGCTATTTAAACAATTATGCACACAAGGGAATGCAAAACGTTGACTTCATGCAGCAGCACACCACTGCTAGTATCACATGTTTAAGTATGACCTTGAGTTCATTATTGTAATTTTGAGTCCTGAGGAGCAGATTATTAATCTCTTAACAAAAATGACCTAAGACTTTCCCACTGATAACTATGGGCTCTCTAAATTAAATTGTGTAGGAAATATACTGTATTTTGGGAGCAGTCAGCTTAAGATGAATTCTTCTGACAAAAATACTTCCAATGTAAGGGCGTCTAAACTTCTAAACATTTATTGGCCCTTGTGGCCAATTGATGATGCCAGTTAGTAATCAATGATCCACTTGTGGGCCCTCCGAAAGCGGCCGACTTAGAGATGCCAGTAGGTAATTAATGGCCATTAATTGGCCCTTGTGGCCCTGTGTGCACCTCCTGACATACATTGTGGCACCTCAGCGGCAGGCACCCTCCAAAATTTCTGCCAAAATTTTCTAGTTATTATTGTCATTTAAAGTACATTAGAGACATAAAGATAATTATGTAGAACGCTGACATTATCTTGATGTCAACATTCAGTGGCAGTACATTTACTGAGCATTGTTACATGGCCTGTGTTAATATGCAGCTGTACTCTCCACTGCTGCAGCTAAATCCAGTTATTATTATAACATACAGAGGTGTATGTTATGGTATTTATGGTGTTGAAAACATGGACACAGCAGCTTAGGCATGGCTAAAGTGCCATATATCAGTAACAGCAGGCAGCCATTTTGGAAAATGGCCGCCATGGTCATGAGAACACCAATCTGCAATGGCCCGATATCCGGATTTCTTCTAAATACATTGAGCTATATTTGTACCAAATTTGGTGCTTTTATCACAAAATGAACGATAGGTTAGCTATGCCGCCCCATTGATGGTTTCCAGTGAAGAAAAAGGTTTCACTGCTGCTATGTTTCTGTATACACACAGGAAGTAAAAGTAGGTCATCCCTGCTGAGAGGGAAGCGAAGGGTGAGGTGATTTGTAATGAATGATCTTAAAACAGACAGAATCCCTGCAAGTCCCGTCAGATTCACACATCAGATACTACTTCGATTTATTGTCGCAACCTACTTAATCTCTCTCTCTCTTTCTCTTGTATATTTTAAGTTTGGCACTGTTTCATGTTTACAGTATGTCTGTCTTCACCTTTACTTGTGTGAGATTTTTCTTTTATTCATTTTTGTATGAGCATTGTTGGAGGGAGCCTGAGGACAAAGAGTTTCATTGCCAACAACGACTTCATTGGGACTGTTGGGCACACGACAAATGAAGAATAAAGAGCTTTAAATTCAACCCACAGCCAGAGGTTAGCCTTGTGGTGTACTTGATTTTGTCAGCATGTATGCATAGACACAAAACTGCAACATGAGAAGCATTGCTTTCATATTTTTCTTTGTACCTGGAGTATTTGTCATTTGTATGCCCTTGGGGCAGATGAGAGCAGAATAATTCCTGGTCATCATGAGACTATCTGCTTTGAGAATTTCCAGCTCTGCACAATATAAAATAACCTCCTGAAGCTAAACATGGCAACATCTGAGGAAGTTACTGTGATGTAAATGTTCAAATCAGGGCAGTAGAAGCCATGGCAGAGCAGAATTTTCCATTCTTCTTGTCATTTGTTCAGTCTGTTGCTGACCTGACTTCACATCATCAGATGTCCCCACTTTTAATTTTCCTAACTGCATCTTGCACAGTGCTGATTTCTGAGGAAATGCACAAGCAACATATTCTGTATATGCATTAATTAGGGCCGTCAGTTCCTGTTAATTTAGCTTTCAATAGCCAGACACTCATCAACTGACGCTGACTAAACTTCTAATTTTTAAGAAAAAAACCCCAAAATTATGTGAAATCAGAGTTCCTGCAGAAATGTAATGCACGTAATGTTTAAGGCATTTTATTGCCACTCGGACATAAATTAAATTTTTTGTATAAATCAAACATCCAAAATTGAGTTTTATTTTGCCCAAATGTTTATTGTAACATTTAACATGCCATTTTTTGTCAAGTAATGAAATGAGATCATCTGTCAAATGTCTTTTTAGAGTTAAACACATGAAAGACAATATACATATTACATTATACATTACAGAAGAAGTAGGGATTATTTGGCATTTCTAGACGGCTTTCTTAACATTGTTACCAATTATTTTGAGATTTTACAACATAATGTCAGAAATAAACAACTCATAAACCCCTACTTCACATGTCTGAGCACTTCTTAAGACTCCGTAAAGATTAATTTAAGTCATTTTAATACCATGTAAGGGGCTTATTATTACATAAATATATCAGTGCCTTTAAAGACTTTTTTTAGGATCTGTGGGAACCCTGGAAATACAAAAAGGACTTAAAAAGCCTGTCCTTTTAAGTCCGGTGCTCCCTTGACTCAAGTGCGCACCGCATTTCATCCATTTAGGGCTGGTGAAATTTGAATGTTTTGTGCTGTAAATATCTTACCTTTTATTTTATTTTTTGTCGAATTTGTGACAGCCGGCTTGCCATGTTAACATGCGAAAACACAGTGCACACTGCCCACCATCTGGTCTTAAATAGTCTGCTAATGTGAACGCTGAAACATGGTGACCACCCTTTATTCCTTACCCAGGTTGCATTGGTGAGTAAGCACTTCAATTTGATCTGCAAAGGTCCTGGTCGTGCTGCCACTGCTAACTGTCCTAGCATAATTAACAATGCTTAAGGGGGGTTGCAGCTTTACTGTAAATGCAATAATTTTGTATTTTAGTAGTAAACATTAGTTTAAAGGACATGCATCTTGATTTTTAAAGCCATATCACTCAGTGCTACAACATACAGGCTTCACATGATGTGGGTAAATATGATTTTTGGCCAAGATTTTGGTATCATTTTAATACAGCAGTTCATCATAAGTTTGTTTTGTTTTTTTAGTCAACATTTGGGGAAAAAAAATAAAGCGTCATGTCCATATTGCTATGAACTGTGGGTAATTAAACCAGCAAACACCACCAGTGGACTCTCTGCAGAGTCTGATTGAGGCCCCTTGTGGACTGGATGAATTGTGGATTTGGATAGACCTCAGCACTCGCACACTTCTTGTGAACGCGTCTGCAAAGTCCACGAGCCTGCAAGTCAGAATCTGAATGCTCTTTATTGTGCAGTGATTCTGGAGATTTGAATCTTGACTTCTATAAAATGCCATACCTCAAGAGTTTTTTGTTTTTTTTCATTTTGAAACTTGTAGTTTTCAGCCTTCAGACTTCACACACCATCCTCTGGAGACACTAAAGAGTTTAAACAGCTGTTTTCCCCATATGCAGTGGTAGCCTACTCCACCTGCACGCAGACTTTGATGTGCAAATCAGTGGAGTTCCCCTTCAAAAGCAGCCAAGCTTTTAAGTGAAAACGCACAAAGTAACTGAAACTGAACACTGCTGATTACCTTAGTGTGTTTATCCAGCCTGAAAAATGCATCTGCAAGGCCCATTTATCATGCCAAAGATTAGTCAGTTTATTAGACTGAATGGCCATGTTTCACTTCTAAATCTAGTTCCTGTCAGCAGTTTCATTTTTATTTTGAGAGGGCTTATTTTGGCCAGAGCAATCAATAGCAAGCGACTTCCTGCCAGTGTTATTTACAGTTGACATGGAAACTGTGGAAGTGTTTTTTTGGAGCCGTTAACTTAATGTTTTTCCTGTTGACCATATAAAGACTTATGAGTTGTTTTTTCTATAAGTCCACTTATATAAAAAATCTGTAAAACTGCACTGAGCTCATCCATGCTTGTAGCTGTTTTCCAGGCTCTGATACAGGAGGCTGATGTACTGATACGCCCCTAAAATGTCTGATTGGCTATTTTTCCAGCTGGAGAGAGACAGCCGCCAGCACGGCATCATTTGTCCATAATTTGGAAACAGCCACCACTTCATAGTTGTTCACCAGAGAGCATTATGCTTCAAAGCTTTCTCTCTGTTAAGGAGCACACAAATGAGATGACAAGCTAACAGAAGAGCTAAATGAGATGAGCTAACATTAGCTTGTTGGCACACCTTGTGGTCCCCTACCTCACTCCCTGCCTAGACTGTATCACCAGGGGAAGAGTGGACCACAACTCCACAGATGGACCTTCAACTTGGCTTTGGAAATCGAAATTCAGTTAGCGCAAACAGTGAAGCGCTAGTGGCCAGTGGCCACAGTGAATCTATCCTGTGTCAGGGCAGCAACAGACAGTTTGCTGATCTGGTGGAATGACGGAACGGTGCTGCATTTGCGCTAGCTAAACTCAAACTGCTACAGCGTTCTCCACAAACAGAATCTAATCCTGTGGGAAACACTGTTGTCCACTCAAAAAGTTATTTTTTTTAAGCTTTTTTTAAAATTATTTTTAAACAACAGATATCAGCACTGGACAATCCCACAATCAAATTCACGACATGATGTTTGCTTCCGATGTGTGGTTTGTTGACTTGTCTAATGCAAATTGTAACTTACCAAATTTACGTTAGGTTAGTTTTAGGTATTATATAAATGTTTGTGATATAGCATAACAAAAATAAACTGTGACCTTGACCTTTGACCTTCAACCACCTAATTCTGATTGGTTCATTTTTGAGTTTTGTTTTTGATGTCTGTGCCGAAATTGAAGAAATTCCCCCATGGTGTTCTTTAGATATCGTTTTTAACAGAATAAGACAAATGCAAGGTCACCATTTTTTTTACCTTTGACCACCAAATTTTAATCAGTCCAAGTGAATATTTGTGTGTAATTAGAATAAATTCTATAACGGTGTTTGAGTTATCACTTTCACAAGAATGAGACTGACAAGGTCAGTGTGACCTTCTAAGTCAACTTTTTGTTTTTGTCAAATCTGAAAAAAAAAAATCCTAAAGGTTTCATTGAGATATTGCAATTACAAGAATGAAGCAGATAAGAGTCCAAGGGATCTTGACCTTCGACTAATCATCACCAAAATCTAATGAGCTAATCACTGAGCTCAAGTGAATGTTTGAGTCAAATTTGAACAAATTCCCTCAAGGAGTTCTTGAGATATCGCGTTCATAAGAATGTCCCGGATGGACATATGTACCCAAAAACATAATGCCCCCAGCTGCGGCCATCGCCAGCACAGAGCTGTAATAAAACTGTAATACATCTCCTCATCTGTAAGCATGATTTCTGCATGAGTCACATAAGAAAAAAGTTTGCTTTTGTTGTGATTCCATTGATTGACCCCTAGTGACAAAAACTGTGTTTTGTATGTTTAAGGGATCCTTATCAAAAATGTCAATGTTGTGCTAAAACATTTTCAAATGTTGTACATAGGTGCTACTGTATGAAAATCATTTTACAATTCTGAATGGTATCCATTCTGCAGATGTAAAAAGAGACTCAGAAATCTATAAAATTTCCAATAAACCCTGACTGTATGACAGTGCCTGTAACTGATCCACCAGCACATACAATATTTAAGGTGGCTCTGAGGAGCAAAGGGCAGAAGGCTTTAGTAAAGAAAACCCACTTAGCAGAATGATGAAAATGTCCCCAGGTCACATTAACCACATTATTGGTGTCATTTAATACATTAGACTATAGCAGATCATTGATAAATAATGAAGAAGCTCCCCCCAGGCAGCCACTGTGTTAGTCTACAGTTTTGGAAATATTACAGAAGATTACACAAGATTTCACAGGGAAGCAGACTGCAAACAGAAGATCAGCTTACATAACCAGAAAGCTGTGATTGTCTACTTTCAGAAGAAAGTTGGTCATTTTTTGAGCAGCGATGCTTATCGCTAGGATAATTATAAGCCTATTGGAGGAGTCATTATTGTTTTTTTAGAGATTATTTTCTGGCATTTCAGCCTTTATTAGATAGGACAGATCAATAGCTTGAAAGGGGGAGAGAGAGGGGACGACATGCAGCAAGAGCTAAGAGCGGGAGTCAAACCCGAGGCTGCAGTGGCAAGGACACTGCCTTCATTCATGGGGTGCCTGCTTTATCCACTCACCCCGCCGCCCCTGGAGGTGTCATTATTAAACATTATCTGCATTTATTCTTTTTTTTTGAAATTTTGTATATTTCTATATTTATTTGTTTTTCACACCCACATAATACACTGCACATAAATTATTGTATTTAGTTTCAAACATTTATATGTAATTATAGTTGAATTTGTTCATTGACTGCTCTGCAGCTACGCAGTTTTCTCACATGCTGACCACACTTGCATGTCCTCCCATTCTCTATATTTGTGTGGTTAAACAGGAACATGGACCTACCGTTATATGTCACTCTGGGTTTAGTTAAGCACAAGACCAGGTGCAGATCCATCTCATCTGAGGACACAAACTTGGAGCAAACTGGGCACTTGAAGCCTGGAAGAAAGGGAAAAGAAAAACACCATGAATCAGAGGATTATAGACTTGGTGGACAGGCAGAATGCGAGGGAAATTTTCTATTTCCTATCAGAGCTAAACTGAATCTCAGGCAATAAAGTGGCACACAGGGTTCTCAAGTCTTTTTCTTTCTCTGCAGCACTATTACTGTGGTGGTTGTTTGGACTGCATTTCCACTGATCACTTGTCAGTTTGTCTTGTCTTGTCAGGGTGCCACTCCCAGTTCTTGTATTATTGCAAACAAATAGGACAAATAACACATCATTATCTGTTGACCAGACAAAATTATGAGTTGCAGCTAATATTGTTGGAATAGATTACTGTGTTATATCAACAGTGATTACATTGTAATCCTTAAGATTTTTATTATATTAGACCCCATTCTTAAATAGTTTCATGGCTGTTTTTTTTTCAGAAGTGGCATTTAATCCCTTTGAAACCTAAAGAAACTGGGCTTGATTTTCAAAACTAATGGAAGACGGCAATAGGCAACAAAAGAAGAAATGACAAAAAGAAATTGCAATGAATTGGTCAAAAAAAGTACAAGGAAAAAAATAACATGTTTTAAAAAAGACTAAATACTACTTATACTACTACTACTACTGCTACTACAACTAACAATAACAACAACAACAACAACGACAACAATTACTATTATTGTTATCATTATTATTATAAAAAGGAAATTAATTGGAAAAGGTGTTTAAAAAATCAGAATAAGTTTGAAACAGAATTTTAAATATGTAATTCTGAACATTATATATATATATAGTTTTTTCCTAAGGATTTTTTTTGTACACATTTCTCCATAGCCTCCTTTAAAATAACTTTCTAAATGTAAATGTTTTTGTAATTTGTGAAACATTTATTACCAAATTGCTCACTGCCTTTTTCTCCATGTTTTTTTCTAAGAAATCAAACATTTGCTCATGGCTCAAAGATTTAAATACTTGTGAAAGGCTTCTGAAAGCAGCACAAGAAAAGTTAATGTATTCAGAGTCCGCGATTCCTGCAAAGGATTCAAATCATGTAAATTTGAGTTGCAAGGTAAATGAGGACGGACAAGTCTCCCCTTCCTTCCCCTGTACAAAAATTAAGCCAAACTATCCCAACCCCTATAGTGGTGTTCCCGCCCATACACCCATCCAGCCAATCACAACCCGCACACAAACTGGCACACACAGCTGTCACTCATGGCATCAACCCCACCTTAACATCAAATGACTAACAAAAACCAGAGGAATCAGAAAAACAGTCAATGAACACACAACAGTGTGACAAAAATTACCTAAAATGAATGTGACACCACCAGGGGCATCACTTTTTGGGAGCTGTTATTTCATCCACCTCTACAGTCACTTCAACTTTTGTCTAAATTTATCTGTCTGATAAAAGTCTCTCAGCCTTGCACATATTACATCACGCATAAACCCTGGTTAAGTTTTACAAACATTTAAGATTCATTATTTAAAAATGCATAATATAAAGTGTATTAATTGTCCTGTTTGTAGTTTACATCATCCTGGAAACAGTTTTTTTAAGAATTTTTTTGTCAGATTTGTCTGATTGTCAGATTTTATTTATTTATTTTCAGTATTATGTTTGGCCAGTGGGGAAAAAATGCAACAAACTAATAGACGAGTAGAGTACAGTGGGTTTGTCAGAGGCTTTTGCCTAATGCCGTTGAAACAAGGTTGAGAGAGTCTGTGACAGTTTGCAAGCTGGTAAACCAGTAAAAAAATGAGCTAAGAGAAACTAAAACATCCTGTAGAGCAGAGGAGAAGAGTACTGTTAGATTTTAATTCTCTATGAGTTTGTCTGCAAGTGACTTCTTCCACTTCTTCCATCTTGTTTATATTAAAATATCAACAGGGAGCTTTAAGGATTTTAACTGTGCAGCAGCTTTGATCAGTTTGGAAGCTACATGAATTTGTTGATGTTCTGTAAAAGGAACATAAAAAGACAATTTGGCACCCGAAGCTTTGAAACAAGCCAGTAAACCCCTATGTTTGTTTATATCAAAGCAATAGTTTAAAACAACAATCAAAAATAGTTATTTTTACTCTTAGCGGCAGTGCTATTCTTTAATCTAGACTGTTTTGGTGTGACCTGCAGAGTGTTAGAAATATCGACTGTAGAGATGTCTGCCTTCTCTCCAGTTTTACAACTAGATGGCACTCAGCTTGTGGTGCTTAAAGCACCAAAAAAAAAAAAATACATTTGAAAAACTGAACAGCAATGTCTCTTTTCAGAAATCAAGACCAAGTAACTCAAGATACTCCACAGAACTTATTGCGAACAGTTTCATGTAGGAACTATTTTCTTTCAACCGAACTACATCCTCCAACCACGCAGAAGGAAGAGTGCATCTACTCAGAGGCTGGAGTTTATAACAGATCAAGATGTAATCATTTATTGCATCCTCCACTTCCTAACTCAGTGGTGCTAGATAATCTGTCATAGATGCACATTTCCTTCTGTGCAGTGATACGGTTGGCAGAAAGAAAATAGTCCCTACATGAAACTGTTCACAACAAGCTCTTTGGATTAACTTGAGTGGTTAGGTTATGATTTCTGGAAAGACACATCGCTATTAAGACCTTTGAATTATTTTTTTTTTCTGCACTAAGCATTCTATATTAATTAATATGCACTGAAGGTAAGAGGAAAAATATGCATTTTGGATTTAGGGGTGAACTGACCCTTTAAAGAAACACGTCATAAGAATTACCACAGGGAGCATGTGCACTGAATAGGAATGACACCAGTGTTCACAACAGGTGTTGCGATCTGGTTGTAGGTTCCTTCACTGTTACATTATATCAATCAGTGATAGTTTATAAAAGTGGACAAATTTAAATAAAAGGTCACTGATGATGATCCAAACATTACCCTCCCTAAATGTTTCCAGTGCTGGTAGTAATTATTATCCCTCTGTTTCAATTTCCATCACAATGATGTTGTCACAATCTGAGACACGGCAGCTAGTCCAGCACTTTCCACTGACATCAGCGTGCCATTTGTCAAAGATTACCCTCATAGCAACCCTCATCCATCAGCCATCAGCTGTTAGCATGTAGCTCCGCAACAGGGGGCAGGAAGTCACATTTCACTGACAGGCGACGTGTGCACTGTATAATGTGTGTGGAGCTCTCTACAATGGTTCAACTCTGTCCACATGCTGCCATGCTGATGGGATAAATAGATTAGTGCAGCCAGAAGCAGGCGATCCACTGCTTGTCTGACCTATTTAAGTGAATCACAACACACACACACACACAGGATGCCATCTCTCATGATCTCCCGGCCATCTGCTGACAATTAGGAATGTGTAGTCTAGGTGTATTTGTTTAAAAGAGGGACAATGATGAATTCCAGCTCTGCACGGCTCCACGAGTCATTCTGAAAAATGCTAAAATCCAAAGCTGCGCGCTCCCTGTGAAAGTGTGATGACTCATCTGGTAAACTATGGGATGCTCTCTCTAGTAAATTAAATTGATGCGTGTGTCCTAATGCATGTCAGTCTGAGGTCATACCTGCTCTCAGCAGCATTGCAATTCTAGCCTTTTGGAGTATATTTTTCAGAGGATTACTCACACAAAATGGAATATGTAAACATAAATGAAAAAAAGTGTTATTTATAACCCTGGGGAAATGTATATTTCTCAGTTTCCTCTTATTTTTTTTTCTTACCCAACAGCAAACTCTGCAGTGGTTGGACAGTGAATGAACTACGACAACAAAGTAGCATGATCTGAGACATCTGCTGCCTCGAGGCACACATGCTTAAAGTTGAACATTTGCACACTGAAGAAAGGTGGAAATGTTGATTTCCATAATAAATGCAACAGACAAACATTTTCAATTAAAATTGCCATTCGATTTAACATTTACAACGCATTTTTAATATTCCATGATCTCACTCCACACAATATTACAGAAATAATAATCTTGCTTGACGCCAAGAAGTCATTTGATCAACTGGAGTGGGATTATCTTTCAAATTCTCAAACAATTTGGCTTTGGTTCGAGGGTTGTCTCCTAGATAAAGGTGGTCTATTCATCTCCACTGGTAGCTGTCCATATGAACAACAGTGTCTCCTCCTATTCCCCACTTCATCCAGGAACTAGGCAGGCCTGCTTCTTGTTGCTGTTTTTATTTGCTATCACAGTTTAACCATTACCAGTTTTGCTAAGTGGTGAAGGTTCAATTCAATTCAGTTCAATTCAATTTTATTAATGTGTGTTTAGGTGTGTCCGTGTGACATCATAGACAGGCAGGAGAACAGGTAAACAGCAGACTGCAACAGGGACAAATTTTTTTTAGTGGTTTCTTCTATTTATAAATCTCTTACTTGTTCAGCCTCTCTTTCAAACTGGTGCAGACTAATTTGGAACAATATTTTCAAACTGCTTAGGAGGAGACGGGGGGTCATTTTTAGGAGCAAAAATTATTGCGTTCACCCAGGTGTTGTGTTCCCATCAAAGCTGATTGAAGCTGGAGGCAATAAAAACTCATGTCTGCTGCAAAGCCATTTGACCTAGGTGTGAATGCAGATCATACGCATTCTCATGGCATGAAAAGGCCAGATGTTAATGGGTGTTAGTGGGTTTTTTGTGCAGTGGGAATTAGACTTTGATCTATGAGTGTCATGTCTGCTTCACTGCTGCTTCACCTCACTCACCTCTCTCCTAATCATGTTGATTTCCTCCACCTGCGGTGTCTCCCTCTCTCTGTCCCTCTGCCTGGCTGCACCCTCGTCAGCAGTAATCACATTCACCTGTTGCTCATTCCCTGCTCCTGCATTTAACCTGTCCTGTGTCTCATCCTCACTGCCAGATTGTTCTTTGCAATGCGAGACTATCCAGCGTTCTGTTCCTGTCTACCTGCCTGTTGCCAGATCTGCTCGTCCCTGACCAACCCGCTCTGTCTCTGTCCTAGTGATCCGACCTGTCTTCTGCATCCTGACTCTGAGTTTGATCTGCGCTTTCCTCATCCCTGTTCCCCAAGAGGAGGAGGCACTCAGCGAGCCTGCTCTTCTGAGAGACCCACCATTGCTGGAGTGAGATCGGCTGGTCTCTTCGACTCACCTGCTCTGCTCTCCCGGTGGGTTCCCTGCCAGAACCTCGTCATCAGTTCGACTCGTTCCCTGGGTCGACCCGGTGGAACACAGAATTGGACATTCTCCCTTTGTTGAGACTGTGATTTGTCCTGCTTTTGTTAATAAAGCCTCTGAAAGATTGAGACCGGTTCGTGTGTTGCATTTGGGTCCAGTTACCAGTTATGACAGTTAGAAGACTTCGGCAAAATATTGGAATAAAAACTTAATCTAAAAACTAAAAAAGAGTGAGATCATGCCAGTAATACTGCAATAGAAAATTCTCTAAAATAACTTTTTGACTTTATGCAAAAAACTGATGAGGAAACCATCACCACTATACTCTGAAAGTCTGTGGACAAAACATTATGATGGACAAAAATATCATTTACATGCTGTTTTGGGTTTCAGTAAGAAGAGGAAGAGAAAAAGAGGAAGAGCCAAAAGTAAGCCAGTGTTTCGTAAGAAAAGCAACAATGACAGCTTAGGTGGTTTCATTTCAGATACTTCTTCATTTTGCTGCAAAAAACAGGATTTCGGATTCATATGATTTTTGTTTAACAGCAGTGATATGCAGCATATCTCATAACACACTGCAGTACTGCTACACATGCTATCACCTTATAGTGGTGGTGAGGGTTGTGTGTCTCAAAGACGGGCACTGTTCGGCTTGAAAGAGTTTAGTTTACTCTCGGAACACAACAGCCCTCCAGGTTAAGGGTTAAGTGCTGGTTCCTGCTGTAGACCATGCATCACCTGCTCTGTGACCAAGTGCATACTGTCCAAGACAACTAATTTCTACATCTTTGTGCGCTTGCCATTGATGTCTGACAAGGTACAGGGTTCTGTGGACAAATCTATAGCAGGCATATGGAAAGTCTTGATGTTGAAATCTGCTCAAGCAGGACGAGCTGAACATTATTTTCTTAAAAACTTTTACATTTGATGCATGTTGCATGTGTGCTGTCTATTTTTTCTACCTGGTTCCCTGTTCCTCTTGACTTAAAAGACCTAAAAACAGCTATCTTGTTGCTGATGTGTTTTTGAAGGAAGTGGATGAGGAAGTGATTGGGTCAGGTGTCATAAGCAGGAGGATGTGTGCAGTTCGTGTTGCTGCAGAATTGGTTTATTGCGTTTTAAGAGGCTTGTAATTGAAGAGATATGCTAGTGTACATGCAAGACTGAAAAAAATGACTGTGCTAGAGCCTTGCAATATGCCTTTGATTGCTGGGCACGGTGCTATCAACGCCAACAAGTAAAACATTTCTGTAACAGAAACTAACTAGAATAATGACTTAAAGTAAGAAAGGCACTCAAGATTACTGTTGCCAATTCGGTATATCACCAAATATCTTCCCTTCTATTATGATGTTGAAAAACGGCAAAAAAAAAGTGTCTTTGCACAACATTATGATGTCACAGTAAAGTTGACCTTTGGATATAAATGTCCTGACTTCATCATTAAATTCTGTTAGACATTTGTGTCAAATTTTGACACAAATGCTTGACCACAAAAAACGAAATCAGTTTATCCATGAGTCCAGGGACGTTTGTGCCAAATTTTAGGAAATTCCCTAAAGGCGTTCTTGAGATATCACAAGAATGGCATGGATGGAAGGATGACCTGAAAATATAATGCTTCCAGCCACGGCTATCGCAGGCACAGAGACATACTGGAGGCTGACTAAAAAGCATCAGGCTCTCAGCTGATTCTTAGCACACAAGAGAACTCTCAAATAAATGTATCCCAGCTCTGGGGAAAGCCCAATAGAAGCCAGTGATGCAAATGAGAATTTATTTGGGCCAAAAACTGTTTTTGAGTCAGAACCAGTTTTATGAGACACCTGAAGCAAAATAAGTTCTCAGCGAGATAACAAAATACTATCTAGATATCCTGGGCATAAGTGACTGTCAGTGGACTGGTGGACCTGGCACACACCTGTGCCCAACTCAAGTTGGCTTGAGGCTCAACATGTTGCCAAAGATAGGGATCAATGGAAGGAGCTTAAAGTGGCCTTGTCTGCCACAGGAGACGAAGAGAATTTAAGGAAATAAGTTATCTTAACATTCAGCCAAATGAACAGTGAGTATGCTGAAATCGCATTGAGGCAGTTAATGACAAGTTTCGTAACTTCATGTATTGCATTTTGCCTTCATCTTGCCTCTTTGCAAACACACAGATACTGTAGGAATAAATGCATTGTCTGAAAGCCTGTTTTGATCTAATTTATGGCGCTCCATAATAGGGCTGAACAATTAATTGCATTTGCGATTAAAGCGATATGAGAAAACAAGATTTTCTAACCGCAAAGGCTGCGATTTGACCTTTGACCAGTCATGTGATGTAGTCACGTGACTTGCGAGCGGAGTCGAGCAGAACAGGTGGGGAAAGAAGTAAACACTGCGCTTTAACCTGTTGCACAATGGCCTCGGGCTAGACAGAAGCTGACACTGCAGAAAGTTTAGTGCCAAAGAGGAGCAGCACGTTAGTTGTTTGTAATTATTTTGGCTATAAAAAAGAAGATGCTGCGCACCGCCAAGTATTGTGCAGAACCTGCCTCGCAACTATTGCCACCTCAAGAGGTAACACTACAAACCTGTATCAACACTTGAAAAAACACCACAAAGCCATGTACGACAGTACGGCTAAAACGCCAGCTACCAGTGCCTCAACTTCATCAAAGCCAAGTACCAGCCATCAGGGATCACTAACCGAACTCTTTGAAAGCGTTACTCCACACAAAACGACATGCGGAAAAAACAAAAGCAATAACGGAGTTCATAGCGAAAGAAATGATGCCTATCAGTATAGTAACAAAAGCTGGGTTTACGGCTTTAATGAATACGATGGATAAGCAGTACAAAGTGCCCTCCCGCACACATTTTAGCCAGGTTGCTATACCTGAGCTGTATAAAAAATGCAGACAGAAAGTTGCAGCAGAGCTGAAAACTGTGGAGTTTTTTGCAACTACAACCGATCTTTGGTCAACCTGTACAGCATAGCCATACCAGAGCCGCACCGTGCATTACATTGACGATGACCTAAATCTCAAAGCTTGCTGCCTTCAAGCATCCTACTTCCTGGACGACCACACGGGTGAAAACATTGCAGCCGGCCTGAGAGAGGGACTCCCCAGCTGGGATCTTTAGGAAGAAAATCAAGCCAACACTTACACACTGATGAATAATTCCATCAAGAAACTCATAAGAAGGGATACATTTTTTAGAAATTCGGAACATTTCCTTTTACATGGTTGTACATGGCAGTGCAGACTGCTGCTGATTCCTCTTCAACTGGCAAAGTTACAAAATATGAGGCTGTCAAGCAGATCATCTCCTGCTTAATGACAGTCATATTCTCTTTTCTCACATCCCACACCCAAGTATGACAGTTGCTGGCAATGAGTGGTCGATCCAATCCACAGAAAGACTGAAATAACACTGACTTAACAACGCAAGCATTGAAAGCTAGATAATAATGAAGAGACAGGGTTTTGCACTATGCAGCAAGCTCTCTCATATGTCTGGCTCTAGTTCAAGATTTAGAAAATGTCCTTTAAGAGTAAAAATCAAGGTAACCTCATGAAGTATATGAGGTCAGCTGCCATTGGCCGGTTGCTGAAATAGGACTATTTCCCCATAAACTCTCATCAGCACAACACTTAAGTTGATTGACTGCATTGACTCTGAAGGCATGCAACATCTGCACATCAATAATTGTATTGTAATTGTGATTGACCCTCACTGTCCACCATTGCTACAATTACACTTACTTTAGCTACCTGGCTTGATTACCTGTACCACTGCCACTGGTACTGCAAAGAGAGTCTGCGAGATTGTGGCAACACTTTGCTGGAATACATCAACTGCTGAATGGCCATTGTTTGAACATCCAATCAAGACATCCTGTTATGTTCAAAAATTGTTGAAAGTTGTGCCAATGTCAACTGAACGTCCTTCCTGAGCTCTTGAGCCACATCTAAATATCATGTTTAACACGACCAAATACGAAACTTACATTGACCCACACAAGACATAAATTCCTAAGTCTTGGGTGTAAGTCCTGTGCTTTATGCGTTTACCCGACACAACTTTATATCTATGTGGACTTTGTCCCTATATTTACAAAAATGGGCATCAAGTAAAACCAGTCTTTGAAAGTGGAGTGGACGTCACAGTGTCTGATCACAACCAAAGAAACTCACAAAAGAAAAAAAAAAATGTGAAATTGCTTTTCTCATAGCCATTTTATCAATATTCCCTGGTTTGTAAAAGAGAGTCCGAATGGACCAATATTGGACGTAGACATGTCACCATCTGGTCATCTGCCTCACAACCACATTGCAGTTCTTGGCATCCCACTTGGACCATTTTTGGCCAAGGACAAAACCTTACAGTCCAACCAATGTTGGCTGGGTATGGCTAAAATAAATTTTCCTGAGAAGTTGAACTACGCAGATAAGGGTGTGAGGAGAATTGGGTTTAAAATGGCATTGCTAATACCATGGGTGGTAGTGATTTTAATGACATTGTATCTCATGCCGGTTGAAGTGTTTTGGCTTGTAATTTTTTTTTTTTTTTTTTTACAGTTTACCAGTCATTGGCAGATACACCACAAATGTAATTTTGGACCATGATCAATGTTTACATCTTATTTAGTGCCTTTGCATACTAACATTTGCACATAAAATAGCTGAGGCAGATGGGAAAGTATAGGACAAATAGTATTGGACCAAGTGCCAACTGATGATGGCACTTGAGGAAAAGTTGCATGAATTAGAGTTCGTGCGAGTCATCCTGAGCGGGACATAAGTGCCTGTCCTAAATGTATAACCAATTAATTCATTACATGTCAAGTTATTTAATAAAAATACAAACTGTCAACATTGTGGTGGCTCAAGAGGAGAAGCCAAGGGATCACTAAAGTCATTAGGATTAATCCTCTATGGAGCTTGAATAGCACAGCATGGCAATCCATTCAACAGTCATTACGATATTTTAGTCTGGACCAAAGTGTTGGACCGTCTGACAGACAGACGTAACCATCCTTAGAGTCATCATATAAGAACGGCTAAAAATCCACCTGCCATAGATTCAGCCTGTTGTTGATAGTTGATGTATTTGTCCTCCAAGCCAAGTGGAAATCCCAGAAGTCGACCAAGGACACACTGGAGGGACTACGTCACATAGCTGGCCTGGGAGTGCCAGGGAATCCCTAGCTGGTGGAAGGACGGGCTGAATTGACTTAACTGTTCACCCCAGCTGCCTCCAAAATCCCCAGTGAGTTGAATCAAACCCTCAAAACACAATGTCATCAACAATTACAGGTCTCAACACTTACTTTTAATGTGGTTGCTTGGCTGGCAACAAGGTATCGGCTTTTGGTTGCCGAAACAGAAAATATGGTAACCAATTTTTAGTCATCATTAGGGAAGGGGATCGATACCCGGTTCTATTGAGGACCCGGTTCCGCTTTTTTCAAAACCCTAAAATCGATACTTCTATCCAGTTCCACGGGTCCTTTCATGTAACATTACATCTCCAGCCGAATCACATCATTTAAATCCAATCACTGGTCCACATACAGCGATTGTCCAATCAATATTTTAATACAACTGAATTGCCAGCCAACCGGTATTAAAAACCAAGCGAAAACAAAATGTGGTGCTCAAAACGGGGAGGGGACACAACCTCCATGGCTGAGCACATCAACATTGTGCATCAAATTAAACCTAAATGCAGAACCTTGCAGGTTGGAAAAACTCCGTCATCTGCTGCAGCACAGCCGGCACAGTCTGCCTCATCATCTGCACAAAGCAGCAGTGGTTAGTACTCCCAAACTTATAGCAAGTCCCGTCAGTGAAAAAGAGTAATTTTGAAGTCCAAGTTGAAATCGGCAGGATAAGAGCTAGTTAGCTGAATAATTGCAGGTGCATATGGTTTTATAGGGATGTGTTTAAGGTTGGCTTGTTGAAATTACTATTAGGCAAAGGTAAATAAAATGTCATCATGATGTGTTCAAATGTAACACCAAGAAAAAGAAAATTCAATTTTTGCAAAGAAACTTGAATAATACAGTTGTTTGGGTGAGAAAGTTGTTTTCCCAGCAATCAATAAAATGGACAGAGATGGAATTGCAACATGTTCAATGTTCTATCGTGAGCTCTAATCATTGTACAATGCATATTTAAAACTACTGATGCCAAAGAAATGTTTAAGCAAATAGTTCAATCAAAATATATTTAAAAAATATAATGGAAAAGTATCGATAGTGGTATCAATAAAGGAGTGTTAATAATGGTATCAATATCAATAAAATTTAACAACTCCATCCCTAGTAATCATATATTTTGGGTATTTCAGATATTATGCTATTATACATCAGCTTAACAGTGAAAATGAAAAAATGTCAAAACGCTTAATTACAGGTTAATGGCCAGCACACATGCTGTCTTTATGCACTCTCAAATTGTAGGTGCTGGGCAGGCTTGCTCAAAGATAGTGCTATGCCATCATGACACGCAAGTGTTCTCACAGCAACAACAGCGGACTCCTGAGCTGAGTTTGTGCTGCTGACTCTCTGAGTTTATTAATGCTGTCGGATAAGATGCGTGCGTTCGCTGTCGTCTTGTTTGTTTATACTCATCACTTCATAGAAAGACTCCTTTATGTGCGGGCGCGTGGTGTTTTTCTATGGTATGTCATTACAAAGTTATACTGCCAACTACTGGCCTGGCATGCATACTGCAGCGTTTTCGGTTGTCGTTTTCACAATGTTTTTATATGAATGCAGTTTTTTTTATGCAAAGGAAAGACTTTTTTTGTCTAAACATGGCCTAACACTGTCCTTACACTGAGCTTTTTGCATATCTTCATTCATAAGATTATCAGGCCAAGGTGTTATTTTCTGTTTCTCTTAACAGATAATAAATGTGCATGAATCTGGATGTGCATGAACAGGTTAATTGTATTCTGTATATAGCTCAATGCTTGCCAAAATTCTTTTTTACTTTAGGAAACTCCACGACAAATCACTTGAGTGATCCTAAAAATCGATTCTTTTCTCCTCTCTGTGCTGACAAAGAACAATGTGACACATACAGTGAAAGTTCACCAGAAAGAGCCTGAAGCAAGCCAACAGCTACTTGGCCACAGTTTAAAAACTTTGCACACTGTTAACCACAATCCTTCACAGTTTGGATTGTATAAGCACCATATCACTGCTCCCCATCCAATCTGCTGGAGAGCATCCCAGGGTACCACGTTCATTATCTACTGCGCTTAACTCAGCTCTCCTCCACCTGAATCAGCACATCCCGGATCCTGTGCTATTAAATGGGATTTATGAAACATCATTTTATCGATCAGTTGGCTGATCATCGACAAGGCCGACTGCACCCCACCACACAACACAGTCCATTAGAATCACTTTAATTCACACTTAACGTTTTCCACAGGCAGGCAAATTCTCAAGTTGAAAACTGCTGGGGATGAAAGGAGCAGGGAAGGTCTTTCAGAGGGCAGACATCAATCAGGACCCATGAAATCACCTCCTCTCTTTCTCTTTCTGCAGTGCTCCTCTCTGCTGTGTGCGCTGACACTTTGGGAAATGAGGGTGGCATGCAGGCTCTTCATGAAAGAGCCAGCTGAGGGGTCTTGTCCAGGAAAGACTGTTACAGAAAAATGTTAATACATGACCATTTCTAGGCAGTTCCTGTGAATTATTCCTTTGGTTTTCTGACTCAAATTTAGATACAACCAGTTCAATTTAAATATAAGCTTTTTTCCTGGTGTTTGGATTGAACAAGACATTCAGGTAGCAGAATTCACACTTTTGCCAAAGCTGACTTTTGTTTAATTTGGTTTGTTTGTTTGATGAGTCTTGGCATGTCTTATCAGCTGTGGGTAATTACCATGTGGAGCACTATGTTCACATAGTGTCAGTGTTAGTTCATAAAAACTATTACTTTGGTGCCAAGCTGATCCTAAAATGCTAAAAACGTGATGGTACCTCAATCCCTCCGGACCTGACGGGGCAGCATATAAGCCCACAAGTGTTCTAGTCTGCTGTTAAATGCCAAAAGAGAAGAATGCCTACCAGCACAGCAGAACAACAACAGCGACAGCAACAGCTCCGACTCGACAAGAATAAAAGCTTTTTTCTTGAGGCCAGTATTTATACTGAATTGTTCACACTTTACATTTGTTTCGATTGGATAATTTATGCTCTGCATAAATGCTACAAAAGTCTACGGACGCTGAGCCTGGCGCTTTTATTCCAGGCAGCTGCATACTAGGGGTCTACATTATTGGCATGGCCAATTATTGAGTCTGATATTTAATTAATTAAAAAGTGCATGTCGGCATGGAAGGAACTTTTACTCTGTAAAACCTCAGGGAGGTATTTTTATTTATTAATTTTTTATTTAAATTTTTACTTTACTTAACAGTCAGTTAAAAAAAAAAGTTGCTGGGGCTTGCTGTATATGATGTTGAACATTTCAGTTTTGATTAAAAATTTGCGGAAGGCAATTAAACAAAGTTTTGTGTTGGAGTTTGTTATATTCCAAATTCTAATTGTGACAGATTTTCATTTTTATTGTAAATGCATATGGGTTCCAAATATCGGTTGGATATTGGCTCTGAAAAAGCAATATTGGTCGACCCCCACCACATTTAGTTGCAGAAGCCCAGATAAGGAACAATTGAAAGAAAGACCTCTTCTTGCTGTGTCTATCCACTAAAAGTGTGCCACTTTATTCTCTGAAACACACACCACCTGATAAATTGCTATTTTTGGTAAGGAAATTTATTCTCTTAAAATAAATTAAGGACACACCTCCAACAGTCATAATGTGTTAAACACAAGTTTTAAATGTTTTTCTACTTGAAGACACTAACTTTGTACTTAAAGGGAATGTCCAGGGTTGCATAGACATGTGGAAGCCTTTCCTGGACTGCCTGCCTGTCAAAACTTATTATACACTAATGAAAGGACAATGTTCTCTAGAATGAAACCCTCTGGTACTAAAGAGACTAAAATCTAAAGTCTCTTAGGGACAGTTATAAATAGGACGGGGGGCTGGACAATGTTGTACTGGGTTGTCTTGTATTTGTGCTGTGTTGAATTTATTGGTTAAGTCTACTGTATGTATTCAGGGTTTATGTTGATATTACGGAAAATAATCAAATTGTGCTGGCAAAAAAAACCAAAACCTCAGAGGCACATTTGCTCTTTTGTTCCTGGCACCACGTCACAGCAAACTTGATTGTGATGCAAAAATGCTTAAAATGTGAATAAATCATGTTTAACCAGTATAATAACTAGAGGATTATAACTTTAGTTTTTTAGAATTAGATAGAATTGGAATAGCATTTTAGATTTTTTCATTTTATTTTTTATTTTTTGTTACGATGACGGCAGCGCATGTCGATGTAGCAGCCAATAGCTCCTCAAATCCCTGCAACTTTTTTGCTATATTTTGCTATTTTTTCACACCATGGCCACTTTCACTGAAGCACAACTTTTCTACGATAGAGAAGCACTTATCAACATTGGGAAAAGTTGTGTGGGTTTTGGACTGAACGCAGCACACCATGAGAAGATTTCCACCAACGCCATACACCAAGCAGTCAGTCGGCCCAGAGGGCAGAAACAAAACCAAAAGCACTGGATGAAGAGAGGGAGGAGAGCTGGCATTAGGGCGAGGCTGACACAGCTTGGACCAAGAGCTGTTCCTCCAATGCAAATTCAAAAAATGCACTGCAGGAATTGTATGATGCCATCAGCAGCAACATTCCCCGGCAACCGGAGCTGGTACTTTTAATCAACTCATCCTGCAACTCCAAAGATGTAGCAGGATCAAGGACAAATGTTAATTTCATTTTTCATCTATGTTTGAAAAATGACAAATAAATCTACCTTATTTAGAATTGTCAATGGCTGGGGCCAAATACATTTGATATGAGTTTCTGATTGGTTTGGTTTGAATTAACTGATTCCATACTGGACTCAGATTTGATAAGATGTGATGGATCCCCATCCTCAGAGAACCAGACAGAAAGCTGGGAGGCAGCAGAGCTGAGCCAATGCAGGAGACAACTGGGGGTCATCCTATTGATAGCTGAGCTGAAAAAAAGTTTCCCTCTTGATGCATGCATAAGTCATATTTGCCTCACCTGCACTCAGAGGGATTTGAAGGGCTCAAGAAAGAGGAAGTGGAATGATAAAGGAACAGGAGGGAGAGAGACCAAGAGGAATATAAATAAATACGCTTTCAGTTTCTGGGAGAATGGGTTAATGACGATAAGCCTGACTGCTGTCAGGCAAATGTAACACTGCCTTCTACCTACGTCAGTCACTGTGTGTCTCCATCTCTCCCTCAGTAAATATTAGCATCACACACAAACACAGAGCAACAGGAGGCCGTGGTGCAAAGACCAAAATATCCCACTCAGGGCAAAGGTAATACTCTAAGAAAAAAGAAAAAATACACCTTTACTGGAATCCAACACGCCTCAAAATGATGACATCTTCTCTTTTTTTCTTCTATTATACATAACTAAAGGCCTAACTAGGGAAAGGAGTTGGAAACAAGCAATAGCTATAATATATGTGTGAAACATCAATAACTACCGCTTGTTTGTAACAGGTAGAAGTTGTACTATGTTAATTTGCTTTGTCCCTAACAAATAAAAAATAAAAAAAATGAGCAAATGAGCATCAGCAATAAAAAAAGAGAAAGGAAAAAGTATTTATTTCAGGTATAGTATATTGCATTATATTGTATTGTGAAGTAGGGCTGGGAAATATAAAGATTTCATACTGTATCAAGATATGAGACCATATCATCACAGATTTATTTTTTAATTTTTTCCTGATTTTAAAGGTTGCATTACAGTAAAGTGAAGTTTTCTCAACTTATCAGACAGTTCTACTTGTTGTAATACTTGCCTTTACCCACTTAGTCATTATATATACATTACTAATGATTATTGGTCAAAAATGGAATTGTGTTAATATTTTTTACCAATATCCGTTCCTACAATATTGTCGCACGAACGAGAAAAATACTATAAAATGGATAAAAATACTGTATATATATATATATATATATATATATATATATATATATATATATATATATATATAGTAATGTATATAGTAATGTTTGATTCTGTCTCTGAGTTCTAGCATTATTAAAGTGCCTCTGAGGACATATAAAAATGTATCGAGATGTACCCTAAAAATATTGCAATATAATTTTCAACCACTATCACCCAGCCCTATTGTGAATTTGTTCTTGTCATTGTGAACTTCTGATGGCTTAAGGCAATTTTGTTACCTCTGGGAGCAAATTAACATTGAGGAGAACACAAGGTCTTACAAGATTTCATAATCAGTTAATCCTTCTGGATAGGTAAAAGTGAAAGTTATAGGTTTAGGGCAACTGTCAACATGGTGGTAAACAGACAGCCCTTTCCAACAAGAAACTGAACTGAAAGTGAAAAATATCTATGCTTTCTTCAATGCCACATTCCACTGACAACAAACAACAGAGGAGCTCAGATTAGGACACACAGAGGGAGACTGACTTCATTCTCTACTCTGGATGCCAGTACTCCACTATGTCTTTACATAGCAACATCCCTTTGTGAGCAAGCAGTAAGCCGTTTTTAGTTTTCTTGTTGTCTCTTTATTTCGCCCAAAACACAGGTGACTGTAGGCTGTAAATAACGCCAACACAAAGAAGTAGCCTACTGCTCCTAACTCTGCATCAGCCACTCGCTTAGCCTCTCACATCCAAGACCAACTGCCCCATCTTCCTCCTTAGGATGACAACACATTCCTCCCTTAACTCCCGGCCTATTACAGGTGTGCTAACTCCCATGGTTCATTGTCATAGGTAGCTGACATGACAGAAAGGCTTCACAGCATCTAAGCTGACAACATATGCTTACTTCACTGACCTCTGGGAAAAAAAATCAATGGGTATTCACAACAAATCCATCACTCAAGTCTGCTCTTATAAGTAAGCATATGGATATTACACTTAACTGGAGGGGCCATGTTGAAAGTCTCTGCTCTAGACTGCAACAACAGATGGAATTTTTACATAGATTTAGGGTCTGTGGAGTTCAGTAGAAAGTTCATGTTGCTATCTTATTATGCGTCTTCGTGTTGAAATTACAGATTGCTTGTCTGATACAGACTGACATGAAAATGAGAATGGTTGAAAAAACTTGTCTCTCCTATCTGTGAACTATCTGTGAGCAGTCTACTAGCTCATGTTGTCCTCCAAGAGATCCAGCTCTGAGCATCCGATAGAAGATTCAGATTTCTCCAGAGCAGGCTGAACTCCTATTATACAACAAGTAGTTCCAACCAAGCAATTTAATTGGTCAACGGGAAATTCTGAATGTGCTCAAATCAGCATGACAGCACACCTTCCTCATTGCTGAAGATGTTATGATGCCACATGCAAAGATTCCATGATGATGGGAAATGTAGATTAAGGGATTGGCACCGCAGTGAAAACATTGGTGACATGATGCTACTGTGTGGGGAACCCTAAAGTATCATGGGAGGAAAGTAAACAAAAACAGAGTAAATAGAATTAGTAGTAGTTAATAGTTTAACTTTTTTAACATATCATAACTTGATACTTGATTTCTATAATTTAAGTATTTCAACAGCATTTGCCTAGCTGTGATTCTATCCCCAAATTTCTTGATCCATGTAAGCAGCTGATAACTGCAACCATGATCTCTAAAAGCAGTTTCCACAATATATCGTATCCTGCTGAAACAGCTACTGAAAGCAACACATGGATGCACCAAGAGTGTGTAAACTTTTCTGCAAACGTATTCAATCACAATAACGTTAAAGGCACTATGTTCATCTAAAAATTGTACGGCGTGTTTCTTCTCCTTCTCCACATTATGGTCAGTAAAAGTGACAGTAAAGGTTCCACCAGGTGGTGTGTGCTGTTAATCATCTGCTATGTAAGACTCAGCAGATGGATAACACTTAAGAAAAACAGAAAGAGGTGGTTAAAAAAACAGCCAGCTGGCAAACAAACCAAAGGTTTTAAGTGGCTGCTGATTGGCTCTTTATGCTGTACATGTGGACAGAGCATGACTGTATGACTGTATGAGTGTTGCCACAACAAGCACTAAATACACTCTGTAAATCCAGCCGAGTTAGTCTGGAAAATACACTGCTTTCAGTGTTTTTACTTTGACTGCGCGCATGTGTGCGTGTGTGTGTGTGTGCGTGCGTGCGTGTGCATGCGTGCACGTGCATCTGGCAGGTCTGGTCTTATCAGCAGGAGGGCTGCGCTGACAGAGTCTGTACCGGAACACAATGAGATAATTCATAGCAGCTGACTGAATGATAATCGAAAACTGTGGGAGTTTACGCTGATCATAAATCATACATTTTCTTGCAACACCACTGTACTCTCATAAACACCACCATTAAAAATGCACACACACATATATATATACATATAGATAGATAGAAAGATAGATTTTTTTTTAAAAACTGATATTGATACCATTATCGAGACTCCTTAACAATGCAAGTCTTTATCGATACCACTATCAATACTTATCTATTATTTGGTGCATAGACAAAACGATTTTACAGAACTGGAATTACTTTCACTTTCCCACTCAAGTGCTGGTTAATGTCTTCTGTCACTTTCAGTCATGTTTTTAGTGATTAGGAAAAAAATCATTGTATTTTAATTTAAATGTTTACTCTGAATAACCCTGGCATCAGTAGTTTTAATGTTGTGTTATATGATTAGAGCTCGTGATAGGACGTTTAACAGGTTGTAATTTCATCCCCTCTGTCCATTTTATATTGCTGGGAAAGCTAATTTCTCAACCAAACAGCTGTATTGTTCAAGTTTCTTGCCAAATTTTATTTTTCTTGATGTTACATTTGAACACATCGGGAAGATGTTTTATTAACCTTTGCCTAATCATCATTTTACTGAATCGACCATCACAATGAAACCTTATGGAACCTCGTTTATTCAGCTAACTAGCTCTTATCCTGCAGATTTTAACTGGGATTTCAACATTGGATTACTATTTATAACTGATGGGAATCACTAAGGAGAAGTTTTTTCAACCCAAAGACAGTCAAACGTACTGCATTTAGGTTTTATTTGATGCACAGTGTTGATGTGCTCGGCCATGGAGGTTGTGTTCTTCCACTGCAAGAAATTATTTTGCAACATAAATTGTATTTCGCATCCTCCTTATCTTTTGCTTTGGTTAAATGTAGCCAACCTTTAGACCTCTTCACTCATCTGCCATCCACGCAAGATTTCTTCTTTGCTTGGGTTAATACTTGTTGGCTGGCAATTCAATTGTAAAAAAAAAACTCTATTAGGCAAATGATGTATGTAGACCAGTGATTGAACTTTAATGACGTGAGATGCGAGATGTTATGATACCTTATAGGACTGACAGAACTCCACAGCAGTGGACAACAGGGTCAAAGGTGACTGACTTTTGTTTTTTCAAAAAGGCGGCCCTCAATAGAACCAGGTTTCACTCCCCATCCACATATATACTGTATATATATAAAACTTCCTGTAGAATTTAATACAGATCCATTCACAAGTACAAAAAGATGTGTCTTTACACAGTGAGGAGTTTACAGTTGCTAACAGCTCGCTCACTGCAGCATTCTCCACAGCAGAATATCAAGACTGCGATCATTGAATTTCATGGCAGAGGCAAAGTACACTTTCATGTTGATTCAACACTGCGTGCCACTGACTAATACATGAATTAATTCATCACAGTCCAGTGTGCCCCTATGTGATTAGACAACACATGGTATACACCTAGCCATCTGAGGGGACAGTTAACCCCAACATCAAGAAAATATATTCTTCTTCCTGTAGTGCTGTTTATCAGTCTAGATTGTTTTGGTGTCTTCTCTCCAATATGATGGAACGAGATGGCGGTGGCAATCTGTGATGCTCAAAATTTTTAGATAATCATAGCATAAAATCATTAGATAATCCATAGACCTTGTTTTGAGCAGAAGGAAGTGTGCATCTCCTCATGGATGAGAAGCTTGTGACTGCACGAGATATAAACATTAATGGCATCCTCTTTGGTTGAGCTTTAATGCCAGATGCACACTTCCTTCTGTGCGGCGATGCGGTTGGCGGGTGTAGTTCAGTAGAAAGAAAATAGTTCCTCCATGAAACTGCTCACAACAGGGTTTGTGGATTATCTCAAGTAACCAGGTCATGCTTTTTGAAAAGAGACATTGCTTTTGAGTTTCTCAAATTTATTTTTTCAACGCTTTGAGCACCAAAGGCCAAGTGCCATCTAGTTCCATTATGCTGGAAAGAAGGCAGACATCTTTATGGCCGATATCTCCAACATTTGCCAACTCACACCAAAACAATCTAGACTGATCAACAGCACTACAGGTAAGAGGAAAAATATGTATTTTTGATTTGGAGGTGAACTGTCCCTTTAAGGTATCAGTGTGTTCAGAAAGAGTGCATGACGGATTGTCAAACTGTGTCTAAAATCATCCACCCCCACACCTTTTCGATGACAAAACTGATGGCAAAAGGTGTGACAATTCAGGTAACTTTCCAAAACAATCACACAATCAAGTGCAATTTACTCAACAACTGGCCAGGTGTGCAGAGGAAACTATGCTCTGATAAACAAAAGAGGAAGCAAGCAGCAAACCAAAGCATCAAAACCTTTGAGTCACAGTTGCTGCGTCCATGCAGTGAGACACCAGCAAACATCTGCTGCAGCCTTCCAATGAGGGGACACAGCAGCAGAGATTAGCGGAGCGGGTCAGGTAGCCACTGGCTTATCTCATCAAGGTAGATTTCAGCTAACCTGGACTGACTCACCCACGTACACCACCAGGGCTCAGCTCTGTGGCACACGACACCTCACACTGACCTGTGGACATTTGTCCAGTAAGACACAACATTATTGTTCTCAGAGTGTGCAGACTTCAGATCACTGCATCCATATTAACCCTTTGAGACCTGAGTGAATTGGTTTGATCTGCAAAAACGTGAGCAGAAGGCAAAGAGCAACTAAACAACACATGGCCCAAAAAGATATTAGTTAAATGTTAAAAGAAAATTACCTGAAAATAAGCTTCAAAAAAATTAAGTTAAAAACAAACAAGTACCTGAAAAAGTGTATATACGGTATATGTATAAAAAATAACAGAAATTTTAATAAATTATTATAATATATACAAATCTAGTTTATTCCTATTCTTTTGTTTGTTTGTTTTCTTCCTTAATTTTCAGGTAATTTTACATTAAATGTAATTAAATTTTAATTTAAATTTGTGGGACATTTCTTGTCAAGTAGCTCACTGATTCTTTTCCATGTTTTTGGAGGGTTAAACAGCTTCCAGGTTCAAAGGGTTAATGAATAATGATAGCAGTGGTAGTCTCCTCACTAGCCTCATTGACTATTTGCAAAAACCGGCGAGCGAAAAACCCCATCCTAGCTTTGCAGACGAACTACACTGGCCGGCTCCTTTGAGCAGTCTCACAGGGCAGAGAGAGACTCGAGCTGATTTTCATCAAAAGGAATGAAAAAAGGCAGCTACTGTTGAGAAAAAAAAACACAAAAGTGAAATTACCAAAGCATTTGTCTAAAACGCCCTTCATCAGTTATGGCATAAAATTATCTCAGCTTGATCCCATGGGAAATTTGAACTGACTTATATGAATCTTTTTATCACTGTATGCCTGAAAATGTGGAGAATGTAACTGCTGCAAGGGCAGCTTTGCAGAGGACACCTCTGACTCTCTCTCTCTCACACACACACACACACACACACACACACACACACACACACACACACACACAACACACGTAAATACACTCACACTTTGTTTTTTTTGTTCTTCCTCTTTTAAACCTTTTAACACAAACTGGTTTGATTTATTTCAAAGACACTAAAAATATAATGAGCAACTTGGCAAGAAATAATACATATTTCTGATCCTAACAACAGTGACTGCGCTTGCCTGTTCTTTTAGTAAACCTAACCTTTCTAAACTTTATTGAATAAGTAACATCATTTGCGGGGCACTATTTTAACCTAAATATTTAAATACTTGAAATTTTTATTTAAAGTATTAGGATACGTTGGTGGATTACATTATTTTTGTATTTGCTTATAATGCTTATCAGTGTTGGAAATTAACTTTTGTCCACCTGCCACTGTGGCTGGTGGATTTCAGAATCTACAGATTACTTTTATTTTTTTGGCTGGTGAGTGACGCAAATCTAGCAGTCACTTATTTCCAATCCTGATGCTTACTGAGGTGAAATTACCGCTGTCTTTTTTTTTTCTTTTAATTTCAACAGAAAAAAACTTCTTTTGTTGGTGCATTTCTGCTTTTTTACGTAACTGCAAATAAAATTAAATCAATCAATTATTTAATCTGCTCATTTTTGCTAAGTATTTGGTTCTAGATGCTTGTTAAAGTAGTGGCTACTTGCTGGGTAAGACAATGACCTGCTGTAGGTGCTGATGTAACCAGACTAGTGGTAGTTAGACAAAATAGATCAGGATCCAAGGATGTGTCAATCAAAACGTGCTCAGCCATGCCCACACAGTCTGAAAAAATTCAATTATCCTCACAAGAGGTGTTTCCAACTCATTTTATTTTTATAGTTGTGAGCATTTATTTTCACTCAGATTTTTGCACATACTTAATGAGACACTCAGCTTTGATATAATATGTGCATTCTTACTATTTCACGCCATGTTTCCAGAGGATTTAATATTCAAAAGGGCATATCCACATGGGAGCATATACAGAAAGATGACTAATGTGCTGTCGCTGCTTCACTATGAGAACGATAAGAGCAGGATAGCAGCACTGCAGAGGTGAGACTGCCACACCGCACTCCCTCCATGGGAGGATAAAAATGTACATAAAAATGTATAGGAGGTAGTGAATAAAATGGATAACAGCATTGCTAATGGAGTGTATCTTACAGAAGATTACTACAGCTGGTGTTGCTATTGTTATAGAGAGATATGCAGGGAATACGCTTTTAAAAAATCTATAGCTCTGTACGACATTTAACACAGATTTATCAAACCTTTGACCCAGCTATAATTACTTTTTGCAGGGAAACAGGAAGCAGCAACTGAATAGACGAGCTGCAGAGAGAAAATCTTTGATTGCCCAAATAAAAAGTCCCTAAAGGTCCTTAAATCCAATTTGTCAGTGTGGGCCCAGCCCACCATGAACACTGCCATGAAATCAAAAGTTGAGATCTGGATCTGCATGGAAAACCAGATCACTAAGCTTTTATCACACTTTGATAAGAACTCCAATCACACAACAGGAAAGTATTTCCATCATGAGTTTACAGACAACTCAAACATAATACAGACTTTAACCTATGACATCATCTCCCCACACACACAGACAGGAAATGAAGTTTATGGCCAGCACATAACCTTTCCAGGGTTTTTAAATTCTATGATTAGTTTTTATTCAAGGGTTTGAAGAGAGCCAGAGTTCGACCCAGAACTTATTGTGGCAGCCTGCAGGCACAGAGTACCTTCCCACAGATATTTCCTCTCTGCATGTACATTATTAGTTATCTGGAAGGAAAAGCTCTCCTTAATGTTGTTTAAAATTGAGATTTAGCGATACATATCCCTTCTAAACATTTGAAATTGTTTCAATACTTATTTTTTGCAATATCTATACACTGGTACCAGCAGGGCTTTCTTAACCCTTTAACACCTGGATTGGGATCAGTTTTCTTGTGCTGCACTTCGTTGTTGCTGCACATGGAAAAAAACCCATAAGGAGCAACTTGGCAAGAAATGCCCCACAATCACAAAATAAATAAATAAAAAATAATAGTAATAATAATAATAATAATAATAATAATAATTATTATTATTATTATTATTATTATTATAAGGTAGTGAATTGAAATTAAATGGGGGATTATTAGATATTATTTAAATCTATAATCTATAAAATCTACAATAAAAATTCCCATAATAATATTCTATATAGTCAAGTTTTTGTTACAACATCTTTAAATTACGCAGAGTAATGTGGAAATAACTTGGAGATACTTAAACTACAATTTTTTTTGAAAATCTTCCTGTAATCCTGTGACCACAAATTAAACTTTATTCACATCCTCTGTATTCGGACAGTGACAAACATTTCAGAGACATTTATCTCAAAATGAAAACTGATGATCTAGATCTCATGGCTAGAAACCACTGGAGACCTCTCTTCCTCCCTCACACTCCCACTCGTCCTTTAAACATACACACATACACCCACACACCCACCCACACACACACAGGCACACACAGAGAATGAAATACAGGCTGTGTTGTGCCATTCATCAGGTTGCTGTGTGGAATCGATCAGTGCAGATTAACCTTAAACTGTATTTCTCAGGCGTTCATGCATCATCAGCATTCAGCACGCTTCAGTGAACAAACTGACAAACACTTATTTGTTGTCTTGAACAATCTGGAGCTGCTATGCTGCATTTTCATCAGACTTTTAAGGTTGCTGAATCTAGGATCCTTTAAATTAACATCCAACACCATTAAGAGAGAGAAAACCACACCACCTGTTCACACAACCTGCAGACACGTGTGTACGTGTGTGTGTGTGTGTGTGTGTGTGTGTGTGTGTGTGTGTGTGTGTGCGTGTGTGCTCACTATTTCATCCATGCACCATTATAGACAAGTTGAACTTAACAACTTGAGGTAATTATTAGATGCCTGTCTGCTGACTCATACTCACTAACAACCTGTGTACACAACCTGCTGAATGTGTGTTTACTGTGCATGTGTGTTTGTTTTGGTAAATAAACTCACTTGAATGCACATTGACATGAATAACCTACTGCAGTTTTTGAAGTGCATAAAGTAATATGATAAAATAAACAGTAAGAGTAAAGGAACTGTGGGATGATGAAAACCAGAGCCCTCATTGGAGCAGTAGAAGTTTTTGTTTTTGTTTTTCTTATTCTTCTTTTTCTTCTTCCCCCTCCCTAAATTTGGATGTTTTGGCAGGTCTGTGAAGGCAGTACAGGCTAACATCAAGATATTTTCTTTTTTCCTCAGCAGCAGTTTGTGACTCGCGGGGTGGAAAATTGATCTGTCGATCCATTAGCAGTTGATCAGATCAGATCAATAGATGAGAGAAGCAGCATCTGTGAGAGAATGCAAACTTTTGGACCCGGCAGAATGACTGGTTTCACTTTCAATGCACCTGACATTCTGCTGCTCCATTTGTGCCCAGAGTACGCTCTGGATTCCAAAAGTGTGATGTGATGAATAACCAAACTGTATATATGTTCAAACAGCACTTCTACTGAAATTTTATTGCTTTTGTTGGTTTCGGCCTATTTGTTTGTATTTTTTTAGGGATGATTAACAATTAATCGATGATCAATTCATTCGTTGTTAAGAATTTATTCAAACATGTAAAATTCAATCGATTGATTAATAGGCTATGAAATGCTGTCAAAATATATGCAATATGTTGTTTGATTGAGGATGAAATGCATTTGGTATTGTTTGAAATAAGCAATGTTTTTTTTCCAAATAATAATTAATAGATCGTTAAGTTTACAGATTATTCGATCAAGGAAAGTGCTGATAATTTGCAACCCTATTTTTTTTATATTGACATTTTGCGTCCTGCATCTTGCGTTATTTGTCTTTTTGTTTTAATTCTATTTTAACCCAACCTAGTTTTGTCTTACTTGTGCTTATGATTGGCTTTCTGTTGTTGTATTGCCTCCTATATTTCCCATCTCTGCTTTTGTCATTTTTTTGTCAAAGCACTTTGTAAACTTTCTTTTAAAGGTGCTATATGAATAAAGTTATTATTATTACTATTATTATTATTATTAATGAACAGTCCAGCTCCAAACATAAAATCTATCTGTGGCCCAGATTAGGGCTGGGCGATATGGAAAAAAGTCTTATCACAACAATTTTATCAGTCAATATCGATATATATCATAATATATACATCAAATCACTATTTCTGTCAAGCTTAAAGGTTCCACTTTACTACTAAGTGAGATATGAAGATATCATAGTTCACTGACACAGTTTAATTTTGACCACGGTGGTTGAAGTGTAATGAACACATGATTTATTACTATTTATAAAACTTTCCAGCATTATATGAAAATGAAAAGCTCCATCTTAAACAAACTTCAGGTAAATTTAAGCACATTGTGCTAATACTGCAACCTCTCCAGACTGCAGAACTCTGACTTCAACTTCTGTGAATCTTCTGTGCTATTAATCATTTTACTCAGGAAAAATAAAACCCTTTTGAATAGGCCTAGTTCTCCTATAGCTGCCAAAACATTACATTTGCCCCTGGTAAAATGAGAGCTCAGTTCGAGCAGCTGTGAGACACAGACCGATGCTCTTGGTGTTTCTAAATAATTCATTCATTCATCATAATTCATCTAAAGTCTGATTAAACATGAATATAACAAGTAATCTGTAGATGTCTAAAGAAGTCACTTTCCACCTCTGCAAATTTAATTGTTTCAGACACTTTGGTGCTGAAGAAGCTGCGCTCTGTTTGTCAAACCATCAGCTGTTTGATCCGCCATAATAAAACACTATGGAAGCAGATACAACTCGGTTATCAAACACTCAGTTGTATTCTAGAGTCAAAAATGTTCACTGCATTTGGTTCGTTGTAGTGCTATTCTTATTATCATTGGCTGTTCGTGTTGTCTGTCAAAACATGGCTGGAAAGCGTATCAACATTCTATTGACGATGTCTCATATTTCAATAAAGGAAAAGTTATTTCTCGATTGTTATCATTATCGTTTTATCACCCAGCCATAGCCCAGATATTTTAATTGTGGCAGGCCGCAATAAATACATAAATGTATGGAAAACCCTGCTCCTTGTGCATGCATATCACTGCTGATGTCTAGAAACTGTCTTTATTTGAATATTTAAATATTTGGACAAGATAAAGAGAGAGAATGGAATGTGGAAAGATGAAAAATGTATGCATAAGAAAGTGAAGATGGTAGGATATTGGTGAGAAGAGAGTTAACACTGCTGGTAAGTCAGAATAAATGAATTCCAAATGTTTCACATATAATAACAGAACCATACATATTCAGTTCTTAAAAACACACTAAAGACTGTGACGTAGGTGCGGACGCTTCCAG
The DNA here is from genome assembly GCF_026936395.1 of Plectropomus leopardus. NCBI lineage: Eukaryota > Metazoa > Chordata > Actinopteri > Perciformes > Serranidae > Plectropomus > Plectropomus leopardus. The sequence goes on from NC_142186.1 coordinate 3,313,734, forward strand.
CTGCCTCTCTGTCAGCTCTGATAAATTTGTGCTAAATGTAGGCTCTTGTGTCTATTTCGGAAGTGTTAGTGGCGCTTTCTGTGGCAGGCTTTGGATGATGGTGATGTGTTGCGTGTTGCATGTGGCGAGTGCGAGTTCAAGTGTGAGTGCGAGTGCGATTCACTCATCAGGATGTGGCAGTCTGTAAACTCTCCTCCTGCCCACTTCTGCTAGCTGGCTGCAAGCTGGCCAGGTCAAAGTTTTCAAATCTAAATATCAATAGCATTGAGGTAAAGATGGATAAGAAATGGCCACCAGTTGAACTCGCAGTCTACTTGGCATTGAACAGGTGCTGGATAATAAACTGGATGACCTTCGTCCTGTAACAGTTTCCAACAAGATATCAGGAAACGTAATATCCTTTGATCCACTGTATCTTGGTTAAATTCTGGACAGTGCAACTCAACCACATGACTCTTTTATCCTATTTTCCAATGTGATTAAGCAGAGGACTCTCTATGCAGGTTTCCATTAACCCTCAAATTACCCAAACTGAAATTCCAAATATAGAATACACATAATGAAAACATGCAAAATTCAAGAAGAAAAAAAAACATTGCAAAAAACGTTTTATGCTCATTTGGGATGATTTTCTCAGGCGATTTGAAAAAGCCATATTTTGCTAAATTGAAATGGAAACTTTTATGGCTTTTCTAGGTCACATGATGCTATGGCTATGTGCTTGTCAGTAGCAACTGGTTCCCTCGTGCGTGATGCAGCAGGGGCTACAAGAGATGTTATTGCATCACAAAACTCCTCATAAGTTGAGTGGATCATCCAGATGTTTGGTGTACACAGTTTCTCTGTGAAATCTATCTATCAGCTCCCAGTAATCTCTCATACATGGCCTCTCCCACGTATAAGGGCCTTGCCTTTCCATTATCGCTTGCATAACACGCCTACGTCACCTTTGATTGGAAATAGTCACAACTAGTGTGGTGGCTGCAATAGAAATAAACCTGCTTATGTTTTGAACATCCATCACCGTGCTTCTTGGAATGTTATCGCCCGAGAAGAAGTCGCAGAACATCAGTGGAGATACAGTTATCTCGCAATTGTGTGTTATTGATATTTCGAAAATATTGCTTTGTGTTTTGTGTAAATCTGTAATGAAACACCACCTATTGACAAGAGAAGGAGGAGGAGGCGTGTGCTTTCTGGTGAATAAGGACTGATGTGTTAGTGAGAATGTGAGGTGCTTTCCTGTTCCTGCTGTGGATCACTGCTAATGTTCAGGCAGAGCAACCATGTGACCGTCTTGTTGGGATGTGCATGTATGGACAGTTAAATCATTCCACAACCAGAAACCATGGATTACCAGAACCATCTGGAAACATGGACAACTACAGTATAAGGCAGCAGCCAACAATGTAAGTATATCCAAAAAAGAACCAAAATACAACAGAGATAGAGAGAAAAGGACACGTGGAAAGACGATAAATGTTTGCATAAGAAAGTGAAGATGGTAAGAAGTAATTTCTATTGGTAATTTCTGTTAGAGGCGGAACAAATCAATTCAAACTGCAATTTCAGAACCCTACTTACTTAATTCTTTCAAACTCTTGTTAACACTAAGACATGAGAACTCTTTTGTACTCACTGATGTTAAGTTCAGAGAGTGCCTGGCAAATCAGCAATTGAAATAAGAACCTTGCACTGCTGCTTTTCCTCTCTCTCTGTGTATTAGTAATTGTAAGGTTTTCTGACTATTGACAGGTGTTTTGAATTTCTTTATTTCGGGACATGAATGAGGTTGACTTTATATTAAATTTGAATGTAAAATAGTTTACAAAGATGAAGGCTAAACAATAAAGGCTGTCAGAAATATCACAGATTGCAGGCCTTTTATTACAATATTACACAGAACATCATTTAAGAAACAATTATTGGTGATTCAGTAAAAGCTGAATAGATTAGTACCATCAATTATATTTTATTCACTAGGAATCTCATGAATGTTTATATGACTTTGTGTGTATCCTTTATTCTGCTGGAAACTGTCCAACCTGCCTGCAGCTTTTTGTCACTTCTCCCAGCTGCAACCACCTGCTCTCAAACAGGTGACGTTCAATTCATCTCAAACAAGCCTATTGTCTTCTTCAAGTGCCTTGAAAAATTCGAGAGTTTTTGCCTTTGCTCTGCAAGCAAACACCTTCTCCCACTGTCCCGCAGCAAGACAAGAAGAAACCAAAGACACAGAACCAATAAACCAAGCAGCCGAAAGGAATATCGAACCTGATCTCTGGTCTACTCGAAACAAAAATCCTGCACAGCTTAACAAACGGTCATCACGGTTGATCAATGGACAGACAAGAAGGCATTCACACGGAGGCTCACACTGTTTATTTCAACAACATTTGGCTCAACTCACACATGTGAGTCATCATCCTCACACATGAATGCTATTAAAATCAGCAGGGGCCACTCAGTCACTGGCCAGCTTCTCCATCAGTGTCTGTGTAAGTGATATCAGCAACAACTCAGCTTCCTAGTGGGTCTGATTATTAAACCGCAGTACCTTTTGAGAATAGATCAAGTTGAATGGGTGGTATAAAATGCTTTCTCAGAATCTATGCCATCTTTGAATAAGATATTCCTGCTTTATATAACTACAGCTTTTTTCTAGTTAACTGAACACTCATGCATGGAGATTTTGCTCAAAACAAGAAAAATGTTCAGAAAATCCTCAACATAAAGCCCAAAGTCATGTCTTCAAGTTGCTTGATTTGCCCAACCAAAAGTTAAAAACTCAAAGACCAGGGGTCTTCATTGTTTTTCATGCTGAGGACTCCTCAGCTAAAAGCAAGAGAGCAGCGACTCTACTACTGAGGTGTACTTGAGATAATTCTCTGAATATTTTTGTTTAATATTAATTCTCAAAGTTTTCCCACCAGTGGTAGACTTTTTTGACTGTATGGTGCAGCCTTTTTCATTCCTTAAAACACTTTCTTCTAAAAATTTGGTGTTACTATGTTTGCGCATATCCAAAAATCTGTTTATAGCCAAGTCTTTTATAATGTTTAAAAGTAGGTGTGTTTATTCTTCCAACCACATATATTGGACAAATATATGTCAACTGGATTTATTGGTTTAGTGCCTACAACTCAGGATTCAGGTGCTGAAGTTGAAGTACTTTCCTACGATAATGTACCTTGATGTCAAAAAGCATAAAATCCTAACCTGGAACTTTTTTGAATATTGTTGAGGTCCCAAAGCGAACACCCCGCCCCTGCAGGCTCTGGCTGGTTCTCTGTCCGGGGACATAGCCACCGAAATCAAGAGATGCTTTGTTAGCCACGCCCGCAATGTGCAGCACAATAAGCTGTATGGCAAGCCGTGGATGGAGCACTGCCTCGCAAGACTCCCCAGGAACCTTGGCAAGGACAAGTCAATGAGTACTGACCTTCTTGTCCTGTGTGGGCATGATTATAAATGGGAACGACATCTCCTACAAGGAGCTGGGGGAGGAGATGAGGGACATGGAGATGCCCCAGTCCCAGCTGCAGCAGCTGAAGATAAAGTCCCACTTCCTGCTGCCAAAAGTGTACAACATGTCGGTGTGGTGCCTCCATGACTCCTTTCCGTACAGGATGGGGCCACCTCCAAAACAACCCTTGAACCTCATCTTCCATGAGAGGGACACGGACACAGAACAGGCAGAGGATGGGGATGTGCAGGCCGTGGCCCAGGACAACGTGAAGCCACAGCCCACGAGGAGCAAATATGTGGCTGCAAACTCCTAAAAGGCCTGGACTTCGCAGGAGATGTCCTTTGTTGACATCACTCCAGGGATCACAAGAAGGGAGGCCTGCAAGCAGCACCCAGTAGCTCACCTGGTAGAACGGGCGCTCCTTGTTCAAAGGCTATGTCCTTGCCACAGCAGCCGCAGGTTGGATTCCAACTTCAGCCCTTTGCTGCATGTCTTCCCCTCTCTCTCCCACCATGCATGCCATGCAAACTGTTGGAGAGTTGGTTTGTGTATAATGCATCCATGACAACACACAGAGCTGAAGGTTATCAGCGAGAGGCCATGTGACGCAAACTACGACAAACCCCAATTGACGCATTTTCCAAATGTGCTGTATACATGCCCACATAATGTTATCAAAACCAATCAAAAAAATGCTAAATTCAGAAAAAGGCCTAATTCTGAATATCTAAATGCTGTTTTAATGAGCCAAATCAAATTCAGATTATTGTCATATTCCGAATATAAATAACAGTGTAATATTAATGTGCACGTAAAGGTAGCCACTGTTAGCAGACATTGCAACTTGCCATTATAACACTGGGGGTGCAGTAAGAGCTCAGAACACACAAAGCAGTCGCCAAATTTCTGCATGCAGTATATAGGCTTGTTTTGTAAAAGACACTGAAAAAAAGCTGTACCTTGGTTTTACTTAATCTTGATATTGTCTTTGTCTACCTGAATTAACTGCCTGCTTCTCAGTGTGACAGTGTGCTCTGTGTGGAGACAGACTCTTCACTGATTGATGGACTCCTGTGAGTGAAACCCTTTGAACTACCCAAAGGGAAAGAACTTGGTTTAGTGAGCTGTCATGAGGGGAGACCTGCCTAGCGGGAAGTCACACCTCAACTTACATGGGAAATCAATTTGTTTCACAGGTTTAGCAGCCTGGGTGGAGTTTGACCGTTTTATAACACACAGTGGGTATTTTACTGGCTGATTCCACTGTTTTTAAGCTCAACAGATTTAAATTGGGCCATTTTTTAGTACAATAAATAAATGAAGACTTCAGCATAGGCAGAAATTGATTCCTGGCCAATGCAGAGAAAAACCTGAATGACAAGCTCCAAGAAACAAAAATAACTGAAAATGACAGTTTAAATAAATACACATTTTCAATTTCATAGACTATCTACCTTTTAGTTTTAGGGTCTGATCAAAATTTTCTAATAATCATTTTCCACCAACATGGAACTGGTTCAGTTCCTGGTTCCACACCTAATTTTGAACTTCAGAGCATTTAAACCAAAAATAAATTGGTTCAGTACCCAAAAAGTTGGTTCCCAGCTGGAATCAAAAAATATCACAGTTATTTTTTTTCTTAACTTTCTTAAGTACAAACCTTGACAACATCAGCAAGTGAGTCATTTTCTGCAGGTTGGAAGGAGTCTTGCACATAATGGTCTTCTGGTACATCTTTTTATCATTACTGGTTGGTCCATGCTTTTTTTGGGTGGGGATAAAACCAAATATGTGTAATAGCAGAACAAAAGTTTGCAGGCAAATATGGCGCGCCACCATCTTGCTACTAGGCTTTGGCAGTATCGTGGTACTACTGTATACTAGGGTTTTTAGAAATCCCAAAGGTGTTTTTTTTCAATACTGCCATAAATACACCCACTCCTCTCTCTATTAAAGTCATTGTATGTAGTGCACAGCACGCAACAATAGAGCTTAGCCTCCGCTCTCTGCTGGTGGAATAGCCAGCTGAGCTGAAACACAACACAACACCTAGAGGTAAAGGAAGAAGTTACAGGACTGTAAACAGCCGGCAGCCACTAAGCAGAGAGAGACCGTGGGGACTGTTGCATGTGTTTTACATGTAACTTGGTGAATTAAGGATTTATTTCAACCAAATTGGAGCTGATGATTGTTGGAACACTGGACTTACTAACTAGATTACTAGCAAAAGTAACCAAAACAGTTTTATTCTGTTTCTATCAGGTGTGAATGAAGTGTGATTTATGATGTTTTATGATGTGTTAAAAGGGCAATTAATCCTCGACAGTCTCCCATGACCAAGAGAAAGTTGAATTCAAAAGATGTATAGTTTTTTTCTCTGTTTAATACAGAAAATAGTTGTAAGAATATTACTTTCTTACATTTTGTTGGTTTCTATTGTGTATTTATAAGTCTAGCTGTATTAGAATAGCTAACAAATAGAATAAATACTGGCTATGGGGGGCACACATGTATAACATCATATATCATATACCCCGGTGTAATTTCAGAAGGGTATGAAGGTATGAAATAATACATACTGCACAGATGATTGCATCCTTGATTAAAATGTTTCTGATCAAAACTGGTGAGAAAAACACGTGCTGGTTTACTAAATAGCACTTAAGTTCCAAAAGTGAACCAGTCCAAGAGCCAGAGCTAATTTGGTGGAAAAGGGGAATAAGTGTGCTGTGGGTGAACTCGGGGTCATGACCATGGCAACTTAGCTACGATCTGGTTTTCAGATGTGGTGTGTTTTTCTCTGCAGTCACATGACCCATCTTCTGATTAAGAACAGTGTCAACAAACTGACTGAAAAGGTGAGCTCCACTGTTGGCTCTGAACTGGATTTGATTCAGCAGGTGGCAGAGAGCAGAATGCTCTCAAAACTAAAGATCATGGTCAACTCCAGCAACCTCCTCCACATCCTGCAGGTGTTTCAGCAGAGCACATTCAGCCACATTTTGATTCCACCATAAGGCATGACTGATGCTGCAGAAAGACTTTCATGCCTGCTGTCAGTAGTCTTTTTAATGCTCTAAAATAACCATTGTTTTTAACTTATGCACTTGTGCACACTGACATTTTATTTATTTTATTTTTATTTTTCCCGTGGATAATTACAGACGTGTTTTTATGCAATGTGTGGTTGTGTGTGACTGAACTGCTCTAACAAATAGAATTTCTGATGGCTTGACAGATTACCAGCCTAGCTGATAATTGTGGCCGATATTTGGCATTTTGTTGATTATCTGTATCAGCATTTTATTTCAATAATCATTGATGAAATTAATTAATTAAAAAGAGCAGAGACAGTGTCAGCATGGGAGGAACTTTTACTTTGTAAAACCTCAGGGAGTAATTTTTATTTATTATTTTTCGTTCAAATTTTCACTCAACTTCATAAGAAAAGTAGCAGGGGACTTTCTGTATATGATGTTGACAGTTTCAGTTCGGATTTAACATTTGCTAAAGGCGTGTAAACAAAGTTTTTTGTTGGAGTTTGTTATACTGCAAATTCTAAATATTGACAGAAAGATTTACATTTTTATTGTAAATGCATATCGGTTCAAAGTATCAGTTATTGATCTCATTAACCACTAATATTCAGTATTGGCCCTACAAAACCAATATTGGTCGACCCCTAGTGTAAAAGATTGATATAGTAAGTATCTATCTATCTATCTATCTATCTGTCTATCTGCCTCATTATAATGTAAGTAGCATGTTATTTAATTTGAGTAAAACTTGTGAGAACCAAAAATGTGTTCTGTTTCTCAGTCCAGTGCTCACTCTGCTGATTTGGAATCAGATCAGTTAGTGTGCTCAGTGAAGATCTTTGCAAAACAATAAAAAAATGTTTGAGTTTGCATGTGCACACTAACATTTTGGTGTCCATGCTGAACGATGAGCCGAGCCCTGCTGTAAACATGCAAGTGTGAGTGCTACTCCAGTTCAGTGACCCGCTGAACTGTGTCAACACAACACAGCGGCTGTGCCCTCTTACCTCCGAACAAGTGAGGCGAGAGGTGAGCTGGTAGCGATCCGATCAACAGCCGGGGACCTTCGTGCCCTCCTCCTGAGCGCTCCCTGTCCGCCGCCTCCTCCGGGCTGCTGCCGCCGGACTCCTGGGAGCTGTAGGCTCCGCTGCTGTTCGGAATGTTGATCCCGGACTGAGGTCTGGTCCCGGAGCCTCCGGAGCCCCCCACAGACCTGGCCCTGGCTCCAAGGTGCTGGCTAGTGCTGGACGAGGCTCCGGAGGCTGCGGACGAAGTGTACGCATGGTACCTGACCCCCCCGGCGGTAGTCCTGCTCACATTGCTGCCGTTGCTGCTGGACGTGCTGGAGGGCAGGTCCGAACCGGAGTAGGCTCTGGTCCGTCCGTTAGCAGCTGGATTAGCAGTCGGGCTGCTCTGCTTTGCCCCCATGTTCACCTCCAGTGACTCGGCTTTGCAATATTAAAGAGGCGCTCTGTGAGCCACTGCGGGACAGTGCGCCAGATTTACGCCGGAGGCAGATGGCTTCACAGGACACACGTAACGCTGCCGAAGAGAAGAAAAGCGGAACAAACTCTGCGTCGCTGCGCTCCCCTCGACATGGAGGGAATGCCAGTTAATGAAAAGTTGAAGCGGCCAGCTGTGACACGAGCTAAAGACGAGGGGTAAACTTTAGACGCCGTCACCATTGTAGTCCGTCAGTAATAGTTGTGTGTGTGTGTGTGCAGTAGGTAACGTGGACCCTTCTCCGGTCTGAGCCGCCGCTGTGGACCCGCTGAGCTCCGGCTGCTTCCTCCTCAGTGTCCGCTCCACCATGGCTCCTGAGCAGCGTGAAGGAGTGAAGAGCCGGGCTCCTCACGCCTCCCTGCCTCACAACGCATAGCTCAAAGGAAGGAAGTGATGGAGGAGAAAGCCCTGCACGAAACCCTCTTATCAGCGGCAGCAAGGAGACTCAGTGCGCAGGCTAGCCGCCAAGCCAGCTGAGCTCACCAGCACTTCCGCTAACAAGTTTCAAAGTAAAGCCACTGCAGTGCTTTACAGCAGCTTTTCAACAGACTGCGCGCGGGCCAAATCCCGCCCACAACTATTGTCGAATTCACAATAAATATAAAGTGATTCTCATTGGGAATTATTTTAGTACTTTTAGTATACATGGGTTGCCAGGGTGCATAAAATATCATCAAAATAGAGCTTGAAAACATCCTGAAATCCGAGAAATGTCTAAAACCCTTGAAATATTCTGAAACACTTCAACTGTAAATGTACTCAAATCCTAGAAACATACTAAAATCCTGGAAATGTCCTAAAATCCTAGAAACACCCCTAAATTGTGGAAATATTCCATAATCCTAGAAATGTCCTCAAATCCCAGAAAACTCTTGAAATCCTAGAAATGTTCTGAAATCCTAGAAACATCCTAAAATCCTTGGAAAGTCCTGAAATGCTAAAAACGTCCTAAAATCTTGTGTAAGCCTTGTGTAAGGTGTCTGAATGTAACATGAGAAACTGATGTAGATTCAGGTTTAAAATGGTTAAGTGAAAATACAGTTTAACCTTGTAATAAACTGCCTTTATGAAAAATATGCGCTGCAGCAGCCATATCTCCATATCAGAAAAGCTACACATGGACACAAGCAATGAATAATATTCTTCACCATTTAAAGTTGCCTCGTATATTTCCATGACCTGTGGCTGGCAGATGAAGGTCGAGCCGGCACAGGCTGAATCTGCTGCTTTGTCCAAACAATGGATATCAGTGTTTACACTGTGTTTGCCAAGTTACAGTACACAAGATTAATTTCAACTGCAGCGTGCATTGCCTAGCAACTTAATAACACCCTTTATCAAGACTGAACAGGCCTTCTCATTAAGTTTAGTAAACTTACTTCTCAGTTTACACACACTGTTCAAAACTTTGTCAAGTTTTGAAACAGAACTCTTTCTTTCAGTACGACTGGATAAGGTCTGTGTTGTGAAAGGCCATTTAATTTCATCTGAGGTCACTTTAATTCATATTTTATCTAACATTTTTATGAAACAATCATTTTGGGGAGGGATTATAGATCAGAAATTGTTGGAAGCCACACGTAGAATAAATTAAATGGAAATCATCTGAATCAATTATTCTTTAAGAAACAAAGGAGCTGTTGAGTAAGAAATGCCTGTATATATTTCACTGCTCACTTTTTGTCATTATTGTAATTCAGTTGTTATTTAGAACATCTATTGCACATCCGTCTGTCCTGGAAGAGGGATCTCTCATCACCCTCTGCCGCGCTTCCTGAGGTTTCCTCCATTTTTCCCCCCATTTCAGGGGTTCTTTTTGGGGAGTTTTTCCTTAGGTGATGTGAGGGTCTAAGGACACAGGGATGTCCTATGCTGTAAAGCCCTCTGAGGCAAACCGTGTTTTGTGATGATGGGCTTTATAAATAAAATTGACTCGACTTGACGTTTAATGCCATATATATCTTACTGTGCTGAAATTCGGGGAAATGCATAAAAAACAAATCTATACTCTATAATTAAACTTCAGAAAAGAATTCTTAGGATAATACATAAAGCTGGCTATTATGATTCTACAAATGTTATTTTTAAAAGATCCTATACCGTAAAATTTGTAGACATGTATTTGAAAACACTGGAAAAACATTTCTGAGTTGTAAACAAAAGCCTCAGTCTGTATTTTTTTTTTTTTTTTTTTTGTTAATTTAGTGAAGGAATTCACAATTTAAGAGTTTTTTTTTTAAACAAATAAAGTGAAAGCGAATGTAAAATACGAATGTATTTCAGTTTTGGGAGTCAAATTATGGAATGGGCTCAATGATGAATTAAAATTGTGTTGCTCTCTGTTGAGTTTATAAAAAGCCTTAACATGTAAAATAATTACAAATTATTCGTGTAAAATAATTTAGGACTGATTTCGTGTAAAATAACAGAGGATTACAATTCAGAGTATAATGTTTTTTCTTTTTTATTAATTCATTTATTTTGTTTCTTTGGTGTTGCTGTTATTCTTTGGTTGATTTAGGAGGCACAAATATGCCTTTGGCTTCAGCCTATTCCTTTTCCAGTTATTGATTTTAAAAAATAAATGCACGAAATAATCTGTCTCTCATGATGCATATAACTCAAATAAAACTATTTATTCTGTCATTATTCATTCATTTTCAGTCAATAGTACACTTGATAAAATGTTTATGCCATGCAAACTAATTTTTGATACAATTTTCCAGAACGGAAGTCTTGCTCTTATTGTGAAATCGAGAGGGATCATCGTTGGTCTGATGGTGTATATTTGTGGTAACTTCATAATATGGACCCACACGTCGGGTGACGTCAGCACCAGCGCAGCAACGTCAAAAACGCAAAGAGTCTCACGCTCCATGCATGGTCTCCCTCTGAACTCCTCACACTCATGTTGGGAAGTTGCAAACAGCATGAAGCATTTAAGGTGGAAACACGTGTTTGTGCAATTACATCCATCAAATAACACCAACAAAATAAATTAAAAACAAAACTTGGAAGAGGATGCTTAAAAACTAAAATAGTGTATGACATAATCTTAAATATGTAATTATAATCATTATAAATATTGACTAGTTTTGCCCTGGCTTTCTACTTTTTTCCCCTAGTTGTTTAAAAATATATATCTATTTTAAATTTACTCATTTGTTTTTATTGGTGGAACACTTCTGACCAAATTGCTCATTGCCTTTTCTCCAATGTTTTAAAAGAAATCATATTAATTTGCTCAAGGCCCACAGTTTAAAATACCTATGAAAGGTGTCTAAAAGCAGCATAAAAAAAGTAATGTCACTCAAGATTTAAATTCAATCACAAACACTGTTGATCTGATAGAATTTCAGTCATCTCTGCAGGAAACTAAAGTACGTGGCTGCACATGTTACAGTAGCCTATTTGAAGACCCCAGATTAGACGAGGGCTGTGGAAGCAAAGACAGGCTGTAAAGATTTCTTGTGAGTAACTGAACAAATAGTTTTATGTATTCATAATTTAAGACTTATTGATGGAAAATTTGTGTAAACTGATTGCTGCAGGAACCTCCCGTGCTGACTCCCTGAGGGTTTCTCACGGCTCCGGCTGCTTAAAGACTTTCTGTCAACAACAGCAGGCGCATTGTGTGGACAGCAGAGTTCACAGAGCCGGCGTGGAAGGTGAGTGGTTTTCTCACCCTCCACTGCGTTAATCCCTCTAATCTCCTCTGGCTGGAAATAGCCTGAGTTATCTGCCGATTGATGGTCACAACATCCAGCAGCCACAAAAACCACAATAACACCAGCCTTAATGGCCTGTGTTTGTCTGAATGGACTGTCAGTGCGCTCACATTATGGAGGTGTTGGATGACAGGGATCTGTGTGGTTTCCATGTGTGCAAGGGTTTTTTTTAACCCTTTGAAAACTGGAGTTTACTTGTGCTGCATTCAGACGCCTTTCAGAAGCATTTAAACCAGGGGTTAACATATTATTGGTCGATTACCGGGGCCGATATTTGGCATTTTGCCGATTATCTGTATGGACATTTTATTTTAATAATCGGTGATAAAATGAGTTCATTAGAAAGTGTGCTAATTTGGCTCCACTGCAGTTGTCTCTGTCCCTCTGGTCTGTTTTCACCACGACACTGTATATAAAAATGGACGATGTGCCAAAAGTGCATTATGGGAGTCTTAAACTCAACAAATACCAGAAGGCAGTCTGCAATACATGCAAAGAAAGTGTCAGCATAGGAGGAACTTTTACTTTGCAAAACTTTAGGGAGCTATTTTTATCTATTTATTTTTTAATTTAATTTTCACTTGACTTTATAAAAAAAATGCGGGAAATTGCTGTATGATGTTGACAGTTTCAGTTTTTTTATTGGAGTTTGTTATATTCCAACTTTCATATTCTGACAGAAAGATTTTCATTCTTATTGTAAATTCACATCGGTTCTAAATATCATTTGTTAGTCTCATTAATTGTTATCAGTATCAGCCGTAAAAAAAATCAATGTTGGCCGATACCTAATGTAAACTTTTGAAATGTGGGCAAAAACATAACAAAACAAAAACAAAACAAAAACGAACAAAAAAACAGGTAAGGTAACAAAATAGACCTGAAAATTAAAAACTGTTTTGATTTTTTTTAAATGATCCTTTTTCCCATTTTTGCTAATTTCAATAATTGTGACTTTTTTATTAATTTCTTGTTAATTTCTGGGAAATATCTTGTAAAGTTACTCATTACCTTCTCTCCACGTTTTTGAAAGAAACTGTGCTCAGATTTTAAGGGTTTAAATAAAACACAGGACTCCAATAACAGTAATTACAACAAATTCAACCTGCAACAGATAAGTAATAAGACCAATCTAACTACTCATCAGATCTAAAGAAACATTTTATGCCATAGGTATTCAGTATCAGTCTGACTCTGACCTGTAACCTCTTAGAAATTTATGGGATGCAGGATGCGGAGTTGCACCCTGCAGAGGTCAGAAGTAGTCAATAACATTTAAATGATTCTCAAATCAATTATTAAACTGCTTTAACCCTTTGAAACCAGCCACAGACTAAAGGGACGTCTCTGGAGCTGCTGCCTGGGAATCTCTACAATGAAATAAGATTAAATAAACCGATGTATAGGAAACGCTGGGTTAATAAAAAAAACATGTGCATATATTGTGGTTGTCTGGTGGGAGGTTCTTAGGAGCTTAGGTATATTTTTAAATTCTTTATTTTTTCCAGATTTCTTCCCACCCCAGCTTTCAGACTTTGTCAACACCTAACAGAGACACAAGCTGTAAACATGATATGGAAATATTATGGCATTAAGCTAATATGTCTAAAGTGTTCATAGACAGTCCCCCACAAACACCAAACAGATTCAGTCAAATATTAGGGATGGATGATATACAATATCCCAATATACAACAACTCATTTAGCCGACAACTGATATTGATATATTCACTTTTTACCGTTAGTGATCATCAAGTCTCTTCTGTACTGGAGTTAACATCATATTATGCACATCATCATTATGTCATGATGGCCCACCAGCAGATGGAGACATAAAGACAGTGCTTTTCACTGTATGTAGTATTCATTCATTGTGCTAAGTAAGAAAAATACTGACAAAGTGTATATGTATAAAACATTATCCCTGAGCAGAATTAGTTTTTATTAAGCAAAAACACCCAAAAAATAATCTTTAAAATACCATGTTACAGAAAAAAATATAATAAAATAACTCTTGTCTCTTCAGCAGCTAAATGCTTCACTGTGTTCACCAGCCGGTCTCTAACTGTATCTGCTGTTTGTTTCTGAGTAGGTCGTGTCAAGATTGGGCCAAGTTTATACAGCTTTTTATAATTCTGTTGAATAGGGTATTATAGGTTGACATTAGATGGATAATGAAATTAAATTGTGTTTCTATTGGCTATTATTGTGTTTGTAAATACTAGAATACAAGTGTATTTTCTTTATTTACCACAAGTGATAGTGTCTTAAGGCCAGTGGTGGAGGAAGTATTCAGATCCTTTACTCAAGCAAAAATACTAAAATCACACTGTGAAAATACTTGGTTACAAGTAAAAGTCCAGCATTGAAACTGTTCCCTTGAATAAAAGTTTACTCAGAAAAATGTACTTCAAGAATTAAAAGTGCCAAAATGCAGACAAATCTAAAATAAAACAAAATAAGACACACAAACAAACAAAAAACAAAACAGCCAAAGCCCTTCAAATTACAAAATACGAAAGAAAACGTTTATCAAAGTAGTTGACAAATTTATTTTCTGTCAATAGGCCAACTGAGTATTAAAATAATTGTTTTAGCTGTAGAATTATATTCTGTCTCTTAACTGACTTTGTAACAGAACATCATATTTTATAAACTGCTCTCATTTTCTTTTTAAATGCATCTTCATTTGTAAAGTAACTAGTGACTGAAGCAGTCAGATAAATGTTTTGGAGTAGAACGTAAAATATTTGCCTCAATAATGTAGTGCAGTAAAAGTACAAAGTGGCATGAAAATAAAATATTCCATTAAAGTACAGGTACCACATATCTGTGCTTAAGAACAGTACTTGAATAAATGTACTTAGTTGCATTCCATTACTGCTAAAGGCAGTTTTTAGTGCATGTGGGTGTAAGAGGTGAAGAACAACATGATGCCTATAAGATCCTAGAAATCTGCAAAACTCTGAATCTAGTGTATAAGTGTGTAATATTGTGTGAGAAAGTTAAACCAGTAACAGTGTCATGAAAGATAGACTCACCTTCTGTTCTGTTGTAACTTGATTTGTTTTTGTATTAAAGCACTGAAACAGAAGTGACCTACAACACAGAGGATAATGTTTTTACTTTTCTGTGGGATGCACCTTCACAACAACACACACACTGTCGTGCTTCCTGTCTTTTTCTCTCCTCAAGTTGTGTTGCAGAAATTGCATGGTGCCACTTTTTGGCCTGGAATAAGATTTGCATTCAGGACACAACATAATCCATATCCAAATCAGTTTTCCCGCCTCCTGGACTTATATGTGTACTTGATTTTCACGATAAAGTCAAATTTAATTCAGCAGATCATGAGTCAAAAGTAAAATACTTTTCTGACTAAATAACGAGAACTTGGAGCCACAATATTATGCATTACTGTGCATGTATACTGTCAGACACTTTTCCTCACATAAGTGCCATTCTGTATTATAGGGAAGCGGATTAGGGCCATTCATGATGGAGAAAAAAATTTGGGACAATTCGAGATTAAAGTCGAAAATGACGAGAACTAAATTGAAATTTCAAGAATAAAATCGAAATTTTGAGAATAAAGTCGAAAGGAGAGCGGAGAGCTCTGTGTACTTGCCCGGGGAGGGCTGCTTGTGGCGGGGGTGCTACTACCAAGGCTCCCCGGGATGAATTTCCAACGTTTTCCCCTCCTCCTCACCACCACCAGCACCAGCCACCACAGAATGGTTTAGAGGTGAGAGCCCCAAGGTGTGGTGGGATCGAGGCGGGGGTCCTGGAGGCCAGGCTTGGGGGACCTGGCCCGGCTTGGGGGGGTACACAGGGCGGGCAGGGGTCCCTCAGTGCTGTCGCGGGTAAAGGGCGGGAGTAACTTTGACTCTTAAGGTAGCCACGGCTGGTTCTGGGGGTGAGATTAGACCCCTCGGGTGGGCTGGGATCGAGGCGGGAGTCCCAGAGGCTAGGCCGGGGTCAGGGTGAGCCTGACTCTGCGACTCTGCAGAGTCAGGCTGAAGGGCCTGAAGGGCCTGGTTACGAGGAGGAGGGGAAAATGTTGGAAATTCATTCCAGGCAGCCCTCCCAGGGCAAATAAACAGAGGTCAGTGCGGCTCTCCGGAGCTTCCCCTGGGAGATAGGAGGGGGTACCTTCCTGCCGCCATCACCCCGGCCATGAGCAGCCCTCGCCGGGCAAGTACACAGAGGTCGGCACAGCTCTCTGTTCTCCTTTCGACTTTATTCTCGAAATTTCAACTTTAATCTCGAAATTATATTACGACTTTATTCTTGACATTTCGACTTTTTTTTCTCAAAATTTTGGCTTTAATTGTGTCATTTCGACTTTAATCTCGAAATTGTATTTCGACTTTATTCTCTAAATTTCAACTTTTTTCTTGAAATTTCAACTTTGTTCTCGTCATTTTGACTTTAATCTCTATTTACCCAAATTTTTTTTCTCCATCATAAATGGCCCTAATCTGCTTCTGTAGTATTAACCCCAGCCACTGTGCACTGTTTTTATTAAGCATGGGCAGTTTAATAGCAGATATTAACAACTATTTGGTATTAAATACAGGTCATTGATGTCAATCACACTATTATAAAGAATAATTAAAAAGCTGGTATTAGCAACTTTAGCAGCTTGGTCCAGACTGAAATATCTTAACAAGGGATTTCCATTAACCCTTAGGGCCCACTATAATATTACAAACACCCATATAGCTCTGCACACAAATGCAGCTATAAAAAATCAAGAGTTTATTTTTTAAACTGGCATCAGTCCTAATAACAAATATCAAATATTCATTATCCATTATCAGCCATAACTCCAATATGTTTTTAGATGACCTCCCAACACAAAGTAGTTTTTTTTTCTTTTTTAAAAAGAATTACAGCCTGGGATATCTCAATGATTAGCAGCAACATCAGCAACATTGATTATGACAGTGCACCTAGTGGAAAGTTTCTCCATATGCCAAATATAAAAAAATGATGAAAATGGTAAAAAAGTCAAAGTCCAAGGCAAAAGCCCAGAATGACACCCAAAAATAATGTTTTTATTTATTTATTTATCATATGTTTTGATGGCTGTGGGATCAAAAATTAGTTTGAATGGGTTTCAATGGTGCACTTAACAGTCTCAATGGAACAATTTTGTTTCCAATGTGTATTTTAGACTTTTGTAGGAGCTGAGCTGAAAATTCCAAGATTAAAAAAATACACAATCATGCCAAAATGTATGCCATATGCATGGGCACAGACAAAATTATTAGAAATGAAAAATGAAAAACATGAAAAATGTGCCCTATGTTTTTAAAGACTGATTTATCTTTAGACCCTATTTCTAGAACACTTTTCAAAATTCGTGTAATGCAGTGCTTCACAAAGCAACACAATAAAACATTAAAGTCATAAAGCCTTTTGGTTTAATATGCTATGATACACACATACTGTCTTTGCTCTTATTAATCTATCAGTCCTCATTAAAGCAGATGAAGCAGTGTTCGGAAAAGTATAATCAAGATGTCAGGGAGACATTAAACAGCTGAGCATTTCATCATTTGGAAGGATGTGAATTCAGGTTTTTGTGAATCCTGATTCCCACACTGATCCCATTCTTTGACCAAATTGAGCCGTGCGACTTCAAAGTCCATAAATCGAGCACGGACTGCTTTTCAAATCCCTCACCTCATCAGCCATAGATCACACCTTTAACTTACTGAGGAGGACTTCAGGTTGCATCATGGACGCTCCGTCCAGCCTGAGTCACAGCACAACATTACATCATCCAGACAGCACAAATCTTATGATGTGTCTCTGCTGTGCTTTGCTTGCTTCAGGACATTCAGGAGATTCAAAACACAGTCTCAAGATTTATTTACCAGGCTACTTTATATATTCCCAGAAAAAAAAAACAACTGAAGTTGCTAAAATTTAGAAAGATTGATTTAATTAAACTTGTCATTTTTAAGTTGCAACAGCTTCACAAAATTAAGCAATTTTAACAATTACATATAAATTGAACATACATTAGGGTGAACAGTTATATTTAGTTAAATTTTTTAAGGCAGTGGGTTTTCTAGCTAGTAGTAAAATCAACTCGTCACATTTTATAGTGCTGTTAGCAGTTAAGACTACAGCTTACAAAAACATTTACTATGATAAAATCTTGTATAGATGATTCTACTAAAAAAACTTAAACAATCCAATATAGTAATCTGTATACTATATATGTGCAAATATATGTATAAAAACACATTTTCTCACACAACAACAACAACAACAACAACAACAATAATAATAATAATAATAACAATGATAATAATAATAACAATAGTGATAATAATAATAATAGTAATAATAATAATAATAATAATAATAATAACAATAGTGATAATAATAATAATAATAATAATAATAATAATAATAATAATAATAATAATAATAATAGTAATAATAATAATAATAATAATAAAACATTTTAGTTATAAAGTGCTTATCATAAACTCAAAGACACTCTACAATAGACAGAGCGTTTCAAACGACAACAAGAAACAAAAAAAAGAAAGAAAACATAGCAACATTGTCACGTCTGCGCCACTGCTGCTTTACCTCACTCACCTCTCTCCTAATCAGTCTGCTTTCCTCCACCTGCGGTGTCTCCCTCTCTCTCTCCCTCTGCCTGGCTGCGCCCACGTCAGCAGTATCACCTCCACCTGTTGCTCATTTCCTGTTTCCGCCTATATAACCTGCCCTGTGTCTCACCCTCAGTGCCAGATTGTTCTTCCTGAGGAGAGACTATCCAGCACTCTGTTCCTGCCTGCCTGTTGCCGACTCTGTCCGTCCCCGACTAACCTGCTCTGTCTCTGCCCCGGTGATCCGACCTGCCTTCTAAATCCTGACTCTGAGTTTGATCTGCACCTTCCTCCTTCCTGCTTCCCGAGAAAAGGAGGTATTCTGCGAGCCTGCTCTCCAGAGAGTTCCGCCATTGCTGGAGTGAATTCATCTGTGCTGCTCGACTCACCAGCTCTGCTCTCCCGGTGGGTCCCCTGCCTGAACCACGTCATCAGTTCGGCCCGTTCGGAGGTTCGGCTCGGTGAATCACCGAAGTGGACGTTCTACCTTTTGAACATTGTTCGGACTGTGATTTTGCTCGCTTTTGTTAATAAAGCCTCTGAAAGACTCTGTCCGGTTCGTGTGTTGTATTTGGGTCCAGTCACTAGCCCTGACAAACATAACACAAGCATATGAAAAAACACACATCACAGTCACACTTTAAAAGCTTGTTTAAAAAGATGAGTCTTGAGCAGTGATTTGAACATGGATGGGTCAATGCAGACTCAAATATTTTTGGGGAGTGAGTTCCAGAGGGAGGGGGTCACAATGGAGAATGCACTGTCCCCACAGGTTCGGTTCTTGGTTCTGAGTGGCGGAGAGAGGAAGTTGGCATCAGAGGAACGAAGGCTGCAGGGAGGAGTGTGGTGATGGAGGAAGTTGGTGAGGTGGGGGGTGGGCTTGGTGGTTGAGGGCTTTGTGGGTGAGGAGTAGGATTTTAAATTGGACGTGGCATGGGACAGGGAGCCAATGGAGATTTTGGAGGACAGGGGTGATGTGGTCGCGGGTGTGGGTGAGGAGGCGGGCAGCAGAGTTCTGGATGTATTGTAATTTATTGAGGACTTTGGATGGTGTACCATATAGGATGCTTTTTCAGTAGTTGAGTCTGGATGTAATGAAAGCGTGAATCAGTGTTTTGGCAGCAGAGTAGTAGAGAAATGGGTGGAGGCTGATGTTTTTTTGTTACATAGGTAACAAAGGGTTTTAAAAGTTAAAGTTATAAGGGATGTCTTCCTGAATTAACATTTAAAGTGTTGTGATTGAAAACTATTTATGCAGATATAGATCTTAAGTAGATCAGTAAAGACGGGTCCAGCATATTGGACCAGATAGCACAGACAAAGCTGCATTAACTTGACCACAGCTGATATTTTTATATGGTCAAACAAACACAGGACTCTCAACCAGGAGAATGCTGTTGGTGTCTGTGTGAAACCAAGTCAACCTTGTTTTCAGGTAAGGTTGTGTAACTGATGTATGGGCAACACATCGCTGATGTGATGTATTGACCTTGCATACTATTAAATCTAACCATTAAACTTCTGCATATCTAGAGGTTGAATCCAGGGTAAACCAAAGCAACAAAATAATTCCTGGCATCATAATTCAAGCCTCTGCTCCAGAGGTAGTTCAGGGTAAGGTTTACTGTGTTAGATGTTAATGATTGTTAAAATCCTCCAGCTCTTTTTCCCCCTGTATTTTCAAACCACAGATTAGAAAAAACTGCAATGGCAAACATGAAGCCATAGAGAAGATTGTGACTCACAGCAATGAGGCTTTGTTAATGATCTTGCACAAGAGGGCTTAGGGCAGGTATGTTCCTGTTACCAATCCATCTAGCTTCAAAATTTCTTTAAATATAATAAGACTTAAGAGGAGAGTGTCAATGCATTATTATGTAAATGCTGTTTAACTCCACTGAGCTGTGCCCTCAGACAGATCCATCCTGATGATGAACTCTCAGATGAAGCAAACAGCTGAAACAAACATTCTTCAAGCTGCAGTGGTCAATAGTTCCACAGGCAATACTTCAGAGAGCAGGACACACCTAAATGCAGCTCATCAAAGTTTCATCCAGTGACTGTGGAGAGATTCCCCCCCAAGGCACTTGTAATGTCTCATGAGTGCACCGAGCAGATGTGCATGCTTCACTCCTACACACCACTGGGTGGCAGTGTCGCTTTAATTAAAATAATCTTAGACAGCACATGCAGCACAAAAGAGACTGTCACCAATACCCAGCATTCACAGCTACTTATGTCCATTATGTCACACAAGCTGTTACAACACACAAACAGTAATGATCAGACTTTTCATTTTTTATTTTCATTTCAGAGTAATTTATAGTAGTTTATAGTTTATATTTATGGTCCAAAAATCTAGTCAAAATCCTGACTGATTTTAACTGTGATTGTTTTTACCTTGTTTTAATTGAATCTTTGTTGTATTATATTGCTTTATTATAATTTATGATTTTTTTTTAAATTTATTGAATACTATTTTATTTACAGTGGCTGATATTGTACACTTACCTGATTAAATAAAGGTTTATATATATTTAACTCTCTACTTTAACTCTTAATGCAGCAGCAGGTAAATGTAGGATGTGGTCAGGTTATATGTCACAGCAGACTCAGGTTACACATGTTTTAAAAATATGAAAAGTTTTCCTCCCAGCATCCAGTGGGACAATACATTTGTTCCTAAATCTCATTTTAAGTGTGCTCTATAATGATTCCTTGTTTTCACAGCATCTCATTTAAATAGTTAAATATTATAAGTGAATGTTGTTGCACTATGATTTACATTGGAGCATGATTGGTAAGCTTCTCCACATGGACTAACAAGAGATTTTTCAGTGTCAATCATAAGTGTTAGAAAAGGGAGTACTTTTGTACATTTTAGTACTTAAATAAATGAATGAATATAATGTCTATTTTAATGCCGTATCTTCTGGCTCTTTTTATTATTATTTTTTTTCAGTCAGTTTGCCTGTTGTTGCCTGCTTAAAATTTTCTGTTTTTGTGTGTGTGTGTTTTACCCTAAAATATGTTTGTCATGATCATAGACTTTATAAATATAGGATGTAACTACCGTGATGTCACCCATTGGTTTGTGGACTGCTGTTTTGAAGCCTCGAGTTTGGCATTTTGGCCATTGCCATCTTGTATTTTTTGAAGCCAGAGGTGGACATATTTGGACGAAAGGTTGGAGCCAGCCTGTTCCTATTCTGAACTTGTAAAGTAGTTTCAGTACTTCTGGTGTTAGAAAATTTTTGTGACGTTTGAAGTTACTGAATTTTGTAAAGTTGTTGCACCTTAAAAATGACAAGTAAAATTACCTTGTTCGGCCTGAGTGTTAGCAACTTCAGTAAACCAAGTTAAACTGACTCGACAAAGAGGATTTATCCAATGTCTGCCAGTTCTGCTTTCTTAACATGTTAAAGAAAATACAAATATGATTGACTAGTTTGCATCCAGCAGAATACAAATATATAGCACAGCAAACTTAGAATGACTGATTTATTTAAACTTGTCATTTTTTAAGTTGCAACAACTTTACACAATTAAGAACATATGACTAAATTTTAGGTACATGTAACAATTAATTATATAGTAAACAGAAATTAAGATTAATAGTAATATTTACTTACATTTTAAGGCCATTAGGTATCCTAGATTTCTTTAAAGTTAATTGTAAACTTTAAAGTTTACAGATTTTACTGTATATTTGGTGTGTCTGTGTGTGACCGTGTATGTCCTTTTATGTGCATTTGCTTACTTGTCTGAATGTGTGTGTTTATGCTTGTCTGCACTGTGTGTGTGTGTGTGTGTTTGTGTGTGCGTGTGTTTTCTTGTACAAGCTACATAATGAGGACCAAAGAGTATTTTTGCAGCAGAGTGAGGACGTTTTTGGAAAGTGAGGACATTTTGACTGGTCCTCAGCTCTTCAAAGGACTACTTGAGGGTTAACACTTGGTTTTAGGGTTCAGGTTGCAATTAGGGTTAGGTTAGGGTAGGGGTTGGGATTAGGGTTAGGCATTTAGTTGTGTAAATTAAGGTTAGGGTAAGGGGCTAGGGAATGCATTATTTCAGTGAGGGTCCTCACAGAGATATAAGTACAAGTTTCTGTGTGTCTGTTTGTGTATGTGTGCTGGTCTGGCAGCTTTGTGGTTTTACATCTCATGGGGTTGATATGAATTCTGATTGTGATGTGCAGCTCCAGTTTACAGGCGCATATTATCCGATTACACGAGTGACCACTGACTGACCCCAGGAACACACCAACACTGCCTCTGTGTGTTCTGACTGCTCCTACGTCTCTCCGCATTCCAGACAAAAACTTGAAAAGAAACAAAAAAAGCACTTAATTAATTGCCTGACATATTTTCCAGTCGTTCTCCCAGCCAATTTAGTGGGAGATGTCAATCAGGTGGATTAGGCTTGTTTTTCTGTTAGCCCTGTGCTGACAGTGGGAAATGATTAAAAGGGGAGATTATGTGACAGCAAATTTGTGTTGATATCATTAAACTTTCATCATGGACTGGGTCTAAAGCTCTAAATTGCTTATTAACTCAGCTTTTTGTGGCTGTTTGCCTATCAACACTTCAAATGAGCCAGATATCAGAGCAGTTCCCCCCCAACTCGCCGCATTCTCTGCTCCGATTGGGCTGTGGAGACATCCTTTGTATGACTGGGATAAAAACACCAACACACGTTCATGGATTTTCTCCCATTTCTGATCCTTCTCTGCAGTCTATCAACAGTCAGACAGAGTCTCTGCAGTACTCTAATCAATCAGGGAAATACTGTCGAAATTTCAAAAAGTGTTATGTGGTTTAGTAATATTCTAATAATGTGAATAAGTATGACTAGTGTATATTAATATTTGTTGCTCGGAAAGATTTATTAAGGTATTTATACAGGTCAGGGAATAGCTGGCTCTCTATGAACTTGGACTGTCCTTAAGAAAATGTAGCTTAAAAGATTTGCACTAAAAGACTAAGCTTCAGCTGTCATTCATGCAACGGATGCATTCTAAAGTTCAACCACAGCCCTGTCTACACATACACGGATATTTTTTTCCTCTATGATCTGGAACTTTTGACCCACACTGAAACAGATATTTACAAAATGCCTTCTGACACCCGGCACACTGCCTGTGTGAACAGGGCATGATGGCCTCCTTGCTGAACTGCTACGGCTTCTGCTCTGACTTCAGCCTTGCCGAACTGCAGCATGTTTCATGGTTATGGTGTTCACACATTCACACGCATTGTTGCAATGTCGCTGCTGCGTCACGGCCTGCAGATATTAGTACTGTATTTTCATATTTATAAGTTCAAATTCCATTCATTTATGAAGTCTTGCAGCTCCTGCACAGTCGACGAAATGTAAAATAAAATGCATTGTATCAACAACTGATGGGATTTTGTCCACAGAGACGCTGTCAGAGGGCTTTTGTTTTGAAAGGGAGGCAGGGAAGTAGGAATAAAACAGCCTTGTAACAGCCTCTTTGTATTTCCTCATCTCTGTGACGGAGAAAGACTTTTAAACTGTAGTAAAAAGTGGTATAGACACAATATATTCATCAAAACACCATCTTCTCTGTCTATTTTTGCTGACAAACGCATGCATCATGGGTAAAAAATCAGTGAGCCTCTGTTTCTCTAGATGTGCTGATGTGCTGCAGCTGACACGCAGCTGAGACGCGCCTGACAAGCGCTGCTCAGGCGGGCAGTTTGCACGCTCTAACTTGATAACATGGGCGCCAAAATAAAAAACAACACGCTCGGCGCTCCTGACGAGCTCACTGTGTGAAAAGGGCCAAATGCACCTTGGAATGTTATCACCAGAGGAGAAGTCACACAACATCACTCAATGGAAACGCAGTCATCTTGTTTTGACATTTTGAAAATATCACTAAAGTTTTGCATAAATCTGTAATGGAAAGCCATTTTATGATGACATATCAAATAGGTGTTTTGAAAAATTAGCCAGTGCACTTCACTACCTTTGCTACAGGGGAGACTGAGCAAGACAGCTAACACTGGCGAGCCTCTGAAATCATTTTTGAAGTTCTGGTGTGAACGGAGATTTTTGTAAAATGAAGGTTGTGTGGACATTTTTTTTTCTTTAACTGAGGGGGAAATATTAATTCAAAAATATCTGAAAATAGCACCCAAAGGCTTCAACAGAAGGTAGTTGGGAGGTGTATGAGCCTGGCCCTCTTGTGCCCCCTATTATTTGACTATTGTCAAGTGTCAAATAATATACATTTTTGTTTTGCCCCATTTGTCACTGTGTTTTCTCTGATGTTAATGAAACTGATGAAACAGTGCCTGTAACCGCTGTAACCGCTCTGCCAGTATGTGTGGTCAAACACAGTACTGCATCGTCCACAGAGCAGTCAAGATCTTTTTATTGCCACATGGAAGTTTTGGGCCAGACACCCTTCTACAGCATGCGCATTCTGCAGGTGGGGTTAATTATGAGTCCACACATGAAAATACCTACAGTGCAGGGGGAGCCGACATAGACAGAACCACAGTAATATGAATTTAAATAATAAAGAAATAAAAAATAAAAATAAACATATTAATAAGTAAATGAATTAAATAATAATAATAATAACAATAATACACATTTGATGATAAGCATAGCTACTACTACTACTACTACTAATAATAATAATAATATTAATAATAGTCATCCACAGAGAGGAAGAAAGGTGAAGTTGGTTTCATTTTATTTTGAAATGATAGAGTATCAAACGATGTGTGTTCGAAGGGAGGAACGTGACGTGTGATCATATGGGTTGCAGCAGAGAGATCATATTAAGTACTAATTAGTTGTACTGTATATGAGTGGTTGCCATGACACTGCCGCTGTTATGTCAGTGAGATGTCCACACACACACACACACACACATTCATTTGGAATTGGTCCAGTTTTTCCCGTTGATGTGTGATTTGTGAATGAATCTGTCCAGAAGTTCTGCTGCTCACTTGTGAGAATTTCTTTATCCTTATTTTGTTTTTTAAGCTCTGCTTCGTGAAGAGTAATGATCTCAAAGTATATCATTATTTTTTGCTTTATTGTTTTTTTCTCCACCCTGTGCTGTGTTGGATGAAACTCTGAAGCACAGACATATTTTCCAGTGTTTATCTGACCTGACTCAATGTCTTACCGCTATGGCCTCAGCATGTCTTCATTCATTGCTTCACTGTTGCACCATAACATTTCTGAAGGTCAATGAGCCAGATATCACAGCAGAGAGCTTGTTTTCTTTAGTGATGGGATGTAAAAATCTCTCAATAAATAAAATAAAGAAAAATCAAATGGTGGTCCATCCGTAAGATGAAAGTATGAAACGTCTCTGCCGAATATTAGGGATTTTAAAATCCAATTGAAATCACAATTAGCCGTCCCTTTTTGTGCAAAAACAATCATGTCAAAGAGTTTTTTCTTATTCACAACATATTTATATTATTTAAAAGTAGAAAAAAGTCTTTTTTTCTTTTAGACCGAGTGAAGCTAAAACCTGCGGGCAGGTTTTATTTTTTTAATTTTTTTAAGATGTTTAGTGTGCTGCAGCATACCAGCAAACCGATATTAGAAGTGCACTTCTCTCCAGTGTATCTGGGAAAAAACATCTCAATTATTTAAAAAAAAAAAAACAGAATCAAAAAGAAAATATATCAGACTTTAACTAATTGGCAGTTTGTAACTGTACAGAACAAAAAAAAATGCATTTTTATTTTTTACACAAACACACAGTCATATTTATAGTGTATTGTACACAGAGGGTATTGTGCCGTCATGATGCACTGTTTTGTTTTTTTATTCAGAACAATCTGCTATGACACTATTTGTGTGTTACAGTTAACACCCAAATGACCAATATTAAATATTAATGAAACGGTCACATGAGGTCTAGCTAATGAGTTGACTATTTTATTGTCTGAACACTGTCCTAAAATCAAAGAGAAGAAGACAGTAACAAATACACAAAGGTCCCATACAGTGCACACATGATGAGACACATTCAGTTAACAGCTGCAAGAAATTACTATTTTCATTATATATCAATCTGTTTATTTTTATTTAATGTGTTTTATCAAATTAACTGTGTGGTCACTGACACAACACTCAGCAACTAGACCAAAACAGTTTATATTAATAAATAACACTACAGGTAAGAGGAAAAATATGTATTTTTGAAACAGAAGTGAGCTTTCCCTTTAATGTTTAAGAACAAAATGTAACTATAAGTCAAACAGACAAATATAGTTGCCTTTCAGAAAATAATCGACCTCATAACAATCAGTTATTTAATATGCTGCAGTACTGAACATGTACAACGTGTATTTATCAGACCAAATTACAGGTGGAATCAACACGGAGCCAAAGTAAACAGCCCTTACTTTAATTTCTGTAATCCTAACTCGGCTAACTTGCAATTAGCTGAGGCTCGTCTGTATGGGAACACGCAGTGTGTGGCGTGTTCCGCCCGGAGGCCAGGCATCCTACACCATGGGAAGATCTCTTTACCTTTGTTTGGTCTGTCAACACATCGTGTCATAATTTACTTAAGACAAGAGCGCTCCAGCCGGCCCAACCTCTGCAGAGAAGTTCTCCCAGTGTGGGCTCAGCTTCACCCCCTGGCCCTGCACACACACACACACACGCACACACGCACTCACACACACACAGGAGGAGGTGGGGGAGACTGCAGGTTCATCCTCAGGATGTATACAGATACAATGTAACACCAGAGATGGGATCGGAAACTGCACTCCTGTTTTTTAAGAGCCATTCTCGTTGTTTGAAACATGAGGAGGAGCAACAAAGAGCTTTTGTGACACAGCACACTGGTGACCATATCAACAGTGCACTGCTCCGGGCTGAACAATGACTCGAAACAACTGATCACATTTCTACATGTGCAACCTGGCTGTCTGAGTACAACGGAGTGGGATTACTGTGCCTTAATTTTACCTTATATTAGTAAAAAGCCATTGATGATCACATGTGAACTTTGTACTTACACCTTGGTCTGGTTAGCACTGTTTACACTGACTTTTCAAGGTAGGAATTTGACACCATAATGCCACCTTGCTGTTCTGTATAAAAAGTACAATCATGGAATGATTTCTCTATGCCTGACTTTTCCGCTAGAATTTTGGACACTGTGGGACAAAAAGAAAGAAATACATTGTAAAATAAGAAATAAGAAATATATATATATATATATATATTTACTATCCCAAATTCATTTGTAACTTGTATTAAATGCTCTTCTACACTGATTAAAATGTTTGAATTTGTTGTATGTTTGTTTGTTGTAGTTTATTGATTTTTTTTCTTTCTATCTGCAATGATTTAAAGCAATTGTAATATTATTAAACCTCCAAAAACTGAATTTTATCATTTTGTCAAGCCTTATTTATTATTTTAAAAATAGATGACAATGAACAACTTACCTGCCTCAAGAAATGACATATTTAGGCTGTTCTGGCAGGGGGTTAAAATGAGCCCACTTGGCAGTTTTAGGGGGTGTTGGAATATTGGCAGTTCTTGTGGTAAAATGCAGCAGTTAGCGGCCAATTCGAAGAGGAAGAGTGGTCATAAATGTCTGCAAACTGGGTAATCAATGAGATTTAGGGGCTCCTCAACCTCAAAGCAGAGGACAAGATCAGCTGCCATTGTCCGTGTGACAGTAAATGATTAGTGTTGCCATATTAATTGTTTAGAAAGTGCTGCCGATGCGTATTTCGATGTCAGACTAGTAGTCAGTGCTGTTGTGCTGTCATGGCCATCATGCCTCTTTTGCTGCTGTGATGATGGCACGCCATGATTGTGTGTAAAAATGCAAAGGTGGCGTAAAGAAGCAAGTTCTATAGCATAATTTCTATGTGGAAAAGGTTACAGGTAAACATCAGTAGACGGGTTTCCATTATAGTTTTGCAAAACTAAAAATTGATATTTTCAAAATGTCGTCAAAGCACAATGGCGAGATGACTGCGTTTCCTTTGAGTAATGTTATGCGACTTCTCCTCTCATGATAACATTCCAAGGAGCATGGCAATGGATGTTCAAAACATTAGCGAGTTTATTTAATTCACATTTTCTAAAACTGTATTTTTCGTTTTGGATTTTCATAGTTTAATCAAACAGAACTTTTTAATGTTGAGTTCTTTTTTTAACAATGTTGTTCTTCGTTCTGAAAGAAAAAGTTTTGTTTGATTAAACTATGAAAATTCTTTGAAGAAATATTTATTCTTTTCTCATCATTCTTTGGGCGAGCTTAAGGTCAGTGAAAAATTAGAGAGATATAAATGGCCCAATTTCAGCGTACCACATAGCTGTCCCTGATTTCATGGCTCTGGGAGCTCTGAAGTGGAGTGTCAAACTTCCTGACCCCTCCAGCAATTCATGAGTTAAAATGTCACATTTTAAAGCTCTCTCCCACATGTTACCCTTTTTGAATACATGGTTAGTTTTTATGTAAGATCTATTGGCCAGACCATGAGTGTTGGCTTATACTGACTATACCCTGTTACTTCTGTGAGCAGTAACATATTGATAGTCAGAGGGTAACTGCTTTCTGTTTAAAGACCTTCAGATGAACATTATTTTTTAAGTCATCAGAACACAAACTCACCAAACCCATTTTTGTTGTTGTTTTTGGTGAGTAAAAAATACATTTAGTGCAGCCACAATAAGGTTTAGTTTTTTTGTTTTTTCTTTAAAGTTGGTACACACTGTTACGTAACGAAATTCCCAAACACATAATTGTCTCATAAATAGAATTTCACTGGATAAGAAATTAGATTTTCAGTTTAACTACAGTATTTACCATGGTTTTGTTCGTTGGAAAACTTGGTCTTATTTAGTTATTCCTGAATAACACTGGTGAAATGGGCCACAGCAACAGAAGACTGTGTCGCAGAGTAACATTTTCTTTCCTTCACCTGAGAGCAGCATATGAATCAGATGGAGAGGATCCTGTCCAACATGCAAGGTGAATGGGATGGGCACAGTAAACGTTAAAGTCTGTTTTCAGTGTTTTTGTTTTGAAAAATTACAAAAGGTTCTGTGTGGCTGCAATGAGAACTCTGTAACATCTCTAATTCTGGCAGTTTGAATAGGCTTTCATGATACATACTTTTTATCATTATTCTGTTATTGATATATATAGCTGTATGTTGAGAGCACATAGGGTACATGACGCACCAAAGCAGTGCGGCCAAATATGCTCCTGTACTTGTATAAAGTGTATACTGTGTATACATGTGTAAACTACATGTAGGCTTACTTTCTAGTGCCTGTCCATTATTACACACCATATACTGTATATCTGGGGTAAAATGAGTCACTAAAGCTTAAATGAAATGATAAGGGCATGTACTTTTAATTCCAATAGGAATGATATTAACCTGTCTTGTGTTGTTCTTAAATAAACTTTATTATCATTCTTATTAGGCTGTCCAAATGATGACCTAATGATGATGAAAACGATAATTTTATTATTATAATTATAATAATAATAATAATTATTATATAGAACCTTTAAAAACATAGTTTTACAATGTGCTTTGATAGAAACCTTTACAGTGAATAATTGGGAATAATGACGAAAATGCTGCGGTCACCACGAGTAGCGCTCACTTCAGGGCATACTTCCTCTCGTGGCCTAAACTCAGTAACTAAATTCACCTAAATTTGTCCCTTCTAACATAAAATAACTTATATCAAAAAATTGTGACTACTCATTTGTGTGTGTGTGTGTGTGTGTGTGTGAGTGTGTGTTAATTAACATCATTATCATTTAGCATGGTCCGATTTGCACCAAACTCCCAGCGAGTCTTCCCACTGGTGAGCGCGAGCTGACCTGAAAAGATCAGCTGATCAGGTCCTTCAAAGCCCAAGATGCACTTGTGGTCATAAAATTGTAATAATTCATCAAATCATAATGCCTCAGTGGATCTCAACCAAAACGCCAGAGATGATTGATATTCATGTAAGGAACTGACACACAAAAATTCAGCGCTGCGCGACTTTCCTGGGCAGAGATTTGCAAGACACACACATCTTACTGTACATATTACTGTAAGTTATGCACAAATGCACTGGCGTCAAACTGTCAGCATGTGTTCCTCTCCTTTATACGAGTTCACAATAAATATATACAGATCTCTGCTCATTACCCTTAAAGACTTACGAATTATGATTCTGATATTTATACATTCATGGCCTATAATGACATGGCATGGTCTGATCTACGCCAAACCTGCAGCGAGTCTTCTCCGAGTTATCACATATCACATGAGTATAAAAATTTTTTAAAAATTAATTCATTAGGCCCTAGGGTATCTATCTATCTATCTATCTATCTATCTATCTATCTATCTATCTGGTTTAGTTCTCTCGGCTTTTTTTCGACATTGTTACTTTTACTTTTACGTCGCGTGACTGTGCCAATTCATTTTTTCACTATTTTCCATTAAATCACAAAAAGAATTGAACATAAACAAAATTCGACCATTATTTTGAAATTTGTTTTTTCGATTTTGGTTTCTAACCAAACATTGGATCATGGAGAAATGGCTCTTAACTTTTATTGTCTTGTTTACTGATTTAAAATGAATAAACGACCCGTTTTCTCATTTTTCATGCAGTTCAATCCCGTCTGAAAATGAATTATACCTTCATACCCTGACCTAGGGGGAGAGGGAGAGGGGGACACATGCAGCAAAGGGCCGAGGCCAGATTCAAACCCACGGCAGCTGCAGCGAGGACACAGCCTTTGTACATGGGGCGCCGCTCTATCCACTGAGCCACCAGGCGCCCCTCAATTGGGTAAATATTTTGAGAAAGCATCAATAGTCCATCTTACAATATTGTTGCAATATCGATAGAGATATTCAGTCAAAAATATATATTCTCAACCCACATTCAGCAGTCGGAGCACATTGTTGATGTATAGAAATGGTTGGATATCACAGCTTCACCTCGAAGATGAAATTACATGACAGTTTCCTGCTGGCTGAAAGTTGTGCAACATATCACGGCTGCAGAGAGAAACACGTGCTGAAGGTAAAGTGCGTGTGTGTACTTTGGTGTCAGGGATCAGTGGGAGAAAAGTGAGCGCTGCTTTCCCCCCATGGCAGAGACCAGCTGAGGGCAGGAACTCTGCCAAGTGTACCCTGTCTCATTTGCATTCATAGATGGCATAGTATTAGCATAGTAATAGTGGGGGGAAAAATTGCGGAGAACTAACAGGAGATATTTGGCAGCTGATACTCAGGGCCCAATTACAAGTGTTCGCCTGCATTCTCCTTTACTCAGGGGCTTTCTCATCTCACAGCCCTCTGCTCTGCTCTGCTCGGCACAGTGGGCCTATCTTCAAACTGTCAGCCTGTTTAGAGCTGGAGATTGGTGTGTGTGTGTGTGTGTGTGTGTGTGTGTGTGTGAGAGAGAGAGGGAGAGAGAGAGAAAGAGAGAGAGAGGGAGGGGAAACAGACCAGCTCTGCACTAATGAGGACAGGGACACAGACAGCTAGAATCCTCTCTTGCTGCCTCGCCTCTGCAGCTCTTCCCGCAGGATGAAGGAATGTAAATAAGCTTTTCATATTCTGACTAAACGGGCAGGCTGAGGACCTGGAAGGTGTTTCCAAGGAGGAGGCTAAGAATAGATGAAACTTGCTAAAAGCCTGACTTTAGTTAACCTGTTTTTAAACTATTAATCAATGTTAAAAATGAATAGTCTAATCACAGATGATCAATGCACATTATGCAATAAGTAGTTCCGACCGAGTGATCTGACTGGTTCACAAGAAATTTAGAACGTGCTCAAATTTGCATGACACCTTCGTCATCACTAAGAGAATTACTCTGCCGTTTGTGATTCACCACTGTCGGAGAAATCATATGATTACTGTGCCATTTTTGGGCAAGAGACAGCAGTATCAGTAATTATACAAGTGGTTCCAACCAAACAATGTGATTGGTCCACAAGACCTATAAAATCTACTCAAATTTGCATGATCAATTTGGGTTTTGTAACGTCATGCATATGGCATGAATTTTGCAGGATTGTGTATTCCTATTTAATCTTGGAATTTCCAGCTCAGCTCTGACAATAAGTCTAAAGTACACTATGGAATCAAACTGTTACAGTCATACTGTTAAGTGCAAAAAAATGCCATTGAAACCCAATCAAACTGCATTTTTGATCTCACAGCTTTCGAAGCATAAAAACATGTGTTGTTTTATATCTGGGTGTCATGTTTTATTTCATTTTACTATTAAATTAGAACTAAATAATTATGATAATAATTACTGATGATTTGATTGTATTTGCATGACACCTATTCATGTAGCCTTTTGGGCTCAGGAAAAGGGAGTTTTCAACATAAACATTAAGTAATGAATCAAATTTGCCATCTCTAGAGTATGAAAAATAAAGCCAAACACAAATTCTTTAAGTCTAGCATAAAAAAAGTTAAAGAACATAGCTAAGTCTCTTCCTAAGAAACACCAAATAGCTGTTGCTTATTATCAGCAATCATTGTGTGCCAACGGTATTGAGTCTGGCCCCAAAAGTACTGACTGATGTTGAAAATGGTGATTTGATTTCAGGGCATTGTCAAATAGATATGTCAAGTGAAATAATGTCATGTCAAGGAAACTGTGTTAAGTTGTTTTTTGTCTTGTGTCTATGTTGTCTTGTGATTTCCTGTTTTATTTTGAAATCCTAACTCTCCTCTCGTTTCAGGTCACCTACTTCCTCCCTTTGTGTGTTTTCCCGCCAGTGTGATTGTCGGCCCCACCCTGATTGTCTCCACCTGTTTCCCCTTACCTTGTGTGTATATATAGTCTGCGTCTCCCTTTGTCCTGTGCCAGTTCGTCTTGTCTCGTCTGCCAGTGAACCAGCGTCGTACTCATGCCCAAGTCAAGTTTTTGTTTTTACTTGCTCATTTGCATTGTTCAGGTTTGAAACCTATTTTCATTTGATACTTTGTTGGACTCCAGTTTTTTCATACACCTCATTTGAGTGATTTTTTTGTTGATACTTTGTTTCCTTATCTGAGAGATTTTTGTTGTTACTTTTCCTCTTCCGAGTGATTTTGAGTTTTGCAACTGCTTTTGTAAAGACTTTACTGCTGCCTGAAAAAATAAAGTGTTTTTGACTTTTTGTAACCTGGTGTCGTGCATTTGGGTTCTATTCCAGTTCAGTCTTGTCAAATAAGTTTCACAACTTGGGTTATACATAATGTTGCTGAATATCATGCAGGTCTTGTTTGGACAGATTTTGTTGATGAGGTGCCAGTATTTAATATGACTGTTTGCATCTTTCTAAGAAATGTCTATTTTTTTTTTTTTTTTGGTATCAGAAATGGAGACTACTTCCATGCATTTTATGCTGATGACAGCATGCATTATATTACAGTTGTTACATCTCATGACTTGAGACACTCTGATGCCCAAATGTCTTACGGTACAGACTCATTTTTCTGTGTTGTGCCAGACAGCTGTATTGTATAAGGTAACAATCAGTCCGAACTCCTACCTCATGTTTTGGACGGTATTGTATTGTCAAGGTCACTGTACAGCCCTTGTCGAAGTGAAAAAAAAAGAAAATTCATTGAAGTACTTTTTGCTGTGATGGTGCAGTGGGTATTGTGATGGTTACACTCAAAAATGTACATTTTAACTGTTAATAGTGTTAATCTCAGTGAACCATGCACCCTGTATCAGTAGTCTACTCAACACAAGTTAAGTGTAAATTTAAAATGGAATTGACACCACTAAGCCCAACAACCTCATAGCCAATCCTAGACCACACCCAGATAATATATATCCAGGTGAGGCGAGGTCACTTCCTCTTTCCTGATCCCATCTTGCTGTTTGGCATGGTGAGCAGAACTTGTCCTGAGCTCACATGCACCTTTTAACCCTCTGTTTCAGTGGTCAAGTTTTTAGATGGACTTTCGAGGACGAAGCAACATTTGATGGCGAGCTACCAATCAAACACTGGAGTCCCCTCCTCCTACAGTGTGTGGTAGGAGCAAACGTGCTCTGGAGTAACTCCAATGAACTGAACTTGAATTAACTGAAAAGAGAAAACTGAAGTGAATCCATCTATTCTGGGACTAACAAATTAAACTAAAAAGGCCTATGTTTCTGTTTGTATTTTCTTTGATTTATTTTGAGGGATATTAATTATAATATATGATTTAACAAGAACACATGCTGGGTAACAAAAACATGCTGGTATAGATAGTAGGTTTTAGGCAAAATAGGCACCTGTAGAAAAATCAACATTAGACTCAGATTTAAGATTGAAAATCTGGGTTTGTTCGATCCATTCACCACCCCTTCTGCCCGCCATATAGGGACATTTGTGCTTCTTATAACATCATCACTAGCAGCGTCAGGATCTGATGCCAAAAGCACAGCAAATGGTTGCTTTTTAGGGTAATTTGTATTATATTTTTATAGCATTTGTTTGCATACTTTGATGTGTGGGGCCACTGATCAACTGTTTGTATTTAAATGTAGTTCGGACTGAGAATGTGTCAGTATTTCATATTTGTGGGCAAATCTTCACTGTTTTTAGTTACTAGAGCTTAAAAGAAGAACAAGCCTAATTGCCTTGAAAAATATCGATTATAAGATAATGTATTTATTTTTGATTGATTACTGTATACATTTATTTTCATGTTTTTGTGTTGTTGAGGACTAAATGTCGGTTTTTGTTTGGATGAAAAACAAGCTTGTTGCAGCGTACTATGACCCTTTCACAGCCTTTCCAAAACTTTCTTTTTTGTCTTTTCTGTTGATGAGCCTCAACGTTCCTCCCATCATTAAACTATGTTGGTATGAACTCTTCACCTCTGACATCTCTTACATCCCGAAATTCAATTCAGACCTCATCTCACGCAGTCCTATACCCCGCTCAGTCCACACACAGCTGCTGAGTAACGCAACCTTGCTGAGCCAAGGGCAACATATTGACTGGTGCATAGTTTGATATGAGACTCTGCCAATTACATAAATAAAAGCTCCGCTCCATCTCCCTGGCGCCCGGCTTTACATTTCTCTGCTTGTTGGAAAATGGGAGGTGTAGCAACATGAGAGGAACCCGGAGCAGCAGGGTGGTCTTTTTCAACACACGGCTATGCTGTGGGGTTAGTGGGAATCAGCTCTTCTGGGCCGAGTCACATGCGGCATCTTCTCCATCTTCATTTGAACAACAAGAGGAGGCCCTGCAGCTGCAGTGAGGAGAGAGATGATTGAGTCACCTGGGATCTCAGTGAAGAACAGAGAGAGAAGCTCCCACAGGAGCGCAGGTCAATACCAAAACAGACAACTGCTTCTATTTACACACCATCACCCACAGGCAACATCAAACTGACCTAGAAAGAGAAAGCTGGAACAAAAGACTGGAGAAAAAAAAAGTATTGAGTGGTAT
The DNA here is from genome assembly GCF_026936395.1 of Plectropomus leopardus. NCBI lineage: Eukaryota > Metazoa > Chordata > Actinopteri > Perciformes > Serranidae > Plectropomus > Plectropomus leopardus. The sequence goes on from NC_142186.1 coordinate 3,349,571, forward strand.
TCAGACTTACGGCTCTGTTTTAATGAAACTGAGAGCAAGTGCAAGGCAAGTGCAAGCTCATGGCGCGCTTCATTTTCACAATTCTGGTGGCCAGAGGCACAAATGCAGCTCTGGCTTAGAACAACAAGAGGCCGCTTACCCGTTCTGCATCTCCCACCTAGAATCATCACCAGCATGATGTAATTCATTAATTTTTGTCCATTATCTTTATTTATAACCAAACACCTGCAAAGATGATCCCCTCAGCTACAGCTGTACTTTTTGATTAGTGCCAATTAGTGGGATGACGACATGGTAGGATGACGCAGCCTGTTACCATGACATCAACAAATAATCATGGTGGGTTGAAGCAGCACAGTCCTTATGCTTACTCAACAGCATGGACCGTCACGATGGTTTGGATTAGGCAACAAAGTCAAGAACAGTTAGCTTTAGGCAAAAGAGGTGCATGGTAAGGTGTAGAGAAAAAAAAATACCCACACATTCACATGGGAAGCGAAGTTCGCACTCCTGCATTAAAAGTCGGTTGCTTGTGGGACCCATCCACCTTTCCACCCACCTGTCATATAAGCGCAGTTATATTCTCCTTATATTATGTGGTTACTGGCAGTGTTATTACCTGACGCTGTCCGCTGTCTCTTTTCATGCGCACACCACCGGTTCCGTGCAACTGCATTCTGGCCACCCATGCGTGATGCATGTGGACGCATCTGATGACAAAGCCACCGGTTCCCACTTCCCCTCCTGTGATTGGACATTAGCCAGAATAAGTCTTGGTAGAGAAACAGCTATCAGTCCAAGTCGGGTCAGCCTCACCCTGATGCCGGCTCTCCTTCCTCTCTTTGTCCGTCTCTTTGCGGTTTCATTTCTCCTCTCTGGTCTGACTGGCTGCTTGGCGTATGCCATTGGTGGGGATCCTGTCGTGGTCTGCTGCATTCAGTCCACAACACACAACTTTTCCTGATGTCGATAAGTGCCTCTCTATCATAGAAAAGTCGTGCTTCAGCGGAAGGGGGCATGGAGTCAAAAAAAATAGAAACGTGCAGCAAAAAAGTAGCAAGGATTTGTGGAGCTACAGGTTGCTGCATCTACATGCGCTGATTTTACGAAGTAATAAGGCCTCTACCATCATCTTAACCTCTCAATGACAAAGTCAGCTCATATAATACATCACTTCAGAAATACTGATATGTATGTTGCGTATGAAATGTACAAATTTAATGTATCTATGGTTTTGCGGAAACACACTATGCCAACATTTTCTTCTAAGGACCGGACTGGATAGAATGTGTGGATCAGTGCATTCTGATATCAATAACTAGTCTTGATTGCCATCTCTCAAACACTGGAAAGAGTGTATAGAAAAGAAATAGTTGAAAAAAAAATGTTTTTTTTGTTCTGCACTCTTAGATACTATAGTAGGCAACTAAGACACAAATGCTCAACAAATTTATATTGAGACAGAAAGATACAGATCCCTTGAATTGGTTAAATGTATTTTCCAGTAAATTTCTGCATTGCTCTTTCAGCCTGTCTCACATGAAAACATGTCAGTTAAATAAACAATAAGATATTTGGTCTTCCACTGCTGTTTCGAGATTGCTGAATGATTAGGAACAGACCATATTTTTATCTAATGCTGGGCTTTGGCATCTCACTGTCACATGTTCACAATTAGCCGGGAGACGAAGGTCCGGCTGCGGTCGGCCTGCGGAGAAGGAAATCATGAGTTCATGATCTTCAAGGGATTAAAGCTGAGTCTTTGGAGAAGTGTGTGTGTGTGAGAGAGAGAGAGCCAAGGGAGCTTCCATCTGTTTCTAAGAGTGTCTCCTTGTTTTCCTTAGGCCTGTTGCACCTCATCACAGCAAGCTGTAATTTACAGTATGGATTGCAACTGTAGATCTATTTTCCACTCTGTTGTAATCTTCTGTATATGTATGTGCGCACACACAAACCTGTGCATACAGAGTGCTGCGTGTATGTGTAGGTTGTACCGAATACACAATTACAGTAAGTGCTGGATGTTAGTATTTTATATAGATTCATAAGTGGATATTTAAAAAGGACATGTATGTGATGATTATCTTTGTGCTATTACAAATTGACATATGTATCATCATTATTTAAATAATATATACTAACTTGCCACATACTGCTACTTTGCAGTGGACTCCTGCATCTACATATTACATTTTAGGTATCCTGCATCTGCTTTTTATGTTCCAGGATGCCACTATAGTGATGTCAACAAATGCACCTGGTGGAATAATGTGGCACATGGTTGTTAAGACAACACAAGCACATGGCAAACAATACCAGAATGTCAAGAAATGCACATCCTGACACAGAACGTAACAAGGGCATGAATGTTTAGGTTTAGAGGAGGGAAGCACATGGTAAGGTGTAGAAAAAAAAACAAAAACATCGCATTCAGATGGGAAGCACTCCCCCATGGAAATCCTTTGTTTGTGGGACATTGTGTGTGGGACCCATCCACCACCCCTCTTGCATGCCCTATAGGCACCCTTGCACTTCATATATTACCTTTTTACCAGCACCGTTTCAACCTGATGCTGTCCTGCGGTGTCTCATGCAACAGGTTCCATCTGTTCCAGTGTTCTCACCCATGCATTTATCATGTGGATGCAGCAGGTAGTGTACGCTGGTGTATAATAACAATGCAACCAGTTCTTCCCGGCTCTGTTCTCACTTGACGCCATCCAGCGGCGTTTCATGTGCACACGAAAGGTGGCGTTGCAAACTTAAGCCAAAAGCACTGTCGAAGTGACACTATTTTATGAGTTTGGAATGGGAATGGGCCGGTATTCACATTTGCTGTTGACCTTCTGGGACACCACAACCAATGACTGTTGACAAAAGCATGTAATTAGGTTTAAGCAACAAAAGCAGGTGGTTAGATTCAGGAAACAAAAGAATGTAGCAACCAACGCCAGAACATAAAAAAATAAAAGCAGGCAGCAACCAAAACTGGAATGCCAACATAAAAGTGTGGTAGTTAGGTTTAGAGAAAAAACTATCATGGTTTGGCTCTACATTCTTATGGTAAGCGACCACCGGGCTTCCAAGTGAAAGTCCAGGTTGGTGACCAATGAACTTTCTGTGTATAATCCAGCCAGCTGTCGTCATGTCATTGCACTGTGAAAGGTGCAGCATTACAAATTTATGTTGCCTGGCAGCATATCATACCAATGTGTAAGGGGACTTTTGGTGTCAGTGTCAAAACAGTGGTATTTTACGACTGCAAAATGAGAATGGGCTTTGTATACACACAAAACTAAATGGGCTGGGGCCCCTTTTAAGCGATTTATACCTCTTTACCTACATACTACAATATTCAACCTAAAGAAAATGACCAATTTGTATCACTTGTATGGAGCCCATATATGACCCCAGTTCTGAATGAGTAACCTGGGTATACCACTAATTCAGATGATATTTTCTCAAGGTCAGGATTTGTGTGAACAGTTCTGCACAAATCAGATGAATAATTGTCTCATAGTTCTTCTTTTACGCATGAAAATTGTATTTAAATGGATAAAGAGGATATTGAATTTCCCATAGATTGCAAAAAGAGGACAGCTGAAATGCACCCCATGTATGATTGTGACATGAAGTGGGTTAGACTATGCAACGCTGAGTCAAAACATATGGGAAAAACACGACCTCCTTCTAAGTGCCCTCAATGCCAACCAAGGTTGGTTTGTTTTGCAACCCTAAAGGTCCAGAGTTACACAAAGCCCAAGCTGAAAGTGACACTCAGAAGACAGAGAAACGCCCTGAGGGATGCAGTCATCTGGGATTACTGGGCTGGAGAGTCTGCATATCATATTACCATTTCCTTGTCTTTTACTTTTCACTCCTGTCAAAAGAGAGCTGCTTCAACTGGATGTGCTGAGGCTACCAACTCAGATCTGTTTCAGCTCAATGTCAGAGGACTGAAATTTCATATGGGAAAAGTTAGACTCAGTGGTTTCATTCGCTCTTTAGCTTTAAATCTGCTTGCAAGGACTTTTGCATGCAGAGTAATTTAAACCAACTCAAAGGTGCATATTGTTTTGAAGGATTTCGAGCTTGCAAAGTCAGTGAAGACACTTGAGAAAGTAGAAGCTGCAATGTAATAGAGCCAGAAAAACAAGCAGCTCACACAAACTAAAGGTCCTGTTTTCTGGCAAAGACAATTTAATTCTCCTTTGGGTTCTAACAAACTCAGTATGAAACAGGTTTTCGAGTTTTTTTCTTTCAATAAAATCACAATTAAGCAGTGGTGTTGCGGTAGTTTATAAGGTGGGTGTACTACTAGGTAGAAGGGTAAGTTAGCAAGGAGGAAATGGGAATACTCTCCTATGTTAATAGATGGGTATACTGTAAATGGCCATAGAAAGAGGTGGGTATACCCTGTATACCTGCATTTACCACTCCAGCCAGTGTTACTTCCTGTTTTTAGTTTCCTTGTTTTTCAGTTAATTTACTTTCTTACAAGAGAAAAAGTAAGAATGTAAGAATGAAGTAAAAGTCGACCAAAATCCATAACCATAGCAATCTGATATCTGTCTAGTGTATGTGAAAAACTGATGGCATGGATATTAGTATGGATAGTGATAGTGGTCAAGCTAACATTTTCTCCACCTCCTTCACCCAGAGAAAACTAATGAAAATTTGACATTTGTGTCCTCTGGGTGAAGGAATTCACTTCTGAATGATGACTACTTAATGAAACTGTTTAACTGACAGTCAATTCCAAAAATAAGTTCCAAAAAATAATTAAATACCCCAATTTTAAGTCAGTATTCCTTGCCAATTTATACTTGTCTTTGATAAGTAAGTTAGCAATACTTTATATTGGTGACTCGGTTGATCGTGGTCTGGTCCTGGTTGCGCCAATGCTGTGATCTTGCCTCTGGACACCTCCCTATCAATATGGGCATGAGACTCTTATCATCACCCTCAGCATCATCATAGAGTGCAATTAATAATTTCACACCTATCGTTATTGTAACATGACATGCATCTGTTTCTGTTATTACTTTGCCTCTCTCCCCCTCTCTCTTTCTCTTTCCTTTTTGCCATGATTGTATTTCATTTGTTATTTACGACATCTAATGCACGTCTGTCCGTCCTGGAAGAGGATCCCTCATCATCCTCTACCGCTCTTCCTGAGGTTTCTTCCTTTTTTTCCCCATTACAGGGGTTCTTTTTCGGGAGTTTTTCCTTGGGTGATGTGAGGGTCTAAGGGCAGAGGGATGTCGTACACTGTAAAGCCCTCTGAGGCAAACCATGTTTTGTGATAATGGGCTCTATAAATAAAATTGACTTGACTTGACTTGACTTTGTATCAAGCAACAACTATGTAGCCTATAGTCTGCAGATGTGAACTTATCCATATTATACAAACTCAGTGATAAAGAGTTGAAGTTTCACGATGCCCTGCTGGGTCCAAAAACTGAAGAAACAACCCCACATGATGCCAAAATGAAAGGCCTTGTTTTCCCCGTGACTCATACACAGCTACATTTTATGTGCACATTAAGTGTAGCCAGTAAAATGATACAATTCGGAATACATCTGCTTCGTGAATGGTCTGTTATGTCTTCAGCATAGCTGAAATACAAGTTGACCAGCAAACACACAATGTTTATAAGTTTTGTTTTTTCCGATTGACTTACATGGCAAGATATGTTTGTAAATGAATGGTTACAATATTTTGAGCATCACAGCCCCCTGAAAATGTCTGGTTTTACTTTTGGGATTTCATCCAACTGATCCATTTGCAATTAGAAAGTCAAGAAGAGCCACATGATAAAATGATTTCATCGCCATTCAAGTTGACAGTGTGCTAAACCAGATATGGTCACCTCAGCCAAGGAAAGTCTCTTGTGCACCTCTTGTATGGACCAGACCAGACCAGAGTGACGATCAAAGTACTGTAGTATGCGGCAATTAAACCATTTTAACTTCATGAGTACTTGAGCAGATTTCATAGGAATGATCAAATCCCACCTCCAACACTGTATCAATTCTCTTTATACATCCATGTACTTGCAGCTTCTATAGTCATAAGTCATCTTCCTATTTTAGCAATAATCATTTTTTTCTTTTTTTTTTTTGAGTACAAAATGAAGTTATTTGTCGACTAATCAACATTACTGTCAGGAAATGACTCAGAGTATATTTTGGCATTTTTATAATATTACATATTTTTCTAATAAGTGACCACAGAGTTAGGATGATCTTGTAACACAAGATATATTCTTATATAGTATCCTTTGCTTGCAGTATCTTCCCGTTAGATGAAACGTTTTCCTTGTTGATGTTGCCTTGCTTGCTCATGGGGCAATTGTTGGGCCCCTGATTGTTAAAGAGTGTGATCTTGACCTGCTTTATATGAAAAGTGTCTTGAGAAAACTTCTGTTGTGATTTGGCGCCATATCAAAAAAGTTGACTTGACTTTGCTATATTCTCCTAGAAAAATAGTTTTGTTTTTTTCTCCAGGCTGCAGTGTAGACAAAAGTGACAATTTCTATGAAAGTTGGCAGCATCTGCATCACTTTTTGGCCAATGGGATATTGTAAGCAAGGCAGACTGTCCCAGCTTTTGCTTTAAAGCTGAAACGATTTTGACATTCCAGGTAATTCACAAACTTTATTACACTTTTCCCTTTCTAACTGCAGATCAACTTGATGAAATAATCTGAATGCATATCGTCTGTTATCAAATGCTGTTAGCAGATTTCAGCATCCTCTTTGAAACAGGAGGCACTGGGCTTTCAGTCGGGAACACTGTGCTTCAGTGCATTAACGCAGCATCACACTGTACATTCGGTGTAAGGAACAGTTTATTCACAACCCGTCACCATGGCAGGTCACAGCTTTGTTTACAGGGAACACAGTATCTTTTGAGAAACCTAAAATGCTAGACATAGCATCTTTAACATCACTGATAAGGCAGACACACACGCTCAGTAGACTGTGTTGACAGGAACATAACATCTCAGTCCCTGGCTCTGCATGTAATTACACACTTCTTGAAAACCCTCCAACTTTGTTTATATGAGAACTGGCCGAGAGTGCTCTCACAGCCTGCTAATGAGCAGACATGTGGATATGGTGCTAATACTAAATATATGGAGCGACACACATACACTCTGACTCCCCTCTAAAGGCTACCTATTAGAAGCATGAAGCAATGTGTCTGGAAACCTGCTGTGTTTTATTGTTCAACTGTAAAGCCTCATAAAGGCTGTAGGGATAGTCAGACTGCACATTATAGGGCAAAGGGATTTATGGCAACACAATGATAAAACACATTCTAAGTAGTTTCACAGGAATATCTGTACCATGGGTGTAAATTTGCAAATGTTGCTATGCAGTCATTTCTAATTATCAGACCATGATTGCTCAGCCCAAGACCTCAGGAGAGACACTGCTGACGGAAGAACACTAAACTGACACGCTTGACATCAATGTGGTGAGGTGATCTTTCCCCCCTCGCCTCTCTGCAAAAGCAATTAAGATTAGTCAGTTGCTAACATCAGCTGTCTGTCATCATGGATGCATGGCCAGCAGTGACCTAGCATCTTAGCTTAAACTAGAAGCAGCTGACTCTATGTAGGAGACATGCAACGATGCAGACACATTCCATTTGTAGTATACAAGACACGCCCTACAAACCATGTCCACCATGAGTAAAAGACAAATCCTCCAACACGATTGTGGACCTTGCAACAGCGCTCCACAGTAATGCATAAATATGAGACCAAATGTAGCAATGTAGCCTTCCCAATACTCTTACCCTAACCTTAACTGCATTTCTTTCAATGTAAAAGCTAGCGAACTGCTAACTTAGCATTAGCATAGGTAATGAGATGTGGACATAGATGCACCATAGATAGACGATACGCCCCCACTTACCCCTGCTATACTGAAGGTAGGTTAAAATATCCGAGATACGGGCGTTGCCATCTTGCTAGGGTGATGTCATTGACAACCAGATTCTGTGCAGTAGCGATATCCGTGGCGGGGGGGTTCCCACCAAAACACCTGTCCGACCAATCGCAAACAGTTTCATTGAGTGCAAGTGCATGGACTGGCTGCCACAGCTGTCAATAATCATGGCGGAAAAGCCCCATTTTGTATAATTTAATAACTCAATAAAACCAAACTTTTCATTCACATCAGAGTGATGAGAATCACCTTCAATGACAGACACAATCTTTGCGAAAAATGTTTGGCATGTACTTGGAGTTTTTAGTTTGGCCTATGTCCATTCACTAATATGGATTTATTATTATGCTACATTGTCATTAATTGAGATATAATTAATGTTAATTTAAGGCACTGTCTTTTGGTTTCAAAAACATTAGGTGAAAGTCCTGAGTTTTTTTGACCCATCTGGTTCCCATATCACCTACCCACTTTGGCAATTGCTCAAAGCATCAAAAAATGATACCGGCTGGTACGTCTTATACCTATACCTTATATATATGAGGATCACTTCCCAAGCATCGGTATTTGATGAATTAGGAGTAAGACCAGGTTGAATTAAAGTATTAACCTAAATCATAAGGGATCATCCACTCAAGACTGTAAATATCTAGTGCAAATTATGGGCCTGTCAAGCTGTAAACCAATGGGTTGGACAGAAAGACTACGGGATAAACACATTGACTAAACAAATACTACCTTTATTTTGCACTACTGCTACATAGGCAAATAAAATAAATAAAAATAAATAATAATAATAATAATAATAATAATAATAATAATAATAATAATAATAATGTAACACTGACATTAAGAATTTCTTCCATTAAACGGCACATATTTTGCGGGCTCTCCAAAGGGCTCAATATGGGAACTCTGTGGCTCAGACCACCCTGCACATGTATGCCACAAGACCACTAATATTATAACCATTCCTATAACTGTGCTTTGTTTCAGTTTATATAATCTGCTGCAAACAACAAGGGCAAATGCTGAAGTGCATCCAGAAATGTAATTCCATCTGATAGGACAGAGTAATAACTGCACTTTAAATAGCTAAGCTTACCATGAAACCACAGTACTGTTGACAAGTACTGTGTTTATGTTCATACATACAGAAAAAGTAACAGCAGATGTTATGGATTTACCCCTGAAAATACACAGACTGAGCACTGTGTGGAATCAAAACAAGATTTTGACTGACATGATTTTTCTCTCCAGGGATATAAGTATGTCCGTCAAAGATAAATAAACCCAACTTAAGAACAAACAAATTTGGACTTTCTCTTCAATGTAATCCACTGTTTGCTTGTGTGCATCCATGCTTACAGTGAAAGGTGTACTGCTAATCACTTACGCAGCTTCACTCAAGCCTACAGTTAACTCACTTTACAACATTATTTTCCTTCCAGTTTACATACACCCAAATCTGGACATAAAAAAGGCATACAGAGGCAAAAGTATGCACGCACATCCAATCCAACCTTGGAGCAGGTGCTGAAGCATGAGTGAAAAGTAAAAAGGCAGAAAATGGCTCACATGCTGCAGGGCTCAAGTTATCACTTATTCACAACCGCTCTCGATCAGACTAGATTTACACTGTGAGACGCTAACATATGTTAAATACGTATGTTAATAGTCATATGACCAATCACAAAAACTACATAATCACTCACGAAATACATATGTAAATATGTGTATATATATCCCTATTGCACCTGGTTCTTAGTTCATTCACTATTTGATTAAAAAATACACAATGGAACATTCAATCAAGATCCTGCAGCTGAAAAATCACATCCCATCCCAATCAACAAAAAAAGCTAGTAATTTCTGAGTGCATTTAGAGTGAAACCCATCATTGCAAAAAAATGTTGTTTGGAAGACAAAAGCTTGTGAAAAAAAGAGTAAAAATTTAGGATAAAACACATTTAAAGGGTTCGTTGTGCTTGCATCTTCTTTGAGCTTAGTTTGACTTCTACTTCAGTGAACATAAAGCAGGACTTGCATTTCACTAACAATGTTTTTAGACTTCCCTGGCCCTGCTGTCTGTGTTCAGTGAGCTTCCAGCTTTCTCAAGCAAAAAGAAGTGGAGCCGGGGCTCAGTTCACCTTGACAGCCCGGCCCCAGAGAGAGGATCTGGGTTCAGAGAGCTGGAGAGGCGAACGTTTCAGAGGTGTGGAAGACACTGGGCCAACAGGGTGAAGGAGTCGGAGAGGAGGGGTAAAATAAAGAGGTGTAGGAAAGCTTTGGCTCGCATTTGACAGCTGGCAAGCTGAGGAGAAACACAATACACCGACAAGAAGACCACAGAGGGAAAGGAACGTGTGAATGCACATGTACGGGTGTGAAGTGCACTTTAATGAGTGTTTGTGCTTGTGAGCCAGTGTTTGTTACAACAAACTCAGAGAGGGTTGCATGCAAGAGTAAAAAAATGATGCATGTGCAAGCAGCTAGATTGATAAGTAGATAGCTTGATAGATTCTTGTCATGAAATTTAAATGGCCACACAGAGCTGGTGGAGCGCTGCATGCCCTGACACAACTTTGAAGTCTGAGCTCAGCTCTTTCCTCACTACTGGAAAATATCCCAGCCTCTCTCTCTCTCTCTCTCTCTCTCTCTCTCACACACACACACACACACACACACACACACACACACACACACATCATATCTCATCTGTGCGCAGCAGAACACAGCAGCAATCATCACACTGTCTCCCCATGCAGGCCTCACAAAGGCGTAGTGGGAAGTGAAACAGCGATGAGTGTTGCTCTGCACATGTGAGACACATTAATCCTGCAGCGGCTCACTCTGCTGTGCATGTTTAATCATTGCGTGTTATTATCCATCTACAACACGGCGTCTCCAGTCAGAGCTTCAGCACTGCTCCATTTATCTAAAGACTCCAGTTATTTTGTGGTGTTTGTCTGCCTCAGAATTAATAGCAGCAGTGAGTGGTGGATTAATATCTACTCTGTGTTCACATGAAGACAGCAGGATTCAGACCAAGTGAGGGAACCAGCATAAACTTGATGTGCATGCTCCTGGGGATTGAACAACCTGACAGATGCAGCCTCATTAGGCAAGTTTCCATTAACCCTCAAAGTGCACAAATTGAAATTGCAAATATGAAATATGCCTAATCGAAACATGTCAATTTCTAAAAAACTCCCATTTATTGCAAAAATGTTTTTAAGCTAGCATGAGGTAGTATTTCATGCAATTTGAAAAAGCCATTGTTTCACAAAACTGCAATGGAAACACTTTTTTGGCTTTTAACAAGATGCAGCAGGAGCTACAAGAGGTGTTATTGCATCGCATAACTCTTCAAAAGTTGAGCGGATCATCCGGAAGTTTTGAATCCACAATTCCTTTGTGAAATCGTGGACTATCATCTCCCAGAAATCCTTTGCACGAGGCCACTCCCACATATAAGGGGCTCGCCTTTCCATTATCACTTGCATAACACGCCTACGTCACCTTCGATTGGAAATAATGGCAGCTAGTGTGGTGGTTGTAATAGAAATAAAGCTGCTAATGTTTTCAACATCTATTGCCATGCTTCTTGGAATGTTATCACGAGTCGCAAATGTACAAGGTACAGATTTATTTTGTCATTTTTCTTAAACGTGTATTGAGAAGAAATTAAATTATAGTTGACCCTAAATCTTGCTACATCTTTTTGGCGTTGAAGGAGTTGAGGAGTCTCACAGACAAGTATTTTGTCTCTCTGTTGCTTAGACAGCCTGGTTTTGTGGAGAGAAAAAAAAAAAAACAACTTTTCCAGTGGTGAAATACTTCTTTAAAAATGACTGTACATATATTCCGTAGAGGTGATATATATGTCACACCAGGCAGCCTCAGAAGCAGAAAGTCAACTCGTCATAAACAGTTTTCCTCAAGGTTTTTGAAATAACACATCTATAGCAGCTAATGCATATGTTAAAATGCTCACAGGTTTTACATAAAAAGATATGAGTTAAAAAAAATCATGATGCATTGTCAGAGTTTGAAATATTCAGCAGTATATTGTTTAAACAGTGAAACACCTAAAATACCTAACAGAAATTGACATGATCAAATAGGACATCATGTTCTCCCTTTCAACTGTAAAGTGCTTTCTTTACCACTAACAGAGTCACAAGGTACACTCCAAACTATTGGGTTGCTATGCAATGGTTCGCTAACATGAAGAAACACTCTGACATTAGCTTTTGTTTTCTCTGTATGGTGTAGCATGCAAAGATGAGACACGTTGAGCTTGTGCATGCAGGGAAACATGACTAATACTTTACAAAGTTGTCTTACAAGTATGGTGATGTGGTGGAATTTGTGCAAATGTATAGTGACGCCATTAATTTGCAATTTAAAGGTGACAGGGAGGTTTCATGAAATATCCACAATTTTCTTAATATATGTAAAAGCTATACAGTATGGTGTTAGAAGAATGAGACATGAGATTCAGATTTATAGTGATGTTGGGACCTTATGCATATAAATAATCAGTAATGTAAGGAGACCGTGGGGAAGAGGCTTGTGCATATTTACAGTGACGTATGGAGTTAAATGAATGAATGCATGTTTGATGTTGATGTAAGGTGAATATGCAAATACAGATGGGGAGGTTGAAGGAAGGATAACATGCAAATATGTAGTTATAAAGGGAACGCTTGCACAAGTGTATGGTGACACAGGGAATAGAGCAACATATAGATGTGAGTGTTCAAATCCAAAGAGAAAAAAAGAGTGAGAGGGATATATTTGTAACAGTGAGATATATTTGTGTTAGAGAAAAATGCATGACTGGGGGTGAGGTGATATATCCATCTACAGGCTATTCGAAAAAAGATGGCCACAGGAGGTTTTTAATGAAACTAGCGTGATTAATCTAGAAACATTGCCAAGTGGCGAGTTAAAGGCATGATTTTGCTTAAGATCAACGAATGAACATAGCATTTTTTGGAACTCAAATAGTAACTGTCATTTAGCATTTTAAGAGAGCTCAACCTGTGCTGCATTCACAGACCCAGAAAGAGAGGGGACACAGACTGATACAAAGGGACACTAATGCATTCAAAAGAAAGAAAAAAGAACATGTCACCCATGTCTCTCTCACCTGTACACTCATAATAAAGGCAAAAAATCCAAGCCCATCTTGTACAAAGACATAAATAAGTTTTGCTTTTGGCACAAATAAACATGATTGAAAATAGAAAGTTTTATTCAATGTATCTTTTTACTTAGTGAATGAACAGTGAATAAACAAAAATTTCAATGTTAAAAATTCCTTAATTTCTTAAATTTTGTGTTTTTTCTTTCTTTTTCTTTCGTTTTCAAAATATTTTTCTGATTAAATAAAGGTTTATATATAGTATATATATATATATATATATATATATATATATAAACTACATGGACAAAAGTATTGGGCCTCACTGAATTCAGGTGATTGCGAGCCAGGCCCTCTCGTCAAACATCAGTGTCTGACCTCACAAATGCTTTTCTGGATGGGTGGGCAAAAATTCTCACCTTCCTTCTCAGAAGAGTGGAAGCTGCTTTAGCTGCAAAGGGGGGGCCAACGCCATATTAATGTCCATATATATATATATATATATATAAATATATATATATATATATATATATATATATATATAGAGAGAGAGAGAGAGAGAGAGAGAGAGTTTAAGTTGTTTATTGCCTATGTTTTTGAAAGAAATCAAGCCATTTTCAGGTTTCAAAGGGTTAAATAAAGCATGATGTTTATTCTGTAAATGATGGCCCCATTTAGAAAACAAAGCAGAGTTTGCTTGAGAGCATTGACAAGTTGCTACCTCAGTGGTGCCCTGTGGTTCTAAGTCCAGTCCACCTCTCGCTCCTCTACACCTCACTTTCTTGCCCCCCCCCCCAAAAAAAATGGCCAGACTTGAGCCTTGAAAACTGTAGTTTACAAAGCAGTGGGTGACGTCAGGATGGCTACTTGCACTTGTTTTACTCAGTCGGTGGTCATTACCCTTCCAACAAAACCAACAGCATTCAAATCCGAAAGATACTCTCACAAACAACACTATTACTAATCTAACAGCAGTTATCTGTAGTATTATTGCATGAACTCTGATCCTGCAGTGGTAACACATCAGTACTGAGGCTTTCTGACGACTCTGACTAAATGACTATCTCTTATGTGAGGCTGCTGGAAAAATCAAAGCCTCATAGAGCAGCTCTGGAAGCTCACCTGGGAATTTGGCCTGCACCATCCTGTGCAGAGCTCACTGAAACTCGTGTCATTCTAATAGCTGGTATACATTTAACAACTTTTGCACAGCTGCAGCATCAGAGCTGGAGCCAGCACATCTAACACAGTGTTGAAATTACATGCCCGTCACTCTCGGAGGTATTGCGATGTGTTTGAAGTTGAGCAGCTCCAAATTGTAATTCTGTTCTACCGGAGAAAATCCTTGTCCCTGACACATCTTTAACAGTCTCTTGAACCTTTTTTTTTATAATTCACAGCATGAGAAGTGAGCCATGTGCCTGCATTTCTCCCTCTCACCAACAAAATACATCCTGTAATTTATCTGCCTTCTACACATATGCCCACCTTTTCACCTTTTCCAGCGCTACCACTGAGAGTCATTACTCAAGACATGCACTGCCTCCCCCCCGCCTCCCCTCTCCTCCCCGCTCCACCCCACCTACCTCCACGTTTAGCCCTGGGGCTGGATATCTATAATTCATCTTTTATCTGGCACTCACAGTCCTGCTCGCTGTTCCACACAGCCGTTGCCCACTTCACAGGGTAAAGCCGCCTGCTGCCGCTCGCTTTAATACAAATCTCACAGGGCACCTCGATATTGATTGTAATCCAAGGTAAACAGCCTGCTTTGCATAATCACGCGCTTCACTAGTGAGCATTGCTGCAACTGAGGCCGCGGCGCTCAGGCTTTGGTTTCAGGGGGATATGGCGTGCCAAACTGGCACCAGCACCGCTGCTTTATAGGGTCTTAATAGCAGCGGGGGGTGGGGGGTGGGGTGGGGGGGTGACCCCGAATCATATCAAAGGAAAAAATGTTGTCAAAGGAAAAACTGTGAAAACGTGCATTTGTGTGTTGAAGTTAGAGCTGGAACAACAACAAGCACAAAGCTTGACCTCCTTGTGTGGTGCACTTTATGACTTTTTCCAGCTCGGGGTACATGCAGCAGGCTGAGTACATGCCAAACGTGAAAATGTTTACGAGGTCAGGCTGCGTACTATTCATACTGTACAAGTTATATATGTTGAAGAAAGACAAGAAGTCCCAAATGTAAAGAATAAATCTGCAACACTAACTGAAGAGACTGTTGAAACTTAACTTAACTTCACAGTTAAACAAAAAATATAAATGTATATATTATATAGATGTACTTTGTTACTGTCCACCACTGGTATTGGTGTATAAAGTTTGACGTTATTTAGAATCAGTGACATCATTACATACTAGGTGCTTGAAGTTCCTGAATGTGGCAACTTTAATACCCTATAAATCAGACTTTTCTATCCTTGTTCCTTGAAAACAATATTGAATTAGACTGAGGGGAGAGCAGAATGATTTTTTTTTATGAAAACATATTAGAAAAAATGTTTTAAACAATGGAGAACCATGCATGCGGTAATTTCAAAATACTGTTGGTGGTATGGACTCAGAGTGCCAACAGGTTGGTAAATGCAGGTAAACACCTGACAAAGTTGTCTCTAATAAACCAAAAATTCCATTCTTAACCATGTCCTCTGTGAGAAGACATGAGTTCAAACCTCTAGATTAACATGCTGCAGATTTAGAAATAATTCAGGCTGGAATAAGTTCTTTTTCTGCCTCTTACAGTGAGATTGATGGTTGTGGAGAAAATTTTGAATTTGAAAATGAGCGCTTGAAAAAGACCTTGAATGTATTTTTTTATGTGACTTGACCCTGTCTGTGTGAGTCCTGCACATAGTTTCTCCAGCAGAAAGCACTGAAAAAGAGATTTTTACAATGTAGAATATCTTGCTCAGAGTGTATCTTGGTCATTATTTTAAAATAAAAACAAGCCTGTTGTTTATGTGTTTATGTTAAAAACTATGAGTCAGTATATGTAGTTATCTTTTCCAGGTGGAGTACATTTATAACCTTCAGCACTGTAGCCATCTGGTGACCAGTCTTTCTAATAGCTTGCTGTGTAACCTGTAATGTCACCTGTTTCCTATTATGCTGTTTGTAATTAGCTGGCATGGAAAATCTGTGCTCAAGGAATGGCTAATGTTGCTGCTCTGAATCAGCTGGAGTTTATCTCCCCCAGTACAATACTCATATGTCCATATGCATGTCAAAAGAATTTTCAGTAATCATTGCTGCTCTTTATACACTGAAAATCCCTTTGTAGCACAATTCCATGTGTAAGATTTACAGGAAACAAGAATAAAGTATAATTTATAGTTCTGTGGAAAAGCTTGTACAGAGCCACAGAGATGGTTTGCAGGGCCACACAGATGATCTATCCAATCAACAGAGTTTTAAGGTGGACACCTAACGGTACAGCCCCACTATACACCACTTCATGTGTTCAGAAATCCACTCCTATTCATTGGGAAAGCGACTGCTTTCCTGTACAAAGCATGCTTAGATACCTGCAACGTGGAGAAAGCTGGTGGCGTGACTAGAGGGCATGACAATTTCAAAAATTCTAATGTATCTCACATCAAAACGGCCACTCAAGCTGCAGCTCCAGTGACTTTCTGAACAGCTCTGCATAAATTCAGGAAATAACTTCTGTGAAACTTTCTGTGGTAGAGAAGTGGGGGGGGGTCTGCCAATTGTAGATGGATACAAGCGACCAGTGGGGCAGGGCGGATGCGAATTAAGGCGAATTGATTGCTTATAGTGGGTCTGCACCGTAAAGTTCAGGGCTGTTTACACAGCGAAAGTTCTTGCGTGATGCGTTAAACTTTTGTTCGTTCGCACGACAGCAGAGTTTTGAGGGCCTGAAAATGCAAACTTTTGAAATCAGGTTCCAGAGTTCTTCTGTTCTTCTTCTGTTGCCGTATAAACTGGCCATGCGTGGATCCTGTGAGAACGGTGACGTCACAACTGCGCTTTACACATGCGCGCGGTGATCTTCTATGGTGTGTCATTACAAAGTTACAGCGCTACCTACTGGCATACTATAGTAGTTTTGGTTGTTTTTGCAGATCCATGTACACGAGAACTGTTTTCACAATGTAAACATATAAAAGCAGATTTATTTTTTAAAAAGCAAAGGGAAGACTTTTATGTTTTCAGAAGGGCTGTTGTTGTCTAAACGTGCAACCAAGTCACAGCTAAATTCAGCCTGGATTCCTGGAAAGCGCTGGCTTAATCTGGTATTCAGCCCTCTGGTCTCTGTTTTCCGTCTGCTTGTAGTCTGAGGAGTATTGACAAATCTTGTATGAGCAGGCTTTGGTTTAATGCAAATTCAGATCGGTGGAAAGCAGAAAAGGTGCAATGCACTGGCTGAAGTGTAATCTCAGAACCCACTGATTGTCATCTGGAGACAATTTAGCTTTTCTAAAATTAACTCCATTCTTGCATTTCAAGCTGCCGATTGGATTACAAACAATGGCTTGTGCACAGAACAGAAAGTCTTGGTCTGGATTTCTGTTATCCTTCATTGAGATATCCATTCCTGGCTGCACCAGAACTCCTGAAATATCGACTGTTTCCCTCAGAAGCTAAATCATTATCAGTCTGATAGCTAGCAGCTTCTCAGATTGGACAACTGGAACAGACCGCCCCTCTCTCTTTTGGGTCCCATTGCAGCAGTTGGAATGAATATTCTGCCACAAATTAATTATACATTTAATATGCTCCTGGTGTTTCCCAATTTCGCTGATTCAACAAGCTGGACAGTGCCTATTTTTAATTTTAATACTGAAACAGAATAATGGCTGTATCAGTTTTCACTTCAAAGGAAACCGAACAACAGCGGATCCGTCTGGCCCCGATTCCTCTGTATAGTGTCTTTCACAAAAGTTGCCAAACATGATTTAGTGAGTAGTTTGGTAGCAGAGGGGGTTTTCTTGTTTGTATTTATAGATGAGATATATATCATAGCAATTTCCCCTCGGGGATCAATAAAGTATTCTGATTCTGATTCTGATCTATGTAATATGACCTTTGTTTTACTGGGAATGCCTGAAGTCCTAAAAAAAATCTGTCTTCCTAACATCTTGCATGTCTGTGGTAAAGTTTCCATCCACCACTGCAGTTGTTCGTCAAACTCGCTCATTTACATGCACAGTTTAGTGGGGCTACAGTTATAGCTCACTTATTTGGACTACTGTCCTTGTCCCTGTATACAAGCAGCAGGGCAGAATGGATTTACTGACAGTCACCTCCACAGCAGGTGGAGATATACCCTCTTTCAGCTAATAGACCTATATTATTTATGGCCCAATCACAATTACAACAGTTGATTTACAAAACACCAGACTCCATTTCACTCCACCGAATGGCAAAGCTGCTGCTCTGCCACTGTCTCCACCAGCTGTTGTGGAAGGTAAAGAGGAGGCAAGATTCAAATATAGTGAACACTTACACTGATATTGAAGTTTTTTAGGTGGCTAAAATATGCTTTGCTGCCCCATCTACAGGGGGACATCGCTAAGCTTTTATGCCGGCGTTGTAGGACTGTACTTGGGCTGGGATGTGACTTTTATTTATTTAAAGCAAATATAAAATGCTACCTTTTTTGTTGTATGTCCCTCACCTGAGCCAAAATTAGTCTCTTTTCAGCGATTACATTTTTTACAAATGCCTGACCTGTTTCGCAGCACCCCTTCCCTCCTTATAAGTAACAAGCAGTCTCTATCCGTAAACACTGAGGGAGGCCGGTGCAGTGACTATGAGCACCCACAAAACCCTGAGTCCAGTCAAGGTCCGACTGAGATGTTTACATGACGGTATTGCTCAACTTCCAATTGAATTTTCTGGGTGTGTTTGTCTGAATTAGAGAAATTCAATTTAGTCCCATTTCAGTCAGATTGTGATGTTTATTTTAAACATGTATTTTAGTCCAGTTTTAGTCAGACTAAGACTATAATTTGACTTTTTCTAACATCATCTAACCACATTGTTCTTGTCAATTCATTATCTTTTCCTTAATAGCAGAGCCAAACTTAGCAATAGCAAACACACCTAATTTGGCATTTTCCACCCTATCCCCAATGGGTATTTTAGTAATGTCATATTAAAACATATTACCCTCCAAACATTCACAAGCAAGCATGTATGTGGCCAAGATTATTTTTTTTAAACCAGGGATTTAAGTAGATTGTGCTTTGACTTGGAAGCATGAACAACTAAAGACAGTTCTGTTCCCAGTGCCCAGTATACCACACAGGCAGTGAAGCAAAAATGCATGTTTTGGCTCCACAAGCAGTCGTATCATATTACCCTGAAATGTGGTATGGATATAGATTGTCTGCAGAAGAGTTTTTCACTTTATTTTAGTGACACTCTCTTCTAACATTGTCAAGCCAGAATTTACACTGTACATAAAAAAAACAAACGTCTTGAAAACTCCAAATTAGTTTTTGAATGTTTATATTCATACAACATTGTTTTTTAGCTGCAGTTTCCACCATTCATTTCCATCTGGACCATTAACAGCTTCTCAGCTTTTACTAATTTTTATTTACATCTCAGAACAACAATTAATGTTGGCTTTTTGTCATTGGTCAACTATTCAACAACTAACAGTCTTACTCTGCCTTTAGCTCAGTTTGCTAATCTCAACCATCTCAGCTAGCATTTTTTTTTTCTAAAAATGTTCTGAGAACATTTAAAAGCAATCACTAAATGTTTTAGTAACCTTTTCAGTGGCAAGTTTTCTTTATATTCCCAGAATGTTATTCTTTTTTTGTTTTGTTATTAAGATATCACATTACATTACATTTTCATTTTATAGAAAAGGTAACATTTTGAGAACTTTTTAAAAAAGAACATTCTATGATCTGTCACCTCTCAAACATCAGTTGTAATGTTACATCTTAGTCAGCATTTAACCTTAAAGGAACATTAATGGAAATGTTAAACATCCCTAAAATGTTCTTTGAACAGTAGATTGCAATGTTTTCTTTAAAACATGATTGCAACTTGTTGGTAACATAAGCCAATGTTGTGAGAACGTTACCTGCTAGCTTGGATACTGCAGTCACAACCTGGCTCGAAGGCTTTAGCCATCTGAAATTGCATATTGGCTTGATTTCTTTAAAAACATGGAAGAAAGGCAATCAGAAGAAAAAACACAAATGTTTGCAAGAAATTAGTAAAAAGAAAATTATGTAAAAATTAGTTAAAATACACAAACAAAACCTGACAAAAAAACCCAAAACAAAGCAAAAACAAAACTAGCAAAACAAAAACAAAAAAAAACAAGAAGGGAAGTGAATAAACGAACAATAATTTTCTAATGTGCGTGTGTGTGTGTGTGTGTGTGTGTGTGTGTGTGTGTGTGTGTGTGTGTGTGTTTGAAAATGCCCCAAGTTACATTGCAGCCTAATTTGCTGCTGCTTTCTGCAGCACTCTTGCTCAATACTAGACTGATATCAAAATAGACACAAAAAAAATGGTGAAATATGCACCAGGTTGAAAAAATACTAAAGTTACCCTCTAACCAGTATCAAGTCTCTGTTTGGTAAGTTGGTTTATAATAATGACCTCATTTTTCTCCAGCCACCCTGAGAAGAGCACTCACAGCAGCTTGCAGGGCTTTCAGCTGACTGACTGGGCCATCAGTTACATGTCACCCTGCTGTCTGCTAATCCCAGTAGGTCTGATGTGGTGTATGTATGTCTGGGAAACTGCTGCTTCACTCTCCATCTCACATCATCACTCATGAGCCATAGCGCACATCAAAGACCATCTCCACTGACCAGCAGCTCCACTGCCCAGCATACAAGTCAGAGCATATGGAAGCAGAAACTGAGACTAATGAGTAACCATTGTGCTGCTAATAGCAGTTGCCTAGAACAAACAGTACAAAATTTCCTGCAAATGTCCAGAAAAGACATCTATACTACGTCCAGAAAAGTATACATAAAGTATACATGTTTTTTCTGGACCTCATATAGATGTTTTTTCTGGACATAGTATAGATGTTCTCTCTGGACGTCATATAGATGTTTTTTTCTTGACGTCATATACATATTTTTTTCTTGACGTCATATAGATGTTTTTTTGTGGACCTCATATAGATGTTTTTTTGTGGACCTCATATAGATGTTTTTTTGTGGACCTCATATAGATGTTTTTTCTGGACGTAGTATAAAATATTTATCTGGACGTCATATAGATGTCTTTTCTGGATGTCATGTAGATGTCTTTTCTGGACGTCATATAGATGTCTTTTCTGGATATCACACGTTTTTTCTGGATATAGTATATATGTCTTCTCTGGACATAGATGTCTTTTCTGTATGAAAATACAGTAGATGTTTTTTCTGGATATTTGCAGGAAATTTCGTTTTACGTTTGTTGTAGGCGACTGCTATTACGTGCTGTGGAAATTGATTATGTTTATTACTACTACATGTTTTATTATATTTGTGGGCTGTTGTTACGTTTGCAGGTGTTACAGTTCCTTTTCGAGTATATACTGTGCAGCGTTGTATGTTATGTAAAAATGTACAGTCAGCGATCTTTTTCCTCCATGGTATGGTGGCTGGTGGGGATTAATATCGATGTTAATGGAGGTTTCATAGCAGAAGAAAGCCCCAAAGCTGTCTTTGCTCCAGCTGCCCAGGAGCCATGACCTTGGGTGGGCTAAATTGGTTTCCGTTGGCCTGCTTTGTAGCAGGGATTGAGTCTCTCTGAACTGCTGCCAGATCAGTTTGGCACCCTTGCCCCTCCACCGACTCTGTTTTTGTCCTTCTGCTGCCCTGCGAAGGTCGGATGAATTAGCACATACCTGTCAGCTCCACAAGGATACCAGTCATGGCCTCAATGCTATTTCCAGTACTGTGCACTGCTGCCATTGTCACAAGGACGCTTTGAAAACAGGAGCACACACAGTGACAGGCTGACAGCGGAAATATCAAAACTATCACACCTAACATTTTATCACATCAAACTCTGGAACACTATTCTGAATTCATCATTATATTCATCCACCATTAAAGGATAGCATGAATGATAATAATAGTATTAGTTGTATTATTATTATTATTATTATTATTATTATTATTGATAAGACTTAAATATAGTGCTTTTCTAAGTACTCAAAGAAAATACAAACTAATAAATAATGAAAGATGCTTACATGAAACAGAGGAACAAATTCAAAGAACAAATACATAATTTAATTAACTTGTTTTAAAAGTAAAAACAGACTTTGAAATTTTTAAACAAGGTGGAAAAATTTGATGGAACAATTCAATTTTTGCTAGTAATCAACTTAAAAACCTGTGTTTATAATTGTGGTAGAAGCACTTAACACTTCCAACTCCTTTTAAATAATATGAAAAACTACTACAACTAAAAAAAGTGTGTTCATAAATATGGTGATTAAATACTTATCAGAATTATGAAAACAAGCTTTTAAGTTGATAACCTGTAAAAGCTAATTTGATCTGATGAAGTTTTCCACATTATCTAAAAAGAATTTCATTAAGGAAAGAACAATTTTGATAGTGCTTATTACCCATAACACCACACTGATATACCCCCCACTTTGAGTTTTGACAGTTGGTTCATTTGACATCAACACAACTGCAACCATGAAAAAAAAAACTAACTAAGTAACTAACAGCTAATTAGTCCCCCTCCTCTTCACAATGCAACCCAGGACCAACACAGCATGTAATATATACCAGTTATGTTTTCATGTTATATAGTGTATTTCTCCTTGAAGAAATACTGCAAACTCCAGGGAACTCTGCGAGAACAGAGTATTTTTTACTGTTGGCTAATCTGCTTCACTTCAACCTAACATGAACTCAGTGACTGACAATTTGAATAACACTAATGAGACCTGAGCTGAGAAAACTGGTAAATAAATCATGGTGCTCAGGTTTGCAGCATAGAATTTTCATGTCCGAGCTGTGGCATTACATTGTTTTTTTTTCTCCCAATGCCATAAATTTATTGTATGAAAAATAAAATGATGAGTCACTCTACTTATGGAGCTCCTTTTGTTAAAACAGTGAAAAGACATATTTAAATACTAAAATCAATTCAGATATGTGGAACTCAAGTTCCTTATCATTGTTTGTGAAAATTTCGATTGCTGTCGTGATAAATCATATCGGATTCATTGTGTATGTACTTAGGTTACTCCAGAGTTTGCGGCGGGCTGATAAAATCTCACGAGCATGTGATTCTTTTCAGAGTTGCTGATAAGAGATATAAATATAGACTGTCTCTTAAAGAAATGAATAGCAAGCCACGCCAGAGTTCACACAGAAGGCACCAGATGGTTCACTCAAAGGAACTGAATTCTTTTTCTTGTGTTCATATAAAAGAGAGATGAAAACCATCAAGCAAATATGATTTTAGGACTGATGTCCTTAAGTGGGTTTGACTGCGCTTGTAAAGTGAAAACCACAAAAACTTTGCTCTTCAGCTCTGTCTTAACCCTTTAAAACCTGAGCACATTGGCTTTAAATCGTTCAAAAAACATAGGGAGAGGGCAATGAGAAATGGAAGAAGAAACGACAGCCTGGAAATTACCCAAAAATAGCAAAAAAAATTGTAAAATAAATAAATAAATAAATAAAACATTATTTGATAAACAGAAAATACCTAGAAATGGTGCTCAACAAATTATAATAATATTGCAACATTCTCTTTTTCCCTAGAGATTTTTATCTAGTGCCTCTCATCTGATGCAAGAACTGTTGCTCATTAGTCTCATGTAAGAAATGTTGCAGTGGAAATGGCCCTTAAGCCCTCTTTGGATCATGGTGCCATGAGGATGAATCCTAGTGGTGTTGACATTTCCTCAAACTAAACTATTAGGACAAAGTTTCTTCTAAATTTCCACAAGAAATAGCAGAAGCTAATGGGCAGACTACTTAGAATTGTATTATGAATACTCCCCAGAGGATGAGCCCTTTGAAGTTTTCCCTTTCTCTTAAGATTTCCTCGAGTGCAAGTTGACTGTGAACTTTGTTTTCATGCAGCTGAACAATAGCTTGCACAGACACACTGCAAACAATTTGAGAAAAAAGGAAAAATAATTGATTCTGAGTATCTGAGTCATGCTCCTAGATTTTTTGGATAAACATTACATTTTTAGCCTTACAGCTGGTATGCCAAAAGAATAACCAAGTAATATGTTGATAGTAACATCAAAACTGTTGTATCATGACTGGCCAGCAGTGAACAGTGCAGCCTCTATGGGGCTCAGTTGGGGCTTTAAGATTTTTATTCTGTGGCCCTTCTTCTTATCTTTTACTATTAATGTCATATTAGTCTGAAGTATCTCTGACAGAAGGTGACCTATGCATACATACCTCAAGGTTAACGTTGAGTGACAGCCAAGATTGACTTCCATTATAGTTCTCGGGTTGAAACATACAGTCACTGCATATAATCCCCTGTCATATATACTCTTTCTCATCTCATAGTCGCAATTATATGCCTTTATTAGACATGTCTTTCCTGTCCAATGTTGAGGTCAGGTGTCTGTTGTAGCCCTGGTTCAAGGCTGCTTCCAGATGTCCTGATGTCTGTACAGAATGAGAAAGGCTCAAAGGTGGAGAGGGGAGCCAGCATGTCATCCATCCAAGTCAACCGAGCAGCTGAACTAACAGATCTGCTGCCAGACAGACAGGAAGGCCGGATCATTAAGTCAGCATTGTCTTTACATATGCAGCTGGGCCTGGGAGGACCCAGAAACGTTTGGACTCAGTGCAGAGGAGTAAATGTTTCCTTTTGTCGGTGAGTTTGATCAAAGAAGGCCTGGAGAGAAAAGTCTTGGATTGTATACAAATCGCATCATTAATTTTTCAAGCGTTGCATCATGTGGTCAGATTTCCAAAATGGGATCGATTACAGGTGAACACACATTCATCTCCTTAAGGATCAAAGGGAGATTTGATTGGGACAAATGGAGGGTGTAATGAAACTTGATTTGTACAATAACAGTGAACATGCACTGTTGTGAGGGATTGTGGGATTAAAATGATCGTGCACTGTAAAATCTGAAGTATGAAGTACATACAAATACAAAATCAACAAAGTGAGTGAACAAAGTGATAGTATGGGATTGGGTATTAGAAAAAAGTGTGACAGCAATAACAATAATGAATATAAAGATACTTAAAAAAAAAACAAGAAGTAAAACAAATAATAGACATGAAAACAAATAAAGTGTTGATTTCTTTGGTTTAGTTACATTACAGTTTGCAGAATGGGTTGTTTATTGACATTTTTCAAGGCAATCGGTTTCTTTTTAAAGTAAAATCAACTTGTCAGATTTTACAGTCTGGGTCAATAGTAATAGCTTCATTGTGTGTTTGCCAGACAGGAGAGTCATAGTGAGAATGGCATTTTCAATCATATTCAATAATGTGCTGAGTATTTTCCAGCCACTTATTTTCATTTCGGTAGAGGAAATGGTTACAGTAGCTCAAACGGGCATTGTTTTCCTCTGATCTGTTGACTGATGAGTTCGACTGGAAAGTGTGTGCTGCCACAGCAACACGTGCACAAAAATCTGCACGCAAGTCAAAATGTTGTGAGGATGCCTATGAATTATAGATTAGAAGCAGAAGCCTCCATCGGTGATTGATTGTTTCGTTATCATTAGCGGGAACCATGACAATATACATGTGCACATACACACATATCCCAACCTCATACACAAACATAGTCCATACACATTATACTAACCAAAAGTAATTGAATTGGGATCAATTGTTCTGTGAACCCAGTTTTCTTGCAACTGTCAGTGGTGGGATCAGGGTGTTAAAAAAAGGCACCAGCTGCATGTAGGGGGCCACCAGTGTGAGCAGGAGGTCTTCTATAGCGCAGGGCACTGTATGGCACTGTTGTGTTTTCTCCACGGGGGGCAGCGCTCCTGTAAAGCATCTGAAACCGTGAACAACAACCGACTGGATCTGTTTTCTTGTGCTGTGTTCACCTTTCACATGCATTTAAACCTTTGAAACCTCAGCAACCTGGTTTGATTTCTTTTGAAAACTTGGCTAAATATGCACTGACAAAGAGATGTCCCACAAATTGCAAGAAATTTGGAAAAGGTGATAAGAAGATGTCTTGAAAATAACTTTTTGTGTTGTTGAAAGAAATCCAGCCAATTTCCTCACGCCCGGCACAAACTGCATGCCTGAGCAGCGCGTTATGGTAACCTCGCCAAACTGCAGCATCTTGCACCTTCGCGGTGTTCACAAACACAGCGTTGTTGCTGTGACACTTCTACAGGGCTGCCTGCTGCTATGAGTACTGTGTTTCCACATTTAAAATAAAATGTTCCACTCATTTATGAAGCAAGTTCCTGCAATATCAACAACACAGTCCTGCAAATATTACAGATAAAGACACTGAAACTGTAATACAAGTTGGTATAAAGTTAATATAATTGTCAAAACACTATTTTCACTGTCTATTTCTACTGACAACCATGCACAGCAAGTGGAAAAAATCGATAAGCCACCGTTTCTCTAGATGTGCAGTGGCTGGCAGGCAACTGAGATGCACCTGAGGATCGCTGCACATGCAGGCAGTGTAGCTGCTAACATGGGAGCAGAACCCTCCCCCTGACAAAAAAAAAAAAAAAAGTTTGGCAACACTCACACGCTGCTTACACAGTCAGTGTGTTCCAGGCCTTTAAGTTAGCAAGCGTGTCTTGCACTGGGATCACACCAGTTGCAATACAGCTAGAGGTGACTTAACACAAAGCTGCACTGTGGTTGCATGTATCCATGTGTCTGTGAGGAAGTGTTGGTGTTGATGGCCTCGGGTGTAAATATGACAGGCCTTCAGCACACTGGCTTTATAACTTGCCAAAGAAAACAGGTATGAACAATGTTTTATTTTCAGACTGTTAAAGGCTAAAGTTTTGTAATAACAATCAGATGTGAAGGTTTCAAGTGTTGCATTGTTTTCATGGGTTAGCACTGACTGCCGAAATCACTTTTATGTCATGACTGATGACAATGTGTAACCAGAGACCAATGTGATCACTCCAACTGCAGAAATCCGCTACTTAAAACGACTGGCAGCATGGGCGTAAAGTGGGTGGCCAATGGCCCCTTCTATTCTTCCTACCCCTCTACTTCTGGCACCTTTGCTTGGACAACGCCTATCTTCAATTTGGCCTTAATTTGGATCTCAACTGCAGACCTGTAAAGTTTTGTAATTTCATCTTGCACAGTGACAAAATATGTCTACAAACAGACATAAAGACACCAGGAAAAATACACTCTGAACTGCTTCTGTTGTAGTTCCCGCTACAGTAAGTGTCACCTGGACCACATTTTTCCATGATGGTGCACACAAAGATTCAAAAGGTAAAAACAATTACTGTGCAGTGTCTCAGCTGAACATTGCAATTATTCAAACGGACCTTAATACCAATCACATCCCAACTGGTCAACAAAAACATCACCTTGGCTAATAACACAAATTGGAAAACAATGAAGGAAGCCTGGTTTCAAACATCCAAATCACTTCCAATATCTGGCACTTTGCAGCTTAAGTTGTTTTAAACTAAGTTTTGTTACATAATTTCATTGAATCCGAATAAATGTACCAAAAGTGTGGATGAAAATTTAACACCTGATGTAAACGAACTGACCGAATATAAGCATAATTTTAGCTTTTTGCTTATTGAACCAGGTAAGTCCATAAACTGCATATAAAGACAGATGGCATGCCCCCACTCACCCCCGATATGCTGAAGTGAGGTTAAAGGGTCCTGCCAAAACACCTGTGTGACCAATCACAAGCAGCTCCATTAAATGCGAAAACACAGAATGGCCGTCACAGCTGTCAATCATGGCAGAAAAGCCCCCTTTTGTAGATCTGAATAACTCATTAAAGCTGAACTTATCATAAAAACAAACACATGAATAAACATCAGGGTGACGAGAACTACCTTCAGTGACAGAAACCATCTTTGGGTCTAACCATATATTTGGTGTGTACTTAGTTAGGCCTATGTCCCATCCACTAACATGGAGGGGCGGGCTTCATGTCTTATACTGCAGACAGACACCAGAGGTTGATCCAGACCAAAAGTTACACTTTTGGGCAGCTGTCATGTTGTCCATCTGCATTTACAGTCAAGTCCTGTTGAGATCACTGATGTGATGTGATGAGGAAACTGATGGTCTTCACTTTTTTGTTACTGTCAACAAATCCCATGAAAAGAACTTAAGCAACAATGCACTGCTTTGTCTCTTTTGTGGTTCTCAGTCCCAGGCCTATTGGTTTTATTCAGGGCATACATCTTTGGGGAAAAAAATGCTCACAAATACCTTCATTTTGAAAAGAAAAAGGTAAAAATTCCTGGAGAAGCTAGTCACTGTAATTGTGAGCAAATGTTGTTGTTGTTGTTGTTGCAAATATGTGCTTCAATTGTTTGGGGGATGAGTGCAACACTTTTTCCCTGTGAACCTCAAGCAGCGTTTTGTGGACTATAAAACTTTACCCGACTCTCTACAGGCATGAGGGTGAGACGATCATGACTGAATGTTCATTTTTGGGTGAATTATCCCTTTAAGTATTTGGGGCAGCAGGATGGTGCATAATAATATACTACAGCTTGTGCTCATGGTAATGACAAAAAACGTCACCCAGTGCAACAGTGTGACTCACTGGTGTGTTTTTAATAGATTTTGGGCAAAAATGGAGCTCCATGGCATAGTGGAAGAATATAAATCAGGCTTTGACACACACACATAATACTTGTTAAAGGAATTCATTCATTGTTACTGTTGGTCTTTTTGTGGGATTTATTGACATTTATAAAAATACAGGATATCACCAGACATGCTTTGACAGCTCTTAAATCAGAACGACAGCGTCCACTTTGACATCTGAGGTTTTGAAAAAGGATCCATCCATCCGCAGTAGAGGCCCACTGAGAGCTGGCCTGCAGTACTCTGGTATGTCAGATCAGTTCCTCATGTTCTGTCCTGGTGGTCATTATGAACAGTTCATGCAAGTTTAACAACAATACACAGCTTGGAGCCAGATGACGATGCCAAGAAAGCTCCTCATGGAGGTTTGATAAGATTTTCTTCTCAAAACAGTGAAGACTTTGTTTTCGTGGTTGAAATGTCTGCTCGGCGTTGCAAGAATTTCAAGCTTTCCTTTGTGCTGAGTGACAGTCCATTGTTTGACAAGCTCAGCCCACCACACCTTCTTGTGTATGTATCACAATATCATGAAAGTCCTAAAACTGATTTCATTAGGACTTCATAACCGTCATTATGTGGTTTGTCACTAAATAATTACTCTACTCTACACAGTGTATGTAGCTCAGTCAGAACACAATCATTTGTTTGAGCGACAGGGTGTCTTCGGCTCTGATAACAATCTGAGCTGGCTGGAATTCCCAGGAATTCCAGTTTAGGAGACACCGAGGAGCCACGTCTCACTGGGCAGGTTTCTCTGTCTCCCTGTCAGTGACGAGCTGCGATGAAAGATCCCATCATCGCTCTCAACGCCGCTCTGCTTTCCACATCCTCGCCAGCACACACACACAGTGCATGCACACACACACACTTGCCCTCAGTCATTCACCATCCTCTGACTGCCATTTGGCCTTATCTGACGCAGGTTGTCATTAGGAAAATTTCTAACATTATCATGCATGTGAAAGCACAGGAGGATCCGTTTTGTGAGAGGAGCGGCTGCAATTCGAGCTGCTTGTTTGTGTTGTTTTCTTTATGTCTTTTTTTTTTTTTTTTTTTGCTTAACCTGACACTCCTGTGTGTTTTCTGACACCCTTGGCTCGGCCCTCTGTGTGCTGTATCTTTGCTTTCTTATCAGTGAATTCCTATCAGGTCAGCCAAACATGCCAGAGTACAGTGATCTAAGACATTTCTCTGCTACTCTGCTCGCCGAGGCTCAGCGGGGCTGGAAGAATGCAACCCTGCCATCTCCCTGTCTTCAATTATTACAATATGCCTGTGTGTGCTGTATGTGTGGGTGTGCACTCACTATTCAGAGCAATGGATGTTGCATGTGTAAACACACAAGTGCCATAAATATAATAAATCTGTGCATAACGATAACGTATTTTTTTTTAAAATGCAGTGAATGTATGAGCCTCTGTAAAAGTAAAATAATGAGTATGGTGACATCAGAAACAACATCTGTACTTCAAAGGAGCTGGTTGATGCTCAGTTCTTTAACCCTTTCAACCTGGACTGACATCACTTTTCTTGTGCTGCTTCCAAACACCTCCATAAGTATTTCAGTTTTCAAAATTTCAAAATTGGTTTGCTTTATTTTGAAAACACGGGGAAAAGGCAAGAAGTAGCTTAACACAACCTGTTCCACAATTTGCAGGGAATTAATAGATATTGAAAATTATTGTTAAAGAAGCTATAAAAAAAGTAAAAAAATATATATCTATATTTATAATTATTACAATTAAAATTATTTTACAAAATTATTATTATTTTAACCATTTGTTGAATCAGGTCAGTTCTTTTTTTGTGCTTGTTTTTTCATTTTCTTTGGGTTTTACCCAATTTTCAGATTATTTGCTTGTACTTTTAACAAATATTTTGCAAAATTTTGGCATTTCTTCTTAACTTGCTCTTTGCCCTTTACCGAGGTTTTTATCAAGCCAGGTCTCTAAGGGTTAACTTTTAGTAGCATCTCATACACTGCTTTTCAAGGCAGGAATTTTGTGGTGTTTCATTCATCACGCTGTTTGTTACAAAAGGTACAATCCCAGGGGGCGTCGAGGGGCTAAGTTGATAAAGCAGGCGCCCCATAAATGAAGGCAACGTTGGGGCTCGACTCCAGCTCATGGCCCTTTGCTGCATGTCATCCCCTCTCTCTCCCCCTTTCACGCTATCAATCTTCTGTCGTGTCAAAATGCAAAAATGCAAAATGCAAAAAAAAAAAAAAACTTAAAAAAAAAACTTTAAAAAAGGGTACAATCCCAGAATGAGCAGACAGAGTTGTCTCACTTTTAAGCCAGCAACAGAGGTAGAGACAGTGCTGAATCTTCATCTGTGTAAAAGGGACTGCATGCAGAATGGGACAAGTGTGACATTTTGACGAACACAGTCTCACTATGAACTCAGAACGTCATACCTTGGTGCGCCAAGGATACCTAGAACGTCAAGACCGTGTTGAACTAGCAGCAGTTAGCAGCTCGACATTAACATCAAATGAGAAAAATGTATTTACAAGAGAATAAATATTTGAACGCAACACAGAATATCCTTACTGCATTATATTCTATAATATTTTGATATTGTTTGCCACCTGGTGCTGGAATTGTGCATTAATCTTAACATAAATGAACGTTGTCATCAAAAATTGAAGCATATTCATACGTGTGCATTTTTACAATCATCTCATATTTTTGGAAAAAAATTTAAGTTGTGAAGTTTTGAAGCTACACATATTTACATTTGGAAATGATGACGATCGAGAATAATACACTGTGAAATACAAGATTACCAGACTTACACTGTAAAGCTATAAATACACATTTACAGTAGAATGAGTTGTGAAGTTGGTTGGTCTGAGGCATCAAACTCCCACACTAAAAATGAGTCCCTCTCCCGCACTGTATCCACATCCATGGATGAGTGGTGTGCAGTCAGTCACAGTGTCATCTATTCATCTTTTTCCAGAATAAAAAGACATACATGTTGGATGTTTTCTTGTCATCATGGCTCTGGTTGTTCTGGCGTGTGCAGATTGTTTTGAATGCAGTTTCTGACTTCTGGCGCTGATTCATTCCTCGTTGTTTTACTGTCTTTCTTTGATTTACAACACAGACCTCCACACACTCCTATACTGTGTTGCTTCTGCGTTGTTTCACTCTGTTCTACTTGTGTTCTTGGAATTTTGAACCACTATGTAACCGGCGACACTTTAAAGTGGTGACATAGAGATGGCACGGTGCAGAGGTTTAGCAAAGTACATCCCAGGTTTTTTTTTCATTCAAGCTTCCGCCCTGAGACTCATTTAGTCAAAGTAATTAGAGGGTTGTGTCAGCAGCACTTCGAGATTGAGTAATACACTATAATTCTGGTCAGAGTTAATTTCTCCCTACTCTCACATGACATTTGCCACACACAAAGCCACATTCGTTCATGGATATGTTCATGCATGCACACACGCACGCGCGCACACACACACACACACACACACACACACACACACACACAAAACCACCAAATGAGCACCAATACACACACATACACACACATTGTGGTTACGCCACTGCAGTCTCGTCTGGTTTCTGTCCACACATGCAATCAGACCTCACTGGGAAAACATGCACAGCCCTCCTGAGCTTCCTTTAAAGGCAACCCGAGTGATGATGGTCCCAAAGAAGTCAAGCATTAAACACAGAGCATGCAAAACGAGGTCCATATCTCAGGACACGCAAAACAAGGGCCAAATTGATTTCAGCAGTGATGAAGCCAGAGGAAACACTCATAATTCAACCCTTTGAAACCTGGAGCGACATCATTTTTCTTGTGCTGCTTTAAGACGCCTTTCACAAGTATTTAAACCTTCAAACTCAAAGCAAATTGGTGCGATTTCTTTTAGAAACATGGGGAAAAAAGCAATTAGCGAGTTTGTTAGAAATGTTCCACAGATTGCAAGAAATTAGAAGCTTTAGAAAGTTATTTTCAAAAAGCTAATGAAAAATTTCTAAGGAAGGGAAAAACTATATGTTAAGTTATCAGAATTACAGATTTAAAATTACGTTACAAAATTATTATTTTTAAGGTTAACATTTTAATATTTTAAAGAACTTTTCCCAGGTCATTTCCTTTTTTGTTTTATTTTTTTTCACTTTCATTTTTTATTCGTTTTCTTACAGTTTTTCAGGTAATTTTCTTTAAGTTTAGTTTTAGTTTTTTAGTTTTTAGTTTAGCATATTTGCACAAAACTAACAGTTTTGAAAAAACTCATTTGCAAGTTGACTGCAATTCCACTGAGATTATTTTTTTTGGGGCATTTTTGTCTTTAATTGATAGGAAAGCACAAGTGTGAAAGGGGGAGAGAGAAAGGTGGTGACATGCAGCAAAGGATCGAGGCAAGAATCGAACTGGCGGTCACTGCGTCGAAAACACAGCCTCTATACGTGGGGCGCCCACTCTATCCACTGAGCCACTAGGTGCCCCATTCTCTTGTGATGTTACGCAACTTTCCTCTCGCAATAACATACCAAGAAACATGGCAATGGATATCCAAAACATTGGCATGTCTTTTTCATTTGCAACCAATCAATAAGGCCAATCTAATATCTAATTTTTTTTGTCTCATATAAGAGTTACAAAGATCTTAGTCTCTTCCTCCATCCACTCATACTGCGCCAAGTTTTATAGAATGTCATGTGACTTTGTTGTACTCTTTCTTTGGGTTTAGTGGTATTTGGCATCCATAAAGTTGCATTATGGCCACCCAGTGTTACACATCATATTAGCTCTAAAAGCAAAAAAGTGTTTCAAACAGTGACAAACCAACAGAGTATTATTACACATTGTAGTTCCCCTCAGCTCATTGTTTGGGTTTTGCAGCCCACTGCTTTCATTAACCTGGTTTCCAGCTGTGGCAGGCAGCTGTTTGCAGTAAAAAGATGTGAACCAACTGCGCACTACCTGCCCACCTCCAAACAGCATAGAAACATCTTACTGGTTCGGTTCAAAGAACTCTGGTGTGTTTACCTGATTGTTTTGGTTCACTTGAACTGGTGTGAAAACTGTCAGCTGCAGTTGTGACTTATATGAGTTTATAGTGTCTTGTGAGCCCATGTTCATGGGTTGGGTGTGGTTGTTTGCATGACACAATAATAAAACTGTCATTCACTCTGGTGCAGACCAAAATGAAAACCAAGACCATCTGGTTCACAGTGGACACTGCTGCAATTAGCTTGTGATGTGAAAGCAAAGCACAGAAATCACAAGGTCATAGGAATATGGACAAGGCATTTTATAATTAATTCAAAATCTAAACCACTATTAAATCTGTCAGATGACTGTGAATTGTTACAAAAGCAATTTTCTGATCGTCATAGGTAATAGCCGAATTTTGTGCAAGACAGTCATTAGGTTTGGGCAGTATCACTGTGTGATCGTATACCAGGGTATTTAGAAATTTTGAGGGTATTTTTTCAGTACTGTCATAAATACAGGCATTTCTCCTTCTATTAAACTCATTGCATGCAGTGCACATCACGCACCACCAGAGCTCAGTCTCCAGTCTCTACTGGTGGAACAGGCAGCTGAGCTGAAAGACACAACAACACGTAGTGATAGAGGGAAAACTTACAGGACTGTAAAAAGCTGAAAGCAAGTAGGCAGAGTTAGACTGCTGTGAATAACAGCATGAGTCTTTACATCTAACTTTACATCTAAATAAACTAACCTCAAACTAAGCTTTTGTGGTATTATGGAATACTGTATGCCAGGGTATTTAGAAATCCAAAAGGTATGTTTTTCATCACCGTCATTAATACAGGTGCTTCCTGTTTGTAGTGCACAGGCAGCTGAGCTCAAAGACACTGCAACATCTAGTAGTGAAGGGAGAAGTTACAGGACACTAAACAGCTGGTGGCCGACAACAATACCAGAGTAACTTGGTAAATCACATTTATTTGGACCAAACCGGAGTTGGTGATTGTTGGAACAGTTAATGTACTAACTAGATTACTAACAAGAGTAACCAAGATGGTTTGGTTAAGTTTTATTTTGTTTCCATCAAGTTTGAATGAAGTGTGTTTTATGATGAGTTAACAAGGCATTTAAGTCTCGTCAGTCTTTCATGATCTAGAGAACATTGAATTCAATAGGTGTACAGTTGTTTTTCTCTGTTTAATAAGAAAAAAATAGTGTGAATATTATTTTTGGGTTTCTATTTTGTATTTGTTTAGTCTAAGAGGAATTAAGTAGGGAACCCACCAACAGCGTGAGGGTTACCTACCATAATTTATGTATACCCTGGTGAAATTTCAGGTATGAAGATATGAAATATTTCATACCACCCAAGCATATTAGCATGTTGGTGCAGGGATTTTCAATGACGTATTAGTAAATGGGTATTTACAACGGGTGCATGTTGAGCTTGAGTCTTTCCCCTCACAAGTGGCAACCACCTAGGCTGAAAAAGGAAGCCAACATGGAAGTGCAAAAAACTGCAGTAACTTGAATGGCCACTTGCTCATTTTCTGCAATAATCCTAAACAAACATTTATGATACACACAAGTTTTCTTTAGCAAGCTAATTTTCACAAACAAACACCACTTTTAGGATTTTTTAGGCCTAAATGCAATCGCCAAAAGTAAAAAGCTGATGCTAGGCTATAAACATACTACACTATGGTTGTGATGGGACTGCTGCAAGGCTGTGAAGCCATGTTTGGCACTGTTTGGCTTGTTGACATTTTGGAGTCTTATTCAGCCATTTGTTAGCTACCACCTTTTTCTAAGATAGATAAATGCTTCAAACTTTGCAAGTGGAGTATTTACAGACATATTTTTTATTGATTTAGACATATTTATTGCGATGACGATGGCAGCACGTTAAGATGCAGCAGCCAGTAGCTCTGTAAATCCTTGCTACTTTTTTGTTATATTTGCCTATTAAGAATGACTTTTCTACAATAGAGTAGCACTTGTCACAATCCAGAGAAGTTGTGTGGGGTTTGGACTGAATGCAGCGGACCGCGAGAGGATCTGCACCGGTGGCCTGTGCCGAACGATGTAAGTGAAACTGAAAGCACCAGACAAAGAGACAGAGGAGAGTCGGTATCAGGGCAAGGCTGACCCGACCTGGACCAAGAGCTGTTTCTCTTGCAAGCCTTCTGTCTAATGTCCGCTTGCGGGAAAAAGAAGTAGATGAGATGTAATTAAGGCTCATTCAGCAAAGGTTTTTTAACACCATGGCCCCTTCTGCGGAAGCACGACTTTTCTACGATAGAGTGGCACTTATCAACATTGTGAAAAGTTGTGTGGGGCTTGGACTTGTATGTAATGCACCTCAAAAGGCTCCACACCAATATGCCAACAAACTGGTCGGATCGGAGGAGAGAAACAAAACTGAAAGTGCCGGACGAAAAGAGGCTGGCCTGACTTGGAGCGGGAGCTGTTCCTCTACCTAGCTTTCTTCTGTCTAGTATCCTATCAGAGGAGAATGAAGTGGATGAGATGTGATTTTGGCTAACAACGGGAGATCTGGGACTGCTCTGGCCACATTTTCACAGAAACATGGTTAACACCTAACATCCTGGATCAAACTGTTGCACTGGATGGACTGACCTTGCGGGAGCCATTTGGACACAAGACTCTGATACAAGTTAAAAAAATGCACTGCAGGAATTGAACAATGCCATCAGCAGCAACATCACCAAGCAACCGGATTGAATCTTAATAGTGGCTGCTGATTTTAATCAACTCAACCTTCAACTCCGAAGATTTAGCAGGATCAAGGATAATTGTAATTTTGTTTTTTTTAAGCTTTGTTCAAAAAATGACCAATAAATCTACCATCTACCCTCTATTTTAAATTATGGAACAAAACACAGACATCTCTTAAGCTTGTGTTAATTACAGACCTTTATTTAATGCTTAGAAACAAAAACCCATTCGAAAAAAAAACAGTCTGACTTTGAAATTAGGAAACTGGAAGTGCTGAAAGGCTCACTCATTTCCAGGTTCTAGGACGCATTTCTGGGGTACTTGTTGGTTCCACAGTAAAAAGAAAACCCACAGATGTTTAGAGAATCAATTACTTTGTCAAAAATACTTTGATACCACCAAGAGGATAAACACACAGGGTTCACTGATGTGCTGAACTGCAGAGAATCAGCAGCACTAAAGATGTAGGATTATTGTTGCCACAGCTGTCTCACAGGACTTCATACTTACAGCCACTGGGTAATTTGTAGTAAGTCAGTGTGAAAAGCACAACAATGTGTCATGCATCAGATATTTTTCTCAGGACATGATGGAGACCAACTGCAAACAGAAGAATGACCTATTGGACTTAACCTGAAGTGCGGCTAAGGCTAATGGAAATGAGAGTAGTTATGAGTCATAAAGTAAAGTACTGGAAAAATACTTAAAAATTAATAACATTTAACTAAAAGTAAACAGATCACCAGTGTGATTACAATCCCTCCTGTGGACAACATGATCAACATTTTGTAGACATCCCCCTAAAAACACAAAACCTTGTGGTAGTGCTAGAGGAGAAGTCAGGGGATGGTCAAAGTCAGCAGGGTTCATCCTGTGAGGACCACAAATGTCTTTACAAAAATAAATAATGAAACAGCAGCTTAATCCCTCGCAGTGACAGTTCTCATAAACTTCCTGGGGGAATGGCATCAAGTATTCATGCAGGTGTTGTCACTCTGTCATCACATTAACATTCCTGCGTAAGACTCGTGTCAAGAAACGGAAATTCTCTGACAAAAAAAAGCTCTTCAGACACTCGTGGGAACAAACGAGGAAATGTGGGCCTACCAGAAGAGAAAACAAAAGATCAAGAATTGTAACATTCCTGCCAGATAGGATTAATATCATATTAGAGGAGGTAGATGTCATGTCAAGGAAGTTAAGTTGTTTTTTGTCTTGTGTCTATGTTGTCTTGTGATTTCCTGTTTTATTTTGAAATCCTAAATCTCCTCTCTTTCAGGTCACCTTACTTGATCCCTTTGTGTGTTTTCCCGCCATTGTGATTGTCGGCCCGCCCTGATTGTCTCCACCTGTTTCCCCTTACCTTGTATGTATATATAGTCCGTGTCTCCCTTTGTCCTGTGCCAGTTCGTCTTGTCTCGTCAGCCAGTGAACCAGTGCCATAGTCATGCCCATGCCAAGTCTTGTTGTGCTCAAGTCTTTGTATTGTTCAGGTTTGAAACCTATTTTATTTTGATACTTTGTTGGATTCTAGTTTTCTTGCTACCTTGTTTGAGTGACTTTTTGTTGATACTTTGTTTCCTTATCTGAGAGATTTTTGTTGTTACTTTTCCTCTTCGGAGTGATTTTGAGTTTTGCATCTGCCTTTGAAAAGACTTTCTGCTGCCTTTATATAATAAAGTGTTTTTGGACTTTTTGATACCTGGTGTCGTGCATTTGGGTTCATTTCTGTTCAGTCTTGTCAGTAGAGACAAAACAACACACAAGTTCTGTTTTAATTTTGGGATGCCAATCAGTGACACTTTCTTGAAGTTTATAATAATGCATCATATTAACATAACAGCACATCAGTTTAACCTATGAAAGAAATTTTTTTTCGCTAGGTTGCTAACCTTTTTCTGATCCATTTTTTTGCCCTGTTTGTTGTTAATTTTGGGCTATTTAATGCTTTATCTAATACAAAGTGTAAAAGTGTAAAACTTGAGTGTTAAGTCGAGTGAGGTATTTTACTTCTATACAATTATTTTCAATACTGACCTGGAACTTCACTGACTCAAATACTGTGCTTGGGTCAGATTTGGGGTACTTGCATTTTACTTGAGTATTTCCATTTTGTGCATCTCTATACTTCTACTTGACTAAAATTTTAGAAGCAATTGTTGTACTTTAATTTTTCTACATTTATTTGAAAGCTACAGTTACTAGCTATGCATTTTACCTGCCAAACATAAACTGCATTCAGATCATTTGATGCTTCTCTAAATATTTAACTACCAAAATATACATTTGTACTAGTACATATCTTGATATATAACACCAACTTGACATGACTGTATAGTTATCAGAGAGGATGATTGTCCTCAGTCTTTTGATTGAGTGAGGGGGTTTAGAAATGTGTTATCACATATTACCCAGATTTGATGTAGTTCAGCTTTGGAAATGGTTTACCAGTTTATAGTAATGATCATATAAGCTTTTATTTTGAAATGTATGTCTTGCCTCATTGAGTTAGTTTGGAAGAAATTTGGCCAGAGATGCCATTCTAGGTTAATTAAAGGTTCTGTATGTGACATTCAGAACATTAAAAGCAGCAAACCACCATTTCCTATATAGAGATATTGTTGAGCAGAGAATTAAGCCACGTCCCCTATGTTTTTCTTGTATGTATTGTATATATGTATGGGAAAAACCTCACAAAAACAAATTCATTCAAATAGAAAGACAGAGTCAAGTCAACATAATTTCTGCAAGAAAGATAATTACAGCACATCATATCAGAAGTAAGGTAATCTCTGAGTTTTAAAATCTAAGAGACAGATAATTTCAGATGGTTAAAGATAACATCATCGCAGCCTCAAGATGACAAAATAATATCAAATTTACGAGAATAGCAATGTCACAATCATAACAATAATCACTTTAAGCCTCGGGAACAACCAACCATATCTGCAAGTAACTCTAAAGGAACCCTAATGAACTTGGATCCAGTGTTTTATTAAGTCTATGAGGTTCCATACTGTTGAGTGTAAAAATCCAAAAGGACTCTCTCTGTAATAGCTTTTTAACAATATCTCCCCCTCTTGGAGAGGGAGAGATTTTCTCAAGGCCCACAGATTTGAGGGATGCTGCTGAGCCGTGAGCCCTCTCTTTTTAGTGCCTTGCTATGGCATAGTCCATGTTACCATTCCTGATTGCTGTGTTGTGTTCTGCAATACGTAGCTTGAGGTTACGTTTAGTTTGTCTGATGTAAATTTTTCCATAGGGGCAAATCAGTTTATAGATCACATGGGTAGACATTCAGTTGATAAACTCATTGATTTCATAGCTACTTTTGCCATAGTACCAGCACTTTGACTAAAGCTGTGCACGGGCATTTTTCTATTTTTAACAGATTCTAAATGTCTTGTTGAATCAGATTGCTTGGTGGGAACTACTTTACTACCTCCCTCCCTGTGTCTGCATGCTTTCCTCAGTCTAAAGACATCCGGCTGAGGTGAACTGGAAACTAAATTGCTGGAGATGCTAATATCTGTATTTAAGTATTGGAATTTTAAAGTTGCTTTCTAAAATTAGATGTACACCCCGCACCTCCTTCTTATCTCTCTGCAGGAGCATTCCATGAGCTCCTGTCAGCGCTGACTGAAAAAGAACAAGTCCTCCTCTGAGTGCTGATATACACTGACTCTGAACAGCGTCCTGAGTCTGCTAGCCCTCTTTGATCCAGAGGTCATTTTTCCGACAGGGGTGGACCCTGGCTGGTTAGATGTACCTACTTTGACAGCAACCAGTCAAAACTGTAATTTAAGCACTGCCCTCATTTATTGTGTAATCTCATCTTCTTTTCGTGTTTTGATCGTCAGGCAAAGGGGCTGAGAACCAAGAAATTGACATCTGATACATGTCTTTCAATCCTGAAAGAGGAATCATCTGCTCTTATTTAAAAAAAAATGTTTTTCTTATCCAAATTAAAGATTTAAGGATAGAAAGTATCATATTTAAAGCCCCTCTGGATTATATGAATTAAATGGATTCCAATGAAATCAACATGCCATGGCCATTACCTTATGCTCCCTGTTATTCTTTCATATCAGCTTCCATCTTCTTCAGTGTATTATCTCCCACAGCACCACCTGTCCATGTTGAGACAGACACATCTGTCTCTATCCGCAGGGAATAAGCCTTGAGTCACACGGGCTCTAGACCAAATCAAGGTGGAGACTAAAAAAAGAAAAATATATAGCTAATAGAAATAGTGGTCAGAACTATTGAAAAAGACCACAGTTATAAAAAAAAACAAAAAAAAAACGGAACTGTCCATGTAATAACTTTTTTGTGTATTTTCTTTCAGCCTGTTTTCATCAAATACTTCTGCTCAGTGTTGCAAGATGTATGATAATTATCGTATTTGTATGCTCATTTTGCCCTCAGTATGATGTACGATCAACAATTGCCATAATGTACAATGATTTGACCACTGTGACACCTGCATTAAGCACTTAGTTTAGTTTACACATATTTATGCATCACTTCTGACATGGTCTCCTATCAGGTAATCGCGTTTGGTGTAGGCCATGATGGCATAGATGTGACTTGAACATGTCCA
Source organism: Plectropomus leopardus (assembly GCF_026936395.1). NCBI lineage: Eukaryota > Metazoa > Chordata > Actinopteri > Perciformes > Serranidae > Plectropomus > Plectropomus leopardus. Next base: position 3,390,756 of record NC_142186.1, read on the forward strand.
GCACGCTGTCGTTTGTTTTCGTAAAGACTTGGCGACCGACATCGGCAGCATGCTGGAAAAAAACCTGAAGTCAGCTGTGGGCAGAGCCATGTAGACTGAGAAATAGATATGGGTATATTTGTAAATGTGTCAAAAAGTTGTTGAAATAAGTGTTGAAGTTACACATTTAAGCTATTTGTTCTTGTGATTGTGACTGAAATACAATACTTTTTTTAAAAAAATACAATAATTTTGAGCCTCTATGGTACAATGTTTAACATTTTCAATCTTTCAACATTGCATCCGCTCTGTCAGTGCTTTTGGTATATGAGCATGATGCCAAAAGCCACCCTCCGCATCCAACTTGAATGCGACTGGACAGTGTCAAATAAAAACATGAGCCGACAGAACCACTGGCGTTGTTATTATATGCTGGCAGATGGCCGGACAGCACCAGCTGCGCCCAAATGCAACTCACATGGGCAGCCTCACTTTAAAACACAATCGAACGGTACTGGTGGAGTGTGCATGCAACACTGAAGGCTCATTCATAAAGGTTTGTATGATATGAAAAGTTAAACATGGTTCCTAAGGTATCATATGTATTTGGGCCCGTTATGTTAAGCAAAGAATCATGGTTGGCATCCTCATCATACTGAACATAATGTGACAGTTTCACATGATGTTACGATTTTACGCAACTTACCATAAAGGGTGCCACCTACTACCCAGTAACCAATCACACTCACTCACACACTGATTGAACAGCCATCGGGAGCAGCTTGGGATTCAGTATCTTGCCAAAGAATACTTCCACATGTGGATTGGAGGAGCCCAGACTCGATCTTACAATTATTGAATGACCTGCTCTATGTCTGTGCCATAGCCATGTAGAAATATGAATTAAAGCATTTAAAAAATGTACTATTTTGGCCTGAAATGATAACCACATACTATTGGTAGTTTTCTAGCAAGTCTGTAAACAAAACAAACCAAAACAAGAAAAACAACACGCTGCAAACCACGAACAAGGTCTTTTCATTGATTTTTTTTACATTGTTTGATCAATTGTACAAAGTCTACTATGAGTGAACTTAACAGCATGGCTGCATTTTCAGGGGTAGACAACAAAGTAAACAGCTTTGTTGGTCATCTATGTAAAGTTGCCAAACCATTAACCCTAACTGTAGTGAGAGTTTGGCACTTACTTTTTTCACAGTCATAAACAAATCCCCAAAATTCCATGGTCCTAATCACATGAAGTGGTGCACAATGTTGCTGTCATTAGTGACCAGGCAGTTCCTGACACACCTTTAACCAACCAGAAAGACGAATTAAGTTGAATTTCCTCAAAGGTTTTTTCTGTTCCCTGGGACAATAATACACAGACATCGTAGTGCTGCTGACCTAATGTCTGAGCCCTGTATCTGTACATGCTGCTGCGGCAGCAGTCCGCAGTGAATTGAGAGGACATAAACAACATCAAGTGAAACAAAACGCTGGGCTAAATCTAGGACGAGTCGCTCCCACAGGAGCGTACTGTGAATGGTATCATTCAACAAAGTACAGACAACACTCTACTGTACACCACTTACTCCTCCAGTATGATCTATATATTGCACTTATTAGGAGCTCTATACAAGTGTTGTATCATAAATCATACTGCAATGGGCATTGTATAATCGATTTTACAACATTGTAGGCTGGCAAAATATGGAAAATTCAAATTCTTACTGTAAACAGTACAGTAAATAGTTTAATTGCTACATCTCCAAAGACAATGATAATTTCAAATGATTCTCAAATTTAGACCTGTTAGATCTTTGTGATGCCTGGTGAGTGTGTTTTACAACAATCTACCCTCATATAATAGTTTGTATGATTTGTGCCCCTTAGGTTATTTGAAACAAAGAATCATGGTTGGCATCATCATTATACTTAAAATAATGTGACAATTTCGCATGATGTTACGCAACTGAAAATATCTCAGCATTGACTTTTGGTGTCACACAGGATACAAACCCCAGTGTACTGGGTCAAAGTCCTGTGTTTGTTGACCCAACTGCCTCCAAACATGGACTTTCTTGCTTTGTAAACTATGTTAACTGACTTTTAGCTTCACCCCTGTCATATGAGGAAGGTTAAATCAAACCCCCCCTCTTCAGCTCCAGACAGTGATGTGTGTCTCCAAATGACTGGTGGGGGCTGTGCTGCCATGGGCCACAATCTGAATCAAGACCTGCAGATAATGATGGTTTGTGAAATGTCCAGTCGGCGCCAATAAACTGCCATAACTGATAATCATCGACGCCTGGATTCAAATCCCTGAGTGATTCCACTAAAATTAATACATTTTAAAATGTCACAGTTTAAAAGAGTACTCTCAACCCATTCTCATTCCGAACTTGTCAAATAGCGCCACTCTCTCAGCACTTTCAGTATACGGGTGTGACGCCAAAAGCCACTTTCCACGTCTACATGCAATGCGTACGGACGTGTCAGATGATATGTTGACGTGGAAGGTCCTGACAGAGCAGCACCATGTGATGAGACACTTTCCATTAAGACCATATCTATAATGTGTTATGAGGGTATTTATAGTGAATTATAATGCATTAAGTCCTTTAAAGGAGGAATGTTGAGATAGTGGTTGGGTCAAACAACATGGGACTTTCCCCCAGGAGATCGGTGTTCAATACTGTGTGAAACCAAGTGAGCTTTGTGTTATTTATGTAAGTCATCACAATGTTTTGTTCCCTAAACTTAGCCTACCTGACTGAACCCTAATCCCGAACCTTAACAACAAACTAGGAGGTCATTTAGTCTACATTATTAAATTTAGCACTTAACTTAAGCAGATTCAGCTCTCTAGTATTAATGAAAAACCCTCAAAACTCAAAGAAATACAGCTTTCTCAGTCAATACCAATTCAGTCCATTTCACAGCACAAATAATAAATGCTACAAACAGCGAGTGTACATATTGTGTACTCAGGAGAACAGGTTTGGAAGTTCGTCTTGGTAGATAGAGGAAAGTCTTTTGGCTCTGTCTCTGGTCTGACAGGATGATGGATTGTTGCATTGTAACATGGAGGGTTGAGCCCTGGGGGTAAGCGCCACAACAGAGCTGGATAAATCACTGGCAGGGAAGGATCACGGTTACCTCAGACACTGATCCGCTTCTACACAGGGAGACAAACTTCCACACTTCCTTCAGTTTACTGCCACACTCCTCTCCAGGTCAGCCGGAGAGCCTCACATGTGAACATATGAAGGGACACACAGATATGTAATTATGCATGTTAACTGGCACATAGAGTGCAGTGTAATTAGAGTGCAATTACAGTAGTGGAAGTCACTTATCATCAGCCTACAGCTATGAGCTCTTAACACAACATCCTGCCTGTGGTCTCATCTCCGGAGCCATGAGGGTGGTGAGGGACGTTCATGTCTTCTCTCACTCACACACACACACACACACACACACACACACACATCGGCAAACCCGAAACTTTGCCTCCTGTATGCTTAAACATCCGGCGCCGTGCTATGTGATAGGGATACTTGTCATTGCAGCGAGCCCGGAGTGTCAGGATGAAAGATAACCGCATTTCCACAAGTCCCGGGGGCTACTGCCAGAGGCCTGAACAGAGGGAGGAGAGGCGTGAGAAAAAGGGTGAGAGAGAGGGGCATGGGTGAATGAGAGGTGTGGGAAGACGAGGGCAGGGTAGTTACATTGCTGCAGTACGCATGCCGCAGTCATGGTGCAACAGCTGCAGACAGCACGCCTTCTCTAAATGCAACTGGAAGGATTTAACCCTGACGGCCCTCTGATGGTTACTGCCCACCTGTTCATGTTCTTATACAAACGTTCCTTTTGATCAGTGCAGCCAGGTCTCACGAGGGTCCTGGGAGGAGGGTTCAAGGGTTTTAGGGGTATTCTTGGTGAAGTTGCAAAGATTCCACGTGTCCCAGAAGGGGCTGTAAGGAGAAAGTGTTCTAGAAAACTCAAATAAGGTTTTAACGGGTTTTCCAGGGGCTCCAGCTGTTTGATGATTTGTTTTGATCAGACTTTGTTTTGGGGCTGTTTTTTTTATCACCTACTGTTCCACCAATAAGAAAATACCACGATGTAGAAGTTTCATGATAGAATACTAGTACGAAAAGTTATGCCATATATGCATGTTTGACTTGTTCCCTTTTTTTCACAAGAATAACCTTAATATAGGGTTATAACCATATAACCATAATAACCATAATTGTAAAGATAGGGAAGGAAACAAGAGGATTATTAATTTGGTTTAAAAAGGTCCAAAACAAAGGTTTTGAGAGGAAAAGTCCTGGGGTTGTTTGACCCATTCACCACTCTAACCTCCCTTCTTTACTACCATCAGCACATTGGTGCAATTCTTTTAATGTTTTGGTAGCACTTGATAATGCAGCCAGTGACTCACCATGTAATTATGTGGCACTTTTAATGTCATTAAATGACACTTACGTGACACAAGGTACTTTTGAGGAAAAATGTCGAAAGTTATCCCTTAAGTGTTATATAATACCTGGTACCTAAAGGGTAGTATAGAAGGGTACTTTACAGGAAAAATGTAGGAAGTTACCCGCTTAGTATTATGTAAGTACTGGCTACCTACAGGGTAATTTAGAGGAAAGATGCCTGAAGTTACCTCCTAAGTTTTTTGTAAGTATGGGGTAGTTTAGAAGAAAGATGTTTGAAGTTATCCTAGATGTCTGAAGTATTTTGTAAAGTACCCCGTAAGTAACTTTTATTAATATTTATTAATATTTTCTTATTAAGTACCGCTAAGTACTGGGTACTTATGGGGTACTTCAGAGGAAAATAAATTAACTTATCCTCTAAATATTTTCTTAGCACTGTGTACCTTTGGGGTATGATACAGGTTTATAGATCCAAATGATTTACAAAAATGGGATCCTGCTAATAATGCAATTCTCTGTTATACTGATAATTATTCAGACTTATTATTCTTTTTAGTTTTATTCTCTAGTTTTCTTATTTGTCTTTGGCATCATTGGGTATATTGTTTGAACAAACAACACACCAAGGTTTTTTTTTCCTCTTTATTGAACATACAAATCATACAGGCATTCTGCTGGTGGAAATGTAATTAAAGTTAAACTGGTTATGTAAGTGTATATTCAAAACTGAAGCACACAAGACCACAAGATGGGCTACGTTTGAATAAATACTATTGTAATTTTTTTAAACCAATTCAAGTCTCCACTGTTCCCTTTTATTGCCCTGTATCTACAGAGTACTTACCTTGTACTTACGCAATATTTACAGGGGCACAGGCTGGATTATGGAGTGTCCACTGTTCCTCCACTCCATAATCCAGCCTGTGCCCCTGTAAGTACTATGTAGGTACAGAGTAGTTACTATGTAATTGCAGGGTAAGAAGGGGGAACAGTGAACACATAATCCAGCCCACGCCCCTGTAAATTGTGTAAGTGCAAGGTAAGTACAAGGTACGTATCTTTAATAAACTTTAATAATTTATAATTTTTTGGGGAAATAATTCTTGCCAGCAGGCCATATAGCTATGTTTGACCCAACTTCATATTTGTCTGTGACATTGTTAGATTACTGTATTTTGTTACTTTTTTGTCCTTGGATGAAAACACAAGCTGAGAAAAGGTGTGTTTTCACTCCAGTCTGCTCCTTGTGCATTGCTGCAGTGTTGGATGAACGAGGGGTCCATTCCATGTCCACCAGCTGAATGCCTGTATGATATGTATGTTCAATAAAGAGGAAAAAAACCTTTGGTGTGTTGTTTGTTCAAACAATATACCCTATGATGCCAAAGACAAGTATGATAACTAGAGAATAAGCCTGTACCATACCCCAAAGGTACCCAGTACTAAGAAAATATTAATAAATATTAATAAAAGTTACTTACGGGGTACTTTACGAAATACTTAGAGGATAACTTAGAAACATCTTTCCCCTAAAGTACCCCGTACTTACAAAAAACTTAGGAGGTAACTTCCAACATCTTTCCTGTAAAGTACCTTTCTATACTACTTTCAACTTTCAGCATCTTTCCTCGAAAGTACCTTGTAAGTGTCACATAAGTGTCACGTGATTACATCATAAGTGCCACGTAATTACGTGGTAAGTGCTACCGTTGTTTTTAATACACACTATTTATTTATTTAATTCATTCTTTAAGCCTGAAATTTAATGGCATTTCGAAAAGTAACACAAAACAAGCAAAAATGAAAATATATAAAATGTTACACTTTAGGATAGGTGCTACAAATTGTTGTACTTTGTGGCTGTCCTGCATCATATTTGACCCATATATACTTGATGGATTTTAAATCCACCATTGTGGGTCATATCAAGAAATGTGTGTTTTAGGGAATCTTAAAACTGAAATTGTACATGCCATTTCATGTTGCCAGTTCAAGGAGGACCTTGACACTGTCACAAGAACGGTCTGCATTCCCTAACATTTACCCAGGTCCCCACCGAGACAGGCACTGTTGTGACGCCTGGGGTCATCTTGTTTTTTTTTTCTGTGCCTGTGTTTTGTCCTTCCCTCCTTTCCTTCCCTCTCTGTGTGTGTGTGTGTCTGTGTGGATTGTGCCCTTATATCATGGATCTATTATAAATCTGGATACAGCCATGGGGGCGGGGCCTCGTTCATTCCTATGAGAGCTGCTCAGTGGCGCATGAAGCAAAGGAAAACTTTTTTCAGGGAACCTGAGCCAGCCCTAATTATCAGCTTTATCAAAGAGAAAGGTCTTACGTCTGCCCTTAAAAGTGGAAATGGTGTCTGCCTCCCTGACCGAAACTGGAAGATGGCTGGAAGAGAGGAGCGTGGTAGCTGAAGGCTCTGGCTCCCATCCTACTTTTGGAGACACAAGTAATCCTGCATTTTCAGAGTGCAGTGATCTTGAGGGTTGGTAAGGATCTATGAGCTGCGACAGATAGATGGAGCCTGACCATTTAGAGCTTTGTAAGTAAGGAGGAGGATTTTAAATTCAATCCTGGATTTTACAGGGAGCCAGTGCAAAGAAGCTCAAAACTCCGTTTTCTTGGTTCCCGTTAGAACACGTGCAGCATCATTCTGCACCAGTTGGAGAGACCTAAGAGATTTGTTGGGGCAACCAAATAATAGGGAGTTACAGTAATCCAGCCTAGAAGTAACAAATGCGTGTACTAATCTTTCGGCATCTGTTTGGGACAGGACATGTCTAGTTTTTGTGATGTTATGCACGTCAAAGAAAGCAGCCCTAGAAGTTTGTTTTATATGGGAGGCAAAAGATAGATCTTGATGGAATAAAACTCAGAGGCTCCTTACAGTTGTGCTAGAGGCCAAGGTAATGCCATCTAGAGAAATTACATCCTTAGAAAAGGAGTTTCTGAGGTGTTCAGTTTTGTCTGAATTCAACATCAAGAAATTACGGTTCATCCAGGCTTTTATGTCCTAAAGACATGTTTGAAGTCTAGATAACTGATCAGTTTCATCTGGTTTCATAGATGGATACAGTTGTGTATCATCAGCATAACAATGGAAATTTACAGAGTGATTTCTAATTATGTTGCCTGGAGGAAGCATAAGTAAAAAGGATTGGTCCAAGGGTGTGGTTGTAGCAAAGTAGTAGTGATTAACGACAGCCGAGTGCGGCCGAGTGCGGCCGAGTGTGGCTGAGAGTACCCGAGCACTGACTCCGACTCACTGGCTCGCCCACACAATTGACACATTGAGTGCTCAAAGTGAACAGCGCTCATTCAAGTGGTATACAGTGGTGCTGTGTCAGTTTTAATATTTACTTGATAATCAGATAATTGTATATCTATCTCTCTATACACACACACACACACAGAAATATGCATCTTAACAGGGAATCATATTGTAATCACGACCTGAGAAATTGCATTAACAGAATCAAAGTGTTGTGCCCACAAAAATATAATAAAAGGTGGTGCCTTGTAACATTGCCCTGTATATTATTACACAGCTCAACTTTAAGCAAATATTACGTTCAATACCATTTAATAACTGTTACTAGTGCTTCCCGCTGCTTACTGATAACCGGTTGTTTGAATACAGACCATAGACTGTATATACAGCCTATGATACAGACACGGTAAGAAGTCCATATTACATGGAGGAGATGTTTCGCTTAGCAGGAGGCTCTGAAGATGGCCAGAAGAATGACGATCTCTCTCGACAAAGCCGAAGCAGTAGAACACTGCACAGCCACAGGCAGACAAGAACCAGGAACTGCGCAAGCAAAACTCGTGGTTGGAGACAGAAGGCTGTCAGGTTTACCGGGGCAGAGATGAGGAGAGGTGGTCAGGGACGAGCTGAGTCAAAACCAGGAGAGTGAGTGCTGAAAGGTCAGGCATGGAAACGAAGACAATCTGGCAAAGAGTGAGTAGAGGGAGGCTGCTTAAATACTGGCTTGATTGGAGATGAAGAGCAGCTGGGAGCACCAGGTGGAGGTGATGAGGCTGATGAGGAGGAGTGGCCAGTTGGAGAGAGAGGTGGGGGCGGAGTAAGTGGAAGAAATCCCACAGCAGCAGAAGAGAGGCAGAGCAGACTATGACATCTTGCTTTAAGTCAGTAATGTGTTGAATGGCTGACTGAAAGTGCAGCATGTTGTTCTTTGGTCCTGTCAGGTGTAGTCAAAACGTGTGCTTCCCTACATATAGACTGAGGATTCAATAGACAGAAAAGTGGGAGTAAGGCCATCAACATGTTCTCATGCCAAGTCACATAGTGCCACTTTGCATGACGACTTCTATGTCTATATACTATACTATGTTTTAGTTATTCTTATGTGTCTGCTCTTTACGCTTCAGGATGCTTGTTTAGCTTGTTTAAGTCAACAAATGCTAGCACAAATGGTTAGGACTAGAGGAAGGAGGCACATGATAAGGTGTAGAAAAAAAACATCACATCCAGACAGGAAAGAAACACCAGACTCCAGGGTTTGTTGGACCCATCCACTGCACCTCCCACCTGCCTCATAGGAGCACTTGTTTTGTTACATTGTTACTAGCAGTGTTTCAACCTGAGACATCCTGAGGAGTATCATGAAAATGTGACGGGTTCCGTCTGGTCATTTTCTCAAGTGATGCCACCCGTCCACGTATCATGCAGATGCAGCAGGTGCCGTCCGGCCATCCACCAGCATATAATAACACTGCCACATTCTTTGCTAATAACATCCAGGGGCATATCAAGTGGATGTGAAAGGTGGAATTTTGTGTGGGCATCTTATGCCAAAAGCACTGTCAAAGTGGTGGTTTTTGACGACTTCTGAATGATAACGTGCTGGGCACACCAGAAGATCTTAATGGTGTATCAGTAAATGTCCTCAGCAGGTGGACAGCACATTATATGATCAAATTTTCAGTTTATAAATCAATTTAGTCTTCACATGAAATCCTACAAGATACCGCAGTGAAATCCAGTTCTGCCAGTTTCTCTAACTTCATGTCTTTTTCTGCCTCTTCTGACATTGCAGGCTATTGCTTTATAATTATCCATGTTTCCACACTGGCTGCAGTATGTGTGTTTATGGCATCCCAGATAATTCTGCTAATCATCAGTCTCTGGTTGTAGAATGATTCAACTTTTGGGTATTGTTGCTTCTGTTGTTTTGCAAATAAAATTCATCAATGTCATCGGTAATGTCAACGGTGGTGTCCTGGAATGTGGTCCAGACTGCGTCTTGTAGTGCAGAATGTAGGGCGGTCTTTGATCCCCCTGACCATTTCCTGACATCTCACATTAACTTAGATTGTCCGATGATGAAAGTCTTGACACACTGTGGTCAGAAAAGGTTGAGATATTAAGTTCCAAAATTCAAGCCAATGGTCACATGACCAAGTGTTAAAAATGTCAGACTGCAGAAGGGGGAAGCGCTGGTGTCTGATCTCAGCTCCACCCTCAATCCCTACTATTCCTCCAATCTCAATATCCACAGTGAAGAGAGCCGATGTAAATGCTGGTCTAAAACCTGAGTCTGTGTAGTTGCAGTGTGTGTTCTGTGTTATGGAAAATTTTATCCTATGAGCTAACCTATTGAACTTGGCATCCTAGACATAGTCTTTGCATGCTGTAAACGTTTCTGCATCAACCAAATTTGCGACACAAGAGGAAGTCTGACAGCATGTCAGACAGAGATATGATCTGCGATTAAGAACTTGAAAATGTCAGAGTGTAGTGGCTTGTCAGCAGGATGGAGACTGTCTGATAGGTTAGACAGGAAGCACCCTTTGTTTCACCTCCTCTAACCATTGTTTAACCCACCCACATGTTCTCATTCCCAAGTTGTCAAATACCACCACTTTGATAGTACTTTGTGCATAAGAGCCTGTGCCAGAAGTCACCTGACGCATTCACATGATGTGCCACTGGATGACATCAGCTGAGAACACAGTCAGACAAAAACAGTCATGGTGTTATTATGTGCTCATGGACAGCTGGATGTCACCTGCTGCGTCTGCATGATACGCCAATGGGTAGTATCACTTGAGAACCTGTTGTGCCTGCATGATACATGGTAGGATGGTTGAAACGCTGCATTATATGAGGAGCATGAGGGTGCCTCAAGGGCAGGTGGGAGGAGCAGTGGATGGGTCCAACACACCCTGGACTTTCATGTGGGAGTCCAGTGTTTGCTTTCCTGTCTGAAAATGATGGGTTATTTTTCCATACCTTACCATGTGCCTACTTTGCCTAGTCCTAACCATTCTGTGACTTTGTTACCTAATCCAAACCATTCGTGCCAGCATGTGCTTTTGTTGACATCCAGGTGTTGGTTGCCATGTGCTTTTGTTACCTGGATACGTTTACATGTAAACGTATCCAGATACAGAGTCATCTCACCATGTGCATTTGTTGACATCACGCTAGAGTCATCCCGGAATGTAAAGACTAGACACAGAAGGATACCAAAAACATAATATTTAGTTATGGAAGTTAATTGCAAGGCGGCAATGACTTGAGAACAGAAAGATGAGAACATGTTGGAAAGTCTTTATAGGGTGGGTGGGGTGGTGGATGGATCCAATAAACCCCGGAATTTCATGCCGAAGTCTGGTCTCACAAGTAGCCTACATTTGCTATTTATAATATATGGGCATTGCCTGTGAACATGTTCAACTGTGTCAGTCTGAAACAAGCATTCAAAATTGCATTGTGCCATGCTCCACTTTGCACCAGATGTAAGATTGGGCCGATTGTGTTTAAACACTTTATCCATATCAGAATAATTACAGAGGGGCTTATTTACACCTGTAGTCTAAGTAAATAGTCCTAATTAAAAAAAAAAAAAAAAGTAAAGTCTTCGTAAATATTTTAGTAATGTTTTGGTAGCATATGATGACATTTTAAGAAAATAAAAAGGCTTTACGAAAAAGCAAACCTGATGCGACTGCATCAGCAAACCTGATGCGACTGCACACGGCAATCTTCTAAGTAAAAGTGAAAGTAGGTTTGATCATGTACTTTCTACAGGTTAATATGACACAGTAGATTGTGTTGTCATGAGCTCTCATCTCTACTGCAAGTCACTTGGGTATAGTGTTCCATACTATGGCAAGCGAAGCTCCTTTGAACTAAAGCAGAGAAAGGTAGAAGAGTGGTGGGTGGGGAGGAGATGTCTAAAGGTATTATCATTATTACAGAGGAGGGAACAGGGCAGCAGGAGGAAAGCTGGAATAAAGGAGGGGTGAAGGAGAGGTTGGGACTGAGCATATCAGATGACAGGGCTTCCTCCAGCAGGAGATGACCTGTCTAAGAAACCACTCATTTGTGCTCAGGCACAAGCCCTTCACTCTGCTCTGATAAGAGCCTGCTGGTGTCAGTGACTGACTCCAACACCTGTTCATTCAGGCTGCAGAATGGAAGACAGACATCAACAGACAAGCACAGACTAGCAGTGACTGCTGTCAGGCCTCACGTACTAATATAAGGGTGCAGCGCATAGGTGGTCACACTCTGTTTAACTCCTCTCTCCTTCCTCTCTGGAATACTGCTTATTTTCTGTCTGCACCACCTCTAATGATAATGGAAATGCAAACCCAGCATCCACCCATGTACTGTCAGTTCCTCTCCTGGAAAACATTGCCTAGTTTGTTGCACTGACTGCACTGAAGTCAGCATCAAAGGTGCATCTACAGATGTCAGAAGATAAAGAAGAGAACCGCCCCTGTGTTGGTCTCGGCAGTTGAAGCCAGTAGAGGTTTGGAAGAAGCTGTGCAAAGACGGTGTTTAAATATATTGACATAAATGATGAGTTTTTGCCATAGTTAGCAGAGTGTACTTCACATTTTCCCATTATTTGCCGTCCAGTTCGGGCCAGCTGTTGTTGAAAAGCATTAGATAAAAGCAGACAGTGTGCAAAATTGAAGGGCTCGAACAAATCATGCCAAGGGTTTGGAAATCACCCAATCATGTTAAAAAAATCAAAAAACTTCTCAATATCTAGAATAATGCAACTATTCAATGAAACAAAGTCAAATCATTTTGAGCCATCTGTCTCATATCTAAGGGCTCTGACACATCAAGCCGACTGTCTGTCGATGGTCAATGCCAGGCTGTTGATAAGTGTCTGTCACCCCAGTTTTTGCAATTAGTCCCCCACTATTGGCGTTAGTTGTCCCTTTTTGACCTCTGACACCAGTTTTTCCATTGATCCAGCATGATGAATTGGAATTGGAGCCAGGCAGTGAATGAAATCACTCTGATAGGCAGTTCAGCTCAGTACACAAGAAGAGAGACAGGAAAGAGGAAAGTAAGAAAAAAACAGCTGAAGTCAAGACAGTGTGAGATTGAAACAAACTTGTTATGAACTAAGATTCACTTTTTTAGCCACTGAGCTCGAGAACAGAAACTACTTGTAATGGTTTGCGTTATTGTTCGCAAGAGTGCCGTAAATATTCTTTGATTTTTCAATGTTAGGTTGTGTTGTTAATGTGCTAATTGGCAAACTAATGTCTTGAATTCTGATCTTCCAGTCTCCCCGTTTGAATGATGAAAACAGACTACTGTTGCCATCTGGGGGTTATCAACTTTGTTTGTTAACCCAGCCTTCCTGCTTCAAAATCGGACTTTCACTAAATAATTATTGGGGACTAATTAAGAATCAGCATAATCAGCAGAAAACCAATTGCAACTGCTGGGGAACCTCCTTCATGAAAATATGCATAAAATTCAATTCAGCTCAATTCAAATCGATTCAAATCGATTCGATTTGAATCTGTTCACTTCAATCCAATCCAAATAAATCCATTCCAATCCGATTTAATCCTTAAATCCAGACTGGGTTAATATACAAAAAGCAAAACAGGGGAAATGTGAATACACAAACACAGCATGAAAATCATGGTATAAAAACAAATAGATCAATATATGTGAATGTCTTACAAAGAGACAACTAAACCACTGTCTCCACAAAAAAAAAGAATGAAAGATTAAGAGTGGAAAAATACCACAAAGTCACAGAGGAATTAACGCTGACATTGAAGTAAATTATGGCAGGCAGTTTTTTGCATAATCAATATGAGAATAAAATTCTATCAAAATAAAGTGATAGTTATAATATTTCTAACTATGATAACATGATTGTAGCCAGACAGTCCAGAGTCAGTGGTTGACTCAAGTGTACAAAGTGTAGACTGATGAAATAGACTGAAATGAAGAATGAAAGAGGGGTAGTGGCTATACATGTGTGTGCTGCTGTCTTTTGCCTAGTCAACATGATTTTCTTTTCTATGGACAATGAATATGACGACATGCATTATATTCCACAATAATCTGGATGTGATACGGTTCATGTAAACAGCATATTCTGTTTGGATATTTAGCCCTTATTCAGTAATTAGCATTTTGGGATGAAGACATCACATCACATTTACTGTCTTTGATTAACAGTAGTCTTCTTTTTCTTCCAGCCTTTTTTTGGTATCATGTCTCTACTCTTTGCACACGGCACAAAACCTGCCCTTATATAGTGTTTTTAGGAGCGTTACCTGCGCTAAGAGGTGACTTATGTTCAAGTGGGATTCATCATTGAGCACACCTGCTCAGAGCAGATTTGAGTGGTTAAGAATGTTTGGTGCATCTAGAGTTGACTTCTCTTATTTTTTCTCAAATCAGAAAATCAATAGAAAATATAAGAGAAATTTAAGAGAATGTTGCTCTATGAGGCCTTTTGTGTTTTTTGGAACAAGGACAAAAAATTGAATATTTTGTGCATGTAAACATAGCCAATGTAAATATTGCCCACAGGGTAAAAGAGACTTTTTTTTCAAGAAGAGTAGTCAAAGAGGCCAAGTACTCTACACCACAGTCTTGAATCACCACTACACCATGAATGTAACTGAGAGTTTGCAAGCTTCCCGCTGCATTTTCAGTGATCCAGAGATAACAGAGGCTGGAGAAGAAGACGGGACGTTTCCCTAAAGGTTGTCATTACTGTCACTGTCAGACAATCAGATAGACTGTCTGAGACAGACTTCTGAAGTCTTTGGTCCCTCGCTCTCCTGTGGGGTTTAATGACGCAGCTCCATTAACCTCTGACAGAGACAAACACAGCTCAGCGTGGAAGGATGATGTCATCAGTTTACAAGGTAAGCAGGAGCTGGATTAGACTCATTGGACATGCAAAGACAACCACATTTTACTTTGAGGCAATCCTGAGAGCCAAATTTCAGTATGTATATGTATATATATATATATATATATATATATATATATATATATATATATATATATATTTTTTTGTGATGGCTCTGAATATTCTAATTTATTCCCTATGCTCCTGTATGCTCCTGTGGGGGCAGATGTCAAACAAGACATCTGCCCACATAGTCAAAAATAAACCAATATTACCCTTACATTTTCCCTCCTTTCCTAGATAAATCATGCAGATCTTAATGAGGTGTTTCCCAGTTTTGACCCCCCAGAATCAAAGTGCCCTTTAAGTATGATTTGTCTGTGGGGAAATCATGAGGATCAAACCAGGTAAATACAAAATCATGGGAAAAAAATGTTTACTTTCCAATCTGGAACATTTTCATAGGTAAACACTGATAACATTGATTCTGACCCAACAACCTGCTAGTAAATACACATACTGTGTGACTGTGCACGCACACGCACACACACACACACACACACACACACACACACACACACACACACACACACACGCACGCACGCACACACACACACACACATAAAATATCAGTTAGCTTTGGGGAACTTGTGAGGGATTATCAACATCAAAGTCAATAGAAATGTCAGCCTGGCTATCTTTGGAAATGCCAGCAACCCTTTGCATATCCGAACCACACAACCAATACCACACACACACACACACACTGAAACACACACACTGAAAGACACACACCTGCCCCTAGCAGAGGAGGTGATTAAAGCTGCTCTGGCGAGTGTGGCTTTTGATCTCCAAACATACTGGAAAGCACTTAAAGGCAAAGCCCAGTTAAGCAGCAGAAACAGATGACATCACACCCAATCAGGGGCTCCCACAGCACCTCGGGGCCCCTCCCTGCAGCGCTATCGACTAGATTAACAGGATTAAGCAAATACACCCAGCTCAGGTCGGCACTTGGGCTGAATGTATTAGCAATATTGAGGCATTTTCAGGTCATCTGAATGAGGTGCATGGACTATTAGGAGGTAACACTGTCGGGAGTGTGAGGGTGGGTTCCAGCATGCCTGTGTGTGTGTGTGTAGGTCCATTGTTAAAGAAAAGACAAAAAAAAAATCCTGAAGATGTAATTACTGTTTTTAACCCTTTGAAACCTGAGCAAATTGGCTTGAAGAGCAATGAAAGGTGGAATGACCCAAAAATGAGCAGGAAATTTGTTTTTAAAAAGATCAAAATCAGTAAAAAAAAAAAAAAAAAAAAGGAAAAAAAAAGGAAATAACAACAATCAAAAAAGAAAGTGAAAACGAAATGTATTAAAATTCTAAAACATAATTTTAATATGCAATTATTGTTATTTTAACTGTTGTTTTCCCCTCAGTTTTTTTTTCTTTTTTTTCCCTAGACATTTTCCCTACCATTTTTGAAACCATTTTATAAATCTACTAATTTCTTGCAATTTCTGGAACATTTGTTACCAAGCTGCTCATTATCCTTTCCCCCCTTGTTTTTTAAAAGAAATCAAACCAAATTATTAATGATTCAAAGGTTTAAATACTTCTGTAGGCATCTGAAAGCAGCTCAAGAAAACTGATGTCGCTCCAGGGTTCAAAGGGTTAAAAAGCTTGGTAATATTTCTGCCTGTTAGAAGATGTTGGTGTCTTTATTGGGCCAGAGCAGGATTTTATTAATAATCATGAGTTTCCTGTGTGGATGTGTGTATTTTTTTTTTTGGTTTCTATACCTTACTATGTTCCTCTTTTGCCTTAACATATCCATCTGTGACTTTGTTGCCTAATCCTAACCATCTGCGTTTCTTGTCACCTGCTGTTGTGTAAACATAAAGACCATGCTGCTTCATTCCACCATGAGCATTTGTTGACATCACAGTAACAGCATCAAGGAGTGAAAACAGCTGACACAGAAGGATACCTAAAATATTATAAGTAGACACAGAGGGCCACTGACGGAGCGGCACCATGTGCCAAGTTGGGATGAGAGCGTGTTGCACCAAACCAAGTTGTTTTTATTGACCTATTGCAAATGTGGGTGTTCTTTTCCTAATGATAACTTTTTTTGTGCCTTTACAAAACCGCACATTAACCACATTGTTGAAATGTAAAGAAACATAAAGTTTCAGCATATCCACCTCACAGTAACTAACAAATGTTACATATCTAGCAATCTAGCATATTTAGCAATTGCGCTAATTCCGGCATATTTACATTGATGCTTACTGCTGATATGATGATTAATGTGCACTGTCCTAACACAATACAATGAATAAATTAAATTAAATTAAATTAAATCTGTGGTTTGCAGCAATGTACAATGCCAACATTTATTCTGGTGATTAGGTTGCAAGTTCAGAACAAGGATGACCTTTGACCATCTTGGCTATACCTTATTAAAATATTCCTGTGAGTCTGTGTTGTGTTTGAAGTCCAGTGGGAAAAAAGCCCGTAAAGCTTTCAGAGTAAAGATAAGACAGGCTGAAATGGATACATCAGACCTCATTGTCTCCTCCCTGTTTACTGCACACTGAGAAGGAAGCTCTGCTGACCTCTCACCTCGACTCACTCATCTTCATCCACACACTGGAAACAAGAGACTGCAAAGCTTCTTGGTCTGTTTGGGACCCTGCACCGCCCAGGGCTAGCAGCCTCAGCACAACTCGTCTCCTGCATCCCCCTGCAGCTGACGCCCCAACCCCTCCCCCGCACCTCCCAAAACCAAAGAGGAAACAGCCAGAATAGATGACTTTGTTTAAAGTTCAACCCCAAACCACCAGCCCACCCTGCCTCAGGTATCACAACACACAGAGGTCCGCTATGGAAACCTGAAATGCTAGCCTTAATTTAAAAAATTCAGAAAGAAACACCAAACATAATACACATGTATGTGAATTCAATTACAGTCATTTCTTTATGTTAACTGTCAAAATAGTCATTCATTAAACAATTATACTGAACAATATTTAAATGCAAGACTTGCATTTGCTCCAATTTTTCACAGGTCTAAAACTTTTATATCCACTCTATAGATATATAGGTTACAAATTTGTTAAAATCCGTGTTAGTGAGCACATCTCCTTTTCCAAGATAATCCTCCACCTGACAGCTGTGGCATATCAAGATGCTGATTTAACAGCATCATTAGACACAGGTGTGTCTTGGGATGGTCACAATAGGCTCGTCTCCACTGCAGGAACTCAGTGGTGGTTTTACAGGGTGTCGCTCATTGGTGCGTGTCTCCACTGCAGGGCCCCTGGACTCACACAACAACACACATCTGTGTCATTGTGTTGTGTAAACAAACTGCACATTTCAGAGTGTCCTTTTATTGTGACCACCCAAAGTACACCTGAGTAGTAACGATGCTGGGTTTTTTTTAAAACAAATTTGGAACCAACATTTAAGAGAAATATATTTACTGAGTGCACTAAAAGTCTCAGATGTTTAACTTTACCTTGTAAAAAATGAAAAAAATACCGTGTTGAAAAAAAAATGTTAGTATGTACTATATTAATCTTTATATAAGTGCTGCAAATTTTTTATCACTTGTTACAGGTATTTTGTATTATTTTTGCCGAGAGGAGTCAGAGAGGAGGCTTGGTTTGGGTGAGGTTAAGGGAATAATCTGATGAGGTTTGGGCTATGCATTTTCATAGTTACTTTATTTTCTCTTTTTTTATTTTCATAATATATATATTTTTTAAAGTACTGCACTGAGATTTGACTTATAGAGTTTAAGTACTTTAATTGTTTCCATATACAACTGCTGCAATCTTGTAAAATTTGTCTTCTCGATTGCTTTATATAGTTTTTTGTCTATCTATAACATATAACTTTAAAGCTGCACTAATCAATCCTTTTATATTAAGAAAACCTAATGGGTTTTTTCAATTTTAAAAACGACCTGAGTGTTGCAGTGTTACATATTAAAAATGTGTCAAAAGTGTAAAAGTTTCACAGTCAAACATAGATATATATGTAGCTCCCATTTCCAATCATTTCCCAGCACAGACCAACATTTCAGCTCAACACACCAAACAGGGTTGGAAATATACGGCTGCTGTGAGAGTTTCTGGAGAACATAATTGAATCCAGGAAGCAAGGAAACCCAAATCCTGCCAGCGTGGTTTACAGTTCAAGCAGCTTTGCCGTGACACTGCGTGCAGCGGTGGCCCCGCTCCTTGCTTAATTAAAATGGACTATGAGAAATAGCTTTACAGCAGTGGTCCTGGCAGGTTCAAATACAGTCTGAATCATTAAAATCTCAGCTTCAGCATGTGTTTGCTATAAGGGCAAAGCATGGAGCCTCGAAAGTCAAGGTCCAGCAACCCTGAAATGATTTAGACAGAAGAAAGACACTAAAAAAAATCCTCCAATGTACATAATTTATTTTCTGTATCTAGTTACATCAAAAACAAACCAATTTCCTTGATTTGAACATTTTGTGATTTGATGCATCTTATGAGCACAGCCACACTATGTTACACACTGTGCAGACTAATACTAAATTGTAGAATGAAAGAAGAATGAGGCAACATAATTGTCTCTGTGAAATTAGTATTGAGGAAAATGTCAAAATCACCATATCTAGAGACACATGTCATATATCTATCTTTCTATCTATCTATCTATCTATCTATCTATCTATCTATCTATCTATCTATCTATATATATATATATATATATACATATATATATATATATATTGTTGGATGGCAATACATTTTAAATGTCAAGGAATTCCAGTTAGTAGATGTCCTCTCAAAGATCTTGTTTCTCTTTCTTCTGGTAATGTTAGAGGAAAGGTCAAAGGATTGCTGGAATTATCTGGTATATGGGAGTTTGGGGAAATGCAAAAGACAAAAAAAAAAATCTAATTACCACAAACCTTAAGCAAATGTGGTCTGCCAAAAGTGGGCAGGCTGGAAGAAAACACCTTAATACATTAGGGCCTGGCTGGGGCACTGGAAAATGTTCTGCTTACCCAGTGGGTGTTTCCAAAGTAACCAATGAGCATTTTTGAGGTATTATTGTGCATGGTGTGCAGGTCGGCTACCCATGAATCAGTAAGAATGCCACAGTTTAGAGCTATAGACCTTAAAGTGAGTGGAAAAAGCTGGAAAGATCTTTTGACCCTCAGGGCAGAAAAATATCAAATGAGCAGGCTCATTTTACAACTGGATAATGAGAGGAAATAGTGCTGGCACCGTTTGATTCAGACTTCCTTCTCTTTATAAATGCTCTGATGGAGATATATGGGTAATTGGCTGGTTGAGTGAGTGCACAGAGTTAGGCTGTGGTGGTGTGCCACTGGCCCAGGTCTCAGATTTCAGCTCCGGAGATGGATGAATGAGTTTCCTGTCATTGTGAGAGTGGAGAGCCTCTGGGCCTAAGCTCCGAACAAACACAACACTCATCCATTCATTAGAAATCCAACAGCAACAAAGACGGTTAGGACACACCAATACAGGATGCTCATATTCCAGTGCAAGGGAACAAAAACAAGAAATCAAGACTTTAGAGGCTGATGTCGATTTGTGATTTTCTAAACCCTTGATTTGAACCCTATATTTCCAATTAGGAGACCAACAAAACTATCTCCATGACAGCTGAACAAATCCATCTGCTGAGGATTGAATTAAAAACAGAAATAGTTAAGGGCCAACACATTTGTATTCAGTCTCTAGGCCCAGTCCGACCCAATCTCATCCTTAGGTCATCAAAAACCAGTGCCTCAGTGTGTAATATTGATGCCAAAGGCAATCTTTAGCATTTGCATGAGATGCAACACATCCTCAGCAATACTTGACACTGAGAACAACCGACACATTATCACCCTAATAAGCACATAATGGCTTCTTTGTAGTGGACATATTATGCTTTAGCTATTGTGATGACCCCAGAGTCGGGGCCTGGGGTTGTAGAGGGTGTGGTCCTCTGGGCATGTATACTGTGTGTGCCCCTGATTATTTAAGCAGTGCTGCTGTGGGGCCCATTGTCGTCCCTGCTTCGCTGTCGGTCAGCCACGCCGCCCTACGTTACTTTTCCTTTTGTTACTTTTGCTCTCTGAAACACGCACCACATATGATCATCGCATCTATACACATCTATACTGATATTCATGTCCACATCCCACCATCTTTTGCCTCATTTATATTAATAAATACTGGTTGATTGCTTTACACCTGCGCGCATCCTTGTTGTTTGTTGCAGTGTGCGAGCTGGCCATAACAAGTTGAGGGCTCGTCCGAACTTTGACCCCGACTGGGTTTTTGGTGAGATTGTTTCTTTTTGTTGTTTTTTTTCATTACTTTCACGCATATATATATCATATATCATTTGTTGTTTGTATTAGTTCGCCCCCTTCTGCGTCTGCTATTTTATTTTTCAGGATGCCGATGTCCACACAAGCACACAGTGGGATTACACTGCACGTGGTTATGTTTAGACAACAAAAGCACACAGCAACCAATGCTGAGATATCAATAAAAGTGCATGCTAGTACAGATGGCTAGGTTTAGGGGAAGGAGGCACAGGGTTAGGCGAGGAAAAAATACATCACATTCAGACGGCAAGCAAACACTGGACTTCCACATGAAAGTCTGGGTTTTTTTAGGCTAATCTCGCCCATCCTACAGGGACTATGGTGCTCCTCATATAATGTTTTTACTGGAAGCATTTCAACCTGATGCAATCCAGTGGCATGACAAGTTCCATCCAGCCGCATTCTCAAATGATGCCACCCGTCTGTGTATAATGCTGCCCCGGCAGGTGCCGTCCAGCTGTTTGCTGGTTTATAATAATACCTTGAATAGTTCTGTCCAGCTGCGTTCTCAGCTGATGCTGACCAGCAGCATATCATGCAGATGCAAAAGGTAGCTTATGGTATCGAGATCTTTTGCTAAAAGTACTGCAAAAACAGCAATATCTAACGACCTCACAATGAGAAAAAGCTAGAACAACTTGTGTGATGTAAAGGCTGAGAGATTCTGCATATGGAGGGCAGGGTGGGTCAAACAAAACAAGACTTTCACCCAGGAGACGGCAATTTGGGTTCTGCGTGAAACCAAAAGTCAATGTTGTTTTAATGTAACATTATGCAATTTAGTAGGGTCATTCTGCACTGACATCAGTTAGACATATTGACATCACATTATGTTATTGTTACACAAAAAAACATTTATTTTTTTAAAACTTTCACAGTAGTTCTGTTATTTTTACCATTTCACAACATGAAGCACGTGTAACAATAAGTTTTTAGCTGTGCATCATATAGAGACACTTAATGGTGCCTTTTGTGTCGCTATGAGACACCAAGGGGTTTGACCAAACATTGGTCATCTGCTCCAAGGGGCCCTGAAGGTCCCAGGTTGTATGTGTGGCAAGTACTTTGTGGTAATTTAATTTTACAGGAGTAAAAGTACAGCCAATTAGTTTGGTAAAGCACAATTAGAAACAGAATTGGTAAGGGGTTTACGGTGGGTCCAGGTCTCGGTTTTGAGACCCTGTCTAACAGAAGGGTCATATTTGCAAATATTAATACCATGATATATAAGGTTATGCTTTCATGGTGTGTAATCAAGCGATAACTAACTTAATGGCATGCAGCCAACATGGAGTGGAGAACTATAAAAATTCTGGTTGATTTCTTGCAAAATAGGTGGTGGGAGCATGTATGTGGGGGACTCAGTGGAGGCCCACAACTTACTTTTGCCCTCTGCCCCCTTGCAGGTTAATCCGGCCCTGCTTTCTGAATAAAACGTTGTGATATAAGTTTGGATGTAGGCTATTACTTGCGTAAATCCAGTTTGCTAAATGTTAAACTATTGGTAACCAGTTTTGATTGGTTGCCATTGCCACAGCTCTCTGTAATGTGGATTTTGGGCTTAGACCCGAACTTCAGCGAGCCAATGAAACCATTTGCTAATATGTTTCTGGCTCATTTACTCCACTTCTCTTAAGTACCTCAGAGTGTCTCAGAAGGCACGGATTGAATTGAGAAAACTCTTAAATAAACAGTTTATTTAGGAAATGCCTGTGTGATCCCACAGAATAACAGTGTGCAAATGAAAATAGTATACAAATAAAGGTAAATTGAGGCATTAAACATTTGGAATGAAAAAAAGACAATGTAGCATGAAGAAAAGTAAGGAGGTAGGATGGTAATGAAATGTGGAGCTGTTTGCCCGTGCTGCAGGGCTGCAGGTCTGGTGTAAAGCCAGCCTGGCTCAATCTGTGTTTTTCTCTCTCCTCTCTCTGGGCTGAGGCAGGGTTTCTCCTCACCAGAGGTAATGATGGCCTCATTTTTGGCCGAGATTTGGAAGGAACAGGAAATTCTATGGCTGTCCTCTGAGAGGTGGTTATATTACTGGGACGCCACTAATAAAGGCTGGTGCCGGCCTGGGATTCCATGTCTTGCTCTCTCCCTCTCTTTTCTTCCCTTCTGAAGTCTCTCTTTCCAGCTCTCCCTTTATTTCCCTCCCCAAGAAGGGCTGTAGTATTTGGGACTCATCAGAGAGCACATCCATCTCCGATAGAGAAGACACAAGAAAATAAATAGGTCTTTGTCTGTTTGCTGAAAGTCACTGGCTGCTACTTACTGCTTATGATTCCATCCCCCCTTGACAGCTGTTCTGTATAAATCACAACACTCACAGTGCAGATTGTTCACTTCCCAAGCCAGTGATGAGGCTGCCAGCCCCTCTCTGGCAGAGCTTCCTGCTCAGGCCTCACACAGTGTTAATACCCACACAATCCATCTCCCTCCATCCAACTTCTTCCTGCTCAGCCAAAAATGATATCTGAGAGATAAAGCTTTTTGAAGGAGGCAGGCTTTGCCCTCGTCTCATCTCCGGCTGGTGCACGAGGTGGTGTTGAATGTCAGGCTGCAGAGATGCTACAGACTGTCTGCAGCACATAGAAACTATCAGTGTCTATTACCAGTGTTGAGATCTATTAAAGAACTGACCTCAAGTACATGCCCTCTGAATGGTGATTATATATAAAGAATGAAGTCAAAGTTTTTCCACTATTTTTTTTTTTTTTTTTTTAGATTTCAGCAGCATTTTACAGACTGTTTCCAAGGTCAAGTGTGATGCTTTGTGCTCAACATCTAAATACAGTTCATCAGAAGCAACTATGATGTCACAAAACACAGCTAGAATGGCATTTAAATATATAGGATATGTAGAAGGACTGAAAGTAACAGTTATGCATATTATTCATTTATATGTTGATTTAGTTTTCAATTAATTGTTTACTGCCTTAATTTCCTAAAATTGTCAAAAATGCCAATCATGTCTCCAAGATGAGATCTTCAGACTGGTTGTGTTGTCCCCACTATCAATTCATGGCCTTTGGAGAATACATTTTTAATCACATAAAAACCTGACAAAAGCAGAAAATCCTCTCATTTGAGAGGGTGAAAGCAGAGAAAGTTGGGCTTTTTTGTTTTATGAGTAATGACTAAACCCATTAACTGAGATCTACAATAGCTGTCAAATCATTAGTGTATATTTGCTTTTGAATTCAGGTACAAAGTTAGCACTAATGATAAATAATAGTAATAATAAACATTTGTTTGTAAAAGCAGATTTGTTTTCAACCTTCACAGCTATAGTGCTAACATAGGCCACACATGCAGTGGAAAAGCAATAACTATGACTAAAACATAAATGTTCCATCATTAGATAAAGTTATACCGTATAACCTATGAAATCGACATACCACACTTTTTTCCTGAAGAACATTGCCATTAAGTTGTAATTAGGCTTCATTATTATTTATTTATTTATTTATTTATTCATTCATTCATTCATTCATTTTATATCTTAAAGATATAGCTCATGAATTTAATGATTATTTTGTACATGTTGGTTATAACCTAGCAAAAGATGTAGCTGACCCAAGAAAAAAAGAAATACATAAATATTATTATTAATGTTCAGTGTTCACTGGTGCAGTAAATGATAAAGAAATATTTAATATTGTTAAAACATTTATAAATAAAAAGTCTTCTGATTGCTCTGATATTGACATATTATTTGTGAAAAAAAAAAACTGAAAAAAAACATCATAGATTGCATAGTGAAACAATCTATCCTTTCAAACTGGTATATTTCCTTCAAAAATGAAAACAGTAAAAGTTATTCCTATCTATAAAAGTGGAGAGAGATCTATTTACCAACTACAGACCAATACCATTGCTTCCTCAGTTCTCCAAAGATCTTAGAAAAATTAATTGTCCATAGACTTGATCAGTTTATAGCGAAAAACAATATATTGAGTGATTGTCAGTATGGCTTCAGAGCAAACAGGTCCACCTCGATGGCAGTGATGGAACTGGTTGAAGAGATATCTACTGCAATAGATAATAAGGAACTTACTTTTGGTGTTTTTAAAGATCTGAAAAAAAGCCTTTGTCACTATTGATAATAACACATTAATGTATAAACTAGAAAGATATGGCATTAGAGGGTTAGCATACTTGTTGCTGAAAAGTTACCTTGTTAACAGATATCAATATGCACAACTCAATAATGTAAAATCAAACCTATTGAAGGTCACTTGTTGGGTTCCCCAAGGGTCTGTGTTAGGTCCAAAGTTATTTGTACTGTAGATAAATGATATTTATGAAGTTTCTAAACTGTTAAAATGTGTATTGTTTGCAGATGATACAACTCTTTACTGCTCTGATAAAGATTTAGAACAGCTTCTGAAGACTGTTGAGAGTGAATTGAATGTATTTAAAAAATGGTTTGACAATAATAAACTATCAATTAATTTAAGCAAAACAAAGTTTATTATTTTTGGTAATCCGCAAATTAAAAATCAAGTAAAGGTCAAGATCAATAATATTGAAGAGTGAATGCAAATAAATTTATTGGTGTGATAACTGATGATAAAGTTTGTTGGAATCCACATGTAGATAATGTTAAAAACAAAATGTCAAAAACCATTGCCGTTCTATACAAAGCAGAGGACGTCCTTAGAAGTCACTACAAACACTCCATTGTTCTCTTTTAGTTCCATATGTTTGGAGGTATGGGGTAACACATACAACCAATACTGATTCTAATTTTAAGTTACAGAAGAAAGCAATCAGAAGTGTAAATCAATCAAACCTCAAAGAACCAACCAACGTATTGTTTATCAAATTATATGCCCTAAATTTTAGGATGTAGTTGAATTAAAAACAGTACAGATAATGTACAAAGCATACAACAACACACTTTTGCCACAGTATTCAGAGGCTGTTTGACGTTAGAGAGAGTCAGTATGATCTGAGGGGAACAGGTTTATTAAATAAAAAAAAAACAAAGACAAGGACAAATATGAAGCAGAGATATGTTTCTGTCAAAGGGGTTAAATTGTGGAACAGCTGTGATGATAAATTAAAATGTGTTGTTCACTTTCCTCCTTTAAAAAGATGTTTAAAAATAAGATAATAAAAAAATATAAAGCATCAGCCTACACCTTTTCAATTGGCTTAATACCTATGTACCTTAATATGTATTTTATTTTTTAAGAAGATAAAACGTCAATGTATTTTCTGTTGAAGGTAAAATGCTGATTGAAATAAACTTCTATTAATATATATATTTACAGAACATGTAAAGTACAGTGTATTCTGTCCTTTGGTCTATTTATGTTCTTTATGTCCACCTTGTAAAACACTTTGTAATTGCTCATTTTGTTAAATGCCATATCATGACATGTAATACCAGCCACAACATTGTTATGTTTTGAGTCTGTCTGTGTGTTATCATGATCATGGATTTTGTCTGTTTTTTTGGTGTTCTTTTTTCTGCATTTTTTGGGCTGTTTTCTGCTGTGTGTGCTTTCAGAGGCTGGGCGTGGCTTCCTGGTGCTGGAGTTCTGCATGTACTCCTGTTGCTTGTCCTGCTAATCAACTGCAGCACACCTGCCTCCCATTCCACTCATCAACCGCAGCACAAAAGGCCTGGGCTCACTCTCCCATGCTGCCAGATTGTTTCTCTCAGTGGTACATTCAGCTCTTCTCCAGTGAAGTTTTCTCTGAACAAGCTGCAAGAGTCATTCTTTGGTGTTTTTTTGGTTTCGTGACAATCAGTTTTTTTTCCTCCAGTGCTTCCTTCCTCTGAGCTCCAGCGTCTCTGCACCCAGCCTCTCACCACCTCTACCTCCGCTCTCACACCATTACAATCAGCCAACTTCATCCACCTGCAAACTCTACGATAAATCCCTTTCACCCCTTTTACCCCATTGTCTGCTGGTGTTGCTCTTGGGTCCAATTTCTAACCACAGCAAATCGTGACAAACATGCGGTCCTGCTGACACCTATTGTAGTGCGAACTACCACAGAAGTGCTTTTGAGCACTTTTGCCAGGTGTTTATATGTCTGTCAATCTGTCTGATATTTGTCAATACATAGCGTGGCAACCACAACAACATGGAATGTTGTTGGTTAAACTTACTGGACAGCTGAGAAAATTGGGATAGGAATCATAGATATAGAAACACAGATACCTCATTGGCCACTGTTCCAAACTTGTTGCGATGGGTTTGCACAGGTCCCATATTGGGGAGCTCAAGATCCCCTGGTAAACAAATGGCTATTCAGAAGATGACAGCAACTGAAATCAATTAAAACAAGTAACCACACTTTCACTTTCAGATGTTCATAAGAAAACAAATTTCATGAAAATCGTTTCAAATAAATGAAATAACAAATGAGTAACAATCGATTTTGTGGTGAAATCTGCATCCCTCAATACACATGTATGTGTTTACTTGCAGGTCTTGACCTCGTGGTATCTACGTTTCTATATCTATGGCAGGAATAATACTCTCCTTTCCAAACTGTCTCTAAGTGCTCCCAATGCACTGACTAAACCTAAATATGAAGCAGGGTATTTGTAAAAAAGCAACTTTTAAAAATCAAAGCATAAATCTTATGATAAATCACATTTAAACAAGATCACATAACAATAGGCCAATAATTAACACAAATGTGTCAATAAACAACATGCATATTGTCTACAGCAACATATTATTTTGCATTTTGATCTTAAATATAACCATTGTTAAAAGGTTAAATGCAAAGCTTGACAGAGACATGAAGCGGCTGCTGTGAGATCACATGTATGATCCATTTTGGGTACGGAGCATTGTTATGGAATGAGTCATTTAGCAAGGTCTAACCCCCACCAACATGGTTCTCATTACCCTCGCCATAGCCTTGAGTGTGCTGGCATAACCCCCCGCTCCTCCCCTTTGGCAACACACACACACACACACACACACACACACACAGAACAGAGAGAGCGCTGCAGTGTGGATATTTATACCCAGGTCTGTGTTTCCCATTAGGACAGCTCTGCCTCTGTCTCTGCTCCACCACACAGCGCTCGCTGCAGGAAATGGAACTCTGGGTTCAATCACCTCGCAGACAGTTCTCTGCAGTCCCAGCACTTGTCATGAAGCACTGATGAGGGAAATCCTCAGCAACATGTTTGCAATAACAGGGATCTTTGTCTGGTGTCAAGGATAAAAGACTGTTGGCACTTTATTTTCCATCTACTGGATATACAAAGCTCTGTGTATTAATAATGATGTAGGAAAATCTAAATATTTTGTAAGCTGTGAGTACAACCACCCTATTGGAACAAGAGGAAAAAACAACAACATTATGTTGAGGGTCAAATTTTCACAAAAACACACACACACGCAAAAAAAAAATAGAGACTCCTCTTAGGTCCTCAGAGCGAGACCATCCAACATAAAAAGGTAGAAAAGGTAAAAAAAAAAAAAAAGTAAATACATTAAAAAAAAAAAAAAAAAAAGCTGTAAACTGTGTTAGTGGCACTGGCACGGCTCCGGTCGTGACTCCAGGTTTTCCTTTTGCTCCTCTTCATGTCTCCCTCATGTTTCCACCTTCCCTGTGTGTCTATGTGCTTTGGGCTTGGCTTTCCCTGACCTGGCTCCTGATTCTACCCACACTGCTGTCTTCAATCATCTCATCAGCAAGCAGTATAAGAACCCATGGACTTTACTCACTCATTGCCAGATTGTTTCACCAGATTCTGTGGTAGTTACATTTTGGCTGCTCTGCAGTTTGTCAAAAGAGTATTTTGTCCTTGTGCTTCTGAGCCTCTTTTTGACAATTTTATCTTGTGCCACCAGATCTCCATCTTCTGCCTCCACACCATCTCCACATCTCCATCTGGACCTCCTCGCCCTGCTTACACTGCTTCAGCTGGTCCCAAATTCTTGTCCTCCCATCAGACCTGCCTACTCCTGCCTTCTCTCAATTGCCACATTCCCCCAGCACCCTTCCGAAATAAATCCATTATCTTCATTACTCATCTGTGTTCGAACCTGTTCTTCTGTCCTACAAAAAACATCAATACCTTACTACAACAACAACAACAACAACATGGGTGAAAAAGAGCAACATTATGTGGAACTACTACATTCATTCTCCGGTTCCCTGGTGGTCAAGAATTACCATTAGCTGTGATGGCCTGCATCAAGTTTGCACGAGGACCTTTTGGGGTGCTTTTACAACATGGCAAATTATGCGTCCTCCCTTCCTACCTCTAAGTCTTTCATCGAGTGGCGAGACTACGGAGCTCCCCGAGGATCATGGGAAGGAATATTTTCTTGCGTTCTGTGACGTATAAATGCGCACCACCATAAGTGGCACACAGTTTGAAGCTACACATGCTACACAAATGTTAGTAGATCGCGACTGTAATACATGGGGATACACATGTCAGTCACAACTGTTTATCTGCATCATAAAAAGGCACAACAATGACACAGAGGAGCTGGAAGAGTTGTGTGCAGAATAAATGTTTAGTAATCAACA
The DNA here is from genome assembly GCF_026936395.1 of Plectropomus leopardus. Lineage (NCBI taxonomy): Eukaryota > Metazoa > Chordata > Actinopteri > Perciformes > Serranidae > Plectropomus > Plectropomus leopardus. Next base: position 3,420,275 of record NC_142186.1, read on the forward strand.
CATCATTAATGTCTTAAGTGTTTGATAGCATATTCCTACGGCACAGGGTCAATCCACTGTCATCAACAGGTAAATAACACGCTGGATTAGAACTGCAAGGAATGTGATACAGTATCATCTCTTCCAGGGACGGAAGAAGAGACCCTCAATTTAATTAGACTGAGGGCTGAGAACAATCACCTGTTTACGGGGCGAAACATGCCTGGGAGTGAGTGATCGTGAATATAAATCAGGGCTGCATATTTGTTATAGTTGCTGTTTCGTGTAATACTGTCAATGTGAACATAATGCACCAAACAAGGTATCTGTAAGCGAGGGACAACACAAGACAACTATGTCCACAAATACAACTTTAATGTAGCTGCCCTACTAATGTGATCTGATACAGCGTCACGTGTTCACAGTCAGAACGCCCTATAACTCAAAACCTGTTTCCATCCCCCAGACAAATACTGATGAAGCTGGGTCTGTCCAGCATGGTCAGTCCCACCCAAGTGGCAAAGAAGTGGGACAACCTGAAAAGGAAATAAAAGATATGCAAATGTTGATATGTGTGTCCTTGTTGTGTTTGATCAGACATCATATCATATCATCCATTCATAAGCTGCCCCTCCAATGATGCATTCATGTGATGTGTTAGGGACACAGATGTTCAAAGGTTCATGCCATCACCTTACTATTATGTCCCCAAGCGCTGAGATGTCCCGCCACGGGGACAGGGACAGACTGGGGCGAGGCCACAGCAGCCACCTGGCCCTGGTTTACCCCCATGCACGAGGCCATTCCATTCCATAGAGCCTCCTGTCATACTGGATTCGTGTAGTGGGGCAAACCAGGCCCCCGTGGAGGCTTTGGCCTCGTCACACATTGCTCTTCACCCGCAGCTACCTGTTGACCTGCCATGGCACCATGCGAGGGGGAGGAGGAGGAGGTGCCAAGGCCGGGGACAAGTGGGGCTGTTGAGTCCTCCAGTACCACTCGTCTCCGGCCCCCGAAAAGGAGGAGAAGCCGGCTGCTGCAGCAGCTGGAAGAGGAGGTTGCAAAGGAGGATGAAAGGGCCAGGATTAACCAGAGGCAAACAGATCGTTTTTTGGACTTGTTTGAGGAACTTGTTAGGAAGACGTAAGGTCTTTTATGTTTGATTATATTTTGAGTGCTTTTAAGTCTACAGCTTTAACTTACGGTTATGTATGATGGCAGTGTTTATGTTTGCACTAGGCAAACATAAATTAGTGTAATAATTCTGACATGGCAGCCATCTATAGCACCCACACACGTGCGGAACGCAGGGCTGTGTGCAAGGGCCTCGTTTTGTTGCCCGTTTGCAGCACCTCCTGCACCGTTTGGGGGAACCGCAACACTGTCTGGCGCAGGGCAGTGACTCAGTTCACTCCTTTGTGGACCATCCTGCACACAAACATGATACATGGGTAAGTGTAAGCACCCCAAATCATACGCTGGCAGAATAAGTGACTATAGTAGCTCCTCACATTTACATTGCATTTTCTCACGGTGGTGAGGGGGACTTCAAAGGCCTGGGACAGTATGACAGCCCATGTGCCAGCCAGTACACTGACACGAGGACCGTCATGCGGTGTCCTCAGCCACGGCCCCCCTCAGGTGGCACCTGCCTCATCAGCTCCTCCATGGAGGTGCAGGTGAGGCGGTAATCCCTCAACATGTCGCTCTCCCTATCCAAATACATGCTCAGGACGGGCACCGACAAATTCAGATGCATGTACCACGTCCGAGGAGATTCGGCCTGAAACGTAAGGTGAAGCTGGGAATATACAAACTGGCTGCACGTGTAGCTATTGTGACTACTGTCATTCCTGGAAGCATTTGATATGTTCTGTGGGATTATGCCCTATAGGCCTAACTGCAGACCTTGGATATCATATGTACTCTTTAACTACATTGTCATGCTCCATTACATTTTGAACTGCTTTCCTTCACATGCTCAAGTAATGCGGTTATTGGAGACTCACCTGCTGCAGGAGTGCTTTGTAGCGAGTCTGGCTCTCCTGCGCCTTGACCTATTGGCCTCCTGCTGGAGCTGATGCCAAATGGTCACCACAGCGGTAACACTAACATGGTTAGTGGCCTATGTCCTTGTTGAGCGTGGGAGGTATTTGAATGGACAATCAGACAGTGGGGATCATCCACCTTTATAGCCATCGGCTTGCGTGGCTCATCGGTTCATGTGCATCAGCTGATCCATCAGCTGAACGTGTGCGTAATAGCCAGCCCTACGTGCTTAATTGCTCATAACATCATTGCATCATGTCTGGCGCGTGGCACAGAGCCCAAAGGATACTGAAAGACAGCCGCCACCCCAGCCACAGTCTGTTCACCCTGCTGTCATCTGGAAAAAGACACAGAAGTATCCGTTGCCGAATCACCAGACTACAGAGCACCTTCTTTTGCCAGGCTGTGAGACTCCTCAACTCCTCCTTCAACGCCAAAAAGATGTAAAAGCTTTTGGGGTCAACTTTAATATCATTTTTTCTTAAACAAGGTTTTAAATAAAGACAAATAAATCGTATACTTCGTACCTTTAAGATTTTCCAATTTTTTGTTTTGTGGGGGTTTTGATGCTCACAAGAATAATTCACTGATTTACAGACGTTTCTTTCGCAGAGAAGTCTTACTCAGCCAGTGTGCTTCACGTGACCAACTTGAACAGTGTAATTCCACTTTTGGCCACTATGTAAAATTTGCATCAACCCCTGGTGCCCTTTCGGGTGTGCTAACCCCGCCCTATATTCGCTCCTCCTTGTAATGTGTTACAGACCAATTCGCCTCAATTCACGTCCGCCTTGCCCCACTGGTCGCTTGTATCATCCACAATCCCCCACCCCCTTCTCTACTACAGAAATTTTCACTTAAGTGATTTCCAGAATGCTTTGTACGGGAAATCAGTTGCTTCCCAATACACAATGAATGGGAGTGGATTTCTAGTTGCGTATAGTGGGGCTGCACTCTGAGTCTTCTTCAAGATGGAGATTCTCATTGGAGTGCTTTTATCTTGTCTTGTCCAATTTGATGGGTGCAAAAGGGGCTCATGACTCTACAAATGCATGGCCAGCAAGACCGTCAGGGTAGCTGTAAACCTTCCACCCACCAGCATGCTCTTCGTATTATCTGTTGCGACATTGTTGAGAAGTTTAAAATCAGTTCAACATCAAAACGAGGCACTAGTTAGCTACTTTTGGGTCTGTTCAAGGATATCTGTTATAATTAGTGATCAAACTTAGACAGTTTTCTTGGTAAAAGACACTAGGTTCAGGGGAGCTGAACCTTTTTTTTAATTTTATTTGTAACAAATAAAATAAAAAAACTAAAGAGCCCTCTTTTTGTTATATGTATTTTTTTTTTATTTTAATTATCAACAGCACTCATAACCATTCTTTCTTTGTAGTTTGTCCTTACACTTGTGCATGTGTGGACCGCATCCACGTCTGTCCTAGTAGCTCAATAAACTTTTTTGTATCACAACATTCTTAATCTCCTTGGGTATTCGGTTGTTGTTTAACACAAGACCATTTCCATTGATAGATTATTATCACCAGATCACGTTTTTAGTGACCTGCAAGCCCCTCCACCTGGATTACCTCCACTATGGCTAGCTTAGGCTGATTTGTTTTTAGTTTGGTGGCTAGGCTAGCTGGCTGCCTCTACTAAGAATTGGGCCTGAAACAGCTCACTTTTCACCATAGCTGCGTGTGGACATTGCCATACATTGCATACTCACTGTAACAAGAGGACATCAGATGGCTGAAGCGGGACCTTAAAGACAAGGATGAGCTAATCCTGGGGTTTTCTATCATTGCTACTGCTCAAGCTAAACATTTCCTGGCACTGGGATCCTCCTGCTTCAGTAACAGAGACACCTCCCAGTCCACTGGGTGCTCAGCCTCTGCCACCAACAACAGTGCCACTCTTCCTTGGTCTGCTTCTGCCTTGACCGCAGGGGAGCCGATCCTGTCAACCAATGTTGACAGGATCCCTTGAGTGAAGAATTGTGGCCTATCCTTGGGTTTAAATCCAAGTCTCAAGCCTGCTCCACTCCCTGCAACACAGAGCTGGGTGTCCTTATTAAAAGTAGCAAGGGTTGTACTAAATGCTCCCTCCATCCTGCGCTTAGCTGATGTTCTTCAACAGATTCCCTTCAACTGAGCAATACATTTCAAGCACTGAACAATGAGGGAGCGTGTTCCCCTGTGAAGCCATAGGCAGCGGATGATCCTGATTCTGTCCAAGCCACCGCCTCAGAGCCAGTTGGTGGCTCCTCTGCTGCTGCCAAGGACCATGACTTGAAGCCGCTGCCTGGACATTCTGTTGGACACCGGAAAACAGGTAATTGTTTCCGTTTGTTTGCTCTGATCAATTCCCATTCCATATTTAACATTTTTTTCATTCTCAATGATCTAATTACATCTCAAAAATTCAACTTTTTATTAATTAACTGAGACTTGGCTTAAACCAGAGGAAGACTCCCCCCTAGTGGGGATCTGCCCACCCAGTTAGAATTATCTGATGGCACCTAGGTTAACAGTCTGTGTTGGGGGTATTGCAGCTGTCTTTAAAATTAATTTTACATGTACTTTGGCTCATTTAAAAGCTTTTAAAATAGTCTGTGATAGCCCAATTTGCTGCATAATCATTTATTGACCCCCCAATTCAAATACAGGTTTTCTTAATGAATTCTTAGAGTTGCTGTCATCTTTTGTGCTTAAATTCGACAGGGCAATTACAGCGAGTGACTTTAACATATTCATATTGATAATCCTAACGTATTTGCCACAGACTTTTTTCAACATTTCTAAATCTTTTAACCTTGCGCAGCACATCTCATGTCCCACTCATATGGGCATACCATTGAACTATTTTTCTCACTTAACATTTTTTCTTAGTTCCCTGAATAAGACTGATTTTGTTTTTGACCATGAAATGTATTATTTTTGATGTACCATTGTTGCGTTCTACAATAACCCAGAAATCTATAATCCACTCTTGCATCTTTGATGAGCAGTTTGTATCCATATTTTCCAGCTACCTCTAGCTTGACAAATTCTCCTCCTCCTTTAACTATTATTAATGATCATGTTAATTGGCTTAATGATTTGCGTACTTCGGCCCTTGATGCCGCTGCCTCTTTCACATCGAGGGTTGTTCCAACTATAAACAAAACCCCTTGGATCATGGACAATATAAGACAACAGAGAAGAGAATTTAGGAAAGTTAAATGTACATGGAAAGAAGTGGAAGACCACCATATTCATATGAAGGATCTGTTGTTTCAGCTTAACCAAGATGCATGAGCGCCATAGTTTTCTGGCTTGATAAGCAATAATAAACACAACCCCAGGTTTCTGCATAGCACTATTAATATGCTTGATAATACCTCTTCTTCTGCTATTCAGGCATCACCAGTTGAGCGTGAAAAATTCTTATTATGTTTTGTCAGCAAGATCGACGGTCTCAGGTCCAACTTTCACCTGCCTGTTTTACCTGCTGCAACAGTTCTAATTTACTAACTGATTTTGCTCCAGTCTCCCTACAGACACTTTTGTTAAGATAACATTTTCTATGAAGACCACATCTATAATGCATTATGACGGCATTCATAGTGAATTATAATGCATTTATAATGCTTTATGAATACACTCATAAACACACATAATGCTTACTGATGCACTATATCCATAGTCATAAACCATTATAGATTTGACTTATAATGATTTATAAGCGGCAAGGGTCTCATGGATGCTCTTGACTTGTTATAAACTAGAGGTTGAATGCTGCATTAAAAATACAGCATTAAATTGCATTAAAAATATAGGTGCATATTAATGCATTTATAATAATTTATGCTTCATCATAATGTTTCATTGTAGGTGTACTATGACACATCTCTACAAGCTATAATATGTCATTTTCAGTCATTTTCAAATTTTGACAGTCATTTTTATGACATGTCAAAATTTGACGTTTTTCGACATACTATACTATGGCGATATCAGATATTTTTTCGACATGCCAATTGATGACCGTTTGGCCTTTTTTTTCACTTTGTATTCTATGGCGCATCTGCAGAAGCTTTTATATGTCGTTTTCAACCAATTTTATGACATGTCAAAATTTGACATTTTTCGACACGGAAAGAACAGGGCAACACCAGAGACGGTTACCCGAGTTCGAGTGTACGGCAAGTGAGGACAACTACAGGTACTGTAAATGCCATTCAGTGAGCTCGCAATCAGCTCAGCCACAAAATGCTATGGCCCTTTGGGCTACTTTTTCAACATGCTAAATTATGACGTTTTTGGCCTTTTTTCCACATTGTATTGACGTCTGATGTTTTCAACATACTATATACTGTGGCATAATTGGCCTTTTTTTCGACATGCTTAATTATCAAGTTTTTGGCTTTTTTTCCACTTTGTATTCTGTGACACATCTCACATAAGCCCAAATATGTAATTTTCAGCCATTTTTATGACATCAAAATTTGACATCTTTCAGCATATTATACTATGGCATTCTGGGCCGTCTTTTAACATGCCAAATTATGGCCTTTTTGGCCTTTTTTGGCCTTTTGACGCATATTTTCAAGTCATAATATGGCATTTTCTGCCATTCTTCGAAATACTTAATTTTGACGTTTTTGGTCCTTTTTGGCCCTTTTTGGCTCTTTTTCCCAGTTTGTATGCTATGACGCCTCTCTAAATGCCATTATATGTTGTTCTGAGCCATTTTTAAGGTATATCAAAATTGATATTTTTTGACACACTATGCTATGGCGCTTTTGGTCATTTTTTCGACATGCTAAAATATGACCTTTTTGGCCTATTTTCGTCTTTTTTTCCACTTTGTATAGTATGTGCGCCTCTACAAGCTATAATATGTTGTTTTCAGCAATTTTTATGACAAGTCAAACTTTGACATTTTTCAACATACTGTACTATGGAGTTGTTGGTCATTTTATCGACATGCTAAATTATGACCTTTTTCGGCCTTCTTAACCTTTTTTTTTTGCCATTTTGTATACCATGACTCGTCTCTACAAGCTATAATATGTCATTCTCAGCCATTTTCATTATATGTCAAAATTTTACATTTTACAACATACTATACTATGGTGCTGATGGTCAAACTTGCAACATGATAAATTATGGACTTCTTGGCCTTTTTCGTCTACTTTGTATACTATGATGCATCTCTACAATATATGATCTTTTGGCCTTTTTGGTCTTTTCTTTCCACTTTGTATACTATGACGCATGTTTACAAGCTATTATATGTAGTTTTCAGCCATTTGTATGCCATGTCAAAATTTGACATTTTTCGACATACTATACTATGGCATTTTCGGTCATTTTTCAACATGCTAAATTATAACCTTTTTGGCCTTTTTTGGCCCTTTTATCCACTTTGCATACTTTAATGTGTGTCTGCAAGCTATCATATGTTTTTTTCAGCCATTTTATGACATGTCATAATGTGTCATTTTTCGACATACTAAACTAAGGAGCTTATGGTGATTTTTGCGACGTGCTAAATTATGACCTTTTGGTCTTTTTTTTTCCCACTTTGTAAATTATGATGCCTCTCTACAAGCTATAATATGTTGTTTTCAGCTATTTTTAAGACGTGAAAATTAGACATTTTTTGACATACTATACTATGGCATCTTTGCTCATTTTTTCCACATGCTAAATAATTACCTTTTTGGCCTTTTTGGCCTTTTTTGCCAACTTTGCATACTATGACATGTCTCTACAAGCTATATGTCGTTTTCAGTCATTTCAAAGACATCAAAATTTCACATTTTTTGACATACTATGGCTTTTTCTGTCATTTTTTGGACATGCTAAAATATGACCTTTTTGGCCTTTTTTCCACTTTGTATATGATGATGTGTCTCTGCAAGCTATAATAAGTCATTTTCAACCATTTTTATGACATGTCGAAATTTGACATATTTCGACACACTATTCTATGGCGTATTTGCTAATTTTTTCAACACGCTTAATTATGACCCTTTTGGCCTTTTTTCCAATTTGTATACAAATGTGTCTCTACAAGCTATAATATTGTTTTCAGTAATTTCAAGATGTCAAAATGTCACATTTTTTGACATACTGTGATGCCTACTATGCTATGACGCCTCTCTAAATGCCATTATATGTCGTTTTCAGTCATTTCAAAGACATCAAAATTTCACATTTTTTGACATACTATGGCTTTTTCTGTCATTTTTTGGACATGCTAAAATATGACCTTTTTGGCCTTTTTTCCACTTTGTATATGATGATGTGTCTCTGCAAGCTATAATAAGTCATTTTCAACCATTTTTATGACATGTCGAAATTTGACATATTTCGACACACTATTCTATGGCGTATTTGCTAATTTTTTCAACACGCTTAATTATGACCCTTTTGGCCTTTTTTCCAATTTGTATACAAATGTGTCTCTACAAGCTATAATATTGTTTTCAGTAATTTCAAGATGTCAAAATGTCACATTTTTTGACATACTGTGATGCCTACTATGCTATGACGCCTCTCTAAATGCCATTATATGTTGTTTTAAGTCATTTTTAAGGTATGTCAAAATTGATATTTTTCGCCACACTATGCTATGGCGCTTTTGGTAATTTTTTCGACATGCTAAAATATGACCTTTTTGGCCTTTTTTCATCTTTTTTTCCACTTTGTATAGTATGCGCACCTCAACAAGTTATAACATGTCCTTTTAAGCCATTTTTAAGACGTCAAAATTTGACATTTCACGTCGTACTATATTATGGCATTTTCGGTCATTTCTTCGTCATGCTAAATTATGGCCTTTTTTGGCCTTTTTTCCCACTTTTTATACTATGATGCGTCTCTACAAGCTATAACATGTCTTTTTTGGAAGTTTTTGAAGTTTTAAGACGTGTCAAAATTTGACATTTTTCGACATACTATTCTTTGGCATTTTAGGTATTTTTTTCAACATGCTAAATCAAAACCTTTTTGGCCTTTTTTGCTGTGTTTCTCCACTATGTGTACTATGACGTGCCTCTATAAGCTATGATATGTCATTTTCAACCATTTTTATGACACAAAAATTTGACATTTTTTGACATAGCGCTAGGGTGCTTTTGGATGTTTTTTTGACAATGCTATAGTATGATGTTTTGGTATCCAAAAAAGCTGAAAACCACTTAGTATAGCATAAAGAGGCATGTAATGATATACAGTGTACAGTGGCCATAAAACCCTTAAAATAGCATGTTGAAAAAATGACCAAAAAAGCAAGGCTATAGTATTGCGAAAATGTCAAAATTTGACATGTCCAAACAACAGCTGAAAACCACTTAGTATAGCATAAAGAGGCAAGTAATACAATACAGTGTTGAAAAAACATCCAAAAATGGCCTAAGAACCCATAAAATAGCATGTCAAAAAAATGACAAAAAAAGCAAGGCTATAGTATGGCAAAAATGTCAAAATTTGACATTTCCAAACAATAGCTGGAAACCACTTAGTATAGCATAAAGAGGCAAGTAATAGTATACAGTGTTGAAAAAACATCCGAAAAAACTACAAAAACCCATAAAATAGCATTTCAAAAAAATGACAAAAGAAGCAAGGCTATAGTATGGCGAAAATGTCAAAATTTGAGATGTCCAAAAAACAGCTGAAACAGCATAAAGAGGCAAGTAATACTATACAGTGTTGAAAAAACATCCAAAAATAGCATAAAAACCCATAAAATAGCATGTTGAAAAACTGACAAAAAAACCAAGGCAATAGTATGGCGAAAATGTCAAAATTTGACATGTCCAAAAAACAGCTGAAAACCACTTAGTATAGCATAAAGAGGCAAGTAATAGAATACACCGTCTAATAAACATCCAAAAATGTCCCAAAAACCTATAAAATAGCATGTTGAAAAACTGACAAAAACAGCAAGGCTAAAGTATGGCGAAAATGTCAAAATTTGACATGTCCAAAAAACAGCTGAAAACCACTTAGTATCGCATAAAGAGGCAAGTAATACTATACAGTGTTGAAAAAACATCTGCAAACACCCCAAGAACCCATAAAATAGCATGTCAAAAAATGACAAAAAAAACCAAGGCAATAGTATGGCGAAAATGTCCAAATTTGACATGTCCAAAAAACAGCTGAAAACCACTTAGTATAGCATAAAGAGGCAAGTAATTCTATACAGTGTTGAAAAAACATCCAAAAATGGCCTAAAAACCAATAAAATAGCATGTCAAAAAAATGACAAAAAAAGCAAGGCTATAGTATGGCGAAAATGTCAAAATTTGACATGTCCAAAAAACACCTGAAAACCACTTAGTATCGCATAAAGAGGCAAGTAATACTATACAGTGTTGAAAAAACATCCAAAAATGGCCCAAAAACCCTTAAAATAGCATGTCAAAAAAATGACAAAAAAAGCAAGGCTATACTATGGCGAAAATGTCAAAATTTGACATGTCCAAAAAACAGCTGAAAACCACTTAGGATAGCATAAAGAGGCAAGTAATTCTATACAGTGTTGAAAAAACATCCAAAAATGGCCCAAAAACCCTTAAAATAGCATGTCAAAAAAATGACAAAAAAAGCAAGGCTATAGTATGGCGAAAATGTCAAAATTTGACATGTCCAAAAAACAGCTGAAAACCACTTAGTATAGCATAAAGAGGCAAGTAATACTATACAGTGTTGAAAAAAACATCCAAAAATGGCCCAGAAACCCATAAAATAGCCTGTCAAAAAAATGACAAAAACAGCAAGACTATAGTATGGTGAAAATGTCAAAATTTGACATGTCCAAAAAAGAGCTGAAAACCACTTAGTTTAGCATAAAGAGGCAAGTAAAACATACACTGTTGAAAAACATCTGAAAACACTACAAAAAACCCATAAAATAGCATTTCAAAAAATGACAAAAGAAGCAAGGCTATAGTATGGCGAAAATGTCCAAATTTGACATGTCCAAAAAACAGCTGAAAACCACTTAGTATCGCATAAAGAGGCAAGTAATACTATACAGTGTTGAAAAAACATCCAAAAATGGCCTAAAAACCCATAAAATAGCATGTTGAAAAACTGACAAAAAAACCAAGGCAATAGTATGGCGAAAATGTCAAAATTTGACATGTCCAAAAAACAGCTGAAAACCACTTAGTATAGCATAAAGAGGCAAGTAATAGAATACACCGTCGAATAAACATCCAAAAATGTCCCAAAAACCAATAAAATAGCATGTTGAAAAACTGACAAAAAAAACAAGGCTATAGTATCGCGAAAATGTCAAAATTTGACATATCCAAACAATAGCTGGAAACCACTTAGTATAGCATATAGAGGCAAGTAATTCTATACAGTGTTGAAAAAACATCCAAAAATGGCCTAAAAACCAATAAAATAGCATGTTGAAAAACTGACAAAAAAACCAAGGCAATAGTATGGCGAAAATGTCAAAATTTGACATGTCCAAAAAATAGCTGAAAACCACTTAGTATAGCATGAAGAGACAAGTAAGAGTATACACTGTTGAAAAAACATCCAAAAATGGCCCCAAAACCCATAAAATAGCATGTTGAAAAAATGACAAAAAAAAGCAAGGCTATAGTATGGCGAAAATGTCCAAATTTGACATGTCCAAAAAACAGCTGAAAACCACTTAGTTTAGCATAAAGAGGCAAGTAAAACATACACTGTTGAAAAAACATCTGCAAACACCCCAAGAACCCATAAAATAGCATGTCAAAAATGACAAAAAAGCAAGGCTATAGTATGGCGAAAATGTCCAAATTTGACATGTCCAAAAACACCTGAAAACCACTTAGTATAGCATAAAGAGGCAAGTAATACTATACAGTGTTGAAAAACATCCAAAATGGCCCAAAAGCCTTTAAAATAGCATGTCAAAAATGACAAAAAAGCAAGGCTATAGTATGGCGAAAATGTCCAAATTTGACATGTCCAAAAAACAGCTGAAAACCACTTAGGATAGCATAAAGAGGCAAGTAATTCTATACAGTGTTGAAAAAACATCCGAAAACACCCCCAAAACCCATAAAATAGCATGTCAAAAATATGACCAAAAAAGCAAGGCTATAGTATGGCGAAAATGTCAAAATTTGACATGTCCAAAAGACAGCTGAAAACCACTTAGTATAGCATAAAGAGGCAAGTAATACTATACAGTGTTGAAAAAAACATCCAAAAATGGCCCAGAAACCCATAAAATAGCCTGTCAAAAAAATGACAAAAACAGCAAGACTATAGTATGGTGAAAATGTCAAAATTTGACATGTCCAAAAAAGAGCTGAAAACCACTTAGTTTAGCATAAAGAGGCAAGTAAAACATACACTGTTGAAAAACATCTGAAAACACTACAAAACCCATAAAACAGCATTTCAAAAAAATGACAAAAGAAGCAAGGCTATAGTATGGCGAAAATGTCCAAATTTGAGATGTCCAAAAAACAGCTGAAACAGCATAAAGAGGCAAGTAATACTATACAGTGTTGAAAAAACATCCAAAAATGGTCCAAAAACCTATAAAATAGCATGTTGAAAAACTGACAAAAAAACCAAGGCAATAGTATGGCGAAAATGTCAAAATTTGACATGTCCAAAAAACAGCTGAAAACCACTTAGTATAGCATAAAGAGGCAAGTAATAGAATACACCGTCGAATAAACATCCAAAAATGTCCCAAAAACCTATAAAATAGCATGTTGAAAAACTGACAAAAACAGCAAGACTATAGTATGGCGAAAATGTCAAAATTTGACATGTCCAAAAAACAGCTGAAAACCACTTAGTATAGCATAAAGAGGCAAGTAATTCTATACAATGTTGAAAAAACATCCAAAAATGGCCTAAAAACCAATAAAATAGCATGTTGAAAAACTGACAAAAAAACCAAGGCAATAGTATGGCGAAAATGTCAAAATTTGACATGTCCAAAAAACACCTGAAAACCACTTAGTATAGCATAAAGAGGCAAGTAATTCTATACAGTGTTGAAAAACATCCAAAATGGCCTAAAACCAATAAAATAGCATGTTGAAAAACTGACAAAAAAACCAAGGCAATAGTATGGCGAAAATGTCCAAATTTGACATGTCCAAAAAACACCTGAAAACCACTTAGTATAGCATAAAGAGGCAAGTAATTCTATACAGTGTTGAAAAAACATCCAAAAATGGCCTAAAAACCAATAAAATAGCATGTTGAAAAACTGACAAAAAAACCAAGGCAATAGTATGGCGAAAATGTCCAAATTTGACATGTCCAAAAAACAGCTGAAAACCACTTAGTATAGCATAAAGAGGCAAGTAATAGAATACACCGTCTAATAAACATCCAAAAATGTCCCAAAAACCTATAAAATAGCATGTTGAAAAACTGACAAAAACAGCAAGACTATAGTATGGTGAAAATGTCAAAATTTGATATGTCCAAAAAAGAGCTGAAAACCACTTAGTTTCGCATAAAGAGGCAAGTAAAACATACACTGTTGAAAAAACATCTGCAAACACCCCAAGAACCCATAAAATAGCATGTCAAAAAAATGACAAAAAAAGCAAGGCTATAGTATGGCGAAAATGTCCAAATTTGACATGTCCAAAAAACAGCTGAAAACCACTTAGTATAGCATAAAGAGGCAAGTAATAGAATACACCGTCAAATAAACATCCAAAAATGTCCCAAAAACCTATAAAATAGCATGTTGAAAAACTGACAAAAACAGCAAGACTATAGTATGGCGAAAATGTCAAAATTTGACATGTCCAAAAAACAGCTGAAAACCACTTAGTATAGCATAAAGAGGCAAGTAATTCTATACAGTGTTGAAAAAACATCCAAAAATGGCCTAAAAACCAATAAAATAGCATGTTGAAAAACTGACAAAAAAACCAAGGCAATAGTATGGCGAAAATGTCAAAATTTGACATGTCCAAAAAACAGCTGAAAACCACTTAGTATAGCATAAAGAGGCAAGTAATTCTATACAGTGTTGAAAAAACATCCAAAAATGGCCTAAAAACCAATAAAATAGCATGTTGAAAAACTGACAAAAAAACCAAGGCAATAGTATGGCGAAAATGTCAAAATTTGACATGTCCAAAAAACAGCTGAAAACCACTTAGTATAGCATAAAGAGGCAAGTAATTCTATACAGTGTTGAAAAAACATCCAAAAATGGCCTAAAAACCAATAAAATAGCATGTTGAAAAACTGACAAAAAAACCAAGGCAATAGTATGGCGAAAATGTCAAAATTTGACATGTCCAAAAAACAGCTGAAAACCACTTAGTATAGCATAAAGAGGCAAGTAATAGAATACACCGTCGAATAAACATCCAAAAATGTCCCAAAAACCTATAAAATAGCATGTTGAAAAACTGACAAAAACAGCAAGACTATAGTATGGTGAAAATGTCAAAATTTGACATGTCCAAAAAAGAGCTGAAAACCACTTAGTTTAGCATAAAGACGCAAGTAAAACATACACTGTTGAAAAAACATCTGCAAACACCCCAAAAACCCTTAAAATAGCATGTCAAAAAAATGACAAAAAAAGCAAGGCTATACTATGGCGAAAATGTCAAAATTTGACATGTCCAAAAAACAGCTGAAAACCACTTAGGATAGCATAAAGAGGCAAGTAATTCTATACAGTGTTGAAAAAACATCCGAAAACACCCCCAAAACCCATAAAATAGCATGTCAAAAATATGACCAAAAAAGCAAGGCTATAGTATGGCGAAAATGTCAAAATTTGACATGTCCAAAAGACAGCTGAAAACCACTTAGTATAGCATAAAGAGGCAAGTAATACTATACAGTGTTGAAAAAAACATCCAAAAATGGCCCAGAAACCCATAAAATAGCCTGTCAAAAAAATGACAAAAACAGCAAGACTATAGTATGGTGAAAATGTCAAAATTTGACATGTCCAAAAAAGAGCTGAAAACCACTTAGTTTAGCATAAAGAGGCAAGTAAAACATACACTGTTGAAAAAACATCTGAAAACACTACAAAAACCCATAAAACAGCATTTCAAAAAAATGACAAAAGAAGCAAGGCTATAGTATGGCGAAAATGTCCAAATTTGACATGTCCAAAAAACAGCTGAAAACCACTTAGTATAGCATAAAGAGGCAAGTAATACTATACAGTGTTGAAAAAACATCCAAAAATGGCCTAAAAACCCATAAAATAGCATGTTGAAAAACTGACAAAAAAACCAAGGCAATAGTATGGCGAAAATGTCAAAATTTGACATGTCCAAAAAACAGCTGAAAACCACTTAGTATAGCATAAAGAGGCAAGTAATAGAATACACCGTCGAATAAACATCCAAAAATGTCCCAAAAACCTATAAAATAGCATGTTGAAAAACTGACAAAAACAGCAAGACTATAGTATGGCGAAAATGTCAAAATTTGACATGTCCAAAAACAGCTGAAAACCACTTAGTATAGCATAAAGAGGCAAGTAATTCTATACAGTGTTGAAAAACATCCAAAATGGCCTAAAAACCAATAAAATAGCATGTTGAAAACTGACAAAAAAACCAAGGCAATAGTATGGCGAAAATGTCAAAATTTGACATGTCCAAAAAACAGCTGAAAACCACTTAGTATAGCATAAAGAGGCAAGTAATAGAATACACCGTCGAATAAACATCCAAAAATGTCCCAAAAACCTATAAAATAGCATGTTGAAAAACTGACAAAAACAGCAAGACTATAGTATGGTGAAAATGTCAAAATTTGACATGTCCAAAAAAGAGCTGAAAACCACTTAGTTTAGCATAAAGAGGCAAGTAAAACATACACTGTTGAAAAAACATCTGCAAACACCCCAAGAACCCATAAAATAGCATGTCAAAAAATGACAAAAAAGCAAGGCTATAGTATGGCGAAAATGTCCAAATTTGACATGTCCAAAAACAGCTGAAAACCACTTAGTATAGCATAAAGAGGCAAGTAATACTATACAGTGTTGAAAAACATCCAAAATGGCCCAAAAACCCTTAAAATAGCATGTCAAAAAATGACAAAAAAGCAAGGCTATAGTATGGCGAAAATGTCCAAATTTGACATGTCCAAAAACAGCTGAAAACCACTTAGTATCGCATAAAGAGGCAAGTAATACTATACAGTGTTGAAAAAACATCCAAAATGGCCCAAAACCCTTAAAATAGCATGTCAAAAAAATGACAAAAAAAGCAAGGCTATACTATGGCGAAAATGTCAAAATTTGACATGTCCAAAAAACAGCTGAAAACCACTTAGTATCGCATAAAGAGGCAAGTATTACTATACAGTGTTGAAAAAACATCCAAAAATGGCCCAAAAAGCCTTAAAATAGCATGTCAAAAAAATGACAAAAAAAGCAAGGCTATACTATGGCGAAAATGTCAAAATTTGACATGTCCAAAAAACAGCTGAAAACCACTTAGTATCGCATAAAGAGGCAAGTATTACTATACAGTGTTGAAAAACATCCAAAATGGCCCAAAAACCTTAAAATAGCATGTCAAAAAATGACAAAAAAAGCAAGGCTATACTATGGCGAAAATGTCCAAATTTGACATGTCCAAAAAACAGCTGAAAACCACTTAGTATAGCATAAAGAGGCAAGTAATAGAATACAATCAAATAAACATCCAAAATGTCCCAAAAACCTATAAAATAGCATGTTGAAAACTGACAAAAACAGCAAGACTATAGTATGGCGAAAATGTCAAAATTTGACATGTCCAAAAACAGCTGAAAACCACTTAGTATAGCATAAAGAGGCAAGTAATTCTATACAGTGTTGAAAAAACATCCAAAAATGGCCTAAAAACCAATAAAATAGCATGTTGAAAAACTGACAAAAAAACCAAGGCAATAGTATGGCGAAAATGTCAAAATTTGACATGTCCAAAAAACAGCTGAAAACCACTTAGTATAGCATAAAGAGGCAAGTAATTCTATACAGTGTTGAAAAACATCCAAAATGGCCCAAAAACCTTAAAATAGCATGTCAAAAAATGACAAAAAAGCAAGGCTATAGTATGGCGAAAATGTCCAAATTTGACATGTCCAAAAAACAGCTGAAAACCACTTAGTATCGCATAAAGAGGCAAGTAATACTATACAGTGTTGAAAAAACATCCAAAAATGGCCCAAAAACCCTTAAAATAGCATGTCAAAAAAATGACAAAAAAAGCAAGGCTATAGTATGGCGAAAATGTCCAAATTTGACATGTCCAAAAAACAGCTGAAAACCACTTAGTATAGCATAAAGAGGCAAGTAATTCTATACAGTGTTGAAAAAACATCCGAAAACACCCCCAAAACCCATAAAATAGCATGTCAAAAATATGACAAAAAGCAAGGCTGTAGTATGGCGAAAATGTCAAAATTTGACATGTCCAAAAAACAGCTGAAAACCACTTAGTATAGCATAAAGAGGCAAGTAATACTATACAGTGTTGAAAAAACATCCAAAAATGGCCCCAAAACCCATAAAATAGCCTGTCAAAAAAATGACAAAAACAGCAAGACTATAGTATGGCGAAAATGTCAAAATTTGACATGTCCAAAAAAGAGCTGAAAACCACTTAGTATAGCATAAAGAGGCAAGTAAAACATACACTGTTGAAAAAACATCTGCAAACACCCCAAGAACCCATAAAATAGCATGTCAAAAAAATGACAAAAAAAGCAAGGCTATAGTATGGCGAAAATGTCCAAATTTGACATGTCCAAAAAACAGCTGAAAACCACTTAGTATAGCATAAAGAGGCAAGTAATACTATACAGTGTTGAAAAAACATCCAAAAATGGCCCAAAAACCCTTAAAATAGCATGTCAAAAAAATGACAAAAAAAGCAAGGCTATAGTATGGCGAAAATGTCCAAATTTGACATGTCCAAAAAACAGCTGAAAACCACTTAGTATAGCATAAAGAGGCAAGTAATAGAATACACCGTCGAATAAACATCCAAAAATGTCCCAAAAACCTATAAAATAGCATGTTGAAAAACTGACAAAAACAGCAAGACTATAGTATGGCGAAAATGTCAAAATTTGACATGTCCAAAAAACAGCTGAAAACCACTTAGTATAGCATAAAGAGGCAAGTAATTCTATACAGTGTTGAAAAAACATCCAAAAATGGCCTAAAAACCAATAAAATAGCATGTTGAAAAACTGACAAAAAAACCAAGGCAATAGTATGGCGAAAATGTCAAAATTTGACATGTCCAAAAACAGCTGAAAACCACTTAGTATAGCATAAAGAGGCAAGTAATAGAATACACCGTCGAATAAACATACAAAAATGTCCCAAAAACCTATAAAATAGCATGTTGAAAAACTGACCAAAAAAAGCAAGACTATAGTATGGTGAAAATGTCAAAATTTGACATGTCCAAAAAAGAGCTGAAAACCACTTAGTTTAGCATAAAGAGGCAAGTAAAACATACACTGTTGAAAAAACATCTGCAAACACCCCAAGAACCCATAAAATAGCATGTCAAAAAATGACAAAAAAAGCAAGGCTATAGTATGGCGAAAATGTCCAAATTTGACATGTCCAAAAAACAGCTGAAAACCACTTAGTATAGCATAAAGAGGCAAGTAATACTATACAGTGTTGAAAAAACATCCAAAAATGGCCCAAAAACCCTTAAAATAGCATGTCAAAAAAATGACAAAAAAAGCAAGGCTATAGTATGGCGAAAATGTCCAAATTTGACATGTCCAAAAAACAGCTGAAAACCACTTAGTATCGCATAAAGAGGCAAGTAATACTATACAGTGTTGAAAAAACATCCAAAAATGGCCCAAAAACCCTTAAAATAGCATGTCAAAAATGACAAAAAAGCAAGGCTATACTATGGCGAAAATGTCAAAATTTGACATGTCCAAAAACAGCTGAAAACCACTTAGTATCGCATAAAGAGGCAAGTAATACTATACAGTGTTGAAAAAACATCCAAAAATGGCCCAAAAAGCCTTAAAATAGCATGTCAAAAAAATGACAAAAAAAGCAAGGCTATACTATGGCGAAAATGTCCAAATTTGACATGTCCAAAAAACAGCTGAAAACCACTTAGTATAGCATAAAGAGGCAAGTAATAGAATACACCGTCGAATAAACATCCAAAAATGTCCCAAAAACCTATAAAATAGCATGTTGAAAAACTGACAAAAACAGCAAGACTATAGTATGGTGAAAATGTCAAAATTTGACATGTCCAAAAAACACCTGAAAACCACTTAGTATAGCATAAAGAGGCAAGTAATTCTATACAGTGTTGAAAAAACATCCAAAAATGGCCTAAAAACCAATAAAATAGCATGTTGAAAAACTGACAAAAAAACCAAGGCAATAGTATGGCGAAAATGTCAAAATTTGACATGTCCAAAAACAGCTGAAAACCACTCAGTATAGCATAAAGAGGCAAGTAATTCTATACAGTGTTGAAAAACATCCAAAAATGGCCCAAAAAACCCTTAAAATAGCATGTCAAAAAATGAAAAAAAGCAAGGCTATACTATGGCGAAAATGTCAAAATTTGACATGTCCAAAAACAGCTGAAAACCACTTAGTATCGCATAAAGAGGCAAGTAATACTATACAGTGTTGAAAAAACATCCAAAATGGCCCAAAAGCCTTAAAATAGCATGTCAAAAAATGACAAAAAGCAAGGCTATAGTATTGCGAAAATGTCAAACTTTGACATGTCCAAAAAACAGCTGGAAACCACTTAGTATAACACAAAGAGGCGAGCAATAGCATACACTGTTGAAATAAACATCCAAAAATGCCCCCAAAACCCATAAAATAGCATTTTGAAAAACTGGAAAAAAAAGCAAGGCTATAGTATGGCGAAAATGTCCAAATTTGACATGTCCAAAAAACAGCTGAAAACCACTTAGTATAGCATAAAGAGGCAAGTAATTCTATACAGTGTTGAAAAAACATCCAAAAATGGCCTAAAAACCAATAAAATAGCATGTTGAAAAACTGACAAAAAAACCAAGGCAATAGTATGGCGAAAATGTCAAAATTTGACATGTCCAAAAAACAGCTGAAAACCACTTAGTATAGCATAAAGAGGCAAGTAATTCTATACAGTGTTGAAAAAACATCCAAAAATGGCCTAAAAACCAATAAAATAGCATGTTGAAAAACTGACAAAAAACCAAGGCAATAGTATGGCGGAAATGTCAAAATTTGACATGTCCAAAAAAGAGCTGAAAACCACTTAGTTTAGCATAAAGAGGCAAGTAAAACATACACTGTTGAAAAAACATCTGCAAACACCCCAAGAACCCATAAAATAGCATGTCAAAAAATGACAAAAAAAGCAAGGCTATAGTATGGCGAAAATGTCCAAATTTGACATGTCCAAAAAACAGCTGAAAACCACTTAGTATAGCATAAAGAGGCAAGTAATACTATACAGTGTTGAAAAAACATCCAAAAATGGCCCAAAAACCCTTAAAATAGCATGTCAAAAAAATGACAAAAAAAGCAAGGCTATAGTATGGCGAAAATGTCCAAATTTGACATGTCCAAAAAACAGCTGAAAACCACTTAGTATCGCATAAAGAGGCAAGTAATACTATACAGTGTTGAAAAACATCCAAAATGGCCCAAAAACCCTTAAAATAGCATGTCAAAAAAATGACAAAAAAAGCAAGGCTATACTATGGCGAAAATGTCAAAATTTGACATGTCCAAAAAACAGCTGAAAACCACTTAGTATCGCATAAAGAGGCAAGTAAAACATACACTGTTGAAAAAACATCTGAAAACACTACAAAAACCCATAAAACAGCATTTCAAAAAAATGACAAAAGAAGCAAGGCTATAGTATGGCGAAAATGTCCAAATTTGACATGTCCAAAAAACAGCTGAAAACCACTTAGTATCGCATAAAGAGGCAAGTAATACTATACAGTGTTGAAAAAACATCCAAAAATGGCCTAAAAACCCATAAAATAGCATGTTGAAAAACTGACAAAAAAACCAAGGCAATAGTATGGCGAAAATGTCAAAATTTGACATGTCCAAAAAACAGCTGAAAACCACTTAGTATAGCATAAAGAGGCAAGTAATAGAATACACCGTGTTGAATAAACATCCAAAATGTCCCAAAAACCTATAAAATAGCATGTTGAAAAACTGACAAAAACAGCAAGACTATAGTATGGTGAAAATGTCAAAATTTGACATGTCCAAAAACAGCTGAAAACCACTTAGTATAGCATAAAGAGGCAAGTAATTCTATACAGTGTTGAAAAACATCCAAAAATGGCCTAAAAACCAATAAAATAGCATGTTGAAAAACTGACAAAAAACCAAGGCAATAGTATATGAAAATGTCAAAATTTGACATGTCCAAAAAATAGCTGAAAACCACTTAGTATAGCATGAAGAGACAAGTAAGAGTATACACTGTTGAAAAAACATCCAAAAACTGCTCCAAAACCCATAAAATAGCATGTTGAAAAAATGACAACGAAAACACGGCTATCAAAAGGCAAAAATGTCCAAATTTGACATGTCCAAAAAACAGCTGAAAACCACTTAGTTTAGCATAAAGACGCAAGTAAAACATACACTGTTGAAAAAACATCTGCAAACACCCCAAGAACCCATAAAATAGCATGTCAAAAAATGACCAAAAAGCAAGGCTATAGTATGGTAAAATGTCAAAATTTGACATGTCCAAAAAACAGCTGAAAACCACTTAGTATAGCATAAAGAGGCAAGTAAAACATACACTGTTGAAAAACATCTGCAAACACCCCAAGAACCCATAAAATAGCATGTCAAAAATGACCAAAAAGCAAGGCTATAGTATGGTGAAAATGTCCAAATTTGACATGTCCAAAAACACCTGAAAACCACTTAGTATAGCATAAAGAGGCAAGTAATACTATACAGTGTTGAAAAACATCCAAAATGGCCTAAAACCCTTAAAATAGCATGTCAAAAAATGACAAAAAAGCAAGGCTATAGTATATGAAAATGTCAAAATTTGACATGTCCAAAAAACAGCTGAAAACCACTTAGTATAGCATAAAGAGGCAAGTAATTCTATACAGTGTTGAAAAACATCCAAAAATGGCCTAAAAACCAATAAAATAGCATGTTGAAAAACTGACAAAAAAACCAAGGCAATAGTATGGCGAAAATGTCAAAATTTGACATGTCCAAAAAATAGCTGAAAACCACTTAGTATAGCATGAAGAGACAAGTAAGAGTATACACTGTTGAAAAAACATCCAAAAATGGCCCCAAAACCCATAAAATAGCATGTCAAAAAAATGACAAAAAAAGCAAGGCTATAGTATGGCGAAAATGTCCAAATTTGACATGTCCAAAAAACAGCTGGAAACCACTTAGTATAGCATAAAGAGACAAGTAATACTATACAGTGTTGAAAAACATCCAAAAATGGCCCAAAACCCATAAAATAGCATGTCAAAAAATGACAAAAAAGCAAGGCTATAGTATGGTAAAATGTCCAAATTTGACATGTCCAAAAAACAGCTGAAAACCACTTAGTATAGCATAAAGAGGCAAGTAATTCTATACAGTGTTGAAAAACATCCAAAATGGCCTAAAACCAATAAAATAGCATGTTGAAAAACTGACAAAAAAACCAAGGCAATAGTATGGCGAAAATGTCAAAATTTGACATGTCCAAAAAATAGCTGAAAACCACTCAGTATAGCATGAAGAGACAAGTAAGAGTATACACTGTTGAAAAAATATCCAAAAATGGCCCCAAAACCCATAAAATAGCATGTCAAAAAAATGACAAAAAAAGCAAGGCTATAGTATGGCGAAAATGTCCAAATTTGACATGTCCAAAAAACAGCTGAAAACCACTCAGTATAGCATAAAGAGGCAAGTAAAAGCATACACTGTTGAAATAACATCCGAAAACACCCCAAGAACCCATAAAATAGCATGTCAAAAAATGACCAAAAAAGCAAGGCTATAGTATGGTGAAAATGTCCAAATTTGACATGTCCAAAAAACACCTGAAAACCACTTAGTATAGCATAAAGAGGCAAGTAATACTATACAGTGTTGAAAAACATCCAAAATGGCCCAAAAACCCTTAAAATAGCATGTCAAAAAAATGACAAAAAAGCAAGGCTATAGTATGGCGAAAATGTCAAAATTTGACATGTCCAAAAACAGCTGAAAACCACTTAGTATAGCATAAAGAGGCAAGTAATTCTATACAGTGTTGAAAAACATCCAAAAATGGCCTAAAAACCAATAAAATAGCATGTTGAAAAACTGACAAAAAAACCAAGGCAATAGTATGGCGAAAATGTCCAAATTTGACATGTCCAAATAACAGCTGAAAACCACTCAGTATAGCATGAAGAGACAAGTAAGAGTATACACTGTTGAAAAAATATCCAAAAATGGCCCCAAAACCCATAAAATAGCATGTCAAAAAAATGACAAAAAAAGCAAGGCTATAGTATGGCGAAAATGTCCAAATTTGACATGTCCAAAAAACAGCTGAAAACCACTTAGTATAGCATAAAGAGGCAAGTAATACTATACAGTGTTGAAAAAACATCCAAAAATGGCCCAAAAACCCATAAAATAGCATGTCAAAAAAATGACAAAAAAAGCAAGGCTATAGTATGGCGAAAATGTCCAAATTTGACATGTCCAAAAAACAGCTGAAAACCACTTAGTATAGCATAAAGAGGCAAGTAATTCTATACAGTGTTGAAAAAACATCCAAAAATGGCCTAAAAACCAATAAAATAGCATGTTGAAAAACTGACAAAAAAACCAAGGCAATAGTATGGCGAAAATGTCAAAATTTGACATGTCCAAAAAATAGCTGAAAACCACTTAGTATAGCATGAAGAGACAAGTAAGAGTATACACTGTTGAAATAACATCCGAAAACACCTCAAAAACCCATAAAATAGCATGTCAAAAAAATGACAAAAAAAGCAAGGCTATAGTATGGCGAAAATGTCCAAATTTGACATGTCCAAAAAACAGCTGAAAACCACTCAGTATAGCATAAAGAGGCAAGTAAAAGCATACACTGTTGAAATAACATCCGAAAACACCCCAAGAACCCATAAAATAGCATGTCAAAAAATGACAAAAAAAGCAAGGCTATAGTATGGCGAAAATGTCAAAATTTGACATGTCCAAAAAACACCTGAAAACCACTTAGTATAGCATAAAGAGGCAATAAATACAAAACAGGGTTGAAAAACAACCAAAAAAGGCCCAAAAACCCTTAAAATAGCATGTCAAAAAAATGACAAAAAAAGCAAGGCTATAGTATGGCGAAAATGTCAAAATTTGACATGTCCAAAAAACAGCTGAAAACCACTTAGTATAGCATAAAGAGGCAAGTAATTCTATACAGTGTTGAAAAAACATCCAAAAATGGCCTAAAAACCAATAAAATAGCATGTTGAAAAACTGACAAAAAAACCAAGGCAATAGTATGGCGAAAATGTCAAAATTTGACATGTCCAAAAAATAGCTGAAAACCACTTAGTATAGCATGAAGAGACAAGTAAGAGTATACACTGTTGAAAAAACATCCAAAAATGGCCCCAAAACCCATAAAATAGCATGTCAAAAAAATGACAAAAAAAGCAAGACTATAGTATGGTGAAAATGTCAAAATTTGACATGTCCAAAAAACACCTGAAAACCACTTAGTATAGCATAAAGAGGCAAGTAATACTATACAGTGTTGAAAAAACATCCAAAAATGGCCCAAAAACCCTTAAAATAGCATGTCAAAAAAATGACAAAAAAAGCAAGGCTATAGTATGGCGAAAATGTCCAAATTTGACATGTCCAAAAAACAGCTGAAAACCACTTAGTATCGCATAAAGAGGCAAGTAATACTATACAGTGTTGAAAAAACATCCAAAAATGGCCTAAAAACCCATAAAATAGCATGGTGAAAAACTGACAAAAAAACCAAGGCAATAGTATGGCGAAAATGTCAAAATTTGACATGTCCAAAAAACAGCTGAAAACCACTTAGTATAGCATAAAGAGGCAAGTAATAGAATACACCGTCGAATAAACATCCAAAAATGTCCCAAAAACCTATAAAATAGCATGTTGAAAAACTGACAAAAACAGCAAGACTATAGTATGGCGAAAATGTCAAAATTTGACATGTCCAAAAAACAGCTGAAAACCACTTAGTATAGCATAAAGAGGCAAGTAATTCTATACAGTGTTGAAAAAACATCCAAAAATGGCCTAAAAACCAATAAAATAGCATGTTGAAAAACTGACAAAAAAACCAAGGCAATAGTATGGCGAAAATGTCAAAATTTGACATGTCCAAAAAATAGCTGAAAACCACTTAGTATAGCATGAAGAGACAAGTAAGAGTATACACTGTTGAAAAAACATCCAAAAATGGCCCCAAAACCCATAAAATAGCATGTTGAAAAAATGACAAAAAAAAGCAAGGCTATAGTATGGCGAAAATGTCCAAATTTGACATGTCCAAAAAACAGCTGAAAACCACTTAGTTTAGCATAAAGACGCAAGTAAAACATACACTGTTGAAAAAACATCTGCAAACACCCCAAGAACCCATAAAATAGCATGTCAAAAAATGACAAAAAAAGCAAGGCTATAGTATGGCGAAAATGTCCAAATTTGACATGTCCAAAAAACAGCTGAAAACCACTTAGTATAGCATAAAGAGGCAAGTAATACAATACAGTGTTGAAAAAACATCCAAAAATGGCCTAAAAACCAATAAAATAGCATGTCAAAAAAATGACAAAAAAAGCAAGGCTATACTATGGCGAAAATGTCAAAATTTGACATGTCCAAAAAACAGCTGAAAACCACTTAGTATCGCATAAAGAGGCAAGTAATACTATACAGTGTTGAAAAAACATCCAAAAATGGCCCAAAAAGCCTTAAAATAGCATGTCAAAAAAATGACAAAAAAAGCAAGGCTATAGTATGGCGAAAATGTCAAAATTTGACATGTCCAAAAGACAGCTGAAAACCACTTAGGATAGCATAAAGAGGCAAGTAATTCTATACAGTGTTGAAAAAACATCCGAAAACACCCCCAAAACCCATAAAATAGCATGTCAAAAATATGACCAAAAAAGCAAGGCTATAGTATGGCGAAAATGTCAAAATTTGACATGTCCAAAAAACAGCTGAAAACCACTTAGTATAGCATAAAGAGGCAAGTAATACTATACAGTGTTGAAAAAACATCCAAAAATGGCCCAAAAACCTATAAAATAGCATGTCAAAAAAATGACAAAACAGCAAGACTATAGTATGGTGAAAATGTCAAAATTTGACATGTCCAAAAAAGAGCTGAAAACCACTTAGTTTAGCATAAAGAGGCAAGTAAAACATACACTGTTGAAAAAACATCTGAAAACACTACAAAAACCCATAAAACAGCATTTCAAAAAAATGACAAAAGAAGCAAGGCTATAGTATGGCGAAAATGTCCAAATTTGACATGTCCAAAAAACAGCTGAAAACCACTTAGTATCGCATAAAGAGGCAAGTAATACTATACAGTGTTGAAAAAACATCCAAAATGGCCTAAAACCCATAAAATAGCATGTTGAAAACTGACAAAAAACCAAGGCAATAGTATGGCGAAAATGTCAAAATTTGACATGTCCAAAAAACAGCTGAAAACCACTTAGTATAGCATAAAGAGGCAAGTAATAGAATACACTGTTGAATAAACATCCAAAATGTCCCAAAAACCTATAAAATAGCATGTTGAAAAACTGACAAAACAGCAAGACTATAGTATGGCGAAAATGTCAAAATTTGACATGTCCAAAAAACAGCTGAAAACCACTTAGTATAGCATAAAGAGGCAAGTAATTCTATACAGTGTTGAAAAAACATCCAAAAATGGCCTAAAAACCAATAAAATAGCATGTTGAAAAACTGACAAAAAAACCAAGGCAATAGTATGGCGAAAATGTCAAAATTTGACATGTCCAAAAAATAGCTGAAAACCACTTAGTATAGCATGAAGAGACAAGTAAGAGTATACACTGTTGAAAAAACATCCAAAAATGGCCCCAAAACCCATAAAATAGCATGTTGAAAAACTGACAAAAAAAGCAAGGCAATAGTATGGCGAAAATGTCCAAATTTGACATGTCCAAAAAACAGCTGAAAACCACTTAGTTTAGCATAAAGACGCAAGTAAAACATACACTGTTGAAAAACATCTGCAAACACCCCAAGAACCCATAAAATAGCATGTCAAAAAAATGACAAAAAAAGCAAGGCTATAGTATGGCGAAAATGTCAAAATTTGACATGTCCAAAAAACAGCTGAAAACCACTTAGTATAGCATAAAGAGGCAAGTAAAACATACACTGTTGAAAAAACATCTGCAAACACCCCAAGAACCCATAAAATAGCATGTCAAAAAAATGACCAAAAAAGCAAGGCTATAGTATGGTGAAAATGTCCAAATTTGACATGTCCAAAAAACACCTGAAAACCACTTAGTATAGCATAAAGAGGCAAGTAATACTATACAGTGTTGAAAAAACATCCAAAAATGGCCCAAAAACCCTTAAAATAGCATGTCAAAAAAATGACAAAAAAAGCAAGGCTATAGTATGGCGAAAATGTCAAAATTTGACATGTCCAAAAAACAGCTGAAAACCACTTAGTATAGCATAAAGAGGCAAGTAATTCTATACAGTGTTGAAAAAACATCCAAAAATGGCCTAAAAACCAATAAAATAGCATGTTGAAAAACTGACAAAAAACCAAGGCAATAGTATGGCGAAAATGTCAAAATTTGACATGTCCAAAAAATAGCTGAAAACCACTTAGTATAGCATGAAGAGACAAGTAAGAGTATACACTGTTGAAAAAACATCCAAAAATGGCCCCAAAACCCATAAAATAGCATGTCAAAAAAATGACAAAAAAAGCAAGGCTATAGTATGGCGAAAATGTCCAAATTTGACATGTCCAAAAAACAGCTGAAAACCACTTAGTATAGCATAAAGAGGCAAGTAAAACATACACTGTTGAAAAAACATCTGCAAACACCCCAAGAACCCATAAAATAGCATGTCAAAAAATGACAAAAAAAGCAAGGCTATAGTATGGCGAAAATGTCCAAATTTGACATGTCCAAAAAACACCTGAAAACCACTTAGTATAGCATAAAGAGGCAAGTAATACTATACAGTGTTGAAAAAACATCCAAAAATGGCCCAAAAACCCAAAAAATAGCATGTCAAAAAATGACAAAAAAAGCAAGGCTATAGTATGGCGAAAATGTCAAAATTTGACATGTCCAAAAAACAGCTGAAAACCACTTAGTATAGCATAAAGAGGCAAGTAATTCTATACAGTGTTGAAAAAACATCCAAAAATGGCCTAAAAACCAATAAAATAGCATGTTGAAAAACTGACAAAAAAACCAAGGCAATAGTATGGCGAAAATGTCAAAATTTGACATGTCCAAAAAATAGCTGAAAACCACTTAGGATAGCATAAAGAGGCAAGTAATTCTATACAGTGTTGAAAAAACATCCAAAACACCCCCAAAACCCATAAAATAGCATGTCAAAAATATGACCAAAAAAGCAAGGCTATAGTATGGCGAAAATGTCAAAATTTGACATGTCCAAAAAACAGCTGAAAACCACTTAGTATAGCATAAAGAGGCAAGTAATACTATACAGTGTTGAAAAAACATCCAAAAATGGCCCAAAAACCCTTAAAATAGCCTGTCAAAAATGACAAAACAGCAAGACTATAGTATGGTGAAAATGTCAAAATTTGACATGTCCAAAAAAGAGCTGAAAACCACTTAGTTTAGCATAAAGAGGCAAGTAAAACATACACTGTTGAAAAAACATCTGAAAACACTACAAAAACCCATAAAACAGCATTTCAAAAAAATGACAAAAGAAGCAAGGCTATAGTATGGCGAAAATGTCCAAATTTGACATGTCCAAAAAACAGCTGAAAACCACTTAGTATCGCATAAAGAGGCAAGTAATACTATACAGTGTTGAAAAACATCCAAAATGGCCTAAAACCCATAAAATAGCATGTTGAAAAACTGACAAAAAACCAAGGCAATAGTATGGCGAAAATGTCAAAATTTGACATGTCCAAAAAACAGCTGAAAACCACTTAGTATAGCATAAAGAGGCAAGTAATAGAATACACCGTCGAATAAACATCCAAAAATGTCCCAAAAACCTATAAAATAGCATGTTGAAAAACTGACAAAAACAGCAAGACTATAGTATGGCGAAAATGTCAAAATTTGACATGTCCAAAAAACAGCTGAAAACCACTTAGTATAGCATAAAGAGGCAAGTAATTCTATACAGTGTTGAAAAACATCCAAAATGGCCTAAAAACCAATAAAATAGCATGTTGAAAAACTGACAAAAAAACCAAGGCAATAGTATGGCGAAAATGTCAAAATTTGACATGTCCAAAAAATAGCTGAAAACCACTTAGTATAGCATGAAGAGACAAGTAAGAGTATACACTGTTGAAAAACATCCAAAATGCCCCCAAAACCCATAAAATAGCATTTTGAAAAACTGGAAAAAAAAGCAAGGCTATAGTATGGCGAAAATGTCAAAATTTGACATGTCCAAAAAAGAGCTGAAAACCACTTAGTTTAGCATAAAGAGGCAAGTAAAACATACACTGTTGAAAAAACATCTGCAAACACCCCAAGAACCCATAAAATAGCATGTCAAAAAATGACAAAAAAAGCAAGGCTATAGTATGGCGAAAATGTCAAAATTTGACATGTCCAAAAAACAGCTGAAAACCACTTAGTATAGCATAAAGAGGCAAGTAAAACATACACTGTTGAAAAAACATCTGCAAACACCCCAAGAACCCATAAAATAGCATGTCAAAAAAATGACCAAAAAAGCAAGGCTATAGTATGGTGAAAATGTCCAAATTTGACATGTCCAAAAAACACCTGAAAACCACTTAGTATAGCATAAAGAGGCAAGTAATACTATACAGTGTTGAAAAAACATCCAAAAATGGCCCAAAAACCCTTAAAATAGCATGTCAAAAAAATGACAAAAAAAGCAAGGCTATAGTATGGCGAAAATGTCAAAATTTGACATGTCCAAAAAACAGCTGAAAACCACTTAGTATAGCATAAAGAGGCAAGTAATTCTATACAGTGTTGAAAAACATCCAAAATGGCCTAAAACCAATAAAATAGCATGTTGAAAAACTGACAAAAAAACCAAGGCAATAGTATGGCGAAAATGTCAAAATTTGACATGTCCAAAAAATAGCTGAAAACCACTTAGTATAGCATGAAGAGACAAGTAAGAGTATACACTGTTGAAAAAACATCCAAAAATGGCCCCAAAACCCATAAAATAGCATGTCAAAAAAATGACAAAAAAAAGCAAGGCTATAGTATGGCGAAAATGTCCAAATTTGACATGTCCAAAAAACACCTGAAAACCACTTAGTATAGCATAAAGAGGCAAGTAATACTATACAGTGTTGAAAAAACATCCAAAAATGGCCCAAAAACCCTTAAAATAGCATGTCAAAAAAATGACAAAAAAAAGCAAGGCTATAGTATGGCGAAAATGTCCAAATTTGACATGTCCAAAAAACAGCTGAAAACCACTTAGTATAGCATAAAGAGGCAAGTAATTCTATACAGTGTTGAAAAAACATCCAAAAATGGCCTAAAAACCAATAAAATAGCATGTTGAAAAACTGACAAAAAAACCAAGGCAATAGTATGGCGAAAATGTCAAAATTTGACATGTCCAAAAAATAGCTGAAAACCACTTAGTATAGCATGAAGAGACAAGTAAGAGTATACACTGTTGAAAAAACATCCAAAAATGGCCCCAAAACCCATAAAATAGCATGTCAAAAAAATGACAAAAAAAGCAAGGCTATAGTATGGCGAAAATGTCCAAATTTGACATGTCCAAAAAACACCTGAAAACCACTTAGTATAGCATAAAGAGGCAAGTAATACTATACAGTTCTGAAAAACATCCAAAAATGTCCCAAAAACCTTAAAATAGCATGTCAAAAAAATGACAAAAAAAGCAAGGCTATAGTATGGCGAAAATGTCCAAATTTGACATGTCCAAAAAACAGCTGAAAACCACTTAGTATAGCATAAAGAGGCAAGTAATTCTATACAGTGTTGAAAAAACATCCAAAAATGGCCTAAAAACCAATAAAATAGCATGTTGAAAAACTGACAAAAAAACCAAGGCAATAGTATGGCGAAAATGTCAAAATTTGACATGTCCAAAAAATAGCTGAAAACCACTTAGTATAGCATGAAGAGACAAGTAAGAGTATACACTGTTGAAAAAACATCCAAAAATGGCCCCAAAACCCATAAAATAGCATGTCAAAAAAATGACAAAGAAAGCAAGGCTATAG
This sequence comes from Plectropomus leopardus, assembly GCF_026936395.1. NCBI lineage: Eukaryota > Metazoa > Chordata > Actinopteri > Perciformes > Serranidae > Plectropomus > Plectropomus leopardus. Next base: position 3,451,809 of record NC_142186.1, read on the forward strand.
TAAGCCGAAAATGTCCAAATTTGACATGTCCAAAAAACAGCTGAAAACCACTCAGTATAGCATAAAGAGGCAAGTAAAAGCATACACTGTTGAAATAACATCCGAAAACACCTCAAAATCCCATAAAATAGCATGTCAAAAAAATGACAAAAAAAGCAAGGCTATAGTATGGCGAAAATGTCAAAATTTGACATGTCCAAAAAACAGCTGAAAACCACTTAGTATAGCATAAAGAGGCAAGTAATAGTATACAGTGTTGAAAAAACATCCAAAATGGCCCAAAAACCTTAAAATAGCATGTCAAAAATGACAAAAAAGCAAGGCTATAGTATGGCGAAAATGTCCAAATTTGACATGTCCAAAAAACAGCTGAAAACCACTTAGTATAGCATAAAGAGGCAAGTAATTCTATACAGTGTTGAAAAAACATCCAAAAATGGCCTAAAAACCAATAAAATAGCATGTTGAAAAACTGACAAAAAAACCAAGGCAATAGTATGGCGAAAATGTCCAAATTTGACATGTCCAAAAAACAGCTGAAAACCACTCAGTATAGCATAAAGAGGCAAGTAATACTATACAGTGTTGAAAAAACATCCAAAAATGGCCTAAAAACCAATAAAATAGCATGTTGAAAAACTGACAAAAAAACCAAGGCAATAGTATGGCGAAAATGTCCAAATTTGACATGTCCAAAAAATAGCTGAAAACCACTTAGTATAGCATGAAGAGACAAGTAATAGAATACACCGTCGAATAAACATCCAAAAATGTCCCAAAAACCTATAAAATAGCATGTCGAAAAATGACAAAAAAGCAAGGCTATAGTATGGCGAAAATGTCAAAATTTGACATGTCCAAAAGACAGCTGAAAACCACTTAGGATAGCATAAAGAGGCAAGTAATTCTATACAGTGTTGAAAAAACATCCGAAAACACCCCCAAAACCCATAAAATAGCATGTCAAAAATATGACCAAAAAAGCAAGGCTATAGTATGGCAAAAATGTCAAAATTTGACATGTCCAAAAAACAGCTGGAAACCACTTAGTATAGCATAAAGAGGCAAGTAATACTATACAGTGTTGAAAAAAACATCCAAAAATGGCCCAGAAACCCATAAAATAGCCTGTCAAAAAAATGACAAAAACAGCAAGACTATAGTATGGTGAAAATGTCAAAATTTGACATGTCCAAAAAAGAGCTGAAAACCACTTAGTTTAGCATAAAGAGGCAAGTAAAACATACACTGTTGAAAAAACATCTGAAAACACTACAAAAACCCATAAAACAGCATTTCAAAAAAATGACAAAAGAAGCAAGGCTATAGTATGGCGAAAATGTCCAAATTTGAGATGTCCAAAAAACAGCTGAAAACCACTTAGTATCGCATGAAGAGGCAAGTAATACTATACAGTGTTGAAAAAACATCCAAAAATGGCCTAAAAACCCATAAAATAGCATGTTGAAAAACTGACAAAAAAACCAAGGCAATAGTATGGCGAAAATGTCAAAATTTGACATGTCCAAAAAACAGCTGAAAACCACTTAGTATAGCATAAAGAGGCAAGTAATAGAATACACCGTCGAATAAACATCCAAAACTGTCCCAAAACCTATAAAATAGCATGTTGAAAAACTGACAAAACAGCAAGACTATAGTATGGCGAAAATGTCAAAATTTGACATGTCCAAAAACAGCTGAAAACCACTTAGTATAGCATAAAGAGGCAAGTAATTCTATACAGTGTTGAAAAACATCCAAAAATGGCCTAAAACCAATAAAATAGCATGTTGAAAAACTGACAAAAACCAAGGCAATAGTATGGCGAAAATGTCAAAATTTGACATGTCCAAAAATAGCTGAAAACCACTTAGTATAGCATGAAGAGACAAGTAAGAGTATACACTGTTGAAAAAACATCCAAAAATGGCCCCAAAACCCATAAAATAGCATGTCGAAAAAATGACAAAGAAAGCAAGGCTATAGTAAGGCCAAAAATTTCCAAATTTGACATGTCCAAAAAACAGCTGAAAACCACTTAGTATAGCATAAAGAGGCAAGTAAAACATACACTGTTGAAAAAACATCTGCAAACACCCCAAGAACCCATAAAATAGCATGTCAAAAAATGACAAAAAAAGCAAGGCTATAGTATGGCGAAAATGTCCAAATTTGACATGTCCAAAAAACACCTGAAAACCACTTAGTATAGCATAAAGAGGCAAGTAATACTATACAGTGTTGAAAAAACATCCAAAAATGGCCCAAAAACCCTTAAAATAGCATGTCAAAAAAATGACAAAAAAAGCAAGGCTATAGTATGGCGAAAATGTCCAAATTTGACATGTCCAAAAAACAGCTGAAAACCACTTAGTATAGCATAAAGAGGCAAGTAATTCTATACAGTGTTGAAAAACATCCAAAAATGGCCTAAAAACCAATAAAATAGCATGTTGAAAAACTGACAAAAAAACCAAGGCAATAGATTGGCGAAAATGTCCAAATTTGACATGTCCAAAAAACAGCTGAAAACCACTTAGTATAGCATAAAGAGGCAAGTAATACTATACAGTGTTGAAAAAACATCCAAAAATGGCCTAAAAACCCATAAAATAGCATGTTGAAAAACTGACAAAAAAACCAAGGCAATAGTATGGCGAAAATGTCCAAATTTGACATGTCCAAAAAACAGCTGAAAACCACTTAGTATAGCATAACGAGGCAAGTAATAGAATACACCGTCGAATAAACATCCAAAAATGTCCCAAAAACCTATAAAATAGCATGTCGAAAAAATGACAAAAAAAGCAAGGCTATAGTATGGCGAAAATGTCAAAATTTGACATGTCCAAAAGACAGCTGAAAACCACTTAGGATAGCATAAAGAGGCAAGTAATTCTATACAGTGTTGAAAAAACATCCGAAAACACCCCCAAAACCCATAAAATAGCATGTCAAAAATATGACCAAAAAAGCAAGGCTATAGTATGGCGAAAATGTCAAAATTTGACATGTCCAAAAGACAGGTGAAAACCACTTTGTATAGCATAAAGAGGCAAGTAATACTATACAGTGTTGAAAAAACATCCAAAATGGCCCAGAAACCCATAAAATAGCCTGTCAAAAAATGACAAAACAGCAAGACTATAGTATGGTGAAAATGTCAAAATTTGACATGTCCAAAAAAGAGCTGAAAACCACTTAGTTTAGCATAAAGAGGCAAGTAAAACATACACTGTTGAAAAAACATCTGAAAACACTACAAAAACCCATAAAACAGCATTTCAAAAAAATGACAAAAGAAGCAAGGCTATAGTATGGCGAAAATGTCCAAATTTGACATGTCCAAAAAACAGCTGAAAACCACTTAGTATCGCATAAAGAGGCAAGTAATACTATACAGTGTTGAAAAAACATCCAAAAATGGCCTAAAAACCCATAAAATAGCATGTTGAAAAACTGACAAAAAAACCAAGGCAATAGTATGGCGAAAATGTCAAAATTTGACATGTCCAAAAAACAGCTGAAAACCACTTAGTATAGCATAAAGAGGCAAGTAATACTATACACTGTTGAAAAAACATCCAAAAATGGCCCCAAAACCCATAAAATAGCATGTTGAAAAACTGACAAAAACAGCAAGACTATAGTATGGCGAAAATGTCAAAATTTGACATGTCCAAAAAACAGCTGGAAACCACTTAGTATAGCATAAAGAGGCAAGTAATTCTATACAGTGTTGAAAAAACATCCAAAAATGGCCTAAAAACCAAAAAAATAGCATGTTGAAAAACTGACAAAAAAACCAAGGCAATAGTATGGCGAAAATGTCAAAATTTGACATGTCCAAAAATAGCTGAAAACCACTTAGTATAGCATGAAGAGACAAGTAAGAGTATACACTGTTGAAAAAACATCCAAAAATGGCCCCAAAACCCATAAAATAGCATGTTGAAAAAATGACAAAAAAAGCAAGGCTATAGTATGGCGAAAATGTCCAAATTTGACATGTCCAAAAAACAGCTGAAAACCACTTAGTTTAGCATAAAGACGCAAGTAAAACATACACTGTTGAAAAAACATCTGCAAACACCCCAAGAACCCATAAAATAGCATGTCAAAAAATGACAAAAAAAAGCAAGGCTATAGTATGGCGAAAATGTCAAAATTTGACATGTCCAAAAAACAGCTGGAAACCACTTAGTATAGCATAAAGAGGCAAGTAAAACATACACTGTTGAAAAAACATCTGCAAACACCCCAAGAACCCATAAAATAACATGTCAAAAAATGACCAAAAAGCAAGGCTATAGTATGGTGAAAATGTCCAAATTTGACATGTCCAAAAAACACCTGAAAACCACTTAGTATAGCATAAAGAGGCAAGTAATACTATACAGTGTTGAAAAAACATCCAAAATGGCCTAAAACCCATAAAATAGCATGTCAAAAATGACAAAAAAAAGCAAGGCTATAGTATGGCGAAAATGTCCAAATTTGACATGTCCAAAAAACAGCTGAAAACCACTTAGTATAGCATAAAGAGGCAAGTAATTCTATACAGTGTTGAAAAAACATCCAAAAATGGCCTAAAAACCAATAAAATAGCATGTTGAAAAACTGACAAAAAAACCAAGGCAATAGTATGGCGAAAATGTCAAAATTTGACATGTCCAAAAAATAGCTGAAAACCACTTAGTATAGCATGAAGAGACAAGTAAGAGTATACACTGTTGAAAAAACATCCAAAAATGGCCCCAAAATCCATAAAATAGCATGTCAAAAAAATGACAAAGAAAGCAAGGCTATAGTATGGCGAAAATGTCCAAATTTGACATGTCCAAAAAACAGCTGAAAACCACTTAGTATAGCATAAAGAGGCAAGTAAAACATACACTGTTGAAAAAACATCTGCAAACACCCCAAGAACCCATAAAATAGCATGTCAAAAAATGACAAAAAAAGCAAGGCTATAGTATGGCGAAAATGTCAAAATTTGACATGTCCAAAAAACACCTGAAAACCACTTAGTATAGCATAAAGGGGCAAGTAATACTATACAGTGTTGAAAAACATCCAAAAATGGCCCAAAAACCCTTAAAATAGCATGTCAAAAAATGACAAAAAAAGCAAGGCTATAGTATGGCGAAAATGTCCAAATTTGACATGTCCAAAAAACAACTGAAAACCACTTAGTATAGCATAAAGAGGCAAGTAATTCTATACAGTGTTGAAAAAACATCCAAAAATGGCCTAACAACCAATAAAATAGCATGTTGAAAAACTGACAAAAAAACCAAGGCAATAGTATGGCGAAAATGTCAAAATTTGACATGTCCAAAAAATAGCTGAAAACCACTTAGTATAGCATGAAGAGACAAGTAAGAGTATACACTGTTGAAAAAACATCCAAAAATGGCCCCAAAACCCATAAAATAGCATGTCAAAAAAATGACAAAAAAAGCAAGGCTATAGTATGGCGAAAATGTCCAAATTTGACATGTCCAAAAAACAGCTGAAAACCACTTAGTATAGCATAAAGAGGCAAGTAATACTATACAGTGTTGAAAAAACATCCAAAAATGGCCTAAAAACCCATAAAATAGCATGTTGAAAAACTGACAAAAAAACCAAGGCTATAGTATGGCAAAAATGTCCAAATTTGACATGTCCAAAAACAGCTGAAAACCACTTAGTATAGCATAAAGAGGCAAGTAATAGAACACACCGTCGAATAAACATCCAAAAATGTCCCAAAAACCTATAAAATAGCATGTCGAAAAAATGACAAAAAAAGCAAGGCTATAGTATGGCGAAAATGTCCAAATTTGACATGTCCAAAAAACACCTGAAAACCACTTAGTATAGCATAAAGAGGCAAGTAATACTATACAGTGTTGAAAAAACATCCAAAAATGGCCCAAAAACCCTTAAAATACCATGTCAAAAAAATGACAAAAAAAGCAAGGCTATAGTATGGCGAAAATGTCCAAATTTGACATGTCCAAAAAACAGCTGAAAACCACTTAGTATAGCATAAAGAGGCAAGTAATACTATACAGTGTTGAAAAACATCCAAAATGGCCTAAAACACATAAAATAGCATGTTGAAAAACTGACAAAAAAACCAAGGCAATAGTATGGCGAAAATGTCAAAATTTGACATGTCCAAAAAACAGCTGAAAACCACTTAGTATAGCATAAAGAGGCAAGTAATAGAATACACCGTCGAATAAACATCCAAAAATGTCCCAAAAACCTATAAAATAGCATGTTGAAAAACTGACAAAAACAGCAAGACTATAGTATGGCGAAAATGTCAAAATTTGACATGTCCAAAAAACAGCTGAAAACCACTTAGTATAGCATAAAGAGGCAAGTAATTCTATACAGTGTTGAAAAAACATCCAAAAATGGCCTAAAAACCAATAAAATAGCATGTTGAAAAACTGACAAAAAAAGCAAGGCAATAGTATGGCGAAAATGTCAAAATTTGACATGTCCAAAAAATAGCGGAAAACCACTTAGTATAGCATGAAGAGACAAGAAAGAGTATACACTGTTGAAAAAACATCCAAAAATGGCCCAAAAACCCATAAAATAGCATGTCAAAAAAATGACAAAAAAAGCAAGGCTATAGTATGGCGAAAATGTCCAAATTTGACATGTCCAAAAAACAGCTGAAAACCACTTAGTTTAGCATAAAGAGGCAAGTAAAACATACACTGTTGAAAAAACATCTGCAAACACCCCAAGAACCCATAAAATAGCATGTCAAAAATGACAAAAAAGCAAGGCTATAGTATGGCGAAAATGTCAAAATTTGACATGTCCAAAAAACAGCTGAAAACCACTTAGTATAGCATAAAGAGGCAAGTAAAACATACACTGTTGAAAAAACATCCAAAAATGGCCCCAAAACCCATAAAATAGCATGTCAAAAAAATGACAAAAAAAGCAAGGCTATAGTATGGCGAAAATGTCCAAATTTGACATGTCCAAAAAACAGCTGAAAACCACTTAGTATAGCATAAAGAGGCAAGTAATACTATACAGTGTTGAAAAAACATCCAAAAATGGCCTAAAAACCCATAAAATAGCATGTTGAAAAACTGACAAAAAAACCAAGGCAATAGTATGGCAAAAATGTCAAAATTTGACATGTCCAAAAAATAGCTGAAAACTACTTAGTATAGCATAAAGAGGCAAGTAATAGAATACACCGTCGAATAAACATCCAAAAATGTCCCAAAAACCCTTAAAATAGCATGTCAAAAAAATGACAAAAAAAGCAAGGCTATAGTATGGCGAAAATGTCAAAATTTGACATGTCCAAAAAACAGCTGAAAACCACTTAGTATAGCATAAAGAGGCAAGTAATACTATACAGTGTTGAAAAAACATCCAAAAATGGCCCAAAAACCCTTAAAATAGCATGTCAAAAAAATGACAAAAAAAGCAAGGCTATAGTATGGCGAAAATGTCCAAATTTGACATGTCCAAAAAACAGCTGAAAACCACTTAGTATAGCATAAAGAGGCAAGTAATAGAATACACCGTCGAATAAACATCCAAAAATGTCCCAAAAACCCTTAAAATAGCATGTCAAAAAAATGACAAAAAAAGCAAGGCTATAGTATGGCGAAAATGTCCAAATTTGACATGTCCAAAAAACAGCTGAAAACCACTTAGTATAGCATAAAGAGGCAAGTAATACTATACAGTGTTGAAAAAACATCCAAAAATGGCCCCAAAACCCTTAAAATAGCATGTCAAAAAAATGACAAAAAAAGCAAGGCTATAGTATGGCGAAAATGTCCAAATTTGACATGTCCAAAAAACACCTGAAAACCACTTAGTATAGCATAAACAGGCAAGTAATACTATACAGTGTTGAAAAAACATCCAAAAATGGCCCAAAAACCCTTAAAATAGCATGTCAAAAAAATGACAAAAAAAAGCAAGGCTATAGTATGGCGAAAATGTCCAAATTTGACATGTCCAAAAAACAGCTGAAAACCACTTAGTATAGCATAAAGAGGCAAGTAATTCTATAGTGTTGAAAAAACATCCAAAAATGGCCTAAAAACCAATAAAATAGCATGTTGAAAAACTGACAAAAAAACCAAGGCAATAGTATGGCGAAAATGTCAAAATTTGACATGTCCAAAAAATAGCTGAAAACCACTTAGTATAGCATGAAGAGACAAGTAAGAGTATACACTGTTGAAAAAACATCCAAAAATGGCCCCAAAACCCATAAAATAGCATGTCAAAAAAATGACAAAAAAAAGCAAGGCTATAGTATGGCGAAAATGTCCAAATTTGACATGTCCAAAAAACAGCTGGAAACCACTTAGTATAGCATAAAGAGGCAAGTAAAAGCTTACACTGTTGAAAAAACATCCGAAAACACCCCAAAAACCCATAAAATAGCATGTCAAAAAATGACAAAAAAGCAAGGCTATAGTATGACGAAAATGTCAAAATTTTACATGTCCAAAAAACAGCTGAAAACCACTTAGTATAGCATAAAGAGGCAAGTAATACTATACAGTGTTGAAAAAACATCCAAAAATGGCCTAAAAACCCATAAAATAGCATGTTGAAAAACTGACAAAAAAACCAAGGCAATAGTATGGCGAAAATGTCAAAATTTGACATGTCCAAAAAACAGCTGAAAACCACTTAGTATAGCATAAAGAGGCAAGTAATACTATACAGTGTTGAAAAAACATCCAAAAATGGCCTAAAAACCCTTAAAATACCATGTCAAAAAACTGACAAAAAAAGCAAGGCTATAGTATGGCGAAAATGTCCAAATTTGACATGTCCAAAAAACACCTGAAAACCACTTAGTATAGCATAAAGAGGCAAGTAATAGTATACAGTGTTGAAAAAACATCCGAAAACACCTCAAAAACCCATAAAATAGCATGTCAAAAAAATGACAAAAAAAGCAAGGCTATAGTATGGCGAAAATGTCCAAATTTGACATGTCCAAAAAACAGCTGAAAACCACTTAGTATAGCATATAGAGGCAAGTAATACTATACAGTGTTGAAAAAACATCCAAAAATGGCCCAAAAACCTATAAAATAGCATGTTGAAAACCTGACAAAAAAACCAAGGCAATAGTATGGCGAAAATGTCAAAATTTGACATGTCCAAAAAATAGCTGAAAACCACTTAGTATAGCATGAAGAGACAAGTAAGAGTATACACTGTTGAAAAAACATCCAAAAATGGCCCAAAAACCCTTAAAATAGCATGTCAAAAAATGACAAAAAAGCAAGGCTATAGTATGGCGAAAATGTCCAAATTTGACATGTCCAAAAACAGCTGGAAACCACTTAGTATAGCATAAAGAGACAAGTAATACTATACAGTGTTGAAAAACATCCAAAAATGGCCCAAAACCCATAAAATAGCATGTCAAAAAATTACAAAAAAAGCAAGGCTATAGTATGGCGAAAATGTCCAAATTTGACATGTCCAAAAACAGCTGAAAACCACTTAGTATAGCATAAAGAGGCAAGTAATTCTATACAGTGTTGAAAAAACATCCAAAAATGGCCTAAAAACCAATAAAATAGCATGTTGAAAAACTGACAAAAAAACCAAGGCAATAGTATGGCGAAAATGTCAAAATTTGACATGTCCAAAAAATAGCTGAAAACCACTTAGTATAGCATGAAGAGACAAGTAAGAGTATACACTGTTGAAAAAACATCCAAAAATGGCCCCAAAACCCATAAAATAGCATGTCAAAAAAATGACAAAAAAAGCAAGGCTATAGTATGGCGAAAATGTCCAAATTTGACATGTCCAAAAAACAGCTGAAAACCACTTAGTATAGCATAAAGAGGCAAGTAATAGAATACACCGTCGAATAAACATCCAAAAATGTCCCAAAAACCTATAAAATAGCATGTTGAAAAACTGACAGAAACAGCAAGACTATAGTATGGTGAAAATGTCAAAATTTGACATGTCCAAAAAAGAGCTGAAAACCACTTAGTTTAGCATAAAGAGGCAAGTAAAACATACAGTGTTGAAAAAACATCTGCAAACACCCCAAGAACCCATAAAATAGCATGTCAAAAAATGACAAAAAAGCAAGGCTATAGTATGGCGAAAATGTCAAAATTTGACATGTCCAAAAACAGCTGAAAACCACTTAGTATAGCATAAAGAGGCAAGTAATAGAATACACTGTTGAATAAACATCCAAAAATGGCCCAAAAACCTATAAAATAGCATGTTGAAAAACTGACAAAAACAGCAAGGCTATAGTATGGCGAAAATGTCCAAATTTGACATGTCCAAAAAACAGCTGAAAACCACTTAGTATAGCATAAAGGGGCAAGTAATACTATACAGTGTTGAAAAAACATCCAAAAATGGCCTAAAAACCCATAAAATAGCATGTTGAAAAACTGACAAAAAAACCAAGGCAATAGTATGGCGAAAATGTCAAAATTTGACATGTCCAAAAAACAGCTGAAAACCACTTAGTATAGCATAAAGAGGCAAGTAATACTATACAGTGTTGAAAAAACATCCAAAAATGGCCTAAAAACCCTTAAAATACCATGTCAAAAAACTGACAAAAAAAGCAAGGCTATAGTATGGCGAAAATGTCCAAATTTGACATGTCCAAAAAACACCTGAAAACCACTTAGTATAGCATGAAGAGACAAGTAAGAGTATACACTGTTGAAAAAACATCCAAAAATGGCCCCAAAACCCTTAAAATAGCATGTCAAAAAAATGACAAAAAAAGCAAGGCTATAGTATGGCGAAAATGTCCAAATTTGACATGTCCAAAAAACAGCTGAAAACCACTTAGTATAGCATAAAGAGGCAAGTAATACTATACAGTGTTGAAAAAACATCCAAAATGGCCCAAAACCCATAAAATAGCATGTCAAAAAATGACAAAAAAGCAAGGCTATAGTATGACGAAAATGTCAAAATTTTACATGTCCAAAAAACAGCTGGAAACCACTTAGTATAGCATAAAGAGGCAAGTAATTCTATACAGTGTTGAAAAAACATCCAAAAATGGCCCAAAAACCAATAAAATAGCATGTTGAAAAACTGACAAAAAAACCAAGGCAATAGTATGGCGAAAATGTCAAAATTTGACATGTCCAAAAAATAGCTGAAAACCACTTAGTATAGCATGAAGAGACAAGTAAGAGTATACACTGTTGAAAAAACATCCAAAAATGGCCCCCAAACCCATAAAATAGCATGTCAAAAAAATGACAAAAAAAGCAAGGCTATAGTATGGCGAAAATGTCCAAATTTGACATGTCCAAAAAACAGCTGAAAACCACTTAGTATAGCATAAAGAGGCAAGTAATAGAATACACCGTCGAATAAACATCCAAAAATGTCCCAAAAACCTATAAAATAGCATGTTGAAAAACTGACAAAAACAGCAAGACTATAGTATGGTGAAAATGTCAAAATTTGACATGTCCAAAAAAGAGCTGAAAACCACTTAGTTTAGCATAAAGACGCAAGTAAAACATACACTGTTGAAAAAACATCTGCAAACACCCCAAGAACCCATAAAATAGCATGTCAAAAAATGACAAAAAAAGCAAGGCTATACTATGGCGAAAATGTCAAAATTTGACATGTCCAAAAAACAGCTGAAAACCACTTAGTATAGCATAAAGAGGCAAGTAATAGAATACACCGTCGAATAAACATCCAAAAATGGCCCAAAAACCTATAAAATAGCATGTTGAAAAACTGACAAAAACAGCAAGACTATAGTATGGTGAAAATGTCAAAATTTGACATGTCCAAAAAAGAGCTGAAAACCACTTAGTATAGCATGAAGAGACAAGTAAGAGTATACACTGTTGAAAAAACATCCAAAAATGGCCCCAAAACCCATAAAATAGCATGTCAAAAAAAAGACAAAAAAAGCAAGGCTATAGTATGGCGAAAATGTCAAAATTTGACATGTCCAAAAAACACCTGAAAACCACTTAGTATAGCATAAAGAGGCAATTAAAAGCATACACTGTTGAAATAACATCCGAAAACACCTCAAAAACCCATAAAATAGCATGTCAAAAAATCACAAAAACAGCAAGGCTATAGTATGGTGAAAATGTCAAAATTTCACATGTCCAAGAAACAGCTGAAAACCACTTAGTATAGCATAAAGAGGCAAGTAATACTATACAGTGTTGAAAAAACATCCAAAAATGGCCTAAAAACCCATAAAATAGCATGTTGAAAAACTGACAAAAAAACAAAGGCAATAGTATGGCGAAAATGTCAAAATTTGACATGTCCAAAAAACAGCTGAAAACCACTTAGTATAGCATAAAGAGGCAAGTAATAGAATACACCGTCGAATAAACATCCAAAAATGGCCCAAAAACCTATAAAATAGCATGTTGAAAAACTGACAAAAACAGCAAGACTATAGTATGGTGAAAATGTCAAAATTTGACATGTCCAAAAAAGAGCTGAAAACCATTTAGTTTAGCATAAAGAGGCAAGTAAAACATACACTGTTGAAAAAACATCTGCAAACACCCCAAGAACCCATAAAATAGCATGTGAAAAAAAGACAAAAAAAAGCAAGGCTATAGTATGGCGAAAATGTCCAAATTTGACATGTCCAAAAAACAGCTGAAAACCACTTAGTATAGCATAAAGAGGCAAGTAATACTATACAGTGTTGAAAAAACATCCAAAATGGCCCAAAACCCTTAAAATAGCATGTCAAAAATGACAAAAAAAACAAGGCTATAGTATGGCAAAATGTCCAAATTTGACATGTCCAAAAAACAGCTGAAAACCACTTAGTATAGCATAAAGAGGCAAGTAATAGAATACACCGTCGAATAAACATCCAAAAATGTCCCAAAACCCATAAAATAGCATGTCAAAAAAATGACAAAAAAAAGCAAGGCAATAGTATGGCGAAAATGTCCAAATTTGACATGTCCAAAAAACAGCTGAAAACCACTTAGTATAGCATAAAGAGGCAAGTAATTCTATACAGTGTTGAAAAAACATCCAAAAATGGCCTAAAAACCAATAAAATAGCATGTTAAAAAACTGACAAAAAAACCAAGGCAATATTATGGCGAAAATGTCAAAATTTGACATGTCCAAAAAATAGCTGAAAACCACTTAGTATAGCATGAAGAGACAAGTAAGAGTATACACTGTTGAAAAAACATCCAAAAATGGCCCCAAAAACCCATAAAATAGCATGTCAAAAAAATGACAAAAAAAGCAAGGCTATAGTATGGCGAAAATGTCCAAATTTGACATGTCCAAAAAACAGCTGAAAACCACTTAGTATAGCATAAAGAGGCAAGTAATTCTATACAGTGTTGAAAAAACATCCAAAAATGGCCTAAAAACCAATAAAATAGCATGTTGAAAAACTGACAAAAAAACCAAGGCAATAGTATGGCGAAAATGTCAAAATTTGACATGTCCAAAAAATAGCTGAAAACCACTTAGTATAGCATAAAGAGGCAAGTAATAGCATACACTGTTGAAAAAACATCCAAAAATGCCCCCAAAACCCATAAAATAGCATTTTGAAAAACTGTGCAAAGAAGCAAGGCTATAGTATGACGAAAATGTCAAAATTTGACATGTCCAAGAAACAGCTGAAAACAGCTTGGTCGCATAAAGAGGCAAGTAATAGTATACAGTGTTGAAAAAACATCCAAAAATGGCCTAAACAAAACAACAAAAAAGCAAGGTATGAAGTTTGTATGCCACTTTGGACGACATACTATACTATGACTATTTTATGGCCTTTTAGACTGCAAACTATAAGATGACCTTTTTTGGGTTTTTTCCCCTCATTTTAGAGGACATACTTTACAATGCCATTTTCATGCCATTATGGACAACATTCTCTACTATGACTTTTTTAATGCAATTTTGGATGATATACTATACTACATTTTTATGCCATTTTGAATGACATAAGTATAACATTTTTTTTAATCATTGTTTAGCATTTCATTGTATAGTATGTCAATAAAGTTTTTTTTAAAAGTAGTGTGTCAAAACAACATCATAGCACAGAATCTTGAAAAAAAATATTTGAGTGTATCTCGAAATAAATAAAAAGCATGTCCAAAAATATATATTGAGCATGCCATAAAAGTCATAATGTTGCATGTTGAAGTTTTTAAATTGTCATCGTAAGGTACGTCAAAAAAAAGCCAGAGTTTACCCTGTTGAACATGTGTGTCAAAAAGACATGTCTAAAAAAGTCAAATTCAAAATTCATAAAGTTATAGTTTCAGAAAAATCTCATTGTATGGCATATCAACACAGTGTTCAAAAGTCACACTGAAGTATGTAAAAAAAAAAGTGTTAATATAGCATTTTGAAAAAATGTAGTGTGTATACAAAATAAAAAAAATATATAGCACAGTATGTCAAAAAAGTCATGGTAAAGTATGCCAGAAAAAGTTTTCAAAAAGTCATAGTATAGAATGTTGACAAAAGTCATTGTACAGTATGTAAAAAAAAGTAATAAATAAAAGTAATTAAAAAATCTCCTGCATTGCCCTTGTTCCATTGATGAGAAAAATCATAAAATAACAAATTGTGTTTCAAAAAGATGTTACACAGTAAGATATAAACACCAGCTGACTGAGCCAGTAAACCACGTGGCTCCTCCGTTCGTCAGTGACAGTTTTCCTTTTCCTTTGTAGCTCTCAGAGGCATGAAACTGTAGCTTTACTACTAAGGCCTTTCTTCTCCTGGCAGCTCTTATCTGTCGCTCTTTAAGAGACAGTCAAGGTTGAAAACACACGGCTTCCATTAGGGAATTTCATGCTCACATAGTTTCATTCAGCTCAGCCTCAGACACAGAGAGAACAGGCACACAAAAATTGAATTTGATAGGTTTCCTCCCTTCAACTTTTTTTCCCCTGGGGAGCAGTTAAGGTGCTGTGACACTCAGCATTGAACAACTGAAAGCTGGATGAAACCTGACTTTTTGACATTATCTGTGAACAAACATGATTAATCAGCATCTTCATTCATTTTTAAGAGTAATGTATACGAGTTAACACTTTATACGTATAATGTAATGCGATGAACACATGTACCATACTTATCACATCAACTGCTGACTTTCACATCCGATAAGACTGTGTGTGCACCTGGGTTAGCTCCGTACTTGAGTCCGTCGGTCCTTCCCTCCAATCCAGGTTGTTCTTCAGCTCAGCTTTTTCAGTGGACACGTCCCAAGCACTTCAGAGTAGAAAGAAATAAGAATTTTTCCCCAACTGGAAATCCTAATTTAATATACTTTGTGATTTTTTTTCAATCCTTTGAGTTTAATAGGTATTAACACAGCCTCCTGTGGTATGACAAACTCATGACATCATTTTTTTTGCTTTACCCAGACTTTAAAGAGTAACTAAACCCCCAAACCACCTTTTGAAAAGCAACATCTATTGGTAATTAGAAGTGTTGCTGATTGATTTAGGTCTAAATCTTGACAGTTGGGCACAAATGTATTAAATTGAGATGATAGGCTATAAATATGCATAGTGACTTTAGAGGTGGCACGGTTGAGAGACTTGGGGGTGTGCCCCCCCCACCCCCCGCATTTTGGCACATTTTCTCACATTCCAGGAAGGAGGTACTAAAGCCAAAACTCAGGGGTTTAGTTACTCTTTTAGTGCAGAGCTGGATGTGGTTAGCCTAGCTTAGCATAAAGACTGAAATCCTGAAGCAATTGTGTAGACTGGCTTAACACAAAGTTAAAACAAAAGTTCATAGAATGTTGCAGGAATGATCCTTAAAGCTCATCATTCTGGTGGTGGGCTTAAATGGGTTAAAGTGGTATATATTTTAGGGCGGGCTGCATGAGTGACAGGCTGACATTGAGCTGTCAGTCTGTAAATCAGATCGCTCCCCAACAGCTCCTCCCTCTCGTCCACATATGGTCATTTTTACTCTGAAAAAATAAGATGGTGACACTTAAATAAATGACAACAACTCCTTTGGGTGAAATGTTGAAGCTCTCTTTGCTCCTACTGTGTTGTAATCTCCACACTTACATTTACACAGGCTATATATAGATTTAGGCAGGGGCAGATTATAAGGCAAAGGACCTCTCGGCACAGATATGCAAAGGGCCCCCTCCACCTCTCTACACCTTCTGTTGGTTTCACATCTTATTGTAGTCAAAATGAATCTTTTTTTGTGGGTTTGTGGGTCGTCATTTTGTGCCTCATTGTGGTTGTTTTGAGTCTCTTCTTGGTTGGTATGTGTAAATTAGACATTTTGCAAGTGGAGGCCGGTGGGGCCCCCTGACACTAGGTGGGTTTCCATTAACCCTCAAATTGCACAAATTGATATGAAAACATGTCAATTTCGAAAAAAATATCTACCACAAAAAAGTTTTTATACTTAGATGAGGTGGTATTGCAGGAGATTTCAAAAAGCCATATTTCACAAAACTGCAATGGAAACACGTTTTTTGCTTTTATAGGTCACATGATGCTATGGCTATGTGCTTGTCGGTAGGAACTGGTACAAGAGGTGTTATTTCATCACGTAAACTCTTCAAAAGTTACAGCAAATCATGCAGAAGTTCTGAATCCACAATTTCTCTGTGAAATTGTAGACTATCACCTCCCAGAAATCCCTCGTACATGGCCGCTCCCACATATAAGGGACTTGTCTTTCAATTATCACTCGCACAACACGCCTACGTGGCCTTCCATCGGAAATAATGACGGCTAGTGCCATGGCTGCAAGAAATTAAGCTGCTAATGTTTTGAACATCTATCGCCATGCTCCTTGGAATGTTATCACCAGAGAAGTCGCATAACATCACTCAGTGGAAACACAGTCATCTCACAATTATGTTTTATTGACATTTCAAAATTATTGCTTCAGTTTTGGGCAAATCTGTCATGGAAACCCACCTTCTTCGGGCCCCTTTGTCTGTGCCCAGTAGGCCTGTTCAGTAATCCACCCATGCATTTAAGGCTTCAGCAGAACTTAACTAAATTTTAATGCTAACTATATGTGAACACATGCATGTAACCGCTGCCTCTCAGTGCATGAGACCAACAGCTGAAGGAAGGCAAAGAGATAAAAAGGGAACAAGTGAAAGGCAGTGATCTGACTCGCGCAGCATAGGCAGTGACATACGTGGGCGTATGAGTGAGAGACAGCCTAAGAAGTATATAAAACAACACATCAGTCATCCACAGGTGGAGACAGGCAGGTGAAGTTCACAGTGAAGGCAGTGTGGTGCCAGCTCATTTGGCGAGATGCCGCTGCTGCTGCGGCAGAAAGACACTGCTGACCTTGAGGCAGTTTGAAATTTGACAATGAGGAGTAAAATAGAAATGTTTGGGAGAAAAGAACAGTGGAGGTCCACTTTCCTCAGGTTCTTATTTATAGAACAGTTCCCCCAGTGCCAACAGTATTCAAATATTCTGTTTCATGTACAGATAGATGTGTGGACATGTAGTAAAAAAAAAAAAAATCCAGTAATGAGAACTCAAAGGATCAAATCGGTGTCTTGCTAAAAAAACATTGCTTTTTACATTATTGTTGACCAGCCTTCATTTTATAATCTTTAATCACCTTTCAAACACATTTTTTTTCCTAATTTCATGCAATAAATTCACATGCAGTGACTTGAAATTTGTTCAAATTTGTGCTGGAAAATAATTGAGTGCACTTACCTAAGTACTTAAGTATAAATTTGAGGTACTTGTACTTTGAGTGTATAATTCCATGTGTTGCTATTTTTTAGCAGGGCTGTAGTTTATAGGTCAGGAGTGCAGCTGCCCCCAAAAGAACTCAAGTCACATCAGAAATTGCTGACTGGCCACCAACCAAACCCTGTAACATTTAAGAGTAATTTAAGAGTATTAAAAGCCATTAGTTTAACCATTAACATGGCTCAGTAGTGTATATACACTTTACAAAGCAATTTGCACCATCATGCTATAATAACCATGACCAGGCTCAGACTCATGACAATAAAAGCAGACAGGATGCGATACATGTGATGCAAGGTGATTTTCATATCACGTTAAAATAAAGTGAAACCACAGGCAAATTCCTGGAAGGAAGAAAAAACAAAATGTTATGCTTTGGACAGCAATCAGCACTAATGAATCACGGTTCCTTTTGTCCTTTTTTTGTATTTAAGGCCAAATTAAAAATGCCCTACAGCAGTCTCCTGAGTTCAAATGAGGCTGCTGTGTACAAATATCTTGCTTATTTATTGTGCAGATCATTTTCTTGCGAAACCTCCATCATTCCTGGGTATATGAGGCAATGACAGATGTGGCGATGTAAACACAGAGGCAGGCTCAAACAGGGACTCCTGGGACAGCTGGGTGCGTGTCTAGTGGCCGAGGTGATTCAGATACAAACAGAAACTCATTGCAGCAGTAGTAGTAAGCATCTCGCTGGGAGTAGTTACGCTTTCCAAATTGGCCTGGGGGATGAAAAACTTGCAAAACTGGTAGTTTAAGGTCTTATGTGGCTATTTAAGCTGGACGGTGACTGAGCCAATTAGTTTGGCATTCTTCATAAAGTGCACCCTGAGGTGCTGCTCATCGGAGCAGTCTGAGGACAGCAGGCAGGTCTAGAAAGGCCCACAGCAATAACAGCTGCTGACAAGCATGAGACACAAAGGCGGAAACACGGACCACAAGTGAAGTCAGCCTGAGGCCTGCTGTGACGTTAGGGAACAACCGAGGGACTCCATTACAGTCTTTCTGGTATATTAGTGTAAATTAGTGTGTGTATGTGAGTTTTTAAGCACAGAAAAACTCATTAAGATAGATGACACACTCCTTTCTTATTGCCAGTGGAGCAGAGTTTTGTACATGGCTTTGCAGCAGAAGAGTACATCTTTGTTTTTTTGTTTTTTTTTCTTTGTGGTACAAAGCCACAAAACAGGTTAGTAAACAGTGGAAAGCAGCATGGTGGCCTGTGAAAATGTCACGGTGCTTACTTTGTTTTTTGTTACTAAATTTGAATCAGTGATCCAGCACTGCTTGAACTGGGATAGACAGTATTTTGTAGCTGGCCATCATTGCAACACATCGGAAAAGCGTTTAAAATGAATGTTTCTGTGGGCTGTGTTTCCATCACTGACGACTGGAGCTGGAGCTGGTCAATACCCATGACCAGGCTCAGACTGGCCGGTCTGGCATTTCTGTCAAATGCCAGATGGGCTGGTCTATTTCATGGGCCATGGGGGCAGCCTCCAGCAATTTTAAATAACAATTGTAGGGTGAAAAGAAAAGAAAGATCTGCCGGCAGCGGCCCACTTGATGCTGGGACAGCCCGTCTGATTAGCCCCAAAAATGTAATTAGTTTACCTATGTAAGGCGGATGCAGTGGTGCCGGCCGTTGTCACGTCCCCCCAACAGCTTCAAGTGGATCGGTCCATCATGTAATGTCAGAGTTCAAGCAGGAGCAATCAAGCAGGAAGTAAATAAAGTTTAGGCTAAATAAAAACACAAATGTGATGGAAAAAGGAGCAAAAAAAAAACAGTGGAGCAGATCAGGTTCAAGAAAGAAAAATACTTGAGACTGATGCTGCAGGATGTTTTAAAATTTCAGACTAATTTAAAAATAACATTAGCATCAAAAATCTTTTAATAGCAGAGGTAATGACAGCAATCTGCCGGCAGCTCAGGAGGAGGACAGAGAGGATGAAACAAATTTTGTTTTAAATAAATTCTACACCCTGTTATTTACGAATAGCAGACCGTTGTTATGAACAACAGGCCGTTGCTATGGATTCGGTTCTGATCACAGATGTTTACCGCAAGCTATAAATCACTCTTAAATCAATGTGGAATCCAGGGGTGATGCAGAACCTCTGCACGAATCCTCTCGGGGTTCATTTCATGATGCATTTGTTATTGTGCTGTGAGCCATGAGTCTTCCTGTACTGTAAATCCTGTTGAGATGCAGGTGAATATCTGTGCTGCGCTGGTGTTCATTTAGTGTACTGTGTTAATGAGATGCAGGTGAATTTAACTCTGCTGTACGCTTTAAATCATGTAAATGCTGTTAAGATGCCAGAATTCCCAACATGACTGGACCTGATTGGTTATACCAAACTTCTGACCTAAACCTGACCCCGATGCGGTTTATATTTTTGTAGTTTTGTCCTTTTTTCCACCACAATGATTTCTCCTGACTGTATGAGAAAACATAATTTTTCATATTTACTCTCTGCTGTGTGTGTGTGTGTGTGTGTGTGTGTTACCCTCAGATGCTTTCAGCTATGTACCAAGTCGTAAAAAGATAACGATCTTTTATGTGGATTATAAAATGACCTTTTTATTGCGCTAAAAAATGTTGCCTCGTGTAACAAGCGAGCCAGCTCGTATAACCACCACACACAATGATATGATACAAAGTGTGTCCTCCTCATACCATAAAAAATTATATAGATCATTAAATAATATACAGTGAGTGATTCAATGAAATAAATGTGATTTTCTTTTCATGCAGAAGTGAGCTGGAGTCACAGGAGTTAGACCAGCATGTTCTGTCTACTGTGATGCACAATATCTTGTTCTTTTACAATAAAGAGGAACTCCAATTATTCAGTGCTGCACTTAAATAAAGAAACACAGTGATCTAAAAGTCGCTGTGAGGCTAAGTGAAGTCGAGGGGAGCTACAGCTACTTTGAATATTTATCTTTTCCTTATGCAAAGGACAGAGGACGAGCAGACATTACCTTTCCTCCAACACTCATTAAATAAACAGCAGCTGCCTGAGAAAACCTTCCTCACTATTTTAACTTTGGTATTTTTCAACCTGGACCCTATTTTCCCACGTTTTGTGGAAACAACAATTTTTGAATCTGGTCCAGTATAGCAGCATTAATATTTGTGTCTACTTTTAATTATGTTGGGTTTTTTTTGTTTTTTTACTGTAAATGCTGTATTTATGTGATCTTGACGTGAATATTTTTTTGTCTTCTTTTTACCATAACTGTTATTGTATGCACATATTATTTGTAACCTTGATATCTTCTCTTTTTTTCTTTTTTCTTTTTCATTACTAAAAGCCTTACTAGAGACAAGAGTTGGGAACATTCAAAGTTTTACAATGTTAATTCACATTGTCACTGTCAAATAAACTATATATATATAAAAAAAATATTAATCAAGAGCACTGCAGCCAGCAGCAGCCAAAGAGGGTGCAATGTGCACCGTCAACTTAAATTCACTGAAAGTGCTTGTTTTTGCCACTGACAGGCTCAGATTAATATTACAAGTATCTACATTTTGGGAAGAGATGGACCTTTTTGTTAAAGACTGAGATCCATTTTGTTTAACCAGAACCAGCCCTGAAATAGCTATTGCAAAACCCACCAAACTCCATTTAAATAAACAGTAATGTTAGTGTGAATAGAGCCAGCATATATTCACATCTAACTGGGTAAAGTGAGGATTTATTTCAATCAAAACCAGAGTTAGCGATTGCTAGGACAGTGGAAAGAAGCACCAAGCTGGCTTTTGTGAGTATTCTTTTGTTTCTGTCGAATTTTGAAGAAATATGGAAAGAGTCTGGTGGGTTTATCAAGAGCGATTAAGGGGCTGTTTCCAAAAATTCTCTTTACCAAAAAGGTCTATCTCTTCAAGGATATTTTTGATGAGAACAATCTGAGCCCATCATTGACAAAAACTAACACTTTAAACAGAGGTACATTAATGTTGCGCAAATGCCCTAGTGGTTACATTGCAGCCTATGTTGCAGCTGCAGTGCTCTTTATCAATACTGGACCAATTTCAAATATCGTTGTTGCTATTAGTCATGTGGACACAAAAACATGGGTAAATAACTGCCAGGTTGAAAAATACTAAGTTACTGTTTAAAGGTCCCTTTGGTCTAAATCTCATTTAGTCTTATATGAAGTCTAAGGTGCTGTTGGCATGGCAACAGTTCTTGCATGAAACATTAAACTTTTGTTGCAAATTGACCTTCTGTTCACATGACAACAGCATTTTGGGGGCCTGTAAATGCAAACTTTTGAAACCAGATTCCAGAATGTAATCTTCTGAAAAAATAACCTCTTTTGTCGCCATGTAAACTGTCAATGCGCGGATCATTTGAGAACGGTGATGGCACAGCTGCACTTTGCGCATGCACGTGGTGTTCTTCTATGGTGTGTCATTACAAAGTTACACCGCCAGCTACTGTTGCCGGTTGTTTTTGCAGATCCGTGTGCATGAGGATTGTTCTCACAATCTTATCATAATCTTTTCTGTTTTTAGTAGGGCCTTTCTCCTCTACACATGGCCTAAAGGTTTAAAGAAAAAGAATGTCCAAAGTAAAGACAGATTTTCTTGATATACACATATTTTACATTAACGCAATGATATAACATGCAATAATATACGAAACTGCCCTTGGCACAAGCGGTATCACCTCTTTCCACAGAGAAATCTTTGTTGCTTTAAAAAAATAAAAGGTCTTAAAGACCCAATCTTACGGCAAGGCCTTCAGTCTGAGCCACTGTTGGAGAAGTGTTTGTCTTTCTGCAGCAGGAGCTGGAACACTGCTGCTGCCTGATTTCATCTTTAGCTGCCCCCAAAAGCATGACACATGTAAAACAATATTCTCCATGTTCATATCCAGATCATACAGTAAAACCAGATGTGAGTATTAAAGCTACTGAGCAGAGCGGGACTATGATCCCTAAACGCAGCCACAGCCCCACTTCTACATTAATGCAAGTCTGCAGAAAAATCTGCATTACAACAACTGAGTCCTTCCAGTGTTTTCTATCCTCTGTCTCCCACTACTGCTGCTGAGGTCCATGTGGGAGATGAAACTCACAATCAAAGCTCAAAACTATAACATACAAAGGCAGCGACTGACTCACCATGAGAAACACCCTGACTATTCAGCATTACTGTGTCAAAAATATGTTCTGGTTTCTAACAAAGAAGGCCGCTCCTCACAGCTGTCATATTCATGCGACAGTCTGCGTCAGGACTCAAAGAGCCGTGCGCTGCTGGATTTAGGAGCTGTGTCTGATAAAAGGTGGAAGCAGCGTGATGTGAGGAGCAGCCAGGAACAATGACTGTGGCAGCTGACCCATGAACAAGGCGGCCACGCCGGGGTCAAAAGTTTTTTTTAACAGCTGTACTTTATGAGTGCAACTATACAAGGTCACATGAGCTACATTCTAGTCATGCAGGAAATGAGTTAGACAACTTTTTCATTCTGAAATGACTGATGAAAAGGTAGAATTGCTTCTTTTTACAGTTTCTTTGCGATTTTTTTGCAAAAGATTCATATTTCTTGTCCTAATACAAACTGTTTTATATATATAAAACAAAATACACGCATTTCACTTATTTGTTTGTGAGCCAAACAAAAAAGTGAAATTTGAGTATTTTTACCTCCTTTATCTAAAGACTTTCCACCTTTTCAATTTTTTGGAATAAGCTCAATGGATTTTGGGTTTAGCACTCCACACAACTTTTTCTAAATATATAGGAACTTTACTATAGAATAAAGCTGGTTTTAGGTCTAAAAATGGAAAACAAAAATTCTGTGGATCCAAAAAAAAATCAGTCTCCCATCCATTACAGATTTGCACAAAACTTAAGCAATATTTTTATAATGTCAAAAAAACACAATTGTTAGATGATTGTGTTTCCACATAGAGATGTTATGCCACTTATTTTCTGGTGATAACATTCTAAGAAGCATAGTGATAGATGGTCAAAACATTAGCAGCTTTATTTCTTTTGCAGACGCCGCACTAACCACCACGTATGAGGGATTTCTGGGAGGTGATAGTCCACAATTTCACAGACGAATTGTAGATTCACATCTTCCGCTCAACTTTTGAAGAGTTATGTGATGCAATAACACCTCTGTTGCATCATGAGGGAGCCAGTTCCTACTGACAAGCACATAGCCATAGCATCGTGTGACCTATAGAAGCCAAAAAAGTGTTTCCATTGCAATTTTGCAAAATATGGCTTTTCCGAATTGTCTTAAATACCCCCTTATGCGAGTGTAATTACTTTTTTTGCGATAAATGGGAGTTCTGTGCGACATCGTTTCCATTAGGTGTATTTTATATTCATAATTTCAGGAGATAATGTAAACCTGCCTCTTGTCTTTGGAGCAGTTCCAAACTTTATACTTGATGACATCACTGGTCTGGTTTCTGGTTTTGAAATAGAGGAGCTCAAGATCACAAATACTGATTTAACTTTCCCAGGGCGTAAAAACAGCATATTGGAACACTTCATTTAGGTGCTGTTCCCCTCTAAAGAAATCAGAGTGATGAGGACAAACTCCAGTCCCCCTTCTGCACAAAGTCCAGTCAAAGTAAATATGAGGGCTCAGTAATTACAACCAGTCAAATCAATTGCATATCTCCTAAAATTTTCACAGAATTCTCCCAGAATTTCCATTTCTGATACTACTCCTTCACTGCAGCTTAGCAAGGAAACACCATCCAGAGAAACACAAAGGCACGTTCTACTCGAAATCAAAAGTCAAAATGTTTCCATTTCTGAATTATGTTCAAAACCTGCAGTAACAACCAAAACACCATTAATCTTACACTAACACTATTTTCATTTTCAATTATTTTGCAGTTTGCTCAGTTAAACAGTTTTCTTCAAAATGTAAGAAAACAAGACAAAAATGCTCATTAAAATCGTCCAAAACTCAGGATCTGACCAACAATCACAACCTAACTTAACCCTCATTAAACAGTTACTAATTTTTGCTCCACAAGTCAGAAAATAAACAAATGGCCATTAAAATGTTCATAAGTCTGACCAACAATTAACAACTCAAAGATATTCAGTTTGAGCATCATAAATGACCAAATAAGGCTTTTTTTTTTGCTTGATATGTTGCTGAGATTTTGATTTAAGACCATTTTTAAAATAACCGCTTGACTATGCTGTTACATCAGCCTCAGAAGAATGCACAGAATGAAGAACATTTTGTCCTCCATCAGCTGACAAATGGGAGAAGGGATGGCCTCAAAACCAGCATAAAGAGGAAGAGTGGTCTTTAAATAATAGTAACTTTTTCAGAGCACACATGGCATATAAGCACTAAGACAGACTTGAAATCTGAATCTCTATAATGGCAAACCAACAGATTTCTGTACTTGATTTAAGGTGAAAAAAAGAGATTTTACAACGACTTGACAGTTGCAATGGTGAGACTGTTTTTATTCTCATAAAGCAATCAATGTAGTGTGTATATATAAGATTTTTTTTCTATAAATATAAAGGTTCTCTTCATAGCAAATGCAAAGGAAAATTACTTCAAAGCTGTGACTATTGTAGAGCTGTCAACACAATAAAAGGATTATTATGAACCGGAAGCACCGTGTGGAAGAGCATTTGACAAGAACACAAGTCACGATGTGTGTGTGTGTGTGTGTGTGTGTGTGTGTGAGCTGCATTGACAGCAGCCGCTCTGCATTTCAACACAAGGCTTCCTTTCTCCTGCAGTGGAAGACATGCGAGCTGCTGGCTGCTCTTCAATCCCACAGCGCAGACACACAGCTATGTTCACCGGGATCAGATTACTCTGCAGATCAACCCGAGTCTCCTCTCAATGATAACTGACAGATTCAAGCTCCGAGTTTAAAAGAATGTGCCGGGAAAAAATGAATCCAAAATGTTTTGTTTTTTTTTTGTTACAAACATTACTGATATGTGCTTGTAAAACAACTTCCTCCAACTTTAAACCGCAGTTTTAACCCTGTTTACAGTGCTGCGCTCACGTTTGGACACCCCTTAGACTTCAATTATTCTAATGAAGTTATGATACATGTCAAATGTAGTTTTCATTATATGTATACAGACTTACATACCTTGTGCTATTAGGCTTTTATCAAAAACAGATATGAGGGAATTTACTATTGAATACTGACTCAAAGTACTTCCTATACCAGATACAGAAAGGGGAGTATTATTAGTTATTTTTCTGTTAAAACCTGAACTATCTCGGCCCCTAAGCTGTTCCAAAAGCCTCACGTTCCGCAACATGATCATGTTTCGTAAAACTGGACACATGCTACACCTTGAAATTATTATACTGGATTTAGTTTTCACTTTTGCTGGCAGCAAAAGTCAAAATGATTCCAGGTCTCAATTATGTTCAAAACCTGCAGTGACAACCAACATTTAAGAGCTAAGTGGCATAAGATGTGAAAGATAAGGCAAATATTAATTTTATATTGGCACTATTAATCTCACACTCACAATTGTTTTCATATTCAATGATTTTGCAGTATGCTCAGTTAAACAATTTGGTAGGTTTTTTTCTTCAAAATGTAGAAAAATAGACAAAAATGCCCATTAAAATGCTCCAAAGTCTGACCAACATTTTAAAACCACAAGATATGTTCCAAAAAAATGTTCCAAAACTCAAGGTCTAACAAACAATCAAAAACCTAACCCGAATCCACTAAATTAAACCACCATTAGTTTTTCTTTAAAATGTCAGAAAATAGACAAAATTAAAATGTTCCAACATCTGACCAACAATTACAAACCATAAGATACTGAGTTTACCATCATTAATGACCAAATAATGCATTTTTTGCTTGGTAAATTTCCAAAATTCTTAAAATTATTGATGTAGTTTGAATAATTTTCTTTCCAACAACAAACCCCCTCCCAAAGCTAATCTATTATTCAATCAGTTGCTCTACTCTGATGACACAAAGGGTGAATCTGCTTTTCTTTCATTAAGTTGAACTAAATGCATGAAAATAAATCAGATTTTCTTAGTGCTTTAGTGTTATAAAAAACAATTATTTAGGGCTGGGCAATATATCAATATACGAGATTTTTATGGAACAGTAACCATTTTAGAAAATATTGCAGTTTCATGGTATCATAGAATTAGTATTACCAGTCACAGTGACCCTTAAAGGTTTTATTACTATAACTGAAAGTTGAAAGCGTTTATTAGAATGGAAGCATAAAATCAAAATAACGAGATTGAGATTTGAGATTGAGTGAGATTCTCTGTCCAATTTCATGTTTTCATTACCACACATAAGCAATTGTACACAGCATGATAACCACCAATTTTCATACCATTGTATACCTTGAAACCGCTGCTATCCTAATATTGATAATATGTATACCGTGAGACGAGATATCGTCTTAGATTTTGGATATTATAATATTATATGTGTTGTTTTTTCATGGTTTCAAAGGCTGCATTACAGTGAAGTGCTTTTCTGAATTTAACTCTGGCTGTTGTATTATTTGCCTTACCCCCTTAGTTATGATATCCACATTATTGGTGATTATTTAAGAAAAAAAGAATTTGGTCAAAAAATATTGTGCTTTTGAATTTTCTCTATATTGCTTTGCCCCTGGATTATTATTATTATTATTATTATTATTATAAACTTTAAAGTCCAAAGAGAGTCCAATGATTTACATAGCACTGTATGCAGGGAAAAATTGTTTAAATTTAAAGTATGTTTTCACACACAAACAAACACGCCGCGCGCACGCGCGCACACACACACACACACACACACACACACACACACACACACACACACACTCACACACTCTCTCCTCTGCTTCATTTGCATGTTTTCCAGCGGTGTGTTTTCACTCATGTTGCCACTGCAGGCAGGTTTTTTACTCGAAGTTCACTAAACACAAATACAGTCCATATGAATGCTGTTTTGAATCACCTCTGACAAGGAACAAACCAGTGTTTGTGCATGTTTAAGACCCTTGTAGTTCATATGACACCAGCTAACACCATGCTGAAATGTTTGATATGTTTTAACCCTTTAACACCTGGATCGACATCAGATTTCTTCACTAGCATTTAAACCTCTAAAAACATAGCACATTTGTTTGATTACTTTAAAATATGGGGGAAAAAAACAAATGAGTAACTTAGCAAGAAATAGCCAAAAGGCAAAAAATAGTAAAAGGTGAAAAACAGAAAAAAAGTGGTAAAAGGTGGCATTGAAAGCACCTGAAAATTAAGGAAAGGAAAAAATGAAGGAAAACTGTAGAAAACTAT
This sequence comes from Plectropomus leopardus, assembly GCF_026936395.1. Lineage (NCBI taxonomy): Eukaryota > Metazoa > Chordata > Actinopteri > Perciformes > Serranidae > Plectropomus > Plectropomus leopardus. Next base: position 3,479,902 of record NC_142186.1, read on the forward strand.
ATTTTTTTAAAAAAAAATTATGGTTTAGCACTTTTTGAGGTAATTTTCTTTCCATTTTTCCATTTAAAAAAAACTTTATTTAAAAACTTATTTTTAAGGTCATTTTTGTGACTTTTACTAATTTCATGTCATTTTTTGGGCCATTTCTTGTTAAGTTGCTCATAGCCCTCCCACACCTTTGAAAGAAAATAAAGCCAATTTGCTCAGGTATTAAAGGGTTAAACTATTATTTTATTCATCATCTTATCTGCTTTCGTTTTGTTCAAAGCTGTGAAATTGTTGAGTCATATTACAGGGAATCAACTTACACAACACCTGCATTATGCAACGATAACATTAGCAAAGACAAAACGAAAGCAGCCGCTGTGCAGAACGACCTAAATCGAGCTGTTTTAACGTGATTTACAAACTGTGGCTCAAGAAAAGGAAATATTTTTCCAGGGAGGTCATAAAATCCTATTTAAAGTATTGCCTGAGAGGAGGCAGTCTTGTAAAATACACACAATTTTCCGAACTAAAACATGCAAAAACACTCGTACGGTCCTTTAACGTGGCATCATTGTGTGTGCTTTATTTGGAAAGGAATGATCTAACTGTCAGGGCCTGAGCTACAGGCCACAAGCATCTGTCACAATGCCTCACATTCAAAACCTGTGCACCGTTTCTTGTCCCAGACTGCTGACATTTCCCTTCAAGAGCCGGGGCAACTGCTGCGCGACTGTATAACAGACACAAACTACAGCTGGTTAATCAGGATAAAGAGGGAGCCACGAGGAAGCACTTGGGTTTCACGGGACTCTGCTTAGAATAGACCCGGCGCTCACAGGCAGTTCACTGATCAAAGACGCCAGCGCTTGATGCAAAATACTCCCAGTGGTGTCCACGGTAAGTCAGATCATGGGACCTCGGGATCCTTGATGGTCAGCTGGCTCTTTGTGATGATTAAGTACAATTCCATAACGTCCAAAGTATGAAAAAAAGAGGTTTTTTTAAAAAAAAAGAAAGACTTTTTTAAATCTTTAAATACAAATATATACTTACAAAAATCTCACAAATGTATATGTACATTAAAAAACATACCAAGTATCTTCTGTAAGTCCAAGAAAAAAATCAAAAGTAATGAAGTGGATTATCATTCAGTTTGTCACTAAGAAGTCTGTGTGAGGGGACGGGGTTAGTCCACATTACACTGTGGTCTCCCCCTGTTTACTGTTGGCCAGTCTTGTGTAAAACCTCCTCCACGAGTTGAGGGTCTTCCCAGACCAGATCCAGAAGCCGGAGGTGATGCCGACAATAAGAGTCATGAGATACTTTATCATAAAGACGGTGAAGTCTGGGCTCATGTTGGGGTGGTTCTGGATCGGACACGGCACCGCGTACGTTTTACACGTCTGGCTGATCCACGTCCTCTCCCACTGCTCCCTGAAGGCCTGCTCGTAGAAGTAGCACGCGATTACGATGGTGGCGGGGACCGTGTACAGCACGCTGAAGATCCCTATCCGCACCATCAGCTTCTCCAGCTTCTCCGTCTTGGTGCCGTCATGCTTCATGATGGTACGGATGCGAAACAAAGACACAAAGCCCGCCAAGAGGAAGGAGGTCCCGATGAAAAGGTAGACAAACAGCGGCGCCAGGACAAAACCTCGAAGGGCGTCCACGCTGTTGATGCCCACGAAGCAGACGCCACTCAAAACATCTCCATCCACCTGTCCCACAGCGAGAATAGTGATGGTCTTGATGGCAGGGACGGCCCAAGCCGCCAGGTGGAAGTACTGAGAGTTCGCCTCAATGGCTTCGTGGCCCCATTTCATCCCCGCTGCCAGGAACCAGGTGAGCGCCAGGATGACCCACCAGATTGAGCTGGCCATGCTGAAGAAGTACAGCATCATGAAGAGGATGGTGCAGCCCTCTTTTTTAGTGCCCTGCACCACAGTTCTGATGTCATTGTCAAACCTGTCATTACAAACCACCCGGTCCTCCAGCAAAAATCCAGCGATGTAGGCGATAGACACCATGGTGTAGCAGCCAGAGAGGAAGACAATGGGCCTCTCCGGATAGCTGAAGCGCTTCATGTCCACCAGGTAGGTCAGCACGGTGAATAAAGTAGAAGCACAACACAACACAGACCAGATGCCGATCCAGATCCTGGCGAACTTGAGCTCCTCCTCGCTGAAGTACATCATCCCATGAGACCTCTTAGGCTCGCACGGAGCGCCGCAGTTCTCCTGGCCGAGGAAGCGGTAGTTGAGGTAGGGAGGCACCCTGAGCGAGGCCGGGCACCTGAACTGACCGTTCACGTAGTCTGGAAGCGGCCGCTCGGTGGGGTACGCGCTGGGGCTGTCCGGCTCGGTACGGTCCGACATATTTTGGCCGACGCACAGCTCTCCGGCGCCGTGCACCGGGAAGGTCTCGCACGCCAGGCTGTCGGGCCACTGGAAGCCGAACTTGTTCATGAGCGCCTCGCAGCCCTGTCGCGCGCGCTCGCACAGAGAGCGGCACGGGGGCAGCGCCTGCTCGAGCACCGTGCACACGGGCGCATACATGGAGCACAGGAAGAACTTTAAATCCGGGGAGCACTGCACTTTGACCAGCGGGTAGAACTGGTGCACCTCCAGCCCCGCGTCCTCCTGGTTGGTGTGTCCGAGCAGGTTCGGCATGATGGTCTCGTTGTACGCGATGTCCGTACACAGCGGGATGGAAATGGGCTGGCAAAATCCGTGCTCCGGTATAGACATTCCTCGGTCGCCGCCGCCGTACTGCCCGTTTACGCGGAAAATTCCAACGTTTACAAACAAAACAAAAAACGATAAAGTCCAGACGGCACGTAGGAGCCTGTGGTGAACCATGGTGACCAAAATACCCGCCGCTGCGTTGTGTTTGTTGCTGAACTAACTTGCGTTACCTCGACAGGCAGCAGGCTACTTCCTTGAACGCTCTTTGTTGGTGTTTCTTTGCGGGCTGAAAGCAGCTTCTTCCACCGGGATTTCACTGCTGCGTCCCTCCGCTGTCTCACCGCGCCGAGCTCATGGAGCAATGTGGGGGGAAAAATCCCCAAATTTAACGACAAACTCGGCTTCTCCGGTTGAAATCCACAAAAAAAAAAAAACGTACCGTACTCCTCCGGCACAGGATCGGCTCCGGTCTACAGTCTGCCCGACACTGTGTCAGTCTGCCGTTCAAACCTGTTCTGCGCTCCCTCACTCTCGGTCCCGGGAAAACAAGCACAACGCCGTCCAATGGCACATCCGGTCAAAACTTTCGAAGTAAAAGTGCCAAATAAAGCATTGTAAATAATAAATGGTTTTAAAATGTGTTGAGAAATACAGCGTGGCTACATATCTTAATTATAACAAATGCATTTTTGTTTTTTGGTTTAAATATGTTTTTTATGCTTTCTTTTAGTCAAGAAATCCTTTGCAAGAAAAATAAACATTATGTTATCTGACGGGTTTTACCTGTAAAAATAAGAAGCGTATGGTTTTGAATAACTTACAGGTGTCGATTAAAAAAAATATATTGACAATAGCCTATAGCTCTACTTGTATTTGTGATATTAATGAGATTAAAATTAAGAATCACATTTTAGCTAAAGGAAATTACTCTCATTATTCTTACAAAAATAATGAATTATTACAAATCTCAATAATATATACATATTTGAGGGTGATAGAGAAAAAACTGTTAGAAAAGCCAATACATTATTGTGTTCTAATAAGTGATTTCAAAGAATAATTTTCCCATAAACAAGTTTCCACTAAAATTACCAATAGCTGTTAAAAAATAAAATTACATTGTAAAAATAAATCTACTTGTCAGTTATGAGCTTTGTAAGTAACACACTATCAGCACAATATAGCTGTGCTAAATGTGGTATTTTGGTATTTCAGCTAAACTACATCTGCACTGAAATACTTCCTGTTTTCATCTGTCTCACATTGAGTAGCTTTACAGATCTCCCTCTCCCTCTCTCCCTCCCTCTCTCTCTCTCTCTCTCTCCCCCTCCCTCTCTCTCTCTCTCTCTCCCTCCCTCTCTCTCTCTCTCTCTCTCTGTCTCTCTCTCTCTCTCTCTGTCTCTCTCTCTGTCTCTCTCTCCCTCTCTCTCTGTCTCCCCCCTCTCTCTCTCTGTCTCTCTCTCTCTCTCTCTGTCTCCCCCCTCTCTCTCTCTGTCCCTCTCTCTCTCTCTGTCTCTCTCTCTGTCTCTCTCTCCCTCCCTCTCTCTCTCTCCCGCTGCGTCTCTCTCTCTCTCTCTCTGTCGTCCCCCCCCCCCCTCTCTCTCTGTCTCTCTCTCTCAGTGGGACCTAACAGTTGGGGGGTGAGAGAGGACCTGAGTTTTTCCTAATGTTTGTCAGGATTGCAGAGGTTCACTTCAGTTCACCTCTGGACTGGTGTTGGCATAGCTGCTGGATGTAGTACAGCTCAGCCGAGCATCTTTAAGGACCATTCCAGTATTTTTGCAGGTTTAAGATCCTCCAGGATTTGTGGTGCATTTATAGCAAATAAGCTAAAAAACACTAAGAATGAATTACTGTGCTTTAAGATACAATAAAAAATAAGTCACATTAAACAAATACTGTGGGGAATTGCAATATTCCCAGTTGTACTCGATCAAGTTGAGATTGTAAATTTTTGTCTTTTTCACTTATTTTAGAAATCCAAATTTTATGTTGTCAGATATATTTTAACAGTTGATTTTTCTTTGTTTAGTTGTTTACAGTGAGTCTGGTATGAACTTTACACATAGTCACAATGCTGCAACTATTTTTTTTTATCATCTCTTTTTCTATTTCTTCATTTCTTTTCTGTTGTAAACACAAATATGTCCCACTTATCATTAAAAGACAGGACATTCCTCCATAACAATAGAGACTAGAAAAGACTATAATAAATCCTCTTGTAGCATCTGCTGCATCATGGGAGACAGCTCCTACATCATTTTCATCAAAGTGTTTCCATTGAAATTTTGCAAAGTATGGATTTTCAAATCTCCCAAAATACCACCTCATGCGAGCGTAAAAAAATGTTTTGAGATAAATGGGAACTGTTATTTTTTTAACTGATGTGTTTTCATTAGGTGTATTAAATTCCCAATTTCAATTTGCAGAATTTGAGGGTTAATGGAAACCTGTTGTTTCAATAACATGATAAAGAATTCAACAGGTAAAGGCCCTTATTTTTTTTATTCTCAGGAGTAGATGTAGACCAAAAGAGAGTGAAAAGGAGTGAATATTGAGAAACTAGCCTGAAACACAACTCCAAATAAATGATAACACTTCTCCGTGGATGTAAGTTAACTGTTTGCTAACACATTTGCTATATCGCCTTAAAGGATGATGATGCTGTATGTCAGCATTGTGTTCCCAGCTTGTTTCCGTTGCCCATAAATAGCAAAAAATCAGTAAATGCATCTAACTCGTACTGTTGTAATCACCCCCTTGAAACAGAAAAGGTTCACCTCCTCAGGGTTAATCCCTGACGTGTATTGGAATCTGCTCCACTGGATCCAAGTATGCATGATGCATTTCTGCTCTGTGCCTAGACAAGAGCTTGGGATGATATATGATACTACTGTTAAAGAGCATCTCTAGGCTACAAAATAAATTGCATGAAATGTCAACGTACATGGTAGTGGAACAATATTAGCAACATGAGCCCTGAGGGGTGTTCCACGAAACAAGTTCCACAGAGCCAGGCTTTCTTTGCCTTCGCTGGCTCCACAAACCCTCAAGCCCCAGTCAGAGATAATGTACATCACGATGGTGATTATCAGCTGTCTTTGTTAACCCAGGGTTTCTACCTCAGGCTCTGAGCGCGTTCCCATTAAAAGGGGGCGTTTGGCATCATTTGACTCCTCAACCGCACAACATGGACCAACCACGTGCCGCCTACTTCCGTCTTTGAAGATTATATATAAGGAATATTCTAGCGAAAAAACTGTTGATTCAAATAAGGCATGAGGGGAATGCTGGCAGAAAATTACTAATTATGCCAATTAATGAGTTAATGTATTATTTTTCCACTCAATGCTCTCAAATCTCTAACATGACAACTGCACACTCTACAGCTCGTACACTTTAAACTAGCAGATTTAAAGAAGTATTTCACTGCTGTAAAGATGGTCTTCTAATGATATTAGTCTGTCTTTGCAGTAGAAAGATGCAAATACTTTTGAAATTGGTGATACATGACCAGAACAAAAAACGAAAAAAACCAAACAGATTTGGTGAAACATGTAACCAGTCGCGACCACTCAACAACTGATAAAAGACAGCCAAAAATATTTCCATATTACCACAATGAGGTATCGGGACTTTATGGAACACCCTAGAAAAGTTCATGTTGTGATTTGGTACCAAAAACTTTTGATATTTAGATATATGAATTGGATTTTTTAATGATTTTTTGGTAACTGGATGGCAAATACTTCTATTCTGAAAACTGCTAAACAACTTTGAAAAATATGCAATCATCTGATAAAAAACTCATTTTGATTTATCATGAAGGATCCAGCTAAAAACAAGTTATGGATGGTCACCCTTTCAAAAGTCCAAAATGGTCACCAAAGATTATTTGAAAAAAAAAAATGGAAAGATGGTTTTGGGGGTTTAGACTCTATGAATGTCAGGACATTATCAACTTGACTATATTGTGGCACCTTAGTCTAGATACACCTATTTCTATTGATGGAACTTTCCTCAGTGAAACTTCTCTAGAAAAAAACAAAAACAAAAACAGACTAAGCGATAAAACTCAGACAATTAAACAAAAATTAGCAACAATAAACAAAAAGTCTATAGACACCTTGGCAGGTGCAACAAGCAATATTAGGCTCGAGAAATTAAACAGCCTGACACTTCTTAAGGAAGCAACTGCAGGATGAAACATTACTAAAGCAGTAACACTTAGATTTAATCAATATAAACTCTACAACACTACACTTAAAGTGTACGCGTTTTTACTCACCATGTAATGCACACACAATGCTACATTGCTAGACAATTAGGGTTGGGTACATAGATTGAGTGTAAAGATGGACTGACAGCTCCCCAAAGTGTGACATTTTAATCTGGATCGCCCCCTGGTGTCTGACTGCAGTATAGGTCAAAAACTATAAACTCAAAGTACACGACAAATACATTTTTCTGAAAGATGGTTTCTTACACTGAAAGTAGTTCTCATCACCCTGATGTTTGTTCAAGTGTTTATATGATAAGTTCGGTTTTAATGAGTTATTAAATTATACAAAAAGTTTTTTTTTTCCACCATGACTGACAGCTGTGATAGCCAAACTGTGCACTCGCATTCAATGGGGCTGGTCACGATTGATCAGATGGATGTTTGGTGGGAACTTCCCCACCACAGGTATAACTATTGTGCAGATTCTGGCTCCGAATGACATCACCAGCGCAAGATGGCAGCGGCCATTTCGAGGTATTTTAACATCGCTACAGCGTAGCGAAGGTAAATGGGGGTGTGTCATCTATCTTTATGTTACTGTGCAGACTCTGGCTCTGAATTACCTCACCAGCATGACGCGTCATTGCAAGATGACAGCAGCTGCAACAAAATCTACCAAACGGCCTCTGAACTCGAAAAACACACCCTGTCTGTCCTCGAGCAGCTGGTGATCAAGGCAGGACCCTCAGCACTTTTTGCTAATACTGCCTGCAAAAAGCAAAAGACAACATTAGTTGTTGGACAGCAGCCACAGGCACTCAACACAGAACAGAACTAAAGTCAGAGCTCAACAGACATGTCTGAAGCATTAATAAATTTTATTTCAGGTAAAACAACATTAAACAACATTTACAGAAGGACATTACATCTTCCATAATAACATTACATACAGGTTGTAACAAATAATGCAACAGCTATTCTACTGTATACTATATTGTTTCACTTGATGAAGTGACGACACTTCTGTTTTCCAAACCACTTGTGAAAATGATGTATTCTCAGTGCAGCATACAAAAAGAAAAAGAAAACGCGAGAGAAGCATCGTTGAAAAAAGTTGCAAACATAGATTCATTGTTCAGCACAGCGAGGATGCACGTTGGATTCGACCTATACATTTTTTTCCTACCGATACCACTTCTGTCCATACGATAAACAATGCCAAAAATAGATGCCCTATATTTATATTTATCATATATGTTTATTCATATATGATTTCTCTTTGATAGCATTAAGGGGACCTTTGCAACCCTGTATACAAACATAGTGGAAGCATCACTATTTCACTTTATAGAAGGTGTTTCACCTTCTATCAGTTGACATTTACTTTGCTATTATTTCTTCTTTTTTCCTGTCACAGTGCTAAATGTGCAATTCCACCTTCCTTCACTGGACTTTATTTAAAATATATGAAGAACATTCAAGTTTGAGCAGAGTGCCTTCAGGTACTCTGCCCACACAGGACTCAAAAATATAAGTTTTTGTACAAGACTGCAGGCTGCCAGAACTCCACAGAAGTAAAAGTGTTGAGGGGCAAACAAAGCGATGTGTGCCACACCGAAAGTGTGCACAAGGAGAAACATGCCAAAAATAATTATTCAGCTGCTAATACTGCCTGCAATCCCTTAAAGCCACATGAGGCTGGGCAATCTTAGCACAGCTCGATGGTATTAACCCTCTTCTGTCACGCCGCTTTACTGGCATTACCCACCCCCTCTCCTCCCCTTTTTTTTCTGCCGCACAATCACAGCCTGGGGATGACACTGAAAAGCCGCAAGATAACTTCAAGTACAGTATTTTCTATGAGCTCTCCTCGATCTGTGGTAAAGGTTCAAAACAAGGGAGAATATTTACATTTGTAAGAAGGGATGGTTTGCTTTGCGTCAGGCAAAGCATGGGTCTATATATATATTTTTTATATTTATATATTTATCATTAAGGGAAAAGCAAGTGCATAAAAGTGACTATACAGGCTGGAATGTAGGGCAAACTGATTTTTCTTTAAAGTGCATTTTCAAAACGCTATTGGGGAGAGTCAAGCCCATAATCATTTATTTTGCCTCAGAGCCACTACCCTCTGTGGTTGAAGAAGCTGGACTGGAACACAGTCATGGTAAAATGCCAAAGCACTAGAAGACTCCAATTCCTTCTCTTCATTGCTTTTCTGCTTTTAAGGGATAGGTTCAGATATTTTCAAGTCCATCTTAACTCAAGTGGCTACACTGTAAAAGACAGGAGTAAAAATCCAGTCCATGCTCTTTGCAAAAATTCATCCCAAAGCAAATTTAAAGCGAATTTTCAGAAAACCTGCACAAGAAAATGCAATCAATCAAATATTGGTCAATAAACAGTCCAATTTCGGGATGTGTTTTGTTACTAAGAACAAGGATGATTACATTATGTGAGTGTTGTACTGAGATAGACAATAAAACAATATGAACCTATCCTTGAGTGCAACAGACTGCAAAGCAAATGCCAGCTGGAGGGGGGGCATGGAGGAGCTGCAGGTTTATACTGTACTGGTGCTGATAAGACTAGATGGATGCGGGAAGGTTATCCTAGCAGGCAAGACATCTATATTATAAATGTGAGTGTGTGTGAGTGTGTTTGATAGGCCATGGAGTGACACAAGCATCCACAGCTTCCAATTCTCCATGATGTCACATTTGGCTTATCAACAGTGCAGGGCCAATATTATTGTTTCAATCGATTTCAAACTAATTGAAAAAGAGGAAGCCGTTGTCTTGATAGTACTTCACAATTACCACCATACGTCTACGCTGTAATATTTAGAAATTTTCACACAAAACATCAAAAGAAGACCATAAAACAGTATAAAGCTATTTGCAGATGATACTGCCTTATACAGCTGACCTACGTTGTGGTGTCGTACAAAGTTTCAAAACATTTTGAATGTGGGGGATGTTGAGGGGCACACATATAGGGGAAGTCTCCGCCTGAGAGCACATGGTGGTGAAGGGAATGATCAAAGTTAATCACCACCTACTGTACACATACTGCACACACACTAAAAAGCATTCATCCCTACACTCGTTTGATTTGTCAGATAAGTGAAGCGCCAGATCAATCTTAACATTTGACTCATGAGCTCAACAAAAAGTTGCAGTTATTGACATAAATCATCTATTTCTAATAAAATATTGCAGATCTTTTGTTGGTACCACATAAAGTGAAAGGGAGGATTGTCGTGGGCTGAATCAAACAATAGGCCACACAACCTATTGCCTTGGTGTTTTTTATCTTTTGTACATTAGCTCGTATGCATGGATGGAAGCCCCAATGCTTAGCTATTGCCCGTGTTTAATACACTCACACACTAGCACACATCTCTTTTAGACACACACTTATAGCTGTTGTCAACTATGGTATTGCGTCTATTTTTTTTTTTTTTTTTTTAACGCACACTGGTTGGTGCTGTCCCTGTTGTTTTATATGTGCACCTTCAACATCTCCAGCAGAGATCATCTATGTTAAGAGAGGCTTTTCAGGTGCAACACAAAGCTCATATAAGCCGGGTCTGGGTCCATCATGGAGGTCCATTGGAAAAATGAAAGGTGAATCCTTACTACTAGCACTTTTACTTTTCTACAACCAAGGTCTTACTTTTGCAGTTTTGGCCATCACTTGAATGGATTATTTTAACATTTTATTCACAAACTTTCATGTCACTTTGCAAATATTGAAAAGTCCACTAGAATCATCCATTCCATTCCAAATATTTCAAACCAGCAAAATTATTTTGAAGTGAAAATGAGACTCTGTTAGCCAATAAAAGTATTATAAGAACTGGATACCAGACTCCAAGATGGCATCTTGTCCTTTTAGTGAAGGTTGCTTGCCCAACACATGCTCTGAAACGTATCATCACTTTGAGTTTCTGTTTACGTGGTGTGTGGCCAGCTGCACATGCACATTAGTGGCCAGCCTAACAGACTTTTCACTAAGATGATGTCACACACTTCAAAATAGCTTGTATGGTCTCTAGGAAAGTTTGACGAAAATGTATAACTCATAGTTTAAAAATATGTATCCAACTTTTTGCAGTTTGAAGTGTCATAAGAATTGTTTTACAACCGTATCTATTATAATATCATACAATTAAAGAAAAATATAACAAAATGTAATTATATTGGTGTTCAATGGGTGAAATGCCGTTTAGATCACACGGGATAAGTTTTTATTGCAGTACTTAGGTTGGCTACTGGGTGAAGTATTGCAGAACATTTCTATAAAGTATTTGTGTTGGAGGTTAAAAATGTAAAAATGGCCAATTTGCACATTGCAAACCATTATATCTTAGATGAAGATGTTGCGAAAGTTGTTATTGCCAAGAACTTTCTTGAGAAGTTCTTTTTTTAATCACTTATATTTTAAATGACAGCAGGTTGTCTCTAACCGTTAAGCAGTCAAAGCTGGAGCTGGAATCTTGTTTTTGCAAAGATACCTTGGATACAACAAAAAGTAAAAGGATACTGCGTTCTAAGCAGGGTCCCATTTATTTCAGCGAAAGTTGCTCAGAGGCACATGAAGCCAAAAAAGTTCAACTTCCCGGGTATATATTTAATCAGATCTTTAGGACTATAAGCCATACAGGAAGCACACTACAGACTTTCATGAGCCAAGTAGCTAACTTCTGGTTTATCCCTGCGCTTACTTGAATGGAGATAAAATTATTCAAATGTACGGATCTGCTAAACTTTTGAAATGTTTTTGGACTAATCAAATACCCATAGTGACGAAACCAGAAGTTTGGCTTCAAAGCCCAGCAAACTTCACTGGAGCCAAAAAGATGACTGTTAACTTTTCTCACTGCAATTGTTTTTTGTTTTTTTTTTACAGTAAAGTTACTAGATTAATCATGTTTGTGAGTAATAAATCCTCAGAACTGATGGGAATTCTGGTCAAAACCACAAAAATAAAGACATATGAAATAATAAAATATATAATATAATATGAAATATGCATTTTCTTTGAAAATGTCCAAATTTGCAACCTTAACCAACCCACTGGCATCTAATGAGAAAAACAGAATTATCTGGCAAAGATCAATATGTTATATACAACTACTAATCCCTTTTTACGATTACTTATATATATAAGTAATCGTAAAAACTAAGTATAAGTATTATTTTATTAGATGCAGGATTTCGTGTTCAAATCATATTTTTTGATACCAGAATGGTGACAGGTGCCTGACAGATACCATAGTTAATTCGCTAACAAGCTGTATTATGTTAACACAATATCAGTCTCATGTATTTTTAAGTAGTTTTTTTAAAAACTTTAAACAAGCTGTAAATTTAAAACAACATCAGTTATACTCCTCTACCAAAAGATGAAGGACCTCCATAATGGCTGCCAGAGATGTGTTACACCACCTAAAAGCCCGCAAAAATGATTATTAATGTTTGTGGTTCCACAAATTAGAGTTACATCGGGTAACAAAGAAATGGAAAACATACTTTTTGGGATTTTTTTCTTTAAATGGACTTATTTGTTGTATAGATGTGTTTTTGCTTGTTTGCATGTCTCCTGTGTGAGTCTGTTGAGTTACGCGCATCGGCGTGAGCAGTATAGTGTTGAGAAGATGAAGCGATAATAAAATTGTCCATTATATAGTTTCTAGATGAGTATATCATACATACAAATATACATTCTTAAATAGGAGGCTAGTTACAAACACAAAACACAATATGTACCAATAGTAAAGTCCTTTTGTTTATACTGTGACAATGATATATGAGTTATTGGAACCTTATAAAAAGTAAACAAAATCTGATTTGCAAATGATAGCCTGAAATCTTAGGTACCGTTCATAATGCACACATGCATTCACATCTGTACTCAATGCTAAACTCCTTTCTCATGTGCACGACATACACGCACACACACACACACACACACACAGATACACCCACACTCACACACACATGCACACACAGATACAACCACGCTCACACACAGCCGCGCTCACACGTATTGTGAAGGTAATAAATAAAGAGAACTGGGGCTCTTCCATTCGTCTGGATCCTCCATCTCAGCATCTTTGTCTTCATCTCCATTTTTAATGTTTTTTTTTTTTTTACAACAGCCACCTGAAACACACAAAGAGACAGAACACACACTCTGTCAGTAAATGAGTCCAAACTAAACATCACACCTCACATTTTTTGTTTCTTTAGGGCTCCAAATCAACAGTGTGTTGTCACAATATTAGACATACTGGTTAAAGTGTATCAGACGCACAGTCACTGTGTGGAGGTAATATGATGTGTCAGTGATCAACCATCTCATTCACTCTTTCTTTAGTGAAGAGATTTTTGAGGCCACTGGTGTCTCCTGTTACTGTCTCGGGTTGCAAACAAATGCAGGAAGGAATATTTTAGGGATTAACTTTTTTTTGGTCTTTAGATGAGAAGTGAATCTCATGTCCGTGCACTATTAGGCTAAGTCTGGAGTTGGAGTCAAGGCATGATTAGCTTACCTTTGCATGCAGAAAGGTGTGTGGAGGAAGCAAATTTGTGAATCCTTGAGGGATTGGTTAGGGTTAGGGTACAAATGTCAGGGTGAGCCAATCAGAGGCAGGGTCAAACAGCTTGCCTGGCTGTTTCCAAACCGCTACCAACAGCTTGTCTGAGTATGGCCTCAAGCTAAATAACAGCCTTAGATCCTCGATGTCAAGAGCACGGTCAGCCTTTAGACTTAACCCCGTGAGACCTGGATTGACATCACTTTTCATGTGCTGCGTTCTGACACCTTTCTGAAGTCTTTCAACCTCTGAACCCTGAGCAAATTGACTTGATTTCTTCCGAAAAAAAGGGTAAAAAAACAAGGGAATGAGCAACTTGGCAGAATGTGTCCTGCAAATTGTGAGAAATTAGTAGATTAGAAAATTATGTTTTAAAAATGGAAAAATGTCCACACAGCTATATTTATAATGATCATAATTTAGAATTTATTTATTGGTAATTGTGTTGTTTCTCCCCCTTTTCAGTAATTTATTGCTAATTTTTCTGTTAATTCTTTTCTACTTTTTACTAATTTCTTGCTTATTTTGGGGGTCATTTCTATCCAAGTTGCTCTTTGCCTTCTTCTGATGTTTGTAAAAGACCTCAAGCCAAATTGTCCAGGTTTCAAAGGGTTAAGTCTCTACTTTGGTATGACCTGCCTGAGGAGAAAAAAATACTGGCAGAGTCAGTGACTTCTTCTGAATCACTTTTTAAAACCCATTTCAATCAGGACCACTTCAAGAAGTCAAGAAAAACACTTCTTAGCAGCTTTTAGATTTAGCTTATTGCAGTTATTAGTATTTGGTGGTATGGCTTTATTCTGCCCTTCCACGTGCTTATGTGGTAAGCGTTAAACAGGAACAGCACATGTTCCTGAGGCAGGGAGAGCAGCAGCAGCAGCAAAAATAAAAGAACGCAACCCCCAAAACATCCATACCAGGAAAACCTCCCTGGCCTTCCAAGGCTTCTTGGAAGAGCCAGGAGGAGGAGCTACATGCAAATTGGGTTTACAGGAACTAACGATAAATTCAGGCTTACTCATAAGTAACATATCCAGGAAATTAGGCTATAATTAATCAGTATAACCTTTACAGTTAATTAAAGCCAGCAGATCAAAGGCCTTAGCTTTTTGAGCTCATTTCAACAGCAGCAGCGCTTGACACCATGGCCTGCCTGAACTAAAGCAATGCTCAACTTCAGACAGGACCACTTAGTCAAGAACACTTCTAAGAAGCTTTTAAATTTAGCTTTATTGCAGTTATTGGTATTTGGCGGTACGGACCTGTTCTGCAGTGCCCCTGCCCTTCCACGTGCTTACATGGAATGCATCAAACAGGAACAGCACACGCTCCTGCCCTTCCTGTGCATACAAGGAAGGCTTGAGGCAGAGAGAGGAAATTTATAAAGCTGAAGAGCAGGGGAGGACCGGAGAGCGCCATCACAAAAGAAAGAAACGCCATTCCAATTAGCGCACGGAAGGGACCAGAATCCGAACTCAGACCCGCAGCCAGCATCCAGTGACACCACATCATGGAGGATCGTTATGGCAAGGTCCAAAAGATGGGAAATAAAGGAGCAGCCTTGGGGAATAATGCACAAAGCAAAATTTAAACGACCAAGCAGGGAAAGCAGGTCCTTCTTCAACACGACAGGTGCATCACGGGCTTGCGCAGAATCCTGTGAGAGAGGATGTACCTAAAATAAGACCCGAGAGCATAAGACAACAAAGAGGACCCACCATTTTTTTTTTCCAACAGGCCGAGGAACACCCTAATCCCCTGCGATAGTCACAAAAAGCATACTCCCAGAAGACATACCCAGAGCAGAACGATCGCCAGACAAGTGTCCAGGTCAGCCCGGCGGGACGGACACATCACCACAACCGACAACACGCACGTCACTCAAAACAGAGAAACAGAACAAAGCAAGACCCCAACAAGCATAATGCCACTGCTGGCAAGAATCAGGCCCCTAAGGCTTGGGGAGACTGCAGCAGCAGGGGCAAGAACCCCAGTTGGGACATCGACGTCATCGGGGCGAGGCAGAATGACGTCATCAGTCCGCAATGCAGACGGCAACCCCCGCAGCGGAGTGCCTCCACTTCCCAGTGGCTTTCCCGGCAACCAAGAAAGCACAACAGCTACAGACAGCTTGAGAGGGACATGGCCATGAGTAAGCACAGAGGACATCACGAGGGGGACCACAAGGAACCGGAAAGCCATTTTTGAACAAGGCCCCCAGCAGCCGGGGCACTGGCCAGCCATCAATGCAGGGAGGAATGTGACTTCTACTCGCCCAACAAGAGCCCCGGCGAACGGATGCAGCGCCCTCATCAGCAATGGCCCACACAGGCCCGGATCGGTAGAGGCTGACTGGCCAGGACACAACCGAATAGCAACGGGCCCTCAACGCGAACAGGACTGACATGGCAAGCAGCAGGGCAAGCAGAAGCACGGGCACCGGCAGTGTCGTCATCACGAGAGCTCACAAAAGCGGCATGCAGAGGGAAAGGGAAGAGCAAGCTGGCTAGAGCAGCTTAAAAAAGGCGCAAGTGAGTTCAGTGAATCAGATGCTTTGAAGCGAATCAGCTGGCCATCAGCTGATGAGGCTTGCATGATATCAGCTGATATCAACAGTATCAGTGCTTGACACCATGGCCTGCCTGAACTAACGCTATGCTCAATTTTTATGGACGTGCTTTTACGTGATGTTGTCTTTTTATTTCATCCTTTTATTTATTTCACCTTTTTAACTAATGTTTTATCTGTTTTATTTCCTTTTATATGTGCTTTTACTGCTTTTATTGTTTCTGTCATTGTTGTTTTTGGTTATTTGTATTATTTCATATTGACAGGAAGCATCTTGCATTATTTGTCCTCTGGTTTTAATTTTATCCCAACTCTATCCTGTTACTTCTTGCTTGTGTTCAATATGACTGTTTCTGTTGTTATATCACCGTCTATGTATCCCATTCTTGGGACCTATCCACCTCCCCAACTGCCTGCCCTATAAGCACATTTGCACTGCTTATATCATGTAGTTATTCAGCCTGTTCTCACTCTGAACTTGGAACATCATGTGTTGATGTGGAAAGTTGCTGACTGACCGTCACCGTGTTACAAGTTCGGAGTGAGACCGTGTTGGCCGGTAACACTGCATAGGTGGATGGATAAATTGTCATTAATTAAGAAAAAAGTTCAAGCACTTAACTTCCCCTAAAACCACAAAATGTTGCTTGTACATTTCAGTTCTTACAGCCTACAGATTACAGGCCAAAAGATAAAGATAAAAATCTCAAAACCTGTACAAATAAAACCAAAACTATCCTTGTGGCTAGACACCACCTAAGTTGAGAAAGAAAAGATGCTCAATATAATTTGGTAAAACTGAGTTTGTAGATTTTTATTTTCCTGACTTAGTCTTGGCTCCATTTGTTATCTCAACATTCTGATTGGTCCTTGCTTTAGTCCCTGAGATCAGCTCAATATCAAACTAAAAACACCACACCTCCACAGTAGGAGATCATAACAGCACAGCAGAGAGTATCATCACAGCAACTTTGGAAAACGTTTTAAGGGTCAGCCATGAAGAGGGAAAGGGAAAAAACTTTGGAAATGAAGACAAAGACAGAATGGAGGATTGAAGGGGATGAAGAGGAGGAGGAAGTGGAAGGTGACCAAGAGGGAGTAGATGATGAAGAGGAAAAGGAGGAGGTAAAAGATGAAAGGGAAAGAGGATGCTGGGAAAGAGGGAGGAGAGGATAGGGAGGTGGAGAGAGTAAAGGAGAGGGAGGAGGAGAGAAAGAGGAGGAGGAGTGCTGGATGGAGAAGAGGAGGGAGCTGTGGACTCGTAAATAATTAATTGCCTCTCAGACGCCCCTCGCTACCTTGATTTTCCTCTTTCCCACCTCATATTCTCTCTTTTCCTCTCTCTCTCTCTCTTCCTCTCTGTCTCTGTGTCAGTCCCCGCTCTTTGGCGGTCAGTTCCCGGTGGGAGCAGGCTTGTGTATACTCCAGGAATCTAAAATAATTTATCTGCTCAGCTTTTTGACTCCAGGCATTCTGTACATGCTTTAGCGTGTGTTTCTGGACTAAAATTACACGCATGTGCACCATCATGCTGAAACAAAATAAAATCAGTAACATATGACTTTTGTGACTGCAGGTGTCTGGAAGCAGTGCTGGATTAACCTGTAACAGTGCTCAGGACAAAAATGAGCTGCAGCATCCGTGAATCATTTGTTTTTCAAAATAAAACCAAAAATACACTTTTTAAAAAGTGTTTTTTTTCAATATATTTGTTTCCAAAACAGAAATAATAAAAACTGATAATTATTGCAATCTCCAATTTTGCGCTCAGATAAAAATTCTAAAAAAGAAAAAGCTAAACGGCTAGCCGGGGTGGTCCATGTAATGCTTATTAGTTTAATTTTCCATATCAAAAATGAAAAATAGAATAATTGGAAAACTGAGTTCAATCATCTAAAATTGTATTTTTTTTTTTGTCAAATCAATGTAGAATTATGATTTTAAAATCTTTTTCCTCATTTGCTAAATGTGAAATGTTGGGTAGAAAAATGGACAATTTGAGAAATATAAAATCGTATCAATGATGCAACTAATCCAGCTTGCCTGGTGGACTTTTGTATCTTAAGGTAAGTGTACACGGATCCACAAAAACAACAGGAAATGCTGCAGTGTGCATGCCAGGCCAGTAGGTGGCAGTGTAACTTTGTAATGACATAACAGAAGAACACCACACGCCTGGGCATGAAAGCGGTCTTCTACAGAGCGGTGAGTATAAACAAACAAGAAGACAATTGGCGAATGTATGCACGAGAACCGACAGCGTTAATAAAGTCATTAGTGTTGGCAGTACAAACACAGCTTGGCAGTCCACCACTGTTGTTGTTGTTGTCTCGTCTTGTGCTTGCTTATGGCTGTTTGTCTGACATGTAATGCGCATGCATAAAATGCACCGATCTCACAGGAACCGCGTATTGCCAGTTTACATGACAGAAGGGGTGGTGTTTTCAAAATATTACACACTGGAACGCAGTATAAAAAGTTTGCATTTTCGGGTCAAAAACGCTGTGAACAAAAGGTCAAACTGCAAGAATACTGAACTGGTGTAGCTTTGTTGCTGTCGTTTCGAATCACCTCCGTACAGATCACTCTGCTCTCTCATCCCGGCTACTCCACTTCATGCTATGATCTACCATCTTTTGTACTACAACTATGAATCCCAGCAGCCCCAAAATTACACACAGGGAGCGTGAGAGTGCCCCCTTGTGCCAGCCGACGAAAACACACTATGACGTATGTATATGTCAATGGCACTCACTGAGTTAATAACAATACACATCATTTTTTAGGTTCAGCTGGTGAGTTATGTGCAGTTAAACACCATAGAGATTAAAGTTGACCTCAAATGTATCATTTTGGAGCACTGTGTTAGCTAGCTAACACGTTTGTAAGGCAAACTTTTTATACAGTTATTATACAGACCAGGCGATAAATTGTCAATTGCTTACCAACAACCAGATTACTTGCCTTGAGCTATCTGTTTCATAATGAAACTGATAAAAGTTTTATTTCTCATGTCCTGATGGATACAATAATGCTAACAGCAGAGTGAGAGAGAAGCACAATCTGCACACTCCTGTGAAGAGGTTAAATAATAACATGTCCTGTGTGGGTTAAACACAGGCGTGCACAGCTTTTTACAATAACATCCAGGTCTGAACAAATCTCACATTTGTGTTCATAAAAGCTGCACCCTCTGAGCTCCCCAAATAAAATGTGAATTTAGGAGATCTTTCATATTTTTCCTTGTGTTGGACTACAATTTGTGGACTGTTAAAGCAAATAATTTTATCTTATCTTGGTCAAAGTGCTCTGGGCAGCTCATAAAATTTTCTCTCTTAAGAGAGAATAAGCGAAAATATGAACAGTGGTGAATCCCAAAAAATAATGGGCACTAACAAAATAGGAACAAATCCTGGATATGAGCAAAAATAAGAGAAAATGTGTGCGTATATCGTTTCTTGCATGAGGCCCAAGGTCTCTTTGGGTTACACTGAAGTCATAAAGCAGCATGTTGAGGCCTGTAGATGAGTTTTGCCTTGATGCAGACAGACAGACGGCTTGAAGGTTAACAGCCGCTCGTGTAAAATCAGTAAAAAGCTCCGGCTCATCTCTCAAGGTCAAGGTCACTGATGCTGTGTGTCGGTGTGTTAGGAGATACAGTAGCTGTGTGTGAATGAATGAGTGTCATCACTCCTCACTTCACTGTCAAACAAGGGATTCATTGTTTTAACGGGATCTGATGGACTAAGAACAGATGTAGGCTTCCGCTCTCCTGGGATCAAAGAGCACCAAGAAGGTGTGTGTGTGTGTGTGTGTGTGTGTGTGTGTGTGTGTGTGTGTCAGGGGGTTCCACTTGGGAAGCAGATGGAGCTGGTGGGTGGGTTTTGTGTGGAGGATTTAGCAGGCGTGGCCAGCTGCTGGCTGTCCTTTAATGGAGAGACTCTTACCCTCCCCCCAAAAATGAAATCCTTAAAATACTCTGTGCTGGAACACAGAGATGCACAACAATAGAAAGAGGACCAAATGGGGGAAATGCAAAGAGAAGCAAATAGACTAACAGAAGCACCGAATACACTCATTTGCAATTTTTGAAACCTGGGAGAGATAGCCGTAATTTTATAAAAACAACTAATAACCTTAATGTAACCCTTTGGAACCTGAAGCAAAAACTTGTGCTGCTTTCAGTCGCCTTTCACAAGAAGCTAATCCATTGAGCCCTGAGCATATTCTGTCAAAAAAAAAAGGAACTACTTGGTAATAAATGTTCCAAAATTGCAAGAAATTAGTAAGTTTATAAAATTACTTTTCAAAAGGGTAGGGGAAAAGTTTAGATTTCAAAAAAAGAAAGAAAAAACTAGGGAAAACTCTTTATAATTTTCATAATTACATATTCAAAAATTAAAGCTCTTTTTAATTTTTTTTAAATTAAAGTTTTTTTAAATTAATTAACTAATTAATGTATTTATTTTTATTTATTTTGTGTTTTTAATTTATGTTTTATTTATTTTATTTCCTTTTATTTGTGGTTTTATTGCTTCTATTGCTGACCAAAATCCAAAAAGCCTTCAGTAATACACTCTCTTTCCTCCCCACAACAAAATGTTAGGTTTCCTGGGCCAGAACAAAACATGCAGGTGATGTCACAAACACAATGGACATGTTTTATGCTGTTTGGTTCACCACAGAGGACAGAAATCCCTTCAAGTTTGTCTTTTTCTTGCAAAACATTGATATGCACACAGCTGTGAGATGGGAAAGGATGTATTGTAGTAAATCTCTGGACGCAGACCTGTGGACATGGCGGTTCATGGCATGTCACATGAGCTACAATGTGACTGACATGCACCTCTGAAGCCAAACACCAATGTTTTCTGAACTGGAGATTTCTGCAGATACCGTAACCCTAAATAACAGGCCGGAGTGGACATCTGCTGCATAATGTGGTCCAACCCAAAACCCATGAACTCAGTCATCCCAACTTCCCCTTCCCCAGTTTTAAATCTCCCTCTGCTCTGTTTCCTTTTCTTTCTCCACCTCTTTTCCCTCCGGCTTCTACCAGATTCTGTTCTCCATCAGCTCTTCATTTCCATGTTAACCAGGCTCTCCTCTCCTAAACACAAAACTGTAGTCCCTGATTTCTGATCAAACAACTGCCTGTTTGCTATGATTGGCTTATCTATGTATCTATAGGGAAGCCATGAAACAGACTAGCAAATAGTGAGCTTCAAGAAGAAACAAGAAGAAACAAGACTAGGTTAAAACCTAGTATATGGCTGGACTGTGTACAGTGGTTCCCAACCTTATTCCTTCAGGGACTTATTCACTATCACTGAGTGCACTGAAGACATATTTAATTAACATTTCATATTGAATTTAGATAAAGGTTGAAAATAAGGCAATGTGCCTCCGGCCCCAGGTATAATGTATATGTTAAAATGCAGAACAATACACTTATGACGTTAAACACAGCGGAAGGGAGCTGCTTTCTCTGATCATTAACACATCCTCCCTCTGCAGCTCTGCTCAGACCCGGGGATGAACGTCCCCGTGTGACTGGCGGAGGCTGCCCCAGAGCCGAAGTTTGTATGAGCATAGAACTACAACACATAGAATGCACACTGTAGCATGATACAACGATCTCTCTGTGATGGCAAATCGTGGACACATTCTAATTCTTCACGATCTAATATCGTCATATCGCACATAATTGTTTTTGGTTGTGTAGTGTCACTACACAACCAAAAACAATTATTTTTCTTGCCACTAAGCCACCAAAAAAAAATCTTTTGTGCCGCTATCCTGGCAAAAACAAAAATTTTTTGTGCTACTATTCTGCCAAAAACAATCACTTTCTGTGTCCCTATAATACCAAAACCATTTTTTTTTTTGCCAAAAACAACCATTTTTTGTGTCACTATCCTGCTCAAACAACCATTTTTTCTTGTCATTATCCCACTAAAAACAACCAACTAAAAACTAATTTTCATGCCAATATCCTGCCAAAAAAATCTCTTTGTGCCACTATTCCAGCAGAAACAGAGCAACGTTGCTGTAAAAGAAAAAAAAACAAACAAACAAACAAAAGAAAACCCTTTTTACAGTACTATTTCCACTTCAAACACAGTGACAGTTCATAATCACAACCAGTTTTGTTGTTGTTTGTTGGTCTTGAACAGCAGCTCATACCAGGTTCTGTTATCCATCAGCTCCTCATTTCCATGTTTTCTACCAGGCTTTGCTCTCCTGAACACACAATTTTCGTCACTGATTTCTGATCACATTATTGCCACTCTCAGTACTAGTGGAAAACTTGTAAGCCCCTGATTGACAGCAGTGAGGCCGCACACATACATTGTATTTACATGCATTTCACTAACATACTGCCCAGTTCCTCCTGTAAGCTGGTTCCTGAATATACAGTATGTAAACAACATGCGAGAGCTTCAGTCCGACACTGTGTCTCAAACCAGCCTGACAGAATCAGACTGACAGACCCACACCTCCTCCCCCCATCCACCCATGACCCCGGAGTCCAGGGGTCACAACATCTGACCCGTGCCCCTGCAGGGAGGTCCCGTTATGTCTGATCCTGTTTAATGAACTGAGCCACACTGCCCTTAAATGTCACTCACTGAACACCCCGAGCTGAGAAAGTGCTGATGGTTTAATAAGCTACTTTGTATGTGTGTGTGTGTGTGTGTGTATGTGTGCATGCATATGTGAGTGTGTGTTTGAGAGTGAGAAGTACAGCAGCCCTGAGACCTCAACACACTGCAAACTAACACATCTCTATCAATTTTGACGACACATGCAGACAGAGTTTAGACCAAGACACCAACAGACACTGTATCCACAGAGGGTGATGCACAAGGTTAGGACATGTTTATTGTTGCCGTGGTTTGCTGTTGCCATGGTTTGTGGTTTACGAAGTTACTGAAGCTGGCTAGCCTTCATTGGTGTATATGTATATTTGTATATGTATAAGATATGAAAGGTATGCTACATTTGCAAAGTATCATGGCTAATAGGCACAAAAAAGACTTGGTTATAGGAAAAGATCATGTTTTTTTTTCATGGCACTATCTCGCCACAAACAGCAGCTTATTGTGTCACTATCCCACCTAAAAATTCTTTTGTGCCATTGCGTTACCTAAAGCCATTTTTCTTGCTACTTTCCCACCAAAAAAAACAAAAACTTGCCACCATTCCAACAAAAAAAAACTTCTTATGTGCTACTATTCTGCCATCCTACCATTTTTGGGGGTTCTACATGCTACCAAAAGGAACAGCATTTTGTGGCTCTATGCTACAAAAGACAACAATTTTTTTGAGCCACTATCACAGTTATAAAACAACTTTTGTGTCTGTATCCTGTCAAAAACCCAAAAATTTCTGGGCACTATCCCACCGAAAACAACTTTGTTTTTCCAACCCTCCCCCCAAAAAACAAAATTTTTTGGGCCACTAATCCTACCAAAAAGAACAGATTTTTGTGCCACTTTGCTACCCGAAAAAAATCATTTTTTGTGCCGCCATCCCGCTAAAAACAACAGCTTTTCGTGTCTCTGTACCACCAAAAATGACATTTAAAGCCACTATCCCACCAAAAAAATCAGCCATTGTTCTTGCCACAATCCCACCATAAACAATTGCTTTTAGTGTCACCATAAATACAAAAACAACAGTTTTTTTGGGCCACTATCCCACCAAAAATCCCCTTTTGTGCATCTATCCGCCATATACAACCATTTTTCAGGCCTATATATGCTACCAAAAATAAATGCATTTTTTGCCACTACGCCACCAAAAACACTGTGCCACTATCCGGCCAATAATGTTGTGCCACTATCTGGCCAAAATCAACAGATTTTCATGCCACTATCCCACCAAAAACAAACAAACAAAAAAAAACCCTTTTTGCAGCATTATCCCCCCTTGAAAAACTGCAGCGGTTCAGTCAATCACAACCAGTTTCTTTGTAGTTGTTTGTTGGTCTTGAACAGTGGTCTGCAGCTTGGCAGGCGTCTCTCATAGGTGACATCCCATCCTCCATCCCCTCCACCTCCTGATGGTCAGCTCATGTACGTACTTCATCACCAGAATCGTTGACTATATGACGAGCAGAGATGTAGTAATGAAGGGTAAACTATGCCAACATTTCCCCTTGGTGACTGCACTCTGTTATTGCAGATATCTGCTATTCATTATTAGCCTGTCAACTTAAATAGTCAGCAATAACTTTATAAATAAAAAAAAAACCAACAACAAAAACCAACAAAAAAACAAAACAAAACAAAAAACATCCTAACATCAAGCATGTCACATCCATGTGCATTAGCTTTAAGTGCCCCCTGGAAACATTTTTATTGTGTCATCAGCCTCCTGCAACATATTTCTTTATTTGCAGCACTTCTTCTAAATGGTGCGCACGCGTCATCAAATTAATGAAGATGTTTCCTCACTTTACAGTGCGTTGAGCTCCAGGGCCACCACAGGGAAAGAGCTTGAATTGACTTTTGTTGGATAAGAGTGAGAACATGTGAGTGAATACAGGGACGGGAGGGATGATTTTAATTTACATGGAGATATTTTTCCATATTTTTTTATTCAGACTTCCCACTGGAACCTGACTGTACTTTAAGTTTCCAGCCATTTTTGGAGGAATGCAGTGTTGTGGCCAAGTCTGTGTTGAGCTGCCACATCTACAACTAACAAACATTCCTCTGTCTCTACAGTGTACTGATAATTAACAGAGGCACGGAGGAAGACACCGTAAATGCTGCAGTTAACAGCTAAATGTCTCAGACAACCGTTTCCACACGTACGCACACACACACACAGACACAGACACACAGTGATTTTCTGCAGCTTGTTAGCTGTTATGACTGCGAACATTCATCCAGATGAAACTCACAAACTGTTTGTTTAGTTGAAACTCCTTAATATATTGGCTACTTAGATTATCAAACAAGAAAAAAGGGCCTGTTTGCTCTGGTTTTGGAAGTAATCCAGGCTGAATTCACTTTAAAAGAAACATAGTGGCCCAACTGATCACTTTTAATCCATTCCTGAGTTTATACACACGTTAGTGCCTCAAAATGTCCCTTAGGCCGGGGGTCACAAAGCATTATACCAGTGCTGGGAGGATTCATACTATGGAGGATTGAAACCGACAAAATCAAAAATAAATAAATAAATGTGTCAATAAATTACATAAACAGTTGGCCATGAGGAAGGAACTCTTCTTTTGAAAACTAAAATTACTACTTCTAATCAGGAGATCGCCAGAGACCTGGCACTTGTAAAAAAAAAAACAAAGCAAAAAAACTGCCAGCCAGTGCTGGAGCAAGGAAAAAATAAGTGGAAGATTAAATGGGAAAATGAATAAATTGATAAATACACTGATACATTAAATGAGAAATTAAATAAATAGTGGCCTTTTTAGCATTTCATTTATTTAATGACATATTTTATTATTTTGGATTTTGTCAGTTTCAGTCCTCCATAGCATATGGAGCTAAAGCGTAGCCACAGACGTGAGAGACGAGAATGGTGGAGAAAATGAGCTAATAAGATAATTAAAAGATGCAAGGACTAAACATGGCGATGGTAAACATCACAGCGTCACCTTGTTTTGACCTTCGACTGCGGCGTCACCCTCAGCTAATGTGTGCCATCTGAAAAACGGTGGAACACACCACTGCAACGTGTTGCGCCGAGTTTCATCAGAAACCAATCAAAGGTTTCCTCGCCCGTTACCCCGACATCAACACTTAATGGTTCTATTGTTTCAAGATAACAAATGTTAATTACACAATAGTGATTTAATTGAAATTTTATCTATAATTGTTTTCTTGTGATCATGACTCAAATGCCTCTCTGTGTTACTGTAGATAACAGCATTCTGTATTTATGGTTGCAACCATATGAGTGGGCTGATATTTCATTTCTGTGCTGAGGACACTGATGAAGAAAGCTTCAGCTTACATGACGCCACGTTCCTGCATGTTACATTTAAATGTAAAGGCAGTGATCTGTCTTTACTGTGACACCTGTTGACAGTGTTGAAAGTGAAATTTGCAGTTAGTTAATTATATTTTTGTACTCATTTTAAAGTGCTGCACTGACGTAACAGATTTTATTACATGATAAACAAAACTCACAAGTGAAGGACTCAGAAAATACGGACTGACATAACGACTGGAGGTGGAATAGGATAAATAAAACCAGATTTTCACCCAGGAAACTGCAGCTCGTGTCCCATTCATATAGAATTAAGAGAGTTTTCTGTACACTTTTCCTCAATTTTGGATAATATATATATATATACACATATACATATATATATATATATATATATATATATATATATATATATATATATATATATATATATATATATATATATACACACACACACATATATATATATATATATATATATATATATATATATATATATATAGGATCAGATCATTTCCTTGTTACCTTTTTATAATTTCTTGTAGTTTGTGAGACATTTCTAGCCAAGTTGCTTGTTCTGTTTTTTCCCCCATGTTTTTAAAAGAAATCAAACTTTTTTTCTCATGTTTCAGAGATTTAAATAGTGAAAAGATTCTGAATGCAGCACAAGAAAATGATGTATATCCAGGTGTTTAAGGGTTAACCATATTAAATTTCAGTGCCTAACCCTATCCCTGTAACTGTACAAAAAGTTGTGCGTGCATTTTCCTAGGATATCATATGAGAATATGTTGCAGAGCAACTAACAAGATTACAACATCAACTTTATAAGTAATTAATATGTCAGTTGTTGAGTTTACGGCTTGCTCTGTTGCCCTCTAGTGGCCAAAAAGTAATTAATGCTGCTTTTAAAATGTAGCCATTTCCAACAACCATTCTGTCTAAAAAGAAAATCAGTACTTTTGTGATGTTGAGGGCTAGCTGAGATACATAGAGTGAAAACCAAACAAATGACTGAACCAAAGAAGACCGAAGCCATTGATTTCCCCTTGATTTCAAGATTTCAATGTAGTGATTCAACAAAGAACCAACAGGATTAGTGAGGAGCGGGTGTGTTGGGGAGCAGCCGGCGCACCTTGAGGGCCTCCCGCTACATGAGCCGCAGATTCCACAGAGGCTCTGCCTGCTGACCACTTTGCTGCTTTAGCTGGGAAAGTTGTTTTAGCTTCATGCTCATGGCTTACAGCCCTAACACGCCATCTCTGAACGGCACCACAGACGTTGTGGGTGCTTCGCTTCTGAACAAGACAGGCTTAACATGAATGACTCTGACTTGCATTTTCATGGCTGATTGCAGTATTGTTTTTGGATTAAAGACGTCAAGATCTGTAAAATACCCTGGGATGATTTTATTTGACCGTTTTCACGCCAGACACATCGACACCACTCCTATTAAAAGTCGACAGGAATGAAACTCTGCTGTTTAAAAAGTTTAGCAAACCGTGGCACTGCTGTGTGTTTTAGTCCGTACATGGCTACTCTGTAATGTGACTGTGAGTAAAAGTGGTCCAGATCCAGTTGGTAGGAAAAGGGAAAAATGAACGTTCAGCTCCACAGCTTACAGACTCGCCAGCTCTCTCTGCTCTAACACAAACACTTTCTTCTTTGTTTTTCTTGCCTCAGTTGTCTGGGCCAGAGTCAGTAAATATGAGTCTTTAAAGAATGCACAGACACAAATCCTACACACACACACACACACACACACACACACACACACACACACACACACACACACACACACACACACACACACACACACACGATTCCATACCACAGACAGCCTACACTATGCTGCACATTCATGTGTTTCCTATTATCCCATGTCCTGGCAGCAGACTCTTTCTGTTCAGTTTCTCAGAATCAGCGGTTAATAGCTGGAATCACACAGCCCCCCAAAAAAGTCTCTGCATACACATACTGTAGAGACTATCCACTCCGACATTCACAGCCATACACTCAAAACATAAACACAGACTCAGCAGCATTTGCAACTGTAAAGCAAACATACAAACAGCCTCCTGCTGCTCACTGTCACTGATACAGTCTCAACCCACGAAGACCATGCTCCTCTCATGCAGGTGCAAGTTATTATGCACACATTCCTGCATGCATTGAGGTCTCTGGGTTTATATGGCAGCTCATCTGCAATGATGTCAGTTGTTCCCTGCATCAGTGATCCCTTTAATCAAGCAAAAAAGCTAAGAATTACAGTTGATTTTTTTTTTTTTTTTTTACTGTAAAACAGTTCTTATTTTGTAAACCTTTGTTTTTTCTTTGGTTTCACTTCACAGCAGCAAAATCATCTTCAATTAAGTCATTTTACAGAATGTCCCATTTTTCCAGTTTCTTTTTACACTCTAAAGCAACCACAACAAAAAGAACAAACAAAGAAATTAAAAAAAGAACATGGGGTATTTAAAATTTAAGAGTTGAGTTGCACCAAAAAACCTGCTAACACCTAATAACATATGCCTTTTACAGTAATGGTAAAGGTTACAAATGGCAATCACATCCGTGTCAAATTACTATGTAGTAGTCATGTATTTATCATCTCCAATAAACTTCAATG
This sequence comes from Plectropomus leopardus, assembly GCF_026936395.1. Taxonomy (NCBI): domain Eukaryota; kingdom Metazoa; phylum Chordata; class Actinopteri; order Perciformes; family Serranidae; genus Plectropomus; species Plectropomus leopardus. The sequence goes on from NC_142186.1 coordinate 3,508,563, forward strand.
GATAAACAACACCTGGGTGAACAAGCTAATTTAACCCAGTGATATGCAATGACAGGCTGCTACAATCTACTGTCTGAACACTGTTTCAAATTTAGTTTGCACCGAGTTTGAGAGACAGACTGAATAAGTACAAAAAAATAAATGAATATGTAACCACTGTAACATTTTCACTGGCCTCCATGCTGCTTTCTCATATTAACTTAACTGTCTTCCGGACTGTTTATGATGTTGAATGTGACACACAACAAAAACACACACACACACAAAAAAAGGCATACTCGTCTGCTGCCGAGTCATGTACACTACTCTGGTCTACTGGCAATGGGAAAGGAGTTTATCACCCATAGTGGGTTTTATGTATTTTTAAAAAATGCATACACCTGCTAATTTTGGTGGAAAAGAGGTGAAACATTCACTTTAAGTTTCACGTGGGACACAAACAATCTCCTGGGTCAAAGTCCTGTACTTCACATCCATCCGTCAGACTGATCCACCTCCCCTCTCACTAGCCTTAAGTTGACTTTCTCGATTGCTATACTACGTCCATTGTTTTGAACACCAATAAATCACTTTGATTGAAAGCCCAGTGTGTCTCATACAGACACTTAACACTAAAGGGTGTCCCCAGTGTCATCCCTGCCCTGGGAGGATGATCACAGAGTAAAATAATTAAAGTTTAATGAAAAAGCCCTTTGTTAGAATGAAGCAGTAGAAAGTCCCCAAATCAGCAGCTGCAGCAGAGAAAAAGCTGCTGTTGTGTCTGCAGCTGCAGGAGTGCTGAGCTCCAGAGAGGAGACACTGCACTCAGGAAGACATACTGTACATGTTTGAAATGTAAACGTTCATTGGCCAAGTATCAGGGGTGTGTAGTTGTCGTGAAATCCACCCGTTTATATCCATGTGAGTACACGCCTCGAAGCTGTATACGCTATAAGAAAGAAAAGTTCCAAAATGGTTTATCCTGAAGAGCTGAGGTTCTATCCTGATTCATTTGTTTCTGAAGAATCCCTTTTTTAATTTTTTTTAATTCTTTTTTTTTTTTTGAAGAAAGGGTTCTTTGTAAGACTAGGAGTTTCATTAAAAACTATCATGGTTAGTGGGAGAGAAATCTATGGTTAATGTTGTCAATTGCTATTTTTAAAGTCCCCCTGGGTGGGAGATGAAACCCTTGGAAAATGCGAAGGGTTCTTTGTAGTATCCCCTGGGTGGGTTCTAGATAAAATCCTTGTAATATGAAAAGGGTTCTCGATAGAATTGGAATATAAAACGGTTCTCTGTAGAATCCCATGGCTGTATTCTGGATGAAACTCTTGGAATATAAATGAGTTCTAGGTATTGCCCTTTATGGGTAGAGCCATCTAAAGGGGTTCCAGCTGGAACCAGCAAAAAGAGGTGCTCCGAGGGGAACAAGCCAAGGAACTCTATATGGGTCTAGTCAGCACCTTAATTTTAAAAGTCCAGCTTTACAGGATGACAGTATCTACATTCTTAATCACACCTATAGAGCTCTGAATAATTTCTCCAATTGTCAGAAATAGCTGTGTCTGAGCACACCACCTGACCGACGTGAATGCTTAATAGTCTTTTTAGCTGTTCAAGACGTTCTGATTCTAAAAACCAAACTGTCATTGGAAATCTGTAAAGTCAATCACAAGAATCTACCTCCAAATGATGGATGGACAGAATTAAATCAGTCTGTTAAGAAACAAACGTACCAGAATAAAACCAGATCAAAAATCTAATCTTTTTGGAAAAATTACCATGCAGTAGAACTAATGAACCAATTTATGATAGGCACATTTCCAACCACTTTTTTTAATGCTGATATTCAATTTGTACCTAAAGGAACCTCAGTGCAAAAAATCTCGAAATGTCTTCCTTCGTTTTAGGTTTGAGTGACTTTGAATGAATAATGCAATCTCATTGTGCCAATTCTTCATTGGCACCTGACTATAAAATTGTCATGATGAACTCCCAATACTTACAACAGTACTGGATGGACAGTCCATACATTTGCACTTTCTTTTGACATTTTTTTGAAAATTTGGTAAAAATTTACACTACACTTAGATGGAAACCCAACTATTGAGATTTAAGCAGCCTGTTCTCATTTCAAAATCGTCAAATACTGCCGCTTTTGCAGTGATTTCGGCATAAAAGACATGTTTTACATTCACATGATTACGCCACTGGAAGGCGTCAGTTGAGAATGCAGCTGGACAGAACCTGTTGCATCTGCATGACACTGGCCGGCGTCAAGCTAAAATGCAGCCAGTAACAAGTCAAGTCAAGTCAAGTCAATTTTATTTATAAAGCCCATTATCACAAAACACAGTTTGCCTCAGAGGGCTTTACAGCATATGACATCCCTCTGCCCTCACATCACCTAAGGAAAAACTCCCCAAAAAGAACTCCTAAAACAGGGGGAAAAAATGGAAGAAACCTCAGGAAGAGTGACAGAGGATGATGAGGGATCCCTCTTCCAGGATGGACAGACGTGCAATAGATGTCGTAAATAACAGTTCAATTACAATAATGACAAAAAGGAAAGAGAAAGAGAGAGGGGAAGACAGAGGGGGAGTTGCACAGCAATAATAGTAACAAACACATGTCATATTACAATAACAACAACATAATCATATGAGGAACACAAAGGTCTCTACAGGGAGGGTGGGAGGGAAAGTGGATGGATCCAACAAACCCTGGACTTTTATGTGGTAGTTGGGTATTTGCATCCTGTCTGAGTGTGATTTTTTTTTTCTCTATACTTAATCCCAGCCATCTGTGCCAGCATGAGCTTTTGTTGACTTCCCAGCGTTGGTTGGCATGTGCTTTTGTTGCCTAAACATAATCCCTCCACATGCTTTTGTTAACATCACAGAAGCGGCATCCCGGAACGTCATCAGCAGACGTAGAGGGTAGAAGTTCACTGCAAAACAGCAATATTTGACAACTTCGAATGAGAACGTGTAAGTCATCAAGGCCACTTTTATTATCTCTTCTAATGGCAATGTTGAGATCTGACTAATACATTAGAAGCCAAAGCAATGATCTATTAATGATAATTATAAATGTCAATCAAAAGACCTTTCCTAGTCCAGCAGGTAGCCTTTGAACTCATTCCTGAACATTGTGGACTGAACATTCTGTACATTTTGTTGAACTAATATGGGATTTTTGAATGCAATGCTAGGAAGGTAACAATAATGTGTATTTTCTGCACAGATTCCTCCATAAAAGCCAAAGTATTCTGTGCTTTCCACAGACTTGTATTGCTGGCAGAGTAGAAGAGCTTCTGAAATGGCAGTTAGACCTTAATGGGACATTAAAACTTTCCCTTGAAACCTAGAACACTGATTTGGAGTGACACTGTGACCCGTTTTAACAGCATGGCAAGTCGAGTGCAGTTAAAGCTAAATCACCACCATTCCTCTGCACAGCTTGTGTTCTGCTGTGCAGGGCTGTGGTGAGGAGTAATGAGTGTATACCAAGGGTCAGAGACTGCCCTGGGTGGAAACGCCTTCATCCACGAACTCGCAAACACACCCACTCGCCGGGGTTCGCCAGGTTCCCAATCCATAAATCCTTGTTTGGGGGTATGTTTTTCTTGTCTGGGGCCTGGCTGACTTCCCCCTCACTGGAGTTTATGTAAGGTGATGGAAACACTGAGAGGAGGGTGGAGGACACAGATGGGTGGAGGAGAACATTAGAACATAACTGGGAAAGGAAAGCAAAGAAGAAAAAGCTAAGTAATTGCATTTATCAAGCAAAAAGTTAGTATGGGAGGAAGGTTTAAAGAAAAAAGGCAAAGAGCAGATAAGTAATAAAGTCAGAATTGCCTGGCATTCACAGTAAAGGTTTCACTCTTATGTGACTGGCCACTCTAAATCAGCTGGCCTCCCGCTGGGCCCCACCACAGAGACCACCATCACCCTCCATTAGCACATTCTGTCATTAATCTACACATTGCAGTCATAACTCGATCCCACCAAGAGGCTTGGATAAGCACACACTTGTTAAAGCCTCGCCTCTTCTCTCAACCTAACCCGTGCAACAGCAATGTGAAAAACTGGCCGTGGAATTCCCCAGTTGCTTAACTTCACATAGTGCTAGCTATCAAGCAATAACAGTCTAATGCCCTACTTAAACCCAGCATTACCCATGCATCTTGGGTAATCCCATCACAAGCAGACAACTCTGAAGACTTGTTTACACCAAGCTGTCCAGTTCTGTTCAGTACACAGTAGTTGTTTTTACGTTTCCATTGTGAGAAGTCCCGGAACTGTTCCTTACCATCCCAATTTTTTGTCACCCCTCTGTGTTAAAAACACAGTAGTCTGTATCTTGGTGAACAGAGAACCATCATTCTTGCTCAGAGCTGAGTTGTGGCTGATTTTGAAGGTTATGTAATCACTGTTCATACATTAGTCAACTATAAATGTAAAATTAAAGGATGTTTGCAGGCTTTTCATCTTTACTCGTTAACAGTTCGCAGCTATAGACTGAAAAAAAAAATGGTCGAGTGACCACTTGTGACTGGATCTCACTTCCAACTCTATATGCAGATAGACATATTCATCATTTCCATTTGCAATAACTAAATACATTATTGCATTTAACAGGTTGTCATGCTTTACGCACACATTGCAGGAGACAGAGAATGCTTTCCAATCACTGATTCATTTGTGCTGGCCACAATTTCAACATTGGACACCACATACTGATTTTCAGTTTTGTTTTTATTATTTAAAATGGGTAAAAAGCATTTAGACTTTATGTTTGTTTTCCACTCAGAAAGTGGAAGTTAGCTAGCCATGCTAGTGTCACCACTGAATCCCATATCAGCACAGTAGGTATATCAACACCTGCTGAGTCACTGACAGCTCCTGTGCTCAGTGCCGTGCTCGTCCTGCTTTATAGAAAAGAAGGTGTTGAGTGCCTTGTTCATGGGTCCAGATGTGTTGATGACAAATAATTTGTCACAACCTACAGAAACAGATGGGCCATAAACTCAGGCACATTACAGAGCAATATATGGAAAGCAGTGGTCATAAATAAAGGGCTAAATGCTACTGTCAGCTCAACAACATGCTCACAATGGCAATGCTAATATGCTGATGTTTAGCTAATTAGCACTAAACACAAATTACAGCTGAGGCTGATGGGACTGTCATTATTTCTGTAGACAGTCCTAATTAATGTATTAGACAGATGTTGAACTGATTATGGTGCTTAATGAAGGCGCATGACAGAATACAGAATTCTGAATGTCAACCAATAAAATCCCATGAATCCCTTCAATAGTTTAAAAGATATTTTAATCTTAACGAAAAATGTCAACCTGCAACCTTCTGATTTACAAGCAGGGGGGTCACCAAAGCAATTGGGATTCATCATCTGGAAACCATGAATGTCAGAACCAGCTCTTGTGCCAATCCATCCAGTAAATGCACAATTATTTTACTGGATAACTGAAAAAAATGAGCTGATGATGGCATAAGGAAAAGCCAGGGGATCAACAAAGTCATTAGGATACATCCACAGGGGACCATCAATATCTTTTAACAATTCCATTGCAATCTGTCTGATATTTGTGGAGATATTTCAGTCCAAACCAAACTTACAGATATTGCCAGCCTCAAAAATGTCTGGTCCTATGAGTTTTACTTTGCCTTCAAAAAAATCTGTCACACCTCTATTTTATACCCCAATGACTATAAATCTGATTATACAAAACTTAAACTGATAAAGATGAATAAATGCAAATAATCTGAATAATATGACAATCTGAGCAACATGCAAGCTTGGACATGTAATTCATATTAGTAGGCTGCTCATGTAGGTCACATTAGACATCAAAACCCAACCACTGCAACAACTGATGTAAAACAGTGGAGCATATGAGGAGGCACAGTAGTGTGTGGAAGGCTATAAAATGAAATTTAAAACACTCTATACATTATGCATGTAGATCTCTGTTAGAAAGTGACTAATTGTAACTCATGGGATGCTATGAAAGTATGTAATATTAACATGAATCACAATGTTCTTCTCCACTAACCACAGTCTCATGGTTTAAAACAACTGCACGTCTTACATTGTTTCTACTTTTTCAAAACAAGTCTCTAATGTAGAGTACGTTGAGTTTATGTTAAAGTAATGAAATGCATATTTGTTGAGTTCCCACTGTTATAAGCTGTCCCTGATTAGATGCCTTTGGAAGCCAATTGGGGGAGAGAAAAAGCAGTTTGGAAACTTGGCTTTATTTCAAGTTAGGGTGTTTCATTTGAGGGCAGTTAGCTTTGTTGAGCCAGCTGAGCGGTTGCCAAACTCATGGTGAAAGGCTCCTAAATTCATCATCATTCCCACGACAGCTTCAGTAGCTGTTTCGGGGTGTTTGCAAGTAAAATCTGTATATGTGTGTGTGTCTCTGCACGTCAGGCAAATGTGCCAAGAAAAACAGTAACGAGACAAAGTCTAAAGCCCTGCTAGCAGCCCCTGGAGGCTGCAGTGTTCATCACACCACACAAGATTAAAGAGTTGGACACAACCAAAAATAAGCTAAAAATTTTGCTATAGACATACCGTTAAAAGACCAGTTTGTCCCAAAAGAGGCACAATGAAAGGGTTTATTAGAATGGAATAGGTTTGTACTCTCAGTAGCAGAATAAGTGCATTTCTTATCAATCTTTTTATAGATTAGGACATTTCTTGTGTTTAAAGGGGGCTATTGTGCTTTTCCGTATTTTGTGTCTTATATATGGACTTACAACAAAGGATGCTCACATTAAAGGTAGTAACAGTTTTAAATAATGAGGTACATATGTAGAAGTAATGTCTGTTCATAAAATGGTTTCCAACCATTCTAAATACTCCATTTACAACAGTATTTTGTACCGTGGCAACAGTATGACATCATTTTGTGCTATATTTTTATCTGCTCCAGGCACAGTACTGGAAGTTCTTACATTACATAGCCTACTGCTAAATGTAGCTACATTCTAACATCAGAGAAAAGTTGTCTTGGTTGTCTATGTTGTTTATTTCTCCCTAATTTTGGATTATATATGTGCTAGAACATGTCTGGCTGTGTTTGGAAGCTTTTTACAATTAAAAGTCCCGCTAATCTTGTTACAGTCATCCCCTGTCATCCCCAGTTGCACTGCTAATGCACATATCACTACATGCTTAACATCTGGGAAACATTTAATCTTGGTTTCTGATGTTGTTCATGTCATATTCCTGCTGGAACATGTCCAGTTGAGTTTGGAAGCTTTTATTGGTGTTTCCAATAATAAAAAGTGCCACTATTCTTCTGTTACAGTCATTTCCCCGGCTGCAAGTTCACTGCTAACATATGTAACTACAGGCTAACATCATGGAAACATGTAATCTTGGTTTTCTGATTTTGTTAAGTTTCTCCTGCTGGATATGCCTGGTTGTGTTGGCTTTTATTGATGATTTTGTCCCACAGCTGCAATGATGGTGTAGAAACGATAAACTACCCAACTAGTCATTGCCGACTGCTACTTATCATTGCCGACTGCTTTTTCCAGAAGTGGTAGGGCCTAAAACTGAGCCTTCTGAGGCAGAGACTGAATAAAGGCCTTCCAGCATGAACAGAATGAGAAAAATAAAGTGCTTTTTATGAATAACCAAACTGCTCCTGCAGAAGATCTAACTAACCGGAAGTTTTATCAGAAAAAGATTGGTATGCAGCTGTACCTCTGCACACCTCCAGTATACTGACAGCACCTACTGGAACTACACTCATTGGACCCTGTGACAATGCAGCTGATGGTTTATTCATCAGCTGAGCAGAGCAGAGGGGGACACACTGATGGGCTAGAACCCTGTGATCACATCTCATCTCCATATCCATCGAGGTGCGCTGATGAACCAGTGGGGGGAGGGCTGATCAATGCCTTTGCTGGCATGGATTTATCTATTCCCACCTCTACATCCATATGGCTTCTCTAATCCAGGACCTTTAACATATTTTTCATGACCTTTGCCATCAAAATAAAGGAATGATACAGGTTAAAGTAGCTTATTTTTAATAATGTGACATAGATAATCAACATTTCTGAGATAACTTGTTTTAGATGGACGGACTGATTAAAATTTGCTATCTTTAGGCTCCCATAAAATCGTAAGGCAAGTGAGATAACACTTTCAATTTCAGGATGTTAAAATACACTTGTATCTTCTGCCTACTCCCTATAAAATATTCTAGGGAAGAATTCAGTGTCACTCTATGACCAGTTAAAACATTAAAGCCTGAACATTGCAGAAACGCTGCACAGTTTGATCTCTTTGACAGGCTATTTATATAGCAAGGCTTAAACCCTCACCCAACTGAAGCTCACAATGAAGACATCAACACACCGCAGCTGGCCTAATCTCTCTCGAGATAAATCTGTCATGAAAATGATAGTAGAAAAGAAGAGATTTGTATTACTTTAAAAGCCTGTTTTCCATTCTACTTTATCTATTTTAGTGTCACCAACCATTCTCTGCATCACGAGATGAAACTCTCTTAAACTCAGTGACAACTGCTCTTAAAAAAAGCTGTGCAGGAGTCTCAGGTTCACCAAGTTTGGTGAGAATGTAATAAAGAGTGTTAAAAGGATTTATTCAATAATATTAATCTACCCTCTAACAAGACATTTAGAAACTGCCTTACAAGAAAAACAGAATAAGTTTGTAACACAAAGACAATAGGCGGGTTTTCATTACAGATTTGCGCAAAACTTAAGCGATATTTTCGAAATGTCCATAAAACACAATTGCACGATGACTGTGTTTCCAGTGAGTGATGATATGCGACTCTCCTCTCGCGATAACATTCTAAGAAGCATGGTGATGGATGTTCAAACATTAGCAGGTTTATGGTATTTCTATTGCAGCCACCACACTAGCTGTCATTATTTTCAATCCAAGGCCACCTAGGCATGTTATGTGAGTGGTAACGGAAAGACAAGCCACTTATACCTGTTAGCTGCCACGTATGAGGGATTTCATGGAGGTGATAATCCACGATTTCACAGAGGAATTGTGGATTCAAAACTTCGGAAGATCTACTCAACTTTTGAAGAGTTATGTGAGACAATAACATCTCTTGTAGCGCCTGCTGCATCATGCCCGAAGGAACCAGTTCCTACCTATAAGCACATAGCCATAGCATCATGTGACCTATAAAAATTCTTTGTCCATACTGGTAAAGAGCTTCACATGTCTGATGTTGGCAATGTTGTTTCTCTCTATAAGAGAAAACTAAAAACATATAATTTTAAGGCTGCCTGGACACTGACTTTTTAAAGTTGCAACAAATAGTTTCACATTACAATATTTAGGAGCTTCAATTAGCTTGTAAAATGGGCCAAACTAATTTGGACGCTTCCTTCTGTTTGGTGATACAGTTGGTATTGAAGTTTGGTAGTAAGAAAATAGTTCCTACAAGAAACTGCTCACATCAAGGTTTTTGGATTAAATTGAACTGTCCCTTTAAGGATAAAGGACAGATTGTGGTCACCAAACCAAAGCTGTCTATTGGGAGGAGAGAGGATGCTCGTCGTACGCTCACCATCTACTCTGACCTCCCACTGGAGGTTTTGTGGTATTTAAACAACAGCATGCCTCTGCTTCTGGCTGTCAAAACAAAATAAACATTTCACTTTTGGTGTTTGAACAAACAACCCATGTATTTTTCTAATAAGAACGGTTTAGATTCCACAGTTCAAAAACACAATATTTCACAAGAGGTGAACATAAATACTGGCCTGTTGCATTCTGGGTTCCGTAAGGCTTTGAAATGACGGTGTGGAGAGCAGAGTCCCACTGCAGCCAACTGTTTGGGGGTTGGCTGGCCAAGTGAAGAGCCAAGAGGCCAGTAGGTTAATTTTAGAGCTCTGTGGTGTCACTTGGACTCTGCTGCTAACCCTCTGTTTAGGCATCCTGTGAGCCTGCTTGAGCTACACACACACACACACACACACACACACACACACACACACACACTCTGCAATCATTTCATACATCACTTTCTTCTCAGTTTCAGAAGTATGTAATAGGCGGTCGGTCTTGAAAACATAACTATGAGATCAGATAGTTGTGGTGGCGTTCTGGCAGCTTTGGTGTCACTTTCCTGTGAATTACAGCTTGTGTTGAAAAGACTGGGTGTTGCCCACACAGGAGCATGGATACCGTATCCTATTCCAGAAACATTTGTTTAGAAATCCAGCCTGACACTTTTAATTGTTTGGTTGGAGATATTATCGACGAGCCATTGTTTCCGCTTGAATGTGTAGCGAAAATAATACACTGAATATTCTGTTTATAGCATTTTTGCACGTTTCGGATCACATGCACCATGTAGCATTTAATCCAAATTCTTGACTGAAACAACGCTTTTTGCCACTGCAGCACATATTATGCTCCAAATTCAATCAAGACAATATGCAACGCCTGTGAGCATGTATGCAAGAGTAAATGGGCCGTCTAAGCATGTTAGTATTCCTCCATCACATTGAAGGGGCTGCAGTTGGTGGCTGTGAAAGCTGCTTTATTGAGGCCTAAACAGCTGCATTTAGTGAGGAAATCAGCTTGAACATACCATTCTATTTCTGTAAGTTCTCCTCTCTCTTTCTAATGGGATTATAGGCAAATAGAGACAGAGAGGGCATGGCACATGGAGCATATTTAGGTGTTTAAGATGGGGGAAGAGAATGTGATGAAAAGTCTACAATTGCATAAATTCACGGATATGTGTCTTTTTTTTTCTTACCTGTGTATTTTTATGAACATGTCCAATAGCATAAATGTATACTGTTTGTCTCTTTGTTATAAAACAGTCTTATAAGGATTAGGATGGTTATACTGGTCTATACATTCATCCCTCCAAATGTTTGCTTCAAAGCAAGATATCTTGACATCTACTAACCAGATTACCATTACCATTTATTATGGACTTCCATGGTCCCCAGAGAATGTTTTGGCTCGATGACCTTAACTCGAGCCACCAAGTGCAAGTGCAAAAGTGACACCAAAAGTTAATGGACAGATTGCCATAAAATATATGTAGCACATTCATTCACCTCAGAGGATGAACCTTTTTCATTTAGGTTCCTCTAGAATCTCTCCTCTTGTACTATCTTTTTCAGTAGCCCTAAGAGATAAATGCACTGCAAATTAAGCCCACGTTTAGACAAGAACGGTCATTCTAAAAAATGGAAAATTCTTCCCTTTGCGTTGAAAAAAAATCTGCGTTCATATAATGATATTGGGAGAACAATTCTCGTGTACATGGATCCGCAAAAACAACTGAAAATGCTGTAGTATACATACCAGGCCAGTAGTTGGCGGTGTAACCTTGTAATGACACACCATAGAAGAAGACCACGCACATGTGCCTGTGATGTCACCGCTCTCACAGGATCCCCACCTTGCCAGTTTACATGGTTACAGGAGGGGTCGCATTTTCAAAAGATTACATTCTGGAACCCGGTTTCAAAAGTGTGCATTTTCAGACCCCCAAAACGACGCTGTCATGTGGACGAAACGAAACAAAAGAAGAATAGATTGAACATACAATGAAATTCAGAGTGCTAGTCTGGTAAGGTGCAACAGTTAAAAACACAAACTTCACACATTCAACATGCTTTACCAAAAAAGGCTAAACCCCAACAAAAGTTTAACATTTCATGCAGACTCCAAATTATATCACCAGCACAAAATGGCAATGGCTGTCTCCGATATTTTAGCCTCACTTAAGCATAGCAGGGGTAGGAGGGGGTGCACTGCCCATCTTTATATACAGTCTGTGGTAGAGACTGTATATAATGCCTTCACATGCTGTCAAAATCTATGGAACTCTTCTCAGGACAACATACACAACGCTTCATGATGGTTTTTCCTTTCATTTGTCACCATGTTACATATTCCATCTGATGATAGAGGCTATACAAACAGCTTGGTTCTGTGACCATATGTTGGTGTATTTCAAACTGAGCTGATCTCTTCCAGGTCTACAGAGTTCTGAGACGCTGTGGTCTGGAGCAGGATGAACAATAACAAATAAAAGCAATAGTGGCTACAACGGAGCCAAAGTGCCCAATTTCTATTGGCCTGGAAGTTTGCATCGTCCATTAAATGTGTGGTCTGGCTGTTCAATCAGTCTGTTGTGTGAGGTTACACAAGACAAACTGGCACTTTCTCACATAGAAGGTCACAATAAAGGGGCTAAAAACTGCAGTACACTCCACAGAATGCCATCATGGCTCTCCTCACATGTTCTCCCTATAGGAGACAAGAGCAGAGTTAGAGGATTTCCATTAGATCCATGCTCCATCCTCATTAGATTCTCTCAAGGAGAGCAGCCAGCGAGATGGGATGGGGATGGTCATTATAACACGCTATGTAATTAGTCCAACCCCCTCCTCCCCACCAGCTGTACATTCCATAATCCATATTCAAATGCAGCGCTGACACAGAAACAGTGTTGCCGAGACCAAAGAGCACCACTGGCGGTGTTCGGCGCTGGTTGCCAGCCTCGGGGAGGTGTTGTGGGGTTTCTTGGATGGGTAGGGACTGTAATTTAAAGGACCACTGGTTTGGATAATGAGCTCTGTGTTCCTCTCTCTTTCTTTTTTACAGATAGATATGCAGACAAACAAACAAATGAGAAACTGCAACACTGGTCTTGATCCAAATCCTTGTTATTTCTATTTTTCTCCCTCTAACGGTACAAGAAACACCACGTTACAATGCAATGGGAGAAAATTAAGGCTTCTTTTATGAATCCTTCATCTTTTGTCCTCATGCTGCTTGTGTGAGGAGGCAGTTTCAACGCGCTGCTGTTTGGCCTCCAGTTTACAATTCTGTGTGATGAAGATTTAGTTCAGCATCGCCCCCTCTGGAGAACACTATTGTCAAGTGTATTAATTAGCCTATTTTGTGTAAGTATAACGATCTGCATAGTTTAGTTAATTTACGGGGCATGCATAAGAATGATGGAGGAGGATTGCAGAGGAGGAAATCTGCTTGGGAAATTTGTTTCATATTTACATAATTATTTAGAAGCTCCTGCTGATGCTGAAACTGAAAAATTTGAGCATTAATTTATTCCAAAAAGGCTTGTGTTTGCTCAGGGATTGTGCACAGGGACTCAGCTGGTTAATCAAGCATATGTATAATTCATTTTCCAAGCATGGGGTCTGGCACTGAGGCTGTTAAGATGAGCATTTCTAAATGTAATATTTTCACTTTCTTCCTGTGAAGTTGAGGCCATATACTCTGAAGACTTGGACTATATCAATAGTGGCCAACCTAAACATCATGTAATAGGAGGAACAGTATAGATTGACTACTGCTTCCCCCCTGTTTCCCCTCCTCCTCATACCTCCCGCCTCCATCTCCACCCCTGCTGAGAGCCCCACGAGTCAGTCTCAGGCTGCTTACACAAACAATTAGAAGATATTTTTGGCTTCCAAAAAAAAGAGAGAAATCATTCAGTAATTGTGCCTTCTGTGAGCAGCCACTTTGTTTCAAGCCTGCAGCACTGAACACACACACACACACACACACACACACACACACACACACACACACACACACACACACACACACACCCGCAGACACGCAGAGTAGATGAGCAGAGATTGGAGAGCGAATAATCTCCATGAACCTCACAGTCCACGACAAACCACGAGAGATCCCATTTACACTTAAAAAGACTAATTACCAGGCCGCATTGCAGTGAGCAGGCAGACGTACTGTACACTGGGCTCGCAATGATAACGGCAGGGGCTGGCAGTGATATTTTGCACTGAAGGTGCTGCTGAACATCTGCTGATATCCTGAAATGTATTGGTGGGTTTACTAAGGATGCAGAGACAGGTGGGACAGAGAGAAACATTTGAATTCCTAAATCAAGAAAATGATATCACTAAATATCACTGGTAGTTTTTGCAGAGCTGGTTGTTTTTGCTTACTGGTAACAACCCTGGGGTCGAGACTACTGTGAATCTGAGAGGTTATAACATATACGGCTTATTTATAGTGCCAAAACACTTAGAAATTATGTCAATGTACTACATACTAAGGGGCCGTTTACATGGCAAGGGTTCTTGCATGAAATGTTAAACTTTTGTTGCCAGCTGGAAAACAGGTAAACAATAGAAAGCAGCATGGAGGGAGCCTTGTGACAACTTTGCATTGGTTACTTCTCTCTTACTTACTTAGTCTCTCTTTCAAACTTGGTGCGGACTAATTTGGATCGAATTTTGAATCTGCTTAAGGCCACGTTTAGACCATAACACCCCAACTAAAAACTGAAAAGTCTTTCCTTTGCATTAAAATTTTCTGTGATTATATGATATCCTTGTTTAAATGATCCTTGCGTACACGGATCTGAAATAAACAACCGAAAACACTGTAGTATGCATGCCAGGTCATTAGTTCCCGATGTAACTTTGTAATGACAAACCACAGAAGAACACTGTGTGCCTTTGCCTAAAAATGTTCTTCTACAGAGCAGTGAGTATAAACAAACAAGAAGCCAATGGCGAACAAACGCACTACAACCTACGGCTTTGTCTGGATGATCATGAAGTGAGACTGTTACTTCAAGTGACGCAAGAAGTCTGCCATTGTTGTTATTGTCGTCCTACTTGCGCATGGCTATTTGTGACATAATGCACGTGTGAAGTGAGGCAGTGACGTTACCGTTTTCACAGGATCCGTGCATTGCCAGTTTTCACGGACACAGAAGGGGCAGCTTCATAAAAAATTTGTACTCTGAAGCAGCTTCAAAAGTTTGCATTTTCAGGCCCACAAAACGCTGTTGTCGGGTTAACTAAAGGCCAAACCACAACAAAATTTTGACGTTTCATGCAAGAATTTTGGTCATGTAAATGGATAGTAGCAGTGTGTCATTCTCACTGGTGAAGGGGCTAAAATTAGCACGTTCACAGGTGTTGTGTATAATATAATGGCGATCAGAGCTAGAGGTGATAAATACCTGTAAAGACCCCAATCATCTACCCAGATCCCCCAGTGCAGTGCATGGATGCCCTGGTTTGAAAAAAAAATAAAATAAATGTTGACAGTGAATGTGATCCAGGCTGAAATTACATCCAATAATATTGTCTTTGTGCTGATTTTGTGATTTTGTTTCATTTTAGCATCTCTGTCTAACATAATGTGTGATGTCATGTAGCTGTAAACACAGACTGGACCCTCTCGCCACTTTGTACAACCAATCAAACTGCTTCATATCCATCCTAACAGAAGTAGGTCACACTGACTGGATCATATGACAAGATTATAAATAATACAGCAAAATCAGTAGCATCATGATGAGACGTTTTGTGGGTTAGAAGCCGGAACATTTTACAGCCTGTTGTTATTCATGTCAGCCAAGCCCCACCATCTTTACATTAGCTGCTGGCAGCGGAGCAGAAAAGAAAGCGGTGACTGTTAGTGAGCAGAGGTAGCGATGGAGAGCGAGGTAACACAGAATAAACCGCTAAACTCTAATCTTTCATTAAATGAAGCTGAGCTGCTTGGAGGCATAGCATGTGAAAAATGTTAACTATTCTCTCTTCGGATCAGGAAGTCAGCTAAGCAAATAAACAGAGTAATAACATAACAGCATAATCAGATTACCCTAGATGGTAAAAAAAAAGTGTGGTTTTGTGTGGATAATCAGCTGCTGGGTTTTTTCCTAAACAGGAGAGAAATGTGATGTCCTGCTGAGAACAGACGTATAGCTACAACTGGGTAAACACCACAAAGGGTTAATAAGCTGCCAAACACCCCCTGTGCTAAGCTTCACAGGAGTCCGGGCTGTACTGGGACTGGGAGCGGGACTGGAGGGGGAGGAGGAGGAGGAGGAGGCTGGACCTCCCTGTGTCCCACTGGGACAAAGTGGGATCCACCCTGCTTTCCCTCCCCCACCACCACTCCTCTCTTTCCCGGAGTGCTGGAGCTTTAAGTCCGTCTCCCAGGTAACAAACGCACACACACACACACACACACACACACACACACACACACACACAGCTGCTGACAGACATACAGACAGACACACACACTCTTAATAACAGGCCCTGCAGTGCAGAAAGCGTAGGGCCTTGTTAGCCAACAACCAGGCGTGAAATCACTGCACCGTTCTCCCACCACGATGAGTCAATCTATACCTCTGTTTTTCTTTGTTCATGCCTGTGTGTGTGTGTGTGTGTGTGTGTGTGTGTGTGTGTGTGCGTGCATGCGTGTGTGTTGAAGATGAGTGTGTTTGCTGGTTTTCCTCCAGGCCACGCAGAGCTCTATCTTTGACTGGGTTGGCTGTCTTTTGTTTAGGCTCCTCTACAGCTCGGCTCTAACACACACCTCATGCTGTGCATCCTAAACACAATATCAGAGGGATTAAGTTAACTTT